>NC_059998.1:4172500-5563333 GCF_912999745.1 Papilio machaon
ATCCCGATTATCACACTGAGAACTGGAATTGTGAAGGTTAAAAAAAAGAACGCGCTCAAAATGCGCAAAAGCACATGAGTCATATTAATAAATATTATCTGAGAATTGCAAGCCGCGTTGCACTTTGATCATGATGAGATGCATTTCAATTCACGATGTCATATTTAAGTGTTGGAGTATGCAAGCGTACTCAACGTCGTCCATCGTCCTTTTGCTAAGTCTATGAACAAGCTCTCACGACCCACACTAAAGAGGTTCGGATTTAAATACTTTTATAACGTAAGTTAAGATATTATATCTATGTTTATTGTATTAAGGAATATCTGAATTTTTAATTCAAATAATACATTATGACTTTGTGGTAGATCTTAAATTATTTTTAACATACAGCCTGAAATTAAATATTTATTTTACATATATTTTCCGTTATCATATTCATTACTTTTAAGGACAAGAAACATCATAAAATATGAAGATTTTAATTAACTATGTTAGAAGTACAAGGTGAGCAAATCGTAAAATAATGCAATAATGTATTATTTTGCAAAATTTACAACCGCAGTTGCGTTAATAGCAGGTTGTTCATAAATCATTAGCCTACGACTTTGGGCTTTTACAATTAATTTACGCAAAATGACCTAAGGATCAAGTTATTAATAATTCACGTCTGACTTAACTCTAAACTATAATTATCATACATTATTGGATACACGTTGCATAAGCAGGATATGCGTGGGCTTTGCTTAAATTGCCGTTTATACATATTTTGACCACGACATATGAAAGTCAATAGACATAGACGAAAATTTTCCAAAACTTTCTAATTTTAATTATAGCCTGTTAACATAGTTATATGTGAATGATGATGAAGAATGACATTTATAAAGAGATTGTTTTAAAATACAAAATTACGAATAAAAATTTAAAATTTAACGCTTAATGCCAATTATGGATTAAAATTTTCCTCAAAGTGCAAAAAGGTTACTTATAGGTAAAAGTAAATAGTTACGTTTTTAATTTTTCTTGTATAACATCACATCTTCAAAAATAATGAATACTAACAAAGAATCAAATTGAATGACATATTTAAAGTAATTGAATTCTGTCGGTCATGTACAAATGCATTTAGTAATGGTGTAATATTAAAAGGAAACAACCCGCGTCTGCCTAAGTGAGATTGATAGTGAACCCCAAATTAGAATCAATTCCCTTTTGGAATGGTGAAGGCGGACATTCTATGGATCCGGCTTATCTTAAGTACTAAATATTTTTTTAACATTTATCTACTTGTATCCAAAACAATTACAAGTTATCGCTAACCTATTAAACTCAAGTGACCTTAACAAACTTTAAATGCGGCCATAATTTAAAGGACGCTTAGAGCTTTGTGATTTGCCTTTAAGTGTCATCCCAAGAGAGTACAAACAAGGGGAAGCAAAATTTAGCAAATAATAGCGCTGTGGACTGCTAATCTCACAATGTCGTCGGCATTGTATTCGACCACTTCCTCTGCTATGGTGGTCCCTCATATGACGTAGGGTTAACAACACAGACAAATGTCAGAGAATTTAAAAAGCAATGGAAAAGAATTATTAGCGTCGTAAAACTAACCAAAACAAAAATAAAAAGAAACCGCGATAGCAGCGCTCCTCTCACAGGCTTAGATACCCTTGTTTGACTGCTTAAGTTTCTGTTCCCATAGTTGAATTATCTCTGTCATAATGTCTTCACCACCTTACTGCAATGGGCTGACAAGGCGTCCCTAAATACACTTTTCCTTAGTCTAATCATGGATGACAGTAGTCTTAAAGATCAAATTATCAACAGATAACTTTAATGCAAACTGAATTGTGGTCACCGTAGCCCTGCATTTAGCGAGGCGCGGCGCACCCAATTAACACAAATTTCCTGTCTAACTGTAGGTCTCTGGAGGACAGTGCCCCAGTACATTGATTCTGACAATTTGTACCACTGCGCAGTTGTACTTTATTGCACTTAATAGGTGTGAAGCTTTTTACATTGCCAAAAGTCGTTCAATACTCTGTGTAAATTGTGAACGCTATACTTCGATTTACAAGTCCGTGTCAACTTTTTATTGATTTGTGTACAGTTCTCACGGTCCACATTTTCTTCCGTTATTAAATGCTGTGTCAACTAAATGCCACGCTATATTTTGTGTTTCACGTTCGTGAGTATTGCATTGTTAGTAATAGTTATTATTTATCGCTGGCAAAATATCTTGGACCCTTTTGTTTCTTAACAAAGTTGTTGTCACACAATTCCATAAAATAACTAAGCCAACTTTCATCCTATTTCTTTTCATTTCTATTCTTAGATGAAACATACTAATAAATATTAATCTTTAAAAATAAAAGAAGATTGTTTAGCAGAGATGTTAAGTAAACAATAATATCAAATGCATATATTTAAATAGTTGCTTAGACACAATCATTGCGTAATGTTACAGTAGATAATATATTGTTTAGACTATGTTGAGTATCAACAACATTAATTTATCAAGCAAACATAAACGCAACTGTTGGTGTACATTTTTAGTAAATTGTGACAATACAAAGATACTAAAAGAATGTCAAGGATAAGGCCACGAAGACGACGATTTGCATGTTCGTTAGTGATAATGATATGTAATTCATTGTACTTTGGACGGGGTAATTATTACGGCCCCTATTGTTTGTGTTCACATAACTGGAATCGTATTCTTCCTTGGTGTACAATTAGAATGCCACTTTAATAAAAACAAAGACAACTCTTTATCTTTTTTTTTTCAACTGACACGTGACTTGCAAAATTAGTAACACTTAACAAGTACCGTCCAGACGGCGGGCACGAAATTTGTGGTAATTTCGTGACACCTCAGAGTGAGGAAAATAGGAAATTACTTCAGAATCATTAATCTTCTCTTATTGTAGAAGAAATAGCATTTTTAGGTCTACGCGAGTAATAACAAACGAATGGAGGCTATCATGACACATCCGCAAATTCAGAAGCAATATCAACTGTAGGAATTGCAAATTGCATCGACTACTCGTTCGTCTTTTCATAATCGATTAGTGATAAACTAAATCAGGTTTATGCTAGATACACTTCCTTATTTACACACAACTCTAGTTCCTTATAGTGAAATACGACGACTGCATTAGTTATGAAATTCCCCAGTTTTACGGGCACACGTTTGGTAACCAACCTCATTTGATGCTATGATTTTTATTTTATCAAAATTTTCTAATTTATTCTCTTTATGCACCACCACTATAAGTGCATTTTTGCGACCTACAATTTGCTTTTGATTCTGTGGACATTTTTTAGTTTCGTTAGCTTAATTTATTTTGAAAAACGTCGGTGCTATTTTGAATCATATCCTTTGAGTAACGTTACAAATCGCAATTAATTATATGTCTTTCTTATCGTATCTAAGCAAGGTTCCATTAGTTTCAATCAGCTGGTATCTATCTAAAAAGTGATCACTAAATGAATTTATAACGATTGCTCTTGAACTAAACGAAAGCGTAACACCACCGTAACAAATCCACCGCGCGGGCAATTCATTAACATTGATTGTTTTGTCATTGGCTGGAAGTTTTATTTTGTTTAATTGAGGCCAAATGGCTGTTAACTGTACGGCTTCTGATACTCGTGTTTAACGTTTTGCAACTTTCAAAATGGAATTATAACACTAATTAGGTATCTAATTGTGAAATCTAGATTCAAATATTTTTATAATCAAGATGTAAAAAATCCTGGCTTATGTTTTTTGTTCAATATTTTCCTTAAGATACTAAGAAATAACTAACATAAAAAATGAAGATGATTAGTTTTTAATGTGGCAATAGTAGCAAGTCTTGTATTTGCAAATTACCGTAACGTAACACATCTATAGGTCAGGCTGATAACTTGTAGCAAACAGTGGATAGTTCATCATATTGGCATAACAACTGGATATCCTTGCGTTTTATTGCTACATTGTCTTGTCTAATAAAGCGAATAGATTATTGTATTGCTCGACATATTATTATCTGAACTTTTAAAACTTGTCTCTTAGTAATACCTACTATAGTTGATTTTGGTTTTTCAATCCAATATGGAATCGTTACTTTTTCTGTATTTAATTTTAGACTAGAACTAAAACTATTCTCATGCCTTATATTCTTTGTGGATCTTTACTCCTGAAACAACTATACAAGAACATACTGCACGGTTTTATCAAAGTGCATTATATGGCAAAATGTTTTCATACGAATATTTCAGCAATGGAAACCCACTCTTGATTGATATTTTGCATAATATAATAAAGAATAAATTATTGAATCATTAAAATGTTAAAACCCATTTATGAGAGTTAAAGGAGCCGACAATATCATTATTGCTATCTAGTGCTTGCCATGTTTATGTCGTATCAGTTTAATGAGAATTGATATGGATGAACTCAGTGACCCGACAAAGATAAACAATGTCGATGGATTTATAGGAACTAAATACTAAAGGCTTTATGCATGTTTGATAAAAATATTGTAACTATTTTTTTAATGTGGAATTAAGAGATTGAAAATTCTAGTTAATTTTGGAATTTCTGTGGATAGGCGCTTAACTAAATATTTTGTTAAATTATATATGTAAATTGTTAATGAAGCCGTTGTTTCATAATAATTGAACTTTGTTTTACAATTAAGATTAACCAATAGTAGATAAAACCATTAGGCTGTTGATTGAAGTTGATTAATATTATCTGCCTCCTTTTGAATATTATAATTTTGTTACAACTATATCCAAATTAGAATATTGAGTAATACGAGTATCCCAGAAATTTTGATAAATAGACCTTCATCGCTTGTTTTTATAATATCAGTATTTGTCATGCTTGAGGCAGAAATAACAAAATTAAAACACTCAATTTATTAACCGCATCGTTGAGGTACTATTTTCTTATAACAAGCTTTAATTTAAAAAGACTGTAGAATATAGTTTTTACCACTCAACTGTTGTAATCCTTTACATCTGATGACAAATGTGTTCTTTGTATGTATGTTATTACAAATATATCAAAAGGTTTCAACTCATGCGATGTGACATGAATTATGATACCTGCGTATCTTAGCAGCGTTTCTAAACAATGACTTGCATAACCCATCAAACACAATATTATCGTGTCGTGTATAATTATGACGCAAGACGTCTAACATCACCTGTGTTTGGTGCAAACGCGGCCCCTAAAGCACCGTAACCGATACCTTCTAATAAAACTGCACCACAGGTTGCCTCTATTGACCCACTTCACACGAGACGGATGTTTTATCTTTCATCACAGTATTACTGAATATGAGTTAGGATCGATGTTAGGGTTGTCACGAGAGAGAAATATCGATAAAGCCCAACAAAAAATTCGTATGATATATCTTAAGACATGAACTCCACATCGTCAGATTTGTAAATCTTACTTCTTACTAATATTATAAATGCGAATGTTTAGATGGATGGATGTTTGTTTGAGGGTATCTCCAGAACGGCTCAACGGATCTGGGTAAAATTTGGCACGGATGTAGGACATTGTCTGGAAGAACATGTAGGCTGCTAATTAAGGTTTTTTTAATTCCGCGCGGACGGTCTCGCGGGCAACAGCTAGTAAGTTTATGTCAATATTCATAATTCTTATTGCGTTCTAAATATCTCTCAAAGCAAGCACAAAAAATGAACCAGTTGTACTGATCAATTAAATAACTAAATAACGTTACATTTAAAGATTTTGTACTCGGCATGTTTTATCATAAACATCGAATGAGACATTTCTTTTATGGCCAACACATTTGTTGTTTGTGTTAATGACCACATTTATTTGTGACAACCTTGAAATATTTGTCGAACGTTTCATATTGTAATCGCTTCATTGTAATTTTAGTTTCATGGATCATTTCTAGAAATTTCGTTAATTTTATACCATGACCATTAATGTTGATTTCTCCCAAAATCTGATCGCGTAATCGATCTGATTATATCGCTTGCAAAAATGTACTATTGCTTTAGTTATGAAATAACATTGTATTTTATGTTAATATCAATGCTTTTAGTTTTAAAGGTTCGAAGAATCAATTTTATTTTTATTAAGACGTTATTTTTAGTATCATTTGCGTCTACCTGCTCAGTCCTTCTCCAAATCTTGATCAAATTTATGTAACCACGATGCAAGGCTTAAAAACAATAAAGTATCTTAACGTTTTTGCAAGATGCTGCTGAATGATAAGAATTAAGAACCCTTTCAGCTTCAAAATTCTCCTAAATTTAAATAAGTAATGATTTTTTTCTTTTAAATTATTTCGATGAGTGTAAAATACTTCAACTACCTTCAGGTTTTCTTTAGATCAATCTACGGTAGTGTTCTGGATTCTAAACAAATGTTGCCTAGAATGTGTAATAGAGTAGTTTTCTATTGCCATTTCAGTAGGTTTATTGGCGAGTTGTGAACGCGGGAGACATTTAGCAATTACTTTACGCTTCCATCTTGAACTTTCACCAATTAAAAGGAGTCATTAGATATTTGTTTCTCCCTGTAATTGTAGCTCTTCCGCGTCGGCTAATTGCCAACATCCTACCAAGTAATTAATCTCAATTGGTGCAATATAAGATCGTACGCAATGTTGTAAATAATCGTTATTGTCACTCCGTTATTGATGGGTATGATTACTTGGAACAATATATTTCTCTTTCTTATTCTTTTTTATATCTTTAATGGTAGCAAATTCTTATAAACAGCCTTTACTATCTTTTCAACCATTCTAACTTAGTTTCAATTCACTACTTTGTGAATTACACTACTATGAAATTACTACGCAACTATCACAACGAAGTACATGGCTGACCTAAATTTACAATGGAACACTTTCGACCCCTATAAAACGCTTTGCAAGTATAATTATGCGGGTCCAAGGACTTTCTCAATACGTTAAAACATACTTTTGGCTGATAATGCACTGCATATGTTTTAGACGAATATTTAAATTGAGTGGTTTATACTAAACGCGATCTTTAAATGTTCTTTTGTTAAGACTTACCGTGGATTTCTGAGACTAAAATCTACGTTTAAAACATATTGTTATCTCTTTTATTAATAACTAGCTTTTACCCGCGACTCCGTCCGCGCGGAAAAAAATAGAAAACGGGATAAAAATTATCCTATGTCCGTTTCCTGGTTCTAAGTAGTGATGCAACGGATGTCTGTTTCCGTTTCCGCAAGTGCGGAAGTTCCGCGTGCTTTTCAACATCCGTTTCTGCTTCTGTTTCCGCAACTTTTATAACGGAGATAAAACGGAACTTTACGAAGGCTGAGAGATCCAAATTCGCGGCGCGTGACGCGCAGTCCGTGCGCGGCCTTTCGTTACTTGTCGCATTTGTTTGTTTACGTACTTTTTCGTGAATTTAAGCGCGTAATATTTTCTACTGCTGTTTGAAACAATCAGTTTCTCTTGCTGGAGTAAACTGTCTAGTTGTTGTCCATATAAAATTTGACAACTGGCAAAATGTGACTATTTCATACTTACGAGTTATTAAATGTACTTTTGAATAAGTGATAACCATGTAATATATCATCATCGTTATTATCATCAGCTCACTATACATCCCCACTGAGGGGCTCGGAGCCTCAAATTAGAGGTGACTAGGCCATAGTCAACCACGCTGGCCCAGAGCGGGTTGACTTCACACATATCATTAAATTTTTTCTCAGATATGTGCAGGCAGCATCACTATGTTTTCCTTCACCGTAGGAACGTCGGATAAATGTACATATCTAAATCGAAAAACACATTGGTACATAGCGGGATTCGAACCCAGGCCCTGCAGATTGCAAGTCAAGTGCCTAATAATTATATATTGTTCTAATCTAGATTTGGTGTTTTTGATACTTAACACATTCACTGTTTACAAAATAAAAAAAAGGTAACAGCTGGGAGCCAAAACTTTTTATGGTGAATTTTTATTTAGTATATCTGGGAGTGTTTGAACATACAGGGTGTCCCAAAAGGTTACGTACATAGGAAGGGGGGTGATAGGGGAGGTCACAAGGGTCACCAGAAAAATAAAATAAAAATTCCCCTCTGGGTATTAAAAAAAATAAATGGCATTTTTTAAAAACTAAAAATTTTACACCTTGTGGGGCGATTTTGTTACCGATGACCTACAAATATTGCTATATTTAAAAAAAAAAGCTGTTATGTTATCGTCAATAACCCTTTATCAATATGAAATAAAAAAACATTACATATCTAACAAAGATTTTAAAGAAAATTAAGATCTTGTCCAGTCAAGGACTTAGTAATTACGATTTCACTCAACTTCCTCCAAGTGTACTGAAAAAAAAATGTACTATGCAACTCCGGCGAGTAACTTAAAAAGTTAGGTAATTTCATTGCAATTCCAAAATGGTATAACACTTACTTAAAAAATTCATACTAGGACATTTAAAAATATTTTTTGGGAACAATACCCCTTCAAAACAAAACATACCAATAAAGCAATAGTCTCAAATTCGTACGCAAATACATTTTTAAATGTCTATTCTGTTCCTTAAAACTTAAAAAGATATGTAGGTAATTGTATGGTATTGCAATGGTTTTCAATTAAACACAAAAATTAAACAAAATTATAATTATTTATTCAAATAAAATGCTCGAAATGTCTACCACCAACATAAATACACGCCCTACATCGTTTTAAAAATGAGCGGGAGATATGACGAACAAATCTTCTATTATTAATTGATTCCGCGGCCTCTGTGATCCTCGCCCTCAAGTCAGCCAAGTCCCTGATGGGTTTTCCATAAACTTTTTCTTTTATAGCACCCCAGTAAAAGAAGTCTAACGGGTTTAAATCCGGTGAACGAGCTGGCCACGCTATAGCACCGGCCCTTCCCATCCACCTACCAGGGTATTCTTCGTCTAGGAAATCCCTTACAGGACGTGCATAATGTGCTGGGCACCCATCATGCTGGAACCACATATTCCTGACTGTTTCTAGCGGCACATCTTCCAAGAGATTTGGTAGTTCGTTTTGTAAGAAGTATAAGTACCCAGTCCTCAGGTATCAAATCTATTGGAAGATGTGCCGCTAGAAACAGTCAGGAATATGTGGTTCCAGCATGATGGGTGCCCAGCACATTATGCACGTCCTGTAAGGGATTTCCTAGACGAAGAATACCCTGGTAGGTGGATGGGAAGGGCCGGTGCTATAGCGTGGCCAGCTCGTTCACCGGATTTAAACCCGTTAGACTTCTTTTACTGGGGTGCTATAAAAGAAAAAGTTTATGGAAAACCCATCAGGGACTTGGCTGACTTGAGGGCGAGGATCACAGAGGCCGCGGAATCAATTAATAATAGAAGATTTGTTCGTCATATCTCCCGCTCATTTTTAAAACGATGTAGGGCGTGTATTTATGTTGGTGGTAGACATTTCGAGCATTTTATTTGAATAAATAATTATAATTTTGTTTAATTTTTGTGTTTAATTGAAAACCATTGCAATACCATACAATTACCTACATATCTTTTTAAGTTTTAAGGAACAGAATAGACATTTAAAAATGTATTTGCGTACGAATTTGAGACTATTGCTTTATTGGTATGTTTTGTTTTGAAGGGGTATTGTTCCCAAAAAATATTTTTAAATGTCCTAGTATGAATTTTTTAAGTAAGTGTTATACCGTTTTGGAATTGCAATGAAATTACCTAACTTTTTAAGTTACTCGCCGGAGTTGCATAGTACATTTTTTTTTCAGTACACTTGGAGGAAGTTGAGTGAAATCGTAATTACTAAGTCCTTGACTGGACAAGATCTTAATTTTCTTTAAAATCTTTGTTAGATATGTAATGTTTTTTTATTTCATATTGATAAAGGGTTATTGACGATAACATAACAGCTTTTTTTTTTTAAATATAGCAATATTTGTAGGTCATCAGTAACAAAATCGCCCCACAAGGTGTAAAATTTTTAGTTTTTAAAAAATGCCATTTATTTTTTTTAATACCCAGAGGGGAATTTTTATTTTATTTTTCTGGTGACCCTTGTGACCTCCCCTATCACCCCCCTTCCTATGTACGTAACCTTTTGGGACACCCTGTATAGATAAATTAATAATGTTTTTTGTATTTGAGCGCTAGGGATCATCATTTTGAGCGCTAGGGATCATCATTTTGAGCACTAGGGATGGCAATGGTTTAGTTCACTAATACTCGTATGTAGATATTTGTTCCACGATCGCATTTTTGTGTAAAAATATGTTACAAGATTTTGACAAAGTCAAGTTTTTCATCAAATTCCAGAATATTGAGTAAAACATGTAAGGATACTTATCAAAACCAGCTTTTATCTTCTCGGTTCAAGATATTGTAACAAAGTTCAGCCTTAGCTTCATGTGATATGAAGCTAAGGCTGAACATAACAAGTACAGCCTACACAACATAACATAACATAACAAGATATGTATGTTTGCCTCCGTACGAACGTGGTACTAATCACTACAACATTGTAAGAATGAAACTAAAACTCTTTTTCGTTAGTTGACTATATTGCCAGAGTGGCCATACAAAGCAACATGGACTTGTTTCAAACGCCGGCGGCTTACTGGCTACTACAAAATGAACGGGCCCCTCGCTCGGATCCGAGGGGTCAGCAGTGAATGTATTAATAAATAAATATATTTGTCGTTTATCTACACGAGTGGTTTGGCGAACATTAATTTGTAAATAGTGTAATTTTGTTTCCTGAAAATAAATAAAAAAAAAACGTATTTTAACTTATTGCAGCACAGTAAAAATACATATATTGAAGGCTAAAGGACACCGATATCCAATGCTTTAATAAATTAAAAACGAATACAAACTGTTATAACAAAAAAAAAAAAATTTTGTAAATATGTTTTTTTTTTTAATTTTTACACTTCTGTTTCCGCTTCCGTTTCTGTTTCCGTTTCTGCTAAAATTTATTTTTGACATCTGTTTCCGTTTCTGGTTCCGGTAAGACACTTCCGTTGCATCACTAGTTCTAAGCTATCTGCCCACCAATTTTCAGTCAAATCGATTCAGCCGTTCTTGAGTTATAAATAGTGTAACTAACACAACTTTCTTTTATATATATAGATAATGATAAACACGATATGTTTTATACAGCCCAATCTTAAAAGCCCATGGTTAGAGAAGAAAACACAATAGAAGGAGGTTTAGATGTTTACAACTTTTAAAATTACTTTTTTTTTGACATAAAATCAACAACCAACTTATATTTAACTATCATAAAACTGAAGATGTTTAAAATACTTAATCTTTCTAGTATAGGAGATTAAATAATTGATAACCCTTTTGTTCAATCATTGTTATTATATTAAACTGTTTAGTTACATTAAACAAAATAAAATAACGAATAAAGCAACCATTATTATTATTACCACCACGACATGGTGAATGATGTTCGATGACACATAATTACATTGTGAATAACCATGGCTAACTGTGGGAACTAAGCTCATAACATTTTATGAGATAACTCTATATCTTTATATACAAACGTACATATGTATATCTTGAGTATATCTGACATGTCTTTGCGTGTGTAAATCAATGCTTTCAATTATATTTTAATGATCTTGTTATGGAGATTACATTAATTATATCAATCAAGAATATTATCTAAAGTTCAAGTGCATCATGGGATTATTATGTAGATAAACAATATTGAAGTGTGATATCCAATCTATTAGCTTTTAAAATAATACATTGCTGGCTAAGCAATAAAGTCATTATGATAAGAATACCAGTTGTTTGAATAATTTTAAGCCGGATATTTTCATTGTTTTTTTATAGCTGGAACCTTTTTGAAATCGTTTTAATGTGTATTGTTTGGCCTTTACGAAAGTTATCATGTTATCATTATAAAAGTTGTTACATTTTTGAGTCTGTACAAATTATACCTACATTAAAAAGCAGTGGGTCGGGGATTAAGCATCTGATTTGTAATCCTACAGATCCTGGGTTCAAATCCCGCCATGTACTTTCAATGTGTTTTCAATTTTAGATGTTGGAACTCATCAGTTCTAGATTTCTGTGTATATGATGAAAGTATGTTCCTAGATTAAAAACCTTTGTTTTGTTTATTCAGGAGTACTGGCCAGTTGCGGAACACGCTGAGCCGCGCGCGGGAGCTTTGCGAGCGGTGGCGCAACGGGCGGGAGACGCCGTCGCCGCCCGCCGCGCCCGACGACGACGGCGGCGGACGGCTGGCGCGCTGGTTCAGCGTACGCCGCGGCTCCGCGCACCACTACGATATGCACACGCACGATACGGACAAGATGCCCAAACTTCCAGAGGTAAATAAGATTTACTATACAAATTAGCCTATAGTAGAGCTCGTAGCAACATTAGCTACATACCTAAAGTGACTGGTATCACACTGAAAACAAACGTAATGCGGAAGTGATATTAAGTGTAGTCTGATGAGTGTGGTTTAAGTTTTATAAATGAGACATAAGATATGAATTGTTGTATCAAACTTTATAGACAAAAACTTACTTTATATCACTATTATTCAAAGTAGACACTAATAAAATTATCGAGGTACTTTGTTCTTTGCAATAATTATTCATACTTATTGTAACGTTGCAAAAACTCATTTGAAATTCACGCTAAGACCAACAAATCATATGGTTCAATAATATTTTATTAAAAATCTTATGTAAGTTTTTGTGACTATAACTCGTGGAGTATGTAATTTGCCGAGTTTAATTGTGAAATTGTTTTACAACATGCGTCGGTTTAAATACGCATCTCAATTAACTTGTATCATCCGACAGGATGTGTATTTAACTTAAGTAGCTTGCGGATGCCGCGACAATTGTCACATTCGGGGAACGCGACAATTTTTTTTAGCCTGACTTTAACCGAATATGGTCAATCATTATTGTAATTTAATGGTTAATCAAGTTTTAAATTACTTTCGTTAAAACTTACACGTGACAAGTTTAAATCACAATGCGAACGTCATTTGACATATTAAACAACCTTGCATCCCAATACGCTGTAACAATGGTATACAACATTAAAAGTAAATTTAGACTAGAGCAAGCAATATAGCAAAAGCTTTGAATGTAATAGTTTGAACTCTATACGTGCACACCGCATAATACTAAAGTGTTGACAATTAAAAGCACGAAGACATATAAAAAGGTTTCCTTGCCTTCAGATACGTGAATGGAATACTAATGATAGAAATGCTATACAATATGATAAAAGACAAAATAATAATTGCTGCTGTTACAGAACTAACTGTGATGAGACTTGATTTTATCCTTAGCGTCATTTGTTATCTTCCCTTTTGTAGGATGTTGTAAGAATATAACCTAAATTATGAAAATATGAGGTAAAATATTATATATAGGTACTATATCAGTCCTCATGTTAGACCGATGACCATTAGCCCCACACCGACTTCAATTGGGATTTATAGCGAGAAATTAAACCATTTAACACCGGGGTCTCGCTGTGCTATCGACGTAATAAACCGCATTTTCCTGCCGTTGGTCATTGGCTGCCTATCACAATTTCAAGAATTCAAAGTCGTCATATTTAGCCTCCTTGTTGTCTGACAGCGCATTTATTCCAGCCGTAATACAAAGTTATATAGGAAAGGCAAATGATTCATTTATAAATGAATCATCAAAGCATTGAGCGTGGAATCATTCACCTACGGACCAGTGTTACGAGCCGGTCGAGCCGGCGCGGGAACGGCGGCGGCGACGCACACGTCTCGCTAAATAAATAATCTATTTAAACATGTGATATAATGATGCGCGATCGGTGTCCGATGCTGTGCCGTGCTCGAGTCATGTTTACGATTGTAATTTTTTAACATCAGTGTATTCTTAGTGAGACCGCATGGATAACGTGCCACTCGTAAATGTCAAAAGATAATACAAAGTGCTCAGTGTTTCTGATGCCAAAATGTTCTGTGTGAAGATCCTCCACGATAAAGCTCAGTATGCGATGACGACGTTTGACGTAAGTCACGTGACCGTCCGCCGGATGTTACTTTTGACATTTACGTGCTTGTAATATTCGTGTGTGTTGACATTGTGTGGATGGTACGATTTCCTGTCTATAGCGTTGTGCGAGTAATCGGTTAGATGACGTTACCCACAAGAAATTTAACGATGTTTTTTTCAAATCAATCGAATTCGATCTTGTGCGAATCTTTTCTTAAATCATTTATCGAAATCGTCTCATCTGGACACAGTCTGGAAACATATTACTAATATTTACATATTCTTATATGATAATACAGCGATGAACAATGTTCCATTTTAATAAACATTACTGCTCGATGTTTGTGTGTGAGAATCGTTCCAAATGTTGCCAGATGTTTCGACCCACTTTGATAGTTCTCTTTAAAATCAAGCAGTACTAAAATTTGCACACACAAACAGCGAACATTTTTATGAAGTTTTTTAGATCTTACATTATTGTACGCGACTCGTAATGCAAAGTCTTTATGTCTTTGTCCTTTGTTTGTATCCATTACGTAATCATAAACGTTTTAATGCTAGGAGGAAGTAACGTGTGGCAACTTTGATGTGTTCGCAGTAAACCTATCTTGCTTGCTCTACGTGAACAGAATGCAAAATAAAAACTGCCGAGAACGCGAATCAGTTATGAATATGACTATTTTTGTAACTGCTATATAGCATAACAATGCAAATGTTATCTTTCTGAATTTCCGTATCGAAATATATATCGTGTATCTAATTTAAAAATGATATTTTAGTAACTGCGAACTATAACGTTATTAATTTTTATAGCTATAAATCCTTCGTTTTTCAAATACACGTGGGAAAGATACAAAAACAATATTCGGTAAAAAGTTATCGTCAAAATCTATTAATACATTATTGTAAAAAATTATTTAAAAAAATGTTACATAAAACGTATTCTCCATTTGCCTGGTAAACAGAGAATACGCACGTCCTTCAAGAAGCACGCGTATCATAATCTCAAAGGCCGGCAAAGCATCTCCGATTCCTCTGGTATTGCAGATGTCCGTCGATGAACACTTTGGCCCGCTGCTCGTTTGCCCCTTCTCTTATATAAAAAAGGGTACTAGTATTTAAAAATAGTGCAAACTTTTTATATCCTGCTTTGTGATTCAAGTGTTGCTAATGATAATGGCTTGTATATGCACATAATAAGTATGAACTGTCGCGTGAGAACTGATGCCTATCTCGGAATGCACCTCTATAACACATTCCCACTAAACAAACAAGGAAAAGTGTGTCAACGGATTATAAACAAAGGGACATAGAGAAATTTTAAACTTATTTTGCTTAATTAAATTAGTGAAATCAAAAGGTCATTTGCTTATAGTCTAGTTTTTCTTTTTTAATAAAAAAATAAATTTAAAATACAATTTCAAATACTTGTTACTTCTAAGGATATAAATACATACTTTGCATTAATAGTGCAATGGGCGGTTGTTTACCAATTGGTTACATGAATACAATATGCTAATTACTATAATTTGTAAATATCCATATGTATATTTTTTACAACGGATTTTTAATATTATTCATCAATAGCTATTGACGTTCGTGTAAGACGGATTAATAGAGTTCATAGAGTACATCTTACATGTGACCGATCGAATAGCTTGTTTAGTTTTCTAATGGGAGAAGTCATTCGATTTTAATTCATTCCTCTTATAACAATAAGAGATCAGTCTGACATCTTACAACCACACTCTGAGTAGGAAAGTTAGTTTTTATTTATTAACTAGCTGTCGCCCGCGACTCAGACCTAGACGGGATTAAACAAAAATAATAATTAGTTGCCTATATGTTCTTCCAGACTATGCTCTACATCTATGCTAAATGTCATCGAGATTCCCTAAGTTTTTTTCTTATTTATTAAAGAGGCTTTGTTGCAATGCGACCATACAGCCCCATAAGGCTTCCAATTAATAATACATCTAATCATCTACATTATTTCTCACACATATATCAGTCAACTTAAACATCATCCTGGCCTCGTCAGTAGACGGGTAAGACAGGATAATGTTTATTTGACCGACATTACAACCAAAACCTTAAAAAAATTAAGTCTGAACCGTTCGTTCCGAGCACACTTCAATACAACGTGCTGGATGTCTTTCACCACACCACAATCTCTGGAATTAGGTGATTCGACTTAACACTAGATTCCTTAAGTTGTTTTGGATATAGGTACCTTCTAACAAACATCCATCCATCTTAACATTCGCATTTATAATATTACTAATATTAAGATTTTTATTTTGTGGTGAGTGTTTCTAAACTGGAATTTTCTTTCAGTTGGAGGAGGACATGTTCTCGTGCGGGGGCGAGGTGCGGGGCGGGCGAGTGCCGCCCCCCTCACTCGGCCCTCCCCCAGATGCCCTTACCGCGGTGCAGCTAAGGCGGAGGCACGTCGTCGCCGCGATAATACACAGTGAAAATTCATACGTCGCCACCCTACAGAGGCTTGTGAATGTTAGTATTTTAGTACTGAGCTTTTATTTACACTTTTGTTTAGGAATCGAACAGTCTGTGAACAGTTTGATGAGTCCGATTTTCATCTGTAAACCACACGATATTCTTTGTTGAAATCTTTTTTATACTCAAGACACAAAGAACACTATTTTTAATAAGCATTGAAGGTAGCCTGATTAAATTAAATACGAAAGTCAGACGAACAAGTGAGCGGCTATTTCACCATAGAAACAATAAAAATTAAAAGCTTTTAATATGCGCATAACAATGAATGCCATAAGGAAATCATTAGTATTGCATAACTCAATACAAAACTAGATCGTTCTATTACATTGGAATTTAATTCCTTGTATTTGTTGTTTTAATTTGAAAGCTTAAACGTTCTTTATTTAATATCGAAGCAGGTTAGTAGTTTCGAGGGATTAATCTCGTCTGTATTTATGTGAAATTATACACAGGTATAGTAAATTACATCAGAATAGCGTTGTAGTGCGAATAAGCTGCTAATTGCAAGGTCGCTCGAGGTATTTGATTTTCGCAAGCGCGCCGTTCAACAGAAATAACCGGGAGTTGTCAATGAAAGCTTGTTACGGGCATTGCGAAGGCGTTGCGCGACCGCTTGTCAATGTATTAATCTTGTGGTTACAATTAACAAACTATTTATGAATTACGTTGAACTGGAAAAGTTGATCGAGTATGCATTAATACTGCGTTCCTAAATATAAATTAATAACTTGTAGAGTAATAATTTAAAATTTAAAATCAGATTTACTGAAAAGTATAAATTACCTTAAGAACCTCAATAACTAACTAAAACATGTTATAGTCATGGTGAACAACATTGTAACCTCTTTATTGAGTTAATATTAAACAGAAACTCTGGCGAATTTACGCCCAGTGAAATAAAAAATAATTCCAGCTATCTTATTACAAAATAAAAGTGAATATAAAAAGTTTTCATACATAATTTATTCATAGAGAAATTCACTTACGTGAATAAAGTTACATCTGCTATGTATAATAATGCATAACCCGCGTTGTCATACTATAACAAGTAAGACGCCTCGAGCAGATTTTTTATAATCTCACTTATTACATACACTTGCGTATCTAAACAATTTATTTCACCGGCGTCGTATAAAAATGTGATTAAGACATTTTTTATACTTGCCACTAAAAGTGGTTACGTTAAAGTTTGTTCGGTTAATAAATTGATTCGATCAATTATTAGTTTCACCGTCGTTTGTTACCTGTTTTCTCAAACGTCGTACCAATCAAAACACAACCAAATTGACGAATCAATTAAGTAAACACGTGTCACGATAAAACGAATCATGATCGAAGTTAAACTGTTCCAGTTTTTAATACCATTTCATTTCCTCACAATTAAAATGTTATTAAACTAGACAGATTTCCTATTATGTAATGAGAAACAATAGTGAAATTTCGAAGCAATTTTCTTTTTAAAAAGAAATTGATTTTTTATGGCATCCATAATTTAGTTCAGGAAAAACAAACTTGTTGGTAGCTCAAATCTTCTATATAAGTAACAAGAAAGTGTGAACTTTTCGTGATGACTGAAAATATTTTTTTCACGTATGTTACCTTAAACCTTCGAATATTAAGAGAGTATCTGATTAAAAGACAATCTCATTCTGACAGGTAAACCTAAACAACTAGTAGGTATTTCTGTTTTCTACATACTTCAGGTACTGTTTTGATGATTCGTTTGTGTATGCGGATGCGGTTATACGAATACTTAATTTACTTTCCACATTTCCAATATATTTCGATACAAAGACGTAATAAAAAAAACGTAAGAAAGTAAGTGAACATAGATAACGTAACATCTTATATATTTTTTAACATTTCTAAGTACTTTCTAAAACTATTTAAATAGAGAAACCACTAAACAAGTACCTGCGAAAAATATAAGTTCGCGCAATGTATTCGAATACCTTACTCTAATTGATTCTATCCACACCTTTCACCGTTTAAAGAGAGTAAGAGCCTTGTTTTATGTAACATTGTATAGCTTATTTCAGTGGCTATTCACAAAATTCTGTACAGACTTCTGCTACTATGATAGTATGCATATCGTAAGATTAAAAAAAGCTTTCTGAATATCTGAATGTCAAAAAGTCAAACCATTTCAAAAATTAAAAGCAAATTGTAAAACTTATTCATTAAAATATTCGAACTCAGTAAAGAACTTTCTTTTCACTGCATCTTCACTCCATTGTCTTCATACTGAAAATAATACGACACGTGTACTTACATAAAATATTCTTCGTTCCACTTTAACATTGTTCGACCAAGCCATGGTAGAAATTTGCATATTAGGAAGTAGGACATTTTGTATGGACATTTGCAAGTAGACACGAGGTCATCGCTTTATTAAATGGCTTCGTTTGTTTATATTTAGTCAGCAACATTGACACTATGTAGCAAGCTAATGGAATACCAAATACAAACATTACGTAGTAGTTTTTTTTTTCAAAACATTTTTCTCAGTGTTCATTTAACTTGCACATTAAATTTATATTCACACATATGTCACCATGAGAACAAAACATACAGACAAATACACGTTTCCTCCTTTTTGAAGTTGAAGAATAAGGATAGTACTTTAAATAATCTTGAGGATTCTTAAAAACTCATCTGTGTCATTAAAAAAATGCTATGTTTCAAGACCTTCTTACTGTGGTAGATCTCGCAACAAAAATATTTGTTGGGTGCACGAATGGGCCGGGTCGACCAGTGAAATACCACGACCACACAGAAGACAGTCGTGAAGTGGAAGCAATTCCGCGTTTCGTCTGATTAGTGTAGTGCCGGAGGCCTAATTGTGGTCCACGTTCCCTTCCCACCCTTTTCTTATAAGGATTTAACAAGTGGATATATCCTCTTTCTGTGCGTCCCCTCCTCTGTCGATTAACGGTAGGCAACGCATCTGCAATTGCGGATGTCTATGGGCAGCGGTCGCTTTGCTATTTAGACGGACTCAGGTGATCGCTTGCTCGTTCGCCACCATATGATATAAAAAAGACATATTATTTGTAATGCATGATTTACTTATTACAGCAACAAGTTTACTTAAAAGTCAATACACGAGTGCTGACGTAAATTAATAAACACGACACATAGTAACTATTTCGAGAGATGACGTGATATGACGACTCCACACCTTTTTATGTTCCTGTCTAAACGACAAAGTTCGAGACCAACAAAAAGTGTTACTTGAATGATCGTAAAAAAAATGGTAATTTTTTATTTATTTCTATAAAGACGTGTAAATGTTTACGGATGTTATGTATATAAATTAATTGTTAAGTTTTTCATGACCTTTGTTATCTTGAGCAAATAGTTATGTATTTACAGATATTTTTTTTATTGTCTTTTATCGTATTTTCTTCTTTCTTGTTACCGTTATTATCTTGACTTACATATTAATTACTTCCCCTTATAAGTGAACAATCGATTCAAATGTGTTGTACCTACTTTATATTGAAATAATTGTCGCCCGCGACTCCATCCGCGCGGAGTTAAAAAAAAACTTAACTAGTAGCTACGTTTTTTTCAGTTCTTCCTGGCTATGCCAAAATTAATCGAGATACGTTGAGCCGTTTTGGAGATACATTGTAACAAACATCCATCCATCTATCTAAACATTTGCATTTATAAAATTAGTGAGATGAGATAGTTTATTCGATTTGAAGACTGTCCTTTGTTCATATTAAGGTATATATCTATTTTTTTTAAGGTGAATGGCGTTTGAATCATCCTTTTCATTTGAGCCCCTTTAGTAGTAGACATAGAGAGCATAAAATGAAACTCGTTATTTAAGTAAAATTACATACAAACAACACTTAATCTACATAGTTAATTCCAGACACAATGGGTGACAAGGTTGAATTTATAAAGCACGTGTAATGAGGACATTCAGCCGTCTGACACTCAATTATCACGCTCCATATATTTTTAGCGTGATCCAATGTTTTCATGATTGTTTATAATGTTTATTAATACACACAAAACCGCGACGACCCTGAATTTACCTAGAATATATTTGCGGAAGTCACGTTCGAGGATATTATATATCTTTTAAATCTTTAATATATATATTTTTATGTCATCTATGTTTTTGTTGCGGATATACTAGAGTAGTCATCCGAATGAAAGTTATATTAAGTTCGTTACATTATAAAAGTGCTATCCGCAATTATGTGGATTGGTATACTTGTAGATTAGGTATACACTAGCTAACGCCCGCCAAACCGTCCGCGCAGAATTGAAAAAAAAACGTGATTTGTAGCCTGTTCTTCCAGGCTATTCCAAATTTGAGGGAGATCCGTGGAGCCAATATATAGATGCCTTTTAACAAACATTCATCCAAACATCCAAACTTTCGCTTTTAAAACATTAGTAGGATTTAAAGTTCACGATTTCTGTAAGAGACAGAGAAGGATGTCAATATTGTTGTTATACAGGTATTACGACAATGGAAACTCACGGTAACTGTTGTCAATTGTACCAGGACTACAAGAAACCGTTAGAGGAGAGCAGTCCAGCGATACTGAACGCCAGCAAGATCCAGACGCTTTTCCACCGGCTGCCTGACATCCTGCAATGTCACCTGCACTTCCGCACCGCGCTCGCCGACTGCGCCGCTACGTGGGACCGCGATGAAAAAATTGGTGAGCCAATACGATATGCTGCGCTTTAAAAATAGATCCAGCCCCCGTAGATAAGTTTACCTTCGACTTCGTTCGTTACATTCGATTACCTGTATCGTTAGTAAAATTATGTCAATTCTTACTTTGTCTATGAAGTACATTGTATTAACAGCTGTAAGGTTATATGACAGAGTTAAACTCAATTTTTTTTTGTAATTTGTTCACGGGTAATTTTTCACAAAATAAAAATTTGAAAACGGTCTTTCTATAGAGTATGGACGCACTTTCATAAAAATTCTTTTTGTTACGTTTTACAAGGAAAATATTTTTACAGGCGAGGTCTTCCTTAACGCATTCTCAAAGGCGGTGGTGCTAGATGTGTACTCTGACTTCATCAACAACTTCTCCGTGGCCATGGAGTTGGCGAAGATGGAATCGAAACGCAAATCCGCGTTGGCTGACTTCTTCAAAGTGAAACAGATCAGTGCCCACGATCGGCTCTCCTTCTTCGGACTGATGGTGAAACCGGTGCAACGGTTTCCTCAATTCATAATGTTCTTGCAGGTTACACTTCTTTACTATTATACACTTATCTTTTGTTCGGGGCTATTACCGAATCTGTTATATTCGAAATAGCGAAAGAAGTATACTTGTATTATTTCAAAAACGTGTAAAACTTTCAACTTTACACCTTGGAGGATTACAAAGGTTTTTTTCACCTTTATAGTGTAGTTTCTGTTCAATTTTAGACATTTAAACGAACATTTAAACTAAACGAGAAACATTAATTAACGAAACACTATAAGACATTTCGTTTGAATTTACACCGTATTTTATTGTTCCGAACTAATTATTTTCAAGTTAAAATGGAACAAAACAAGTGAAGTAACATAAATCACTCCACAGGACCTGTTAAAGCACACGCCGCCCGGTCATGCCGACAGAGTGGCGCTGCAAAGGGCCCTGACTCGACTAGAGGCCCTCGCTGAGGCCTTGAACGAGAGGAAAAGGGACGCAGAAAGGACCCAGGTAAACGAGAACATTCGATGACAACGAAATCGCCTCTTAAAATACGCACACATAAAAACATCTTTAGTTTTCTCAGTAGTTCTTTAATTTAGTAGTGGTTTTTTGCAATACAAGTTACTTATTGAGATTTGATGTTTTCTCCTTAAATAAACTAACATAATGTTTTAATTATTAGAAAAGGAGAGTCTCTTATATTCTCTGTCTTACTCTGTTGCGTTCAGTCGAACTTCTAAATTTAATTTTTTTTTTTACAATTGTTTCCTTATTAGCATAAAGTCTATTAACATATTATGTTTTAGAAATTCGGCTTACTAAGTTTATATTTTTTATTTTGCATACAATGGGATTTATTAAAATTATTTTAAAATTAAACTTAACTAACAACATTTAGCTTTCAAATTGTTGCCCGTGAGTTGAATGTTGTGTATTCTATAATATACTAGCTGTCGTCCACGACTTCGTCAATATAAAATTTAAAAAAATGTGCCTATAATATGCCGGCACATATCAGCTATCCGTCAAAATCGGTTCAGCCGTTACCAATATTATTCTGAACAAACGCGGCTTGCGGACAAATAAACATACAAAAATTTTAAAAATTGTTTTTCGTTACCAAAGCAAATACATCATGTGTACGAAATGTGATATTTTTTTCGATATTACATACATATAGTCTAATATTTGTCATATATGTAATATGTAATTATACAATAAACTATAAGTTGTTGCTCTCAAAGGAGAAACAACAAAAGCTATTGCTTCCTGACGTTTTCAATTAGGTTTAACATTTGGGTTATATCTTCGATAATACAAAGACCCGCGTGGCGTGACTTTTTCTTTTACAATGACATCTTACAGTGTTGTCATCACAGATAAATACACTTCATTTAGATATATTTAGTACAAATGTGATATATTGTTCAGGCTTTCCGCGCGGCATTGCGGCGGCTGACACGCGGGGGTGTGGCGGGTGCGGGCGGTGCGGGAGGCACTGCGCGCTTCGGCGCCGCTCGTCTGCTCGCCTCGCGCGCTGACCGCAGACATCTGCTGCGACAAGACGACCTGCTGCAACTTGTGAGATCAATTTAACCCGCTTATGTTGATAACTGAACGAAGTAAAACCTCGTTCGAATAAAGGCATTTTGAATCTTACTTTGGTAGTGTATATGATAACCTTGAGGTAAATTAAAAGTAAAATCAGATGATAGTTTAGAATCTGATTTTAAATATTATCGATTCTACGAAAAAAATACTCGTATCTTGTATAATGAATACTAAGTGTAATTATTGCCTCGATAAAAAAACACATTTACGATGTTTATTTTATCTATAAATTTTGTATTTTTTAGGAGTTCAATCAATCTGGTGCATTAACGAAGTGCAAGCCGCGCCGGCTGCTGCTGCTGAACGATTTGGTGGTATGTGTGTCTGTGGGCGCAGGCGGAGATGCGGAGCGCCTAGGCCTCAAGTGGGCACACCCTGTACATGACGTTGACGTCCTCGACACCGGCACCTCGCCAACACTCAGCAGAGTGCTCGCACAGGGTCAGTATACAATACATAATACCGATTACAGCTTTTGAAACTGTATTTACACTGCTTTGTGAATTAATATTAGTGCCTGTGGAAGTCGACTAGCAATTTTACAAGAGTATTCAAATTGAGGTTAAGAACTTAACTTGTAATATGCAAGTCCTGGGTTCGAATCATGCTATGTACCAATATTTTTTTAGATATGAACATTTATCCGACGTTAATGTAAACATTGTGATGCAACCTACACATTTCAAAAAGATAATTTAAAGATACCTGTAAATTCGACCAACCCGCACTTGGTCAGAGTAGTTGACTATGGCCTAGTCACAACTAACTTAGGGTTCTAGCCCTTCTTATGTTTACTTATAGTGAGCTGATGATAAACCAAACTAAGACAGTTAATCGACAATGCCACATGACATATGTAAAAATTTTTTTTAGCTTCTCTTGCATATACCTGTACGTTACAACAACAAATAGCAACTTTTAATAAATAAACCTATGTGTAATTTATTTAAAGGTATGAACCGCAGCGGCAGCTTGCGTTCGAACTCTAGCAATGGTGTTGGCAACACGTCGACATCGACCGGCGACTCCTTGTGTAACGAGATGTCTGCGCTGATGCACGACTACGAGGCGGTGTCGCGTATGGCAGACCTCGCAGCATCACTACACGCACCCTACCCGGAGCTAGCACCCGACATGTTCCGCACACTGCTGCAGAATATACAGAAGAGTATACAGGTAGGTGTTAAACATATCACTCTAATACAGATCTCTGTTAATAGGTCCAACTTACACAAATTTAAGCTCCTCAAATTAAATTTTGTTTGTTTGCACAAACACTTGAAGTATTGTTGTTTCCACAGAAAAAAGATGACGAGATGGCGTGGGTGGACTCGTGCTGTTTACAACTGACGATCCGTGGGCGCGAGGAGCCGCTGACGTTCCGTGCGCGTGAGCCGGGCGCGCGGCTCGCCTGGGCCACCGAGCTGCGTCTGGCTCAGCTGGCGCAGGCCGCAGCCAACTCGCCCGCCTGGCGTCTGCCGCATCCCGTACCTCACCACAGTGTGCCCCTCTACGTCGCCGCCACACCAGTCTACTCCTCTAAACAACTCACTGAGGTACTACTTTCTTCTCCATAAGAGACTATCAAATAATAACAGGTTATAGACGACTAGTAGCCCTGCAGGTTGTAAAGCTAGTGAAAAGTGTCATAACTAACATTTAATTGGTTATATTTCAGGTGAGATGCGGTTGTTTCTACGTGAGCGGCGGTGGTGGTGTGGGCGGGGGTGGGGGCGGGGGCGGCACACGCGCGGGGGGCGGGGCGGCGTCGCGACGCGCGCGCTCTCTGCTGTGGGTGTGTGCGGGCGGCGCTCAGCACAGCCACGTGGCCGTACTGGCGCAGCGCGCCGCCAGCCTCAAGACCCTCGCCACGCTGCACCTGCCCGACACACAGGTATACATTGCCTTGTCCACGATCTCAAACTAGGGATCGAAATTTTTAGTGATTAGTTGTCCCAGAAAAAATTTGACACTGTATTTGGTGTTTGCAGGTTACTTCAATGGAGTACGCTAAAGGCGTACGACAAGTGACAACGCTGTGCGGCGACACGGTGTGGCTCGGCACCGAGGACAAGAAGATCATCATCTTCTCCGGCGTCGAGCCCGAGAAGCAGGAGAAGCTGACGGAGGTGCAGACTGTGGCCGGCGTGACGCAGGTGCGGTACCACTGCGACGCCATGTTCGTCGGCCTCGCCAACGGCCGCCTCACCGTCTACCGGCGCAGCGCAGACGACACCTGGGCCCTGCACGAGCCGCTCGCCATCGAGCTCGGCGACCAACCCGTCCATTGCGTCCTGCCCGTCGACGGCATCGTCTACGCCACCTGCGCCAGACGCGTCTTCGCCATTAATGCGCTCACCGCCGAGATAATGCGCATCCTCGAACTGAAAGGAGAAGGCGACAGATCTGTCAAGTACTTGGCCCACTCCGGTGTCGGTCTGTGGACGGCCTTCTCCGATTCCACATACGTCAGCCTCTATCACGCCGAGACGTTCGAGCACCTGCAGAATATTGACATCGCCGCCGACGTGGCGAAGACTATCGGAGCTCGGGAGGGCAGCAAGCCGGCCTATGTGTCCGCTCTGCTCGCCAGCCAGGGCTTGCTGTGGGTGGGCACGACGGCCGGCGTCAGCGTCACCGTGCCCCTGCCCAAACTGGAGGGCCTACCTCTGATAGGCGGGCACATCGCGGTGTCGTATCACGCGCACGCCGGGCCCGTCACCTTCCTCCTCTCCCTGCTGCCCGAAAACAGGGAGGTGGACGTTAACGTGGTCCGCCGCAACCTTTCCAATGCTCGAGCGTTAGCGGACACAACGTTACAGGAGTTCAAGGAGGAGGAAGCTAAGGATTCGGACAAACCAAAATTAGAAAGAAGGATATCCGAGGAATCCAGCCCGTACCGGCCCCAGCGCGTGCAGTCCGCAGTCGTACGCCGCAAGAAGCCGGGAGACGTGCGCCTCAGCAAAACGCTGCCGAAGTGCGCCAACCTAAACGCGTGCGACGTGTACGGTCTCTTCGGGGACCTGATGTTTGTGAAAGACTGCGTGGGCGACGCCGACGTGAACGGGTCGGGCGGCGAGGCGCTGCGGAGGAGCGACCCGGAGCTGGCGGCGATACCGTTCCGAGTGAGCACGCTGGACCGGCGACTGCGCATGCGCGCCGGTCGCCCCCGGAGTCTGGACCTGTCCAGCTGGTCGGTGGACTCGAGGGCCTCCAGTCTGTGCACGTCGTCCGGCAGCGAGGAGTCGATGGCGTTGCGCGGAGTTTCGAGAACTAGTTCGGGAGCTTCGGGCGCGGCGAACCTGGCGCCCCTCGCGGCCTCCACGCCGGACTCGTCCTCGAGCAAATCCTCCACCTCGGAGCGCTCCATCTCTAGGAGCGATTCGACCAATGCGGTGGAGGTGAGGACGAACGGCAAGCGCGAGGGGAGCGGCGAGAGGAGCGGAGGGCGAAGCTTGCGGGGCGCGGACTACATGATGGGGTGCGGCGCGCGGAGGTCCGTGGTGACGGTGGCGGGAGGGCGCGGGTACGTGGACTGGAGGCAGACGGCCGACGCCGCCGAGCGCCCCGCGCCCGCCGCAGACCCCAACCCCAAAGACGCACATCTCATACTGTGGGAGATGCGATTGTGACCTCATTCACAAAAAATCTCCGATATATTTTACAATAATAGCTTTCTATCTGCAATTGATGCGAATAGTGTGTCATATGTTGTAAATAAAATGTATGATATTGTATAAATTCCAACTTCGTTATTTTAGCGTAAGAATTGATTTATGTTATTGTGCTAATCGATTATAATTAATTGTCCCCGGCCGCCTTGCATACGATGAAGAGTTTTTTTTTTAATGTAAAATTTAAATTTACACTCAGTGTAAGTAATGTGATAAGCTTTAAATTATTGATGTTGTGCTTCATTAGACAGACGGCCTTACAAACGCTATTATTATACATATTTATAGACACAAGTGCATTATTTTTGTGGTTAATTATATTGAAATGTTATTAAATAGTTATCGAAGTCAAAATTATGTTAGCTTCGGAATTGACAAAATTATATGCAAAAAAATAGCAATGCAATAAAAGTATAGAATCCAATACAAAAATTAATAGTAAAATTTCGTCCATACATTAATTCTGTAGTATGTTATATCCATTACTGACTACTATTGTGGTATCCGCAGATGAATTGTTTGAAAGTTATTTGCATATTTGTTAAATGTTTTCTTAAAACTAAGACGTTTTCATCATAAAGTTGACAATCGGAAATATAATTTTGTATCATTACGAGTTTGTTATTGTTAATGAACCGCCATATTAACTTAGATTAATTATATATAGACAACTGTTTTAATGTCCATTGTAAATTGTTTAGTTTAAATATATCAGAGCAGGTTAAATTGTTTTTAACCTAAAAAAAATATTTGTGGCCTTATTTTGGATATTGAAATTCCCAGTGTACGATTTACGGCATTCGTTTAAGCTTTATTCTTAGACATGTTGTCGCTTTAAGAATTAGACTGATTTAGTGTAAGTGGTTGAAATGTATTATTAGTTTGAATGTAATAAGGACGAATAAACGACATCACGATCGAACAAAATATTCGATTTATTAGAAAACGAACCCGTAAATATTTACACCGAATTTCATTTGAAACGCATTTTTTTTTATTTGTAAATATAATAAAGATATTATTAAGTTTATTAACATTATTTGTAATAATAACGTCTGAAATAATTGCAAGTTTCCTCACAAAATGGATTTTAATGTTTCCAGTCACAATGTTGATTGTTTTTTCGACCATAATGTAAGTTTTAATATCTTTGTCTTTGGTTACAAACTATCTCCGCTCAAATTATTGAAAAAAAACATAGTAAATACCTGTTAAAACGACATTAAAGGGACCGGCGTTCAGTCATAAACTGATATTGTTTTGTTTATAGTCATTCAACCGGAACCTACAGTTTTGGTCGCCATGTCGCTTTAACCGATGTCAATGGTTTGTATCATATTACAAAATTTGTTTCCATGTTTTATGTATTTTATGATTCGTTGTTTGTTGCAATGTTCGTGGTCAGTACTTGATGAAAATATATTGTTTATCCCAAAGAAATATTTTTTCTCGGTCGTATATTTATTCTGAATGAATTTTTTTTTTTTAATAAATTTAAATGAATCTGACTCAGGCTTATCATGTCAACGTGCCAAAATTAATTTTTAAAGCAAAGTAAAACATCTGGTATAAAATATTTGCATTTCATATGTTTATTTTTTCAAACCACTGACCTCTATAGATAGTTCATTAATTACTGGGAAATGACGGCTTTTGCTTCGTTCTGACATAAACGCGCCTGTCTAAGTTCCTCACAGTTAATTGTATCTCTATCATTAGTTCAAAATCTCACCGCCGCAACCGTCAGCGACAAAATGGCGAAAATCAAATGAGCACAAAATTCACGGTTTATAGCCTGTCCTGTATAGAGGTCAGTGTTTCAAACATTTTTCTCGCATTTAAAATAAGAATGTCTTGAATATTTTATTCCAACAACTTATTACCAATCTCGAAATTTCATTTTTGATTATAAGAAAGACGTCACAATGTGTATACATTATGGTGTAAATAAATTAAGTTTATAAATACACCTGTATTCTATGAGTTTTATTGACAAAATAATTTAGGCATACAAGTTTTAATTAAGTAAACATAAATAAAACTAGTTAAGTTTTACCGTATTATTTATTCATAAATTTTATGACGCTTTGCAATGTCAAATTTTTCTGTTTTTATATTGGAGGGTCTAATTTCATACTTCAAGATTTATGGTATATCTGAAACAAAGGAATATGCAATTATAAAATCTGCAATGAGTCAACCTATTTACGCAACAATTTCCGACTCTTAACTCTTCCCAACATCCAGAAACAAACTTACTATTCCGTCTTTTGCACTCCCTGAGCGCTTCATTGAATGCGGCACACTCTGACAGCTCGGCGCTATTGGTGGCGCAGTGCAGGAACTGCGCGATCTCATAAGCACACGGGCCGCTCGGCTCCGCGCCGGGCTGGTAGCCGCGCGGCAGCGCCTCCACCACTTCGTGACGCCGCGGACCACTGAACAGACTTGTTATCGCCTCACCCGCTACGTGACCCTGCAACATAGACAAATTAATTAAAATTACACATTACACTTGTTAGGTTGGCATGGTATGGGCAGGTTATCAGAAAATTCCATGTGACAGACAAAACTTTAAATATGAATGTGAAGGGATACATTACTAGGGGAAGGCACGAATGGACTACTTGAAAACGGCCGCGGTACACGCTGAGCCTGCAGCCCATTGTTATCATGTTTTTTTGTGTTATTAATGCATGAAATATTGTATTTCCCTTACTTGTGATGACTTTTATTTATTTAAAATAACAAATGATGCGCTGATCCTCTATAGAATGGGAGAATAAAAAGCTTGTTATACTGTATAGTTATCTTTGTCATACCACAGCGGTGCCGACAGTAACGCCTCCTGCAATGGCAGCCGCGTCCCGAAACACGGAGCGGCGCGGCATCGGCGTCACCACGATCTGCGGCGGGTGCGCAGGTGCCTGCGTCTGTGACCGCGAGTATCGGCTCCTGTGTTATACATTCAATTCTTTTGACCAAACTGTAATAACATAGACCATTCTCTCACAGAATTGATGAATTTCTTTAAAAATTCTGAAATAAATGGGTATTGTGTTTTTGGCAGAAAATAAGGGGTAAGGCAAAATAAAATACGGATTTGGTTTTGTTTATGGATTGTATTTATTTAACTTTCTACTAATTTACAACATAATTGTTCAAGTGAAATTAAAAATCTACATCACAATAATGCCTCTTAAATAAAATATTTAATAAAATAAATTCACTAAAAAATTGACTACTATTTAACTTGTATTGTCCCTTTTTCACTATAAATTAAAGAAGGTGCCCCATAATTTCTCTAGTATAGTAACAAATTAATAAAACACATGATTTTGAACCTTTTGCCATAAGAAATATCAATGGAATAATTTTAACTAATAGGGCCTTCTATGAACATGCATTAGATGTGGTTGTTGATTTTGCACTGGCGGAGAGCTTCGTTGAATCCCTCGCAGAGTGACAGGTCGTGCTGTTGTTGGGCGCACTCAATGAATTGTTTGATTTCCCAAGCGCAGGGTCCCTGTGCAGGCTGGGCCTGATTGTACACGGGCTGGGCTGCTGGTGCCTGCTGCTGTGGTGCAGGCTCGCTGCTACCACCGCTAAACATTCCAGTCAGAGCACTACCAGCCATATGCCCCTGTAACAAGCATATTTAATAATATTAATATTAGAAAATAATTTTCTTATTTGCATGATTGGTTGTATTGTTTGGAAGACAATCAAATGAAAATAATTTTCGGTTCAATCTCAAGTAGGGTTGCCGGGTCGCCAAACCTACTAGCCGGACAGACCAGCCAGTTTGGCCGGACATTTGGGTAGAAAGGTCGGACACCCTGTATTATTTAGAATTTTGTCTCAGTATTAATATGTAAACTCTCGTTTGGGAAATGTAAAAAGTCTAACAAAAGCCAGACAACCATTTATTTTGGCCGGACACGCAATCAAAAAGCCTATCTATGTCCGGCTTTATCCAGACGCCTGGCAACGCTAATCTCAAGGATTGAATAGTAAATTTAGCTGTTATCAGGTAAATATAGCCTAGCTGTTCACTTAATAATGCCTTATATCATATTTAAAAAAATCAAACCCATGTTTATCTAATCATGTTGAATATTTTGGTTTTGCACAGAACGTTAAACTAGAATGATAAAATAGCTAAAACAAGTCATATGATTCAATTAGAACTTTTTTCAAAATATTATCCTGTTTGTCTAGACTTTAAACCTATTGATGCCCTATATAAAAATTAAGACAATTAGGTTATAAACATTTTGTGGTTAAAAAAATCTCAAAGTAAATTGAGCCCCGCAAGTCACTCAGTTAAAGTTACTCGGGAGAGAAAAAAAAGACATGAAACTAATGAATAAAGAAGTCAGAAAAAACAAACATATCACACATAATTATTCTTCTGTTACAAATACAATTTGCATAAAACGTAATTAAAGTGACATGTAAATATTGCGCAAATTTATTTACTCCTAGCCACATGATAACACATGACAATAACTTGGCGCTAAGCCAATTAGACTCGGGAAATTTGATTAAATGTATTAGAAATTTAGTAGAAAAGTTGCGTAATATAAAGTAATGAACAAAAAAGGAATATTACAGTCCTAATATTATATTTTATCGTTACGTAATTTCTTCTACATACCACCGCTGATCCTACGGCGACACCACCAGCGGTTGCAGCCATCTGACCGAATAATGAAGGTTGTTGGGGTTGAGCATGGACAGGCCCCGGGCTTGATGGAGGTGCATGAGCCGGCACATTGCTCGGTGGTGGAGCAGCTCTGAAAAATAAACAAAGTTAGGTTATAAGCAATGTCGATTGATTTTTCAGCATATTTCAGAATTAAAATATATTTCTCTTACCGTCGCTGTGGAGCTGGTGGCGGACTTGCTGAACGTCCTCTTCGTGGCATTTTGTTAACAAATTTGAGTATAAATTTCAATAAAAACTATCGTAATAAGAACGTTTCACAGTAAGCTTCAATAAGAATTGTCACGATCACAATATCAAGTCAATGATTAAAATGAATGAACGTCGTTCTGATGTTTCTATGGATTTCTAGAAATTTTAAATATGAAATAACTGAGTATAACTATCCTTGTCTCACTTATGACATTTATATTTCATCGTTTCACATGTTGATCAATCGTTCCAAATTTTTACGCGACACAGATAATAAAGAGTGACAGAGTCAAAGATTTTTATGTTACCAAAAAGAAAGAAATTAGAACACAGATAATAAAAATAAAATAATTTGAAGGTAAAGATACAGAAAAAGCTGATGAAGATCACTTCAAAATAAGGGTGATGTTATCTCTGTTTTTATTAATTTTTACAAAACTTGCTATATTACAATAACAATATCTATATATTCACACAACTCAATTGATATGAATGACAGCAATCAAAATTATACATTATCACTTAAAACATAAAAATCTTACTTGCTTCTGTTAGGTGGCATTGTGTAAAAAATTTTGTAATTTTGAATATTACATTTTTCTTTTATATTAATTAAAATTTAATGTTTGATAGCACAGTTGGACATATTGAAAGGCGAAAAGTCTTTTGACGTCTTTACAACTCTACCAAAAACATTCTTTTATTAGAATCAGCCAGTCATACATTTTAAAAAAAGAGATACGATATTAAAAAGACCTCACACCTCATTTTTCAATACATCTTATTTCTTATTAATTTTATAAATGGGAATGTTTAGGGCGATGGATGGATGTTTGTTTTTGGAAGGTATCCCCGGAACGGCTCAACGGATCTTGATGAAATTTGGCACAGATGTAGAAAATAGTCTGGAAGGACACATAGACTTATTATTATTTTTTTGTTTTATTCCTGCGCGAACGGAGTCGACGGCGACAGCTAGTTCAGCTACAAAGGTATTCAATAAAAATAATTTTTAACATATCGGGTAGGACAGGTAAGGAATAATTAAACTCAAATATATTTTGTTTTTCATTTGGTTATGTTATTTTTCCACTTTTTAGGTTTTTTGTTTCAAATACATGTTTTTTTTTAAATTCCAAACGTTAAAGCTAAGCTTTAAGAACAGCATAATGGACATTATTATCTTTTAAGATTTCTAAATCTTATGAAAAAAGTGTGCATATAACGAAACGCACTACTCATTTAAATTGCGCGGCAATTTACTGTAAAACGTATTGCGAGGTACGGTTAACTTTTCATTCACTTGGTCTGTTGGTCTATAATTCACTCAGCGACTCAGTTTAGTTCAATTTTTCGTTACCTCGTTGCTCGTTTAGTGATTTTGAAGCCGCGTGACTATCGTGAAATAAGTACAGTATCGGCGATTATATTTACGACTTTTTGAGTGAAAATGGAGGATATAAAAGCCGGTCAAAATCTGAATATGTTCCTCATCGGCGGGCTTACGGTCTTAATATGTTTTATATTTCACTTAGTATATAAAGCCTTCTTCTCTACTACGAAAGGAGATGCATCGCTTACTACAGAGAGCGATTCAGGTAGGTTTTATTTTTATAAATAGAGCTTTATAAATAACAAACTTAATATTTGTGTTATTTTTTACCAAAAAAAATTTTTTTAAGACCTTATATAAAAAGAAATATTGGTGCATGTGCAATGTTTGCTGTAAACTCCGAAAACCTCGTGTTTCAGAAAAGCACTAGTACAGTGCATGTCAATGACCGCCGATTAAATAGAAGTTAGAAATTAAATATTTACTAAAAAACATTAAGAATAATATTGAAATTAAACAATATTTTTGATACAGTAAAGAAAATCATTTTAGTCATAATTTGTGTGTCATGCATTTTTTATTCCGGAGTTATGTTTGTGTGGGAATACAGCTGGATAAATAAAACTGCTTTGAAGGTAAAAAGGTCATTATAAAATTTATCACACACGAAAAATCGTGTGTAGTGTTTACGCTTGTAAAATTTGTTTGTTGAATTATTCTGAAAATATAACATGTGACGTCGTTGTTACATTTCATTTAATTAAACTTATTTTACAGTTCAATTTATTTCAACTATTATTTAAATACATCATCATTTAATTTAGTAATGTGGTTGCTGCTTAAAGACTTGAATTTTATATACACAATTCAAAATGTTATCTACCTGGAAAGCACTAATTCCTTTTGTATTAATTCTTATTGTATTTAGATGTTCCTTCCAATTTTTATTTTATTTCCTAGCTCACAGCATCTCACTAGCTTTGTTTATTTGAATAACTAGCCTTACAGTACTAACATTTCAATCAAGCAAAAACATAATAAAGTGTAAGTTATTCCTAACTCTTCGTTAATTGGATCAGTAGCAATTAAATTATTTCAACTTTCATGAGACATTATTATAATGAAATAAAAATGGTTGCACACACAATTTTTTTTATCAGTAGTACATTTAAATAGAAAATTATGTCTTGTAAAATTTATAAATGATAGCTCCTTTAAAATGGATTTGTAAATAGTTGGTTATCTTTTATTTATTTTTGTTCTGTCAAGAAAATAATGAATGAAATATATAATAAACCACACAGTGGATGACTTGATACTACTAGCGTGATTTTACCAATGATAAATTATTATAAGTATCAATTATATATTCTGAATCTGTAAGAAATAGTGCATGCAGACTATATGTATATGAGCAAGGTGGCAAACGAGCAAGTGGCCACCTGAATTCACAGAAAAAGAGAAGCGACTGCGGTTCATATACGCATCTGCGATTCCCCTGACATTGCGGATGTCCATGGGCGTCGGATCAAATAAATTTCGGTCCGTTGCTCGTTTGCCCCCTTCTCCTAAAAAAAAAAAAAAATAAATATACATCCATAATTGTAGAAGCATTGCCTACCTTCAATCATCCCCTTCTCATCCTTTCCTTATAAGAAAAGGGTGGGAATGGAAAAAGGGAATAAATATACCAGGTCATCATATTGTGTGGTGAAATATATTTGCCTTTCGTTTTTCCATTTGGTTAACCAAATTTAACCACGGGAGTTTTGTGTTATATTATCATCATATTGGCAAAATCGGGCAAAATTATATTTATATTTATCAAAAAATAGGACAATTTTTTGATAAATATAAGTGTGAACCCAGAATCACTGGTACCCTGGTGAATTGGTTGCACATGTTATTGTAATAGGCTCCATAGTATCCGAGTTTTAATCCAACACAGGTTAAAAACATGGATCTATAATTTTTTTAAATGTTAACTAGGTCAGTAGTGTAGTGATATATACTGTTGTATGATTGAATCAAGTACATTTAACGGTACACACAATTTACGAGGGATGCCTTTTAAGTTTTGTCGTTTGAAGAAAAAAACACAACTAGAATCTTATAGTACTTTTTATTGTTTTTAAAGGTATTCACCACGTAGCTTAATACACTTTTCCATTCGCTGAATCCAGTTATTATAACATTTATTCCACTCTAAAGTGGGGGTGTTGAAAATGGCTCACTTGAAAGCGTCGACTGCTTCTTCACCGGGCTGGAACCTTTGACCACGAAGACTTTTCTTAATTTTAAGAAATGTAAAGAAATCGTTAGGGTTTAGGTCAGGATTGTATGGAGGATGGTCAAGAATTTCTACTTTTTCCTGCTTCAAATACTCAATCGTTTGACGAGCGCTGTGTGAGCATGCGTTGTCGTGGTGCAGGATAATGCGTCGCTTTGAGTTAGATTTTCGCATTTCGGCGATGACTTGTGGTAAACAAACTATGGTATACCACTCTGCATTCACCGTTCTACGATCTTCAAGTGCAATAGTCGCAACATGGCCTTTTTTTCCAACGAAGGTGGCCCACCATCTTCTTTGAAGTGCTTCGCGAACGAACAACTTTAGTCGGCATTGGCTCGTTTTGAAAGACCCAGATTGTAGATTTTTGTTTGGAATCAGGATCGTAGGCATAGATCCAAGATTCGTCACCACTGATGATGTCGTAGACGTGGTTTGACTCTCCTCGGTCCAACCTTTGCAGAGTTTTCTTACACCATCTGACGCGGGCCGCCTTGTGATCGTCTGAAAGCAGATGCGGTATCCAACGGCAAACTAGCTTTCTCACACCAAGCGCTTGATGCAAGATCTTCTGAATGGTTGTCCCTGAGATGCCTAATAGAACCTCTATCTCTCGATACGTCACATGACGATATTCGAGAATTAGTTGTCTCACAGCAATGATGTTATCTTCGGTGAAGGCGGATTTTGGACGTCCTTCGCGAGATTTTTCACTAAGACTAGTATGTCCACGCTGGAATTCTAAATACCAGCGTTCGACAGTCCGCAGACATGGGGCTTCATCACTGAACACAGATATTAGCTCTTCAAAACACTGATGCCGTGTCAGGCGTCTTTTAAAGTTGTAGAAAATTATTGCACGAACAGTTTCCTTAGAAAGATTCATTTTCGTACGTTACCTGGCAGATTCAAATCGACGCTGTGACTAAACAATAGCATTAATCTTAATACTTTCAACTGTTTTAAGATTCAAAATGTAAACACACTCGAATATAACACAGTTCAAAATACAAAATTGCCGGGAAATATTGAAACGACAGAACTTAAAAGGCAGACCTTGTACAGTGTTTGAGTATTGTACAATATGTTAGATATAAAATAGTCATAATAATTAGAACATATTGTTTAACAATAGTTACACTATTGTTTCATGACAATACACAGACTCTCACATTATCAGATGCATTTTGAATTTTGCGCGTTTATTATGTTTATAGTAAATATTGCTTGTTTATTAATTTGTGTAATAGAATAATTGTTTTAATTTTCTTTGTTTAATGTTTAAATATGTTTTATATGCATTATGTTGATTGTATTTAATAAGATTCCTTTGAAATATTTTATTACTTCATGAGATTATAAACGTATTACTGCAATAAACTGGCATATAATACATCTTTTCGATTATTAAATTAACGTTTTAACGTTATTAATTATACAGGAGATATGTTCTGGTAAAACCTATGCCCAATATCTTAACATTGAATATGAAAATCTTTTCAAAATATCTAACTTCTTAATCCGTGTCTAAATAAAAAAAGTTACATTTTTTCTATTATTATACAAATACAATTTTTTGTAATTCAAATATATTAAGTGATATTTGAATGTGGTCGCAGGATGCATAAATTAAAGGCTGTTTGCTTGTTTGCCACCTTTAGATATAAAAAAAAGTATGCTTCTTTTATAACACATACATAATCAGCGAATAATTATTTTAATTGATTGGTGAAAAACCTATATTAATGTGATTCATATGATATTTACATGCATTTAATATCATTCCATTCCATTCATTTTAATACCTACCCACAATCCTTATTACAAAATGTTTCTTCTTGCTAGAATCAATAGCTTGTTAGCCTAGTGATATTTTATAATTAAAAAAATCAAAGAAAAACAACAGAAAAGACGATTATAAAACAGATGAAATAATTACCGGTTTTTTTTCTTGTATTAAACATTAAATAAGCAGTAAAACAAAAAAATGTTCATTGAATAAAACTCTTATTGTTCTGACTTTTTTTTTACAGGTGCTCACGTAGACGACGCCGTCTCTGAAGCAACGCAAGTCGAGAACCGGCCAAGTAAAAGCAAGAAGCGTGCTCAATGGAAGGGGAAATCGGAGTTCACACATCCCTGGCTATTGAAGAATCTCAAAGGTCACCCCGGCAACGTGCTGCATATGGACTTCTCAGCGAACGGAAAATTCATGGCAGCCACATGTGATGGTAAGTTACTATAAATACTATAAGGTGGCAGGTGACTAACAAATTATGACCAATTTGACGTATTTTAGAACGGAAATGAATTGTTTTTTTGTGCGTTAATTGTTTCAAATTAATATTGTTTAGGTAAATTTCTTCTATGAAAACTAAGCTATGTATAAATTAAAAATAATTTAAATGGTTATCCTCTTATTATAAAAGCTCTATTTTAATATGAAATATTGTGTTAAGGAATTGAATTATAACTTTATACCAACTATACACTAATGTTTATATGGTTTAACAAATACAGTTACTGCTACAGTTGTCACAATCGGTTACGTTATTTTATACTGTTTTTAGTTAAATATTAGGTCCTTACATATGAAATTGGCGTTTTTCGTACTGGCCACTTTAATCACGAATTTCTCCTCTTTGGTAAGGAATTCCAAATTCAAATTTGTACAGCTATAGACTCATGTATTTGTGGTTCGATGACCGTCATTCATTTGTTTTTTTTCTTCTGTTTTTTTCTGTTTGCGTCACTCATTTTACAAAATGGAAAACTTAAAATATCGCATTATTTACGAGTACGAGTTCCGCCGTGGCACTAGTGCTGCGGAAACGACTCGAAGGGTGAATGATGTGTATGGCGGTCGTGTTGCAAAAGAAAACACAGTTCGTTTTTGGTTCCAACGTTTTCGTTCTGGAAATTTCGATCTGCAGAACAAGCCCCGTGGACGGCCTGAGACTCAAGTTGATAATGAAGAGTTGAAGGCTATTGTGGAAGCGGATCCATCGCAAACCACGTCCGAGTTAGCTGCAGGCTGCGATGTTAGTGATAAAACTGTTTTAATTCACTTGAAGCAAATTGGGAAGATTAAAAAGCTTGAAAGGTGAGTACCTCACGAATTGACTGAAGCAAACCGGCAAACGCGCGTCGACTGTTGCGTTACATTACTAAACTGGCACAATAATGAAGGTATTTTAAACCGAATCATTACCTGTGATGAAAAATGGGTTCTTTACGATAATCGGAAGCGCTCAGCGCAATGGTTGGATCCTGGCCAGCCAGCCAAATCCTGCCCCAAGCGAAAATTAACCCCAAAAAAGTTACTTGTAAGCGTTTGGTGGACTAGTGCCGGTATTTTTCATTACAGTTTTCTCAAATCTGGCCAGACTATTACGGCTGATGTCTATTGTCAGCAATTGCAAACCATGATGGAAAAGCTAGCGGCTAACCAACCTAGGCTGGTCAATCGCTCCACGCCACTGCTGCTTCACGACAACGCTAGACCACACACTGCGCAACAGACGGCTACTAAATTAGAAGAGCTTCAATTGGAAAGTCTAAGACATCCTCCGTACTCCCCGGACCTTGCTCCAACAGATTACCATTTTTTTCGAAATTTGGATAACTTCTTGCAAGGGAAAAAATTCAACTCCGATGGGGCAGTCCAAATCGTCTTCAAAGATTTTATTGATTCCCGTCCGACTGGTTTTTTTAGTAAAGGGATCAATGAACTACCTATGAGATGGCAAAAGTGCATAGAAAATAATGGTTCATACTTTGATTAATTAAATATAATATATTAAAAAATATTCGACTTCTTGTTCCTCCCATACAAAACGCCAATTTCATATGTAAGGACCTAATAATAGGAGGTTAGCGTTCTGCTTCAATAACTAAATTATAAAGTATCTTGTTAATTATTTAATGGAATACGTAACAGTTTATTTTTTTATTTTCGATAGTCGATTGACTCTTGTAGAATTGTTATTGTTCAGATCATTCAGACTAGTTCTATTTATTATTTGAAATGATTAACGCATAAAACTGTAATAACTAAGAGACGTAATAAAATATAGTCGTATAATCAACAAACAAAAGAAACGATTCTTGCTTTATGAAATAAATTGTAACGCCGCGAAGTTACTAACAAATTAGATATTTAATCTATCAAAAAACTGATACATTCTAATAGTTATTTTTTAATTAAAGCAGATTTTGCTAAAAACTCATTATCTGCGTGATAAAGGCAACAACCTTGTCCGTGTGACATAATTTGTCGATCGTATGTATATTAATGACTTACATGGTTCAAGGTCACTACGATATGTTACAAATATTGCGCGTAGTTTTTGTTATTATAATTTTTATAAGCGTTTATTTATTATTCCGTATTATTTAGATTAGAGAATGATGCAAATTTACTGTCATCCCAAATTACAGTATTAAAGATTCCCCAAACAAATATGTAACTAGTGACAATTATCTTGATGACACTGTTTTTTGTTAAGTTAAATTTTATTAAGCGCTTGAAATTGTTTCATCAGTACGATTCGTACGTCCTTTTTTTGTAAACTGACACATGGTCTGGGTACGCGAAGAATTTTAACTGCTGGCTTCTTTAGAGATGACTAATCGAAATATATAGGTATGATATTGTTTCGCACATTTTTATAATATGATTTAGAATCAAGCTATATTAATATAAAAAAAAATCTGAACATTGAGGTATATTTTACTTTTAGAAAAAGATGTATCAGTTTTTTGATAGATCTAAATAATACTAGAACTTTTCTGTGTGTGTGAACTAACAATAGTCTAAGTAATTCTCGTGTAGGCATTACTAAAAGACTAATTTTAGTAATGGTTTCACGACAATTTAATGCTGGCTCTTTTTTAAAACCGTTATAGTATTCCGCTAAGCCACTGTTATGTGTAATTTGGCGGTCCGCCGGTCGAAATCTAAGCAAACATATAAATATTTATATCTCAAATATATATTTCCTTCAGGCACAATCAGTTTTATATGCGATGCGTAAAATATTTATCTATAAACCATATGATTGTGTTAGTAAAAAATTAAGCTGTTTAGTTTTATCTTGGTACAAATCAAGGACTGATTTTTACAATACAAGCTCACAGACAACCATACTTATTTAGAATTTTAACCTAAGGTCGAGTAATTCATTTTATACATTCAAGCAAAAATACAGTCAAAAAAGTGATGAAAAAATTAGGAATATACACAGATATTATAAATTTGCATTTGATATCCTTAATGGTGTTGACTTCAAAGGATGTCATTGAACTGATCTACAGTGATTATAACGGCAGTTTTGAACAGAAGTCTCGTATATTCTTCTTGTTTAATTAAGAAATATCAATGAATCATTTTGTTGCGAAATGTTTCGAACTCAACGAGAATGTATAAGTAAACGCTTCGTACCGTTACTCATCGATTTAAAAAGATGCTTATCGAATAGCTATTTGTGAGTATAATTTATTTAATACTCGAGCTTCTGAAGAAACAGGTAATTCTTGTAAAACTATTCAGTTTTTAGTATAATAACAGACAGATTGTAAAAAAATGGAGGCTTCTTGTACCATTGAAACGCAGTAGCAATGTCCATGTGCTTAGACACAACAAAAATGTATACATCAATTATTAGGTATCATATTGTATGCAGATACCAGATATGACGACAGATGTGTGGAACAGTAGAACATACTGCGCAGACTCCGTATGAAAAAGGACAGGCTGATAATGTGTACGAAACTTTGTAATTTTTCCTACTTAAGATATTTTTCTTCGGGTGTTGCGCATACTGATAGCTTTGATAATTGAGAGAAATAGATGCGAGTTTGCGAGAATTTCGCTTTGGTCATGCCATTATGCGCGGTCCAGTTGTATCGGGTGTGACGTATGCGATAAGCCGACAGCCGGAATAATCGCGCCCATACACCGGTCGCTCACCTCGCCGCGTCTACGACCCTGTTCCAACTGCTTTATTGATTCAAACAACCGGCACGCGTTAATTCAAAACATTAATTAATACGTACAAGCCACGCCTCTCCGCTTCGTCAACGAAAGAACGTTCTATATTTATGCCGAGTTACGCTACAACACGTTGCGTAGATTTATGTTTGTGTTAATTGTGTTTTAATAGGTAATGATTTATTGAATGGTTGATTTATTAGAGAAAATGGTTTTTATTATATTGTGTAATCATACGTTTGAGGTATGTAATAAAATGATTTGCCAACAGTTTGAACGGGTTGTAATTTTATAACTGTCAATATTATAGTCACGATTATCGTGTAGTTGTTGATATACTTTCTAAGATTACTCAGTGGTTTTGTACTACATCGTTCTGTTAAAGCATCATATATGAACTCACCACGTGTGTAAAATCTAAACAAGTATAGTATTCATACGCAATGCTTATTTCAAACAAAACATTACAATAATAGTATCGTGAAAGATTGTTATTGTGTATATGTAATAAGTGTAAACTTGAGTAAGAAGTCATCAGTACAGTAATGAATACTAGCTTAGCTACTGTAATAGCTTCACTCAAATGTTAAGTTGAGTACTTGATTGAAAAAAATATATATCAGACGGTTGATCTATCCAAAAACCTTCGAACATATCAGATGTACCGTTGGTTCTTGTTTTTAAGTCTGCACTATGAATACCCATTAAAAAAATCTTGGATAGCAAACTATTTACGATTGTTTCTTTTCTTTCAACTTATTACCTGAAATAAACATTGTTATCTTGACTGTACGATCCAATATCTTTGTATGTATGTATTTCGTTAATTTAATCTTGAAATTATTTATGCACAACTGTCAAAACGTACGATAATTTTTTATTGAATAACCGGATTTTAAATGGCATTATTAGCAACAAAATATAAATTTCAAATATTTTGATAATTACTCTTATTACAAACTTATTTTTAGACACAATTACTATATAGCCAGCGATAAGGGCTGAATCATACATTTACAAAATAATCATGAACTAATTTCATATGTAAATTATTCATTCTTACGGTAAAAGAAAGCCCTACACATATCAGAATAGCTAGCATAGTTGACTAAGGCCTTATCTATAATGCATGAAAGGCTCCAGCCAATCGATGGCGATAAGAACTGACGTTAGCCTTTTTTATTATCATAAGACAGACTTGTTGATTAATATGGTGTAACTTCTATACAAGATGTGTTAAATAAATGAATCTTTGTTTTCAATTTATTCCGCTTGATTGGTGGGATGACAGATTAGTTAGTAGTAAGCAGTAACGTAATCCAGAAGCGTTCTGGTCCGGCAGAGGCGAGGACGTCTCCGTCACGGCCGTTTACGCGTCATCGCCTCAATGTAGCGAACCGTGTTAGACATTATCTGCAAACACCCTTGTGTGTTGTAATACTTAGTATAATTTATAAATAAACAACTACTCATGCCTGTCTCGATCAGGTAAACTGTTGGTTTCTTGGAGAATATGTTCTAGAATTGTAGACGAACTTACGTGTAGATACGTCATAGGATCGATTATTTGAACAGAGTTCATTGTCCAAAGTGTATCGACAAATTTAGTTTTTTTTGTTGCATCAAATACACGATTTATCGATATATCAATCGACTCCACGTCCGATGAAAATCCAACGTCATAACACGCTTATGATAACAGAGATTGATTTATATCAGATATTGAAAAACTTTATCTTCCGGCATACGTTTTCTAAATCACTTAATACGCGCGAGAAATTAGAACCTCTGTCCCGCTAAATTTTGAGGCGAAGAAACCACCCACTTAGCTGTTGAGAAGAGAACATTATTTAAAAATATAATCTACATTAAATTCTCTTGATAATGAACATATTTATTTACATAAGGGTTAATACTGAACTTGAATAATAGCGTCGGAAATAGGGCATGAATTTAATTAATGTTTCTAAAGAAAAAAATGGTTATTGTGAGAAAACTATAAAAGATAGATATATGCTATCGCGGACTTTTATTTAGCACATTTAAAGAGCTACAATTCGCCATACATCATTTTTATGTAGGTCCTATAGTTTAACCTACGTAAGCGCTGAAAGCAAAAATGTCCCTAATTTCCGCAACAAATTTTGAAGCTATATTCAAAATCTACTAGTCTTCTAGTTATTTAAAAAAAAAAAACAAAAAAATGGGACCCACCTGCAAGCACTTCCTTTCGATTAAAATAATTTTTATCAAAATCGGACCACCAGGGACCGAGTTTCGCGGTAACACACATAAAAAAAAAAAAAAATACAGTCGAATTGATAACCTCCTTCTTTTTGAAGTCGGCTAAAAAACCTATTTGTTCGACTTAAATCGTGACCCTGTAGCGTGTTTAGTATTCAAATGTCGTTGGCAGCATTATGGTTCCGTATTTAAACAACTGAGGGCGGGAGTAACATCGTTCGTTTATTTCTGGTATTAGGGTCAGCCTTATACGTTCTGTTTAATATGCTCATGGTATGTTTAGATGTGATAAATTCATTTGTAACATGAAACCTCTTCCGCTTTTATAGTGAATTTATTACGACAAAGTTACATGCGGAATTTAGATTATCAGAGAATTGATGGTTAATAAGCAAAAATAATATACATTAGGTACTACCTATGTGACGGCTAATAAGTTTAGTCGATATATATTTACCAATGTTTGTATATAAAATATATAAATTGTATATGTTTGGCAATCTACAACTTATGTGGTTGAACACAAATTTCTTGACGCTAAGCATTTATAATCTTGTCGTTTGAATATGACAATAGATCATTAATTTATACGACGGCACATCATGACCGAGTTGTCTGACACGCAAAATGACGTGCGCCGTTGTAGGCACTTAATGCAAACCATGTTAGGCTATCATCTACTTTATTGTTACTAACCGACCATGAGTTGGATCACGAAAATTAATATCACAGTACAAAGAAACTAATTTACGTTCGATTAACTTAAAGAAAATAATTTCTTCATTGAAATAAAATAGCAGCTTTAACTATAAATTGATTTAAATGGGTCTCTAATAGCAAGAAAAATATTTGTAACATTGTAAAGTAAGAAGTTATGCATAGCTACGCTAACTGTGATAAAATATTCTTTTAAAGCTATCCATAATTCATACATTGTAGTTTGACGTATTTTAAGAAAATCGTTGACGATCGTCGAAAACATTTAAAATTACGATTTAAAATCATTCTATTAAAGTCAATAAAGCTACATTTCGAAATTTACTACGGTATTGTATGAAATATCGGCTCTTAATGTTAATATCGAATTAGCAAATTGTTAAGAAAAAACTGGCTTCACTCGCAACTTACTTTATCGCAATGTAAATTAATACCATATTTTAAATTGCAAATGTTAATATCGCCCTGAACGAATATGGATGTTGTAAAAAAAAATCGAATTTATTTGCACATATGCAAAACTAAATTTAATTTGCGAGGTTTAACAGAATGCACCTAAAACTATTTTAATACTTTTGGTTTTGTACTTACGTTTGTTATCTAATGGATAGGTAAAGGTTGTATCTAATTAGAAGATTTATCTCGACTTAATCACATCTAATCACTTAATTACATCCCTCCAAAGAAACAAAAGTTATAGTTGTACTCTGTATCTACGCCATTTACTATTTCAAATCTTCCCTAATTATTTTGTATTAAAATTATTATTAACTTTTGTGATGAAGAAAACCGATACAATTTGCATATTTCGATCATGTTTATTAATTATTCATTCAAGCCCTTGTAGAACTACTACTACTATTATAATATTTCTTTAAAGATTTAATGGTTTTCGACAACAATGGTTTCCAGTTATTAAAGTATTGTAACATTGATTTGACATATTGATGTCCCACGTTACGATGTCAATATCGTATATAGTGAATTTCCACCCACAAAAGTCATGTACAAAAACATAAGGCTCTGTCTTTTTTCCCAAAGAATGCAGGAGACGAAAATGTTTTTCTGTTTCAACAGTGGAAACTTGACGTACAACCTCCATTATATTGCCTACGACTTTATATGGCTGCGTGACACTCATAAACAATAATGCCGATGTGTTAATTTTAATTATCTTATCTTTAAACTTCACCTTGTACCTAAGCTGTTAACATTTACATAATAGTTTTGTGAACATTGTATAGCAATCATAATAGATATTTGATGTTTGACTGATTACATATTCATCAGGAAGCTAAAAGATTTGAATTTCAAATGATTTTTTTTATAGACCTTTGTTATGTTACGGGATTGTTGGGATAACGTTTACGCATTGTATTGTTACTAAATGCTTAGATATTTAAAACGATATTGTGAACAAACAGAAATATTGTGGAATGCTCTACAACAGAGGTGTTAAACTCAATTTTGCAGATGGCCATATATTCAATTTTGAAATCGTAGGTGGGCCAGATTGAAAAAAAAATGAACTGAATTATTATAACATTTTATTTATAAAATTAGAATCGAATGAAGTCTAAAAGCTCTAAAAACATGATTCTTCTTTCTGTGACACATTGCGATCGCGGGCCTTTGACATGACTGCCTACAGGAAGACTTCTCTATTAAAATATGTATGAGATTAGGCCATTCCTATTAAAATTTTATATTGTTAACAAGTTAAATGATGTGATGTTTTTTTATTTTTGAATATCGTCAATGTGCATGACCTCATGGGTGGTTTAGCATCAGCTTATCGCTTTTGCTTTTTATGATGGCAAGGACATCTTTATCCCCATGCGTTGCGCAAACAATTAACCCGTAAAATGTTATCTGGCCAGATTGAAAATTTTCCATAGTTTTCAAGTAGGTAAATCAATAATTAAATTCAAAATATTGAAGGGTATCTTTAAAACACCCACCCGCTAGCGATTCGCGCTGTCCACGTGTGGACGACGGACGAACGCCGAGCGGTCAACGAGTATGGAACTGAGAGATAAATTAGTAAAGAAAAACTATTTTGACTGACTTCATCACGACAACCCATAAACCTTGGGACTAGTGAGTGATAACGATAACCTTACTTATGTAGGAAACAAAATTAATTTACGTATGTTCACAAAACTTAAATTTATAAAAACTAATCAACATTTTTAAAAATCACATACAGTCAAAACCGTTTATAGCGACATCGTTTAGAACAACATACCGGTTAAATTGACCAAAATCAAAGGTCCTGGCTGAATGTTATTACATATCTTTCCTATTAATACTTGTCACCGGTTGTTACAACTATCGGTTTTTACGACTCAATATGAGTAGTCCCTTCGATGTCGTTATAACAGATTTTGACTGTATTTCAAAATCCGATTTTATCAATAAAAAATTGTAAAGGACATCTGATCTAACATAATGCCTTCATAGTTAAAAAGTTATTGTAAGTATTTCTTAAAACGCTTAAACAAGTACCTCGACAGTCACTGGGCCGTGATCTTAGACCCTTGTACATTCTTGCCACACTTCTAGCTAGACCTACGTACTGCATTTTGCCTAAATTCCATATCTATGTAATCGACGTTTTTGTTACCACGTATGAACATACGTAATTACAAATTCGTGTACAAGAAATAGAATTATATAAAAACATAAGTGCTAACACAGTTATATCTAATACTGGCATAAAGATAATAAACAACATAATTATTAAAATGTGCCATTTTACATACTCGTATATTTATAACATAATTTTTATTACCATAATTGTTGTATGAATACTATCATCAAATTAACCTTGTCAGACAATTACACACAAAGATTTGACTGTCGTCACAGTTCCCCTAATCCTTGTTTGTACATGGCACTTTTTTATGTAATTTGTTAAAGACTTAAATAGAAACGATTTTCCGTATTGTCCTATGGCTATGAAGGTAGACAAAATATTAAAAATGTATGGATATATTTGTGAAAGATAGTAGTGGATCGGCTGTAGAGATTTATGGATGAGTTTTGTACTACGCCGACTATCCGTGCGGAAGAGAGCACGATGATGAACAACTAATTCTCATTATAAATGAATTATCGTGGGTTTCTGAGAGCATAATCTCCGTTTAAAACATATTGTTATCTCTGTTTTGTCTAAGATAATAGACAGGTATGACGATATGTTTAATACAGAGATCTTGGTCTCAGAAACCAAGGGTTAGTCATCATAGTTTAGTAACTCCGGAACCACTGCGTCAGGGTGATTTTCAAATCAAATTGTATCGTGATTGCAGTAATCAATCAGTTTAATTACAATCGATATGATTTCGAGTTCCTTGTATTGCTTAATAAAGTGTGGTGTCGTTTACTATCGTGTAACGTGTTATCGTTGTTCCGTCGAAATCGGTTGCGTCAAATTGTACATGATCGTACGCCGATAGCGAACATATCGTGGAACACGTAAAATATGACATAACTCTATTATCTTAAATTTATTAAACAAGATATATTTGATTGTGATAAAATTATTATACATTAAAATAGATATTGCCTTGCATAAGTATTCGTTATTTCAAATACCAATATTGAAACTGATTTAACTTAAGGTAAGATGCTCATGACGTAGATAAAATAGCAAAATGAAGATGATTGCTAGTGATGTTTAAATTTACTCTCTCCTTATTAGAATAAAACATCAGTGTTAAATTATTTTCTTTGTATTATTGCGAAAATTTTGTTATTTCACCGGATGGAATTTTCCTTATTGCGTGTTAAATGTTTCCAAGTTATTATCTAATTTGATGTTTGTAACAGCAGCTCGCTGTTTCTCATAACTTTTGTATCAACAGACTTTTGAAGCTTCTTGATTACGTAAACTGCTAGTTCTTGCGGCAATGGTGTTGATAAAAAAATCTCAATAAATCTTTTATGGTTACATCGATGTCGGAAATTTTTCGCCTATCTCTGAAAACGAATTTAAGTTTTATCTGAATGTATATGTCTAAATAGAATAATTATTCTTAAATTTATCTCTTTACTATAGTCATTTTGCACGTCACATTAAGTTAGGTTTAATCTGATGTTAATAATCAAAACAAATACAACAAGCTTCGCACGTGTCTTCAAGTACTTACTACAAGCACTTCATTTAGATCTTGTTCACGTGCAAATTGTGTTGTACTATAACACGTGTAAACTATACGTAATCTATTATTATTAGTTACGAGAGTTACATCGAAAATACTAGTGAACTTACATCATTAAGCTAACATTGAAATACAGATTTTACCATTTCGTGTGGAATCTGTCTTTTCCTTTACGCCCGTGGCTCCTTTGCTTGTTCTCCCCTCCCATCTTTCCAACACAAAGAATAGCTACGAAACTAGTACTCTATAATCAATAGAAATCTTGTACCATAAAAAAAGTCGTAGAATAGACTCTCTAGGGTTAGCCAGGCATGGCATGGCAAATGGATTAATTATCTATTAGTTAATCCGCAAATCCTATTAATAAAAGTCGTGTAAATTGTGTAATCGTACCTACACGAAGTTATAAACGCGACTGATTTGTATTGATAACGTAATTCTTATTATTAGACTGTTGCAATCATTATCAGATAAAACTTTTCCTCCGTACGTTTGATCATTGTTTGAATGAGATCAGCAATGACAGAGCCTCGGCTAGCGTCATTAACGTCGAGCCTATACAAAGAATTTGTTTTATTTTTCACATTACTAGAAACAATGAGTAGTAGTAATTGTAATGTCATCATGTTTTTAATAATAGTGAGTAAATTGAGTAAGAGCTACAGCTCTTCAGATGTTCAAATACAGCATCTACAGACGACGTCACAGCAGTGATAATACTCACTTAAATACTTATCCTGATTTCTATTCTAAAGCGGCATTTTTTTTATAAAAATCATTAACTGCTAATCTTGACTGTTTTGGCTATTGGTTTGTTCTTCGTATTTTACATAGTTTGATAGTTTAATTTACTTTCTTGTATGAATAACACAAATAAGATTTTCATTTAATTTAAAAGTGCACAATATTAGAATAAAATAAATTTAATAATAAACAACTGTCGCGGTCGACTAATCGTAATCGTACAAGAGGACACAAGCAATGTCAATACGCGGCCATCAAATGCGCATCAAATTTATTTCCTCCGATTGTTACAGGATACTGTTACGTTTTTATTTGTAGTTATCTTGATACTTTGAAATGAGCGCACCGTCGTATTACGAGAATATCCGTTAAAGCTCTGAGATCACCAACGTAAATACGAACTTTAGAATGTTGAATATGGAGTCATCTATAAAATGAGCTAAGTGTAGTGGTGAATGGATTAAAAACAAGTAAAACAATAATTTTGCTCATCGACAAAGTAACTTATTTATGTGTGATTTAGAATGTAATATAAAAAAACAAAGTTAATTCACTTGTATATTTAATAACGTTTCTTGCTCGTTGACTTTCGAAGCTATCTTTTCGTTGCTTTGTTGAAAACTGGCAGTGAAAGTAAGTTGACGAGATGGAATCTACATACAGGATGTATCTCTTTACATAAGAATACATTCAATATAAAAAAATGAGTTTGATCGTGATTAAAAAATTTACTAGTCAGACGACTATCAATTGATAATTCTAATTATGTATGTGACTAAATTAATAAAATAAATATTTTTTTTTGGGATCTCTTAAAACTTGAACTAATAAAACCTTTTCCCTACCTACCTACATCTGTCGAAACTATTCTTACACCCTAGTCATAATTAAATTAGATTATAGATAATTAGATAGTTGATTTTATAAAATAAAAATTGACGAACAAAGCAGAGTCTCCATTTGCAAGTTTTGACCTTCCATTGTTTGTGCTTCATTACCGTGCGTTTCTGAGACTGAAATCTCCTTTTAAAACATATTGTTATCTTTGTTTTGTCAAAGATAATGATAGGGATGGCGATATATTTTATACAGATATTTTAGTCCCAGAAACCCACAGTACTCGCACACGAAGACGCTAATTCGAATCGCACGGACACAGCTTTCGTATCTGACCAAACTGAACAACACTGAAATCGAAAGCTGTGATATTTGGTATTCCGAGGTCCGGTTGCCAGTTATGGCAACTCTTAATTTGTTTTACAATAAGACACAAAAGATTTTAATAGTTATTATAATCCGGTTTACTCAGAAATTCTCCTCGCATATGTAAGATCCCCTATAACTTAAAAAAATTAAAAGACGAGGTGTTTTAGGATAGATTTCTGCAAGATTTTGATGATAATCATGTAGTTATTGCGATTTGTTTTAATTTAGCTAAAACTTGTTAAGTTCTTGTTTCCTTCTTAGTTGTGATATAATCCAAGACGTCGGATAAAGTGATATAATGTATGCTGGCGGCGGGCCGGACTACTTTCTCTCGAATTCGGTCGCGAAAGTTGCCCGTCTCGCTGCAAAACTTTCTACAGTTCAATGCATTCGCACCGCTTCGATATTACTGAGAGATTTGCCTTTGTTTTGATTTGTTCATACAACAGAATGCGATGCTATTAAGTCGTTCAGTTTAAAATGTCAACGAGTTTTTAGATATTTTTCTATTAAATGTATTAATAGCCGGAATTAATCATTACATACATGTATAGTTATAAATCTAATATACCTTTATCAAAATAATAATAAAATTAAGTTTATTTCAATGTATCTCAAATAGATAGTACGATATCACGGTCGCATGGATACTAGACCAAACAGCGCATGATAAAGATACGCGGATAAAGATTTAAATTATTACCATGCAAATCTTAATAATAATGTGTTCAGTAGCCCCTTATCATGTGCTAGTAATCAACAATGCAATATCGTATTTTTTGATTACTTTGGAAAGTTTTATTGCAATTGTTAAATCATTGCATGTAAATATAAAATTCTACACTTTCACTTGGAATTAAGGATCTTTATTTAACGATGTCTGAGATCACTTTATAAAATGAAAATACGTAAACACTTTCGCTTTTATATGTGCAATAACTATATTTAAATAGATATTGAAAGAAACAAATGTACTAAGAAACCATTTTTTTCCCTAAAACCTGAAAATTATAGACCGAAAATACCATTGGCCAAACAATAGGAAGCGATGATAATATTGTATTTGTCAGCAGAATACATGTGTAGGGCTAAGTTTGCATTGGAAGTTATAACATTGCAACAGTAGCGGATTGGATCCAGTGACCACATAAAACCTTGTGTGTAGTAGTTGAAACCACAAAGCTTTAGCGATGACTTATAATAAGTTATATAGACCGACAAAGTTACCTGACCCGGGGGGCATAAATCAAATCAAACTACGACAACACACTAGCGCCCCCTGTCATTGTCAAAGAAGTGTAATTTCTATGCTCATGTCGATCTTAAATTGGCATGCGTAACATGGAAGTGAATTCATATATGACAGCTGATAGAAATATATGGAAGAGTAGTAAATACTATGCCGATTCTCCGTCGAGATTATGACAGGTTGATAATGTTGTGAGCCTTACATTATTTCTGACAATTGCAATAGCATCGCCTCTCTTACCAATCCAGACAAGCTTGTTACACTATAAACTTTTTAAACTTTCATATCGATTTATTATTATTATTATGTATTTACCGCTATGTTCAATTGTCACTTCGAAAGTATTAATACAACATAAGTGAATCCCTATAGACATGTTTCAAAAACAATGGGTACATAATACCTCCTTTACCATCTAATTAACTGCTCGTGTTTTAAAAACAATAACTGTATTTATAGAAACTAGTATCTTATAAGAGATTCTATTCAAAAGCTACAAGTCATGTCATATAGCAGTATATTTCTTTAATTACTCTGCACATGCAGTAGTACAATGTTATCATTAGTACATATCATGATTTACTCTACACGGGTGAGCACTACACTTCATGATACAAATATAGTTTCCTTGAAGTGGTATTTGAGTTACATCAGTTAGTTATGCTTGACTAATGTTATATTAGTCATGTAACCACGTGCCTTGCTTTGGCGCCGCGCCGCGTGCTCGAAAGAAACACCCACGTGCTCGTAGTAAAATACGTAATTTGTCACTAGTATTTCGCATATTATCAGCTGAATGAATTAACTTATCTTTAATTATGTTTATAAGCCAATTTATCCATTTATAATATATCTATTTAAGTAATTTATAAGTATAATCGTCTCGCATCTATTTCCGTACGATGAATTTTGTTTAATTTGCATGTCAGAATTTATCTCTTAATGTTAAATTACTCATAATTGTCGGCTTATAGGAAACACTATTGCTTAGTTGTTTGTGATAGATAACGTTTAAAATTGAGGTAATATTTTTATACACTTAAATTATTCAGGTGTTTACTTTCCACCTTAACATTTTATAAGAAAAAAAACAATTACATATGTTCAGTTTTTAACTTATATAGAAACACCGCCATCTAGTTATCACTAAGTAAACTGCGGTGCTATGATATGTTACTTAGTATTCGAACGTGCCTTGGAGATGGCGCTACTTTCGCTTTGGTCCGGAGAAGGTCAGGGATTCCATTTTTATATTGACCTAGGCATAACTAATGATTAACACTAAATGTTGCTAAAACGGAGAATGTACAGAATGGTTAAGTACCGTTCCGTTAAGGCAATTTAACGATCACTTTACCCGTATTTGTAATACATCAATATCAATATATATATATACATAGTATAAAACAAAGTCGCTTTCGCTGTATGTCCGTATGTATGCTTAGATCTTTAAAACTACGCAACGGATTTTGACGCGGTTTTTTTTAATAGATAGAGTGATTCTTAAGGAAGGTTTGTATGTATAATAAATGCATAATATAGTAGAGAAACACTGATAAATTTAAAGTTTTCTAATGTGATGTCGTAAATAAGCACGTTTTTTTGCGCTTATATTGCAAACGCTGGCTGAATCCTACGAGATAGACCAAAATAATGTACTACAGTATTGTTCACCTTAAAAAGTTCAACAAAAAAGTCCGCGATGGTATATGTCTATCTCTTAGGGATAACCCAGCATAACCATTTTTATTCTTTTACGAAGTGATTTTAAACAATACAGCATTAATCCTTATCCATTTAAGTACCTTAAATAAATTGTGCATTTATTCTGTAGTAGGTATATTTTGCATTGCACCCGTGCGAAGCCGGGGCGGGTCGCTAGTATATGCATAATAATCAGTGCAGATAACTTTATTGTCGATATATTTCACGTCGAGTATCGTAGTTATTAAATTAGAGTAGGCGCTTCGAAAATATTTTTTTATTAGTAAAGAAGACACAGATGACGTTACGTGAATTTTACTAAATAAGGTATTCAAATTGATAAGCTATCTCATTGTACTTTTAAAGTTTTAACCAATACATACGCAAAACCAGGAAAATACGTTACCTACTGTAATTGTTAAAAAATCGTCATAAAACGCCTTAAAACGTTTTCGTAAAAAGTTAAGCAAAATCACTATTTTATTAATTTCGTCGGACAATAGTATTTTTTAGAGACATTCAAACCGACAAACGAGCGAAGACAAAAACCTCAAGGGCGGTTAATTCACTTAAAGCAGGAAAAGAATACGTCGAGGTCTTGTCTGTCCAAACGGAGTGTCGGCAGGCGGCGCGCGGAAGATGTGCGATTAGTTCAGCCTTGTCGCTTATCTAGAATATTCAGTTTTCGGCACATGTGATGCATTATAATATGTTGCACATTTTGTTAAAAATACAACACTAATTTCTATAGTGTCAATGTTAAGATGAAAGGTCGGATCTTATTACGCGACTGACACAGCAGGGTTTTGTGTTTCACGCATATAAATTATTTTTATGTATGTAGGTTTGTTTTTATGTAAGTCCATTGCAACATAAGACCTATAGCCTAAACGACTGAATTGAATTTGACTAGAGAGGTGTCATTCGTTTCGTATACTATTCTGCAGTGTCATATGGTGTAAATTTAATCGGGGTTAAGGTCAGTCTTAAAAATAGGCATTTTTTAAATTGTTTTGTTTTTTTTCACAACCAGTTATTTCTTTAAATATTCTGTTATTTTTAATTAATATTCTTTTAGTTTCCTGTATACAGTATCGTACACAATTATGTTTAAACATAAATCGCAAACACATAATCGATAAGCAAGCCACTCAATTAAGTTCACTTTCTACTTCAGATCCGTCGCGCCACACGCAACTTTCACATTGGGAAATGCTCCATAAGAACTTGTTACTAAAATGATATAAATTCATTATATAACATAACAAAGCTGAATTTCTAAATAAAAGTTCTCAGACTCATAAAATGGTAATGAAGATGATATTAGAACATTAAATATATAGTTTCATAAATTGTACCAACGAAATAAATGATGATTATCTTCGTCACCAACTACCGCACTAATTAATTGGTGATTAAGGGCGACCCTTATTGTGCATTTCTCATACAAACTCTACACCAAGGTACTAAATACTCAACTGTGATCGCATTTCCAAGCTTTCCGGGTTTTGACACGGGGGTCCACTAGTTTTGCAAGACACCCACAAAGCCATTAAGACTTCCTTCGCTGCCTTGCAATATTATTGTTTGCGGAAATATGTAATTATTACATTGAATTGCGGGAAGAGAATGCTGCGTGTTTAATTAATTTATCTTGGTATGTTTAGCTTGGCTGTTGAGTAATAGCTCGTGTTCATACAAAGATTAGTATTGTGTGTTCAAACTTACCCACAGCCTTATCCAAGGATTCTTGCTATACTGTTTCCTCGGTATTTTAAAATAATCTGGTGGCGTCTGTTCGTATTTAAATGAAATATTTTAAAGTTGAAAGGGACTTTTATTTTAGTTTTCAACATAAATTGGAACGCATAAATAATAGTTAAAGGCCTTTTGATCTGTATTTTGATCTTAATAGTTATATTTTTTTAAAACTATCATTAAATCATAAAACTTACGAGTTATAATCACAATTCAATAAGAAGGTTAATCATAACTTTATTTTAAAATAGTAAGTTTTAAAACTTTCCTGTGTGCTGAAGATAGGGTTTTCAGTTACACCATGGGCTTAGATGGCAGAGTTCAAAGCATAACTTTGCTTCGTTCCTTATTACTTTTGAATCATTGGATTAGGTTCATTTATCCATATTCTGTAGTAGAGTACGTATAGTAGTTGAATTTTTTTACAAAGTATTTTGATTTTATTATTGTCATTTATAAGTTTCATTATATTATAGAAAATTATACTTTAATGAAATAAAAAAAAACTTTGAGATTATTTCTTGAAAATTACGTAAACATTGTTTATATACTTTGTATTTGTTTTATTAACTATATGTATGTATTTTTGAAATATTTTATTGATAAATTAACGACCGTATGGACCATCAAAAATGCACATGATCTATGTAGCTTGGAATATTTTATTACATGAAATGTACAAATTTTGTAACACGTAAAAGCTGGCTTCATTAACACTGGTGGTGGTTTTGTTTTTGTGTATTATAATTATTTACTTTTTTTTATATTATTTATTATATTTATTTCCATTAAAAGCTTGTGTACACATAGAGACGACGTATTTTTTTTTAAGTGTTATATTGAGCTGGGCGTGTGCTCGTGTAAATCTGAATAGGGTTTTGTGGATTTGTTTAGGTGTAACATCTACTTGAAGGTTTTACAATTACTTATACATTTACCAGTAGGTAACCAAATTTCAATGTCATTTAATCGTGAAAAAGTAGGGTTTTTACAATATTAGTGGTCGGCCTTCGTACAATGATTCGATTGAAAAGGCCCACGTTCACTATTTGTTTGTTTAGACAAAACAAGCTAATTCCCACGAAAATCAATATGCAATAAATAGCCCTTTTAAACGTTTGATCGTTCAAATGATAATGAACGCCTCGATTAATTCAATTTTTAACCACGAGTCATTTTAAAATATTTTAACAACGAAATGAACGAAATTTTAATAACCAGGTCAAGAAAATTTAATACAGTTTAATTATTTCTTAAATAGATAGAAAGATGCAGTCATATTAAAAAGGGGTACTATTAATTCAAAATTACTTATTATTTCATTTTTTTTAATATGAGATGCGTAGTATGTCTTTGACTAGTGGTACACAACGCATATTAATATAACGAGTTTCACTTTGATCGCGAATTTCTCGAACGCTCGCGAAATCTTTCAACACAACGGTATACAGGGGGCCTTTGCATAAGGCCACGGTCGAAATCTGAAATCGACTTATTGTCATCATACCGACATGTATGGCCTCACGTAAAAATATGACATTAAACATTTTTTTTAATGTATTTAAACTAAATTAATAAGAAATAAGTGAAACTAAATCAATCAAGATTAATATATAAATACCATGCCATTTAATATTAAAATTTTCTATTTTGATTTTAAATTTATAATCCAACTATATTTCATTGTAAAATTTGTAGTACATTAAAGTTAATTGCAGCAAAATATAAAGTAATGAAAAATCAACAGTTTTAAAATTAAAAACATGATCCAATGTAATTATGTTTAAATTAAACAACACGAATTATAAATATTATAACTTGAATATAAATTTAAAATTGTAAAGCACACTTTTAAAAGTCTATAAATGTTTTAAACGTCTTTAACTATATAATTATTAACACATAACATTTATTACTACACATTGTCTACTCAAAGATTTTTCATGATTGCCATACTCATGTTAGCGGTAATATAACAAGATATCGCACTTAAGATGCTGAAGGTTGTCGCCGTTCAAGACGTTTAGTTATTACTCGATGTTTGTTCCGATGTAGAGCCCAATGTGCAATATTAGCATTTACAAATTGTTTTTTTTTTTTCAAGTATATATCGAAGTTCAAAGTTCATCAGTTAATAAATTATCACCCAATCCAGAAAACTATACGTAGTAAAGACCAAGTAAACGATATCTCTTAGATAATCTTTTGTCAGTAGTAGATGTTTTGATGGTAATCCGAATATGTCTAGAATGAAATTTATTTAACAACAGGTCAAATCGTAGCAAGCACTGCATTACCTATCGACTTATGCTTAAAAAGGTAAATAGAATTCTAACCATCTTTTGTTTAAGTGTTTTCATTAGGTTTTCTGAACTGTGTAGTCGATCGACTCAAAAAACTAATTCAAAAAGATAAACGTAATAATAATTTACGTTAATAATAAGTAATTGTGTTGAATAAGGTTAACGTTATATATTTTACGGCTCGCCTAGTTAGGACTTTACTGGTTATACGTGGACAGAATAATATATATTTAACTAATGTATAGACATCAGTAATAAACACGTGTAAAACAGCAGCCCGGATTTATAATCCCGATGTAGAGCACATAGCGTATGGTTTTCGTTAAGTAAACATCATGCTATATTAAACGACGATGTATGTAAACATTAACCACAGTTGCTGCGGTTTCTGAATAACTCTTTAAATTCAAGAGACAGACATTGCCTGCATACTTAAATGGTAGCATAACTCCTTAGGCAATATACGATCACATGTGACCTTATGATAATGGTTTAAAAATGAAAATACCGACAAAACGGATTGTTTTTGTAACTCTTTGTCTGAATTATAATCTGCATGCGAAAACAAAAGTTGTAACAGTGTCCGTTATATCCGGCGCGCTCAGCTGAATGCTCGCCAAACGGAACTCGGCCGAACAGTGAAATTCATAGCTTCCGATACTTTGACCTAAATTAAATTTAAATATAAACCCACTTAGCAGACTTTAAAGTTAATCTGGCCGTTCACTGTTACGCCACACTTTGTAATCAACGCTCAAATATAATCCGTAATGAACACGCACTCATTTTTTGATTCCTTTATATTTTATTGTATTCGATTGCGACTTGTGTATTCCTTTTGCAAAGCGAGACTTTTGCGAACTGATTGACTTAGCTTTTCGGACATAAAAATTTAGTTCATAAGAAAAAAAAAAAAGACTTTCTGATGATATTATATATGATTTCCACTTGGAGCTTTTAAGTCTCTCACATAATGGTTATATTTTTATATAGAAAACCATTAATAATGATTTAGTGACATTTTAATGGCACGTTCCGATTTACGATACCAAGGTTTAATATTCCTGCAGGCTTGTGACTTACTGTCTTTTTTATTCCTTTAAGAAAACGAATACTATTATTTCTTATTAGTATCACATAGGATAGGTAGATTAACCGTGAAAACTAATATTTGGTGAGTTTTCTGAGCGTAGACAGTTCGTTGATCTTGAGCGATTAACTCAAAGAATAAATTTATCAAATTTTGCTCGGATGATAGTCACTACAATAAGATGGGTTGATCCTTTCAGATATCTGATATAAAATGGAATGATAAATTATTATCTCTGTCTAGACTGATTACATTATTTACAAAAAATATTTTAAGTTGTAAAAGACGTTTTAAAGTCAAGGGTGCTAAGCACATTTGGTTCGTTTATTTATTAGACACACAAAACACAAAGCAATCTTCATTCGATGTCTGAAATTATTAGTTATATTGTCCATTTTGTAGGTAAGGCCACCGTCAAATGATTAATTAATTCCCATTGAAAGTATAAAGGTTTTGATGCGACCTTAACACTTTTGCATGAATGAGCGATTGCCCAACACGCGTATGTACACGCAGCAACTGAGAGTTTCCGTTTAGAAACCAGTGTTTTGTACGGTTAAGCAATAATACCCACGTTGGCAGAAATCTTCTACGGAATAAGCGTTTACTTGTGGCGGTACAATTTTAAATGTTGTTAATAAACTGAGCAGATTTCTCAATAAGAGACGTTTAAAGTCCGATGAATATAATATTCTCGGAATGATTACATTTAACAAGCCATTTTTTAAACTTTCTTAGCTTTAACTTTTTTAATTAACGGGAAGTTTATGTATCCGTTTCATATTACAGTTGTTAAGTATTTTTTCTGTGCAAATGTAAAAAAAAACTACAAATGTTACATAATTACATTGTACCTTAGCTTACATACCGACCAATGTATTATTTGAATACATTGAAATCCCGTAGGTAAACGATCCGAGCTCCGTGCGACAAACAAAGGTTCAAGGATCTCAAAGATATGCTAATTGTCTACAGACGAAAAACATCAGGCGTCTTTGAATGTTTACGATTTCGATCTGATTTAAGTCTTTAAAAATAAAACTGCGTTTTAAAGCACATTTAAAGTTTTACATAAGACGGATTTAATACCAAAAGGACAGTTGGTCGGGTTTTCCTTAGACGTAAGGAAAATAATTGACGTCATTTCGATTTAGTGTTTGTGTCCGATAAGCAGAAATTCAACTACGACTGTGATTTTGGTTTTCCTTCACATGCAATCTCTGCGAAGAAAACAACTAGTAATGACATCAACGTTACATTTTCCTAATTATGTTACTTTTTATTTTATATTTAGTAAAACGTTTGAGCAGGTAATATAGATCTTATATTACGAAGCGACTCGTCTCATAGAACGTTCACCTGATACGCCTTCATATGAAAGTACATACGTGTATTTACTCTTTGGATAGTCAAAACATTACATAGCACTGCGTTTACATAAATCATTTAAGTATGAAAAGTTCGCCATGTTAGTTAAATAGATCCACTCTTAGGCATATATCACTCTATCAAGCTGTTACGGTAAACATTACTGATTCGTGTTAGAAATAGCAACCAATGTTGGCACGTAGGCAGCATGCATTAGAAGATCTGCCATCAGTCAGTTCTATTCATCGAACAAAGTATTCCGATTTGGAGGTTATTTCCAGCATATGCAGAAACAGTTCAATAGTACTTTAGAGCTAAGGAAGTAAAAATAAATATAGATGACGTTATTTGATTCGCATCACAGCACCGTAATAAGTATGTTATTTTCGATCCGTTGATCTTAGGATTATTTTAGAGGCAAAATCGCATGAGCATATGATTGTAGCAACAACACGTTATTGAATGTAAATTATAAATTTGTTTACATAGTGCCATTCTGTTTTGCTCAGAATACTATCGAACAAAATATTCAATAGTTACACAGTTACAATTATTGCAAAATGTAAACATAAGCTTCCGCTATACTTTGCCGGCAAAGATTTCGTGATATATATTTTACAGCACGTGTAAATTACTGTTATTTTACTAAACATTCGAAATTTTAGTTGAAATCAATTTACATAAACATTATAACTTTAATATTAACCATGAAAAATATCAATTGAGCGGTCAATGTATTAAAGTCCTCACTTGTTTCTCAAACAATCTTTTATTGAGGGTTATTGCGCACAACTTTATGCCCACAAGAAGTTTTCGAACGAAGGCAATGTTCTTTTGCCCCCTGCATAAATTTAACAACGCAAAGGTTATGTGTAGATGAGAGACGTCACATGTTTTAATAGATACTGCGATTTAAATTGTTTACCATACGTCATTATTCACTTGTTTTGAATGTACAAGAGAAAGACGTCACTAGCGTAAGATATTCCGGCCCCATGTTGTTTTCAAATATACATTGAATCGTTAAAATTACACATATTGATTTCTGATATAAATTGTGCGTAATTAAACTGTTGTAATATCTGGTACGGCAGCGACGTCGGCCGACTATATTCTCTAACATATATTATACTCTCATATAAATTAGCGCAATGTAATTTACATAGAGCGTCGTCGTCATTTATGTACCGGGCGGGCCAACGACCGCACCGCCAAGTGGTCACCCCAATGGCATCCGACAAGTCTAGTATCAAATCACTGACCCCACATTGAAACATTTATGTTTATCTTGATTTTTATTGAAAGAATGCGACGGAAATTGCAAAGTATGTAATTAAAAACTTTTTGATTTCATTAATTTTACGCAGGTCAGCAAAGTCGAAAATGTACAAAGCATATTATTTTCGGAACACATTTCATATTCAATGAAATGACGAAATCGATAGCAGAAACTGCCACGTGTACGGAACACGTGGTACATTTTTTATTCATAAATTCGTAATTTATAGAATTTCCTTCGTAGTATTCTTGTCATTTGGTTTTTTAGCCGTATTAATTCAAATGTCTAAAAATAATATTTATTATTATGCTAAATATGATGAAATATGCAACCAATCTCACCTAAGTTAAACAATCACGTTGCTACAAATATTTCTCTAGGAGATTGAACTCGATAAAAATATTGAGATATTTTTCTAAAACTCGTCGCGACTTGCTTCGATGTTTTGTTCGAAAAACTGTATGAATAACGAGTGTTGTGCCGCTAAATGCAAATGACGACGCGATGGGTTGGCAACGCGCCGCGTCCGGCCGGGGAATCCGTCTCGTCTTGGACAACCCAATGCCGTTCCAATCACCCTCCACCTTGAAAATATATTAATCATAACCAAAAATAAAAGATTCAACATAAACATCTGCCTATATTATAGACGTACGCTGATTTAGTGATGAGTAGATGGAAAGATTTGCGATGGACTAATTCCCAAAAAACTTTATTTTATGAAACGACTAGCAGTTTCCCGAGACTACGTCTGAGACTAATTAAAAAATCTATTAATAAACTTAGCCTAAGTCACCCGGGTTCGTGTAGCTTTCATCAGTGAAGGATTCTTGAAATCGTTTCAGTACTTTCGAAGCCTATCAATGTTTCTTTGAATTGAATAGGCTTCGAAAGTACTGAAACGATTTCAAGTATCCTTCGTTTTTATAATATTAATATAAGTATACCTAAATGATCTTAGTTTAAACAAATATTTAAATGTTTTGCATATTTTTATACGAACAGTAATCCGCCGGTAACCAGTATTTTAAAAAAAAGTCGGTCATAAAGAATGCGATGTTCGAGCAACAGGTTCGTTTCTACTGCGCAGTACCGTTTAGATAAGCGGTCAATGTAGGATACTCGATGTTCACTTGTAATCGGCCAGTAAATAGGCCGCCGTCTGCCTGACCACATTTATATCTATATGATTACATTGTAATAGTAGATTTGTATATCATATTTACAATCGCAGTAAGGTGAAATTTGCATAAAAATAAGCCCAAAAAATCTTGAATAAATGGAACAAGTGGCTATCTTGTTTGAAGTTGGACATGCGAATGATAAAATAGTTGTTTTGTCTGGGATGCAGTAACTACTTAATTTGATAATAATATATAAACAAATAACACAATTACAAATGTGTAAACACGTGGGACTCTGACATTCGTAATACTTTATTAAATTGATTAGGTATATCTCGTTACCGAACCGTCTTATGATATAAATTGAAATTTACTGTAGAAAATAACTAAATCTACGTAATTAATGTACGTTATTTTTTTAAGTCGGTGTTGTATGATTAATAAATGTATAATCTTGAATAACATACTATAAAAAAATTAATTTATGATGAAGTTAATTCTAACAAGGATTTCCATAACTTGAGATGCAATATTTGTAATATTATAAATCATAATGTTAACTTGACTTTACTTGAAATTCTTGACGATAATGTAGGATCATAATTCATAAAACGTATTTGATCCGTTGGTTTTTAATAATCTCATTAATTTTTGTGATAGCAAAGATAACGTTCAAAAAAGTTGATAGACAAGCTAAGGCACGTGTCAAACAAATAATCTGTTTAAGAATATTTGTCATTGAATACTTTTACTAATAATGCAAAATAAAATTCTTAAAATAGATAATAACAAAGCTTTATCAGACTCAAAACCTTTAAGACGTGATAGGTAAATAAATGTCATTCTTATTCAGACATTATTTAAAAAAAAATGGCGTTATAAAATTTTAAATTGAAACACCATAATGATGCTAAGTAATAGAGCTTTTTTAACAAAAGAAAATTTTAAGTAATTGGAACAATATCACTTAACTGATTACCTTGAAGTATTACCTACTATAGTGAGCTTCATATTTTTTAAATAAGGTTAATCACGTTCAATAATAGATTTTAGAATTTATTTTATCTTGTCCTCAGTCGTAATTTACAAAGTTTTATTAGAGAATAGACGTTTAAGAGCTTCCTTTAAGCGTAGACAAAGAGCAGTGGATATCAGGAGCAATGTATTCATGTCTCGTCAAAGTAAGTATTCTACGGCATCGATGCGGACGTGCCAAGAAAACGTTATTTTTCCGGTTTAATATGAACTCGTTTTAGCATGTTCATTAGGCCACCTTGTACTCAACACACATGTAGACTAATTTTGGCATTGATAGATCGATGACCTTATTTATACTAGTATTATAAAGTTGAAAGATTTGATTGTTTGCAATGAATATGCTCCGAAATTACTGAACCGATTTAAAAATTCTTTTTCTGTTGGCCTACAGTGTACCCGGGTCACTTAGGCTATATTTTTTTTAATTCTGCGCTGACGAAGTCACGGGAAATTGCTAGCATTTAATAATATAGATAACGGCAGCTGCACGTCTACTTTAATATTACCTTAATAACAATTCAATGCTACTTAAAAAGCACTGTTCATTGAAAACTGATTCTCAGCTAGCTATTATCGTTTGTATAGCTTAGGATCTGTAATGTTGTGTCTAATAACTTATACACGATATAATTATATAAATACTGCTCAAGCCAAACAGAAGAAAGAAGGCTTAGTAACTTATTCCCTTTGCTTTGTTTAATATATAAATCTAAATAATGAGATTTTTGGGTGACACTTAATTTTCTTTAAAAATAATCCAAAAGCCGCGTGGAAACCAAAGACAGAAAAAAATATTAATAATTCGATTACCTACATGTGTTGAAAAAGATTATATTTTAAATTGTGAAATAAAATGGGCTAGTATCCATCACGTTAAGTTAAAGGGACGGAAAACTGTACACGTTAAAAGTAAACAATTTCGCCAGTTAACCTCTGCAAATATCGTCTTAAGCTGTGCAACGCGTGTTCCTTGACACACTTGGAATACGTATTGTGATGGTGGAGTCTATAAGAGCCGCTCGAATCCGCTCCGACCCGCTGATACTCAACTTTCACCAAAACACAACGTCACAACACGTGATATTGCGGACACGCTAGTTTCCCTTTTGTTTTAACAACCCGCGTTCCTTACTCGCACTTGAATGTTGGTTTTATTATACAGTTGTTATTTAATTTTCCATAAGACTTCCAGAGCCCGGCATGCATCAATGTTAAAGTTAAAAATAACGCTAATTCAACAAATACTCAGTAATTTGGGAAGAAAACATAAAAACTTTGATTTTTATTTAATTTGGTATTATAAAACATTTTGATTTTTTCCTTCCGTAGCAATATTATGTGAATTAAACCGCATGGGTGTATCTGATTTTGCCTAAAGGAAAGACGTTTAAATGTTTTTAAAAAACCTATGAACTTAAGGAAGCGAAAATTCTACAGTGTGGATAACGTGTATTTTAAACTAAATTTAAAACTTAATTTCTATGATAAAAAGGAATGTTTTATATGAAAACTAGTTGTCGCAGGCGATTCCGTTCGTGGATTAAAAGAAAACTTAATTAGGAGCCTATGTGTTCTTTCAGACCATTTTCTACGTTTGCCAAATTTTAGCAAGATTCGTTTAGCGATTCTGGAGATACCTTCTAAGGAGATAACAAAAATCCATCTAAACATTCGATTTATTATAATAAAGTAAATAAGATACTTATAACGTGAAATGAATCTTTTGTCTGTATGCTTAATATAAAACTATTATCTATATACCTATTATTTTTTGGGTCGTAAAGCCTCCTTTGTCATAGTTTGGTATAGTTACATCATACTGTTCATATAAGGCCTATGATCTTCGATAAATTGAAAAACATAAAAATTAAATGAACAGTAATTAAGTTACAATATTTTTTAATTTCTAATATTTTTTACTTAAGCCCTCGATATTGAAATTGATAAAGTAGATTAGTTAGTGTAATAAAGATTGTGCAAAACTATGATTAATTATAGATCGTAACGAATATATATATACTTTGATATAAACAATGGTTAGTGTTTTTCTATGAGAACAAAGAGGAATGGCAAACGTCATCAAAAGTTGGTGTTAAAGCTGATATTTTAGTTCCGTTCAATAGTCATCGCCAGCCGTGGCCTACTGACCGTATTCAAGAGTGGAACGTCAGAAGTAGAATGTTTAATGTTGTAGGAAACGTTCCGTGTCTTGCGTAAACGTCACAAAGACTCGTTTTGTATATGACTTATATGCACAAGATACGAATTTTATTTCATAGAATTTCCAAGAATTAAATTTGGAAATGACTAGATTGATGGATTGCATGGAATAAGCAATCATATATCTAATTTTTAGTCAAATTTTAAGGGTTTTAATAGGACAGTAGGATAAACATATAATTTTAAAATACTTTAATATGGTTTAGAATTTAGATATTTATAAACTTGAAAAATCATAATTACAACCTGGTTAAAAATCAGTCACAAAACGGAAAATGTATGTTACGTTACTGGGTTTATCGTTTCTCTCGCATATTATTTAAAAGATATATATAATGCTACAAAATTCTAGAGTTCTGTTAATTTTTTTACCACTATGTGTTTTTGATAACCTTGATAAATATCGCAAACATTAACAGCTGAACTTATTCTTTGTACTTGGTACAATGGGAATAAAAAAAACTGCTTATTTTTAAATCAACATCGGTTTTTGATTAATTGTTTACAGCTTATTTTAAAATGGTTTAGTAAATCGTTATAGATTTAATAACAATTTACGGATAGCAATTCAAGAAATTCATAAAAATCTTACTCAAAATAAAAGTTTGTGTACATGTTTACAGTGTACATTATTATAACATATCCCTTAATTTACATTGATTATGTTATTTCTTTACTTCATTTATGTGTTAATTTATGTAACGTTCCTTCCGCACTGGGCTGGCGTGAGTGATAAGACCAATTCAACTCTAATAAAATAGGGTAGGCTCGAACACCTCGGCGGGGTCGTGCACAAACTGATGACTTAATTTATAAAAGCCTGTTTATACGTTAATGCAGAGCTTGATGTAGTTAAGTCTTTGTCTACCATTTTCTTAATAGGTACATCAATATGTACATGTTATTACGTAGTTACATATTTATCAGTACAATGGGCAAACTGGAGTCGGAAATATAAGCAATATAACGCATTTAGGTTGGACAACATGGCGGGTGATAAGATGTGCTCCTTAGTGCGTCGGTAGCGTACGCGTTACCGTTTGCCGATGCGTTCTGACATCGATACGAAGGTTATCGCCGGTGTCAGCGACCAGCCACCGCCGCCCACACGCACACATGTGTACACACAACACTCGCACACAACCAGATCACAAGACGCGAGCTCGCTCTCAATGACCGTATCTTGGCGCAGGCGTGATCGCTCTTGTTTATATGCCATTTAGATTTTTATTTTGTGTTTTGAAAATATTTGTATGGATTTTTCTTAAATAAAGATTATTCAGCTAATTTATAATAATAAATGTTATAGATGTAGAATTTTTTAAATTTACTTTTAAAAATAGGGTAAGCCTAGTGACTTTAATTATTTATTTTGATCAAAACAAAAATAACTTTATGTCCACTAAAATATATTTTTTGTAATTTGTAAATAATAAGATATAATTTACTATTTATATTATAAAAGAAACGTTAAAACATGAAACTGCAAAATTACATATTTTTGTTAAATCTTCAATATGCTTTGTAATGCGTCATTTGGAATCATACGTGTTCAATGGCGCGTCCTCCAAAATCAGTATTCTTTATGTAGGAGAAGTATCACGTAGGTGGGGCTTTATTCACTTATACGGCAATCTAATTTCAACGAAAACAAATTGTGAAAAATCGATGAAGACGTCTCGGTACGTTTATTTATGTCGAGCTCGATTGTACTAAGGGCAACGGCCGTCCTTCCTACCCATTATCGCGCAGCTATCCTGAGCACAACACTCGTGTAATGTACACATGAGTGCGTCGAGACCGTGCACAAAGATAAAGCTTTTGTTCTCTCTTCGGTAGGTACGGCGTACTTACTGGTACTCATTTGTTTAATGTTTATTAAATAACTGAGCTTAATTATACACAAATTATTATCATTAATTAATTGACGTATATTAAAAATTATTTCATTGTAACTTGTAAATAGCAAGTTACGCGGAAATACGAAATTATTTAAAGTTCTTACAAAATTGTTTTTCATAACATTTATACTAAAGTCCGTCCAAAAAAAAATACGTAAATTTTGGCACTTCAAAAACTTTAAAACCAAAACAACGATGTAATTTAGGGGTCAAAATTATATTAAAAACGCAATAGTACCGTAAATCTAAAAAAAGATAAGCATTACAATGTTGTCATAGTCGGGGTTTCGCCGCCGTACCATTTTGCCAACAGGGTGTAATGTTTGTCAGCTAGCGTGCGGACAGATCAGCTGATTTATGTAAACAAAGTGTTACAGCCACAATTAGACCCAGCCATACTACGAAATAATATTTCCTGGTCGTCTCCTGTACAATACGGGTTGTAATATTTTTTCTCTTTGTCTCGTCATATCTCGGAAAGTAGTTTTTATTATTGTTTAGAAAAATGAGAATAGGCCGGTCGATCGACATGTCCCGTTAACGAACGCGCGCTACCTACGTGACGTATAAAGCGTGGGCCGCCCCGCCGGCGCGCCATTGCCACGGCGCCCGCGCGCGCGACTGCACGTACTTGCCGCTCCCAGCTCCGCGCTCGCTATCTCGACTCTATGTGTATACAAGCTTACCAAGAAGCATGCATTTTTGTATTCAATGGCATGATTGGTTTTACCAAGAGACCGGCGCACCCCTGGACTCTGCCGGCGCCGCAGCACGCCGGCGCAGGCCGCGCGATCGACGCCGCCCCCCGCCCTCGCCGCCGACGCCGTCGACGCCGCAGAGGATCTCCACCGAACAACTAGCAGAGGCGCTGCGCCCGCATCTGCTTTCTCCAAAGCGCATGTGGGCCATGGGGTACCCGCTCGAGATCGACTCCACCTCGTCCAAAGCGGTTGTTTACATCAATCCTCCGCCTCGACCGAGACCCTTGCAACTCACTACGTGGGACGTGAATGCGCCAGAGTTCGTGCCCGGCGGCTCTCAGAGCGACAGCGGACGAGGTTCGTTGGGCTCCACTCCGCGCTCCGACAGTGATGAAGAAGCGGATGCAGTGGAACATTTGTGTGTGCGTTGTGACAAAATGTTTAGAATGACTCGTGAAGGTGAATACCTAGTGGAAGAAACGTGCTCCTATCATTGGGGCCGCGTATGCGGTAGTGATTCCCGATATACATGCTGCAACATGCCCCTGGGCTCGAAAGGTTGCAGCGCCGCTCGCTTCCACGTGTGGAGTGGTACTCGTCCCGGAATGAACGGGCCCCTCGAGGGCTACGTGAGAGCACGGTCTCCCCGGGGAGGAGTTTACGCACTCGACGCAGAGATGTGCTACACGACGGCGGGGCTTGAACTAGCAAGCATAGCGGTGATAGCGGCGGACGGCCGACTCGTGTATAAATCGTTAGTGAAGCCTAGTTCACCGGTCGTCGACCACAACACCCGCTTCTCAGGCATCAGGCCGCGCGACTTGGCGCGCGCGACTAAGACGCTTAGAGACGTACAGAATGACATTCTCGGATTCGTAGGCAACGATACCATACTCATCGGACACGCTTTGGACAACGATTTGCGAGCCCTGAAACTCCTACACAGTGCAGTGGTGGATACGTGCGCGCTGTATCCTCACTCACGAGGATTCCCCCTACGGCGTTCGCTACGCGCGCTCAGCGAGGAGCTGCTGGGGCGCAGCGTGCAGCGGGGCAGCGCTGGCCACTCGCCGCTGGAGGATGCGCGTGCCGCCATGGACCTGGTGCTGCTCAAGGTGCACGAAGAGCGCGCCTCGCGTGCCCGCCTCTCGAACCAGCTGCCGATATTGCAGCCCTACGATCCGTTGGTTAGTTCCGCCTAGGTTCCGAGTGATTCAAGAATAGACGTTGGTACTATGAACATGAACTAAGCTTATTTTGTTGTGAATTGATCCCGAATGAATACGACTTGTGTTACGTTGACGGAGCGCGCGTACTCACGTATGTGCCTTCGAATTGCGAAGTGGCAATAAACGTAATATTTTTTTCTAAAACTTGTTTGATTTTATATATCATAAACTTACGATAAGAACGGGTCAAGAGGGATGCGGTAAGTATTTTGGTACCACGTTGCGATGGAACAAATAAACCTTGAGGTTTATTATAACAAATTATATAATGATAAATATTGATATACATTTAAATAAAAACATCAACAACGCTGTCATAGCAGCAGTTCCATCAGCTGTTTATATACATGTTTAACTGTACAAAGTTATTAAGGAGACACTTTCACTATGTTAGATTTCTCTATAACGTAACATGCGTTATTCACCACTTGCGCACAGCAGCGTCGGCAGTTTCTAATCTTTCGTCAATATTAAAAAGGAGCACAAAAATATTTACATTGTACAACGTCGAAATTATTGCAAATATAACGAGACTCGAAACAACATTTATCTTCACAGCCTGTTTTGTACTTGAAAATATTAGGACGCGTAGGTGGACATTACGAAGACATCGAGGTTTTGTTGATAACCGTTCATATGTATTAAGCTGACGCAAGGTAATTCCAATGAGTTGAAATAACACGATATGTTATTAAGTCGATGAATCATAATGTCTGGGTCAAGTTACAACGAGGAAAATTTTATCTCCCCGTGTACAAATTTGGAATTTCAAAACAAATAAGGCGTTAGTTTATCTAATAAAAAACAACTTTGCAACTAAAAATAAAAATTCGTGACATGTTTTTCAACAAAGGTGTATTACCTGTGTTGTTGATTAATGCATTTTCCAATAAAGGTAATTTAAATATTGATAATTTAATTTGAGAGACGCGCTAATGGTTGATTTTCGTTCGCCTCGTGTTAAATTGTAGGCAAAATATATAAAATCGACATTGCACTAGGCAGTTATATAATTGTCTTACGTAAAGCTATGACGAAACGTTTAGTGGTTTGATGAGCGAACTTAATGACTTCTACCTTGTATAAAGTTGAGAAATCGAATACACGACTTTGTTTTTTCGTAGGAAGTATTTAAAACTTTACCAAGGATTGTATTTTTTGTTTCCTTGTCATCTTTGTTATTGACAATCTACGACTTGTAGGCGTTCATTGTAGACGCAAGGACTTTAGCTCTTTATATGAACTTTTAAGCGATTTATAGCATTTTCAAGTGTCGGTTATCGGCCGTGAAGAGAGTAATGCCCTTCCGACCGGTCGTTCGTGTTTTCTGTTTACGCTTGTTGCCAAAAATAAAGTTAGAATTTTAAATTGTATCCATTAAATATACTACGCGATAAAGTATCGTACTCAAATATCTAATAAGGTCATTAAACGTGTATAATTCTAGCCGTCATGTGTTTATTATTTCCTCAATAGATTACATTATATCACAGTATCTGCAAAAGTCCGCAGATTTCCCGGAGTTATCTAATCTCTGTAATGACAGGCGTATAATATGGTAGCGAGTTTCAATATGTTCGAAGAATTCATCAATAATAACGCGCGGAACGAGCATGTCTATATAACAATCGATGTTGTTTTGAAATGTCTTATGACCATGCACTGCTCTCGTATCGGTTGAGATATCATCACGTTTGATTATAAAACACAGATGTGACGTTAAAATTGATTGTCATTAGTCAATACCATTTCTCGGAAGCGAGGACGGCCGCGACACAACCGTGCCGCGTCATCATTCGCCTGATCGGAGCACTCTGAATAATAAAGTCTGAATAACACGTAAGTCATTTTGCTTACCGCGAACGAATTCAACAGGAAAGTGACCCGAATGACTCAATGCTACTATAATTTTTTATAATTTTATCATCGTTTGTTTTTTAATTCTATTCTGTTTATTCGTTGAGATCATTTATAAGAAAATAAAAGCATAAATCTATTATTTAAACATACTAAAGGCTTACGTAACAAACATCCACTGTTCATCTCTGTTTAAACCAAAGCAATGAATTGTGACTATGCGTCTATCATGATACAGTATTTCAAGCCTCTCAACTATTCGCTGCTGTTGACTTCAAAATTATTTATTCTATTGAACGACAACAAATTCAGAATTGTAAATTAGCTTTATATGGCACAGCAGTGACTGTTAAACATACGTTCCTAGTGCGAACAATACAAACCGGCGTCAACCTTATGTCCAATACGCCTTCGCCTCTGTCACAATAGTAAGATTTCGTCAGTGTTCGCTGTTCGCCCAAGCGCCACAGCAATCACTACAGTCCGATACTTACGCATTCTAAATAGTTTAGACATCGTACGATGGTCTATGATATTTGAAAATAGTAGTCACAAAACATCTGGTGAGCCACTTGTTCTTTTGCTGTCTTCTGAGATTGATGACTGAGATTCCACTAAAGTGAACGAGAACATAACGCAATGACCTGTCATAAATAACATAAGTACAATCACCTTTTCACATCTTGCTAAATATTTATACATCGCTTGTTGATAATATCATAAACGGTTATTGTTATAGTATCTAGCATTTAATGTATCATACAAAAAGATTTTGCTGTCCATTGTTTGTTTTAATATTATCATCCATATTACGACACCCAAATGGTGAGGTTATTACGTAAAGGGACTTCTATCGTTTTGGTATTTCAATTTTCAATCATCATGAAAACTTTATCACAGGAACTTTATTTATAGCACTGCTATTGCTTTATAGCACTGCTGCACCTTAATAAACTGCACACACACAAGGGTAGCTTACATCATCAAGTAAACCGCTCCTCGATTGCATCTTTAAATGAAAAATAATAATTTGACTAAAATTAGTATTTCATTTAAGTTAGTACTAGTAGATGTTATCGCATTTGTCTGACGTCATCGCACAATACAGAACCTTGAAGTCGGTACTAACATACAAGTTGTCTTTTTACCATTGAGTTTATTATTCATAAACACTCTGACGATGACTATATAAATATAAACATTCGTACATGTACAAACAAGCATGCCATTGTAAGGTTCAAGTTTTTGCGGCTCTGTTACGTTACCTACTTCCTAGTTCCCTTGAGCAGGCCGTTGAACTAAAGATTTCAATGTTCGCCATCATGCTTTTGATATGGCTATTCGCATTTAAGGAAATGTCAAGTGCGGGTAAAGACTTAATAAACAAATATTTCATCTTGTGTAAATGCAATACCTGCAGTAGTAACGATTATGGTATATCTGGTACAAATATAATTTGTTTCTGATTAAATTTTGAACTTAAAAAACATTTGTTTAGGTTTCTTCTTATTGTTACACGACCTCGCTCTACACCTCATCTGCAACTGCCTAAATAATAGAAGAGAAGGTATGGCGTTGTTCATTAAACACTTCAACCTAGCCCGTAACTGTTTCAAGCGGTTTACGTATGGCCGGCTGAATTTTTCAGTAATACAACCCATACGGAATAGTGTAATAATTAACACGTGTTATTTAACATTCACATATAATGTGTAGTGTTTAGTTATTATTAATTATATAACCTATTAAATGTTAATTAACAGGAAGGAATTTTCACTTCACATCGTTCTATAAAAATTAAAATATCCTTAAAGCACTAACATTGACTATGTCCTCTACTGCTTAAACTAAAACAACACTTAGTTATACACATTTATAATTATTTTACAAAAGGATAAGAGTAAAGGATTGTTGCCCATGGAATTATCCTTCTCGGGGATTTTACAAGACTTCAATAATTTGAATAGCTCGTAAAAATTGTTGGAAGTAGTTAAACACAGGTATAAAGGTGTAAAAATAAAGAAAGGACGAAATCAGAAACGAGATTATTCCAGTTTTATTTACATGGATTGCATAAACATTACTAGAACAATTTGTTGTTAAGGAAGGATGAAAACAGTGTTAATCAGAATACATTGCGAATTAAATATACTATGATTATTTATGTACAATTACATACATAACAAATTCACAAACTTGCTACTCTCAAGGCTGTTGGTGATTTAAATAATAAACAATATTTTTATTTCACAACTCAAGGAACGAACAGGTTTCTAACGAAAAACAGATTCAAGTATGATATCTAAATTATTGTTTTAATTTTTCTATCCGTAATTGAAACTGTAAGATTATTCAAATAAACTTACTTAAGGAATCCAAGATTTTCTCTCATCTAATATCCTAAAAATTTCATTTATTTTTATCACATTATGTTATGCCATAGGCCCCTTTTGTTAAATGAGTTTATATTCTGAGTTGGAATAAACTACACCGTCGGTCATTACAGGAAGATACCAAGTTGTTTTCATTTTTCTTTATTTCCTTATAAATCATATCATAACTGCTTCACAGTACAATCAATACGGTAATCTACAACACCGACAGATCGTATGTGCATTAATTAGATTATGCAAACACTTCATACTTGCTTTAATTGTTTCTTACTATAGTTAATTAAACATTGATATGTCGACATAATATGCATGTAAGTTTCTTTCCTTGTTAATCATTATAAATATATATCTCATGTATACAATCTCTATATGATGTAAGAACCCTTTATATGTACGTCTATTCGCGTGAACGATTACTTTCTCTATGGAAGTCACGGCTACGTCAGTGGAAATGGTACATTCTCATAGAAATAGAAGTCGAGCGGCATATTACTCTGGTGGAACATGAGTCTAAACTAACTTGCCTCTAAATAAATTATGATTATTAGGTATTGACCAATAAAGATCAAGAACTAGTCATGGAAACTTAAGATCTGATATGTCAATATAAAAGATTTTTCCATTCAATGCTGCGATCCGGAATCACGAAATTGTATTTTAATAAGAACAATTAGTTATAGATTTTTTTTTTTAATTACAACAAATGTTTTTAGCACGATGTAAGAATTAATAAATGCAATATTTATTTATTAAATTATTTAATATTATATTATTGTATAATGTCTTCCGTCTGTGACTTCACGGAGTATTGTAATCTTAAGATCGTCACCATGAAAATAAAATCATCATGACTTTGTGAACGCAACAATTTTCAATAAGCTTCTCTTGCAAGTATATCATAGAATGCAGGAATTTGGCCAAATGACACTACTTTGTTTCGATTGTCTTCTTCTGAATTTTCGAGCACACAATACATCACGGTCTTTCTATTACCTAATTGACCGTGGTTTAGTTCGTGGCCCATTAATATGTACAGAATAGGCAATTTTAATCTTAAATGGTAACAATATTCTCGTATCAACTGTGATTTGAAGAAGTTTCGGCGCTGTATTTTGCATTTCAACTGTTTAATCCGCTTCATATCAAAAAGTAACAGTAGTTGCACTGACGACATTACAAAAAACTTGTTTAGCTAACGAGATAAGATTGCCAATGTAATGATTATACGCTTCATCGCCCACTCGCAGTCTGTTGTCATTTCGTGGTCGCCTGAAATCCGAAGGCCTTGGTACAGTGACTCAGTTTCGATATCAACGGTGTGTTGACCTTTTACCGGTTCCCGCATCGTAAGCCCGCCTGGTTAAGTTAAAACTACACCGCTAACTGTGTGACTAACTCGATACATTGTTCGCTTCTTTTACTACTCGTATAATGTATCATGAATTCTACGAGCGTTTGATGTTTTGACATTAAAAAGATTTACTCATTGTTGGTTTCTGAGACCAAAATCCTTGTATAAAACATAATCGTCATCCCTTTTATTATTTTTGACAGAACCGAAATAACAATACGTTATTTATTATATTTATTTTGGTCTCAGAAACGAAGCAACCTATTTAATTGTTGTTTAGTGCTATCTTATGAGACTTGTTTAACAAGAATATTGTTTTAAAATCAGTTTTTGATAGTTATAATGAAATCTGTTATAGAAATCAGATTACAAATTGATATTCGAAGTTTATCCAAGTAATATAATCATCTTATATGGTCTGACCATTGATTTTCGCGTAAAAAAATTTTGAGATTTGATTTGCTGTTGATCTTGAATTCAGTTACAGTTTAAGGGCAATTACTACAAATTTATTTATAGAGTCGATTCATTTTAGTCATTTATACGAGTAGATTAGTCATAATATTTCGTTAAAATAGTAATATATATTGGTATTTTATAATACTGCATCATGACATATTTATAAACTAAAGTCATATCACATTTCAAACATTTACAAAGAAGAGCCAGCATGAACAATTATGTATTTATTTGCAATTTATTCTGGTTACTCACCGACTGTTATAAATAATTTTAAAAGGATTGAATGATTAATAGAAGTATACATACTTATATGGGTCTGACTAGGATGTTTTTCGAGTGTACGTATTTGTGAACTCTTGTAGGCCAAACGCCTCGACTAAATGACTGTTATTTATTGCTTATTAACTTTTGTTCCACTAGATGGCTCTGTGATTCTATGGGACGTCAGGAATCTGAATCAGAAAGAGCACAAGACTCTGCGCGTGAACATACCATACGATTATGCATCGCGCGTGGCTTGGAGCCCCGATTCTAAGGCGTTCATAGTTCACACGGCCAGAGAGAACAATATCATCGTTTACAAGATCGAGAAGAAGAAAGACGGCGCTATTGGGGCTGCTACTCCTGTCATCACTTTTGATAAGGTAACTAGTATTTAAAAGAATAACACATTCTTTTCCTCTTGTGAAACCTATGGTCCATTTATACCTTTAGTTTATGTTAATTTACGTTAAAAACTTATATACCACACTTAGTACACTGGGTCCGTGGGTTTCTGAGACTAAAGTTCCCGTTTTAAACATATTGTTATCTCCGTTTTGTCAAAGATAATGACAAGGATAACGAATTGTTTTGTACAGAGTTTTTGGTTTCAGAAACCAACGGTTAGAGATACTTTATACAAACTATGCATGACATCTATTACAACAAAATATTTTATTTATACAAATATTATAACGAATGAACTAAGCAACAAATACGACGGTATGACAAAGTTCTGCAAAGTATATTAATGTTATGCGAGCGCATTTTCTTGGCACACTTTTACTTTCAGTTTCACCGTGCATTGCACACTGCTGATTTAAAAGTAACTACATCACGCCACGCCACTCTGTCTTCCTCGCCTATTTGTGGATATTTATGTTTTTAATAGGAAAATGATACTTATAAATGCGAAAAATATTTAATACTTTGTTACATCTATATTACACACAATTAAATTTTGTATGGCAAACCTTTTATCTTAAAAAGTTAAACAAAATCATACCTTAAAATAAGGTAAATACATTACGAAATATTGTTTTGATCTAAAACAGATAATTCGATTTTAATTATTGCTAACCGCAATGCAACTTAGGAAAGTAAAATTGATAAGGAACCAGTTTTCTATACAGCCATTTAGTATAGGTAAGTAATGATTAATGATGGAAAGTACTGGAAAGGTTATTAGAATTTATATAAAATAACTTTGTATTTAGTTACTGCCCCACTCAAAGTGTCTTTAGAGGTTTCTATCTTAATATCGAAGTAGTAAGTGAATATTAACTACTGTGATGCGGTAACTACTCACATTATGTTTCATCGTATTGCATTCAATAAGTACCAAATAAATGAATTACATGATTTCTACAGATTTGGCTACCCTTGGTCTATCAATGGGCGATTTCTACAGTGTAGGAATTGAATTGGCTAACCATATGTCATAAATTGTATTTTATATTACTTGAATCTTTCTGAATAATAGAGAAGAGTTAAATTTAACTTTTGTTATTTAAACAATTGTTTATTGTTATTGATACAATGAGTAAATTCAATATAAGGTTAATTTATACCTAAAATATAACAATAAAGTAGTATTATAAATATGACCTAAGAGTTATGTTAATTGCATTCATTGTTTTGTTAGTTTTATTTAAACGAAACTATACAACTATTATATTAATTTTTGATGCATAGTTATATGTTTCGCACGCTGGATGATAACCCTAACATTATCATATAAAAAAAAAAACTTTTGAATATTTCACCTAATTATGGTAAACAGACATGCGCAATGCACGTAAGTTGTCGTCGAAATATTTTCACTTTTAAGAAAGTCAAACTATTATTATTAATACAGATTACATACATAAAGTAGATTGTTTTGTTTGAATTGTGTATTTGTTCTGTTAATCTTATGCTTAAAAGATAAATATTTTACAAACCCTGTGGTTTATGTCTAACCACAATATTTGGTAATCGCGGAACCAGTGTCATTAATCTGATTTTGTCATAGAGTTACATCATACAATTATACGAGATTGTTATAAGCACGCAAGTCAACTACCGGAGTTCTTGTGCAAGAGTCTTTTTTGTTACAAAATAATATTTCTCATGATTTAGTTTTGCATAAAATTATATAAAAATAGAAAGAAAACTAAGCTTCGCTCAGATAACTGAAAAAAAATAAAAGATAACCAAATAAAGTTATTCTTTGAAGAAAGAATCTTATTTTCTTCTTAAATATTCTTTCTATGAAATATTCTTTGAAGTCTGTTTAGTAGAGCAAATATGTTGCCAATCTTTTTCTAAGAAACGACAAGTAACTTAATAATGTTAGAGACGTCAAATCGGGAAGAAATACGATTCACTAACGTTTATACATTAACTTACAAGCACCTCTAATTCAGTTACAATAAAGTAGTATTCTATTAGAAGAGACAATTTATATAAAAGCTGTTGATGGTTTTTCTCATGTCGAAATATCTAGTTTAATCATTCTATGGTTATATTATTTGTTATGAAATCTTTCCATCAAATAATGTTGACGCCTGAAATCGTTTTTTAATTGGTTTTGTAATAAATTATATAGTTATTGAGGTTACAACAATAGTGCCGGTATTATTTTGACGCAATATCGTGAAATGCGCATTAAATTTAGACGAACCGAAAATAGGTGGGCGTGATATTATAAACGCGTACTTCTACGAATTCTGTTTGTGCTCGTTACAAACGCTTTCATTTACAAAATTTAATAATGATAATACTAACGAGTATTTATTTAGATTTTACGATATTATAAGATAAAAATATATAATTAACTTCCCAATTTTCATCATTCAGTTCTTGTATTACATAATACAAATTAACATTCAACAACCATGAAGTAAATATTCATCAAATATCTGCTAATGGTTTAAGATTTAAAAGGGAAATAAATATTTGTCAATCTGCCATCAAACGCCGTCGTTACCGTACTTTGATGTTTATTTCTTATCTATTTTATGAATACATATATTTCATGGTCTTGTAAATTCTTGTACTTGTATTTTAAGTTAGAGATAATTTAAGTAGACAATTTTAAATTCTGTCACTTAAAGGTAAATTTTGTCTAAAGAAATTGACTTTGACACATTATGTAGTAATATTTTGAAAAAAAGGTTAGACATGAAATATATTTCAGTCCCATCGATTTGTTTTGCCTTAGGTTATTGTCATTACGTTAAAAATAAATTAAAACAGTTATCGTCGTCTAATTACGAGTATATTATTGGCAATTAAAACAAAGCGCATATTTTCAAAGAACAACCCACGTACTCGTAGCTCTTCTTCTATTTTAAGCTGTGATTTCTTTCAATTACTTGGCACTCTATTTATTTTCTGATAATATTTAATTACATAATGATTCTTGTCATTTTTATTTATACCAAAAGCAGCGCCTACCCCTTTTTGTATTTTCCTACGTAGCGTATCAATGATTGTGCGTGTCCAATATCGACAAACTTGTACAAAAAACAACAATATGCTTATGTACTACGACGATTGAATTTTACGGTAATGTGTAGTCACCGTGTTATAGTAGTTTTTTTTAAATTAACTTGTTTATCACGTTATAACAATTTTATTTATAGTGTATTGTCATATGGACGACATCTTTAAATGTTCGATATATTTTTATTAATTGATTGAGGATTTATATGTTATTTGTTGGATAAAGTTTGCACTAAATGTTTTATCGGCCAAGTTGAGCTTTTGTATGATAAATAGTTTGTATACATTTATAACTCGTTTTTCTTGTAAATTCATAATTTTTATTATAAATTCTCTTTCTAAATTTTATATATATCTATAATCTTAATATAATGCACAAAAGCCACAAAAAACATAACAATAGTATTTGCTCGGCTACAGAATGGCACAATAGGGGACGAAAATTATATTCATACATATTATATCTTACTTAATATACCTACAACCTACATATATGTATTTTATGAGTGCTAAAATTTCTTGTTAAAAATTCTTAATACGGATTTTGCCTAATATTCGACGGAAGTTTTAAAAAAATATTGTAAGTATCACTTTTGGAATATAGGGCTATAGAATTATAAACATATGTAGTTAAGTAAATAGATAGAGCGTATATTTATCGTTCAAGCGTAGGTCATTACTACGCAAATTATTAATCGGATTAATTAATAACATTTGAATCAGCGATGGTAAGTATCGATAGTATTCAAGATAATGTTGTCCAGACGACATTCAATCTCTATGAAGCAAGTGTTTGTATATCGTACATTGGACCCGAAAATGGGTTAATGCCACGCCCCTTGCGTAGGGGTTGTTAGTTTATCGAACCTTTATTGGACATTTTCTTTCAATTAACTTGTTTGATTTTATCTGCTCCTTTGTTTTGCTTAACGATAATGGAAATTTGTTGTCTTGTTGATTTTAAGATAATGTTCCATTTTTAAATAATTAGTCCGTCATTTTAAGAATCGGAATAATGAATACGAATGTTACGGAAAATTTGACGGAAATTAACATTCGGATGATAAAATATGCTTTCGATGTCGCATGAGTCAATCGAGTTAATGGAAATTATTTTATGTTCTGTAAAATTCCATCTTTTGGTTGTGAAACTATATTATTTCGTGTAATCTATAATATTCTATAATATTTCGGTAAAATAGAAAGGGTAGGTACTACATACCACCTAAAATGTAACAAACATAGTGCCACCCCTCTTATTCTGTTCGAAAATACGATAGATATGAATATGTTTTGATGTAGGTGTTTTACCAGTGAAAACCCACGTTCACACGCGAAAGGGCAGAGCATGTACCATAACCAGTGTTAATGAATGACACAGTAAACGGAAATAATAGATATGCAAAGTAAACATCTGGTCATTTAGCATTGGTGACCGTTAGACAGTCGCGTTATACATATCTATACAGTATGTACACAGTCTAAATTATTTACAACGCCAAGTAAAAAAATAATGACTGTAACCTTACTTGTGTTATTTGTACGTAATTGTACTTTACAATAATGACGTGGGAACGTCTGAACTATTGTTCTTGGCTGAATTCAGTGAGACAAGGCTATGAAGTGCATATGCACTAAGTTTATTTATGTTTATAGCACTTACAAATAGTCGTCCTTCTCATTTGATGTAATTTTACTATGAGAAAGCTATACGAAAGTGAGTTAAATTAATATATCTGAGTATAATAGTAAGATTTGTCTTATTAGTTTTTAATCTATCGATTGCTTAGTAACGGCAACAGGTCTTATAACGATGCGTAAAAAATCTGCAATAGACTTTTAATTTTAACCACGGTATTACATTATTTTCTAACCATATTTTCGTAGTTTAATACATTTTTTATGAAATCTATGTTAATTTTATTTATATGAACCAATTGGTTTAATAACCGTGGTGTTTGCGAGATAGTAGCGCAGTTTATTTGCTTATGGAATATTATTTACTTCATCCTTAGTCAAAATAAGTGCATTAGGTTAGAATTTACTGTGATATTAGGTAAATGACGTCTACAACTAACATTCCTAACTATAGGCAGTATCATTAAAAAAGTCAATAAAATTGTATCCTAGCCCTAAAAATGGCTGGTCCATTGTTAGGTCGTTTGCATTGTTCAGTGTTCGGAGAAAACTAATTTAAAACACATTTTACGCTTTTGTTAATCTTAAGATATAAACAATACCCTCATATTTCATCATCATCTCCCTGGCCTTATCCCACTCACGTGGATTAAGGTTTTATAAACCCTCATATTTATACCTACTAATACCGGAATCACAATTCCGAAATCAGTGACTGTTATTGACTTGCAACTTATCTCTTGTAATTAATGATAAGTGTCAGGCAATTAGCATAATTCTGCTGTGAAAGATTTGCATCATGTAATAAGATCAAAGAACCTTTTATTTGATCAAAAGACGTTGTACCCGATTTTATGAGATGGTGATAACCTTTATTATGAATTTTAAATGATTATAATTGAAATAAGCCGATTGGTCCTTTAGCGAGGTTATTTGATTTAATTGATTGTTCATATAATTAGATGTTGTAGTTCCATATCAACTTTGAAACTCCACTGCTGAAGTCCCAGTATTAAAATAATTTTTTCTCTCTCTCGGCTTGAGGAATGATATGTTTTAATACAAGTTTTTTACTAGTGGAAACCGACTCAGGTTGCAACAGGATGACCACCTGTTACACTGGCGATGAGTTTCTATAACAAAGCCGGACGCATCTCTGAGTGCTCCCGTACTTGAAGGCACGTTGATTTTTTTCGAATAATACTTCTCGGAAGCTTGTCCAACAAAATTTGTTAACGAACATCTGTCGTAACCCTAATTCTAAGAACCTGATAGAAATGTAACTGTGTGTTAACGTAAATAAGTTAGAAAAGTTTATTAATTAAAATCCAGCGATTTGAGCCGATATTGCGAAAGTAAAGGGTTGAACTTTATATAACTTACACGTGCAGCTCTCGGAAAACGTGACTTTAAAATCTAAAGTTGCGATGTAACTTGAACTCCGGCTTCCAACAAACTCTTTTTATTAGTAGCAGGAATTTCGCAAACAGCGAGTACTTACGTGGTTACGTTAATATACCAATCTTTCTTTGACCTTTCGAACCGTTTTATTAACACTTGACAGATCTCGGTGAAAATTGTCTCAGACGTAGAGAATATAATCTGTAGGAACGTTTAGGCTACTTACTAAGATTTATAATTTCGTGCGGATGAATAACGGAAAAGAGTCTACTGTATAAAATCTATTCTAATTTTATTTTCTATAAATATGTAATATTAACCACGAGCTGAAAGAACTGAAATGGGAAGAGGAAATCCGGTGTTCTTCGAATAATAAGTGACGCTTATCGTCTGGTGACGTTTCGTATGTAGAGGAAGTGCCAAATGATGTAAAATACTGCACATTTTCTTTGTGTAGGTATCTTTTACGCATACAATGGTGTTTCCGTAGTAATGATTATGACTCATATGGTATGGTGATAAGTATGCTATTACATTTTATTCGTCACTAGAACTTCGTCCTGGTGGCAAACAATAGACGTCTGCTCTCTTTTGTGTCCTGTCTATTAAGTAGGTAGTAAGAAGCTTGTAAATTTTTGTTTCAAGGTTATTCTTCCGCTGCATTCGTCTTCACCGGGATTCCACGAAAGAAGAAAAATTAAAACAAAAACGTGCATTCTCTCTTTTATTCTCAACTAAGCTTAATTTGTTTTGTACCTCAACAATTTTGCAACAAAAACTCATCTCTTTTTTAACAATTATCATTTAAGCGGTTTAGTCATAAAACTGCAAGTGAGTTGCCAATGTTTTCGCTTCTTTACAATTTTAGTTCTGTAATTTTATGCAAACTGCTAGTTTCGTACTTACATTATTATCATTTGAAATAACTAATATTAAGTCTCTCAAGTTATTTATGTTTGGACCAACAACTTACTTTTTGGGTTAGGTTAATTGACAATAATTATTTCTAAGGATTTAGCGATTAACTTAAACGCTTTTGAAAAGTTACTTTGAAGAACTAGATCGATTAATGTAAATGATTCTGAAAACTGGATCGATTAGTTAAAGTTACTCTAGTTAATTCTAAAAACTAAATCCATTATGAAAATGGATGTCCAAAAGTGACAGTGATCTTTTAATCGAACTTTATCATATTTAACTAGTCATTCACAAAAAAAGGTATTTGTTATTCAAGTAAAACCGACTTGACCGTTTTAAATTGTTACGATAAGGTTATTACATAAAATAATTATATTAGCAATTATATCAAATAATTTGATTATTCTCAGTATCTAGGTAAAAAAGTGAATTATTAATTTCGAGAAAATCTCAGATAAAAATGCTATCAATATAATCAAACAGTTATTTATATTGTGTTTGAAGATAACGTGCTCTATTTATTTTAAATCATAAACATTAGTAAATATTCAAATGAAGTAATAACGTGTACTCATTTCTTATTAAATTTATGTTTTTATCACGTACCTAAATTTATTTATTATATTACCGAAAACAGACCTAAAATGATTAAATATTTTCGTTTTCTATAAACATTTCGAACACAATAAATGTAGGCTTATAATCTTTAACCTCAATAGTAACTACAATCATTACGCATAAATAGACGCGTTATCTAGAAATCTACGAGTATTATCTACGTTGCTAAGTGTGTCGAAGATTAGCAAAACATCCTTTATCTACAAGTACTTAATTCTCTTTAAACAACGAGGTTAAACAACCTTCTCGGATTCGGTTTCCTTTGTGGCGGGTAATAATGTATCATACCATATATTAATTTGATTCGTAATTGGATATATGATACGGTTTATGCGGTATTTTAATAGATGATTTAGGTAATTAACTTAACAAACAATTGACAGCTTATTAAATCAGATTTATCCAAGATTTGATATTATCTGAGAGATGATATTTATATTTCACTCTGTATTTGATTCGTTTAAAATTTTCTTTCAAAATAAAATGTATTTACATCTGAAAATAACAAATGTTCCTTGAAAGTAAGAGTGTTAAAATACTTCTACGAAATAAATATCTGATAGGAGATAACAAAGATGAAAATGTCGAACCCTGAACAGACTTACGTCATGAGATTACGATATTCTTTAAAAATATTTTTTTAATGATAAACGTATTATGACTGTACTTCGTTGAATTCTCTAATGTTCTTATGCTTAGTCATATCATTTTCAAAAGATATTCAAAGGTTTCAGATGATCAGATGATAAAGATCTTTCTCTCCAGAGTTTTGAAACGACCACAAAGTGATTTTGCTTAAAAACAGAGTAACGACCTTATTAGTAGGACCTGGGTATTGTTTAGTTTTTTGACAATAGGCCGTAGGAGATAGTATATCACATCTGAATGTAAATAAACGAGTCAATGATCGTGAAATTTATCAGCTAATGTTTACTGAATGCGTGTTCCGCGAACTTTGGCGAGTGCGAACGTCCGCAGTCGGTGTATCTCTCATCACGTAGCATCGCTCCCGCACGTCTCACGCGCATACAACACAATGAGACACGCCTGACGCCTGACCTTTGTATTAAACATAAGCCGATTTATTTCCTTGTTATTTGTATTTTATGACATTTTTGTATTACAGGACATGAATGATTAAGTACACTTTGTAACCGATTCTGTATAAAATATTCAGATCTGGATCGTTTATAGAATAAGTAATAGGGTGGTGTTTTCTTTCGGTAATATGTACAAGAATAAATAAATATAACGTGGAAGCTTGGACCGCCCAGCTCAGGTTGAGGGTGTTTACACAGTTTACTCTGTTCCCATGTGGCATGGCTTCATCCGCATCAAATCCCATTGACTTTTGTTACACAGAAAGATATGCTTCGTAGAAAACGAAGGTAGCATCAAAATATGGTCTTTCAAAGTGTTGCTCTAATATCAATCCAATTACATCTACTCTATAAAAAGATGGTTTTTGTGACTTACTCGGTTCCAACACGTTATACTGGCACGATCTTTTTTTCTGGGCACCACCGGCAACTTATAACTCTTTGTTCATAACGTTAGGTTGTAAGGAGACAGTGATTATGCGATTTCACTACAGCTAGCAACAAGCTCTTTGGATTGTCTGAATGTAGTATTCCCAGTATTGTTTTCGCAGAAAAAAACGCACGACATGATCTCGTTTCTGACATCTCCGAGGTTGGCTGAACCGCACTAGAAAACGTTACATGTACTTACATTTTTTTGTTAATATCTTTTAAATTGTATTATTTGCGCCGGGAGAACAATCGTGTATAGTTTTTACTTTAATGACTTTCGTTTCTTGTGATTGTTTCTTTGTTAACCCGGAGGTAAGTAGGTACTAGAGCGCAGATTTGGTTTTGAAAGGTTCCTTTGTTTTGTTTGTGTCCTGAGCTCTGTCTCCCTGCTTTAAAATTTATAGTAGCTTCATCATCCTGCAATATCAAGATTAATGTTTATCCCTTGAAATATAAGCGAAGTACTGAATGTGACATTTTTGCAATTCAATTCAATAGACGGAAGAAGAGTTACTATGGCTCAGTCAGATATATCAGAGGTTGACTGGTAGTAACTGGTTTCGTCAGGCCTCAGATAAGTTGCTAAGTGGTAGAAGCAGAGATCCATAACCGTAACGAGTAATATCAAAAGTCCTACAATATGTTTTTACTTTTAACTCCGTAAAATCAACCTTCGAATTACCATAAAATAATCATTAGTAGGGGGCTTCGTTTCCGCAACTCCACGACTCGGTGCGTATTTCGATTTAATAAGTAATAAATTTTCCTTACTTTTAAAACATTTTATTTAATTGTGATTGTCGCTTTGCTAAAAGTTAAATATGTGATATTTATCCAATCAAAAGTTCTTAATAGTTATTCCATTATAAATAACTAACATTTTCCCGCGACTCCGTCCGCGCGGAATTAAAGAAAAGCTAATTATTAGACAATGCGTTCTTCCAGACTATGTCCAACAACTATGCGAAATTTCAACGTGATCTGTTTAGCTGTTCTGGAAATACGGAATCACAAACGTTAATCCATACATACCTCTAAACTGTCGTATTTATAATTTGTAAGATTTGTTGAATAATTTTATATGGCAATTCGTATTTGGCTTTCAAAATAGTCATTATAACTTAAATACACACCATTAAACAAGTAAAATTTTTAACAAAAATTAAAAATGTTTTTGCACAAATGTAACGCAAATAGGAGTTGGGCTTCTATTGTGTTTTTAAACGTAAGATTTTTATTATCAAAATTTCCAAATGCCTTTTAATTTCATTGTTATACAAATCTTGCAAAGTGGGTGTTACCTAACGTTTTGCGCTCGTGCGATTACATTATTGTACCGTAGTTTTGCTTATACTGGGTCACAAAGGAGTATTGTACATACATCTCGGTTACCCAACCCGTAGGTAACGTAATTTGAACCACGAAACGAATAACAAAAATATCTAGGCGTTCAGAGGGTTTATAACGAATATTTGCAATATGCGTTCCGTATCATCAACGTCCTCATCGACACAATATGTTAAAATTTGTATGAGATTTGATGTTGTTCTTTACGCCCGATAGAATACATTTTCGTGCTAAGCCCTAAGAAGACTGTTATTTGTTTGCATGCAAATAGGGTTGCGGTTTCGATGACTTTGATCTATGTTTTATAAACAACTGATAATATGTATGATTGCATCATCCGGGTTGCGATATCACTGGGGAGAAATCGGCCGACTATACCGCTTAGTACTAGATCATAGACCCAACCTACTTTACTTAAGTATTACTGTTGATAAACCATCGCTTTGATAGCGCCGTTTTAGTACTTTATCAGTCAGTCGCACCGAATATTTTGCTGAAATTTCTCCCACTTACGGATTTTATTTTAGGTACCTACTTTATGTCTATATAGTTAAATCTTTGGATAAATTTTCCTTATGTAAACTATTTTTTTTATTTTTGAAGAAATATATTTGATAAAAACTATGTTCTAAAATAAATAAAATAGGTATTGAAGGTCGACAGTCCGCATATTCAGTATTTTATTCTTTTTAAACGATAAAAGAAATATCAATAGTTAGTTATCGTGCAACATTTCGAAATATTTTCGACATAATTTCGTTGACATCAAGGTCATTTTCAAAACTTCAGTAGATTTCAAACAAAATGTTAGATACTTAAACCTACGGCACCTTGACTCTAAACAATTTTAATGATTTATAAAGAATTTTCTAGAATAAATTATAAACTATAGAAACAATTTCTTTTTAAATTTTGCTTGGTTTTCGTAATAGAGATGGGCTTTACTTTCTTAGAAATAAGACGAGACTAGAAAACAGCTTCTTTGTCCAAAGAAAGTTGAAAGTCTTTTATATAAATTATAGTTAATCCTCTTATAATAGTATGTTCAAGTCTTACCGTTTATTAACTGTCACCTTTCTGTAATAATACATTTGTACGTCTGTATGTATATAATGTGCCAGTTGCAGTTGTCTTACGGTACATTTACAACAATGTTGCTCGTTGTTAACTTACTCGCGTGATTGTGACATAAAATGAGTAAAAAATAAGAAACAACAAATGAAGAGGCGTAAGAAAGGTCATGTTCATTCTTACGTACGAAAATGTAGGTTATTAAAAATAACCAGCATATCTTAAAACTTCAACTTTTTATAACCACTCCTTTAATACAGTAACACCATTACTGACCAATTAACGAGTCCTTTGTTTTTATTTATTAATTTTAATCTAATGACGTATTATGTATAAAAATGGTTAGGATTCCCACATATATATCTAGCTAACTAACCTTAACCTTGAGCTTTGTGATAAAAAACTGTTTATTTAAAACAAATATAAATTTATAAAGATTTATCAAATATCAATGCGGGTCGCAAAACGCAAAAAGTGCATTGTCATTGTATGTACATTGCCGGTGAGCCTGAGAGGTTCGTTATCAGTGTTGCTCGACCGACCTTCTGATGGAACAATGGCGTTATGTAGCCACCCACTCGTGTATTTTTAGCTGCAGGAAGGTTCGACGCTTATATTTCCCCGACGTGGTTTACTGTGATATAGCGACTGCCTGTATAGCGTATGTTTCTTTTAATAAGAATATTTGTATGATTTCGACGTCACATAATCTATAACTATTTTCATTTATAGCGTTTTGTTTTGTAATGACTTACGTCTTTTGTTAATTAAAAAAATGCCATATTTGTCGACCTATGAGCAACAATGGAAGCATTTATGAATAATGTTGAGATGTTGTTGCACAAGCCTTGTTGCATAACTATTACATTGAAATAGGGATACGATGTTTACCTCAGACATTGGAACATGCAAGAAACAATTTATTTGGGTTATCTTAACATTTAAAATATGTAACGATAATACATAATATTATTGTCAATCGTATGGTATATAGTTTAAGATTGTAAATCAAAGATACTAAAATTTTCATTTATGTGGTTGATCCAAACAACAGAATCTGAAAAAAATATAATGATGCAATAGTACAATAAGAATTCTTTCTTGTGTGCTTTGTTTTTTTCTCATAAATATTCAACTTTTACAGAAACGTCGCCAATGCGAAAAAATAAGTAAAACGCTTAATTGACAATTTCTTTTATTAATAAAAAATAAATATATGGACATGTTGGGGTAGCTTTAGTTAAAATTTAGAAAGCACTTTCGTTTAATCACGTAGTTACTGCTTTGTTCCTAAACATTACAGCGATGACTAACAACAATAATTGTGCGTAAGCAGAACACCGGGACTATGACTCAAACATTTAAAATTCAATACCACTTTGTAGTGTTTGTTGTATACCAAAATTCAGAAACAACATATAATGATGTGGATTTCATTAACTTGAAATTAAATTGCATCAGAAACTCGTTACCTTGCGGTATGGTTTATCTTGAACGTCAATTTCCGGCAATCAACAAAAGCTGTCCCCTACACTGGGGATATATTTAGCCTCGCACATGTGGGAACACAAAAGAACTTTGACTACACGCAACGAATAAAAAATATAAACTACACCAGCCACGGGTTCATTACCCGTAGCTTGCGGCAAATATAGCCTTTATTGCAATTTAAAGTTCTATTTAACACCTGTCTGATGGTAATTGAAAATGGAACAAGAATAACCCATACAGGTTACTTCGTTGATATACTAACATACAATTTATAGTTTGTCAGGATTAACAGAACTTATTAAAATAATTATTATATGGTTTTTAGTACGACCTTTGAAAATAGCTACCTATTTTGCTTTGTATAATAAAGTAGAACGCCTTAATAATGCTAATAGTTACGTACATTGTATGCGTCATGATAACTGTATGGTTCAGATTTTTGAACCTTAGCTAACCTAAAATAATACATTGGCTTCTAAATTCATTGAGGAATTCAACTTCATATTAAATTTTAAAGGTCTGTTTAAAATTAATCAAGCGTATAAGAGATTATGTTGTTTAAAGTTTGGATAAAATAAATGAAAACTGTGAGAATTAATTACTTTGTAATGTACTGTCTTGTTTAATTTTCCGAAGGGTTTTCCTTAGTCCTTCAAACAACTTTAATGGCGACGTTGCTTATTTCACCTCGATGTGTTTGTCTTAAAAAGTAAACAACTTAATGTAAATCGACGGGTTTTTAAAGCCTTTTTTGTTTTGACATACGTAGGTACAAACGTATACTAAATGATGACCGCTTTGCTACTTGCAAATTCTTACAATCATTTTGATTGAAGTTGTTGATTGTTCTTTTAAACATTATTCTATTAAATACTTACAGTAAAGAAGTTCTAGGTAGAGTAGAGTACTATAATATCACCTAATTAATCCACAAATCTTATTGATATATAAATGCGAATGTTTGGATGAATGGATGGACGTTTGTTTGAAGGTATCTCCAGAATGGCTCAACGGATCTTGATGAAATTTGGCATAGATGTAGAGCATGGTATGGAAGAACACATAGGCTTCTTATTACGTGTTTTTTTTTAAATTCCGCGCGAACATAGTCGCTGGCGACAGCTAGTAAGTTATAAAGGTCAACAGTGCCTTGAATCACTTCGAGAAAAGGTTTGTTAGTCATTCTTATCTCTAAGCTTCCCCCAGATTAGTCTAATTAACATCATTTTCCTTTTTATTACACAAATAGACGAGTTTCTGTGAAGATTTTTATAGATATTAAATCCGGAGTACCATAACATTTGTATTCCAATAACCACTATTTATTAGCATTATTCTTTCGCGCCCAGCTTGTTTTGGAATCTTGTTACTCCTTCATATTGTACAACGTGCTATACCATTAAAATATAGTAATCAATATTTTCTTTAGGCGTGATTGGCGCGTGTCTGATTTCATAACAACGTTGCAGTTTAAAAAAAATAGATTTATGGACCACCACACCTCGACCACGCATGATTTTCACTATGGTGCCGTATACCCCGAGACATACTACGCTAGGTATCTACCATAGTATTGGTTTACACTGCCGTAATACCTTATATAAAAACATATCCTTGTCTTGTACATTGAAGAAAATGAGAGACATTTTTTTGAACATTGCACATCACATAGATACTTTTTGTTTTCATCCTTCACTATGAGATCCGACACGTCAAGACGACAGTTGATTGTTTTAGTGGATCGTTGCCTGTTTGAGTGCTGACCCACTTTTGTGACCCCACACAGCTACACAAATATAAACGACTCAATTTAGAACTTGTCTATGATTTATTGACGTTTGGGCTGCCTTAACGGTACTTGGGACAAACAGATACTTCATATTGAATTCTAAAATATGTTATTAATTTTGAAATTGAATTGTTCTTTATATGTATTTATTTAAGGTAAAATATATTTCTATTTTAATTTACTGTTTAAACTGTATTTTGCAGTATAATACGAGTATGATAAATTCCTCGAAAAATATTCCATTTGTTTTTAATCCAAATAATCATACTAAAATTCCCGGTAAGTAATGAATACATTCATCATTTACAGGTACACGAGGAGAACATTGTCGGTTTCGGTATTTCAAGCAACGGAAAATTCATGATGTCGTGCTCTTCTAAAACGGACATGGTGATCTGGGACTTAAAGGGTCAACAACTAGACCGTCTGGATACTTATTTGATGAGCACACATTCTGCCAAGATATCGCCGTGCGGTCGCTTCGTAGTTGCCACTGGTTTCTCGCCCGACGTCAAAGTGATGGAGGTCTGTTTCACGAAGACTGGAGAGTTTAAACAAGTGACAAAAGCTTTCGAGTTAACCGGCCACTCGTCCGGGGTGTATGATGTAGCGTTCGACGTTGACACTTCCCACATCGCCACCATATCCAAGGACGGCACGTGGAAGCTGTACCACACAAAGAGTGAGTATGAATGGAATATTTAATGTTTATGTTTTTTATCTATTAACAGATGCTGCGCCATTTACAGACGAATAGTTGCATGATATGCGCTTTGCTACGTGCCGTATCTGTTTGAGTTTTTGCAGACTCGTCACGCGGTAATGCGTTGTATTTGTACGTAATGCTAAATGCTATATCTTTACTCCTCACATTTTTATTCATTTTGAAGACCTTGACACGATTAACTTTACCTAATATAAATTAAACAAAAGAAGGATGCACTTTTATAGATTGGATAAAGATTTCCCATAGCAATTTAAATGCGAGCGTATAATGGAAATGCCGACTGCACTTATGTTATAGAATTAATTTGATATAGTAGGAAAACTTGCAGGTAACACGGCATAGTGCATACGTAATGTGGACCGAGTCCGTTGGGGTCAGTCCCGACTTTTTACGTCTCGCTGACGTAAGACGTCGTATGTACCGGTGTGTGTGATGTGATGCAATAGCATCACCCGACGTTCTGCGATGCGTGCGAATCCTTGCAAAATACATCTACTCGCGATTAATATGGCTATACCCAGTTTTTTAGATTGCAAATAAGTGCCGGCTTTGAATATCCATAGTTATTTTTTAAGGCAAAGGACCATCACATTATAAGCGACAATTAGCCGTCAATACACGCAGCAATCAGAGAAATTCTTGGAATGCCAATTTGTATGTAAGAAAGAGGTTAATGTAGCTTAGAAAGGTAAAAAAAGCTAAACGTGAGACCAGGCTTTTAAGTGAGGACATAACACTTTTTTCTAATTTTGAATTTTGGTTCCTGATAATGCACAATTTGTACAGAAACTCTTTTTGCTGACTTACGTACACGAGTTGTCTACTTATTGAAACAAGGCGTCAATTTACAAAATGAACGCGCAGTTATGTGATGGTAGAGCATATCTAATTACGCCTGACGACAATTGTTACAAGCTACTTCTAATTTCTTGCAATACGACACGTTACTATGGTTACAAAGTTAATACCAATGATATCTTGTTACTTAATTTTAATTAGGTCGTTTATTGTTACAATAAAATTAATTATGAATGTTTTTTTAGGGAACCGTGTTAATTAAAATACTACTACAATAAATACTATAAACTATCAGTACGAATTAAACAATTTGCGCTAACTGTGGTTATATGCAACTTACTAACTACTACCTAAGTAGAGTTTCATACTATTTCTACCAATGAATGCAATGATTCACGGAGACGGATGATTTAAAAAATGATTATGGCAAATCATTAGACTTTTATCCTAGTAAACAATAAAAGTTCTGGCTACCTATATATTCTTATTTACGTAAGAGATAGTTACCTTAAAAATAAGATAAAATAATAATCATAATATTATTCACAATTACATAAGCAACCACCTGCCCTGTTTATCTCTTTGTTTTTTCGTATTAAATAACATATTTACGTCAAATAAGGTATTGATTTACGTTTGTTTATTTGACTAATGCTTGTCACGTTCGAGTGAATCATTCTTTATAGACCGACAAACTTATCTGACCCGGTGAGCATTTGTGGAGCTAAATTATAGTTCACTAGCGCCCTCGTGTCAATATCAAAAAGTGTCACAAGATCCTTGTCTCCAGTTATGTCAGAAAGTTAAACCTACATGGACATCGAAAATGACATAAAAGAAAAAATATTACATGACAGCAACAGTACGAAATGGATCTTCAGATACTTTTTTGACATTGACAGAGGGTGCAGGAGTGAGCTGTCATAATTTACTTTGAGTATGCCCACTGGGCATTATATCCTTGTCCAACTGTATAAATAAATATTTTGTATTGCTGTTGCGTTGTTATAGGTCTTCATCGACACATCAAGTATTTTGAATAAATAATAGTATTTGTTTTACGTGAATATGTAAATTGTTAACCTTGGTTTTTTTCTAAAGCTTATCTTAATTATACACTTGGGTTGAAATATAATTAAGAATGATCTCTTCCTATATTTAAATATACTGCAGAGAATAAATTAAAATGCACTTTTATTGTTAAATCTAGCACCATTCGCATTGTTAACTTAAATAGTTTTAATAAATATAACTAGCTTTTACCCGCGACTCCGTCCGCGCGGAATAAAAAATAGAAAACGGGGTAAAAATTATCCTATGTCCGTTTCCTGGTTCTAAGCTACCTGCCCACCAATTTTCAGTGAAATCGATTCAGCCGTTCTTGAGTTATAAATAGTGTAACTAACACGACTTTCTTTTATATATAGATTAATGTATCAATTGATTCAATATCTTTTATATAAATCTATTACAATATAATGTACTTCTAGTAGTGTTAATTCATAAGTAAATAATATAATTAGGAACTAATTTTGTATAGCATTGAAGACATTGTAAAACATTCGCTCTTATCAACCACACCTTGTGAGGTGATGGTTTTAATCGCGGAAATAGGTGTTTCAAATAAATCGCTATTTGTCATACGGTTTAAAATTGTCAACGTATTTGAAGAAATATAAGGAATATTTACCATTCAAATAATGTTGATCAATATAAAAAATATTCATAGAATGAATTTACATTTCCATAGTGCCAATATCCTGCTCCATACCGATGGTAGGCACAATATCAACTACACTTCCATACATTTATATCAGCCGTCATATCTTAATTCACTCCCTTTACACAATACACAGTACAGTATGATAGTATCATAGACTTATTTACACCAGACTTTGTTCCATCTATCTATCTATCTTCCATCATATCGTTACACTCTCCTTAACTATGTAACCTTTAAACTAATTTATCAAATACGATCGTATAAAGGATTCGTATATTTTACCACGAGATATCTTATAGATGATGAAAGAAAAATAACTGTTTCTCATTACGAATGTGATATCTTGTGGACAATATTTGTAAACTGCATTTGTTTATATTCCCTCGTAACATTCCATGCCACAGAATAATAAATAATATCAGACAGAGTGCTATCAATGTACAAATGTAAATAGGTAAGATCTATTAGCAGACTGCGTGCTTGTACTGCACATACGGTGTGTTTATTGATGACAATTAAATTGCATTTTGCTACTCGTGGGACTGAAGTCCAAGGTTTATGTGGAAACTGTTAAGTAATTAAACATAAACAATAGTCAGAAAAAATAACTTTGAAACATAAGGAAACACAGCGGTGAATAAGTTCTATTTCTCTACCGTGTTCTGTGATATTTTGGTGTTTAACCCAGTCCATACAAAAAATCACCTCAATTGTTATTAAAATTTATAGTTGTGTAGTGTATTTTCAGGTACACTTCCAAACAGTGTTGTAATTGTAAAAAACTGATCATAGCTATGTATTATACAGTCGAGTACAGTCGCGGTGAGTCTCCTCACGTCCTGGAGACTGGCAAGTACACGCAGTGCGCCGCATCACCAAACATTGCGTTGTCGCCCAACGCGGAGGTACTCGCAGTGGCCGTTGACAGCGCCGTCGAGTTCTACGACACGTATACAGGACAACTGTATGATACCGTTGATAATATCTACTCAGGTGAGATACCGAATACAATACACAAACTGTCCTGACGAAAAGAGTTATATCTCTAATGAGATCTCTTAAGAGGTGTAACTCTTTTCCTCGGATCAAAACTAGCATCTAGGTATTTACGTGGAGTTTATGGGAATGTAATGGGTTGGGTTTTCTATGGACCACACTTATATGAAATGCAAAATTAAATTCATACACTTACAAATACATTTTAGAAGTATGATCATACATGGAATCAAACAAATCAATTTAAACAAGTTACAATTTGAATGAAAAATTAAATAGGTATTGAAGGTGAAAAATAGTCAATTCAAAAAGATATCGTTTCCTATTGATTTTTACCTTTGCATATCTTTTTGCTGCTGTAAATAACTATAATATACAAGATTGGTATGCATCCTGTTACGATTTGAATAGCGTATTCCATTAACCTTTTATAAAATATGTTTTAAATGTATTATAAAATCTTTACATTTCACGGTATATGATACGATTTGTGCATAATAGTAGAATAGTAAAATAATAATAGTAAAATTATATTATTTTACATTTTTAGCAAATTAAGTCGCGCGACGTTAAAGTGTAATAACTATGTTAAAGCGTAGCTTATTGTTTAACGAGTCGTTGCGGATATGTACTGATGTTGAGTTTTTACTTATCGATATAGAAAAAAACAGTGCATTTTCATGGTACAAAACATATTTAATTATACAGGTACATTAATTAGTACGTTCATTAATAACTTTTTTATTTAATTTCTATTAAATTACGCTTTTGGAAAAGTTTAATAAAGCTGTAATAATAAAAATAACTGCAATTTTGATATAGTTAGAAAAATCAAAAGTCATTTGAGAAATCATGAAAAAGCTAGAGTTATTGGTAGGGGATAGTATATCTGTGATAGGTAGTAGGGGTAGTAAAATATAAGATTTTATTATACGGTAGAGGTATTGGTGAGTAAAAATTCCTGTTGTGAAAATTTAAACATACAAACAAAACGTCCTTCAAGTGATATGATTAAATATTCGAAATGACCTCGAATATTCCACTAAGATATTCCAGTCTTCGATCGTTCAGTTGCGAGTTTCTTTGAATTATTGAACGCGCACGTCCAAGGGAACTATCGATCGTTTTAATTTTAAATCTGCTTACGTTTGTTCCAGGCATTATTAACTATATGTGTTTTGATGCGAGCGGCAAATATCTATTCGTCTGTGGGGATAAAGTTGTGAGGGTATTGCACAATGTGTGCGGGTACTTCACCACTATAGCTAGCTGCACCCGACTTCTCTCGCAGAAGCAGACCTCGGCTACTACAGAGAGACTCAACAACACAATCCAGTCTTGTAAAGAGACTCTAGCGAGCTTCGGGAAGCAGGTCTAAGTTACCATCGGATTGTGAAAATCGCCAGTTTTTAATCTCACTAGCTATATATACTAACAGAATATTTGTTTTTTTTTTCAAATATAAATTTTAACAAATTTAAGTATTGATGCAAAATATTGTCTAAGTAAAACTATCATTCGTTTATTTTTTTTTGTGCTTTGACGCCATTTTATAATGTGTCTAGAGAGATTATAAACTGACGTTGATCATTGTATAACAGTGATGCTATGTCAAATGCATTTATTTTTTGCCCGACTGACTTAGAAGGGTATTTTTAATATAGTAACTAAGTTTTACTATGTCCAATGAACCAGTGTTAAATGACTATATTTCTAATGTTTCCCACATAAATGTATTTTGTATAATCTATTTGGATTTGGAAATTATTTATTAAATTATTCTTCCTATAGAAAAATAAAAAAAATCTCATACTTTACGACTGTAACTTAAGTTATTTGTAATGTTAAAATTAACTATGTGACTCGGTTGCTCAATGTGTCTCATTATTTTTGAATTGAAAAAATATGTAACAAAAATTTATTATAGTTCGTAAGAATTTCAATGCAAAAAAAAAAAATTAAAAAACAATGCAAAAATTTAGTATTATAATTTTTTATTTTGAAGTTTCATACAGTAATATTATTTAAAAAAAAAAAACATATCATTTAATGATATTTTACTAAAGCTTTCCATGTATTTTTGGCCTATGTTTTAAAAATGTACTTTTTTAAGAATTTATGTTTGAATTTCTCTTTTAAAAGTAGGTAATATTGAACTAGATTAAGTTGAAACTTTGTAAAAAAAAGTTAAAAATACAATGCGTTTCAAATAAGAATGTACATACTGTATTGTGACGTTACAGATATCAAATAGAAAGTTAGTCAATAAATTAATTATTTTTTAATTAAACATTTTCGTAAAGTTTAATTTTTTCATTTTTATTTTCGGGTTCTAAAAATAATTTTTACTCATTTAATGTTTTGTTGAAATTTTACGAGCTATTTTTGCACTGACTTCTATTTATGGATAGGCTATTAATGGTGGTATTTTGTGTCTATTTGATTTTCGCCACTTTGGCGCTGACGGTTCCGGTTAGTAGCGGTGGTTAGGATTCAACTAATAGTAAAGATAAAATAAACTATTACGAACGTCAACAGGCGCTTTTAAGTCGAAATTAAGCATAAACTGTAATTTCCCAACAACCATTCATAGAGATCAGTGATTTTTTGACACATTGAAGAAGCATTGCACATTCTTATTTGAAACTTACTACATTCCTTTTAATTAACGGTTCCTAATTCTTACGTCAATCCGTTCGTATTGTAAAAAAAAAAAAAGATTTTTTTTTGTTTAATATCACTACTAATGTTACTAAGTCAATCGTTTCTGTAAGACTGTGGACAGTATAACTATATGTTAAATATTTAATGTCCTTGTATGTATTCGTATGAATAAAATTTATATGATATATGTTTTTAAGTTATTTTGTGAAAATTGAGAGATAAAGTGTAGAATAAATGTACCAAATGTTAGATAGTTATGTGAAAAGTTTTAACAGAAAGTATTTTGGAATTTACTTGATTTGTACGTAAATTGTAGTTTTTCTATGGTTTAGGGTTTGTATTTAAATCTAGTATTACATGTCTAGGGACATACAAAAAACTTGTCAAGAGACAAAAAGAGTTTAATAAGGAATAAAAATAGATTGTTTACGTTAACTAACATCCGTTAGTACAAACCGCTTCGTGACTTGCGATTCCATGACTATTTAACTAAGCATTTGTTAATCAGATTAAGGCTATTGATGAGAATTATCAAGGTTTTACTGTAACCGTGCGTTTCCACTGCAACACTCGCAACAAAAAATATTGATATTCAACAATATGTTTTTGTCAAGTAAATCTCTCTCTCCCTCTCTTAAGGTGCCTTTCCACTAATGGAGGTTAACCGTCAGCTCAGTCAACTTTTGCTGGACTTGTGCTATGCAAAATAAATTTCCTAAGGCAATAATCGTCCATTCCAAGAAATTTCGCAACCATGATTTCTTTCTTCGACCAGCGCGTCTTTTGCCTGCGATTTTGCCCATCATGAAATTACATTTAGTTGAGGAAGATCATTCCTTGTGCTGCCACGAAGAACCTTTCCTAAATAGGAGACCTTTTTCTTTGTGACAGTCTGTAAAAGTTAAATCAATAAAATAAAAAGAACATTTTCATTTTAAACTTTATTGTATTTTGCATAAGTGACATTATTGACAATACACTGAGATACCTATTTTTGTTAACAATAATTTAAGTACAGTTTCACAGCTTTAGATAAATATATTTTAGCTTTATTATGACAAGATATACAATCTCACAAACAAACCAAAGTCAATTCCGTTCGATATTGCCGAGTGCAAAAATATTCCTTATGCCAAAATAGATTTAGTTTTAAAATCGAAGAACTAGGTGTCGCTAGTGTTCAGATCTAGAAAACTTAAATTTTATATTCGAGTTGATTTTTTAAGCACTAATCATTATTTTTGTACCGACCGCAGTTGTAACGATATTCTAAAAAAAAACCATTAGATTTTTGCATTAAAATTAACAAATGCACTAAACTATAGGCAGTGGCGTAAACACTTTGTGACAATAACAAATACCTTGTCAAAATTACGGAATAAAACTCTAAGGGATAAAAAAAGATTCACGACTACAACTAATATTACTATTCGGTCACGATAACATGAAACCTGAGTCCGATGACGTCACAGCTTACTAGCTTCGTCTGGGTTATTGGTCTCACGTTATTGTGATTGTATAGTACAAAACAGCAAAATGTAATAATAACAAGTAAGATGCTGTCAACAGTTTCATTCTAATTTGTAAAATCACCAAGAAAAATTAAAACAATAATACGAATCTCTTGTTACAATTTAATTATAGAAAACCTATTTACACTTGAAACCGTAAAAATGGTTTCAAATAGATTTTTAGGTCTGTCTACTCTTATTACATAATAATCTATACAGCAAAAAATATTTATTCGGTTACATAATAATGTTTCACTAACGAACACATCTAAATCTGTCTCTGAACTTGGCTACAAGTCGTTCAAAAATAAGAAAAAAACTGTATTCTGTTTTTATCGCACTTGATATTTGTGCATAAGTCTGTCTCATTCATGCGTGAATCAATTCGAAATGCTTCAGGGATGATATTCAACGCATAAACGTCACTAAGCATTGATTGAAATACAGAGTAAATTATGTTGTATTATGCAAGTCAAAAAAACGCTGTCCAGCGATTTTTACGGAGATGACCCATCAAAAAAAAATACACATCCAAAAATGTACAAAAAAAAAATCATGTGAAAGATTTTTTCAAAATACACACGTGATTTTTAACAATATTTTAGGACTTGAAGAGGTGCGGTGTAGTTTGCTTAAAGGACATTTTAATTTAAAACACGAAATTGTTAACTCCAGTTTTATTTTCGGGCGTTTATTCCGTACTTTATCTTAGCACCATATCAAATTTTGTCAAGAGTTTTTTGCGAGATTCAACAAAAAATGAGGAAAACTTGGCGGTTAGCACAATAGTCGCATAAAATCTCCTTTAATTAAAGTGGTGTATCTTATTTTCACTAGATGTCGTAATTGCGTGTCGTATAAAATGGCAGCGCGACTAATCGCTCAGTAGAAACGGGGTTTTACTCGGTATATCCATAAACAATACAATTTCAATCATTCCTGTGTATTGTCAAATAGTATTCTATCGATTCTAATGCATCTATTTCAAACTGTTTAAAAGCGAAATTCGCTTCACTAATGTCTATGCTACGTGTCTCAAAATCATACAACAAACCGCTACACTAATCGTTGGTTTCTAATACCAATATCTTTCTATAAAATATATTCAATATATCGATATGTTTTATAGAAAGATTTTGGTCTCAGAAACCAACGATTAATGCATAGAACTGACAAACTAGCTATGTGTCAAATTGCTTCAATAATGGAAATTGAATCGCATTAGCTAAAGTCTAAATTCTAGCAAAATGGAAGCTTCTTTCTTGTGATATGATGTTTGAATATTGAGCAAATGACGTAGATCATTTTGGCGCAAAAGATATAACCTCCTTCTTTTTGAAGTCGGCTAAAAAGAAAACGATGAGACCGATCAATAAATATGACATATTTCATTTTTTTTTCTCAATTTTATATTTTATTGTATCGTATTTTAAAAGCTTTATAATCAGTAATGTTCTTATTTGTTTTACAATTTGAACTATATTTTCTTTTCTTTTTCTTTTTGTTTTTAAAATTGATTTATGCTTATATATTTTTTTTAACATGCCAGAGCTATTTTAAGAACGTTTTTTTTTCATAAAACCTCATTAGAGAAAAGGGAATGATTCTGACGCGCGAATTGATTTACAAAATGACTGGTAAAAACAACTGATTTAAACATTTTAATTCCGTAACGTGATAAAAGGAGATTTTTATTGAAAAAACAAGAGCAATTGTGCATTTTATGGCCAGCAATTGTGCATATTTAATTTTTAGGTTATATTTTTTACGTATAAGTAAAGGGATAAAAGTGGTAACAGCTTATTTGTTTATTGGTGATTTCTATATGTATTCTAGAAGAACATTACCTACTCTTTATGTAAATACGTGAATATTGTCCAATGTCATTGTTGTGTTAGTGTTGTCTAGATTTTTTTATAATACCGAGTAAACTTTATGCCGGAAAATATACCCTGTGGTTTAAAAACCAAAGTGATTCTATTCTATAATTGATAGTTTATTTCTTAAAAAAAAAACTAACGCTCGGAAAATTCGTTTCAATTGTTTTTCATTTTGAAAAAACAAGCTAAAAAAAAAACTATGTCATTTAAGTCCCACTTTACGTATTATAAATTAATATATAAATGCAATTAGTATAGACTAGTTAAATAAAAAAAAGTGTAGTTTTTTTGATTCGACATGACTTTTATGTAGATTTATTTGACTAGTAGTTGATACTACGTGGTGAGAAAACAATATTCCTACATAAAATCACAAGTGTCAAATAAAAAAATACACTAAAATCGATAAAAAATAAATTTCGTTGTAAAAAAAGTTGTCAAACTAATGCAAAATAAAATATACTAAAAAAAAATCAGTCGCGAATATTGTCAAATAGTAACAGAGTAAATTCTACTGACGAAATATTAACTTCACGACTTAAACGAAAAGGCAGTCGTCAGAATTAAAGTCGTGTATTATCAGCAGAGAGGATGTTGTTTAATTTCAACCGCTTTTTTACTACTAGATGACTTAAAAATTAAAATTAAAGTAATTTAGTAAATTAAAAGTATATAAATACTGTAAGTACTAAGAATATCGTAAAAGAAATACTGGCGACGTCGCCGGTGCTTTGGTAAGTTCCGCTGCGGGTGCGGGATATGGCCAACATTGACTCCCAGTTACAATATAGGACTAGTATGAAATTCGTTTATAATTCAATTCACCTTCGCCCTGCAATTTTTTTCTCCTCCAATCGTTTTATTTTATCACCTGGAAAATAATAAAAAAATTCTTTAAATCGTTTATTTTTCATACCACTTAGATGTTAAAAAAAATAATTTCAATACAAAAAAAGTTCTACGAGTAAAACATTGTTTTTAATAATTTTATTTAAACGCGACTAGTCTTACTAATATTATAAATGCAAATGTTTAGATGATTGAATGTTTGTTTAAAGGTATCTCCAGAACGGCTGTATGGATTTCGTTGACATTTGGCATAGATGTAGAACATAGTCTAGGAGAGCATACTAATTAGTATTTTTTTAATTCCGGTCGGACGGAGTCGCGGGCGACAGGTAGAGTTATATATATAAACATTGAATATAGATTATCTTCACGTATCATACACTTCGTGCAGTATCGGTGATATCGAAATGCCAAATATACAAGGAAAGCCAGGCTCGGTCTACTATTATAGAGAACTGTATATTCTAAAATGCATCAAGTTCCATGTTTGTGTAGAAGTGTGTGTATGGTGTGAGGACGTACCTCACCAGTAGGAGTGCAGACGCAGACAGTCCCCGGCGAGGTCGGCCAGCAGCGCGCGGCGCCGCGGCAACAGCGCCAGGCCCGCCACCCGCCGCGGTCTGCGCTCCGCCAGCTCGCACGCGGCCAGCACCCGCCCGCCCGCCTCCAGCGCCACCAGCGCCGGCCGCCCCCGCACCGCCCGCGTGCACACTATCACACACTCCCCCTCCCCCGCACCCTCCACCTCGCTCCGCTCCAGCGCCACGCCCCCGTACCCTCCCCTGCCTGCACACACACACTCATCAATTAGGAACCAGCAATTGATTACGTCACAAATTTTACATTTAGGAATATCCCTCAGCCCATAGTCACTCAATGTCACACATCGCCTACCCAAACATTGACTACTAAGTGTATTATGCATTAATGTATTATTCATTGTTTGAAAAAAAAAACTGGCTAACTTTTTACTATCTAAAATCTTGAAATGTAAGGTTTCATACAAATTGTTATCCCGTGTTTTACCTTTGGGTACGGGTGCGATGGTATTGCGCAGGTTACCCTGCAGGTCATAGATCCGTACTGCCACATCCGCGATGATGACCATGTCACCAGACAGCGCCAGCCCGCCCACCAGACCCAGCTCGCCGCTACCGATCTGTGAAGTTATTACAGTGAACATTAGCAAAACAATTAAATCAATTTAAATAGACAGTTTTCCTATTAAATTGTTTAAACTTTCGTGAGACATCATAATAAATTAATTAAGAAACGCGAGTTAAGCCGTTTCTTAATTAATTCAGTTTTCCTATTTATTATCACCAACATTTATCAGCAACCTTTTATGACTTTAAAACTGTTAGCTGACATTACAAACAGATTAAAACATTTCTAACCTCAAAGAAAGAAATGAACTGATTTTAATTGAAAAATAAATCCCAGAAATAAACATAGTTGGCGTTATTGCAGCCTATAATTTATTTTAACAGTCATATAGAATTAATAGATTCACGAATGAAAACAGTTACAGTCAAAAAAGGATATCTGAATCGATGAGGGGCGCTACTGTCGCGGTTGGTTTTTTCATATAGGTATGTGAAAATGACATAAAATAAAATAAAAAAATGTATGACAGTTACACTATACACTGGATCTAAACATTTTTGACGTAGACAGGAGGGCGCTAGTGAGCTGTCATAATTTAATTTGACTAATGACGTGAATATTTGCGACAAGCGCCTTCATCGATAATTTTGTCAAAGTTAGTTTGAGATTTTTGATGTATTTTACTCCCAATAGGGACGCTGCACAAATTTTAATACAATGGCGATTATCCTATCGGTATACAATAATCTATCTGTCAAAGTGACATAATGTCATTGATATGACGTACCTCTCTTTCGATGTTGCCATGTGCGTCAAATATGAAGACTGCGCGTGCGCCGTTGTCTGCCACAGCGAGGCGGCGTGAGGCAACATCTGCAGCCACAGCCACCGGCTCCACCAGCCGCTCTGATCTCACCGTGCGCACTGTACACCCGTCCACACTCACCTGACACAACATGACACACTATGACACCATGACACACCATCACACGACACATGATTACGCTCTTCTTAAGTCAACGTTATTTTGATTTATTAAATAATTAATTAAATCTTCATTCAACCTCAGTCAAGGTCCTAGTCCTCCAGTTGACGGCGACCACTCCCTCCGCCGTCACCGCGATACCAGTGCAGCTGCGCCCCGACAGACCTCACACACCACATAACACACTATTAATTATATTGTATACTATCGCCTGCAACTTTCCCAACAATTTAAATACTATTTGATATTTCACTGTGTTCAAAAAAGTCATAAAATTGTGGACATGTTCAAATTACCTTCGTTAACTATGTGAGTTTTGAAAGCGAACGTTTCATCGTCCAACACCTTCACTCGGGAGTTGCCCGCGTCTAGTACATATATTTCACGACGCTTCGGACACCTGCAATATGTATTTGTACAGTAAACTTCTGAAATAACAATAAATATAGCAGTAAAGGGCATAAATATAAAAGCATCGCCACGTAGTTTTCAGATATCAGACAGCTGAAAGTTCGATCACTCACAACACAAAACACAATATTAGGTGTGTTGGGGGGTAACGAGATATAGGTGGAGGGCATTGTGCAACGCACCGATGATGCCGACAGGATATTTGAGAAGAGTAATGTGTGCGTGTACGTATGTCGGTACCTGGCGACGGCGACGGGCTGACTGAGCTGGTCCTTGCCGGTGCCGCGTGTTCCCCACACGAGCAGCGGCGCGGCGGCCCCCAGCACGCTCGCGCGCAGCGGGGAGTCGCGCACTGCACGCGAGAACACCAGCACGCGCACGCTGATCGCGCCCGCGCTCCACGGCCGCATCGTGATCCTGGATACAATTAATGATGGATGTTGCCGAGCTCCTCAAGTATTTTACTACAATAATCATCGTAATTATATCATTCCTTTCTAATAGAAGAGTTATTTTGGTGGAAGAATAATAAAAATCAGTTAAGCAGTTTTTGAGTTTATCCAAAAAAATAATTCATAGTGACCTGTATAATCCAGTATCGAGGTCTGTGACGGCGCAGGGTAGAGGCGCGTCGTCTAACGTGGCGGCGGCGCTGACGGGGTCTCCGCCCGTGCTGCGCGGCTCTCCGTGGTAGTCCACTGTGCGCAACACCACCGCCACCTCCAGACCGCACACGCACACTGACTCTACGCAACATTGCAAACGTTAAAACAACTGCAACGTTCCTCTAGAATGTACATAACAAACAAAGTAGTTTACACTGAGGATTTATAGGAAGGGCTGTTGCCTCCATAGCCAGTCTCCCTGGCGACACCCATGAGTAGCAGTTTTATACAACTGACCTAATTGCAATGTACACAAGCCGGGGAAGGTGGTACTGGTCCGCACCCGACCCAGCTCGGCTAGGGCTTCGACGAACCGTTGCTGGGCGTCATTGTGCGCGAAGTCAACAGCTAGGAATGCGTTCTCTCTGGGCTCGGCTAGTGCAGCCGCGTCGCCTAGCCGCGCGCCCAGCGCAGCCGCCCGACTGCTCACCTCGCGCACTTCCACTTGCTGCTGTAAACCTGAACATTCTGCTTCCACCTACAACAAGTACCAACCTATTAAACATAACATAAGACATTCACGGCTACCAACTCTGGCGAGTTCTAGCAAGTTATCGAATATGATAAATTGGGATCTGTTTGGTCTTCAAAGGCGCGGACTAAAGAGTGCAAGTTGGTTTAATAAACCTTAGCAAGGTGACACAATAAAAGAATTCATTTCAAATAGCGATAAACCATCTATACCTAAAAAAGCTGTGTGAACATTAAATTAATGGTGTTAAGACATGAGAAAAATAGGAAACGAGTTTGTATTTATAAATGTTAATTGACTTTTAAAATAATAGTTAAACTATTGTAATTCATTCACAGAAGCCATATAAGTCTAAGAACAGCGTAGCCAGTAGTTGGATTCAAAGGCTTAAAACACCTTCATAAGTAACTGTTAATAAAAGCTCCCCATAAGATAACTAGCTTAGCTATTAATTACACAACACAACAAATGACAATTTCTTCTTATGTCGGATATTTTTAATGACTTACAATTCTGACATAAGATCATTTTCCTTCATAAACTTTATAACAACCGCCCATGAAACTAAAGAATTCTTAGCTACCTTCTTAGGGCAGAAATTATTGAGGCTGATGAAGCCATAAATGTTATGACTATTATTCTATTTACCTTATTACTATTATAAACCACATATAATCCAACCTTGCTCCCCCAGATATTTCTAGGCATTCTTTGACATTAGCCTTCTAAGCTAGTAATGTGCAAGGTAAGATCTGACAGCAAAATTGCTAGTACTTGTCTTTGTTATCCAAGTAAAATCAATGATCACAAACCTTCAATAAATTGTTATCTAGGTTATCTAGGCAAAAAAATGAGTCGCACTTACTTTAGTTTTTTCAGCATCAATCAACTTCAATTGTTCTTCAAGCAGCTTTCTTTTATGTGTGGCCGCTGCGGCTGCGGCCGACTTCAGTTCACTGTGCCGCTTGTCTAAAGCGGCCTTGAGCTCTGTGAAATGCCTATCAATGGCCTCCTCAGCAGCTGTGGCCGCCGCCTCTAGTCTTCTCAACTCACTGGCTACCGCGTCCCTAGCGGAGCCCAGCTTACTAAGACACTCATTGGCTCTATACAACAATATCTCAGACATTCTCTTTAAGGCAATCGAAAATGGCACTACGGTATGATCACAGGGCGTGTCGCTGTGAGGTCCGTCGGCACAGTGCCGACAGAAAACGCAGTCGCAAGTCTCACAAAACAACAACTCTCTTCCCGGATGAGAACTACACTGGGGTATCACTTCTCTTCTTTGTCTCGCCATCAAATCTAACAACTGGTTAACGAGGAACGAAGGCGGTAATGCCGGGACGCCCCCGCGCGGTATTGTGATCAACTCGCGGCATATGGGACATCGGAAACTACCCGCGTCTCTGGTTTGCGATGCAGCTATTCGAGTAAGGCAATGCAGGCAGACTGTGTGTGAACACGGCAAAAGCTTTGGAGTATGCTCGCCTCCATCATAAGTGCCTGAAAAGAATTAACATATCATAAGTTACATTACTATACAATAACAATTTATATTTTAAGAAAATTAATTCACATAGTTACTGCACTTTTAGAGACACAAAGAAAGTTTTCTAATATGACATTATGTTTTAAAATAAAATTAGACAATCTATTGAGTCAGAAAACATCATGATGTCTGTAAATTATTGGCATTTGACATGAATTTGGTGCCTCAGATATACTTATTATGCTTCAATGTGCTGTTCAAATGTGCAACAATCAATGTGTAGATAAGATAAAGGTAAAATGAGATGTGTACTAACATAGACATGTGCCGCATGTGAGGAAGCTCTCATTAAAGTCTTCGTAGTTGATGGAGACCGTCTCGACGAGCGTCGAACTCATGCTCGCCATCCCGACGCCCAGTCGTGAGCTGGCAAATGTTTTAATAATTGTAATGCATTCAAACTACCAAAACTTTAACACATTAAATGCCACCAACTCCCTGGGTTCACTTCTAACAAATACACTAAAAGAATAAAGTTTACTTTTAATGAAGCTAAAAACTTCATTTTTAACTTATTTAACGGCAATATACTCCAGCAACATTTTAAATACATTGACACCGAAAACATCAAGTTTACACAAATGTTTTGACAGTACTTTACAGTGATAGGTTTGAAAGCTTTGTAATACTGTAGGTGGTACTACATAACCATATTGCTATAATTAACAGGAAAAAAGAAACCAATAATTGATTAACAACATACATGTAAACTATATTAACCAATGGAAAAATAATTGTTTGTAATTGAAGAAATTATCTGATTTTCAACTGGTAAATAAGTGTACAAAACATATTTGTATAAAAAAAAACAAAGCAAACAAAGCATTTTGAATTTTGTAAAATTTGAATTGACTAGTGCTTAATAAAACATTATTTTTACCTTAAATGTAAAAAAAAAATGCTAAAACACCATCGCAATCTGTTGTCATATCTAATTAAGTTGTTGCATAAATTAAAATAATTTGCTCTAACCTGTTTACAGTCTGCTAATAAGAGATAATTTGTACTGAGCACTGTGAGTTGTGAATCATCAATCGGTGCAGATTGTTCATTTATTTTATTGCCTTCAATTGAATGAAGTTCAAAATGTGCTTGTCATGTATTACATGACTATTAGTCACATTTTTATAAATAACAATTTAATAGTGCAGACATTTTGAATTGCATTTAGAAGAAAATATTTTTAACTCAATTAATCACTTGAAATTTTTTAATTCAAAAAATGTAACAATGACTTTATATTCAATGTAAATGTAAATAAATTTTTAAGTGAGAAAATTAAGTTATTATTACCTATTTTATGAATATTTTCTAATTTATTAACATAAAAATTCTAACAATGAAGGTACATTAAGATATTTTTTAATTAGGTTAGGTACCTTTCCCACTATGATTAGAAGCAAACTAAGATAAGTAAAGCACATGTGTATACACAAACACCAGCTATCTCATGTTACAGGTGATCCTCAAAACTTTGTCAAACAAACAACCAAGACAAAGTTCATTGACCTGGACAGTTATCTTGTCTATTTGTATTCTCAAATAGGGACTGCATGTAACAGGTGTTAGTATCTACTTGTATGGTGAAAATTAACATGATTTTACGCAACTAAAAATTAAGTTAGTGTTATTTATTTTACGTAAATAAAGTTACGTTTTTGTTATTCTTGTCAAGTAGATGTTGTAGATAAGTGCTCTTAAATAAAATGCTACAAATAGCAAATAAAAAAATGTTTAACTAAAACTAATATAACACTGATGGTATGATATTAAATAAGTATTTGAATATTCATAGTACTTACAGAAACGAGCAACAATACATGGACGTGAATTCCAATACTGGCTGCTGCTACACACATACAATTTATCTCATTTTCTAAGATTAGTCTATGACCGAATTAAAGCTTTATTCTAAGCAATAAATATTATTGCAGACTTGAGCAGAATCGTAAGATCAAACACATCTTTGTAATAACTCACGCCTGCCCTTCTACTAATTTAAAACAAATATATACGCAAGGTAAGGTACTTCTTGATATGGTTCACTTCAATGTAGTATGTAATTCCCAAGCCAATCCAACATTAGAATTTGAAGCAAATTCTCTTTCGTAATCGATCGATATTATAGGAAAACTATGCTCATGACAAAGAAGTATCGACTATTATTGAATTAACCCCAATTTTAAGACATAATAACTAGCGAATCTAACTCTCAGCCCACTAAATACCACGATACTAATGTTTCATTTTTAGTTATTCTATATTTGGAAGGTTTTGTTTCCAAATATTTATCAAAACTATTTTTATGTCAACCATTAACCTTACAAAACATAACGTCAACTGTCAATTGCGAATGACATTATAAAATTAAGAAGCTACATTTATAGTCGCGGATACAAACTGTTTAGGCCATGCGGTCTAAACTTTTTATAAAAAGGAATTAAATTTTTCATGAAACTTATTTCTGCATCAATATTTTTAAGCATTTCCTCGAGGAAATAAATATATCAAGTACTTTTGTTCCTTCTCCTTGCGTTTTCAATTTGTACATATATATGTAGTATGTATGATATATATATTTTTTAATTTAGTAAATAATGATGTTAGGGATTTTAAAGTATTTCACATTGATCTATTCGATTATTATTTATTAAATAGTGTAAAATGTTAGCGTATTTTTAATCATTATCACCCAAAAGATAAAATGTGTATAGATAGAATTCTAAGATGAAGGTCATATAAATTAATCTATTTGTGTTCATAACGTACGTAGTATTCGCTCGTATATTGTCTAATAATTTGTTATGATTGTTAAACATTCTTACAAACGTCGTAATCAATCGAAATGTTAAATAAATACCAATCGCTTTCCGCTGCAACTAACAATTGCACGTTTAGGTATATTTTAATTTATAATTTCATATTTAAATTTTAATTCAATTTTACTACTCACCTTTTTTACCTTAATTATATTCTAGATATGTTAAGAGGACAAAGTATTTAAGTATTTCCAACGGACCAAAGCCGTTCGAATCTATACCTGGGTTGTCATCATTACCGTTTTTGGGACCGATTCATCATTTTATGCCAATTATAGGTGGGTATTTTATCTTACTTATCCTTTGTTTCTGAGACCAAAATCCCATTGACAAAATAACGATAACAATATGTTCTATACAATATGTTTTATATTATATTAAGGGGTTTTGATCCCAGAAACCAACGATTAAAAATTTACCAAATTAAAACTCGCAACTCCACTAACCAAATCATTTTCTCTTAAATAAATGTATATTGTAATGTATTATCGCTACTTAATTTTCTGATATTAATAACATGATTGAGGACGACAGGATAGGAAGTCGCTGGATGTAGAAAACGCAGGACCGCATACTGTAAAAGGCCTTTGTCCAGTAGTGGTTTGACAAAGCCTGAAAATGTTGAGCGGCAGCTACGATAGAAAACCTAAAAATAAGTGCTAAAATTTTAAGCTATATTATTAATGTTAAATCTAGTATTAGGAAGTTGTAAGGAATATCCAGTTCCTTTATCACAAGGTGACCTCCATTTAGTCATAATGTATTACTTATTTTACTTACCTAACTTCAGGTTCTATTGGCCCGAAAGCAAATTTTGTAGATTTAGCTCAGCATTTACACAAACACTTTGGAAATGTAGTAAAACTGGATGGCATATTTGCCAGAGCGAATATGGTTCTCTTGTTTAATCCAGAAGATTTCGATCAGGTAAAAAATCAATATATTTACTATAAGATATGAGTACAATAGGGTATTTATAACTATATCCAATTTACTTCTTAATTAGGTTTATAAAGCTGAAGAAGCGACTCCTCTGCGACCAAGTTTTGACACTATAACATACTATCAAGAAGAGGTACGAAAAGACCTTTACAATGGACTTTTCGGATTGACCGCTGCGTAAGTACGCGGCATAAAAGTGGCTAGTTCCTCAGTGATTTCCTAAAAATCTCAATTGTTTTTTGTTTGCAGACAAGGAGAAAAATGGAGAGATTTTCGTACAAAAGTAAATCCAATTTTTTTGAAACCTAAATTAGTGAAACTGTATGCACCAGCTTTAGACGACATTTCCAAAGAAATGATTGAAAGGTGAGGTAGTCAAATAATCGATATTTTGAAAATAACGACTTTTCGGTTTTTGCATTCAAACCATCAAATAATATTTCTACAGGTTAATGAAATTAAAAGATAAAGAAGAGTATCTACGATGTAATTTCGATAAAGAAGTAACGAAATGGTCGCTAGAATCAGTTGCATACATTGGATTAGGAAAAAAATTAGGATGTCTTCGTGACGACGTTGATAATCAAAAAGCTGAAGTACTAATAAAATGTGCCCGAGACATAATAGATCTTGCATATAAATTGGAATTTTCTCCGAGTGTTTGGCGATATTTTGAAACACCAACCTTGAAGAAAATGATAAAAACGTTGGATTTGCAATGGGAGTATGTATCATGAATAAGCATAATTTGGAGATTAGCTGAAACAAAATGACTTTTCGTTATAACTACTCCGATCTCTATAAATGGATAGGTTGGAAGGGAAAACCTTGGGAAATTCCTGACCGTCAGCAACCGTCAGCGTCCAAATAACGAAAATTGAATAGGCATGAAATATCACGGTTTATAGCCTCTCCATATATAGAGATCACTGGGTTTTAAGAAACGAAATATATGATGTTTGCGAAATATTAAGTATAATTTTTTTTCGATATAACATACAGACACTTCAATTTTCATATATGGATAAAGATTTAAAGCTACAGACCCTTGACTATTGTGTAATTTTTTTAAAGAACTAGTGCAAGTTACATAAAGGAGGCAAAACAAAAAATTTACGAACGTGGCTACGATATACCAGATGAAGACAAAAGCATCATAGAAAAGCTGTTGGCGATTGACGAGAAAGTAGCCATTTTGATGGCGAATGAAATGCTCTTAGCTGGAATAGATACGGTGGGTATTTAAAGATTATCATTATTTGTTTTACATTGTAAGGTAATCCAATGTTATTGACAAAAAAAATGTAAACTTCATGAAAAGAAATATAAACATGTCAATAAGTGATGAAGGCTGTTTAAACATTATGTAGGTATTTTAAAATTCTTTCTTTTTTTATATTTTAGGTTAGTTTTACGACTGTTACTCTACTTTACAATTTGGCATCAAATCCAAAAGTGCAGGAAAAATTACGTATAAAAATGCTTTCTGATAAACCCAATCAGTACCTGAGAGCGTGCATTAAAGAATCAATGAGGTTATATCCCATATTACCTGCAAATTTAAGAAGAACTACTAAGGAACATATAGTTCGTGGATATGTCATTCCAAAAGGGGTAAGTTGGTTAAAATTTCACAAAACATACAAAAAAAAGCAGAGAGTAGGGAGGAGTGGCGGCGTAAAGCGAATCCACGATACTTGATGACCACGACCAGTCTGAAAAGATGCATGGACGAAGAAGAAAGACTAAAATTAGCGGCTTTAATTGTCTATATAATCAACTGACTAAAGGTGAAATTTTTTGGCATGTATGTGAGTTTATCCTTTCCAAACTAAACCGATGGACTGGTTTGAAATTAAATAACTAAACAAGTAAGAAATGTATGACATCATATTTTTATTACTTAATTACAGGTTGATGTAATAGCACCTAATGAATTTTTGTCTAAAATGGAAAAACATTATCCAAGACCGATGGAATTTATACCAGAGAGATGGTTAGTGGATAAAATGGATCCATTATACTATGGCAACGCTCATCCAATGATTACTCAACCGTTTGGTTTTGGAGTTAGAAGTTGTATTGGTAGAAGAATTGCAGAAATGGAAATTGAAACGTTCATAAGAAGATTATTACAAGAAGTACGAGTGAGCTGGAATGGACCACCAATGAAAGTTGTATTAAAAGTTATGAATCAACTACAAAAACCGTATTTTTTCAAATTTGAACATATTTAAAAAATCATTTAAAATTAAGAAATATGTATATTTAAAAAAATTTTAAACTTACATAAGCTATCATATCATTTATATTAAATATATTTTTGTCATATAATATTCTTTATAAAGGTTTCCTATATTTTCCTTGTATCCAAACTCTATACATTGTAAGCATTTTACCTCTATTGACTTGTAATCTTCTATCAATTAAATTTTGCTCCTCTATAAAACCGACAGATGTGAATAAATTTCTTATTTCTTCTTGAGTAAAAAAGTAAACTTTCGTATTATCTCCTCGAGCATAGAAATTGTCAGAAATACAACGGCCCTTTTTAAATCTAAGTTGTGCCAAATCATATTTTCCATAGTCCCGGAACACAACTAAACCACCAGGTTTTAAATATTTGTATATATTTGCAATAAGTCCCGGCATTCTGGAATATAATAATTATTTCTATTATAGTTTAAATGATTAAAATCAATGCTTTACTAAATTTTTATCAACATACAAATGTTGTTTAGCTATACCACAAATAAAGCTGAAATTTTGGATGGATAGATTTTTGTTATTATGTATCTCCAAAACAGCTGAATGGATTTCAATTAAATTTGGTACTGATTAGTCTGGAAGAACACATAGGCTCCTTAATAAGTTTGTTTTTAATTCCGCACGGACGAAATCGCAGCCAAAAGCTTGATTATTATAATTATTTCAGTAATTATTACCTATGTCTTAAATATTACTTTTTTAAATTAAACAACAATTTTAATAAAATTACTTTTGTGTCAACCTACAATATGTGGCATTAGTCGGAGGCCGATTATGATTTTTTTTCTACCTTAATTACAAAATTATCATGTCATAGAAATATGCTTTTTGCAAAATTTATGACCAATATGACTTTTACAATATGTGGACTATTAAACTATAAAACTATTTGTAATACTCACTTAGCGGGATCTATTGCAGATAACACAAATATTAAGACTATTATGTCTATAGAATTTTCCTTAAATGGCACCTCCCAGTCCGTAACAGTTGCATCCAATACAAACACATTACATCTCTTTGTATTATAAAGTTCATTTTGTTGCATAATTTCAATTGCTTTTGATGAGAAATCACATCCATAAACAAATAAATTGGGGTCTTGACTGTATTGTAGGATAGGAAAAATAGTATTACCAACTCCACATCCAATTTCAAAAATAAAACGCTTGCTATCATCGGATGTGTTTGGTTTTACAGAACTAGTGTTTTGGTTATCTGGGTATACTCTTTCAGGAGCTGACGGATTGTCAGGTGCTAGTTCTGGGAATTCTGTGAAAAGCCAGTGTCTATCTTTAAAAAATCTGAAATGAAAAAAAACAAGGATGTTAGACAGATGTCATAATTTTCAACTGATTTTTGATCATGCCAGTGGTTGTATGTATACAGAAAATATATTCCCTTTTTTATTATAAACTAGCTTTTGCCTATAACTCCATCCATCAGAATTAAAATGAAAGGCAATGGAAAAAATCCTATGTCTGTCTCCTGATTCTAAGCTATGACCCCACCAATTTTAAGCCAAATTGGTTCGGCCAATCTTGTGTTACAAATAGTGTAACTAACATGACTTTCTTTTATACATATAAAGACATTATCAGTTATTGAACTGTTAGTGAGATTTTATACGCTATTTACCTATTTTGATGTATGTCATAAAATGCATTCCAATGTTTGTCTGCATTTTCTTCTAAATCTTTTAAGCGGTCCTCAGTAAATGTTACTATAGAATTTTTTTCAACCTTTTCTTGAGCAGCCTTTTCTTGTTCTTCGTCCCATTGTACGTTATCCCTGAAATTTGATATCACGCTGTATTAATTAAAATTAATGCCAGAATACGTCAATAGCCGTAAAAGTGTACTACCAAGCATTAAATTCATAGAGGTATTGTTTATCATTTAAATATCTAGATCCCCCGGGAGGCTTCTTGCGATATCTTGTATTCTCTAACATTCGTACATCACACTTTTTTAAACTCTTACAAAATCTTTTTGTCAAATGAAAAATAGTACCAAGCATTATGCTTGAAGACCTCGTCCACATTTTCGAGAAATCTATTTCCAAACTGCGGTCTTGTATCAGTCGGATCCATTAAGGTTTTAATTCAGTAAATATTTATTATTAAAAAAAAAATTCTAGCGATAACTAACACGATCACAATTCACAACAAAATACATATGACATAACCTAAAATTTATAACAGACAATTGTCAAAATGACAATTTGGGCAAAGATAATTATTTCGTACAACTTTTATTAATCAACTTAATTTAATAAAATGTTCACATTAACTTGATTTAAAATCAAATAAATGTTTTCAACCACCGGTTGTATATTATTCAGTCAAGATGGCTTGATGTTACTCCAAATTCCTTCAAATCTCAATCAAATCTCCTTTGACCGTTTTTGTACGCGAAAGCTTTAAGTCCAAATTAGAACACAAATAGACTATTTTCACAAATTATAAATAAACAAGTATATACTTATTTATAACGAAAGCTAGCATAGTACATTAACTTAACTGCGAAAAACAACAAATGAGTTAGACCATAACAAAAAAATTAAGAGACTGACATAATATTTTTGTCTTCACGTTAACTTTTAGTATTTTCTTTAAACATTTCCTATTTATTGGCCAATAAACTTATTTGGGTCTGTAGGTAATTTTTCTAGTTTATATGTATTTCAAATGTAGGTATGGTATATCCTATTTGTTACAGAATTTGACATTATGGGGCCATAAACGATGTTTGATCCTGTTTTCTGATCAAAGCAAACATCATAAAAACGATTCTTCGGATCATTAACGACTTCCCACAAGCGAAATAGCTTCGTGTTAAACTTTATGTCGCCTAAACGTAGAAAGTAAGTGTGGATGAAGACAGAAAACGTATTGCTGAAAAAAAACTTCCTTTTTTTACAAATCTACCATTTGAAAACTTATAGTTAGAAAAACCAAGAAAGTTTAAAGTTTTTGATATACAATAGCACTATCCAATTTTTATACGTATCTATTTAATACTTATATTACACATGCTTTTACTTCAAATCTTACTTATTAATAATATTATAAATGCGAATGTTTAGATAGATGGATGGATGGATGTCTGTTTGAACGGCTCAACGGATCTTCATGAAATTTGGCACAGATGTAGAACATAGTCTGGTAGAACACATAGGCTACTTATTACGTTTTTTTAAAAGTCGCGGACGACAGCTAGTATAATATAAAAGTGAACATTAGTCGGCAATCAGAATGATGACTATTAAGTTCAGCGAAAAAGGTTTGATTAGTAGATGGATAATATACTTTTATATACTTCTTTTCTACAGACTTTATACTAGTTCTGATTAAAATTAATATGAGTTGCGACATAACAATATCAAAAGTTGCAAATTCGAATCACTCGTTTTTCGTTCCGACCCTTTCCGTTGTAAACGCATCAAAACCAACAACTTCGAATAATAAACTATCGAAGACTGAATCTTTTATCTATCTTGGTTGAAAAGTTTCGGTACGAGTTGTCTCGTCAACTGCGATGTTTTTCGATCAGAGAAAATTGCACTTTTGAATTTTTAAATTATGCGGTTACAAATTACACAGAGTATTGTGAAAGAAGAAACCGAGAAAGATTTTAAATAATATAAGTAGTAAAGAGTTACCTACAATAAAAATGTAGACTACGGAGATAGAAAATAGACTATATATGTTGTCGATTTTGTAATAATTTAGAAAATCCAGAAAGGCTAATCGAAGAATTCTATTTGAATTAAGAATCCAAGGGAATGAGTTAACGTGTGGCTTAAGTATAAGAATTACTACTTTATTTTATGTTAATCTATACTTGATTTTATATAGAGATTTTTATGTGATTATTTGCATTGAATAGGCTTGTTTGCATAGAACTTCTGAAAGTATTTGAAAAAATTTACTATTGGGGAGTTATCCCCGGGTGACATAGTATTTATGAAAATGCACGCAGCACGTATTGGATAAAAAATGAGCCTAAATCTATATCCAGTTAACACCTATACATTATTATACTTATATGTACATATGTATTACTTAGTTCTTATCTCCTTATACTTCGATTCCAAGCCGTATAACTTTAATGAAGCTAACATAATTAAGGGCATATATTTAACGAACTTCATCGACTGTTACATTAAAACTTGAGTAAATTGAACGTTCAAATTTAACATGAATCGTGTTCGTACATCTCGTGTGCGCAAACATTACAACCAAGTTCTAGCGACGTACAAGTTGTGCTGTCGATTTTGGAACTAACGTCTGGTACATATGCCAGTCACTCGCTTTTTGGAAAATAGGATATGGATCTACTCTGAATACTTTTTTGATACAAAAATGTTTAACAGTCATAAATAATGTCAATATACTAGTTGTATTAATCGTTTAATACGTTAGCATATTATCTTCTTTTTTGTGCGTGTCATACGTATATGGTCGGTGACCACCGTTATTCACAAAGCAAAACAGCATGCAACTACGATGGTTAAAGCTTGGAACAACCATAAAAATGTCATAGCATACTTAAACTTTTCATACGTATCTATGTAAATAGTACAAAAAAAAAATTACTTATGTTATAATTTTAGTTGGAAAGTTTAGATGGATGGATGGATTGATTGATGTTTGTTAGAAGGTATCTCCGGAACGGCTCAACAGATCTTGATGAAATTTGGCATAGATGTAGAACATAGTTTGAAAGAATACATAGGCTACTTAATAGGTTTTTTTTTTAATTCCGCGCGGATAGAGTCACAGGCGACAGCTAGTAAGTAATTAAAATACATGGGATATCAAATCGGTTATTAGTTATATTATTATTTCCAAAGGCATCAGTTTCATCTCTGGTTGCAAATAAATTGACGTCACATGTACAAGGTATAATTACAGTCGTAATGATAATTTATTGTTCGCACGTAATATAGCGTAGGCTATTTCTAAAGACACCCCACTAAGCTCCATTAGAGCGGTGATATCGGGGCGAGGGGTTCGGGCGTGAGGGAAGGGGGATCTACAAACAATCCCGCGGATATTGAACGTCGATGCGTTCGGAAATGCATCGCCAACTCTGCGCCGGCCGCGAAGGCACATCTCATCTCGTCGCTGCCTCCCAGCCCCGCAGCAAGCGACCGTCAACGCAGCGTGTGAAGAAATGTATACCCTCATTTTCATACTGATTCTTATTCAGGCATTTGAGTGCTGAAGCACGTTCTGATTATTATTTATATTTCGAATATATTTTGATGTAAAACATAATCTTTAGATCTGAATAACTATGAATATTTATTATTCACATATCCGTGAAAAGTAGACAACAGAAACTGCTAAACTGCAAAGTTTTCGAATGTATTCCTCTGTTAAATACTTACTACGTCTTTACTTTTTTTGTATTTTTTATTGGTAATTTAAGAAGTTCTTTTCTTTTCTAGATATACTAGCTGTCGCCCGCGTTTTTGTCCGTGCGGAATTGAAAAAACTTAATTAGTAGCCTATGTATTCTTCCAGACTATGTTCTACATCTGTGCCAAATTTCATCAAGATCCGTTGAGCCGTTCCGGAGGAACCTTCTAACATCCATCCATCCATTTATCTATCTAAACTTTCACATTTATAATATTAGTAAGATTAGTTAGATTGTACATATTCGTTTTCATGTGGTTGTGATATAAATCGTAACCTTGTTTCGTGTCCTTGTAGGTACGATAGATTTTATAGGCAGTATTAGTTACGGTACGTAGATATAATATTATGTAGGTGTAGGTGGGGCGCAGCCATCTGTTGCGGTCAAGTGTACTCCTTCTGAAGTGGGTTGAGCCTCCTCTATCCTTCATGGACCCAATAAAACGATACGCGAACGCTCTATCCCGGCCTTTATAACGTCGGTTAGTAGACACAAATTGAATTATCTCTACAGTATATTAATTTTATTTTGTAGAAAAATAAATGTTGAAGAAAATTGTCGCTTTGTGAGTTTAGCTTAGTATTTTATATTTTAGTTTTAATTATAATATAATTTTACGTGAAACTTTTAGATTTTCAAATACATTAAAATTAAGAATAGAAATATTTGAGAAGGTACCTGTAGGAAAATTAAACTATGTTAAGAAAGTAAGAAGCGATTTTCGCTTGGGTAATAATATTAGAGACGTATTGTTTCTAAATAAAGTTCGGTTATATTTATGTTGGTACTATTGAGTAATTAAATCGCTTAACTAAGCAATCGTACTTGAAATGTTAAGGCCAGTAAGAGTTGCAATGGGCGAAATTCATTTGTTTTTGTTTTCAAAGAATACGTTTTAAGAGAGTAACTGGCCTAGTGGTTAACCGGACCGATATTTAATTTACATTTATCTGAGGTTCTTACGGTGAAGAAAATCATCGTGATGAAACCTGCATAAATCGGCGAAGAAATTCAAAGAAGACAAAATCTGGGCCAACGTGAGTGACTATGGCATAGTCACCCCTAACTTGGGAAAGTTCTGAGGCTCTCGGTGGGGATAAGGATGAGCTGACGACGAAGACGAATAATCAGAAATAAGTAGTCTATTTGTTTATCTATAAACATAGCATTAGTTATCTACAGCCGACTTGATTAGTGAAGATAAGTGCGTCGCTTGTGCAAATGTAACTGCGTCCAGACATGGTGTTTTGGCTTAAATCCAAAATTACAGCGCCCAGCCTCGGGGTTATAACTTAATATTCTGCGCCGAATCTAAGTAGATACTTTTATGGTGTATTACATCAAATAGCCTGGCAATTTCTATTTTATTACAAGTGCCAGGGGGCCGTTTGCCAATGGGCTCGTATCAAGTTAATTTTGTTGTTCGACAAAAATGAAAACATTTGTACACTTGTTTCGCTAAGCGACATTAACATTTCACATAATTGAGATAATTACGCAAGAGTTGGTAGCAATTAGAGCAAGCCAGGCGCAGGCGGCATCAGGCACGAGGCACCGGGCACGAGGTAAAGGGTGCTCCTCACAAGAGCCATCTGGCGGGCATCCAACGCTCCTCCTTAACAAGAGAAATTCACTCGTTCACCGGAAATTTTGCAATGACGATTTCACTCGAAAGAAGTTAAATCCGAAAATACTTTTATCGATGCGAACAACTTACGATAATATTTCGAATTTTATTCAAACGATAAAAGTACAATCTTTTTAAATTCTAAGTTCTGAAGTTATGTCCTTAAGCACGATTATAAAATCGTTCTTATTCAAATGTTATAACTTAACTACAGCTCTTAAAATTCAACTGTTGGTTAAATAAGTTTTTTGTAATTTAAGCTAAAACTACTGTATTGTATAATTATGTTTTACTTAGTGTATAAATATTTCATGTTTAGGAAATTATCAAAATGATAGTTAAAATGTAATGAGTTGAGGTGAAATGAAAATTAAGCGAGAATTGTGTCGAGACTAGGCCGACGACTGAGTAATTAAAAATACTGAGAATCCATCTCAAAGAGGGATTCAAAAACAATTTTAAGAAGCTCTTTAGAATGCACCGTATTCAATATTGTTCTGTGAAATCTTGGTTTTAGTAATAAATACAGCAGCAAAAAAAATATTTTGCAATAACTATTACTTGATTTTTTTTAATTTTCCTAGTATTTTGACACAATATTTACTTCCTTGTATACTGATGTTTATATCTTTGTACTTTATAATTTTCCCCACCTAAATGTCTGTAACCGTGTGTTTCCACTAATATGTTTTGTACGTGTTGCTAAAAACATGTATAAAAACATATTGCCATCCCTCTCATTCGATTTGTAAAAAAATATAGAAATAATTGTCACCTTTAATAGTTTTGTATACAGATGTTTCAGCAATGAAAACTCACGGTTAATAAAAATTACATTTCTTAAGGTGCATAAAAAAGGGTTGGCCACACCAGTATATCGCCACTATAAGTCAGGTAGATCATAACATGGCAAAACATACTAGTGTACTAAATTATGCTGTTTCCTTTCAGATTTCTAGAATTTTGAAATTTGTAGATCGCACAGAGTTACGTCAGTAAACAGTAGATCTCAGGTCTAATCATGTTGGCCACCCCTGCCCTAGAAGATTATTGTATATTATATTTTAATTATTATTAACGTTGCGGTGTAAACAATATTCTAAAATGTTTCATTATCAATGCTGAAGTTTCATTTTGTTTTTTTACAGAAGTTACAAATGTTTGGATATATTTATAAACATTTTTGGGCCTGCTTAATCGTGTTATTGAATTTGGCTTAACTCCAACTTCTGCGGTCGGTGCGGCGGTCGCGGCAAATATTGCCAAGGCTTCAGTGACTGAAGAGCTTACATACATTTTTGAGATTGTATCGTAACTTAGTATTAGGAAAATAACATAAAAAATTGTTAACGTTTACTCGTAGGATAGTTTATTTCTTATATTTTGATAAGATGAAGAATATGGGATTAAACATATGAGGAAAAATGCGTTTCTTACAAGATGACTATAAGGTTTCTCTTTGTTATACGAGACTTATATATTATGTGTGTATTACTACTAAACTCTACTACTAACTCATAAAAAAAAGACATTTTTATATGTTAAAAGTATATTAAAGTACCTAGAGAATGAATTTTAAGTTATCCAATCTAAAGTAATAAATAGAAGTAGCGCGGTTTATTATCGACAACATAATCTGTGGAAACTTCGACAAGATTGCGTTTTACTGATAGTTTATGCAATATAGACTCTCGCCTTCGCCGTTACTTAGCTTTGGTGGTAACACCTACTTCCTTTCATAGCTCCTATTCCTGTTATATTTAGCTGAGTAATTTAATTAAGACACTCTACACAAATTTAAAACTATAAGAGTAGTATAAAATAGAATATAATAGTAAATTTCTCTTTTTTTATTAGTTCAATTGTTCCGTTTGGACAAACAAACAAGAGAATCCTCTTCGTTAAATTGTTTGGATGTTCAAGATAAATGACATGATTTTATAACCGTCTTTAATCTCGATCAAGAAATATTTTATAAGTAACCGTAAAGCAAATCAGTCCTCAACCGGGAAAAATTCGACATAACAATAAGTATAAAAAAAAAGTATAATAATAAATACTTTCATCGTTTATTTAATAAGGTAAGAATTTGTATTGACGACGCAGTATGTCACGTTTTCTTTACTAATTTCAATAGCGAGAGCAATGTTCAAACCTTATCAAATATTAAACTTCAATTATGAATCTGGGCACGAAGGTAATAAGTTAACAAGTAGGAGTATTCAAGGGGCTTTGGCTGCGATGTAATCACACGCCGGTTATGTAGATAACAGTGTGGCTACAGGCTGCTGGTGATGTGGGCAAGCAGTGTGCGAGGTCGAGGGCCTTGGCGTGTAGCCAGGCAGCGCTTTGTATATGCCGCCTATCGATTTGACTCACTGAAACTGTAATTTTTGGTAAGCGTCAACAGGCATACTATTCTACTATTTTAATGTCAAAATTAGTAGAATATCGATTCTAATGTTTAGTATTAGTATTTTAGTAGAGTTCCGAATCAGATGTATATTTCAAACTTATAGAGAAATCACGTACAAGCAAGTGGTTATAACTTTTATAGAAAAGTATACTTTTAAAATAGAATAAATAATTACACGATTTAAATGACACAAAAGATACAAAATAAAAGTTAAGAGAAGATGAGAGAAGATGCCAGTACTGTATTATACAATTCGAATAAAAGAATAAGTAAATGTCGTCTATAGGGAGTTGAAGTATACCGGTATGAATAGAGACCGCTGGAAAATACTCAAGATACAAAAGCTCAAGCTCTTTAATGTAATGACTGATTGATTGCTTCATACAACTGAATACGGTAAAGTTATGTTATGACGAAAGTAAATTACATGCAATTTAATATAAGATTTTGTACATCCGACTTCTAGTAATTGTTTGCAAAACTGATGTAACTAATGGATTAAAAACCATAAAGATGATTAACTAACCAAAAGGTTTTGAAATATTCTATCCATAATCAGAGTACTGTAGTATAAAAAGTATGATGAGCATATTTCTGTCAGAAGTGGTAAATGCCTTAAAGGTCAATTAAGTTTAGCAAAAAGTTTTTAATACCGTTTATTTAATAAATGATATCAATTAGGTATATTTTCAAATTTAAATAAAAATTTTATTATAAAGTAACTAGCAGTTCCCCGTGACTCGGTCCGAGCGGAATAAAAAACAAAAATAAAATTTTTACTCTTTATAATATTAGTAGAGATAAACGGTTTACATTAGATATTTATACACGGACGTCTGATCTAAAGGTAAGTTATTTCTGAACTTGAAATCCAAGCAATTGTGCGATCGGGAACATCTGGTATTGACCCCTACGACTGACTCCCGTATAATAAGACTTGGAGTTCTTATTGTGTTGGGAGTCGAATCCTTTTGTATTTTTACAATCCCGTTATTTGGAGTGCGCACTGGACTTGTAGTCGGAACTATATACGAATATCTTATATCTCGATTTTCTTAATGTGGAAGGAACAATAGAAAAATTTGGAAATTATTCAATTATCTATATACATTAATTAATCCATTTAAATTAATATACTTAATTAAATTTAAGTTATAATACAAAACATTTTTTAGGAGATGCTTTATCAATATTGGCATTACAGGTTCTTATACAGTCAGTGTGTACATATAAGTTAAAGTTATATTAGGTAAGTTTTCTCAAATATTTAACTCGTGTTTAATTGGTATTGGTCCAACAAAGATCATCTGTTGCGTTCCTCGAAACTGGTTTGATCAAAAAAGTTTGAAACTACCTTCTTTACCCTTACTTTACCTATCTTTCTTTTAACTTATACTTCAGTATTATGAAATTAGATTTAAATATTATACTTAAAGACATATAAAATTGATGTAAGTATTTATTCTTTGTTACTTTTATTGTCATTTATATTTCCAATACAGTAGATAATGTGGCAGAATATTAATTCATATCGGTAAGTATGAAATGTGAGTGTAGAGGCAGAGTGGGCGCGCTCGCAGGCCGCCGAGCGAACTTGAGTGGCAAACTTTGTCGGCCAGCGAGGAAACTTCGTTTTTCATTTAATTTGCCCGAAACGAGTGCAGCTTACAATATTTTCAACGCTTGCAACTTTGCTCTACGGCTTTCGTTATAAATTTCATACCCGTGCGGAGCGTTCCAAGCACCTTAGCCACAAAGCCACACGAATTTTAATATCATAAATGAGTTTATGTCGGACATAGCTTTCATGCTTTCGAGGGCCCTCGCTGCCGGTCATGAAACACACAGTCTACATATACTCGTCTGTGTTTTTATTTGCCGGAACATTAGAATTTTTAAATGTTTGCTCGTCTCGTGTGCCTCGGGGGGTGTTCAATAAGTAGGCTTAAGTCTGCGAAGCGTAAGCGCGCCTGCAGGCCTGGCGTTGCAGCGCTGGCGGCGACGTGCGTGTGCCGCGCCTCTGGAATGCTCTGCAAAGCCTTTTTAGTGCTCCCACTGAGGCTCGTTCCGGCCGACGATAAGGACTGATCTGCGGAAGACAGCGCTGCAGCGTGCAGCAGACGCGATCGATACTGCACCGGGGGTGCGCGCTCCCCGCCCGCCGGTGCCCCCCGCGCTCCCCCACGCCCGCCGCCCGCAGCCGGCGGCTGAAACTTTCGCGATAAGTACGGAACTAGCGCGTGGTACGCAATGCAATATTGTTAGCCGGTTACGAGTCTGAAACGGCGGATATTAAGGCAACAGAGGCACCGACGTACCGTTTTTACATTGTCTGCTCGAAATGAATACGGGAGTTACGTTGCATTGTACTAATTATTATTACTAGTCGTTTCTACTTACCTCACTGTAGTTAATCGAAATTGTAGGTGCTTTCAGTTTAAGTAAAATGTTTTTGCTTTTGAGAATATCTTTTGACACGAAAGCTTTGGACGATTGGTGTAGAGATAAACCAGTCTAGAGGAACGATAAAAGCTTTACTCTGTAAAGAAATAACGGGAAATACGAAATGTATACATCTAATACTTATCGAGTTCTGAAACACTTACAAGAACTACATGCTATATATTTTTACGCATTGAGTACATTCCTTCGATTAGTAATAGTAATTTATGGTTTTTTCTATGTTTACTATATCATTTTGTATACATATGTGATTTGTTGATTTCATCAGGTATAAAAAAGTATTAAATTGGAAATACACATTAATAACGTGTGTTTTCTATCACTTTTCATATTAACAGTAGCTGTTTTGTATTGGCTGTTTTGTATTGGCAAAAAGCGTTGTATATGGAGGAAGTAAAGAGTTCCACAAGAAAGTTGTCGGTGGCCGCAGAAGGCTAAGTTTTCAAGACATAGCCCGCACATATAACTGCTGCCCCCCGTATCGCTCCCACCCCGCCTGCGCCCAGCTGTGACAACACCGTCGTTACATTCAAATAAGTCGAATAAGTTAACAACTATAAAAAATACATACATCAGCAATAAAAAAAAGGAAAAGGCGCATCTCACTATAGAAAATGAAGAAAGAGCAGAAGAAAAGACTAACGTAAACGTAAAATGTTTGGTATTATTATTTCGAAACTTTGAATTTAAAATGTGTTAATCTATATGTGTATTTTCTTTTATTTTGTACTAAAATGTACCTTAATATAGTTAAGATTTTGCGAATTTGTTCCTGAATACAAATCCTTAAATCAAACATAAAAGATGACGAAAATTATCACAACCATAACAATATATTTAATCTCTTTTTAAATGCTTAAAGCATCACGATCGTTGGACGGTCGCTGGATTAAGCATAACAATATTTGTAGAGGGATCCGCGATGGGTGCAATTACAGCACTCAGTGTGCAGCCCAGCGCTTTAACGTTGCACTTAAAAACGTTTTAGTGTACCTAAGTTTGCGGGAGGATTACGCTCCTAGGGCCGCACACAATCAAAAATTGTTCAAAGGAACGAGAAAAGGTTCTGTATAGCATTATATTACAGTTTTCACGCAATAACACTGACTTATTTTTCGTTTTATTAGTTATTATTTCGTTAGATAACATAGTTTTATCAATAGTTAGGATAAATGTAAATGCATACAAAAAGTCCGAGCTTTTATAAAAACCTAACCATTTAAACTTCAAATATCGATTGATATTAGTTAACCAAAGCATTACCGTACCTTACATAATAAAAAAATAATATCATAAAAAATGTCTTTCACACTATTTGAAGAAACTTCGATAAAAATAATGTTTTTTTATTGACTAAACTTGAAATATATATTTTCTTGTAATATCGAGCATAGAGTTAAGTTACAAACCATTTACATAATAAGATTTTTAATTAATTTTATTTTGGTCAAACATTGCTAAAATGATAATGAACCTAAGAAAAATTTCATAGAGATTCAGAAAAAATGAATTAAATTTTTGTTGACTGATGGCAAAGTACAAAAAAATAATATCCGAGGTATTACGTTGATGTGAGGATTAAGTAATATTGTCGGTTTAGTGCCGGCGAGGCCGTAGAGTAAATATTTTTACTATCAGAAACTTTCCGCGGCGATGCGGCCACGATGGGCGCGCCAAGAAAATTTATTTGCCTCCAAATAATTAACTCAAACCTTTTAGTGGCAACGCCGCTGTTTAGTTTAGAAATGCTATTAAAAGTAATTATACACGATAAAGCGACTCTCGTTTCTCTTGTATATAGGACATTAAGACATCATTTATTTATCCTTTACCAAAAAAGTAGCTGTCGCCCGCGAGTCCGTCCGCGAGTCGTTCCGAGAGGAATTGAAAAAAAAAACTTTATTATTTGCCTATGTGTTCTTTCAGATTACGTTCTACAATCACAATACTATGCACAATAAAACACACAAATACTATGCCAAATATCATTAAGATCCGTTGAGCCGTTCCGGAGATACCTTCAAATAAACATCCATCCATATAGTAAGATTACAACTAAATGCGACATCTGCGTATCGGCAGTAAAAATTGAAAACCCGCGGTAGATTAGCAAATCTACCGCGGGTTTTCAACAGCTGTTTTATCTTATTTGGACAATAAGTGAATTACATACTGATATGTCTTTTAATCGATTTTGGCTTGAAAAATAAACAAACGTACTGCAAAGTTACGATTTAGATATTTGGTATAAAATTTTTACACGTTTAAATATATTAAATAATCATTGCATGTTATCAAAACAAAGCGTTAGGTAAGACGTTAGTACAAGTTCCGAACAACATGAAAACTGTATAAAGCGTCTCCGATCTTAAACTTTAAAAGAAGTTTCAAATAAGTGTAATGTTTGAAAGAAAATTGCCACTTTATAAACAGACTTCACAACTCATTGAAAATGGGTTTTAACAGGTATTTACACTCTTATTGTCACACATATCGTAAATTAATGAGTTAGGTCCACCTTTAGTTTATATTTATTTGAAGAAACCTAAGTGATTAATCTAAGATGCGTAATCAGCGTAACCATACTTTTTATTTTTTATATAGTATATTTTGTAAAGTTTTTAATAAATTATATGAATACGTAATATAATGAGTAAATATATGAATACTAGCCGCTGCTCGCAACTCCGTCCGCGCGGGATTAACAAAAAAACTTAACAAGTAGCTTATGTGTTCTTCCAGACTGTGATCTCTATCTTTGCCGAATTTCATCGAAATCCATTGAGCTGTTCTGGATATACTCGTACCTTCAAACAAACATCCATCCATTCATCCAAACATTCACATTTATAATATTAGTAAGATGTATAACCATAATTTAGATGCCTGAATTGTGACAGTTACATTGTTTCCGGAATTTTTCGTAGCAATTATCTCTATTTTTTTTTAAAAACCCTTTTATATTCTTTTTAATGTTTTAAGTTTATGAAAATATATTTTGAAATTATTAAAACGTTTTTCAGCTATAGTGTGTGTATAAATTCCACTTAACTTCCCGTTAGTTAATGCGGGGCACCGTGCGTCGCCCTACGAAGGGTGAATTATAGGTACTCAAATGAAGGGGGCTTTGACGAAAATGAATAGCGATTGTGCTTAAAGGCCATTTATAAATACATTTATAATTTTTAAAACAAAACATATCAACGTATAAAAGGTTTGCAGTATCGTATCCAATGGAGTAGTGTAGGAAAATCTTTGACCATTATGTTCGCTTAATACTTAGATTTAATTTGATTTTATCTAAACTTATTTGGATAAAGTTAACTGAGGTGTATTGGCTTTTGGCTTGACATTTTCTATCATATCGTTAGTTTAATATTAAAAAATAATAGGCTAACTTCAACATAATCTCCTTTTTCTTCAGATCTGCACCAGATTTACATCTGCCAGATCAATATATCATTGGCCATTTTACTCCCTTTTTTATAACATAAAATGGCAAATGGGCTAGCGGCCACCATTGGCCGAAATAGCGAAGACACCGTTGCCCATACACATCTGCAATTGCAGATGTGTTGCCTATCTTTAATCGACGGAGGAAGTGAAACTTTGAAAGAAGATATTCCGTCCTCTCCTCCGTCAAATCCAATTCCCTTTCCCATCCTTATAAGATAAGGTTGGTTCACTAAACCAGTAGCTAGTTAAAAATAAACTGTAAAGAAATTATTGTTTTAATCTTTCTGATTGCAATATATACATATTTGCAATATAAATCAGCACCCGCTTCTGGTGAACATTTCAAACAAATCACGATTACAAGGTTAAGAAGTGTTTACGTAATTTTCTATTTAAACTCCTGCGGAAGCAGACAATATACATACATTCTTTGAACCGTCTTGGTTAAAATATTCCTCATTTATATACAAGTAGTGCTATTTCTTAAAGAAACTGTGCTTTGTGTAAAAGTTGTCTGTGTACGAGAGAATGGTAGAAATGAATGCCCGTCGACCTATTTTTGTATCTTGTTTCAAGATTCCTTTCTTGAAATTAAGTTGTTATTTTAGCTTGTATTTTGGCATTGCTTTTATCTACCTCGATTCTATATCTTTAAAGTGATTAGAATGAGCATTATTTTTAACCATTCTTATTTGTCTAATTGAATTTAAATCATTTAATTTTCAAACAATTCATTGAAATATTGAATGCTACGTGTTGTATTTTTTCTATAACATTTTGTATCAGTTATTGAAGTTTTTGAAATAATGTTTAACCACACCGATGCGAGCAGTTACTCGATTTTATTTTGTTTTTCGATTGCTTTACAACCGCATATACCACTGGGCTTTTGTTTTATTCATATTTTAAAAATAATATCGAATTTGTTTGTTTTTAAACTTTATATTATTACGTCTACTGCTAGATTTAATCTCAACAGTTGAGAAATGTTTTAATGCATTCAATGGAAACATAAATCTTCTCACATAATGAATATTTTTAGATATAGAGGTAAACGAAATATTGGTATTAGTATAGGTACCTTTCTATGAGATTGTGTTAGCTTAAACCATATTTTGTAAACACCCAAAACAAAAAAGATTCATTCCGAGGAAACGACTGTTATTGCTTGTCTAAGACTATAGCATTTATTGTAACCGACCTATCGGATAGTACTAATGAAAGTGTTGAGTGATGGCTGCCATTTATAATTAAGCGTTGGAACATCCTTAGCCCCGGCGCGACATGCAATAAATGAACCGCGACGCCTTATATTCAAAGGACAGGGCGCGCGCGTGTCTCGAATAACGAAGTGATAGGAACCAACGAGCCCCCTCTACATAAAGATTTATACCCATCTGTAACTGAGAGAGCGACGCGACACTTTTTCCCAATTATAAGGTGTTAGCGCTCAATTTATTAACATCTCGTCTCGTCAAAGGAATCAGAGACGCTCTCATTAATCTTTCAAAAAAGTTGTAGGGTAAATATTTTTGAAGAAACACGTTTTACATTTTTTTAGTATGTAAACAAGACAAGATATCTTAGTTAAGATATTAATACAATAGACGACCTGTTTATTTATGACTAATAGTTGCACGCGACTTCGTCCGCGCGGAATTAAAAATAAATCTAGTAATAAATATAGCCTTTGTTACCGGGGATGGTGAAGCTTTTCCGCAGTGAAACATTTTATCAAATCGGTTGAGTTTCTTAGCCTATTCAATGCAAACACACAAACAAATAGATATTACAAAATATAAAACTTTAATAATAATTTGTAAAGATTATATTGCAAGGCATTACATTTGGCTTATTTGTAGCAAATTTGAATGAAATGACCGTCTACCAATAGCAGTTACCAGGTTTTTTAAATGCAACTATAGAGTAAATAATTTGTTTTTTGTCAGTCTAGACCAGACGCATAGTTGAAAAATACAGGCATAGAAAGAAGAGTTAACACCAAGACGCGAAAAATAAAATTGGTCTGAATTGTCAACACAATGGCACTGCTCGTTATGATTTATACAAGTGTCAAAACACCTCAGTAAGGAAAACATGTATACAATAGTTCTTCGAAATATTGTCCGAAATAACACGTACTCTAACAGTTTTGTAGACCACTCGAGTGAAGTTTGGCATCTTGTCTGTAGATTGTGGAAGCAAGTTTTGCTTTCCAACTTAAAGTTGTGCAAATGTTTCAATTATTATCTCGAGTGTTTCTGTATGTTCTAATTTTGAAGTACACACTGATAGAATATCTAGCGTTTGGAAGAGAAATAAAGAAAGGAAGGGAAAATTAGGAAATAGACATTGTGATAATGTTTTTAATGTCAAACATTTCGGAACTTACTTCACTATTTTCTTTCCTTAATTTCTTAGAACTTAGTGTTTTTAATAGAGTATCGAAGACAATAAAACGTACAGACTGATATCTGGTGCTCTTTATTATAGAGAACAGAGGAGTATAGAACGTGCTTGACTTAAAGTTTTTCCACACAATAACGCAGCGATGCGCACAGATGTATAAATACATAGTTCGTATATAGTTAGAGGTAGAGCATACTGCACATAACAAGGCGCCCCCGGCCATTTATTGCTTTGGTACTAGTTCTATCCACGAATGTGGCAATTATGCCAAACAAATCACTTTAAATGCGTCGCTTGACTGCATTGCGCATAATATGATAAGTATTGAACGAATTTATGTTTCCTTACGACGAATTAATACTGCCTTAAAAGCTAGAAATTATTTTATTGCTTTTGTTCTTGCGCTTTTAATATAATTTATGAGGCGAAAGTAGTGCGACTGTCTGTATTGTTATTTTTATATGTATTTAAATTGAACTTTTTAAAAGTTGAAGCGGGGGGGGATATAGTTACCAAATATCTAATCTTTTTTATCCACCATCTTAATGCCTATTTGCTTTGCAACTATATCTATACCGATTACAGAAGTTGAGAGCGTCGGTGGCTCAGAGGTTAGGTTAAGGTTAACATGACTTGTAATATGTAGGTCCTGGGTTTAAGACCGCAATATTACCAATGTATTTTTCGATTTACATATGTACATATCCGTTATTCTTATGCTGAAGGCAAACATCGTGATGCAACCTGCCCAAGAAATTATAAAAATCAGCGAAGAAATTAGAAGATATGTGTGAAGTCAACCAAAACACACCGGGCCAGCGTTGTCGACGATGGCCTAGTTACCCCGTACTTAGGGTAGGCGCCGAGCCATTCAATGAGGACGTATAGTAAGCTGATGATGATGATTACAGAAGTATTAAAATTATTTTATATATTAGATACGATGAAAAAGAGAGCTCGGGACCCTTAGGAATGAGGAAACTATACACACAGAGAGAAATGATGGCATATATTGCATAAGTTCTTCATACATTCAAAAACAATTGAGTTACGAGTATTTTACAAGTAATCTAAACTGCAGGCAGGCTGTGGTAACACTTTACGCGCAAAGAATATAGTCAGTTAAATGTTAGAGGCAGCTAATACTAAAGTTTTATTTAGACGATGCGCTGCAACGTTGCTTCCACTTGCTTATGCATAGTTCCAGATAAGTTTGCATGAAAATATACACATAGCAGCGTGTATCGGCGTGTTCGTCTTCGCTAGTTCCATATTTATGGCACGCAAAATAAAATGTTGCTGCCTGTCGTCGATGGCTGATAAAAATGCAAACCGTCGCCGCAGGCTCGTCGGCTACGACGCCCACTGAATATGGGTATCATGTGGACGGGGACAAGATTATATTGAATGTACGCTTCGCTACGCTGCAAACAATTTGTTAACTTTCATGCGACGCCGCCGTATAAAAATTCTTCCATAGACTTTGCATTCGGGGGCTGGGGGTGATCAGGCCCGTGTGTAGGCGGCGCGGGCGAGAGGCGTGAGGAGGGGGTCTCACCTGACCGTCAGGCGGTCGCAGGTAAACATTGTAACGTGAAACGACCACGTGGTTAACATGTGGCCGCAAACGTCCATTACCACTTCCGCATTATCAAACACCAAGAATTTTGTAATTTATATATTAAGATACGTCTTTTGTAGAAGTAAGATACGAATTTAATGATTTTTTCCTCAGTTTTATTTTATCGAATTTCCAGTGAGAAAGCGCAGTTGCCGAGTTGAACCAGTGGGCGGTCTCCAGACAGTATTGATTTTGTTCTCCCGCTCTCGTCTCTCGCCAGAAATTGCAGGCTGCGGGAGCGGGAGGGCGCTAGTGGAAGGACTCTTCCTAGTGTAGAGTTTCCGCGTAAAACGTTGCCGAGATATGAAAGGGCGTAAGTGAGGGATGAATGAAAACGTGTTGCGATCCCGAAGCGGCCGCTGTCGACGCGTCCGCTTCCGGTAAATCCGCTCTACAACTTCGTGCACTTATTGTTGTTTCAAACTACTCCACCGCTTCCTTTTGCTTATCACATGCACATACGTTAATGATGAGATTTAAGCAATGCAATTAACAATTACTTGTTAAAAAGGCACATGTCAAAAGAACACTCTATACTTTAAATTTCAATAGCACTTTTATGGAAAATGTTATAACTTCAATATTGATACAATTTCAGCTTATAGCAAATAACTCGGCACGAAGTGGAACTACAAATAGATTTATATTTTAAAATAGATATGAAGAGAACATTCTCGAAGAGACTCCGTCCTCTTAAAAAGTTTTGAGCGATGTTTTTGCAAATATTGGTGCGAAGGGAAGTAAGACGGCTCGCACTCCGAGGCAGAAAACTTCGTATTCGATGCGTATTTATTTGCAGCTCGTAACCATATTCATTTTAAAACATTTCTTCGTGGAAAAGAAAAATTTCATATTGTTATTTAAATTATTCATAATACAAAATGACGACACAAAGTATGAAAAATTTAATAAGGTAAAAATTAAACCAAGTCATTGCAGCTACTAAGATATTCAATCACATAAAAGAACTGTATAAAATTAAACAAACAAATGCCTTCGAATTAATAATGTCGTGCTAACAATTCTAAATTGCATCGTGCACGGTACAGTACGAGGACGGAGGACGATCGAAAGAATAAACGAATTGACGGTAATAGCTCATTTCCAGATAACAAAGAGTTCATTCAGGCAAACGGGGACCGGTAAATTGCTCTCACTGTCCCGACTCTATTAACTTATAGATCATTAATGCTTTAGACGTGTGTGGGTGTATGTGTGTGCGGCTTCGTGATTTCTTATTAAATTCCAATCATAATATAATAATATTATTAAGGAAAATATTATATGCTTAATTGTTTCTGAATTGATTAAATTGAGTTGGATATCAAATTAGTAATAAGCTACGCGAACCCGATAATCGATCCTTAACAATAATAAAATCCCAAGCAAGATTATTTTAATTACTTTGTATGCGAGGAAATGGATCGATGTAAACGATAGATCTGGTTTTTCGATTGCGGTTTAGATCTTCATCGGTTAATTTACATTATCACATCAACATTTAAACCAGAGATCTGTAGATAAAATCTACAGCTAATAAAAAATAAAACCAGCAACAATAATTAAGGACTAACCGTGGTTTTCTGAGACTAAAACCTCGGTTATAGCAAAACGATTATTATTCCACCCAGAGTAAAGTACGACAAGAGTAAATATAAGTAAAGAGTATGTAAACCAATTTATACTTTTGAGAACGCAGAAGCGACGTAGTATGTAAATTTTGTGAAAATTGTTAGGTATTTTCGTAGCGGAGAGGGTAGGCGAGTAGGCGAAGTCGACGCGTGGAGGACACAGCAAACATTTGCTATGGGACGATTATGTTTTATACGATGGTTTCGGATTTTATATTCTTAGCAAATATATCACGTTGTTACAGTTACATGTTGTTATATTACACTTATATATGTTTATTATTTTATAAATGGAGGTCCGTAATCTCTGCCTACCACTCTGGGTTATGGGCGTGAGCTGTATGTGTGTGTGTTTATTATTTTATAATCGATGGAAACTTCAATAACTTATCTCAAAATTTACCTATCGAACGTAACTTAGTAACTGTAGGTTTGGTAAGAATATGCTTATAATCTAGATGAAGTTTCATTAATCGTTAGTTACCACTGCTTAACACGTATAGAAATTGCTATCTTTGCGTACTTCAAATGAAAGGGATGCCAGTAAGTTTCTACACGAGTATTTAAGCATTGAAAACTTCTGGTTACAATGTTACAAATAATTTAGTACCTTAATAGAAGCTAGTAGATTTTTCTCTATACTTAGTTCTTAATTAGTAACGCTTGTACACTTCGTGTTTGCACATTTTTTTGCGAAACGCTTTGCTCGTGACAGGAATAAAAGGAACTCTTTGACGCTTTCCTCTGGTATAATTAATTAACAAGCCGCTGAGAAACTGGTAAAAGGAAATGCATTTTCGAATTGCAGATTCCCTATTATCATACAAGTTAGTAGGACCAAATCTGTTTTCATTGTAGTAATTGCAACATATACGACAAAACAATTTTCAAACAAGATCATCATCTCCTTGACCTTGTCCCACCTACGTAGGGTCGGTGCACCAGGTTTCCGTCCTCCAAATCAATCTGTCTTCCGTCATCTCCATTGTCATCCCCTTCTTGATCATGTCATCTTTCACGCAATCCGTCCATCTCTTCCTAGGCCTACCTCTACCGGTGTACCTCCACACTCATACTCAACGTTCTCCTTGCCACATGCGATTCTTCCCTCCTCATAACATGCCCATACCACGATAACCTTAATAAAAAAAAAGAAGATATTACATATTTAATTCGTATTTGACACATTATGTAACTTAATATTTCTCTTTCAGAATCTGAAGCTTGCGTTCTTTCGAAACAAATTATGTTTTAATACAAATAAATAAAGAAGAAGGCTTTTTTTGTTTAATTTTTGTCGTAAAATAAATGGACTTCATAATTTCCAAAATTAAAATCAACTAATGGATATCCATTTGTTCTAAATTTCATAATTAGAATGAAGACGAGCATTTAGCGTCTAATTTGTGCGGAGACAAAAGGTGTTGGTCGCAATTAGTGGAATGGCCGCTAAGAACAAAGCGGAGTGGCTTCGGCAGAGGCTCTGCGAGGGCTTATTCTTTATTTCCAAATGAGCAAACTACAGTCGCTAGTAGGGAAGATTTGTTGTTGAATGAAGGGCGCGCGTGTGTATTGTTCTTTTGGCATCGCGTTTGGAAAGCACTTGTGGCCCGTTGTTCTAATCAAGATGACGTAAGGGGCGAATGTTTGTATATTCGTTTTGTTTCTGGCGCCGCTATTGTTTTTATATCGCTGTGGAGAATTGCTTTATTCAAATTGTTTGTTAAATTTTGAATAACTACTTAGTTCATTATTTCAATTCTTGACTATCATAAAAGACTAACCCTAGTAATAAATATAGCCTATGTCACATTATCCAACAGTGAATGAATGAATGGGTTCAGTAGTTTCGGAGTCTATTCAATGCAAACAAATAAAGAAACAATCAAATCTTTCCTCTTTACATTACTATAGAAATGGGATGATAAAAACTGTTAAAAGTTATTCCCATATATACAGAGAATCCATAAAATGTTATTTATACTGTTACGTGCCAAAAAATGCTTACTTTAAAAAAAAAGCAATATTAATTGGTTTTTAATTAAAATACTCTAAAACCATGTAAAATTTTTGCCGCGGCACGTCGTCAATTTCAAAAATAATTTATTATAGAGAACGCTTAAAATGATGTAGACAGTGTGTTTAGTCGAACGCTTGTATCAATAACGTGTTAGCAATCAGCTTTGTGGCAGCGCTACAGGATAGCTTGTTTGAATAACTAAAATGCAGGGAAGCGAAATTGGATTCCGTTAAACGTATGCTGATAAACATATGTATGACTACGTATGGTTCGATGCAATCGCGATGCTAAAATGGGAGGAAAACACAATTTTATTGCGAACTGAAGCGCTGGATAAATGTATTTATCCGAACTTGCAACGGAACTTTAAATGCGTTAGCAAATTTTAGGTAAAAGCGTCTAAAAGCCGTCTCACATAATTTTATTACTTATGATACATCCAGCCTTTTTACGTCAGCAAACCTATCCAAGTCAAAAGTTATTAAAAAGTTTGCGTGTAATATTATATTAATGGTAATGTAATTTATAATAGCAAAAATTTGCATGTGTTTATTTGCTGCTCTGAAAGTAACCTATCACTTAACAGTGGACGGATAAAATCAATATTTGCAGTTAATCAAATCAGCAAAAATTCATTTATCTTTTAAGCACAGGTTGCCGCCTAATTACGTGATAACAGTTATAACAATAACAATGACCATTTACTAATAAACATACCTAACTGTTATTTATAAAGTTCTTAAGACATAACGTAAAACTAACGTGATATATCGAGTGAGTATTAATCCAGACGTTTTCCTGGAAAGCTTTTATTGCGAGTGTTAGCAACTTGAATCGTCACACGCGAATAATAGCGCGGTAATTCGTTTTTGATGTCTGTCGCATATACGACGGGCGGCGAGCTAATCAAAATATATTGCCGCGCACTTTATTTCGTGCGGGCACTTACGGGTCGTGGCGACGGCACGAGTGCAGCGAGTTTTGTTCTCCCCTTCACACAATGCTTAGATATTATTTGTATGAACATTAGTTATAATCGCTTATTAACTTGAAACATTATAAACACATAACTCGTTTTGAATAGTAGGTATTCAATTGTCATCGGGTATCATAGTGTATTTAATTATCAATTCTTTTTTGACTTACACTAAATAATCTAACTTAATGAGATACGAATATAGCAAAGCTAAATAAAAAGTGTTAAACATGTATTTGCAAAGTTAAAAAACTACTACACATTATAAAGAAAAGAAGATAAGTTAGAAAATATATTTATATTTTCTAACTTATCTTATAGAACGTAACTTACGTAACTTATCTTATAGAACGTAACTTTATATCTAACTTTATGCATAAAAGTGTAACTTTAACCTCAATTAAAAGTTTAGCTATTAATCAATCGGCGGCGGAAAATCTTGCCGTGACGTCGGTTGAAAATGCACCCTAACGGCCCGTAGTAGTTCCCGCTCGTGGGTTATTTTTGCGCAGACGTAGCGGCTGCGATTGCAGCGCCACGCGCTCTCAACTCGAAACTTTTGACAGGCGGTTAAAATGGCCGTGCGATCACGCGATCTGCCGCGCTGAATTTACTACGCAAGTATTACGAAAACGTATTTAATTAACTTCGGTGCGTCGAACTATGCTATAATATTTTTATATAAACTTTTTTGTACTATACTGTTCGTGCGAGAGGTCGAAATGGCGCTTCACCTCGAAACGGCGTTGCAGCGAAAGTTAAACTTCAAGATGACCACGGTAAGTGCATGCCGGCCGTCTCTGCGCGTATCGATCGCTGCTGCGGCCGCGTGGCGGAACATATGTTTGCTACGACGGCGCGACGGCGTAGCGCTGTAACCTCGACGTAGTTCACAGCCACTCCATACTTCCGCGCTGCCATTACTAACTTCATAACAACAATATTACGTGCCGAATGCGAGATATCGCCCTACTGTTTATTTTCCACTACAGCTCGTAGATGGTAAATAAACACTTGTAGATGTACTCTTTTAGAAGTTTATTAGAGTGAAGTTAGTACTCGCTAGTTTTTGACATTTCTTATTATTCAACGTCACATACAGCTGAGATCATATTATGACATATTATTTCATTTAAAGGATAAAGAATACGCAGCATTGTAAAATACGAACAATTTTTATTCCGGCGATACTTTTAAAGCGTTTGAAAACTTTTATTTCGTAAAGCTTTAAATAACAACAATTAATGTAAATCAAGATTGTGTCTAACTTTTTGTGTTTTGTTTTGTTATTTTCTTCTATTTCGTATTTAGCAGTTAAATTTTAGTAGTTAACTTGTTTTATATACTACGTTATAATTATTCGTAGTCATGTAATACCAAATAGTGTACCTAGTGAAACAAAAGAAAGAAATCATTAACGAAAGCGGTTTTTTTCAGTTAAAAATAACTGTAAATTACAGTGAATACACTCGACAGGCGCTTGCGCATTGTCGTAATGTCGTAATCGTCACTTTTTGTGTTTCATATGTAGTCTGGATTTTAATGTGCTTTAAAAATGATTAACGTGTATTATGCGAGGTAAAAATATATTTTCTGTATGTATAGAAATGTTTACGCTTAATAATAATTTTTCCATTGTAAAGCCTGACGGGAAAGTTTTTAAACAAGCGCGGAAATGTAACACGACGTTCAAACGTACTCTAGATTCATGTAAATGGTTAAAAATTATTATTACCACATTTGTCGAAAACATAAAATCGACTAAAGTTATTGTACTTTAAAAACTGAAGTAATTTGCGTATAAAAATCTCGATTTGTTTAGTGGATATAGGAATAATTTACTAAATGTGTTTTATACGGCTTAAGTATTCCTTTGTGTTTTTTTCTCAAATATTTTGTTACGTAAATTTTTGAAATTAATAAAATCACTTTTAGAGTGAGATAATAAAAGTTTTGATATTTAATATGAGATAAAATAATAATCATCATTTGCAGAAACAATATTTTAACTGGCTAAGTTTGTGTAACCTCATATTTTGCCACAAGTGGCCGCACTCGTACAAAGTAGACGGAAGCCCGGCTGCGGTATTTTCATTAAATAGAAATTCTACGTGTTGATTTTATGGCGAAGGCGGTTGTAAAATACTTAATCTCTTTTAATAGGATTTTACTATTCGACATCAGCGACGTTTTCGACACGTTTTTATTGTTTTTGATTTGAAAGCCTGACGGGTACGTATTCGAGTGAATTCAAATGGAAGGGTTGAATTAAACACAGTCATTTTGTTGAAAGGTTTACATACACCTAATGGTCTAGTTGCGATTTATAACATACGAATAAAAAAAATAACTTTCTTATTACATAAACAACATGAATAAAATTATTAGAATCGAAATATTCATAAACATTTTATGAAATAAAAAAAAAACGTTATTACTGACTGACATTCCCTGAGTCCCTTTTCTAACACTTCATAATAGGAATTCCAGCATGTATCAGCTTTTGCTTTAGAAAATGATTAACACATTTGTAGCGCCTTTTAAACTGACATTTTTAAAAGCTATTAAAAACTGTGAATGTTAAAAAGGTGCCAATAGAAAGGAATACATAAGTAAAACTTAATAACCAGAGGCATGAAATTCGCGATTCGCTCGCAACACCCCAACGACGCTTGCTCGTTGCTCTCAACAAGCCGATTACTCGCGGGCCTCTTAGCGACGGTACTTACCACTTGTTTGTTGTTCTTAATGAGCACCGCCAGCCAACTTTGGCCTGTTCCCGCCTCAATTAAGACTAAAAACATGACGTCTCTTTTCTTGATACCCTTGACGCTCATAAGAATTGAACGATGTCAACTTCGACATTAAACATCTGTGTTTAATGTACAGAACTGTGGTTCATGCTTAAAATCTATAACATAAATTCATGTAATATTCAGTTAATAAATAATTTAAAAAAGGAAAGTTTAAAATTAAAGGCAGTTTTTTGAATTATAAGAAGGTCTCCTGAACTAACATACTCAGTGTTAATGTATATTAATAGCTCCAACATTGAAGGAATACCAGAGTAATTACGGATAGATTGTGTGAAAGTGCTTAACAATGTGTAAGTAGAAAATAGCTATAAGAGTTGTATGGAAAAATACATATCCTGTTTCTAGCTTCCGTAAGGAAAAGGTAGGGAAATGATGAACAAAGCCCTCAGTCCTTCAAAAACGTCCGATATTTAAGTTCTTAAATATCTTTTTGGTAGCTAAATGTTAACAGATTATACTCGTACCACTCGTACAATATAGTATACGATAAACTATTTGTATTGTAATTTTTAGGTCTTTGTCCGCTACACGTGCTAGTCACCAGTCACCACACCCAATCATCTAACGGTACTAACTCATCGCAGTTAACTACTTTGAACTTTGAATACACCAATATAATAAATAGACACTAAAAATACTTGTTTTCAAAAATGTTATCTATAACCTAAACAAATGACATCTAAGCTTTAATAAAATATTACTCTATTAACATATTTTAAGTGGTTATCATTTCTGGAATAGTTTGGGTTTTTGTAACATGAAATAAAATGAAAATTGTAAACGTGTATTGTCACTATCAAAATAACTTTACAAATACATATTGTTATTGGAACGAAGTTCCTTATCGCGCGTTGTGAAAGGGGGCTAGACGGAAAAAATTCTTACGAAAAGTTGTCACGACACTTTATGCTATACACGAATGAGCGCTACTTCACCATGGCAACGACGTGAAAATATATAACGAAAATTCATAGAAATAAAATGTACTTCTTGTGAAGACTTAAGTTTTTTATTCATAGAATAAACATTGGTTTCTTCACTAATTAATTGAAAGGAACTTCGTTCCATCCGGGTGTCCCTTGACACCTCTCAGGTTTTTAAATTATTTGGTGGATGTGTTTTGTATGTAGATGTGCTTTTTTTGACGCAGCAACCTTGATATTCAGGATAATGTTACGCTAGCATAAACGATTACGTCGTTTGATACTTTGTGTAAAAATAAAAGGGTCGTAATATATTTTCGAGTTTAACATGAAGGTAATATTTAAAAGTATCGAGTCGTGATATTGAAGCATCGGTCTACGTAAGTTTTCAATTTATAAGATATTTTATTTTATGCAAGGAAGGCACGGCGTGATATAGAAAAATATTGGCGAATATAATAGAAAATGATACATTTTCATACTCTGTGGTGTTTCAGAATAAATGGAATGACGCTTATAATGACAGTAGATTTGTTAATACCGTTAAAGTTATTTTCAAAATATAATATACTAGCTGTCGCCCGCGACTCCGTCCGCGCGCAGTTAATAAGCTTATATGACACGTTCGTAGATTTACCATAGCAGCGCCATCTATTGATTACTTAACCCAGTCGAAAGGTATCGACATCTGTTAGAATCATTTGGAGTTAACAGATAATTGTGACTGTCAAATAATAAAAGACAAATAATTAGCAATAAATTAAAATTGCGACTATAATTTGAGATTTAAACTATCCTATCTCTCAAGTTGCATCGAACTGCACATGGTGTGCGAATTTTATTATAATCGGTTAAGTGGTTTAGGAGTCCATTGAGGACAAACATTGTGACACGAGATTTATATATATTAAGATAGGCGTTTCATTACGCCTTTTTCTGGCAATCTTCTTATATGTTATGAATTAAATTCACTCGGTAATTCTCAACGTTTTGAGATAAATAGCTAAAAAAAATTGCTAAGGTAAAATATGTTGAATGGTTATTTATATTCAAGAATTTTCTGTGAAAATTAAGATATACATAATATATCTAATTTTATATTAAACTTGAGAGTTAAAGTATTATTTAATATACCTATCCCTCTGTACGTCTTTGATTGATTTGGCTTGGAAATGTAATGTGATGATATCATTGGCGACTATTATTTAATATATAAACATAGTAACATATTGAAAGTTCATTGTACAAATGGCACGTGTTAGATCGGACGCGGTACGATGTGCCAACAATTAATATACCTATCTGAATTCGACTATAAATAGATTATATGTTGGCATCTGTGGGGTCGGCTGTTGAACCGCGAGGCTCCGGAGGGAGGCGTGCCCCTTACAATCACAGCCAGTCTACTTTCATAGCCGTCCTGTCTAATGTTAAACTTTATTTAATGTATGTGGCTTTCCACTGTTAAAAGACACACACACACACACACAATTACTATTGTCACCTCTTCAATAAAAAAAGTATTAAGGCAGTTGGATTTCACGGTTGAATTAATATGAACTCGTTATCCATTAAAAGTAACATAACTAGTATCGTCTTTGTGTCGTGTCTAAAAGCGTTTAGAATGGAGATTAATAAATATTTTATTAATTAACTAATAATTAATTTAGTTGAATGTTAGACAAGTAAACAATTGGACAATTACTTGCTTCAAACAAGATAAATATCACAACTACTTCTTTCTTATTACTAGCTACTATCTGATGTTTTATATTTTGTAAAGATTGATGAAACATCCGTATGTATCTGTTCTGATTTTTAGGACTGTAAGATACATCCTAAGTACCTATAATCGTAAATTTTTATAGAAAATGGTATATTTAAAATATTAAGACATTGATTGATATTTCTCTCTATGTAAAAATCTTTATCATAAAAGTCTGAATTTAATGACAAATACCCTGTTTACATTATTCCCAACGTTGATTTTACTTTAGTTATATTAAATAACGTGCATTTTCTCGACTTAATTTCTGTATTTCATTTTACACGTTTGTACGGTGTCGGAGAAGGTGGCGGCAGAGTATTTTAACGGAGGTAAATTCAAAAGGACTACAAAGAGTAGTCGTAGACTAGTCACGTTCCTGTGTACGGCCAGACAGACACGCCAGCACAACCGTGTGTTCCCTTTACGAAAAATATTACTTTGTTGTAGGTATATTTTATATTTTTCTTTGTATTTTTTTTACTACACTCAGAGGAATATAATGTTATCAAGAGTATGTTTAATATTCTTTTCATTGTAACGACTTCTAAACTTAAAACTTTGACCGCTTTTAAAAGAGTTGCCGTAACATTTGATTCGTACTCCTCCCAGTGTTACTGCAATAATAAATTAGGTCGTTTTTTAAATAAGTAATTGTTAATCTGTTTTCAAATTAACCTTTTCGTACTCTTTAAATGGTATCATGATATTAAACCCATTTGTCAGAAGGAAAATAATAAATTATATAGTGGTAAAAAATATTTCGCTTTTCAAATAAGGACAAATATGACAAAACATTAAACATTCATTATATAAATTGCAAAACATTACTGTTTTTCTTAAATGTAATAAACGTTTTAACACTATAGTAGGAAGTTATATTATACTGCAATGAAAATGCAACATCCAGTTGCACGGTGTACATTTATATCTAAGTGCACTATAATTAGTACAACTTGCACAAATTAACGTGATAGGAGAAATTTATATTTTACTCTCGGATTTAGATTACAACCATTTTTGTCGGAACTTTTATTTTTCATAAATTATAACTTCACGAAAAGAAAATTGCGCTTAAAGAAGAATTATGTTCGTACATTTAAGTTCGTAAAACAGAAGCGTTATTAGCATTAAATTCTTAGAAATGCGTGAATTAAATTTAGCGTACGTGTTCCGTTCGTTCAATGGGCAGAAAATCGAGGGTAGTGCTAACAATTTGACTACGGCCTACGTTCCCTTCGTGCATGACTTCACACATGCGTAATTCGAATAATTAAAACGCTTTTCTCGGAAGAAAAGCCCAAAAGAAAGTAGGTTTCGAGTAAATAACATATCTTTGGCGCCGGGTACACTACGTTTATACAATTTTTGTATTAACATTCATCTCTTCTATTTTATAGCAGCCTGCTTGAGATCCTTTCGTGTGTAATTTAGGTAGACAACACTAACATAACTTTTACAATTTGCAATTTTGTTACCATATATCTATTGTAAGGTAGGTATATAACTCACAACCGTAAACTACTGTTATACTCGTTGGTAGATATTACGGATTTGCATTTGGTGCGGCCCTACCACCCCTCGCCCTAAGGGGTATGTATGTCTGTTTCAACTGTCTCTAAAATCGCCCTTTCTTTAAATTATAAAAAAACTATCTGACACGACAGACGTTATCCTGACTTAACTATGAATATCGAATTTAAATGTTTTGTATTTTCTAATTTTCTTTCATAATATTATTCTCCTGACATTAAGAAACACATTAAAAACGAACTAACGAAGTTGTACTATCCGTTCACGCGTGATGCAATGACCAAGTGTTATATAAATTAATTTTATTAACATTTATTTTATACTAGCTGTCGCCCGCGACTCCCTCCATTAAAAAACATAATAAGTAGCCTATGTGTTTTTCCAGACTATGTTCTACATCTGTGCCAAATTTTGTCAAGATCCGTTCATCCATCCATCTAACATTCGCATTTATAATATAAGTATGAAGTTCTCTTTAACATAGGATTATATATCGTATTGTCGGTGACAATTGCTATATCTGCTATAAATTAATATTTAAATTCATAGCGAGCTGTGAACGTAGCGCCGGAGAAATTAATTACAAAATGTGTGAAAGTAGTAAAAGGAGCGGTAATCGTGTCGGCGGCTCTCGAGCTCTCAGCTCAAGGGCGCTTGTTTGTTTTTGAAATTACTTCACGAGTACTTTCCGTCTCTGGCCTGTTTTGTTCAACTTCCTGATGAAGATTTTGTTTCTCACACTTAGCGATTAAGATTCGTACACCTGTTATGAAAATAGTTATTATCAAAGTTATTTCCATTAAAATTCTTCCACCATTTCTTAAGTTTCTAAATTAAAAATTGTTTTGAAAAAATATTGAGGAATACTGCTAACTTGATAACTTTTTACATCGAATTAGAAATCGTGTTCAATGATCTTTTGAAAATAATTCAATTTTCCTACTTAATTTTCAACCCACTGAACTGTGAGCGAATTACAAATCGTGATGTCATAAACACCCGATCCACTGAAATCGAATAAGTACAACACGAGCGCATCAACAGCTTGCCCTTAACCTTTGCGAAATGTGGGCGTAGAGCGGGCTGTTGGGGGCCGAGGGGAAGGCAGGCGGCCGCGAGGGAAGCGGAGGGGGCACCTGCCTCCAGCGCTGTTTAACGAGATCTCACTAAATACTCTATTGTGTCCTATGTTCCGTTTGTACGTTTCATATCGGATAGTTTACGTTGAAACTGAAGCCTGCACAGATTGCAAATTGAATTTAAACACGACAGCCTTAAGTCGTAAGTGCATTAGCGAGAGCAAATTAATTCGCAACAATTGCATTGTGCTCGTATAATTTAATAAAACTGTTTAACATTTCACACTCAATAGGGCGTCTGGTTCTTTGTGTTATTTCGCAAAATTTAAGCCGTATCTCGAATGTTATGACAACCCGATATTTAATATTATACGCGTCAGTAAGAGCACTGCAATCTCAAGTAGAAGAAATATATTTTTACATAATACAAAATAGAATTTAATATGTAACATACATTATGTGCAGCCTCCGTAGATTTCTTGTACTAAATCTACACCAGGGACCAACTACGAATGGGGTAGTGTCTTTTCTTTCGGAGAATTAACGCCATTAAAATAAGAGGATCAGTTTGCCGTGGTTTTGTATTTCTGACTTGTAACATCGTTGTTTATTTTGTGAATTAAAGGGCAAAGATTAAAATAGTAATTCTGATTTAACAATAGAATTGAAGTTGGATAATTATGTTAAATTTGAATAACATTAAGTGTATCAACCTTTAACGCGAGTTTTGAAAAAAGGTTTTATTCGAGCAATAAAAGATGTTTAATGGCTTTGGCGTAAGCCCTTAAAATGAGAAAAAAAGTAAAAACAAGGAGAGAAGCAATTTAAAAGTGTTCGAACTCCGTTGACAGGGCCCGATCCCTTGACACCGCGCTGAATGAATTGCCAGTTATCAAAACGGAAACAGAAAAATAGATTTGAGGCGACCATCTTTCATACTCAAGCCAAACCATTTAAATGATAACATCGCGCTTTCTTGTTAATTACTGTTTATGTTCAAAACTATGTTTTATATGAATGTGTGATGTTAGACTGAAATGAGTTTTCAAGATCGGATCAATTCCGTGGCGCTATAAATTCTTTTCCGTTAAGTTATGTATTAAATATTCATATTCCGCTTAAAGAAAAATAATTAATAATTATTTATTCATGATAAGAATGATTTACAAGGAACTATACTATGGCAGATTTTAATCTAAAGTGCAATTATTGGCAAAGGAATTCCGACGTAAGAAATTTCTTCCGCCGGAGAAACCACATTCTTAAGAGCCACTCTTTTTACCTTTTCTTAAATATTCTTATAAAAATCTACGTTCCTATTTGAAATATAAAATTTTAATATAACTCGAGCTAGTAATTCAACTTCGAGGAACGTTTAAAAACTGGCCGGCTATAATGCGGACTGAAAATAAAATAAAGAGGCTCTGAGGCTCCGATCTGCCTTCTGGGGAGCATTGATTGCGCCCCGACCAATCTTACCATAGCTTTGTAGTTGAATAAAAAGTCGCTTGGTAAAATGCCAGCACGATGAAAAGAATAGTCGTTTCGGCATAGTGAAATATTATGAGAGCTGTAGGGCCAGCGTACACCGTATTCCATTTTCAATTCCATATTAGACGGCGTGGCGGAGATTTATATGAAAAATTTAAGGCGTTTTAAAATTGCATCACCTATTTTAAATTAAATACGTATCTATAGTAAAACTATTTAAACGTGCACGTTCGAATGCACTGTTACCAGCTGCGCTTAACCAAAAGATTCCTCTACTTTGATCATACTTTACGGGAGGCCTAATTGTTTTGTCTTTTTCATTGCACATTAATATCTTTTGATGTAATCATTCTATCTGTCTAAGACAGAACCGATATCATGATTTCAATACCTAGCGCTATAACAGTACTTTAAAATTGATATAGGAGATGGAAGAACATCCGAATACGGAGCGTTATGAATCTCACCACAAGACTGTGTGAAGTCGTTATTACGTAAAAGAAATAGACATATCTGAAGATTGAATAACAAAAACTTGATGTGTGTAATGGAAATGATTTGCCGTATGGTTATTTATATTTGTTTGCGAAAGGCGCCGGCGAGGGCGCGCGTCTCGTCGGCGACCCAGTGCCAGGGTCAAGGATCCCAGCGCGTGTATGTACCATTGTGCACTTGTATGTTCCATGGTAAACGCTGACGCACGCTATCATCACCGATAATAAATAATACCGCATTTGTTTCCTTTATTAATAGTCCCTACAGTCATTTATTTTTGAGAAATATTCTTAAGAAATATCTAATTAACTAGGATTTTCAGTTCAATGTAATTTTTATCTTTTATGCAAATTACTGTTTAATAATTATTATAAAAAATGTAAGTTTGTTCTGCATGACAAAACTTTGATAGGTTCTGAAACCTATATCTGTTAACACAGTAAACATTTTTTCACATTAAGACAAAAGATTTGCAGAAACAAATTAAATTAATTAGTATGTAAATTGAATCCACAACTGAAATAGCATTAAATAAAAGTGTTGGAATATTGCAATAACTGCTTTTTAAATGTTCAGAACGGTGGCTGCATACTTAGATGTGCCGAGTACTTTGTGAAGTCTCTCGTACTTTCAGAACGCGTTATTGTCAAAGTTTTTATCGACTCTTAAAAAAATAATAGCATTGCATCTAAAACTCAGTCGTCAGTATTTATTATTTTCAAGTTAATTAATGAAATTTAAACTTCAATTGTAAAATAATCTGCTTCACATTTTGACTAAATATTTAAAGTGAAAATATAGACAATATTTTTTGTACACTGCAATAGACATTGCAAATACATCGGTTAAAGTGAGCATAAACTATCCAGTACATAGATATTTTTAGCGAATAACATTCAAAATAGAGTAACGTATTTGAAAAGCGCATAAAGATTAAGTTCAGAATGTAACATTTTCTTTGTTGTTGGGTCAATCTCGGCGAGTATTTTTGCAGAGCGCGTTCTATCTTTCAGCTTTTGATATGGTTCATATTGTACGTGGTACAATAGCTGCGAAGGTTGAATAAGGCTGCATGTAAAACGTCATCCGAGTTGAGAGGTGCTCGCATCGATTCTGAGATAAGTGTATTTCAATCTCGAGCGTACAAGTATTACGTGTTATAAATAGGAGCGCTTTATCTTATAAAATTTAACAACGTTTATATGAAACGAGACGTTTATTCGATATAAAATCCTTCAAGAGATATACAGTTAAATATTAATTTAAGAAACTCAAATTATTATGTGAGCACACATCAAAAATGATAATAGTTTAATGTGATCATCACAACGCCTACTAAATATTTTCAGCAAATTTTACCACTATAAAAAAAATCGTACTACAGTGTAATAATAAAAAAATCTATAGCTTAATTCTATTATATATATCTATATTTTATTAAGAGATTCGACTTATTATACAATTTTATTATTTGTTCTTATTTCTTCAATTTTAAACCAGTCCATTTACGACATGATACGTATTGTCTTTAATTCCAATTACACACCCGTGGAGTATCTTACTGTTAAAATGAAAGAACTCATTTTTTTATGTTTATGTGTAGTAACATATAGCAGAAAAACGTAGTTGAGATTGTTACTGTAATGTAGAACCGCATAGGTTTATGTCAACCGTGAGGTATAACTTCTAGTGATGCATAACTAAAATAATATTTCTAACTAGTTTCAAGTGGAAATAATGCCGAACCTCTTCTCCGGATGTAACATCAAATACCTACAAAATGTTTACTATACAAGTATCTGTGCGTATAAAGTTTTAAAATCGTATTATTATTTTTAAGATGATAAAATACTGTATATCTTGATGACAGGACACATATTTAAAATAGACTTTAGTAAATTATATCATCACATTTTTAAATCATATATTATAGATGATAACTTAGTCCTAAAAAACTGTGTAATAAGTTCCCCTAAATAGAATCGGCAGTCCTGAATCATATTTGGAAAAATATAGTTAACATTAACACTCATCGTTAGGGATTGCTTCTGAAGATCAAATTACGATTTATTCGCTACTTTTTTGACACAGAGGGGTGCTAGCAAACGATTACCGCCTTAAAACGATACCATTGATGGATCCCACTGGCTCGTACGAAATCGAGTTGTGAAAGTTTTTGAAAAGCTTTTCTTTTCACTTTTGATCCGCTTCCGAGTTAACGGCAGATATATTCTAACAGTCAAAGACGGATTTTGTGACTCTTAAGTTACGATTTTAAAATTTGGTAAAATTTACACAAAGATTTTTAATGGTGTCGTAGAATTCAAAGTTTATTTTTTTTTGGAAAAATATTATTTAATCTATCTTAAATAATAAACATTTAATCGATAGATGTAACAAAATAAATAATAACTATGAATACTTAGTTATTAAGCATGTAATAAAGCGACAACGATATATTATGTCTTTTGAATATATCATTTACCTAAACACGTGCCCTAATTATAGCCAAGAATAAAAAAAACTCAAATTAGGGTTATTTTTAGGTGTCTTACACAAGGAGTGTAGTGTGCAATCTCGGTAGAATTGTAGTGAAACATTTCCGTGTCTTGTTCATTCGTGATATAAAATTACAGTAATAATAAGTCAAAATTTTAATCTCCAGTATTCAAAAGGGATCCTTACAGTGACTCAGAAATAACTGATAAAAGAACTTAACAATAACTTATACTTAGTCTAGGTTTCGTTGTGTGTTTAATGGAAAATGTACTTTTTAATTATTTTTTATCCTATACCTTCCATTGTCAACTTATTTCACAGAGTACGAACAAATGCGACATTTTAACGTAGAAGATTAATTCCCCTGACAGTGTACAAAGAACAAAAACTCTGTACGGTTTACTTATAGACATTTGTGCAGCCCTAAAAATAAAAGAAAAATAAATGTAGATAGTGGAGAACAAAACACGTTATACGTTTTTTATTGTATTTTGTTTTCGTCTTGTCGGTCGCGAGCAATTCGCTCCTCCTCGAACAAAAGTTACGGCTAAGAGATACCCTCTTTTACACGATCTTGTAGTTTTCTCCTTTATTTTTTAGCTACGTATAATCTTCACTTCAGAGAATAGAAATCCCGCTTTCTATTCGCAGCCCTTTTATTGAATTCCATACTTGTTCGGAAATGTTTGCAGTGTATACTAACTGGATTCCTGAAATACCTCGAACTAACTGATGGTTTGTCGATGCGGTATTTCGAAATTGGTCCCTTTATTTAATATTTCTTTCAAAATTATTGATACAAGACAACAATTTGCATCAATAACCGAAAATAATGACGTCATTTTGTCATATTTAAATTAGTCCGCTTGAAGATCTCAACATTATCACCATTTTAACTTTTACTAACTAATTCTCTTATCTTACAATAGAAAACTCAATATAAAACTCTAAATAACGTTCATTCTTCAAGTTACACGAGGCTGAGATTAAAAACTTTTTGCTAGTTTGTAACAAGAGAAAAAAATGAAGTAAGATTCCGTGACATATGAAGCGGGTCGAGTTGAACAAGAAATTACGCTCACTTTATGCTACATCCGCGTCCAGTGTAGGAAGGAAAGTCCTTGCGAGTGGCATTGCGGTGGGTGCATTGTGCGCGGCGTCTCGCCCGCCGCACGCCGTTTCACGTCGCAAGCCACGACCGATAAGCGATTCTTGTTTACGATGTCCTACACGTGACGCAGGACCATTGACTGATAGGATATAAAAAACATGCTTTTGTTTGAACGTTTTTATCTGAAAAGTAGCTATCGCCAGCGACTTAGTCAGCGAAAAAAAGGAGCCTATGTGTCCGCTATATATACATCAACTACCTTCCCGTCAAAGTCCCGTCAAAATCGGTCCAGTCCTTTCAGAGATTATTCAAAACAAAAATGGACTTACAGACAGACAGACAGATAGACCGACAAACAAAAATTTTAAAAACTAAACATTTTGGAAATTGGATGTATGTTATGAGAGATGTAACTTCATTATGTTTACGAAACATGCATATTTTCTGTATTTTTATTACTTAAGGATACTCCAATTTCATTATGTACTAGCTGTCGCCAGCAACTCTGTCCGCGCGGCATAAAAAAATTAATATATAGTCTATGTGTTCTTCCAAACTATGTTCTACATATTCCGTGACAAATTTCATCACGGTCCGTTGAGCCGGTCCGGAGATACCTTCAAACATCCATCCATCCATCTAAACATTCGCATTTATAAAAATTGTAAGATTATGTATAGATAACAAATTACGTAGGTTATTTTATCTTTATAATGTAAGTGAATTTGTAATTAAACGGTTTTATTTCATTTATGCTATTTATTTGTTACTTAAACTTTTCTTTAGTAAATCGATTTAGGATATATTTTACGTGCATTTAAAATAAATTGTCACATTCAAAAGGTTCCCATGTTTTGTAAAAAAGACATTATCTCGTCGCTTTAAACCCTTAACTTGTACACCAACACAAATTCTATTTGCACACGTAAGCGGGTCTTTATTCCCGCCGAGCTCACGCAGATGAAAACACAAAACATTTGAAGAAATCTATTTTTGAAACGTTTAATGTTCGCAATATAATATTCTGATCTTTATGAAAACGAAAGTCGTTGTAATTATATTTTATTATAATTTGAGAACCGTTAAAATGCGCTTGGAAACATTTATTTATATAAAATGTTACTAATATTATAAATGCGAATATTTAGAGGGATGGATGGATGAATGGATGTTAGTTTGAAGGTATCTCCGGAACGGCTCAACGGGTGATGAAATTTCGCACAGATGTAGAACATAAAAACGGAAAGAGTCACGGGCGACAGCTAGTATTAATTAATATTTAAAACAAATTGTACTTGGCTTTACTGTTTTAATGATTGGGGAGGTAAATATTATTTAATTTTATTCTTTACTATCTTAATAATAAGTGATTATTAATTACATCAAATATAACCGAAGGCATATTGAATATAATCATCTTATAATTTTAGTTTAAGAGTTATCTACATCATTGATGAACATAAATCAAGTTGTTTTTTTAAATACCATGTAGGGGCGGAAAATTGCTTTGAGAGGAAAGTGTTAGAAGCTATTTGTCGCTGTTCCTGAAAAATGTGCATTAGCGTCCACAGCGATGTAATTTTCAATGGTTTTCAATCTCTGGGGCAAACAGGAAAATACAATGTTTTCACGGAGATGTCAAATGATTCACGGAGCTCGCTCGATCGACATGTTGACGATGTGTCGGCCTCTGAGTGCATTGTGACACTTTTGTGACGTTCTCATTAACGTTCGTAATAAATACTACGTTGTTTTGAATCATTATTTTGTTGTTATATAGTTTTTTCCCAAAAACAGGTAACTGAGATTTTATTTCTATAATAGAACATTACCATAACTAATTGGTTAATTTTAGATTTCAGAAGTGCAGAGTACGGACTATTAATTTCTTTAAAAAAAGTTCGAATACAGCAAAAACTAAACACTTCATTAAAGAAACTGCGTCAACGATAAAGAGCACTGTTAAAAAAAATTCAAAAACTTCAGGCGCATCGTTCTCGCATTTAAAAAGTGCGAAAAAATATTAAAAACGGAGGGTAAAATATTAAACGCTAGGCGGCGCGGGTGCGGGCCGCCGACAAAAACACCGGCGTGTAGGATCTAAAAGCGATTTGTCATCCATCACCGGAGGCGGAGTCCGCCAAGTGCAGTCTCGTGTCCGCCATGACTCATTAGACAATCGATCCCGCGTCACAGCCGCCGAGCCCTATCGCAAATATGAAGAATATCTCAAAGAACGTTCCGCAAACACAAGATTAGTACATGCACTGAACAAGTCGATCGAGAACAAGCTTTAGCAAGGCTTTAACCTTAAAATTAGCATCTGACTAATGATTTCAGTATACATATCTTAAGCCCGCTACACACCTTCAGATCAAATTTTGCTTACACACGTTGATTTAACTGCACAATTTGACTGTGGAGTTAAAACTGAATGTGTGTAGCGGGCTTTATTTCCTTGCTTAAGTTTGTATTGCTGATTAAGCTCTGTTCTCTCATCATATAGATCAATTTTATTACAATAACAATACAATTGAAAGATTGGTGACAGGTTTACAAAAAGTATAAAAAATAATTAATAAAGATAAGGGCGCCGTGAAATGTAACAAGTAATCAATATGAGTTATAAGTGGTCTATTGAGACCAAGTTCACTTTATTTTTTTCCCACAAGTAAAATGATCTGGCGCGAAGACCGCCATGATACTTGTGGCAGTTCAATGACACTACACAACCGACTTTTATTAAAATTTCAATGCAAAGGTTGCATCAATTGATGTGGCCCCTTTGAAATTTGATCACAGAGTTTAAGGGAGATTTTTATTTTTTCCTTAGTTCGCTAATATTAAATCATTTTAATAGTAGTTAACTAATAAATGTTGTTGTTTGGAAAAAAATGCTTTTAGCATTTAGATAAATAATAGTTCGAACATACACATTTTTTTCTCTTTTTGCTTTGACAATAGCTAATTCTGTGTGTGGTTTTTAATAAAGAAAAAAAGCTGTATTATTACATATAAAATATTTGTATTGATAAAATCTATTTTAAGTAACCAAACTTGTTGCATAAAAGCCCATTCACAGATTAATAATACGGGTAACACGTACGAGTTTGCTCGGCTACGAAACTTTTTTAATTATATCGCTCGATGCGAAGAAATGCCGATGGAAATACCATTAAAGTTTTTCAAGTTCCGTTCCGAACTCACTTCTTCTCCACATAGTGGCGACGGCCATTGTCCAAGACTACAAAGCCTGAACAGTGACCCCCACTATTTAATCCCGCAAACATTATTGCGTTTTAATACTTACTACACTTGATCTAGCATCTAACTATAGCACAAGTATCAAAATGATTAGTCAGTTGCCTGCTATTATGACACTATTAAATAGAATTGAAGGCCAGATTATTGTGTCTAGGATATTTAACATGTCGTGTATTACTTTATATGTGAAGTAAATATAAGCATGTGTGAGTGAGTCTGTAAAGAACATATCTCGCCTTTGCACTCTTTTGATGTCTGTATTTGAAACTGGGATTACTCGCGGTCTGCGCTCGACTAGCCTTGCATTATCTTTTATTCCGCCTTGTTTGTTATATTAAAATGCATGTCGTAATGCTCCGACGGTACACGTAGTGCCCTAAATATTAAATGTATGCAACATATCTTGATAGCGAAATTATTTTGCAAGACATGTTTTGCAGAAAAGTCGTTAATATAATAAAATATAAAATTAGCTTTTAAGTTTACACGCTTTATCATAAACGATGATGAAGCGAATAAGTTTCTATAACAATAAGTGGAATTTTAATTCAATTTATTTTTAACTAGTTGTCGCCCGCGACTCCGTCCGCGTGGAATTAAAAAAAAAAACATAATAAGTAGCCTATGTGTTCTTCCAGACTATGATATACATCTATGCAAATTTCATGGAGATCCGTTCAGGAGATACCTTCAAACAAACATCCATCCATCCAAACATTCTCATTTATAATATTAGATTTAACATTGAAATTATGTCTAGTATACATGGAAATCATTTGTTTGTTTTCCATATGCTATGCTTGTGTTAAACTATTTTAGTTGTAGAATGTACGTGATAAAGATTCACAAGTGATCAGAGCTTGTATCATTCCACTGCTGGACAATAACTCTGTTACATTTGTTACCAGAAAATTTTCATTATATAATTTATTTGTTATCGGTATCACAGTAGGCCTGTATCGCATTTTCTAGATAAATATGATTTTGATTCAACTTGTTTTCTATCTGACAGCGAGATAGTGTTGATATTAATGTGTCACAGTTTCTCCGAGACACGAGATTTATGTTACGTAAAATATCTTTGAATTTATAAAATACTAGCTGTCGCCCTCGAATCCGTCCGCGTGCAGTTAAAAAAATTAAAGGTATTTTAGTACACGATTCTCAGATCTACTGAATTTGCATATAAAATTTCATTAAAATCGGTCAAGCCGTTTCATAGGAGTATGGTAACTAACATTGTGGCATATGAATTTCATATATAAAATTTTAGATATGATTACGTATAAAAATGAAGTGTTTGAAAACAAATATTTCATTTGCTGGTATACGTTTTAAAACTTCTCAAAATCTTTATGGAAAAAATGCAGTGAGTGGAAATTAAAAATTTGTTATCGTGTTAGAGAACGACTAAAAAGAAACTACTATAATAGTTGTAACATAAAACTTTCTTTGTCTGTTAAATTTCAATTTCAGTCACTTTTTCCAAAAAAAAAAAAAAATATTTATTCAATATCTTTCAATGTTATAAACTTAATATAGTTAAACTTAAATTAATGTTTCCCATAATTGTAATCTTAGTTTTATTCCAAAGAAGTTGTACACGCTAACAATAGCTGTTTACCTTAATGCTAAAGGTCAATCAGATAGCTTAGTCTAGTTTAGCTTCTGAGAAAATAAACGACAAGTATAGGATTAAAGTAAGACATTACGAGGATAAATTGTGATTTTGCAAATTCAACTCCCATTCTAGGTTTACTTGTAGACTAGCTATAGAATTAGCTTTATAAGTAATTCATTTAAATGTTTCTTCATTATGTAAACTAGCTTATATTTTATTTAATTTAGGTTTTATTTATTAGAAAACCATTTTTAATATTACTCAATTCTCGAACGATTTTAGCTAATAAATAATTCTTGTCATTACCAATCTTTTTAGTAAGTTCTATTATTTTTTGGATTTAAATGTAATCAGTATGACATGCGATAAAGTGTAGACAATTACAAGATTTTATAGTACGAAATACGTTATAACTTTCATTTTCGAATTAAAATTTTGTCTATCATTAAAAGCTAGGAATATTTTATAAAATGTAATGGAGTTTGTTTGACCGTATGGTAGAGCGAAGCTCAATCTAGTGATGATCCTTGAGGTAAGGCCTGAAGCTGAAGTATGGCTATACGACCGCTTTGAAGTCATCTCAGCCACTTCAATGCCGATCCAAATTCGATATAGCAGATATTACACCCACGCAAAAGGGAACGGATTTATTAAAACATTTCTACGTAAATACATTAATGATATTTATAATGTGAAAATTCAGCTTATTTTTATCTTCCTGGAAATAAAAAAATAATTAAATTATTCTATTTATTAGAATTGCCAACTACAAGATTATATAATTTAATTAAAACAGTTACTGTTATATTCTGTTGTTTTCATTTCGTATTCGATGTTTAAAAATGTCTCTTACTTCATTAACTGGTCGAAAAAGAATGATTCATTAGTGTAATTGTTAACAAAATGGCCGCGCAGAATTTCCAATCGGTGTTTACTTACAGTTCAGCATTCCAAACGCAAAGCCAATTAGACCTGAGTTTTACGAATGCTATCAACAAAGAAGTAGAATTCAAAATGTACTAACCACAAAACTAAAGCAAGAGATTTCCGACTAACCAAAGGGAATGTGCAGAGAGTTGTTTGTGGCAAACTTTAAATTGCATTTTAGATTTGCCTCGTTAATGCAATCGAATAACTTCTATTTCATTCAGTAGATTACTGTTCAATTACATAAATTTATAATTCCATTATGTAGAACATTGTTTTCTGTGTCTTAAAATTTCTTAATTTAATTAAAACCGTTTCAGAGTAAACCGAAGACACATGCTCGTGTGTTATACAAATGCGTGGACATGTAAAGCTATAGACGCTTTGATCTAGTATTTACAAATGCAGCGATCGTTTCTCATAGCTGTCGAAAGGCATGCGTGGAATGCCTCGCGCGAGGCAAAAAGTGAGCTTTAACGGTTCTTAATATCTATCAGTGATAGTCTGGTCTAGGCATTGTGAGTCGCGATCGCCAGTGATCTAATTGCGGCGTGCGGTACGGCGTGCGGCGTGCGGCGCTGACGTAACGGCCTGGGAGCCGGTTGACTGACCGCAGATATCAAGACGTCGCTCACGCAACTATGCAACTACTATACAAAAGGGCTCTCATAATTTATATAAAGTTAGAGGACTACTACTAATGCTTTGAATAATTTAATTCGTCAATAGTTTTCATTATTAAGTGGACACTTGGAAAACAAGAACTTTTATAAATTTTGTTAAACTAGCTAGTCAGTACTTTATAATATTTAATCATATCGAATTACTGAATCACGTCGAATTAATATTGATTGAATGCTATGCCTAGTACAAAAATATGCGAAGAAGTTTTAGTAGCGACATTGTAAAAATTTTTATGAGATATGTCAGTCAGTCGATAGGGGTGCTGCACATATCTAATACAAATTTTCTCGATACGTAACGAATACGTTCTCGCTATTTTCTTTTTAAGCCCTCTGTATCTTATATCACAGATAAAGTATCAATATGAGACTCAAAATTATTGCTTTATTTCTTCTTTAACAGAATTGAATGCTGCCTTTTTCATTTCATTTATTAGAACGAGAAGGTGTCACATTAAGTTTAGAATGTAAAAGTTTTACGTGTACGTGCGATATTTATAACTGGCGACTGATAAACTTATACATTCAGAGCAAAATGCAAATGGTAGAAGTCGTATATTAATTATGCGAGATCATTTACATAGCGTAACAAATCGTAGTATAGTAACACGTCACCGCTCGCCGCTGCCGCCGCCGCCGCCTCTCTAGGCACCTACTTCGAAGAATCGTGAATGCCTATCTTCAAACATTTACAATGCTAATGTTGCATGCTGCGAAAAGACGTTAAGTAGCCACGTAGCGAATCTATAAAATTGCTTAATTAATTCTAAATCAAGTTTTTTCACGTACGCTTCACCGTGAAGGTGTGAGTCTATAAAGAAAGCTTAGCCTTTATTGCTTATCTTTTAAATCAAATATATTGCTTCAGAGTAGTAAATTAAATAGTAAATGTATGTTTATTTTAAAATAATACACGAACTTGAGCCGCTATTTCACGCCTAAATTATACGTTAAATTGGCATAAAGATATAATTTAGATAAAACTGAAGCTTTTTTATATATTCTATAGTGGATAAATCACAGTTGCTATGTTGTGGGGTCATAATTATATTTGAGGTATGATGTGATGTACATTTATTTGACGTTCTAACGGCTAAGGAAAACATTATGCTGTAACCTGCACATATTTGAGAACAAAAAAGATATATGTGAAGTCAACCAACCCGTACTAGGCCAGCGTGGTTGATTATGGCCTAGTCAACCCAGACTTAGGGAAGGTCCCTTCGAGCCCCTCAGTGGGAACGTGTAGTGAGCTGATGATGATGTAGATATATTTAAATGAAAATTAATAATAACCTCCTCAGAAGTAAGGTTAGTTGATTGTTTTTGGGTTAAATTTTCACTCTTTTCTCCAATTTATTACTTTACTAGCAGACGCGCGCGACTTCCTCCGCGCGGAACTAAAAAAAACTTAATTTAGTAGCCTATGTTCTCTTCGATATTATGATATCGAATACCGATATCTATCGATATATTTATACCAAATTTCATCGAGATTCGTTGAGCCGTTTTGAAGAAAACTTCTAACAAACATCCATTCATTTATCCATATAAACATTCGCATTTATAACATTAGTAAGATTATAGATGTTTCTATAAAAAAGTTTGTAAAAATTGAAGCCTTTGTGTATTTGCAATTTAAAAAGCGAACATTACTTGCAAATGGGAAGGTGTAATCAAGCAAATCTAACATTCTGTTGCGATCGTGTTTTGATCATGCAAACCCGACGTAGTCCTGATTAAAATTTGTACTCGCTTCTGCGCCGTCGCTTAGCGGCCGCGCCTCTGGTACTCCGGATTAATCTGAGTGTAGCATCCAGTAAACATTATATTATCAAGTTCTGTTCGACATTCGTGCTCGGTTGCGTGTTAAAGAAAACTTTAAGATTGATTAGATGGATTTGCTTAAATTATTTTTAATACTTCTTCACTAAATTATTAATCAAAAACTGCGTTACGGCAGTTTATTCAATGCACTAGACGTTAATTACTGTCCTCTAAAATAATTGATTGCACATATCTTTACAATTTCATATTCAGCCTTTAAAAATCGATTCTAGGATTTTGTGGTCAACTTGATATAGAATTATCAGAATTTGTTTATCAAAGATCAGCATATATTTTAGCAAAGTTCGAATTTGATGTTAAAACCATACTTTCAAGCAAATGAAATCCCGTTTGTTATTTGGCATAAAAAAGTAGTAGGATTACAATCCCCATGCATGTTATATCGTGCGCCATAACCGCATAATACAGTTAGCCTGTAATCCGGATTGCACATTCATTGCTCGGATAACACTAGCAAGAAATCTAAGAGCACTCGGTTAAAACATTAAAGTTTTCCGCCACGATGCGTCCAGTGCCCCACTCCCCTCGCCGCAGACCCCCGCGGCCCTCGCATGCAGCTCATTGTAGTGATTTATAACGACCGCTTTAGTAATTGAGAAACGCTCCTATCTACGTTTAACTAAATAAACGCACTTTAACCAACATATTTAAGACCGAGACTGAATATAAGTATTTATCTTTTGTAATACCTAAGACTAAGCAATTTCCAAGGGATGATTTTAGTTACATTTTCGAAGACAACAATTAGTTAATGCACGGCTGAGATTTAAAGTCACAGGATTGGTAAGGTAACTAATGGGTACGTCAGAGCCTATATAATTTAAAATCCGATTTGTGTAGAAAAACAGATAACATAAGAGCATAAAAAATAAAAAGTTTCAAGCAGTTGAAATATAGAAGTAAGCACGAATCACAAATAAATACATCATTCACGATATCTGGGTTCTAATAAGTAAAAATGTATTGAAATATTTATAATTTATTTTAAAAACCGAGTGCTTAATTACATTTATTATTAAGTTATGAATAAAATTTTGACAGTTCCCATAGTAAAGCTTAAAGTTGAAAATGAGAAAATAAACAAGTAGCCGGGCAATTCGCTAGTCGTCTACAGAGGGTCGTAAAGCCTTAATTTATGATATCCAATTTAAGCTAATGCTAACATCCATAGCGCGATGTACTGAGCTATTCGTGTATTAACGTGCAACTGTAGATGTTCCGCATTACACCTGTGGCACACAACCGTGAAAGCGAACCGGAATAGAAGCAAAAAAGGCTTAATACGACGCTGATATGGATTTGTTTCATTTCGACGAATAATTTTGCAAACGAGTTCATCACTAGCAAGTAATTGTTATAAAGAGTAAAGTCTGCTTTAGTTTGACTCAGTGCTTAGGATATGTGATTCGCTTCGCGCGCAGTTCGCTTTCGCCGCTGTGTGTTACCGTTTTTAGCTCGTCCAAGTACCGCTGCGATGGCCGTAACGAGTGTTCCGAGAAAACTGCATCGCACTTCTGATGTCTTTCTTTTTACCGCGCCGCATAGATTGCGAGTTGCTTCAGTGCTAGAGAGATACTACTCCGGTTGTACGGCATCGTAGTGCCATCACTATATCGTTATACGTTGCAAATCAAAACGACTGCTACACTATTAAAGATAGGCAACGCAAATGTAATTACGGATGGACAACAGGATGTCTGTGGGCAGTGGCAGCTTCGCTCTTTCGGTGAATTCAGTTGGCTTGCTCGATTACCACTTATAATATGAAATATACAGAGTGTCAAAGAATTTTATAGCAATTTATCTATCGCAACTCATAAATTCAGGCGACGTTAAACATAGCAACACTGTATATGATATAGCATCCACACATGTGTGACATCTCATGTACATCGTATGCGTTCGTATGCGTAATGTTAGTTTCATATTTAATTAATTTACGGATTTATTTAATTTGCGTAAAATATTTAAATGTGTATATCTCTTAGTCAAAGGCCGGCAACCCATCTGCAGTTCCTCTAGTTTTGCAGATGTCCATGGGTGTCAGTTAGCGCCGCTCGTTTGTCCCCTTCCCTTATAAAAAAATAATTATTAACTGAGTGCGACTGTAAGTTATTACATCTAGATTCTAGTCACAATTGCAATCGTCATCTACGCATGATTGGCACACATCGCCTTGTATCGATGCGTATTACTGCGCAGATAAAGACGCGCCAGGCAATACGATATCGTATTGTGTTTTATCTAGAAACAGATGTGCGCATTCAGTACTTACTACGGATTGTTTACTTTATGCTAGTTAATAATTTGTATTAACTAAATTATAAATATAATGTTATTGTTTTTTTTTGCTATTAGATAATTAGGGGTAAGATTAACTTATTTTGCTCTTATAAAACAAAAATATTAAATATGAATGTTAGTTCTTAGTGCTAGTTAGTAGATTAGGGCCTTCAAACATACACTTTCGCTTTGTCATATTGGACAAAGCCCAATAATTACCAATGTTACAAACAAATTAATGTTTTTCTTTTGTTTCGTGTTTAAATTTGAGACTTACAGCCAAGATAAAAAAAAAAAAATTATTACAATCACTCGCTAAGATTATAAATTAAATAAAAATTCTCTTCAATTCCTTTGTTTTAATACAAAAATTGTTTTTTTTTTTTTGTTTTGCTACAATTCATTACACAACTATTATTACAGTGTGGGCGTTATTTTACTGACTACCACGTAACAAATAACCGTCATGTAAAAGTTTTTATTTAGAAATCGAGCTTTTATTGTAGTTATTAAGTACAGATAATAAATATAACTGCCAAACGGGGAATACTTTTCGTTAACTATCTATGATATCCAAAGGCAATCAAGGAAAACAAATCTTTTTCATCATACCAGTTTCCACAGCCGTACAAACACGTATTGCTATTTCAGTTTCTCTCCAGGAGTATGAGAGGGATGATAATATATTTTTTTTATTTTTAGGCAGTGACATCCCGGTTAGACTATGAATTTAACATAGTAAAACAAAAAATATGTTTCATTAGTTCGTAGTTTAAACTAAAAAATTGATAAGAATACAGGTGTATTTATAATTCTAGATTAGGTAGTTAAAATGATACCTAAGAAAAGATTAAAATATACATTTCTGTTATAAAATGAAATAGCTGTGCATTGATCGTGCTCCTGAGCCGAACCTTTGCTGAACTCGACTCTATCCGCTCGAAAAGATTAATAGATGTCGGACCTTTTATGTAAGGAATTAGGAATGGGTTCATTTTACCTGTTATTGAAGAATTTGATCGCATTTTTAAGCAATGTTTATTTAAGCAGATTTACAATGACTTATTGGAATATATGCATGTATCAATATTTTTGAGACTATTTCTATGTTGATTTTTAAAAACCAGATAAATATTTTCACTTTACGATAGGTAAAAGTTTGAAAAAAGGTTTGTTTACATAAAAACAATATTAACATAAGCAATCAAATTAATTTGACGTAATCTGAAGATGACAATTTAACTTATGTTATTGGTATGGGTTACGACCAACCAATGCAATACTTATGTACGAAACTGAGGAAGGAATTCTCGTATAATCTAAAAGAGGTAACTTAACAATAATCCAAAACCGACAGGCACCTATTCCTAATTATAATGTAGGAAAAAGCAAGTGAAACTTTAACAAGAATTAAAGATACTTCTTATAAAATATTATTATTAATATTTAATATTTCTTATAAAAATATTATTTTCGCTTTGGAACAAAATCTATAGATTAAAAAAGTATAAATACTATAGTATTTTATTTTATTACTATAGTATGTTATTTTTAATGTATAGTATTTTAAATAAATTTTAGTAATTAATAAAATTGGTTTATAATTTAATGAAATGGGACATTTGCACGTGCGGTTGTCTACAAACCGTTCATCAAAAATTTTAATTAACACTATAACGATATAAAATCGTACCATACGAAGACAGGACATCTAGAAATGAGTCTGTAATATTTTATATTTAGTGGAGCGGGCACGTGGATGAAGATCATACATATTCATGAGCGATACGCGCCGTCGCGTGTATCACACGAAACAACGCCACTTGACAAATACCCACGGATTTAGAATAACGACTCCAATAACTCAAAACGTTACAAGTCCTGCACACCCTATGTATACCTACCAGCACAACTTATTCCCTTCTGTTAAAATTTTACGTACAAGTTTGTTAAGAATGTTTGAGGTAGACAACCGATCTGAATTTTTTAACTCATTGCCGATGTCTATAATACATTAAGCTGTAGTCACTTCACGAGTATCTTTGCATTTATGAATTAAGCCTTTACCATAATATAGGACAGTAGAAATTGAATGTACTGATCAATACTTACATACAAAGGGGTAACTATTATTTATTCATTTATTTTTATCTAGCAGTTGCATGCGACTTCACACGGAATTTAAAAAAATCTCGTAATAAATATAGCAAATGTCAGTCCGGGATATTTTAACTCATCAATAGTGAAAGACGTTTTCATATCGATTCAGTAGTTTCGGAGTCTATTTAATGCAAACAAACACATTTTTCTTATATACTACTATAAATTCTTTAAAGTTATGTTAAAAATATCATAATTATAAAAAAAATAATATCTATTCTCATAAAGATTTCAAAGGAACATTATGAAGCGATTGGTTCTTAGAAAAACATAAGGCGTTTCCGTTTTAGCTCAAGGAGTGTTTGCTAAAGTCTTGGTGAGGTAGTGGTGTGGGTGTTATTAAGAATGCACTATTCTTCGAGTTCCTTAACATTAGAATAAGAAAATCTTTGCATAAGTTTTGAAAAGAAACTTTTCTTCGATGAAAATTAATTAAAATTCCTAAAACTTAGCGTAGAGTTCTATTATCGACATACTTGTATAAAAACACATATTCTCTTTGAATTAAACAGAGACAACTATATTTTTTCAAATGTATACTCTTAGTTCTGAAGTGTAATTCCACGATTACACCAGTCTATTTCTTGTTAACTCTACTTCTTTACCAGTATTAATTACCTCTACTAATGTTGTAATAATTGACAATACAAGATAAGGTAATGGATGTCATATCTATTTGTAAATATACATTGATAACTGATTATTATTTATGTTTTGTCAACAAAAGTGGTTAACAACAACTGAAGTTCTTTAACGAAGAGTACCTAAGCTTACACAAACGGTTTCTTAGAATTTTTTGGTTAAATAACTTGTAAGTGATTTCGTTTGTAAAAATATTTAGCTTAAATCAAAAAGAAAATGTACATATAAATTTATTTAATTTAATGATATGTATACATTTCTATACAAAACATAATTTTAATGTAGATATAAATTAAAACAGTGCATTTTTATTAATTTAAAAAGATAATGCTGTATCTTATAATGTTTCCTTGTTTGTTTTTTTTATTTATTAACATATGTTACGTTGCACGAATCAAAACTTTGCGTTCTTAAAAATACTGTCACAATAAACTGACCATTGGTTAAGTTATCCAAGTATTAATAATAATCATACAAACAAGGTTTTTTACTAGATTGGTGGAGGTTACACGGGAGTACTAAACCCGGCAACTGCCAACGGTCGTCTCCCCTGTCACTACCAAGTCCTGATTATATCGCGAAATCCAATTTCGTGGTTTTGTTATCGCCCTCAACGGAAATTTAGTTCATTTTTCTTATAATCAGCCATGCAATATCGCTGGAGTTCGGATACCTAGACTTTAAGATTTATAGTTTTATTAATAGGCTTTGAAGGTGCATCATGTTTGAACCTTTTATGGCAGTTTTGTTAAACCATCATTTGAAAATATAATGTAGAGTTTAGTAAATAAGGTTTGAGAAATGAACGTTATGTCAACGACATGCTAGCCCTCGCTTTCCGCAGTGATAAATGACATAACATAATGCAACATATATCTAAATATGAGTAATGAATAAATATTGTATATCGTAACCACAGATACCAAATATTTGTACTACGTTTCGTATTCCTTTTCTCGTAATATGGAATGGAAAAAAATTGTATTTAAATGCTACAAAAACAGAACTGCCAGAAAAAACCACTATACTTTTTAAAATCTTAAGAAAAATACAGTAGCCAATTTGATGATTAAGTTTTTCATTTATTAAATGTAGTAATTATTAATTACAAATTATTCATCTGTGTATAATAATTTTGCATCATTCCGCACTAAATTCCACCTGTGTCCTTACAAACGTAAGCGTTTACGTTAAACACAACATAAGCACAAAGGCATTATATATTTAACCCCAGACGCGACGTTATTCGTTCTCAGTTGACAAAGCGAGCTATTCTTGTATGTATTACTTTGACTATAGAGAAATGGACTAGGCAAAGAGCCGCCATAGTATATAGAATTAATAAAATTGGAGTGTCTGGATGTATACCTAATATAAAAATTCATATTTTGTGAACATAGTGCAAAAGCAATTTTTTAAAATTTTTATCTGTCTTATTTTTCTTTCTGTCCGCAAATCCGCGTTTGTTCCGAGTAATAATGACGGGTTTTACTCTATGTATGCGGTAATAACTTAGACCATATTTTTATTCCTCACTGACGAAGTGGTGGTCGACCGCTAGTGCTCTATAAATTCTGTTACTATTCCCAATCGCTGAGGTAAAGATGGCAATCATACATAAAATTGAAACGTCATTACGAAGGCATACTGATTCAAAAATGTATACACACAAAACGAGCACATAATTAGGAAAGTTTATAATTTATTTGTTTTTTTTTTGACAGACGAAAATACGCGCTTGACAGGTCCTATTTCTTAAAAATTAAAAACATACATTATAATGGGTTACTTTGTCGCTTTACCTGCAAAAGCAATCGACGTCTTTTATGTACCCAGTAGTACCGCGGAACTCTCGCTTGTCTGCCAACTGGGAATTTGTTTAATCACAGAATGGCTACCGAAACATTTGTTTGTCTCCGAGACATGAAAGTATTGCGAGCATGATATGAAAATCTATAGCGTAAACCATTTGAACATATCCTTGAAGACAGTAAATATAATCTTTTAGTAGTTATAGAACAACCAAGTATCATTAACTTGAATTAAATTTAACTGGCTCTACATAATTATGTTGAGAAAGAAGAAATTTTTATCCATATTGAAGTTTACAGTACGACAGATAAAACAGCTCTAAATAAATAAGTATGAATAAAACAAAAATCATATTCCACGAAATAATGTAAGATTTAAACAACTTAAAAACATTACCTACCATGAAATCAGTTTGTGTAAACAGAATTACAAAAGATGTCACCACAAGCCACCAAGTGTCACAGCCAGCAAACACCATTGTCGTAACCGCAACACGTGTCACGCTCCTGAATGAGAAGTTATTAAAGCCCGCTACACACCTTTAGTTTTAACTGAACAGTTGAACTGCCTTTCGCCATTTATACTGAAAAGAAAACCATAACTTTACTATTATGATAGTTTTTCTTATTTTACTGCACGATTAGCTGATAATGGTGCGGTCTAAAATTTAATTATGACAGCTTGTTACAGATTTATTGCAAATATTTATATATTTTGCTCGTACTTAAATAAACACAAACCTCACGTGATCCGTAATTATTCTTCACCCGTATTATGGTGACTTCAAAAATACGTTCAAAAAATTTACAACTCACAATTAAAAAGTTTATTTCCACAAAAGTATACAGTTTAAAACACAGACGGTCAGGTATATGTAAAATAATATTTTACATGATACATTGTAAAAATCTTACACCATCTACATTCCACTTTAGATATTCTTGTAAGTTATTTGTAAAGTTTTGCAATAGTTACAGTCATAAATACACCAGAAGAATATCCATTTTCTTTCCAGTCAACAACATCACGACGTCGTTATAGGATAACAAAGTACAGAAGTATGTACCTACATTATACAAAAACATTACAATGTTGCCAAAAATCAAATTTAAAATTCAGATAATTTATACTTTTTTAATTTAATAATTAATTGAATTTTAATTTTAATTTTATACATCAATGTATTTCTATTTTGTTCTTAGTAATGTACTAATAAAATATTTAATCTGTTACTTTTCGGGTAGTTAGAAAAATTGGTCTAAAGAAAGTTACCTGTAAAGTAATACGATATAGTGTGACGTTTATTAATTAAAAGTTGTTATTAATCAGTGATTTAATAAGAAAGACAAGCAACTCACAATATAGATACTTGATGATTGCGAAAATAAGTTTAGTACATAGTGCTATAATTTATTACATTTTTAAAACCTTTTTTATTACATTCCTGACACTTAAACAAAGACTTACTGTGGAGATGAACATCATTTAAATAAATATAATTGAAAGAATCGTTGTTCAATATAAGTAACATCTGAAAAAATAATATTAACGATTATCTCTATCCCTAGGGAATCAGTACGCGGAATATCCCTTAAATGGTTTTACGCATATCATTTTCCTATTAACGCATGCCGGGACCGATATCGCGGTGTAGTGCAAAAGAATAAAAAGGGAAATAAAGTAACTCGTATGGCGGGTCGGTTGCAAGATGCAGAAATCTGTGCGGGCCGTGGGCGTGGGTGAACCGGTCTAGACGAGATGAACTTTAAGGATCCGACAAAATAAAATAAAGCTCGCCACATCGCGACAGCCGCCCGCGGACCGGCTGTAATGGCCGATTCTTCGCGAGGCGTCGCGTCGCGCGTCGGTCATCGTGCCCGCCTAGCAACGCGGCCCTTGCGCACGATCTCCTCTCGATTTACGACATACCCTAAATAATACATTAATATATACGACACAATGCAAGCAAGTACTGCGAGAATATACGAGCGCGCAGCTTTGTCTCCGCCGCAAAATGAATTTCCTCCAAGTAGGTTTAACTACTGTGAACTCCCGGGTGAGAACCTCTAATTTACCTCGAGTGGACACAATTGAAAGAAAACACGAGAGAGGCCGTCGCGCCGGATTAGATTAGCGGAGATAAGATTAGCGCCGATGCGATGCGAGCGCCTCGCCACCGGCCGCCGCCACCGTCGCCGTCGCCGCAGTCTGCCACCAGAACCTGCTAATTGCGAGCACCACCTACGCCCTACGTCCGACCGCCAAGCGAATTATCTGCACGGTGCGTTGCTCCACGCTCTCTACGTGCGTCAAGCGAGGATAATGTTTTGATAATAAAACTTGTAATTACGACCGTCGCCAAATAAAACGCCTACGCGTCGGTCGACATGTGCACTTGTAGCGGCGAACCTGGACCTAAGTAAGAATTGTACGATGCGGAGCTAGGTCCCGCGGGCCGGACTCGGGCGGGGCTGCACCCTAATGCAATGATTCATATTATTCGGTTTGCGGGCGAGTTGAACGTCTTCCATTATTGTCATTCATCGGAGGAAGTGGGCGGTGAGGGGCGGCGCGGGCACCGTCGGCCCCCGCGCGCGCGGCGATCCTCAGTCGCTCGCCGACACTCTCGCCGTCCGTACGCGAGAGCCGTGATGCAACTTGGCTCCGCTTGACGCATTCGTTCGCGAACCGTGTGTGTGTGCTTCGCGAGTAGCGAGATCGCAGCCTGAGCCGGAGCCGCGTGCAGTGCACCGTCACCAGTGCGGAGGATTCTGCGCGAGCCGCCAGCTCAACGAGTGTGCGACGACCGCGGTGTCGGCCCAGCTGATTGCAGCGTGCTGCCTGTCGCCAGCCGCCAGCGAGCGCACGGTGAGTGCGGCCAGTGCGGGTTGCGGTGCACGCACTCGCATCGCATTGCCACTGCGTGTCTATTTCGAGTCGCTCGCGAATCTTCCTAGCGTCCGTCGTCGGCGACGCTGGCTCGCTTACGACCGAGGGGCTTCGTACAATTTTCAAGTGTCACGAGGCATCCGATGAGCGTGTTGATAAACAGTGTCGGCTTACCGCTGCGGGTACGCAGGCCATCGGTGACAAATAGTTTCATGTTATGCATTGGAAATTGCGTCGGAGAATGAACGTGAATTTTACAATCAAAACACACCCGTTTAGTATCATGTGGACACAATCGGCAATTGCTGCGGAGCGGCGATTGTTCAGGGCGCCGTGTGTTCGTTAGCCGAGCCGGCTGACTTCCGCCGGCGGTGACGCCGACTCGCGATACACGGAACTTTTCTGCCGTCGGACGTCGGTCGTCACCCAGTCCTAGGTTTCATTACAGTATGAAGTACAAATACTACGATTTGAAGAAACCATAAACTAAATTTATAAACGAAAGAAAGTTTTGCTAAGTTTGATAATGTGGTTCTCTAAAGTATTTTATCTCTTATCAATCTGCTCTTGCGAAGGTCGCACTGATAATTCGGCTGCGTTGATAGTTGATAACCGTGACGTGATACATTGAAAGCTTTCTACACTCTACTGCATTAAGACATTTATTCCGGCGTATTATTCCGTAGGAACGTCGTTATCGGTGTTGTGTGTCTTTCTCAAATAACAATGAAGTCTTTGACATAAACTGCAATTTATTCCAATGCGAATCATGTAAAGTATTTTAGGTAGCGAAAAAGCATTAATTTATTGTAATCTTCATTAGACGATAATAGTTACACAATTTTAAATGTATTCACAACAGACTCTAACTTAATCTCTATGTATACTTTACAACACCCTACATTTCAAAGATATAAAATACATTTTAAAAAGACATTTAAACATTAATTTTGACGGTAGGACAGCACAGTAGTTAATTGATCAACTTTCCAATCTACAAAAACCAGATTGATTTCCCGGAAAAAAAAATTAGGTTATATTAATCAATCAAAATATTGTCAGTAAGCTAAGTAACAGACTTCTTACTTTTCCGTTGCTTTCGTAATTTGTCATTGTTTTTCTTAATGGCCGCATGCAAATTATTTATTTAAATTATTCCTGTACTTGTACATAATTATTCTTAGATAAACACTGTCTTAATAATTATTCAAGCCAATAAGGCAAACCACAGACTATTCGTCTCAAAAAGTTACAAGTATATTTTCAGTATAATTAGTTTAAATACCTATTAGAGTAATTGAATGTAATTTAAACTGTTTTACTTTTAATATGTTATTCTCGTGAACCGGGCAAAGGTCAAATGTTTGTTTAATTTTCATTAACATAACGATAATGGGAATATTATCTTGTAAAGATAAAAATAATGTCCACCGACAAAATCTCCGACAAACATTCCGCGCGTTCTAATCTATTGAATCATGTTTCCTATTATTTTGGACGACTTTTACATTTAATTTTATCACAATGGTCGTTTTTATATAGGAAACAATGGTATTGTAATAAAAAAATGGACATCACCTTTAATACAATTGTTCTTATGCTATAAAAAATCGCTAGCCGAACTCTACTATTAATTATATAAGAATTTAGAAATATCAAATCAGTAGTCAATGTGTTTGTTCTTCCAGACTATGCTCTATGCCTTTAAACATCCATCCATTCCTCTAAACTTCGTATTTATAAGTAAGATTGTTGTTTATCATTGCTATAATATATTGTATAAAATAAACTGGAGTTGTATGTATTTTGTTTACACATCATTATAAATAATAGTATCGATTCACTTTCTTAAAGACTTAAAAAACGCAAGATCTATTGAAAAAAATTTAATTAATCGTGTTTAGATGATGAGATGTGGTAACCAATTGCCAGAATTGCCGGCTTATTATTACATAACAAACTAAGTCGTCATTTAGTTTTGTAACTGGCTTGTAAAATGGGTAATTTAAAAGAATCTTTTACGATAATCTAAGTTATTTAAACCTCCAGTAGTAAAAAATAACAAAACATGCATTTAAGTGGTAGATAATAATAGTCAATCTGCAGTAAACGATAAAAAAACGTGACTAATGGGTCAGAGAATTGTTGGGATGTTTTTCAATATATTGGAATGTTGGGCATTAAAGGCAAATAGAGTGGCGTATCTACAAAAGAGTATTGACACTGAGATAAGCGTATCTGAGTGCACACTAATGTGGTAGGTATCTGCGCTTACACTCATTGTTCCGTTATCATGTACGGTTAGCGCATTATGTGTCCGATAAGCAAACAGCTCGGCCATGTCTGCACCCAGCGGTCATCTCGTCACTACACTAACATTATAACACACGCACAGACGGACAATACACTACTGTATGCTATGTTTAAAATTGTATTCAATTATTTTATTGAAATTTCAATTGTTTTTTAAGTAATTGAGTACCTAAGACTTATAAAGTGGACCACTCAATTTATGTTTCATTCCTTATTGCTTGTACTTTATTTACGCATTTGTATATTTAAAAAAAGGGTTTGGCTTTTTAATACTATAAACCGAAAAAACAATAACAAAGTTAGTTCTTAGTCGAGTTTAGTCAGTTTTTGATTTACGAAATTCGTCGTGCTATTAAAGTTAAGACCTCCATCATAGCTACTGCGGTGAAGTTTAGGACTACGGATCTAATAACCGCACACACTAAGGTCTTCTATAGTCTACCCTAAGGGACCATTAAACGAGTCTGTAGTAAAAAAATTTAAATAAAATACATTATGAAATATATGTGTGTCTGTGGCAGATATTTAATTGTTAATTAGTGCCCGCGGCGGATGTAGACAATTTAAAATTTTTGCTGCATCCAAACAACTCGGTGTTGCAAATAAAATTTTCCGTTTGCAAACTTTACTCCTGATTTCTATATCTATTTTTTTTAATATTTTATTTATATGACAGTTCTGTTTTTTTTTTAAAAATTACTATCATAAATTTTTACTATCTGGTAAATCTTGTATTAACATTTGTTTTACATAATATGAAAAAAAAATCAAATCTTACTAATATTATAAAAGCGAATGTTTGGATGGATAAATGGATGGATGGATGTTTGTTTGAAGGTATCTCCGGATCGGATGAAATTGATTTACACAAATGTAGAACATAGTCTGGAAGAACACATACATAGGCTACTTATTAGGTTTTTAATTCCGCGCGGACGGAGTCGCGGGCGACAGCTAGTGACAAATAAAAGCAAAAGTACTCGTAGTTTATATAAATGTAGGTAACACGGTTTGATAGTTATGTTATCAATCAGCTGATAACGTACTAATTAATAAATGATATTTAATGTCATTAGAAATAATGGATTTTTAAATACACATTCTAACAAAGAAGAATAATAAAATAACCTAGAAATAAAATAATGTTAACACGTACGTCGTACAATATTATCTAATTGTTTAAATTTTTTTAATTTTCAATAAGTTTTAATTAAAGTCCGATACCAAATGAGCATCAAACTAAATCATAGTTTGTCTTTTTCATGGTTACGTTTTTAACTCAAAAAAAAAATAGTGTTGAACTGCGACCTCTACATAAATATGTTGTTACATCTGTTGCTTAAAGAAAAAGTAAGGGATTTTACTATTAAAGAAATTAATTTTTCTGGCGTACTAAATATAAATATAAAAAAATAAGTAAATATTATTTTTTTCTGTGAAGTCTAAATCACCGTTACTATTTAGTTAATTAAAAACATTTTACTTAGTATATGTTGCACGAAGTGTGAGATTAGTTTTAAATCTTATTATTAAACATTATGTTAGTTGGATTTGATAGTGCAGAAGGTTAAGTCCAACGCCCACTTGTGTTCGTAATTCTCAAAGGCTTAAATTCCAAGTAGCTTATAATTTAAATTGTTGACGATGGCTTAGTAACAACCCTGTTACAAACTAGTTGAAGAGGTCTTTTCCCACATCAAGAATTTAAAAAAGCATACTATTATTAATTTAAAAGTAAAATCATGCATAGGATCTGATTTATGACTTGTTAAACTATATATGTCAAAGTGTATGTTTCATTTCTTTTTATTACTTAATCTGATTTGCTTGTAAATGAACACAAAAATTCATTAAGTGTAGTACTACTAACATTCAATATGTTACGGTACAAATCCAGAAATAATTAATTATGCCACTTAATTAAATTTGCATTTACTGAAAGTCCCAGCCCTAATGGTGGCGGTGCGGTCGGCGCGTCGCAGTTTCGCCTCGTTCGTTCACTCTGCGGCTATATTTAGTGTGGTGCTCGGAATGCAGTCCGGCCGGCGCTGACCTGCCTCAACACCACCACTGTCACAGTTTCGGCGCACGCGCAGCCTCCGTTGTTTCACACGAGGACAGAAGTCTGGTAGAAGTCAGTACTGTACTGCTATTGTTTGAACACACACTTACACTACTTCTATTGTAGATAAAACATTAAGAAGTACATGTATGTCCTTTTCCACCCGAGAAAAGTCGAGGCAGGTCGTTAGTTAAAAATAAATTAAGAAAAGCATGGTCCAACACTTTTCCTCAAATCGAAAAATAAATATTAACCATAAAATTTTCTTAAATGAAATCGACAGTTAAGAACCACGAAATTTGAATAAGTCGACTTTTAGACGTATTTCTAATATATTTCGATGGATTTAGGGTGAAAAGTTTAACGGAAGTTATATTAAGGCTTGCTATGTGTAACCGCAAATTAGTTTAATGTTAAGCAAGCGGTTGGAATTTTCTCAGTACAAAGTTTGTAAATATCAGAGGCCCTCTTCTAATAAAAAATACGTTGAAATCTTTTGATTTCATAAATTTCAAAACTAGAACGTAGTTACTTTATTATTAGAACGATTTCCGACATTATAAAACTTCTAATTCTTACAAAGAAAATTTCAGATTTCTTTTAAGTTTAGGAAAGACTAGAAGCAATCTTGCTTTTGTAAAAATCACAGATTTGTCTATGTCTTAAATTTATCAAATTAATTTACTATTACTTTTTTCACGATAGCGGTTGTTAACAACTTTAATAGGAAATGAAATTTGCACAATCACTGTGAAGAATTATTTAATTACATTAGCTTTTTGCAAGAAAACGAAGTTCTAAACTGCAGGAGAAAAAATGAGCGTTGTCATACTCGCGTAAAACATTTTGTGAATTTAAGAATTCGGCTTCATTTTTAAGCGAAATAAAATTTATGTCACAATTTATGAAATTTAATAAGTACCGTTTGCTTTTCGCGTATTGAACAACTAGCTGTCGCCCGTCCGTCCGCATGGAATTAAAAAAACTTAATAAGTAGCCTATGTGTTCTTCCAGACTATATTCTACATCTGTTCAAATTTCATCAAGATCCGTTGAGCCGTTCCGACGATACCTTCAAACAAACATCCATACATCCATCCATCCATCTAAACATTCGCATTTACAATATTAAGTAAGATAGTAATTTTTTCAATAAAAAATGGTACCGATACGTCTAAAGATGCTTTTTCCTTAACCTTCTTTTACTATAAGAATACAAAAATTATATCGAAGTAATAAATCAACCAATGGTACTATTATAATAAGTGGGTAGTAAAACTCATGAAATCAAGGTCATTTATCGCAATGCGCATATATTTTTATATGAAAACAATATAATTGAAATAGTTCGGATAATAGGCTTTATATTGATTTTATATGTCTTGCGACAAACATAACGTTAGCCGAGATGTGCTGGAAAAGGGGAATAGTTTCCTTAATCGGCTCCACGTATTACATAAAATGAAACAAGCATTGCTCTGCGATCTGTGAAAATAGTCAATAAAATACTAATAAAGAGTAACGAGATGGAATGGCCGCCGCCCACGCGTCGTGGCCACGCTCGCTCGTACGATAACTACGTCACAAAAACAACCTATTTCCACTAGTGCGATTAGCCGCGAGACTGCTATTTCCATGTAAGCGTAATTCACGCAAATTTTATCACGTTTATTTCATATAATTTAAACGAAGACTACCATATCAATTATTCTGTCCCTAAAAAATCATAAAAAGTATTAACAAAAATAAAAAAATCACGTGATTTTTTGGCTTAGTCTTGATCATTATTTGGCTCATGTTTTGTGTTGTCAAGCAACTATAGTAAAAACAATTTAAAATATAATTAAACATACAATTTGCACAAATGTGCGATAAGTTTAGTTCGATTTTCAGATATATAAACACTGTAAAGTGTTAAAGGAAGAAAAATCGCACGATGTAAATACAAGTAACGTACCAGTTGTAAGCGTATAGTAATGCACACGCTGTGCTCCGCGAGGGTAAAATGGCCAGTCTAATGAGTCGGTACAGCGTTAATCCATTCCAAGGGCTGACAATGTCCTCATACTTTACCTATATTATAACTCTTGATTATTATTTAACCTATCATATACACAGTACTCAAATAAATAAATGGCTTCTTGAAAAGTTGACATTTTATATTTTTCTTTTCTGGTCTCTTGCATGTGTATATTTATGAAATTAGATTAAATAATAAACATGTTTGACCTTAACATTGGTACCAATTTTAAAACTATTAAAAAAACTGAACTGCGACACTCTTATCGACAATTATCTAAATACAGTTGTATAAAGAAATACGATAGTATACAAGTTATTTAATATTTCTTATCTTATTCAAAAAGTTACAGTGTAGAAGAAACCAAATGCTATAATCATTTGGTTCTGAATGGTTACAATTAGTACAATAGTAGCTAGACTAAAGTAAGCTTGTATTTATATATTCGTATAGAGTATTCCAGCTTGTAAAGGATTAGTATATGAGCACAGCCCTAAATAAATGCTGATATAGCCTGTGTCGGGTGCGGGGGGGGGGGTGTAGGCGAAAGCAGGGGGACGTCGGCCGCGGCGGCGCCGTCTAGGTCAGACAGTGCTATTAGATCTCAGATTGATCGCTGCTTCGTCGCTCCCCGTATCCTATAGACGTCTTATTTCATCGCCAACTGTATGTAGAGTGACGTAACTCGACTGCTTTTTATGTACAGCTTAGGTCTTTACATAAGGCTTCCTCGGCCGGCCGGCATAATTAAAATCTTTTGCGCCGCCTGCACTAGTCCGAGCAACATTTTGTTATTAAAATGCTTCACAAACCAGCCGTATAAACCATGTAGCGTAGCTCTCAACCGCGTGTGCTTTGTTGATGCGCTGAATGTTAACGTTTCTATGAAACATTCAGCACAGTCTTCACTAGACGTTACCACGGATTATCACTTCGGTATTGTTGTTTAGACGCTAACAGTATTGGGTGTAAACTAGTGACCGAATTTATTAATGATTCTGTCAAAACATGATGGACACTAAAACGAGTCTGATGTCTACACCATGTGAAGAAATACCAGCATTTGCTTTTAAAGTATTTGTTACGTACTTAATCCAATAGAACATTTGTTCTACATGCTTTATCACTTATTCCCACAAAATTTTAAATTAAGTTAGCGTACATAACCTTAACCTAGTTGAGTCACTGCGGGAAGTCTGAATGTTCTTATTACATGAATAGGATTACATTTTCTTCTTTTTTTTTTGGCTTAATATCAATTCGTATTCCGTCCATAACTTTGCCTACGCAAAATTTTTACAAAGTCATCTAAATACATGATCATTGAACTTTTCATGGCTGTTACATCTTTTGTCATTTATTTTTTTCTAGTACTATAAATTGTGCAGGAGAAAATAAGAAATTGGTTTGTGTCATTAGAGGTACTGCCATTTATTAGGCTTCAAATAGTTTACGTTTACATATTTCTTTTCAAATACAATGTAAAGTTGTATTATATGGCTTTTAAGTAATACCAGTGATATAATTGACGTCATAAAAATACCACGTAACACTTTGTTAATCGTTATCATAGACATTTATTAGAATTCGCGATAAAATAAAAGTCGCTTCGTGAGTTGTGCAGATAATATGCTGTTGTTTGGTTACTTAGCTGGTTTTATTTTTGTTGCATTTTAAAAACATTATTTAGAAACTGTTATAATTTTCTTTTCTAGGGTAATCTACATCTACCTGATACTCGTATGATTATTTATATCTGTGCACATAATGGTAACATTTTATTTGTACATCATATAAATATGCTTTCAAAATTCAAAATTCATTTATCTATCTATATATATAAAAGAAAGTCGTGTTAGTTACACCATTTATAACTCAAGAACGGCTGAATCGATTTGACTGAAAATTGGTGAGCAGGTAGCTTAGAACCAGGAATAGGACATAGGATAATTTTTACCCCGTTTACTTTTTTTTTTTTTTATTCCGCGCGGACGGAGTCGCGGGTAAAAGCTAGTATCTATATATATAAAAGAAAGTCGTGTTAGTTACACTATTTATAACTCAAGAACGGCTGAATAGATTTGACTGAAAATTGGTGGGCAGGTAGCTTAGAACCAGGAAACGGACATAGGATAATTTTTACCCCGTTTTCTATTTTTTATTCCGCGCGGACGGAGTCGCGGGTAAAAGCTAGTTTGCCATAAAATAGAGTGGTTACGGTGTTACAGAATCGTCGAGTGTCGCCTATTTGTTAAAATAATATAGTTTTAGGTACAGAAAAACTAGTAAATATATAATTATAGGATTTCATAATCAATTCAACTTTGTCCTCTCAAAGTAGTAAATAATTATCTTATTTAACCTCACATTTTTTTTCTTCCGTTAGTACTTCAATTTGTTTATTTTTCTTCTGTATGAAAAGATACAAACAGTTAATTTGAGATTTGCAACTTCAAAGAACTATATAATTAAATCAACGCAACACAAAGTCAAAGGACTCTATAGTTACGTCTACAATGTTCTCTATTTACCATAATAGAGGGAATAGATTTCACTAAAGTCTCTTAATTTTTATCCGTATAAAATGTTTTCGTGTTCTTCATTGTCTTCCGTAGGTTGCTTATCTTTAAGGGGTTTTATATCCTGTATATTTTGTATGTAATTGTTAACAAAATCCGGTTTCATTGCATTTCCTGATATTTTATCTTTTGCATTTTTATCATTTCATTTTCGTTTTTGCGATGTGTCTGTTATCTTAAACTGCAGCGTACAGCGTGTCGGCATCAAGGTCCCGCCTCGTGATCGTTTCCAACACCACATGTTTATTATTAGCTACCATATCTCGAAGTCTTGTTTATTTCTTACCGATGGTCGTGTAATTGCTTTATTAAACGTTCATTTAAATAACTACTCGAGTTGTTTTGGTTTTGGTATGCCGCCTTTGATGAAATGAAATGTTTTATATCTGGAATACCGAGAATTTGTTTCACTCACCTGTAATTTTAAACTACGAGTATACATCGTTAATCAAATCTTTTGATAAGGATTAAAATGTATCTTTAATATCTACTTGTTCATCATTTTTTTAAATCATAAAGTGGCAAACGAGCAAGCGGTCACTTGAATACGCCGAAATAGCGAAGCGATCACTGGCCATAGATATCCGCAATTGCGGATGAGTTGCTTACCTTTAATTGACAGAGGAGGTAACGCACAGGAAGAGGATAAATCCTCTTCCTACGTGAACAAAAATTAGGCCTCCGGCACGCACTGACGACGTAACACTGAATTGCTTGCACTTCACGCCTGCCTTCTATGTGGTCATGGTATTGCATCGATCGGCCCAAAATTTGCAAAAATTGTTATTGCGGGTGTCTACCACTGTTCATTTTAAGAAAGAGTAACATTTCAGTAATAATATTGCAAAGTAAAGGCATTCTATGTTAGCCGAGATGATGTACTATATATTTAGTCTGGGTCTAATGCTATTTATAGCAACGTTTAGCCTCAAGGATCAATTTAAATTGCAAATCTAGTTGCATGACATTTTCAATGTAAAATTACATCGGTTGCTAAGTTCATAAGTAATGGTGGCACGGTGGACGGTGTTTTACGACCAATAAAGTGCACTTTAGTGCTCTTTGTGGGAATCTTTGCCGTTGTTTTCCTCCATTTAAACATTTTATAAAATTTCATGATGGAGAAAGGACTTGGGCAATTGTCATTGTGTCCTCAGTCATCAATTATAATCTCAAGCACCTAAAAAATTAATATTGACTACTCGTCTTAGTTATCGTAAGTCAAGGGATGACTACTGTGAATATATGCTTCCCCAAAAGGTCATCACAAAATATACCGCTTTTGTACAACAAATCTTGACAAATTAAAACAATTATTCATTATAATTTTTGTATACTAAATTAATCGACATTAAGATGTCACTATTCGAGGGTTTACGTTTTTAAAATGTGCCTCCATCGACTAATTCACGTATGTGGGATTGTAATTTGTATGAAACTGTGGGATAACTTTCCAAGATTTTGAAATAAAATTATAATAAAGGTACTCAGAAGTTTATCGAACATCGATCTGAGTTATCATACTCATAACTACTTTTAGTAGCTTATAATTCATCGTTCAAACCTCATTAGAATTTTACTACTGTATGAAGCAACATCGTACACTGCCAAACAAATGGTACTTCACTCTTATTCAAGTACTGTCACATTTAAAAGCTATAAAAATATTATTATCCACACTTCCGACAATCGTTAGTTGAAATGCAAAACGCGCACGATGGACTCTACGATAAGCATAATTATTCATTAAAGTGTTTATACAATGGAATTACACATATTTAATATACTGTAATTATTTCTTTTACACATTTACTCTTTATTTTTGCAAGCGATAAAATAATTAAGTAATTTTTTGTTTCATTTTTATCATTAAGCTTAGTTAAATTTAGCGCCTGTTTCACAATGTCTAAGTAAGTCATTGTTGGCCTTTTGCAATCTCCAAATAATCTACGAACATTGTGAAACAGGCCTTAAAGTTAATCAGTAATACAGCTCTTGGCGCTTGAGTTAGCAAATAAGGCAGAAGAGAACTCTTGTTCCGGACGTGCCAAAAATTGCCGGATACTATACATACAGCATACCAGTAAGATATGACAAGCTAAGGTGTATAACTAATTTTTATTCTTTACGTATAACACTTCAACGAAAGAGTAACATAATATTATAAAATAGACATGTTATCGAATTGCTTGAGCTATATTTTTTAAGCTATAGTCAAAATGACAATACATCTTAAGTCATTACGAAGTTCATAGGTATGTATATTATAACAGAGCTATGTAAGTAGAGATAGGGCTATCAAGAGGCGCTCACACTCGCACTTAGCCCCTCATCACGCGCTCCGTGGATGTCGCGTAGATAACGCCCCGTCTTGTGTCACTGTCATTAGCGACATTGTCCTGTCATAGCTGTACCTAGTACACGCATATATATTTACAAAACACTTTTATGTCCGATCCAATATCTATGTAATATTTGCTACGAGGGCAGTGGCCTCTATGTCATCGTTAATTATGACAAAATTGGGATGAGATTTTTGGTGTAGATTACGCCCGATAAGGTTCGCTGAACAATATAAAATTTCGCGACGACGATACGATGGTGATCGTCACAAATATTCGTGCAGAGATATTTGTAACTTAGTTATTTTTTATAATTCAAATAAAACCTGTATTGGTATTGCAGATGTCCATGGGCGTCGATGAACACCTTGGTGTTCCCGCTGCTCGTTTGCCCCCTTCTCTTATAAAAAAAAAAAAGAAAAAGAAAAGATGATTGAAGCCGAAAATGAAAATTATTACAAAAAAAAAAACTGTGAAATTTTAATAACAAACCCTATAACCGATCGGACATGCTTCATCTGATCCTACCAATAATTTTTATATGTTTTTATTTAATCCAACAGAAATAACTTACTCGATACATTTATTTGGAGACATTAGACTTGAATTGGTAATATTTCGTCTACTAAATCGCTTAAGGACATTCGCGCTTATCTTTTATTGTCCAGGGAAATGGAAAAGGTCAAATTACAGCAATTCAAGTGACGTACCCTTTATTATTTTCATCATTTTAAACAGTTAAGTGTCGTAATATTTTATAGTGGTCATTTTAAATTTGGCTCTTGCTCTTTGAGATTTCATCATCTTAATGGGTAACTAAATTGATCAAAAATAACAAAAGAAATAACAAAAATCTCAATTTTCAATAGAAATAACATTCATTATTTAACCAACGTATCTAGTAAATAAATCTTTTACTTACAAAAACAAATTTCTTTCACGTAAATATTAGTATTGAAATATTCATTTTAAAATAAATATTCAATATAATACTTACTGGTGATTATAATATTGTTTACAGAAGTAACAAGTTAACTTTATCGCATCTTTGTGAAAGCCAAAGTGTATGAAGATAAAAATTGTTTCAAAGGACGACTGGCGTCTCCTAATTAGATTTGATCTCTTTGTACTGACCTTTGAAAATTCAATTAGTCGTATCGATTTATTATAATTTGAATATAAAAAGAAATAACTTATAATATTAGGATGTTTAGTTTTCACCTGAGTTGTAATTAAAAGAGTAGTAATATATAGAATAGTTTTCATAAGTGCATAATAATGCTTAGTTATATTTTTTAAATATACGTATTTGAATATTATTTAACAGCAAAATTTGAAAAATTAATGACTCAAAAAAAATTGAACACTGTGAAAATTTCTCGTTCCCTAAATTATTTGCCCTTTTTAAAAGCATTCTATCAAATAACTAACTCCGTAGTAAATGTTAAACATATGTAAATATATTAGTAGTTAGGTACTAATATTAGTGACTCACTTGTTATTTTGTTTACTAACCGTTTGTTTATTTTTGTGCGCATTGTGTTTACACCGAAGTTATTTTTAATTTGCTTGTTTTCTTTTGCTTAAAAATAGAATTGGTTTAACAGAAAAGCTACCCAAATTGTTTTTTTTTTATGTGTTTTAGCGTTGTTTTGTCAAGTTTTGAAACAAAACTAGCAATATCCAATTTCTTAATTAATATTTCGCAGAAGTATGTTTTCAATATTTTTTAAAGATGTTTCTTATAATGATTAAAATCAATTATGTCATCAGACGAGACGAGAAGGAGGTTCTATAGAAATCTGTTAAGTAATTAAGCAATCCTAAGTTCCTTACTTTCCGTTCCCCTGTCTGGCAGCCTAAGTTTAAAGCCAACGAATTTGCACTCAACTTTGGAAGTCCGTAAGTCTCTGCTGTTGATATTTCCGCTAAGAGATTTTAAAGCTTAACACTCTTACACGCTGCCATCGAAAGTTAAATGCAAACTCTTTCAAGTACCTATACCTACTGTATTACAAATAAAACTTTACTAAATTGAATACTTTTGTTACAGGTACGTATTGATTCATGCGACTGAAACAATGAGGAACGAAGTAAACAGTGAGTTAACGTTTTTTTAGGTGTATATTAAATTTTTTTGAAGAACCCGACTGTTTTTTCTAATATTATTTCTCTTGCCTGCTTTCATTTTACTAACTAAAGAATAAGAATTTGTAAAAGATTTTTTAAAATAGTTTTTATTAATTTTCTCAAATATATCTATACGTTGGGATAGGGGTTTATGGTTGGAAAATACATCTTTTACTTCGTTACTTTTACTGACTTAAACGCGCCTATTGATGTTTCTGGCAGTTAATTATATATCTTTATTATTAGTTTGAATCTTCACCACATCTATCAACTGCAAAAGTCAGCGTCAAAATGGCGAAAATCAAATAGGTACAATATACCACGGGTTATATCCTGACAAATTGTAGAGGTTAGTGAATTTCTTCGTTTTTTCTTGAACAGCCTTTTTCTCTTCATAAGATTAATGTAGAAAATGCGTTATAATACTGTACGATATGCATACATACACATAAAGTATTTATTATAAAGGAAGCTTGCTCATAATGTCTCCCGGGTAAACATAGACTGTGGTGGTGCATGCGAACCGCTCGAGGAATCTTCAATTAAATCAAGGGGGTTCATAACGTTTGTCGGCTGCGGCCCGCATTATCCCGACACGAGGCAATCACTGCCGGCCCGCTTAGACCGAACGTAAACGATTTAGTCCATTCTCACTTACACTGAAGCAAATTGATAAAACACCCCTGCTAAAGATTGTAACGGGGCGTCTATTTTATTATTTATCTTAATTATGTTGATGTAGTCGCTTGTACATTTACCTATCACAAAGTATAATGACGTTGCAGTAAAGGTATAACTGACTCATTAATCTATAAACAAATAAAACATCCATTTATCAACGATGACTCATTAAACGGTTTTCCCATTTTCTGCGAGCATAATAAAAACAACGGAGCGTTTCTAATATCCGTAGCGTAGTTGGTAATATCGCTCAGTGCGATATACATAGGGCATATGTGTATATAAGTGGCGGTGCGGGCGATGAAGCGGAATGGACGCTGTATTCTTGTTGACCGCGGCGCACTCTCGACTCGCATCTCATGGCGTAAACATTTGCCCAGTAACCGATCGCCGTCCTTATTGACTGCAATGCGATAGCCTTTGCCAGACACCTCGCAGTATACTTTGAGAGAGAAGATTGTTTGAACGCGCTCGCGATAGTTCTCCTCTCACGTCTTAATCAAACCGTGAGTCATTGACGGGTATAGTTTTACGATAATATATGTTACAATATGATAAATAGATTTTTAAAATACAGTCGAACCTGGATATTCAAGAGTTCTTGACTGGTCCCGACGGACAACCTCCAAAGGCGAGAAGTTCGCTTTAGAAGTATTTCTGCAAGGAATGCAACGTTTTTCGAAAGAGACGATAAAGCACGGCTAAATCTTGGAGCGACAATATTGTCGCAAATTAACATGTCGAAATGAATTTCTTATTGTTTCAATGTTTCTTAATTATTTAAATTTAAAAAAATAACAAATAACGGACTAACCTTTGAAATTACTTTTCAAGTACAGTACAGACCAGTACCATTGACACTATTTTTAGAGATGCTAAATAAATGGTAATCTAGCCTGGAACATATTATCATGCGTAAACCTCGTCAAAATGGTCTTTCCATCCTGTCATTAGTAGGCGCTATAGGGAATTCAGGCGCCAGCGCCGCGCCGACGTTTCCATTTATGGAAATGGCCACTAAACCGTTAAACTGTTGAGACTCTAATAAAAATTAGACTTTTAAAAGTGTATTAAAACTTTTTATATAGAAACCTTTATGGAGTTAGCATTAAAAAAATGCTTACATAGTTGATAAATTACAGATTGTTAAGAATGTTAGAAGTACAATATTCAAAGTGGCGTTCCCCCTGACTGTTATTTATTAATGTTGTGGAGTATGAATCAGCGCAGAGAAAGGTCCGAACGAAACGGTCCGTGATCGATTCCAGCTACGGCATGCGAAAGTTGATGCGCCGGCGCATAGTAATTTTAATACGGAATATCTTCGCAATTGGCGCTGTCAATGAGACACAGCACATATGAATGGTAACCATTTCTATGTAATTTTACATTTTAGCTACGCCGATTTGTGAAAGCAGAATAAATACTTCAACTTTTTATTAAGACATTTAAAGTGAACACAAATAAGTTGTAAAGTTTAATTACTTTTGGAAGTTGCAAGTTGAGTTCAGGTGAGGGTGTGGGGTGAATTATAGGCATGGGCCTTACGAATTTATTGCGGAATGGCATTCGCTATTACCTATGCGGCGGAGGCAGGAATGCGAGCCGAGAGGCGTGGGGGGAGCGTCAGTGAATCATGCGGCTGCTCTGAGGTCACGTAGCTACGCGATGTCGTCACTGTTGCATTACGTAGACGCTAAGAGAAAATGCCTCTGCTTCATCACAACATCCTCTGATATATAAAAAAACTTGAATATTTTTCGATCAGATTTTTTTTAATACGTATATGAAATAATGCATTGTTGGAATAAACGATGGCTAAGAGAAGAATGACAACATGATCACAAAAAATGTGACCAATGATTTGATTTGGAAGATCATTTACTTTGTGCCGACTTCACATAGATTATGAAACATTAGTACCATACAAGTCCCCACCTCATATAGAGTGGGGTAGTAGGTACAGGTTTCATCCACTTCTCATGTGTTTTTGCACACATCTGTTTGATCTATGTGTAGTTGGAAGTCTGACGTCGCGTCTTTAATTGACTTACGACTTAACAAAGAACGATGGTGATGAAAAGAATTGTGTAATTTAAGATAAATATAAATTTTACTTTTAACGGTGTAATTTAAAAGACAATGTCTCATTTAATGAGGCTGTATTAAAGTCAGGAATGAGCGCCAAGCACCACGGAACCGAGTACGCTGGTCAATTCAATAGCGTATAATTTATGAATGCGATAAGCATCTGGTTGCATTACACGGTTTTGTACCTTAATCCCACAGGTATAGAGGTGTTAGTCGTGTGAACGATGAGCCTATACTGAGGTCGATATATCTCTGGGTCGTTTATTGGCGAGAATTGGGCGCATCCCGGTTGTACAAGGGAACCGCTATCCGTCCTACGTCGCTATCGTTCTATGGGAGTAAGTTTGAACACTTACGTGACGTGAAATTGACATCGTATCATGTACGACAAAATTAAAGCTTGCAAAATTAAGTTAAAGGATAAATTAGGACCTTTATCAGCCCGATAATTTACAAACTTTCAAGCCGAATTAAATTACTGTGTATTTGTTATAACAGTGTATTTTATTGTGTGTCACCGACTACTTACGAACTTCATTTGTTTAGATTAAGACAAGGAAAAAAAACTGTCAGTTAATTGTGAAGTCCGTATTTAAATTGTCTACTTTAATAATCTATATTTACATACATTAGAAATAATTTTCAGAACAACAGTAGTCGAAATCCATGGTTTAATAACATCGCGTGTTAATGAGTTGTTTGTTCAATATGCTTGACGGGCAAACAGTTCGAAAGCGTGATTGCAATAAATAATTTTAATCCGTATGAAATTGCACGAGTACCTACAAGTGTGATGTATTTCAATATTGCGTATTTAAAATTACGTATCAGCATTTATAAAATTTTCTAATACTATCCTGAAGTTATTAATCGTATGTCATCGGCCTCTAAAGGAGAGATCTCGTTAGTGGCTCATTCAACGCCGGCCATCTGGCCTCTCCGTGGTCTCGACGCGACGTGCCTTGGACATTTACCAAACAGGACTGCGGTTGCGGTTGACTGTTTACAATGTTATTTTAATTTAAAAGGATAAAAAAATGAACTACGATTTTGTTTTTTTTTTTGATACATTATGAAATGACAACAAAGTTTCAGTATAATTTGATTTTTTTGGAATTTGAAGGATATTTCTTGCTATCTTACTAATATTATAAATGCGAATGTTTAGATGGATGTTTGTTTAAAGGTATCTCCCAAAACGGCTCAACGGATCTTGATGAAGTTTGGCACGGTTGTAGAACATATTCTAGAACACATAGGCTAATTATAAAGGTTTTTTTAATTCCGCGCAGATGGAGTCGCGGGCGACAGCTAGTCATGTTATAAGTGTGTTTACATACATACCTATAATTAAACGTGTAAAATACGTTCATAACATTCTGTATGATGTATTTTTCTCAACCACGCCTCACCAAAGTGTGACCGCAAACAGCCGTTATACGTTGACCAGTCCGATCATATTTACATTGATCGTGTCCACAGCCGTCGTGAAGCTATCATCGTCTATGCATCGTCAATTGCCTCTTTGTACTGCCATAGCGATTCCTGACTCTACAATACGATGCTCTATAAATATCTCCGACACGATTTATCGAGTCATTCAAATACTTAATTGTCGTTTGATTTGGACACGTCACTGTCAATTTCGAACGATCGATGCTCGCCCCTCAGTCTCTAAATGAAGGACACGGAAAATTTTACCAGTGACAGACTTTTTTGTTTGATTTTGGTAACTACAATCTTTATTGTGAGCATTGAGTTTGTATAAAACTGTGTAAAAAATATTTGCCGTGGAAAGGAAAGTATATCAGGAACCTTTGCATAAAGTATTGTTGATTTAATAATTATAATTTATGCTCACGTTCTCTTTCTTTTCCTATGCCATATGTATTTTTCTTCTCCCTCCCTTAAAATGTGACTTCATAGTAAAACATCTTTTCAAAGTCACTCGATCCTCATCTTATTTCTACATGCTGTAAGGACTAAAGACAAAGTTCTAAATTATATAAAAAGGTGTCTTTTATAGAGTGTGTTTCGCTTATTTTTGTGCGGTCTAATTAGACGGGTGCTTACATGTAGGTACCTCGTTAATTTTGTATAATTAACGTCGTATGTGCACAACTCGAAATGAGCACGTACAATGAACTTTGTTAATAGTTGGAAAAATAAATTGCAAAAATACATCATACTATAACTCACAAGTGCAAGAACGACTGTATTCTATTTTTAGCGTCTATTTATATCTAACACACGTCGTACAAAGCTCAAGGTCTTTAGGACAAGAACTCACAAAAGGTTTTATATACGAAGGGTTTATTGAAAAAGGTACGTCTTAAAAATAAGCTTAACTTATAATATTTTTGAGTATCTTATCCATGCTCGTAAAGTCTTGTAAAGCAGTCTTATCTCTTCCATTGAAGGGTTTAAACGCTACGCTGACTTATATTTTATATGTTATTTTTCAGAATTGTACTGTAATTCTATGGTAGTATATCTATATATATAAAATAAAGTTGTGTTAGTTACACTATTTATAACTCAAGAACGGCTAAATCGATTTGACTGAAAATTGGTGGGCAGGTAGCTTAGAACCAGGAAACGGACATAGGATAATTTTTACCCCGTTTTCTATTTTTTTTATTCCGCGCGGACGGAGTCGCGGGTAAAAGCTAGTATTATATATAGAATAGTATATATAGTCCTTAAAACTATTTAAGTTTTTAGATGTATGATAAATAATTCCTATATGTTTCTAAAAACTTTTTAAATAACAACAACAACGTGCTGTGTCAAGTTTCAAACAATCTGTCTGAAAACAATGGACCGGTACTTTGTTTGGAATGTTATATCAAGGAACACGTTTTATTGGCTACGGGCGGGTATCCTCTGATTAAAGTGATTCGTGTTTAGGTGTGTAGGTACTCGATTTCGGAAGCAACCCGCGCAATACGATATGTAAATTTTTATCACGAGTATAGGTAGTAAGTACAGTCACCGTCGCTCGCGGTATTCCAGTTACAAACAAGTATCCTGGCATCGCGGAGCGAACTTAAACTCCACCTCGTCTTACAAATAAACAATTAAGACGCTATTATTGTTTTAATCGAATAAAATAGGTAAAACTGAAGGTTACCTGCACTGTATCTCCTACTATTGTTTCGGAGAAATACACGATTGTCACGATTTTTTCTTACCTATATAGTTACAAAGCGTACAAGACGTGCAAACGATTTTCACTTCAAAAATAGAATACAGCTGACAAACCTTACTGTACCTACAGACTCTACTGGTAGTCGCTTCCCGAGATTAATTCAATCGGAAGCGCTCGCCGGCTCGGCGGATATACCGACCCCGCCGGACCTTTTGGGGAACTACAATCATTGGATACTTTACGATACTTTATGTTTCCCGTTCGTCAATGTTGTGTTTCGCCTCGCCTCTATCAGTTTTATTGGCTCTTACCATTTTAATATATTAAAATGTAAATTCTTTTTGAATCAAAAATGTTTAAGTGAAATGTACATAATTTTAATTCATTTATTCGTTTATGTTTTCAAAACAAATTACTGACGTCATAATATTACCGGACTAGCAACTTTTATTGTTTGTGATGTAAATTTAATTTTCACCTAATAATATTAGCCAACCATATTATGGTGATCAATTCAAAGCTTGTCATATTTACAATTCATATAAAAAAACTACTTTATTTATCCAATTTAACTATTCGCATCCTGAATATTAATAACTAATTTTACATGTTTTAAAAAACATCTTCTCTTAATTATAAGTTACATATTTTAACATTTAAATAAGCCATCTTCTAGTTTTTTTCCCCACGTGGTTGCATTATTCATATATCACTACACTTGTGTTAATTAACATACAAGCTAATCCGCACTAAAACCACGCTGTGAACATACAGATAATACTAATGTTTGAACATAATTTACACAACTTTGCTTTGCTAATTTTCGTCGTAAATGTTAATTCATTAAAATCGAAATAACCTACATAATTTCGTAATTTAATTGCAATGTTTTTTTTTTTTAAAAAAAGCGTAAGTAATTTTATCTTAAAGAGAGATTTTGTTTTGCGACAATTATCACTTTTCTGCGTAGTAAAGAAAATCTACGTAAACGTTCAGAATTAAGCCCACTTTTTTATGTTAATTTACCTTTTATGCGTGATTTCCGTTTTCAACATACAATATAGATAATTAGTACTAAAGTATCAGCATCGGGACAATTTACATGTAATACACTTGTAAGGATAAATCTGTTCCATCATTTTAAGTCTGAAAAGCGGGGAGATTTAGTCGGATCGTGATTGTGAGGGACAATATCCCGCCGGGGCACGGACACTCATTTCCTACTAAAGGCGAGCGACTCCCTCCAAAATATCTTTTACTTCCGTGAACGTTTGCGCTCTCGCTATTGAAATTTTATTTGTCTTCATGTTTGACAGTAAACAGGCCGAAGCTCTTACATTTTACGACATCCTTAATCTAAGTTTATGCGTTTCTAGCAAAGTGAGTTTTAAAATTTTATTATTTTCCATTTTACAATGTATGACAAAAATAATTTTGGTATTAAAAAAATTTGGATACGTTTGTTTGTTTTCAATATATTATTTAAATGAACATAACATTTTTATTAAGTAAGAAAGTATTAGAAATAGTTAAATCAGTATAAAATATGTATATAACTTAAGATCGTATAAAAGCACTTGGTCTGGAATCATTAAAATCATTAAAAATAGATCAAGTGACCTCTTTACAAAAACTTAATTGAATGAGATAGCTGTAAAAAGTTAATATTTTTAAGATAAAGTTCAAGAGTTATCTTCATTAAATTAAGTGGGAATAATTTTGTAACATTTTAATGGCCTAATAAGTATTGAAAGTTGCCTAACTATGTAATAACAATACGGACGTGAAACATTTCTCTTGCGGCTAACACTTAAACGTTAAGCAAGTAACATTGTAAATTGCAAACTCTTTGTTCTTACACGTTATTTAACTCGAACCGAGAAGATATTTTGAAATGGCCCTGAAGAATTATCGCTTTGCCTCGACTTCCGAGTGCGTGTTTCAGATTCTCTCGAACAGAAAACATTAAGAAACTTCGTTGAAATACCTTTGTTCTGTAATGTTCGCGCATTTTGATAATTTAAGAGTAACCTAGGTATAATTAAAATTATTTACTTTACCGCTGTGGTCTGATTTCTACAACAATGTACTTGAAATTGTTCGATCAAATATATGACGAAAGTAAAAAACTTACGATGAAAAAATTTCTGAATACTAATTATTGACTATATTTTCGTTATGCGCTCTTAATCTATACATATTAATAAAGTTGCAATGTTTGTACATCGATCTGTATATCGAAAAAAAAACATATTTTGTACATACAAGTGATGTATTTACCTTGTTGATAACGAAAAACCAGTTTTTAAAATTTTTATCTGTTTTTCTGTCTATATGTCTGTTTTAAAGGTTGCGTTTGTTCCGGGTAATTTCCGGAACGGCTAGACCGATTGTGACTGGACTTGAACGTGAAGGTAGCTGATGCATGCGGGCATGTTATAGGCTTTTTTTTTAATTCTGCGCTAACGAAGTCGAAGGCGACCGCTAGTTATAAATACAACAAGAAAACAATAAAAGTCATTCTACTAATCTTTCGAATTTAGAGATGCTATATAATTGCACGCAAAGAGTTTTATGTTGAAAGAGGTTCGACACGAGCAATAAATAGAGTGTATTCTCTCAGTATCTTAATGGATATAGCGTTTTATCTTTTAAAGAGTAGATACGATGGCTGCGGCTAATGTTACCGTAAAATGTATATGTGATCGGCAAATCGTCGCTCGTTTGTAATTTGCGAATCAAATTGTACAGATCTAGTTAAATACAAGAGTCGAGAGCTGGCGGGCACTGATGACAGTGCAGCTGTTTATGAAGTACCCTTTGCAAACTTCCGAAATATAAAACGTATTTTGTGAATCGTTGTTCGTTATGCTATTTGACGAGTTTTAATAATTTAACCAAACGGCATCCACGGATTCGGTGACATTGATATGACAACGGAAGCAGTTCAATTAAGGCTTGTATTTAAAGTCGAGACGTAACGGGCAAGTTGTGATTGGTTGCCGCCTCGCTGCCTGCCCTAGAGACTGTCTCGACCTTTTCATTTTCGTAATACAATAATTCCTTCAGAGCATCTAAGACTAAATAAATTGAAAAATAAATTGCAACTCTTGCAGCTTTAAGAAAAATAAACTTTATTATTTTACCACTTTCGCATCGTGTGTAGTGTTTGTTTTTATGGATTTATTTTAATACGTATATCACATTTTTTTGTTCACTTTTCTGATTATTGGCGGTCATAAATTTTGTCTTGTATTAAAGTAAATAATTCTTTTACGTAAAAAAAAACTGAATTATTTATTTCCAGAAAGTTGTGATCTTGGTCTCTGGCATCCAAATGCATTCAGTTGTTTTAGAAAGGACAGGGAATAAGTATACAAAAATTAATCTTTATTTACATAAAATAAATAAGCCTCTTTATTCTCCACGAGGACGAAATCGCAAACTACGGACACATTCTGGTATAAAATAAACCCCGAGTAAAATGGCAGCAGAGCAGTGGGTGTGCAGTTTATTAATCAGCACGGATGCGGCCGTACGGATGGAATTAACGCGAGCGCCCCGGGCCTCGGGCCCCGGCTCATCTCCGGTGTTGGTTCGCGCAACGCCCGACGAGACGTCCGCGTCGAGCCAGCGCTCACACGACACGACATCCTACTAACTAAAAGTGTTATTACCATACACATAATTGGATAGAATCTAAAATTAACCAGAAGTGTCACAACCATGCACTAATTGTATAGAGACACTTCCTAAATATTCGAGCATACTAAAATTCTAATTGAAATGTTCAATTTTCAAAACAAAATTGTTGTGTTTTTAATAACTTGATGACTTTTCTTGATTTACCATAAACTTATTTTAATGTCATAATGGAGACGATAGTGAATTGAAAATATTGAATAAGAGTCCTTGAGAAATATGCTTAGCAACTTTGAATGATTGAATGATGGACCTTTTGGAAAATAGTTTATGTTATGACAGCTTAAATGTGGAAACATATACAGGTAGTATGTATATTTATTAGGTATTAAGTTACATATATATTTTTGTAGGTATTAAGTTATTTTTGCTTGAATTCAATGTCTGAACCAGAACTATAATAGTTCGATTTCTTCTTCGTTAAAAGGATTTATTGATAGAATTCGATAACAGTAATTAATTTGAACGGATATCGTAAATATACTGTGACCAACATCCGCTCATTGGCTCGAGCGACGCGCTCCGGTGGCCTTAACGAATGCCTCTATTGTTGGCGACGTTCATAATGCAAACTGTTCAACTTATATTCCCATATTATCTTGATGATTGTATGCATATATTTAATATTAACATTTATATGAACTTAGCTCTGCTTATGACACGTGTAGTGCAACTACATTTATTCATCAACCTTCAAATGATATTGAACTGACGTTTTATGGCTGGTAGTATATTATCCTTGTAGGTAAAATCATCTCGGTATGATTTACTCACTTTTGCCATTCAAGCCCTACAGATACAACATAGCGCCCATACACAATAAGCACATGTATTATTTTTTGCTCTCGTAAATACGATCTCTACAGAGCAGTTACAAATAATTTTCTCAGTACACTCACTATATCATCTCGCTTTCGTATCGCTACGTAGCCTCTAAGTGAATTCGAGCCGCGCTAAATAGTTACAGCTCCGCAATTACCACGTTTATAACCTTTACTGTGTTATTTCTTGCTCTACGGCGCGACAGTTCATTCGAGCTGTTAGCAGATAAGGTTCCTCGGTTCCCGCTAACAATTTATTGCGCTGTAAATCCAGCAATGCGTCTCGCCGCTCGCCGCTCGCCGCTCTGCCGCCGATGACTTGCACTCATTCCCTACCACGATCGGCGCTTTGAAACATTCCTGGTTACGAGGGGACAGAGGGGATAGCAGGGACATTAATTAATTTCGCCACAGTGCTCGTTCGTTCAATTTGAGTGACTGTTCTTTAGCCCTTTTTGCCTTTTCGGCTCTTGACGCGTCACTAGCCGGAGGGTTTATTTTTGTTTGCAGACATTTCGCTCTCTGTTTTTGTATTTTGAAACATTTGTTTACGCCTACCCAATACATGTCGAGTAGTTTATAATGAAGGGCGTTACCACAATTGATTATTTACTACATTTTCTATTGGCAAAATTGTATCAAGTGTATTTACATAACATTTTGCTACATGTTATTATTATTAAGTGTACAGTTTAGGTTATTTGTTTATTTAATTCGGTAGTCATAGACATGTTAGTGTTACTTTTTCACATGTTAAGAAATAAGAAACTGATGTATTCAAATACCTATATACCAGTAATTAAGTTCCAAATGAAGTGATGACACGGCAAGCTCTTTACAGTATAAGTTTTTTAGAGCATTATCCCCACCGTTGTCCCCTCGCCCCCTCGTTCGATTGCCGGTGACTTGCAACTCATACGGAGTTAATTGTGACTGCTATTGTACGCACGGATCCTATCAGCGTAGCAACGTAGCAAATTCAACGCTAAATTTATTTTAAAGTAGTTTCGCAACGTGTCTACTTTTTATTGTCTTAAAACAAGTTTAAGGAAATGAACTACTATAATTTGAATTTGGACTATAAATATGAACTCTAGATTAGTGATAGGTAATTTGTATGCTTCATTGGCAATAGCTACATTTCAGTTTATCGTCCAAATTTTGATATGACCTCAAATCGAAATATACAGGTGGTGATAAAAAATTCGGTCACATGTCCGTCTTTAGAAGAACATTTAAAAAGATATATAGTTGACTTCTCCAATTATAGAATGTCACGCAAGAACACGTTAGTTATACTTTTTGCATGCAAATAGCCAAAGGCGCTGGAAAAACATGAGAGGTCTGTTACAATGTTCTTAACGATACTCGGAAAAAACGATAAAGAAAAAAAATGCAAAGAGGTATGTTTTATTAATTCTCCGTACACACGGGCGCGGAATGAAGCCGACCGCCATTTTTCTGCGGACGAGATTTAAATATGGAATTCCGGTGTGCGAGCGGGAGCGCGGCGCGTGCCATTGACCTTGCACAGGGCTGCGCGCGCGCACGCGCCGGCCGCGCCGCTGCACCACACTTCGCTTTTTTATTGCATTACAACGCTTTGCATTAATCCAACGATTTAAAATAGTAACACAACCTCTTTTTGCGCTTCTTTGTAACATTTGAAAATTGTCATAATAACTCGTTACTTAATACATTATTCGTTTATATGGAATTACTAAAAAACATTATTGACATACATACTCATTATATGGTAAGATATGGAATGATGAGTTTTTATTAAAATTTAAACTTTAAGACACAAAAATACTGTATCTTGTCACCTTAATCAATCGTTTAAATTCCGTTCAATGAAAAAAGCGATTTTATTTATTTACTATAATATACTTATTTAAAACTGTCGATGACATTTCGATGTTTCCGATGTTAGCTTGTTAATGGCAATCCTCTACACATTTCACCGTTGCGGCTTGCGGCGCACATGTCACCGGTACACACGCGGACGGGGAAAGCTCATCAGTCATTATGCTAGTTTCACACGAAGGCATAACAGTGATGCACTGTAGTAGGACCGTGCAGTACTGGTATTGTTTGAACACCACATTTATTGTCAGAACAGTATTGCCGTAGACTAAGAGAAAATCAAAGCAACAGTCAAAAAGTACGGAATTGACGATAACTTTCGATATGTCACGTGCTTGTCACGTATTAATTCCAATTTTGTCGAATAATCGCGATAATGCTAATAGAATGTTAATTTCGTTAGTTTAGCTGTCAAACGATAGCAGTGCTGCACTTGCCTACTGTTCTGTCCTCGTGTGAAACAAACATAGTGGCAGTGGCGCACTCACATCTCAAACAGAACGCCGGCTACACTCTCTGAGTACTTAATTAGGGAAATTGGCTGCTGTTTACATATCCGCTCTTGAAACTTGCCTAAACCGAGCAACTTGACGCGACGCGGCTGCAAACAAATGAGATTTGAGCTAACGGCAATATGTCGCCTTCTGCTGAATGCTCGTAAATATTTCATGTATGGTGTTCGTATAGTTAAAACACACCGCAATACAATATATCTATTGGTACACAGAAACAACTTAGATGTATGAGGATGTATGGATGTGGAAGAAGCGAGAGAAGTCTGCTAGGTTTGTGACAAATGTTATCTAATGCAACGTGAGTGTAACATTTCTATTAGATATATTTATTTTATACAATAGAAATCGTCTCGACGTCTCACAAGTAAGAATCTCTTCTTATACTTACTTATACTGACTTATACAAATTATAATCTACATTACTTCCTAATACGAGTACAAGACCTTTTAATTTGGTAGCCTTTTATTTAAAAACACTATTCTAAAAGTTATGAGTACCTACTAAATTATCAAGTAGCTTTTTTATTTTTGCATTTTATATTAAATCAGGAATGTGAATTACTTCCTTTAGTTACCGTATGTTGTTTAAATTTAATTGTAGATCTTAATCGATTAAAAAAAGGTACATAATTCTAAGTGTCTATAAATTTACACCTACTATTATCTTTTCATCTTAATGTACTGCTGGCAAATAATAAAAGGCATTAAGAACGCCCATCGTAACCCTTTTTTATTAAGATGTCAATAAAGGTTAAATAAAACCAATGAAATGTTTTATTAACAAAGGTCAGATGGTTGTTTCAAATGTAAAGACTTGTAATTCTTGTATTATTAGTTATTGTGAATGTAATTGAATGTTATTACTTCTCTTTTATTATATACGTTTTGTCTGTTTATATAATTGATTAATTCTGAAAATAATTTATTAAATTTTCTACTGATTTTCATTACAAACATTACATTTGAATTAATAAATAGGTAACCATGTATGTCCCAATAATATATTTATCTAGCCGTCTCTAAACTTTAACGTCTAAAATCGTTATTTACAAAAACAATGATTGTAACTGTCTGTCTGACAATCTAGTCTGCAATTCAATATTGAAACTATGTAATCGTAGTTTAGCATATTCGGGCATTCCGATCAACTGCAATTTTGGACTGCAGTATACATGCACGGAACATTTCTCCGCAATCGGGAACTTGCCTACAAACGTATAGTTTTACAAGTTGTTACATTTCGACATCGCTGCAATACCTAATATATCACCTATCGTGTCTAGACAGTATAAATTATGTTTTTCGTGCTAGGGGAACTATGTAATGAACAACTAGGGGATTACATTACGGTTTACAAATCGCTTAAGAATAGTTTGCCGCAAAAATACGACTAAAAACATTTTACATAAAACTAACTTTATGTTAATTAATGATAAACAATCTTATTGTCGTTTATTGAAATACTAAAGTTCGGATTAAATGGTTTCGAAATGTTAATTAATATGAAATTTATTAATCTCATGAGAACTTTTATATCCATCGGAATATCTAGATTTATTTGATAGAAATTAATTATCTTTGGATAACTGATTAATATAATAAAACTTAATATCAGTCGTAAACATTGACTAGGTATGATTGAGAAATGTTTTCCTACCAAGCAATATTTCATTGGCGAGGTGTTGAATATAATGATTTTCTCGGAAGATCAGACCACCGCAAGGCGAGGCAATTACCGGTCCGTGAATATTGCGTTATTCGAGATGTCGCCGTCGCAGCGGCGGACTCTGGTTGCAATGCTACCGACTGCAAAGACTCGATATAACATTCCAATAGCATTAAAATAATAACATTAGATGCTTTAAATCAATATTTATGTCCATACGAAAGTAAAGGTGAAGATCCACAGAGGGCATAAGTACTAGTAGGATTACAAATTAAAACAATTTTAAATACAAATTTTCTACTTCCTAGCCATTACTGAGAAAGTAATGATCTTGTCACAATAAGTATTGTCAGTCCATTGTTGCATTATCTCATCCATTTAATGTGTTTATCGTCATAAATTTAAATATAGAAAATATGATAGTTATAAATTATTAATAGAAAGAACCAGGGTTCAAAGTCTTCCGTTCGTTATCTGAACTCGTTAAACTTAATTGCAATCACTACGCTATGTGCATGGCATAGTTTAAACTAAATTTGAAGACGACTAAATAACAATTAAAATTAAGTAAACACTACAGTTAACTTTAGAATAGTCTTATATAATTTTATTGAGATATAAAAAAAGTAAGTTTTTCCTAAAATTAAAAAAGTATCTTAGAAGGGCCGACACAAATGTAAAACTCTTCGTAACTGTACATTGAAAAATTCAAGCGCGGCGTATGCAATAGACCTCATTAAAATCTTTTAAGCTGATTTAAAAGCTCTTCGCATGGCTTTATGAATTAATCACTTTAAATGTTTTTATTTTCACACTTCACGAATTGTTAACTACAATTAATATAATGAAAGATACGAATTTTAAAAACTAATTTATTAATTTTGTGCTTAACTAAAATGGACTGTCAAAAATAAACAGGAATTTTAAGAACATTCAATTCATATCAACTTGAATGGTTTAGGAACGCGTAATGTACAAAAATTAATGTTTAATAATGTAGAAATTAAGATAAATACTTTTAATATGGTAACATTACTTTAAACATTCAGTATAATTTTTAAATAATTAATTTAATGATGAAAAAATACTAGCTAGTTGTATGTAACAGTTTTACTTTACAAAAACATTCACACGATCCAATCTCTACGAATAGCGGTGTCCACGGACGGTCGATTTTCATTAATTATTTTAAAAACATTTTGTACATATATCAATTTAGAACATACATTATGAATGTGTGATTATTACTTAATTCTTTTAACTTAAATAGTTTATGAAAATACAAGCTTGTCCCGGCGATTCCGCCCGCAGGTAATTAAAAAAACTTAATAAGTAGTCTATCTGTGCTTCTAGACTTCTACATGTACTAAGTTTCATCAGGATGCATTGTGCCGTTCCGGAGATAAATTTAAACAAACATCCATCCATCTAAACTTTCGCATCTATAATATTAATAACATAGCTTTAAAATAACTTAGCAGAAATATCAATTTTACTTAAATAAAATCTGCCAACATAAATATTGTTCTAAGAATACACATTGCTCAGCGCTTACCTATACATATAAATTTATCTAATGTTTAATCAATGAACGTTAAGTAGTTAAATCTGAGGAGATACGGCATTATTACAACTAATTACACTCAATTATTATTAATTAAGTCTTTTGTTGAACGTTCACTACTGTATGATTATTTTTTATCTATTCCCTCGAGAGGGACGCACAATAGTTTCACACGAGTACAGAACAGTAGACAATGCAGTACTGCTATTGTAAACACACACTTCGTGTTAAAAAAAGTACTGTCCTGTATCGGCGTTATACTCTACTAAATCACTTGTGTCCTTCTGTGAAACTATCATTAGGCGAAATTAAAAAGTTATCTTTCATAGTCAGAGAGCCAAGCATGCGGGCTTTGTGAAGTAAATGCAACAGCTGTTTCAACTGATTGAAGCGGCCATTGTCAACTTATTCCCTCAATCAAATAGTTTTTTTATGTATTAACTATCAACAATTATATAACAATTGCTTTTATCTTTTCATTGATCGATATCAGCATTGTGAATGCGAACGTGAGAAATGAAATAATTTCCTTTATAGTTTACGATAGTATCTTTACTATCATAATCTGTTTTCTGTTAAAATTGGTAAATCTATTTTGCATTGGTAATTGGTTTAGACATCCTAATTTATGATATTCATAGTTTTTACATACTTGTATGTTTTTGGGAAATTAACTCTAAAATTATTATAATTCTCTCTACATATTTTCAAAGGGATATCAATACATTGGCATATAGTACGTCATATGCATTTGCCTCTTTAAGTTTTTTGTATACAAGATTTATTATGATTTAAGTGAAAAAATGTGCCACATGTTAGGTATCAAGTTCCGTGGTTACAATGACATTAATATGCGGCCCGCACGTTGCGATGCAATGAACAAACCGCGGATACAGCTCAATGTCTACAGAACTCTATAAGTTTACAACGCACGAATACTAAATGCGGAATGCAGTTAATTCTAATTTAATTTGAATTAAAAACCGGCTTCACAAGCCTGATAAGAATATGTTTTTCGCGGATATAGTAAAATGTTCGGTTATATGATTTTTATTATATTGTGACTTGACTGATTTTGATGTGGAACGTTTCATTCGGTTTCATTCGAGCGTATTAAAGATAAAGTCTGGATTTATTGTTATTTGTTGCTTATTACGTCTACTTTTCACCAGTATTTTTCATAATATTTTAATAAAGCAACAGAAATCGGAGTATCGGTAAACAAAAAAGTTTGAAAATGTTTTAACCCGTTTTAAATTAATTATGACATAAATAACTTCATTATAGAACGTTGTGGTTTTAAACTCAAACAGATACCGGTCAGTGCTAATTTAAGTGTTCGCGAAAAACAAAATGGCGTATCACGATGCAGACTCGTGTAAGCGACGCGACGTTGTTTACATTGCTACGTCTATGTTCGGTGCACGCAATTCGCATCATTCGAAAGTTGCCAATGGATGACACACGGTCGTCTGAAGTCTTTGACTATTGAGAAATGGATTGGGCAAAGAGCCGCCGTTGTACTTAATATAATGCCACTGCCACATCGCTGACACACAAAATTAAAACGTCTTAATGAATACTTACTGACTCAAAAATCATACAAGCACACAAGCAAGTTTAATATTTATTGTTAGTTTTAATTTGACAGAGGGGAATACGCCCGCTTGACAGGTCCTGTCTCTTAAAAGTCAAAGTATGAAGTCAACAGATCGATGACTTCTGTATTCCCGAGAATTCCGAGAATATACTTTCGTACACGTGTCAGTGTGTTAATAAGCTTACGGAGATTAGTGGCCATAAAATTAATGATGACGAGGACGAGCCGTCTGACGCCAGTTATATTGATTTTACTACGACTTTGCGACGACGATGTATCAATTTTACACTAAACAAAATTGATCAGACTTATTTTATATCTTTAAATATGCAAAAACTAACGTTTGAGAACTTGTACAAGTCATAAAAAACGAATTAAGAAGATGATATCAATTTGTAGAAGTATGGATATTCTCGTCAAAATAAACTAAAATATATTGTTTAAAGTTTCTAGTAACCAACAAGCACTGTTTTTATGATCATCTATTTATACATGCAATGCAGTACAATATTGCCGTAGGTACATATTTCCGGGTAGAGCAAGGAACAGCCCTATTTGCGGTAAGTATTGGACTCGTGCAGCATGCGGGACACGCGCGTTCGTCATGTGCCGTATACGGCCGCGGTTCCGGCGTATCGCCTCCGGGGCCCGGCTTGAGACTGATGACCGCAAAGTAACGGAACACTACTAGAGGCCCTGCGCACACGCACATCCTCACCTCACCATTCATAACGTAAGGGCCGTTATAATTACTTCTCGATGTGGTACACGGAAATGTGCAAAAGATTAAGATGTAGTTGACAATTGATTTTTCGACAAAAAAAATCTATCGAACGGTATTAGTCGCTTGTTCAAAAAAGTATAAGGTAAATTTGGACAAATACTGCAGTACCTCGACATGCGCTGTCATGCGCCACCATCCCGTTTACATCCGAAAATATGTAATTCAAATCTAGTCTTTTATTTAAGTTCTTAAAATTATATCACTAAGATAATTATCAATTACTGCTTCTGTACATTGTTCGACTAATACTCGTAAAATACTTTATATACAATTTACTTTGTGTTGCATACTTCCGTAGTACATACCCTGATTTTCCCTAATTCGACTTAGGTGGTTATCGCTCAGACGCATGTTCTGTCAAGTTCGAGGAATAACTGTGTGTATAACCTCATAAACCCACATTAGTAGAACTATCTATAAGCAATGGCTAGAATGAACCAGATTTCGGACAAAATAATGGCACTGATTCATTGTAATTTGTGGGACCGTTGGCGCGTTTAGAATGCACACTGGAGTAAACCTAGTGCCGTTAAATGCACAGTTCTCAGTACAACTTGTGGAATGGACGTAGTTGTAACAGCTTTCTACAAAACATACGCGCTCTAGAGGCTATTTGAATTCGAATGTCGGCCAAGAATGCAAGAAACATGCTCAGAATAACTAAATAAAAAGAAAAAAACGTCAATCTTTGCATATTTAAACATGCAGTTTACTTGCCTTTTGCGACCGTTTGTAACAATTATGATTGTTTGCGAAATGTAAGCAAATAACTATAAAGTATGAGCTTAACTCTTTCTACAAACCTAAATACAATGGTACGTACTGAAATGACGACCGAGTCTCTTCGTCTTTGTCTGAACAATGCAAATAAAAAAAATCAAAGGAAACATCTGGCATAAAATAAAGCTGGAAAGGCTCATACCCGCGCAACGTCCGACTCGATCTTTTTTGTAAATGATATTTTTACTCTGGCTAAGAACCCCGTTTTGAATTTTACTCCGACTTCCCGGTTTGTTAATAGTTTTGTCATTTCAACTTATTTATTTTAAATCATCAACATGAATACTTTGAATTAAAAGCTTATTTATTTTAAATTATCGTTGACCTATTCCAAGAAAAATCACCAGCAAAAAACATTATAACAAAAATTGTATTCGTTAGAAGTGAGGTCTTAGTATGTTTATAAAAAAAATCAACAAAACAAAATCGCTTCGCGTCGCGTCGTATACGTCAAAGCTCCTGCCTGGTGTCTGCCCACACGAGAGCAGACTGACAAAAACTCTGCGAATATCTTTCGGGCTGTGATTCTCCGACACGCTCCGATTCGAACAGGAACCAAACGTAATAAACTTTCATTACGCCTACAATAATTAACAACTGCATAATAACCGTTATTCCATTCCCGGAAACTAAAACTTGTAATAGCTTACTTTCAAATAAAAAAATAACGTAATGATTTGTGGTTACGGTTATAATTTAAAACTATATACACAACTAATTTTTTACAGTTTAATTAAACCGCAATTACATAGTAACGTTTATTAAATGACTAAATAATCAACAATAATAGTATTCCAGTTCATATTTACGGTTAAACAAAGCTACTACAATGATTCATACATTCAAGTCATAAGAATGTCGCGAAAATAGACATATAATGTAATCGTAACATAATTTTCACAAACCTCACACGGAGCCTTTTACTGAGAATCATAAAGGAACAACACGTTCTGGGACCTTCATTTGATTTATACGTCTTGCATTAACATACTCGTTGAGAAAAAAATTAATGGATGTTTTAGAAGAAAAAATACCGAGCCGAGACGCGTGTACCTTACAATCGAGTCTTACATTATTTGCGGCTGTACAAAAAACGGATTTAAATGGAACACACCTGCTGAGCGTATTTATTACTATCGTATAATACCTTCTCAACTTTATATCAACCGTATAGTTATATAGTGAATACATAAATATAAAGACGTTTAATAAGATGCGAGTTGGAATTTAAAGTCGTATACGATAAGTTATACATTCAGGAATACAATTTAATAAATAAATGAAGCGATAACAATACCATATGTTGAGAATAAATTTTATGTGACCTATTAATGAAATTATATCAAAAACAATTGTCAACAATAAATATAAATACGCATATATAATATAAATTCCATCAAGGAATATGGATATGGTTAGTGTTTTAGATTTTGACCAGCAGCAATGGGAATAATTTATTTTTAGAAAAGATTACAATTGGAACTCCTATTCTAGGGTAATTGCGACAGTTTTTGTCGGGTTTATTAAAAATGACCTTAAATGAAAAGGAAAAGTCTGATTAAAATGTTAGCAAATTCTCGTTATCTCTAAAGCCAACATTCTGTCGCTGAGATGACGTCAGCATACAGTTTGCAATATGCAGGTGGCACGTGATAACGATGGTAAAGAGCTAACAATGAGTATATTTATCTAGCACACGGTAAAAAATTAAGGAAGACATTGTAAAAATCATGGCAAAACTGTTGTTTAAAGGCAAATAGAATTTAAAAATAAACTTGATAAGGTATTCTGTAGTTCTAGCAGCGACACGGCATCGGTAGTTATATTAAAAAAAAGAAGTTAAATTTTGATGAGAACATATTGCGTGCGAATTACAAAATAAAAAGAAGGTTTACGTTTTAAATTACTCATAATTATAGGATCTTACACGAGTACAGCAGTGTTCCCGAGAAACAATAAACCATTATGATTTCGGATTAATCGTAAACCAAAAATTAATATAGAATGGAATTCAAAAAGTTTTTTTTTTTTTGGAAACTTAAGAGAAATGTGATTCTGTTGCCGAAACAGAAATGTAGATATAAGCAAACTCTTCGATACCTTTGTATGTTTATTTTTTTAATTTTTCTAGCTTCAAATAAATTTGGAACTAACGTTAAATTAATTAACTAATTTCATTGACCATACTATCAAATACTGCTCATTATTATCTCGATCGCGCACATAATCGTCTAAACCATAGATTTTCTTTAAAGTATTTCTAGTATAGGTATTACCTACGGTAGTGAAACCTCGCGGCTTGCTCAGTTTGTTTACAAAATGTCTAGTTTTAGTTTACGTTGTAAATGTTGAGTACAGAGTGGAGACGGCGCGAGGCGAGGCGAGGCGAGGGCGCGGCGACTACGGAGGCTGGTCGCTGGTCACTGTCCGCATTCCGCGCAGTTGAAAGTAACGCGGCATCCGGCTGCGAAAAATTACCATCTCTCTATCTTACTTGTGCTATCAAACAAGGAACTATTGTTTATTGATGTCTACGTAATAGTTCATCGTACTAATCTAAATATTCTGTTCACATAATTTACAAGTTAACTGTTAGTTTCCATTGCTATCAACACCTGTACAAAATTATATTGTTATTCGGTATTTACAAAGAGAATTAGAGTGATAAAAAAAAGTTTTTCTACAAACATTTCAGTTACAAGGTTCTCAAGATTGATACGTAGCCGAAGAAAATCACAAACGTTGTTTAATTAGTACTATTTATACTGTAAAAAAGTCGAATTTCTAATTCTATGGGCAAAGGATCGGTTTAGTATACATCAGTGTAAAGCATAACAAACTCTTTTACATTTATATTCAACCTTGAAACATTGTCGCGTCACATGTGTATCCGTAAAATATATAACCCGTTATCGTAAAATTTACAAATTCATTTAAATTGTGAATGTAGGAATTTGTAAAGGCAATATTTTGCAGTTATCTAAATAGATATGACTTCGCTTTTTAATGATACATACAAAAAGATGAATCGCAAACGAATTAGATGATATACCCTATCAGATGTTGTTTTTCTTTTTGTTTTTTCTTCATCTGGGTTTGAAATTATCTCATTTATTCTAAAACCGTACAATCTGTTATATCTGTGCATACCATATCGGCAGACAAGAGACATTTGCATACTGTCCATTTGTATTTGCTAAAGGCGTCTAGCATAGGACACTTGACGAAATTCGCAATGCTAATAATACAATGGCCAGACACACCTCGTGCACCCGTCGCGTCTGCTACAGTACAACAAGGAATAATCGTCCTTATGCTAAAGAGTTAAATGTTAATTCTGTTTACAATTAAACAATGCCATAAGAAACTAATGACGCACACATAAACAATTCTCAAAGCGTCTCCAAGACGCAAGGTAAGTTGCCGTGGATCGTGGCCGATTGTAAATACGAGATTTGCGTGCTAAAATACGCGTCCTCCACGAAGGCTACTGGCGTACGGCCTACGGGCGTACGCGGATAACTTTCGACAGTCATTGAATGGAGGGTTCGATGACCGTGCGCCGAAACGTCGTTCGGATTTGCATGTGTCAATGACACGAGCGCGCTGCACGCTCGCCGCCGCCGCCGCCGCGGCCTATACTTTTCCTTTCAGCCGTGTCTCGCCGTTTCACTAAGAAACCTTTCGGTCTGACCTCGTGACACTGAATCGGTGCGTTTTTTTACACCGTCGCTTGTGAAATCGTTTGTCCTTCATATTAACGACCGTCTGGAATTGGTTATTGGTGATTTATAGTCTTAATGCCAGACTTGATATTACAGTTATTTTTTTATTAAGTGTTAAAGACATTAAGATCACGATCCTACAACACGTTGTGCAAAGTTTCAGCTGCATTGCCTTTGATTGTAACGCATGTCTACGATTTTAAAATTTAGAGTAAAGATAAATTAACAAGATAATCCGCGATAAAAATAGTTCTGAGTGTTTTTGGTCGTTTGTTAACTTATTAGATGTACCCGGTAAGTTTGAAAATTTTCACTTAGATGAAGCTTTTGGCTTCAGATTTGGGATCGTTTTCACCGTGAATAAATAGCCGTTGAAAGAGTTCGGCAAGAATCCTCTGGCCATCAAACACGTCGAGTTGGAACGCGCGAAATCCAATAAAGAAGTCGCGCCACCTGCGCCTTATTACATTCTTCTAGTGATGTTCGCTGCTCGGCCCTCCCCTCAAATCCTCCCTAACTTTCCATGTCGGAAAGATTGCCGCTTGTTCAACTTTTACTTTGAAAATTCGTTCAATTAGTATCAGTCGCTGAGGAAAAGTTTGACGGCGGAGTGTTTTCATAATCATACTATTCAATTCTGATTCGTTTGGAATTCGGCGAGCGAGTCGATTCAGTTCCGGAAATATATTTTAACGGCCTTTCACTATTCAAACTTGACTTGATATATCGACATTATATCGCTGAAGATCAAAGTGAGATTTGAATATTCACGATAATGGATCACCACTCTGTTTTATTAGCGTATTTATTTTGATTTGATTTTAAAATAAAAAAAAATCTCACGATATTTCAAATTTAAAAACTAAGCATATCTTCCAGGTGTGTCTTATCAGAGACGAATTCTATATGAAAATAACGTACGGCGTGTTTAGGAAAATTAATTAACAAATCTCGAGTGGTTGATATTAAAATATTTGTCGGCTCTCATTTCAGTACGAGGGACAATAGCCCCCTGGTGGGTGTCGATTTTAATTGCAAATACGATATTAGCATACACGCTTTGTGAGTTCTTGAAAGGTGCGAGTCGAAGGCGAGGTGTCCTTATGCGAACAGTATGCGGTCACGATTACGATTGAGACATTAAGTACGCAGTATTGTCATCGCTCAACTATGTGAGCGCATCACACTTGTGCCAGTTTCACACGAGGATAGAACCGCCAGGCCATGCAGTACTGCTACTGCCGCCGAGACAAAACAGTACTGTGCCTACTCCTCCTCACTGTTCTGTCCTGGTGAGAAACTGGCATTAGCTCACTTACATGTACTACTGCGTAATGTAAGATTAATGAGCCTTGCACATATAATGATCAATTTCCAACATACTAACAAAAACATTCTATATATTATAAAATGATCAACCATACTCCAAAATTATGATGTAGTTTAGAATTTGTACTACTATAATGTGAAGAGAAAATTACTAGTACGTTTTAATCACTTAAAAATATATACGAGTATACATTTATCTAACTGCAACCGTATCTGTTGCATTTAATTTAGTTTTTCTTCTATTATAATAGTAGAAACAGCACTAATTAGCAGGCGGAAAGATTATATTACAATAATGAGTGTTGGTATAACTGTGTAAGATTCATAATTGGGGAAATATTAATATGTATTTGGGCGGCCGGCGAGTGTTCAAAGCAAATATAGACGACCGTTAGGCACACACTTTCCAAACGGTGCTATTTTTAGATTGGTTTTCACCGTTGCATATTTATTACGAGTGATAAATATGACATTTTAATGTTTAAGCACAAAGTAAATCAGATTTATATACATATTAGTTTTGTGTGGCCACCGAAACTGGTTGATAAATTATATGTTTTGTAAAATGTTTAATATCGGAAATGTTCTTGAGTAATTTAATTTATTTCACTCTAATTTATAATTACGAATGTAGAAGGCCTAGGTTTAAGAATAGCTTTGCTAAAGATATATTTAATAACAATTGAAGATGAAAATCGCTGAGCTTATGCGGGTATTAAAAGCAAAATATTAAAAAAACGCCCAACGGCTTCTTTACCGACGTAGACTGATAACAATATTCATTTATCGATCTGATCTCTATATATATGATATAATTTTTTGAAAAACATCATTTTTAATCGACTGAAAATCGTATCGTATAAAGTTAGAAGTAAAATAAATGCTAAGCGAATTCTCGTAGACATGAATAAAGTTGTAAAACAGTGGACGTTAAATAAAGTTTATCGTTGGAACATAAATCATGTTTTGAAATGGCCAATGACCAGACTAATAAAACGTAATGTTCCGTGCGCCCCGCGACCCGCCGTCTCCCCTCGCATAGCAAACAATACCATTAAACATTGAAAAACCAAACAATCTAAAAATTATGACACAAAAACGTCAAAATTCTTGTATTTATTTAATCCTTTATCATAAACATGACTAAACGGTTTATTACAAACCAAATTGTAAGCATGCTTACAAACTTTTAATTATGCAAATTGCACAAAGATTTAAGGAAAGATTGCACGGGTTTTTTATAACGAGGGAGCAATAACAATTTGTAAATCCATTTTGGTTGTATGAAAATTTATTTTACTTCCTTGCTTTTATTAAACTTGAAGATTGCGATAACTTAGTAATTCTGTAGACATAATTTATGTGTCAGATTGTAATCATTTGAAATTTTGATATTGTTTAATTTAATTTATACAAACTCGAAAAATTATGAGATTTATTATTTAAATACAATTTTTTATTTAAGTTAACATAATTTTAAAACTATTTAAAACACAAAAAATATTAGAGAAAATTTGGTTATATATACGTTTTATCGACAATTTAACATCAATAAAACAATTATTTAAAATTGATATATTAAATTATCTTTGATATACATTTTCCTGCTTATCTTTTGCAGGTACGTACCGAGAGGCAACATCGGGTCATCGAACAAACAACGAGTAAAACGACTTATTGGGTATGATATTTTTTTTAATTTTCTCATAGACAAAAGTTACGAATAATATTCAAATAACCTACATGTATATCTGTTATAGTGTTAAAGTTAGTTAATTAAAAATAACTGCTTTTTATCGCAATTAAATTAAAAACTACAATTATTCGCCGTTAATGACCACAGTTATAATTGTGTGAGTTGCGATAATTTTTAATAACGTGATTATTCCGTCACGATTTCCCGCCAATCTCTTCGTTTTGGCGCCTTCCTTCGTGTGCGTCTCCCGCGTAAAGATTTACGATGTCTTATATTGCAAGGGGCGTAATGAACAGCGGTACCTATTCCGCCTTTTCATCAAACTAACTGTTCGGCTTCAATCTACTTACGCGTTGCGTCGACCTCGTACACAATTTACTTATTCAAACGTTACGTTACATTGTATTCATGATGCTGTTTGTTTTATACAGATTGTATGTGCTTACGTACTGTTGTAGAGAAGTGAAAATGAACTGCCTTACTTAGTGTTATCTCGTAGACCTCAATTCTATCGGTATTATATAGGTATGTACTACACAATGCTTCACTAACGAAAAAGAAGTCAAACTGGAATTAAAGATTCACTATTTTTTTTAAAGACTAAAAAAATTATTACCTATCAGAGTTGTAGTTTTTTTTTAAACAGATGTTTACTAAACATTCACATACATTTATCTAATTGTAGTTGTGATTTTCAAATTACCTGAACAATTAAAACGTCCTATTTTTCCTGGTACATTGTAAATAATCTGATGACATAATAAAATTGTCAAATAATACCTAGACAGGTCAATAGACTTGAACCTTTGAGCTGCGGCTCAACATCAAAATTATGTGAGCCGCGAGCTGCCTGGTAACTCATAGTTCGCAGCTTGAAACGCAAGCCATAATTCAATGCAGGTACAAATTGAGCTGAACTGCGAACCGGATCACTGATTTGCTTTGAGTTACCCATGACAAGATAGCACTATATACGAGGGAATGATAAACAAAACAACGCATTTGTAAATTGAAACCCTTCCAGCGATGTAGCTTTTATTTTAATGGTGCCGAAAAGGGGTCCGAAGCGGATCCAGACATATTAATTGCGTCAGATGATTGTGCCGGCATCCGCGCGGAAATTAGAAGCATTGGACTGTAGAACTCACGCCCACCGAACACAGAATACTAGGTTCACAAAAATCAATATCGCGCCTCAACTTGAACGATTGCAATATAAATATTTCTTCCAAATCCGTAAAAACAACGGGATATAGAATTATAGCAGCGTTTTATAGGTCCATTGTAAGCGTTAAATTTATGGACGTTAACATTGGACCTCGCAATAAACGTTTAGTCCGACAGGGAGACGAGCCGCGGGCCGATTTAATATTTTTAAACTGCCCTTAGCGCTTCGCGAAGCATCACTTCTCAATTAAGAAGCGGACGTAACCTCGACCGCTTCGTCTAATATTAAAGCGGTAGTACAGGAACAAATCCTAGAGCTCTTAATATTTTACTTAAAATGGACTACGGTTTCCGCCACAGTTTTCTTCCGGCCTTAGCCAGACGATTTAAGTTTTGTTTCAGCGCTAGCTAAAGAGCGGTACTGTGAACTAATCCCAACGTTTCAAAGTTAATGCGGTGTTTGTTTTTCGTTCCTAATCGCTTGCAAATACTCCTTTAAGTAAAGTAAATATTTAACAAAAATAAATAGACTAAGTATATATTTTTGTTATAACAAGTTATTCTGAAATTCTTCCCTACTGTCTGGCACATACTGCTAATGTGATGTTCATAATGGCTATTAGCTGCAAAGGTTATGATAATATACGAGCATGCAGTTACATTAACATAACTTTGTTTGAAATAGAGCGTCACAATCAGTGTACGGCAATTACAATAGTGTTTGTTTTATGCTGTATATATATTATTTTCTACACATTTATTCTTAAATATCAACTAGATTTTAAACTTTAGACCAACTTAAAAATATTATCAAATAAAATAATAAATAATAATAATAAACACCGACACCAGAATTAGTATACAAAGAATGTACCTACGTCAAATTATAAAGTTGTTAAACGATTTCTATCACCATTTAAATTCTAGCATCATTATATGTTTTTAAAAATGATAACGCATTTTCGAATTTATTTCTCTAGTAATCGTAGTATTCAAAAATGCGAATACGAATGCTGACTAAGCAGATGGAGTATTAACACAGCCTTTAATGAATATTCAGACGAAATGACACCGCTTGCTGCGAATTCGCAAGAAATAATCTCCGAACAGCCGGCGAACATAAATCTTTCAATAACAAAATAAATACTACTCAAATAAATACAAAATTCACGTAGACGTTTTTAGTAACATAAATAATGTATTCAGTGTCGTACTGAAACACCGTTTTTGTTACTCTTTGCTACGGATTTATTTCAGGATTCAATTTCTAAAACACAAAAGAACAAAAGTAAGTTCACATACGTTTGTGATTATTTTTCACTGACTACATGATATTCGTGGAAAGAATACAAATCCTCACTGGTCAATATCAGTCATATTGAAAAATGCATTATACATCTGTAAAAAATATTTCACAACTGTTGTCAGTCAATAAAATTATGTAAAACAAGTATAAATATTATATTTGTGTAGTGCATATCCATAAGCGGCATTCACATGTTTAACCAGATTTCAGTACGTGCTAAAAGTACGTCCCGCGCTGTTGAAAATTAAACAAATTGTCCGACACAAACCATCGCTCGGTTTATCCCAACATTGTCGGTGTGCCGTACGCAACATCTGCTCTGAGTTTCGATTATCTCTCTGGTTTTTCGTTTACAGTTTAATATTTATTTATTTATTCAGCTTTCAATTCTCGCTATTACGAAATCAGAATACATTGCATAATTTCATATGTTACCTTTATCAAATTAAAACAATGTAATGTTGTAGCTTACTTATTCATTTATTTCATCCATAGAAGTTTTATTTTTACCGGTAATCCAATCATTGTAAATTTCTACAATTAATTTAAAAGTTCTTAAAAACCCCGTAGCTTTTCATAAAAGGTATGAGGGTGGAAATATTTTCTTTAGTCGGCTACAGTGTTTGGAATTCCTGTGACAATTAAACAATTGTTTGTACACAGGCTTGACGGCAAAAACGGTTTCGCGGTACGCGACTTTCCTCGATACACTGTCAAGTACAATCAACTGCAAAAACATTAAAACAAACTCTCCATCGATATAAGGTTTGTAATTTACCATAGCCATATGTATGGTGTGCGCAACTGTACTTCGTAGATTTCTTTGAAATTGAGCGATTCTTTTTATTATAGGTACTGTCACGTTGAACATTAAAACTTTAAAAGCCTATCTATTGAACGCTTACAAAGACTTTTACATCAAAATCTCTCGCTATCGCTGCTTAAACGCCCAGTCATGATGATATCGCGAAGTAATGTTCGGGTAAAAGGTAACCGTTAGGGTATATTAACCCAATATAGTTAATTGACTAGCGTAATAAGAATCGATCTTAAATGGAAATACGTTCACGGAGACGTAACTCTCGATAGCAATATAAAACTATACTTACGAATATAGTATTAGAAGTAAAATATAATAAAAATACGTAGTAATTGTCTACAATTACTACCAGAAGCCTCTAGCCTAAGAAGCCTCTGATAGAAATGTGTAAGAAATTTGATTAATCAACGATATCTACGCGTTGCGGCCGTTTCTAATTTGTCGGTAAGTGTCTAACAATTCCTCAATCAATTATAGTACTGATGTTTAAATACCACCGTGAAATTTAAAATTTAGAACCCGATATTTGATGTGGCACGTCAGGCAGAAGAGTACGCTTGTGCGCGAAGCCAAATCAAAAACCGGGTACTTCACCTTATTGAATAGTACAAGAGAGATGAGGCAAAATAAGAAATTCGCGATGTATTTTATTTACTGTTTGAATTTGGAAGACAACAAAGGATGTCGGGGCAATGGCGCAAGACGATTACGGCCGGCGGGGGGCGAGGAAGCGCGGTTTCCGGGGCCGCGGTGTAGGCCGGCACTGATTGCCCACAGATGCTTCAGTAATTCGTGTCAGTCCCTTGTTAATTGCGGGAAATGGATGAATTAATTGTTTTCCTTTCTCCGGCTTATTTTTCCTTTTAAACTCGAGCGCTTAATTAATTGGATTGATTTAGATGGAAGCGTGCTTGGACTCAATAAGGTATCGCGGATCGCTCTCCACTCGGTCTATTGTATATCTCATTAGTAGACACAAGGGTCTTTTATAAAAGGAACAAATAATTCATTGGAAACATTTAGAATTGAAAGATATCGGAAAATGCAGAATATTATCAATTGAAAAAATAATAATTGTGTAGAGTAAATATTGTACTGGAATTAAATTGTTGTTTACTTAAGATAAATGTGGCATAATTACTTAAGAAATTATAGTTTCCAAATTAAATATGGAAATTCCTTTCCGGAACGTGTCGGAAGAATGAAAATTTTACGTCTGCGAGGCGTCAAGATGAATCAGTGTCGTTCATTACTCCTTAAATGTTATAGGTTAAAAATATGTTTAATGCGGAATGCATTTGTCTTGTGACGATGTATTTATAGGGTCGGGGGCGGGGGCGGGTGCGACGACCGCTCCGAGGCCGCTCCCGCCCAAACTGGGCCCAACTGCAACACAATACCTCATTCAATTACATATTAATGCATTTCGTCTGCAACAGTTCAGATTTCAGTCTGCGGCCTGCGGCGGTAGGTATTGCAAACTTCGAAAGTCCTAAAATTATGTTAAGACTTTGTCAAAACGCCTTTTATCGTAGGTTTCTGAGAAAGAGATTCATGTTTAAACTTTATTGTTATCTCTGTTTTGTCAAAGATAATGACAGGGATGACGATACATTTTATACAGAGATTTTGTTTTCAGAAACCAACGATTAGTCGAACTTATTTCTAGACAACTCAAGCTTCGAACCCTCCTGTCTAGTCGTTACCTTCCTTAAAAGTTCAATGGCTTAACAAATTGTAGGTATTGCACACATTTTCAAATGTCTAGCTTCGGTCTAGGTTTAAGAGATTAAAACGGAAATGAAAGAAAATATACGAAGTTTTATCTCATTCTTTTGAGATCAAGTCCAAGACTTTTATTAATTGGAAAAATTATTTCTTTGTGTTACAAACAATATTTTAATTAAAAAAAAAACTACTAATTAAAAACAAATTTCAAGCGTTATAATAAAGAGTGATAAACTGTATTTTCCTTTGTTATGTTTAGTTTAATCTTTCAGACTTGTCTTGTTTGATTACTGTAATGTACACTTCCTATTACACCGCGCAGTAATTTCGCAGAAGTCACCGCTTCACTTCTTTAGAAATATCATGATTTAACCACATCCGTGTAACTATCGTGCATGTTCAATAATAAACTTAATTGTTTTCTTATTATTAAATATTAAATTTATTAAGTAAATATTAAGATATTTAAGAAGCTGGCAATGCAAAAATAAATTAATATTCTTTAATATTTAGTCAGTTAATCACTTTTTGTGTCACTTTTTTTAATTAAATTTATTTTCAAAATCTTATTTGAATATATAAATATCTTACTAATGTTATAAATGCGAAAGTTTGGATATTCGGTTGCATGTTCGTTAGAAGTTATCTCCAGAACAATTAGGGATACGTTTAGAACATAGTCTCGAAGAACACAGGCTACTTAGTTTTTTTTTTAAATTCCGCTCTGCCTATACATACAAACAATTTACATGGATAAAACCAATATGAGATTACCATTATTCTAATGATCGTTAATTTTATACAGAATCTGTACTTGTTTAATACTTGGTACTAATTTCTTATAGGTTAAGGATATTACTTACAATACTATTAGTTTACTAAATAGCTTGTATTGTCTTTGAACACATTCATCGCACATGTTCCACGTATCGACGTCACAGCGAAGGAAAATTGCATAAATATTTGCCACCTAAATGGCTGTACCGTGTGTCTAAAGCTGGCTTTTATATTACACCTGCCATCTTTTGTATTGACTTACACGTTTCATATGCAAATGCATTTAAAATACATATATACACGGCGACAAAATATATTTTTGTGTAGACTGTGAATAACTTAAAATTAATACTTGCGAAAAATATATTTCGTTATCATCATAAATTGCGTTATTATTAACAGAAGTCTTTAACATTTTTACAAAACAATGACAATGCAATAAAAAAACACGTTGTATTTACAGAATAGTATATGACATTTTTGATGTCATCTTTAGCTCAACCATCTCTCAATGCATGTGAAAGAACCGAATTATTAAAAATCAACCTCTTTTGGAGCTAATGAACTTAAGAGTTAAAATAGTGCAGAATAAAAGGAGTATTCAAAGCGCTATGCAAATTGATGAATGATTTTACTATATAGGTTAGTCTGCGGCCGAAATCACCTAAAATAAAACAATAAAAGTAGATTCTATTTGCCTTAAATTCTAGAATAGCATAGACTGGTTATTGATAATATATTTTTGAACTGTATTGATTGAAGGTACCAGATTTTATGTATTGAATAAGTATTAAAAGAAACTTTAAATATTCACAGCATTTTTAAATGCGTATTCGTGTAGAGAATAAAGAAACAGAAAAGACCAGTATTGTTCTTGATTTATTAACTGGCGCAGAAATAATATACAATATACTCATGCCCGAAAGAAACTTCCACAGTATTTAATGTGTTAAGTCTGTCTAGACGAAAATTCTACCAAATACAGCGATATTTCTTTGAGAAAAATATTTGTATGGCAACATTTATTTCTGCTGAAGTGCCAACACTTTCTTACTGTTTTGGCTGTGTCTTGATTGGATAAATTATTGCTGTGTTTAAGTAGATTATATAAATAAATTCAGCACTTATACGAATTCTGTCTAGAACTATTGTGGAATATCCCAAGGTCGAAAACATTACAATGACGGAAAATTATTTTTGTAGGAGACTTTTCCATTATCTCAATTTAGTTTTCGTCGATATTTCTTTGTTGCAATAAATCTTTAATTTTACATTTATTAAGACAAATAAAACGCTAGTACATTTTAAATCAAAATGATATGATAGTTCTTAAGTTACCGAGTTAACTTACAATGTTGCGGTAAATGATTCCGCAACTGCTCGCTCCCATAATTCGAATAACATCTGCCCAGATTGCACCAATGAGATTAGTGTTGACTTACGGCTTTAAACTATGTAGGGAGATAAATGGATAAATTATACTGCGGGCTTAATATTACTTTATATTGAAATCATTCTAGAATTGTCTTCGTTAAATTTAGTCTAAGAATGTTTTTTTCAGAAGGTTTTATCTAAAGTTTCGAATCTAAAATACTAAGTGCAACAGAAGAAATTATTTGAGTGCTAGTAGTTCTTCTGAAATTAACATTCATTATCTGATTTTAAATAAATTAAGATGTATTAAGATAATGAACGCTTATTTTCGACACCCAACCATGGGTAATATTGACCAAGTAAACTTGAACCGTTTTAAACTAAATAACTGATCGCCTAAATAAATCGAAGATCAACAGCAGTGGTGTAATAGATTCTGTAGTTTAATATTCGCTATCGCCCGGTCTAATTGGAACCGTGTCATCGTATTCGGGAAGGAATGGCGTATTGCGATCTAAATACCCGTATGATTGGAATGTCGGTTTCACCATTTGCAATTCAAATCCATTGTTCTGTATTTAAATTCATCTTAATATATGATCGCGACCGGGCCTGTTTTGAATTATGTTTTTTTTTATTACAACCTGTCTAAACGGCCAGTATTTTAGTAATTTTTTTTTATTTCCTATATTTCATCATCAAAAAAAGTTAGATAATTTCAATTGTTTTATTATTATAATAATTGATGTTTGATTGTTTTAAAATTTGTTATTTATCGTGATTCGATCATACTTAACTGACAGTTTATGTGTTTTATTTTTAATTTTAAACCCAGCATACGTTAAATACAATGTCAAAGGCAGCACTGCTGGAGGCGTGAGGTAACGTAGCATACAAAACGATTAAAACAAGCACTTCCCTCGCTTTGCCTTATTTGCCTCCGCTCATCCCGGTTTCGTAAACGAACTTCGAAATCCTGAATCGCAGCTGATTGAGTGAGCCCGCCTCAGGGAACGTAGTTATTTTCCGAGTTGTTTGGTGACGTTACTTCGGCCTCCAGAGAAATACATCTTACAGTTCATTTGTTACTGTTTGTTCGTCGCTCTTGTTTTCAAGGACCAATAATTGTACCTCTTTTGTTTGAAAAACGTTTGTTGTTTCAATCATATGTACCTTTTGTTTTGACAAATTACTTTCTTGTTGGTAATATTGCGTGCGTTTTTATGCACTTCTATCATACGTTACGTTTGTAAAATTTTGTAATTTACCTCATATCAGCTAGACCTCAAATATCAGTTCATAGTGTTTGTCATAACGGATTTAATTTGGTTTATGAAGTGTTTTAATTTTGCTTTTATACATATACATTAAAAGAATCAATCTCGGTTTGTTGGTTCAATGCATAATAATAAATTTTTGCATGAATGGGATGTCATACTAAATAATTTTATTCGTAGAACGGCGGCGCGTGAAACAATGCCGTTTAATTTGGTATTATCGATTAAACAGCAATGCTATTAACGCGCGAGATAATTGGAAATCCGGTTTTAAATTCAATAACGTCTCAATTGCATTACAAAAAAAGAATTTTAATTGAATAATGTCGCGACCAGTTCGCTCTGACGACTGACGATCGAATGACACAATGATTAATCAATAAATCGACGACAATTTATCTACATGGTGGTTCAATTGCAGAGAAAAACCATTCAATGCAAGAATGCGCTGTCTCCTATGAATAAACATTACATGAAAAGATCTAAAACCTTTTCAAAATCGTTATTTTATTTAGCACAGTCTAGCACTTTTGAGTGTTATTTATACAACTAGATTGAGGATTTAATAAGATATGAATAGTGTAGGTAAACAAAACAGCTACTAGAAGTTGAATAAATAACTCTCATAGACATGACATATCGTCAAATCAGCTATCTCGTATATTTTTATAGAGTCTATTTGATAAACGCGTTGCAACGATTGACCGTTGGTCGTGTGCGTCCAGTTGCGTGGCGACTGGCGAGTGTTTGGACAATGGCGGCTGCATAATGCACCCCCACGTCATCAATCAAGGGCCCTTTCCTCCTCCGCCCCGTCACCCCCGCCCTAAACCCCCGTCTAGTCTGATTTACCCCTACAGGTTGTTATCGAAATGTAAAAGCACGCAACAGACTCTTACCTAAAGTGCTTTGAATAAACTTAATTTCATTGTTGTTATTTATGTAAACTCCGAACGTAATTAACGGTTGCTTTACTTGACCTATGTAAATCTAATAAAATTATTTTCGCCTTTTATAGTATAGGAACGAAATTTTTCTTCTTTTTCGTTGGTTACTTTCAAATCATCAACATTAATTAGAAATTAGAGAATCATTTTGTATGTTGGTCTCGTATCGCATTTGCTTAAAACAAACTTACTTTAGCAGCAATACAAATATGTACACACATACAGCAATACGTCGCGTGTTCGCTCGCCCAAACGGACCCCCCGCCATTCATTTCCAATAACACATAATTTAAACTCGTCGCCGTCGTTCAAATCCGCTTATATTTGCTTAACAAATACCGTTCCAATCAGAAACGGTAAACGGGATTAACATCAAATATACTTATATTTTTTTTTAAAACGAAAGAGATGCTTTGAATTAAAAAATAAGCTTATATTTAATTAATGATACTCATAGTCGTTAAATAGAAACTTAAGGCATCCCTTAGTATTATGTATGAAATATCTACACTAAGGCGATGTTTACGTAACCATTTAATGATAGTAAAACATGTTCCAATATATTATCTCAAAAGCGGATATGATTACCTACATAGTTATAAAATATATTTAATTTATTTGAGTATCTTTCAAACTATATTTCGTTTATCACGAGTTAACCTGTTAAGTCTATTAACCTTAATAGCGCGATCTCAATTTAGTTAAAGTTCCTTGGATTGAGTTTTCATCAAAGCTCCTGTGGATTGCCAACCAAATGTTGTGGTTACAGGAATTTGTTTTAAAAAACATTGGGATCCTAAACTAATAGTTCCATCCTAGATACATCCATAACTTAAGAATTTTAGAGTTATTAAAATTAGAACCGAGATATTCATGGTAACAGTATTCGTATCTATAATGTTACCTATTGAACAATAGATGTGCGGAAACATTACCAAATGTACCAATAACAAACCTGTTAAATTCCGACAAACACTTAACTGTGTTCAGTCTTGTTTACTATCTATATTTAGAATCGATCAACGTCAGACCGATCGAGTAACTGCAAAGAGATGCTTCATATGTGGTATGTGTTTAATAAATACATTTATAAGTTTTAAACATAAAGTATTTTTGCGAGAATTGATTTATTATTGCCCGAAGAAAGTGTTAAATCATAAATGAAAATTAACGTAGATGTTATAAAGCCGTTTCAAATCTTATTTACCTTTAACAATCTAAAGAATCATGTTTTAGTATTACGCCTTATAAATATTATACACCTAAATACCCGAATGATATCAGAAAAGTTATGTTTGTCGCGTGTGTGTTTTCCAATCTGATTATCGAATCATATCCTTAGAACATTACACATTAACCCACTGTCAAAAATCGAGAAAATATACATGAAGGTACTACAAAATTAAGCCACTACTATCAGACTGTCACAAACGTAATATTACGTTTGCTGCATGCAATGTGTTAAAATAAAGCATTTCACATCTGCTGTTGACAAGCATGCTTTACCCGTAGTATTGTGAATTTTATTCACATTCAATCTGAACTTACGAGTCTAACCCTCATACATAAAACATGACGAAAATTATCCTACATATGGCAACAAAGTATGACAGCCACAATCGTCCGACAGAAAGCGAGGCGGGGGCGTATGATTAGAAATCGATAACTATATGCGTCACATTTCAGCTTACATAGCTATTGTTATTCCGTCCATTGTGATGTGACCCTGCAAATGTTATCTATTGTAACGCTTTTAGTGCGTTCGTAATCCCAATTGCTGGGGATTACATCGCTTCCTTTCTGTTCGAGACCTTTGCTGGCGTATACGAACAATTGACGAATACTGCAAGTAATGTATGACCCTATATCAAATGACTAATCTCTACACGATTGTTTTAACCTCGTATTGTGCATCGAGTTTTGAATAAATAATGACGCCCTAAAATATGAACATTATTTTAGACTATATAATAAGGACTGCAACATACGTACGAGTGTAAAAATGAGCATCTACTGTTTTTTTTCCTTTTCTAAATACATTCAACAACTTTGCTTCAAAGATCTGTTGTCAATTGTAAATTCTTCTTAACCTGTAAATGCCTCTTCAAGGCAAACAGTGTCAGACAAACTACTCAGTCACAAAAAAAAACATTAATTGTTTACGAGCTTAAATGTTCCAAAAACAAATGAGCGAAGTTATAAACCTAATCAGAAACAGACCAGTAGAGGCCGCGCGCTGCACCGCCCACTAAAACATAAATTAATTGTTCAACAGCACTGTTGTTTGCGACATTTATCGGAAATAGATACCTTGTTATTACAACTTAAATTACTTGATTTAAAGTTGGGTCATTTTATTGAACTTGGTTTCCAAATCTAGAGCAGCAATTTTATCCGTTTTTTATATAGGATAAGGGGGCAAACGTGAAAACCGAGGTGTTTAATAACGCCCACCAACATCTACATATCCGTTTTGTGAAGTTCAGCTACTGTCTTAGGCTTTAATAATACAAGGTTCTAATAGGTAGAAAGTTCGTGTTAAATATACGTCAAATATATTTGCAGGATTTTGAACGGATTTCTTTCTTGTTGCGAATGAAAACATATCGAATTCGGACTAAATAATAATAATAATAATAAATTTTATTTATTTCAAAACACAATTATTACAAACAAATTTTAGGTTGAGGCACCCTTTTAAGTAAGTACATACTTGTGTCAGGATGCCCCGTTCTTCCATAACATATGAAATTTTATACATTTTTATTCTGTTACATTTCGTTGTGACTTAGACTAATACATTGCATGTGTGTTTGCTTTTAAGTGTTAATGCGCGCGTGTTTGTTGTGTTGTGTTGTGTGCGTTTAAACTGCAAGTGCATGAAAGTGTATGCGTGGAACTAGTAGTGTGAGTATTTTGGTCTATTTTGTTTCTGAATGTGTCTGTTATGGTGCGTTAAGTAACATTTCTACTTCATCATATTCTAGTTGATTAAGCCAATTCGTAACAATATTTTTTAAATCATGTAGGTTCAAATGTGACATATTTAGAATTTTATTGGTTTTATTGTATATGTATTATAACTTGATGCTATAGTTTGTTTCGTACAAATAAAGTCGCAAATTCAAATGATTATTTTCTTTATTAGCTAAAGTAGAAATTGTTGTTTTTTTTATATTACTTCTTTCGTTATAATTATAATAAATCATATCTCAAGTAACTTGTACACACACACCTATGTATTTCATCGATTGTAAAACTATTTCGTAAACACATTTACAGTTAATGACCGATGATTCACGTATCTTGCACATGCGAAGTCATACCAAGGAGCACATATCTGTAAGATCATGAGGGCAATGTCTTGTACATGACTAATTGCTAGCGTGACTATCTTAACAGATTGCAAAATCTATAATAAAGTGGGCAGAGCACGTGTAGGCCGACTGCACACTTAGAAAACAACAAAAACAATTATGAAATTTAGCACATGTACTTAACAAACATAACTTCATTGCAGTTGTTTTTTACATTATTCTAGTCCAGCGGTTTAATCAGCGCTGGATTACAACTGAAAAAATTTAAGCCCATACTAGAAATCATGCACTGCATGATTTCGATCGACTGGAATAACTTCACTGACAAATCATTGACGATATTCTTTTTAATCGAAATTTTCACTGCTGTAAACAACTCTATTATTATCCCTGATTTTTCTTAAGAGACTGAAATTAACGACAGGTTTGGAGCCCAACAATTGGACGATAGAACGGCAATATGTACTTGTATATTGGTCCCTACATAATTAACATAAACAATTTTTAAAAACCAAAAATATAATTCATTTTATTGAGCACATAAGTACAAAAATTAACAAACAAAAGAATGTTAATATTTTTTTATCCGTTTTATTCATTCTCAAGCTTTAATGGTTATACGATATTGGAATAAATGTTTTAAAGATCACACGCATGCAGAACCACATTACGTCAAAATATGCGGAAGGTGAATGTAAAACTTGTTGCAATTTAAGGACATTTGCCTTGTTGAATAAAAAGACGAATATATGTATAAATTTTCTGAGAGATGGCTTATAATCCGCTACGATTTATTTAAACGAAACTGTGCATTTCGCAGAGATTTATGAAACTTATGAATGCTTTTTATAAAAAGTAATATAATACATTATTAGGATGCAAATAAATTAAAAATAAGCGCATATTGTTAAGGTATGCCCAATATAGATTATATTGTCCATAGTCCTTAATTCGTAGATCTATAAAATATGTAGAAAACTGACAAATTTAACACCGAAATTCGCTTTCGTCGTCTCTCTCAGAAATAGCGACAGACACTTCCCACACTAATAAAGGTTTAAAAATTATACGTCTAGCTAGACTCATAAAAAAAATTTAAGTTGAGAAGTTCCCGGTTATATGCACTATAAAAACTATTCTTATTCTATTCAAAAAATTTGAACTTTATATGCACATTAACTAACGCTACTCACGTACTCACTCGTATAACTGAACGTGTGAAGTACATAGGCGGAATTTTTATTGCTGCGAGCAATGTAACATTCCCATTTAAATGATCGCCGGACTCGTTTCTGTCGCCGCTTCCAGAACACGGTCGCGAAATAAATCTCATTACCGCGCCGCAATGTACTTTGCATACGATGGTAGAGACGTCCCGCTCTCTACGGAAACATCGCCCGCGCCGCTACGCCACCATACATAGATCACACGAGACTGCACAGTTCAACGACCTCCCTTATATTGATGATAATACAATTCGCCTCGCTTCATTTACCGTATTCTCTTAAATCTCAAATGGCAATGACTCGAAGACATCATGCGTTAAATTAGCCTGTAAATCATTCTTAATGAAAACGATTTTATTCCCGTTTTTGAACTATCAAGGTCAACCTCAGTATAAGCGTGGATGCAACGACCTTCAAGTCAAGTATTACAAATAACCCTGTAATTTAAAAGTTGTTTCAATTTACTGTGTCACTCGTGGTCTTGTGTTGAATTCCCAATCTTATAATAATTGAATGTTTTCCATATCAGTGAATTTTGGAGTTATATGGCTAAAGATTTTACCCATGTCACTTTAACAGTGATCGTTATAAAAGATAAATGTGTCCATATTCAAAAATTAAAAAAAAAAACAACTTTGAAAACATTGAAATTTGCTAATGAAACGTAAGAAAGTGCGAACATACGAAGCAAAACAACTGGGCAGCTTGTGAGCGATATACAACAGGGCAGTAAACGATCGGATCGACAAAAGCTATAAAACCAAATGTTGATATCTAAATGATAAATTGGGAAGCTATAAAACATGTGTTGGTGTGGCACGGCGTGTGCGCTTGTGTGCAAATGAATCGGCGCGCCGCCGTGCGAAGGACGCGGCCGCATTCCTCCGCCGCCGGAGATGACACACATAGCCGCGCCGCATCGCACTGCGCCGCGCACCGCTCGTGTGTGCGTGCGCGACGCTACGTCACGCGTGTGCCACTCTTGCACTGCATCGGCCTCACTGCGCACGTACTTGACAGTTGCTTTCTGCAAAACTATCAGAAAAGAATGCAGAAACATTTTAATTAGAAGTTTGCGTTCAATAAACCAAGAAGGAAAATAGAATTTTAATACACAAGTAGTAATTTCGGTGTATTAATATGTTTTTTTTTATGGGCGGTGCTATGCCGCCCTCTCGTTCCCCTAACATAGGCAAGGTCAGGGACCTGGGGTGCGGATTTCTTTATTTTCTTTATTTATAATTTTAAAAACAATATACATAAAACTTAAATTAATATCACATTCGTGTCTTAGCTCTATTTAAAAACATAAATTACTAAATATAAATAAACCATAAAATATTACAACTAGATATCTATGTACATTTAAAATTTTCAACTAAAATCATATACAATAACAATATCCATTTACAATTTAAAAAGCAGTAAAATTTTTAAAACTAGGGCAAAAGGGCTGTATATACAATAAATAATAAATACTTAAGAGCTACGAATGTGAGTCAAATATATCTCAGGTCTTGTATTAATATCTTACAAATTAAAACTTTTATGATCATGTACGCGTTGACGTAAAAGAAGATAGTCGATAAATATCCGTAATCATCGCCTACGTAACTTCGTCACAGGCTATAGTATAGTTTAAATGAACCTCGCACTATGTGATGATAGTGCAGAATGACTCAAAAACTTTAATTACAGTACATGTAGCGATAGAGCCGCTAATCTAGCCGGCGGCGGCACCGCCGTACCGAATCGCATACAAATGTGCCGACGACAGGAGCAAAAACTGCTGAATAACCTATTGCTATCCCACCTCGTAGGTTGAGCTTTATACAGTAATCATGCGGTCACGGTGCTCCGTGCACATTTTACAATAACATCTCGGATACATTCGAGCAGGTTCATTGTGTACTTATTATGTAGGCAATGAACGACGCCATTTATCAAACACAGCCAAAGTATGTGCCAACTGCGACAGCGGCGACATAGGGGCATGTCCGCAGACTGAATGCGATTCAGATTATATCTGACCTAGTCTTGTAAGCCTAAGCGATTGTTTTATTTAATGTTTTACATAACATTCTAGATGATTACAACATTATTCAAATTCTTGAAACGGTCTACTGTGTAGAAAGAAATCTAAATGAAAAAGTCCTAAATATCCAGACAAAGACATCATTCCACAAAACAAAAAATAAAACAAAAACATGAAAGCGTTTTAGTTTGTTGAATGGCTTGCACAATAGCTACGATTAATTTGATTGCACAAATAAACTTTTATTGTTTTATTGAGAAAAAATATCAAATAAGGTGAAAGCGTGCGGGTGTATAATTGGTCTACGTACAAATGGAAAGTCGCACGAGAAGACCGTCCGTGCAAGTCATTATTGTAGGATGTCATTTCACTTTGTATATAGTGAAAATTCACATAACTTTATTTATAAACTCTATATAAAAAGATACATGTTGTTGTCATAGAACCTGAACCATAGAGTTTGTGTTAAGCTCTTTTCGATTTCTTAGTATTCGAGTTGGGTTTTCGAATTATCACCGTAATAGTTCATTGCATTTTTATGTCTGCAAATATTTCAATTAAAAATGAGACTTAGAATATTGTAAATTACTATATTGTTCTAAAATTATGCTGTAAATATTTTCTGGTGACGTATACAATATTGATAATTGTCGGTTGCGCAGCGAATTAGTCACATCGTTGATAGGACAACAATTCAGGAGCGGCATTCGGAATTCCGGGAAGATAACTGTTCCTGTCATCGCGGCTTTGTTTGTGGCCGCCTGTGACCTGCCGGCAATCATTCGGGGAGGGGTTAAGGGAGGGGGCATGGTTGCGACTGGATGAAATGTTTGAGGCGCCTTCTAATTTGCGAAATCTGACCTTCTAACCCCCAAAACTCGCTTTGATATTTGAGATTTTAATTGCTTAAACAACAAAATCAACATTTTGAAACAGGATGGATTAGAGTAAAATGGAATGAATCTGTAAGAAATAAAAAAGCACTGTTAATTAATTGAAATTCAGTGTTTTTGGAGCTTAGTTTAAATGTATCAAATTGACGATTTTAAAATCTTTCGGGCAATCGCAAAATGGCGATTTATAAAAATACCCGTAACCAACCAGAAAATTGTATAGCGACTTATCATAATGGCTTAATAATTTAGAAGCAAAAAGCTAACGGGCACAAATCACAATATAATAGTAATACAGAGGACAAAAAAAAAGGATGAACTGTGCAATAAAGAAAGACTACATAAGTGTTAAATTGGTACGTAGTAAGTAAGTCTTCAATTTATTCCAACCTTGTTGCTCTTACGATAGAGTGGTAGTCAGTCGAAGCAGTTTTTATTACTTCTTATTGGCCGCCCTTGAAGAATCGGAGTTAACTATTATACAATAGGTTTCAAATAAGAATGTAAAAGGCCGTGCCAATAAAATATAAAAAAATGATTTAAGTCATATCGCGATAATTGAAGCGCTCATTGTTAATTTAAACGAACTATAAGGAGTTTTAAAGTTTTTATTCAAAGTGATGACAAAAAATGACTACTATGTTGTAGTGAAAATAGTGTAATCAATGAAGTTTCGGAACCAAAACCATAAAATCATTAAAAGAATATGCCTTAGACATAAAGTATTAACACCAAGCGTTCTATAAATAACTCATAAAGGAAGCATACAAAGACAAAGTCGTACAACATGATTCATGAGTACTGTAAGGGCCATAAAGGACTCGTCGGGGCGTTGCGGGGACAGGGGGGGATTATCTGCAAGCGACGGCGACGTGACGCTGCCAACGCGACATTGCGACGCCTCGTCCTCTACGAAGGACTTCACGCCTCCCAACAACCGCTAAGTAACAGGCTATTAATACATGGGACAGTATTTTTATTTTCTTTTATGTCTATCTGTGAACTTTGACGTCACAACTCAAAATCCATAATGGGTTGTAAATCGTAACTATGAAATTAAGAATGCTGGACCCTCCTCATACTGAGGTATGAAACTTTTTAAAACTCATAGTTTAAATCTCATGCAAAGAAAAATTCTAAGATTTTAATGTTTTATACTTCAACCAACTAAAACGTGACAAATAGCTAAGCAGCCGCGTCCAGTTGTGACTAAATAAGGTAACCTACGGGAGACACGTTGAATCCCCCATCTGGGAAAACATTCCCTCATTACACTTATCAGCACAATTAGAGATAATTGGCTTAATCACCCATACTGACACCGGTTGGTTCCGTCCCGCCCGTTGTGTCGCGTCGGGCTTGCAATGACTGCCCACAATTCGGACAATCATTATACTTTGTTAAATTGTAACAATGACCTTTGTTTTTGTACTCTTTTGTTAACATTGTTTAGATGTATGCATTATTTACTTTAACACTTACGTTTATTTTAAGCAAAATTTACAAAATTGAACTACCACTATAAAATAATTATATTTGAAATACTTTTAAAGATAGAATAAAAAGTTAAGAATCTATTAATAACACTCATAGATTTAATGTTCAAAAAACCATTAATCAAATATTATCCGATTTCTTTCGTCACGCACGCACTTAACTCACTGTTCTTCGAACAGAAATAATGTCAGCTGTTACCCTCTTCGGCCTAATCTCATTTCAAAAAATCTTCTACAAAAAGTAGAATTTTTTTTTTTAAAAACATAATCTTCGCCTTGTTAAAATTTACGACAAAAAACAAGCGGGTTTCGTGTACTTTTTGATTTTTGTAAACGTCACAATTCGTTGAAAAAACGTATTAGTTGGCCACCACGGTAAGCAAGGAGGGACCGCCACCAGTTGCGATCATTAAGAATATATATTTTACCCTAATTCCCCGGCCTGTACGCCCACGCACTCTAAGCGGATTGAAGGCTTATCGCTTTACCGCACTGCTCACCTATTTTTTTTTTTCAGTGCTAAATATAGTTATAAAAGATAAGAACGTTATTTACTCGGAAGAAAAAAAACGATAGCGTAGCTTTGATCCCGGAGGCTTTCCGGGGCGGTTTTTCGAATTCCGTGACTCAAATAATTAAGTCCGAATATGGGGGTCGCCGGGTGAAAATTATACATTGTTATTACAGCTATAAATCTTATTTTCGGTGAGCGAGCTCCGTCAGAATAATAAGTGCAACCAATATTATTAATACAAGTCCTGTCGTGAGGGCTAAATTTTATTATAAAAAAATTGACTACAAACTACAATCCTCTCTTGTGTTAAGTTGCAATATGGTCAAACTAATGTAGTTTTAATTTGTCAAGCTATTAAATGTTTGACTGACCTAACACAGGAAGTAATCCAAAATATTTAATTTCAAAGAGATTTCTGTGCGTAAGAAACTAATTAGAGTGAAAGTTTTGTAAGTCCGATTAACAACTTATCTGTTTCCTTTTACCACAATGTCCTTATTTACTAAAGATAATGTCATTCATCATACGTCATCCGTTTCACTTCTCAACGCATCAGACACAATGAAGAAAAAATTACTCTTTACTTAATGTTTATTGATTTGCGCAGTTAATATGAACCAATATCAAGTAGGACAATTAAGAAAACTAATAGAAATCCTATGAAAGTATGGCTTTGCAGACTGGGAAAGTGTATTATATGCTTCTGCGTCAGAATATGACGCAATAGACGCATTAAAAAGGTCATTTGGCTGAGCCCAAGCGCATTCGTTGTATGTTTCTCGCGAGTTTCTAAAGGATATTTGCAAGGATGCATTGCTCACTGTACGGTATTCTGTGTAGGAAACAATAAATTTTATTTTATTACCTTATTTGAATTCTTTGTAACTTTTGGATTTATATTATTTCCATTTACATGAAATGTTAGATTTGTAAAGTGGTCATCCATGTCCATATTTAAATGTGTTCATCATACGTTTTGTATTTGTCTCCAGCGAGAAACTAGTGAACGGATTTTGATGCGGTTTAGGTAGTTTGTTGACTTAGGTTTCAGTTTGGAAACTAATATATTAAGTTACATATGCCCTGACAAAGAAGAAACTTAGTCTGGAATATTAACAAACGTTATTGAGACACAGTTTTATCATCGAGATCGTTTTCGAAGAAATGATTTTATAGTACGGAAAAGAGTAAATCAGTAAAATGACAGCTTTTATGTCATACTGACTGGAGGCTAAAAGGGTAAAAAAATAAATCGACTTAGTGCTAATTATTATACTGTATTACTGCTGATTTGATGTTGTTTTGTGTGCAGTTTTAATAGTTTTTTTTTTTATTACAGAGCAGCGGCGGTTGCCGTTCGGCGAGCGTAGAGGGCGCGGGCGCGGTGACTGTAGCGGGTGCGGGTGGGGGCGGGGGCGCGGGGGAGAGCGCGGCGCGCATGGCGAGCGCGGGCGCGCAATACCGCGGCGGGCAGCAGTGGGGCGCGGCGTACGCGCAGCCCTGCCGCTACCCGCCGCCCCAGCCGCAGACCTACGCGGCGCCTAGCTACACCCCCCACCAGGTAAAATTCACTTCCTTCCTATATAGGTCTCCACATGTTAAGCTCTTTCGTACTCTGAAGGCAATGACCGTGAAACAAATGTGTTTGTTAATCTCTCACCTCCCTCTTCAATACCAAAAAAAAAAACTGAACAATTGTCTTATCGACATCCTTAGGAAAAGACTTACTGCAATAGCAACTGAATAAAAATGAATTTCTCCCTTTTCGCCTATGAAGCTGTTGATCGATAACTTTTACGCCAAATAAAATAGTGTAATAGTTAATAGTAAAATTATTTATTTTAAGGATTTATTACTTTTAGAGAATTATTAGTCAAGATCATCTCGAGCGTATTGCGCGCTAAAGTTCCCAAAACCAAGTGACAGATAGCTGTAGTGAGGCGACGTAAGCGTTGATATTTGACATGTCTAGTGCTGCGCCGATACACCGGCACAGTGTTGATTTTTGTCTCTAACAATTACCAAATTGTCACTATATATTGTACATACATTATAGTAGGCTAAGTGGTAAGACATACACTGTGGCACTCAGTGAGCGTTGCTAATCCGATTCCATTAGCATCTGCAATTCTATTTACTGTGACCTCTTATAGACCTTGCCAACTTGCATTCGGACAAAGCGTCATACAATGGTTACAGCTATTAACTAGAATTATTAACCATGGCACCTTCTACTATATTATATACGATTTGGTGTGATGACGTCATCTAAAGTCTAAACGTTTGGAGGTAAGCAGAGAATATAAGTAATACATAAGGATTTTCATTAATCTACACATGTATAGAGTCGATATCTGCCAGGTCCAACTTAGTATCTGAGTCCACCATAGAGTATAAAATAACAATAATTGTAAATAAAAAAAATAACAAGAAAGAAACTCTTTTTCGAAGTTATTAACAAAATTATTATGTTACGTTTTAGTACATTGGAGAATGTTTTGTTTTGAAGTCGGTCACATTTTTTTTTGTAAAAAATTATGTTGTACAGTTAGTTTTTTTTATATAAAAAGTGGTGTCATGATTCTCATAGATTCTAAATCTTGATACACAGAAAATTTGTGTAATATAATTGCTTCTTTATATTCTTAATGGATGAATATGAGTTATACTTGTCTGGTTAGTTTTATAGGAAGCAATTTTTACAACTCATGTATTGTAGTTTGGCAAACGTTCAAGTGTACATAAATATTATTAATACCAGGCGGTTTTTGTGTCTACCAGCTATAGTTTGCAAAAACAGTACAATATAAACTATATCGCTATATGTACTGAATAGTTACTTTTATTATTTAAGTGATTGACCAAATTTCTCTTAAGTTTATCATTGTATAAAATATTTTCATTAACTTTATTAAGACTTTCTAAGAAACTACGAATACCGCTCATTTCTTCTTATTTCAGTTATTACTTATGTTTCTAATGTTTTAAACTGATTATCGTAATGTTTAAAATTTATCATTTATCCGATCGAAGTATTCATTTATTAATGTACTTATGAAAATAAGTAATTTATTTTCTAGTTTATATGCTATATTGTAATATAAAAGTCACGATACAGAGATCCATTTCCAAACATTTATTAGGAAGAAATCTCAAGTTATATATCCACAATAAATAGAATCAATCACAGAGTTCGGCGCCGCTTCTCAATCTAATGAGGAAAGTTTACCAATGGATTTATGACCGATGGAAAGTAACGCTGTATTGGTTGACATACGCCGAGCCTTTTCTCGAAAAATAAAAGGGAATTCTTTATGGAAATATCGAATTTCATTACATTTCCAGTATTATACACGTCGTTGATATCATTTTGCAAATGTTAAAATAGTAGGTTACGATTACTAACATAGGGGCCATCAGAATATAGCCATAGAAGAGAGAGGAAGTAATCAATGTACATTGAAAAGGGCGATGTCATATCGTAAATAACTCATGTAATTTACGGCATAGAATATTGAATTCAAAGATTTCAGATATGAGCTATTATTAAACATAATTAACTGTGAATTGAGCGCGTTGACACGGCTCCATCAATTTCTTGCCCCCCTCTACATCGCACCACGCATCCTCGGCTCGTTATGCATAATACAGCCTACATTGTTATATGATTAATGTTTTCTTGTGCCACTTAAACAGGGCACTGAAGCGTGATTTGCATAAAACTAGTTAATGTACAAGTTTCAGATTGGTTTAATACTCTTCGCTTTTAACTCGGTGTATATATTCGGGTTGAACGTAGACGAGGCGTACTCTGTTATTACAGATTTTTTAGGCGCCGTTCGTAGCGGTCGATCGACGATAAACAGTTTTGTGGGAGCGCGAGCACTGGTTGCTTCTATTCAGAAAACACGAGACTGTCTGGTTAAAATAACTTTTTTTATAAAGATATGCATTTAGTGATCAGACTATTTTTAAAAGTAGAGGAAGTTTGTTGTGTTTTTTTTCACTGAGCTCAAGTTTTTGGAATATTAACTTACTTTACAAACTGATTTAACTGATAGTGAATGCACAGGACGTTATTTATTTTCTTATTAAAAACTACTCGGAATTTTGCAACTCCTATCATTAACCTCTGATTTCAATATGCAAAAAATTACAACCTATTATTAGTCTAGGTCCTAACCTAAACCTAAAACCATTAAAAATCGATTAAAGTTAATGCAACGGACTATCCGGCATTTGCGAAATGAGTCAAGTTATTGTATTTTTCTATTCTTTATTTAATCCTATAGCTTAGTAGGTCATTTCGAAAAATATGTTTATTATATTTGAAATGTATAAATACATACAATGTCAAAAAGAAAGAATAAATGTTGATGGATTACGAGTATTACCATTGAGGAATAAGATTGAAGACCTCATTATCAATCTTTCGTATCAACTATTAATTCAGTTGCTATACTACGAGTATAGTCTAAACAAATATAACCGTGAGATTCCACTGCTAAATAGCTGGTCCAAAAGCATATTGTTATTTCATTGTTTCATGGATTTGATGGTGATTGTTGGATGAAAGAAGAAAGTTTCGGCTTTCATATGTATTCGAAAATGTATTCCTTAGCCGCACTTCGTTCATTGCGACTTAATCATCGAACTATGAATATTGGTAGGGTGCAAATAATATAAGTGGCCAATGTTTTCGAAATGCGATAGATTTAGTTCAAGGGGCAAGACACAAACCAGATGTCGCACAAACCCTTGCAACACCCCCTCACGAGGACTTCGTAAAAGGAATTCCTCGAGTCCTTATCGCTTACTGAAATAAAATGTACCTCCTCGTAGTTGTACGTGTTTTATTACAGCGTCTCTGCTACAGAATTTATCTCGATGTTCGAGCTTTAGGGTTCCGCGTTCTTTGTTTTTATGACCCACCGAAATGAAGGGTGTTCGATGTGTATATTTAAATCTTTTTTTATGGTTTGGAATATAAAAAAAAAATGTTACAGCATGGGGATGTACGGGAAGCCACTTTTACTGTCCCTTGCGTATTATAAGTGATTAAGGAAATAAATAAATCTTGTAGAAGAAGTTTAACTTACTCCAAATTTTTTTTGTTCTGTTTACTTTTTCCCATGTTTATTCGAAATATTAATTATACATCTAAATTAACCTTAATAAACGTAATACATATAATGAACTAAAACCTCTTGCATATACGTCTGCCGCTAATTTCAAAGGTAACCAATATATCATGTACAACAATCAGAATGAAGGAATAAATAAGACGCGAGCCTTTTGTTTTGACAGATCATGATAATAAAAAAGTGAGAGATATTTCAAACCAGTATTTATAAAATAAATGTTACATTATACATAAGTTTTACAAGTACGGAACCGTTTGAGAGTATTCTATTAAAGTGCTAAGATTCTTGCGTATAACAAAGAAAAAAAGATAGAAGACTCGGGAGAAAATGTACCGAGCCACCGTGAATGAGGTATTTTCTTTAGAACAGCTATGCGGTGTATTTTAAAGAATTTTACGAACTTCGATTCTGAGGTTTTTTACTGTTTGCAACTATGTTACGAGCCGTCCTTCACGATCCAACGAGTAACCGACTGAGAAAAACGAAAGATAAATTTTTTATAAATTTTCCTTTATATCTTTTTTTTAAACTTTAATTTAATAAAGTATTTAAAAACTATATCGGTATCTTAGTAGCCGTTAGCGTTAATAATCATGCCTAGTAAATAAAAAATATATTTACGTTTATGATTGAAAATAAAGTTCGCAGAAACGTGGCGTGTTTCGAGTGGCCCTTACGCTTTGTATTGATTAATGCAATTAAACTTTCGTTAGGGTGTTAAAATGACAATAAAAACTTTATCGCACAGGCAGACTGTAATTTGAAAAGCTGTCATTACCTTTCGTTGTTTATGTGCTACGTATAAAGAGTAGAGACAGATTTAAACTTTATTAGTTAACTTTACTACTGAAATCTGAAGTTCTTTGTAAATAAATCTGATAAAATCCAAATTCAGAGTCTTTAAAAGACAATCTAGTAAAAAAAGCCAAACATCAACAAACCGCAACAAAAAATTTACTGGCAATCTTTTGACATATAACAATGAAAGTCATAAAAACGAAATAAATACCCAATGACCCTTAGCAGTCATAAAAGCGCTGTTAAAAGCTATCAATTTGAAAAGTTTATTTTGTTTAGGTTAGGCGGCGCTCCACGGAAGCCGCGACTGCGCCGCTGCGATACTCCGTTGTGTAAACAATGCATAATACCAACTAAGGAACTTTAAACATTCGACAACGTACATAGTTAAATGTACTGCGACATAAACTATGTACTATATGAACAACTAACTTTAGCTATAGTGAATTAAAATCCAAATCAAATGAACATCGAATAATTAGATACATTTGTCATATTTTACGGTATTGAAGCTCATGACCATGAAAATAATTAGTGTCGACGAAAATAATAAGTAAAAATCTATAAAAATAACTTAGTGATCCTAGTCTGAGGAACTCGGTGTTAGTTGTAAGGACTTGGTCTTCCGCAGCCCCAAGATTAGCGCGTATTTTGCGATTATTCAAGTGCAACGCTATTTTTAAACTTCGTTCATCTATTATTATTACGTAATACGTAAAATAAATAATAAAAAATGTTTATCAATGGTAGCATAGAATCGATAAGATGCGTAAGTTGTAGACAGGACTCCGAGTGGTTGATTAACGACGTGGCATACGTCAGCTGTCAGGGCTGTCACAACTGCGTTGCTTGTTAGATTCATCGCAAGCTCTCTCGAACGTGGCGGCCCTAAATGGACCACATTTTTTTCCGATGAGGGGACCAATGTTTTTTACGTCACCACGGAACGACAATCAACTGTTAAGTATGCAGACAGGGCTATATTTTTTATAAGATTCAGATTTAAGTATTATTTATGAGTTTGGTTCTAAAATATTCACACATTCCATTGTTATAATGCAAGCACGATAGTTTCTAGTTGTATATTTGGGTGGTCCGTCCCAAAATCGTATAAACAGGATTCACTTGTCACTGGTGGTATACAATTATTATTATTTTTTGCTTAGAAATTTCGTTAAAGTGTCCTGTGATTTTCATTTCTGTGCGATTGAAAATTAGTAAGGTGTAAAGTTTTCTTGTTTTTCTTTCCAATAATTTGGATTGTGTTAAAACAAGTGAGAATGTATTTTACATATTTCATTTGAAATTCGTACAAGCCCACCTACATTAACTTTGTATGTACTTTTTCTTGCGATACACATTTAAAAAGATTATGTTGATATATTTAAATGTATGCGTTACGAAGTAGAAAAAAAATGTAAACAAAATTACCTCATTTATTTCGGTGCGATCCGTTCAAAAGGTGTTTTTTCACTGTCAAACTAACCGGATAACGATAAGTCGGTGAAATATTAGATGTTTCAGTTATATTATTAACTGGGGGACTATGTAATTAACTAAAACATCCATAAATTAATGGTTCACATATTTACTTTCGGATAACTGATTGTAGTTATTGCTTGTATTTATAGTTATAAACTGAATTAAATTCTTAATAAAAAGTTATTCGCTATTAGTTAATCTTCAAGATTTAAGCACGTCCTGAAAATACTTAAAATTAAACTAAGTAATATTAGAAATTATCATCTGATGTGAAGGATCTATTATTATTATCAACAATTGGTTTATATCCGCTTACCATCCGTTCTTGGTTACGGATGAGTGCTTACAATTTTGGATTAATAAATTGTGTCTTCGAAATTGATAGCTATAGGCTTACCTTCTATTACATTTGACGAGTAATGAAGCGATAGCTTTTGTCATTTTCGAACGGAGGACAAATTTTTCTACTAAAATATCCGGAAGACCCGGTTCTAAAATTGGAATGTAACCATCTCTTACATGTTTATTGTGTTAAGCATTATAGTTTATTTTCGGTGCATTGGGGCACATCCCACATGCAGGACCCTAGAGCGGGGTGAAAGTATAAATAAACAAGGCTTGCTGATATCTGTCATCCGAAGTATTAGATTTATTTCTGTTCTGGCGGAAGTTGAAGGACCCCAACCCCTCGTGAAATGAGGCGGCCGATATACCGCGTAACGTCAACTAATGCTAACAGAATTTCATGCTGCATTTACTTCCACTGACAATTAAATTTGACAGCTTATTCCTACAGATTCGCCCAATAAAGCATGAGACGCGTTGAACGATGAAATCTTTTTTAACTTATCAACGAAATGCTAATATTAAGTATGGTTGAATTCAATGGTAATAAGAAATTACATTTACACAGTTTACTTACTGACAATGACGTTTATTGTCTGTGGTTTTTGAAGGTTTCAATGTTTAAATTGATGATACATATCTGTTTTTAATAGGTCAACCTTTTCGAAAAATTGTTTAAAAAGGTTTGCTATCATTTTTACTTTTCTATTGAATTCGACTATACATGTGTTATCTACTACATGCATGCATACTACTATCTTTTTAATCTAATCTCACACAATCCATCTGGTATCGATGGCTCCTATGCCAATGTGCAAATTGACAACTTTATAGGAGAGGCTCTCGAAAGTTTCAACCATATATGAAAATAGGCCGCATAGGCCCTTTTACTTAAACAGAAAAAATTATAAATTTTTTCTTTAGCCCTTATTACACAGGACTCATCGATATATAGATTATATAAACAGTTTATCATTTGTAACCTCCTTACGTCCAATGCAAATTAATGAAAGAAAAATCTTGCTTCTATGGCGGGTATTTTTTTTTTAATGTAGAGTAGCTTTTAATTTTTTTTACATTTAGTCTTACTAATGCGAATGTTTAAATGTATGGTTAAGGTATCTCCAGAACCGTATAACGGATCTCGCTAAAATTTGACATAGTCTGGAAGAACACATAGGCTACTAATTAGGTTTTTTTATTCCTCGGGAACGGAGTCGCGGAAGGCAAGTAGTAGGACATAAATATTAAATTGCAACATAAACTGGTTCAACATTGTCTGTTGATCGAGACTTGATGTAGCAGGGATAAAGGGTATTTTGTAGCGAGGGTGGATGGATTTTTTTTTGTGGAATTATGTTAATGTCGGAGAGACGCGGGCCGCAGCTGCCTGTGTTTGAATTTGCTCGTCGGTCACCATTTTTTCCTGTAACATCTGACCTTTGTCCATTAGGGGAGGATATCAGCTTGTCATCTGTTTGATGTCCTCGCGTAATGTGCTCGTAATTCATACAAAAAATCTTATAATACAACACAATTGTAAATGTGGATATGTTTTTAACAATTCGAAATATTTAGAAACTACTCTCTATCAAAATTAAAATGTTCAATTTAAGACTAATTTTTAAAAAAGTAAAATAGATTCGGTAATACCTATGGCTTCTTTCTTCTTTGCCAAAAATTATGGTCTTACGATGACAAGTGAAAAAACCAAACCGAAATTCGATGCAGAGCTATATAGTACTAGAGGAAAGCAGTACATACTTGTTCTGCTTTCCTCCGTTTCAATAAAGAAAATAACATTATTGTATAATGTTTAAAACAAAACATAACTATAATATAGTGTAAGTTTTTTTTATGTAGTTCCTGAGAATGGCATTGCAATACTTGTGGAATATGCTCCAATATCCTGTTATAATGGTAGCACGCCGATGCTCCACTGTGGAACGTATTCGAACATATAAACACATAATATAGACTTACTCGTATTTAATTAAAACATTACATAGAGTTGAAAATGACGGCAGTTTTAAACAATACTCGTTAGTCCCGCCCTATTTTAAACTTATGTTTTGGATTACTCGATGAATTATGTTAGACTTGAAAATCATGTCTTCCATGTCTACTAACCAGTTGAACATTTTGCTAATGCAACTATTAGTAAATGTACTACTCTTATTAATTTAAAGTTTATCAGAAACGTTCTTTTTACCTTTTTATTTTAGACGTCACGTCTGACAATTTTTTTCTTTCAATTTTTATTTGATTTCCCTATGTACCGTTTAATTGAAAATTTTCAAACATTTATAGATACGAGGCCTTCACGGGCTTTGAATTTATGAAAACAATAACGTAAAACGCCATACCATACGATCGTGCGAATAGATATGATCGTGAAACATGAATGCTGTCTATTCATTTATAGCGGACGCATTCAACTTGGATACCATTGAACAGATGATCGAGTAAACAGATGTATGCTAGGGATGTGTGATTTATTTTAATGTCACCTAACGCTGTTTAGAATGAAGTTTAAACATACACAAAATTGTAGCTGATGAACCAATAGGTAAATATATTTTCCAATTATTGACCTTTAATTGCTGTTTAACTAGCGATTAACCTATTCTGAGTACAGTGAGAGTTATTGATTGAGCGTTCACAATTTAGAGCATGTCGCGCCTATTACGTTTATATAAAAGGTCCATTTCGAAGTGGCTTTAGTATCGAGATATAAGAACAGCCACCCCTAGCTCGCTTGCTCTTCAAAGACGCGGTAACGCTTGTAACACACAGTCGCGAAAACGAACCGAAACCGAAACTTAGCATCGTGAGACACATATAGTTAATACCAAACGTATACGTGTGGTCAGGAGCCCCAATTTTGGTCCCCACCCTTTTTGAAGTGGAATAATATGGCTAAGTAGGAGACGCAGAGCAAGGGAAAGTATCCTCTGTCAATGCGTCCCTTCCTCGCACGATCAAAGCAGTAGGTATGTCTGTGGGCAGAGGTCACTTTAATATTTTCGCGAATTAAGGTAGCCGCTTGCTCGTTTTCCACCTTATACTATTTAAAAGAAAAAAAATAGTTTGCCCCATATAACCATTGTTTTCGACATATATATACATATTGTCAAACATTTGAAACTATATTAGAATTTGCGTGGCCACCCTGTATATTAAGTCGCGGAAGAAGAAGAATTAGTTTCAGTTTCATATTAAATTCACTTAGTTTCCGGATCGCTTTCCCATTTGTGTGCTAAAGGCGTAAATGTTGATGCGATACAGCGATGCTGATTGAATCGACGATAAAACAAATGGAACTCTCGCTCAATTTAAATAGATTGAATAGGATTTATGTTTCATTTCGCGAGTCAGGCACGTGAATAGCCGAATCCTCGACGCTATTACTTGTATTCACATAGACTGAATGCAATGTACTGACGAAATCATCAAAGCAACTGGCCAATTTCTCTCTAATTAATTGAATTATGGTCTTATTGTAAAAGAATTAGAGTAAGATTTACCCCGAGAATTCTGATTTCAATATGGTTCAATTGGATATAAATACTTATGGTATAATTAAAAAGCTCAAGTATTTATTTCCATAGTTAGAATTTATAAGTGTTAAGCTCAGTACTTTAATTTGTCTGAAACTAGTCGGATTACACACCAACCGTGTAGTCCACACGTTAACTTAGTCGGAATTTATTTTGTGTTTAATATCTCACGAGTATTCATAATTTTAATCATTTTTACTTGGATGGCACTTGCTTAAAATTGTTTTAATATCATCAGCTTCAAGTATAGAACCTAACGATGTCTGAAATTCGTTATAATTTCATAGACTCGACCGACGTTAGCGATAATAAAAGGCACTTGAAAACGTCGGAGGCCACTCAACGACCAGACCACTCGCTACCTCCTACCTTCTCCCCATCCTACTCTTATTAATATCAGCGTATGCTATTGCAAATTCCATTTTAAAGATGGCGGTTATGTTGGAAGCCAGATATCTAAAGGCATATTTACGTATCTCAAAATCTGTGCCTGAAATGTAAAAATATACTAGGAATATCACCACAAATCTGAAAATTTTTAAATTGTCCTCAATTACACAGCATTATGACTTAAATTAATGCATTGTTTGATGACATACAAAGGTCATCTTTATATAACCTGAATGAATGAAAATGAAACCAATTTATAAAAACCAACGCATTTAAAATCATAATAATTAATCAGCCGAGAAACATCGCCACATCAAAGTGAATATCGAACATATTCCATCGCAAACTCGTGGTTTACGTGTCGGTTTCTATTGTCGAAGCATTGTATAAATTCATATTGACATCTCTTATTTCTGGTTGAAAAAAACAGAGACAACAAAATCCGTCAAAAAGTATCACAGCAGTGGGATTTCACGGTTACAAGTTGTGAATGTTCGGTGTTACAGTGATTGCGTCCTTGCGAACTGTTTTCATTTCCCGCCGTCACACGTCAACTTGACGTCTGTCGAAGCTTCGCCTTGATGAAACTGGGAGGCTGCGCCGATGAACGAGGCTTTCATAACCATTGTGACGAGAATGAGAGTCGACATTGTCTATAGCTATTTTATATAGCACTGGCATTTATTTAGAATTACAATATTTTTTTCCTTATTATTATTATTCTTGATTTTAAATACCCAAGGTTAGGCAAATTGTTAGGTCAATACAGCAAGATATCTTTGTATACGACGCTGATGTATTGTTCGAAAAAAGTTCCGAAGTTTGTATGAATGTTTGTTAAAAGTTATCTCTAGAACGGCTCAACGGATCTTGCTGAAATTTGACATAGATAAACATAGCTTGGCTTGGCTCGGGTACTAATGATGTTTTTTATTTTAATTCCGCGCCAACGAAGTCGCGGGCATAAGCTAGTAATTACTATTATTTTGATTTATATATAATTATAAACTTTTTATAAACTAAATAAAAAAGAATATTTTAATAACTCTCTATTCATGGCCAGTATCATTCGAAAAAAGATACAAACCCACTTTTACATAAAAGTTACTGTTACAAACTAGTAAGTTAAATACCTAAACATACAAAAATCTGTAGCGACGTAGCAACCTATTTATCTCACTACCGCAATATCTATCAAAAGTTCTAGTTACAAAGTTATATAGCGTATATTTGCAAAGCTTTACTCCGCTACTTGGAAAGTGTTTGCTTAAACTTTAACAGTCCAATTGCAACTCAATCTCGGGCGGAAATGTTGAAGCCGCAGAGGCAATATACCGCGGCCCGTCCAGATCCGCCTCCCACAGGACACGTCGACTCGAGTAATAATCCACCCAATTTCTAGTGTACAGCCACATTAATTTGATAAATCGTACATGTAAACGAACGTCATATCAAAGAATGAAATTATAGCTAGTGACGTTTAAAAAGCTCTCGTGTATAGTAAATTTATATCTTGTGTCATCAAAAATAAATATTATAATAGAATAAACGCTGATATATGAAGTCCGTTTATCCGGAAAAGGGTTGCATTAGCAAGTCAGAAAATATATTATTAAAAAAAAATGTTATTGTAGCAATACATTCTAGGTTGTATTTCGGATTTATGCCGACCCTTTTGGCGACCAACTTGAGTGAAGGAAACTTAAACAGAATAATTAGTCTGTAGTACGCCTTATTTTATTACAAACGAATCATTTTACACCCTAAAATTAACTGTCTTAGTAAATAAACGAATAAATACAATTTGCTATTTATTAGTGCTTAAGTTTCGCTTAACTTTATATGTATAAAGTTCAAAAATCATGCAATTAGAGCTAGATTGTTCCTAATTTGTAATTACAAATAGTAGTCTTGTAAAGTCCCATTTAACAGTCGCCTTGTAAGTTGTTAATAGTGATCCGAGCGGCGGGCTTCGCTACAATTAATCAAATTATTCAATTAAACTCTCCGTCCATGAAACACCTTATTTTAAAGTATTCTGTTCCTGGTAATTCAATGCGCTACGATTCTCAAATGCTATTATTTCTTACAAAGTTAAATCGTCGAAAGATGGCGGTATAAAACAATTTGTTTATTTATTTTTTCATTAATCATATTTGATTTTTGAATAAATCCATTTTTCCTGTACTTTAATAAATTATGGCATATTTTTGTTATGAAATAAATATGTACCTATCTTGTGAAATCGATACATTTTTAATTCTGCGCGAACAGAGTCGCGGGCGACAGGGCGACAATGACGATGACGATACGAAGGCGCTTATCGCAAATATTCGTACTACTGAATTTAGAATTAAAGGTATAATAAATAAATGCTCGATTTTTAATTAAGAACGTTTCCACGTCACGTTTAAACGTTGACATTACAGCTATTATTTACTTTAGCTGCGACTGAAATACTGTTAATGTACTCAACAACTTAGGCTGAACGAAAATTACGTTTACATAAATCCTTTCTAAATATACGCACAACGAAACAAATGAGTACAAGCTGTACAAAACGGAAAGCTTTTTTAAATTAACAGAAAAAAAATCACCTTAATACATTAGAAAAGTTAGATGAAAAAGCGGAGCTTTTAAAATTTCCGTCAAAACACGTGTTTTTTTTCGCTTCATTGAATGAGGTTTTCTCTGTTTTTGCTAGTATATTCCATTATGAAATGTAAACCAAAACGGAGTGTCATAGGGTATAAATCAGTCAAGTTTTTTTACATTATTACTAACTTATTTTAACATATATTCCCACGTACATGACATTACTAGAATACCAATCTGTTTATCTACCTTGTATATAAACCATTATTCGTCCAGCGAACTTTAGTAGCAAAAAAATATAACTTACGTTTTGTTGTTTATCAACTTACTACCACGTGTATGTGTCAACGACATAGTGCTAACGAACGTATTATGTTAATTAAGTATAATCGTGGATTTCCACTGCCAAAACAACGGTACGAAAACGTAGTTTAATCACTGTTTTTGCTAAGAGTATGAGTGGGATGTCAATATGTTTTTGTACGAGCCTTTCAGCATTGGAAACAAATAGTAAATGATGCTACATGTTTACTACTCCTTAAAGACACATATAAATTCTTCTCACATTTTACACACACTAAAGTACTAGACGTAGTTTCCCGTATTTTCTATTACGCACTCGAATAGACTGGCACATTGATCGTTTACACTTTACATTATTCGAATTCCTTTGCAGTCGCGACAGATATTGTTTGTAGAGTTCGTATTTCTTAATATATCTACATCAAAGTTTATTTCATTGAAGTTATTAAATTTGCACGTATTTGCTCGACTGTCTCTGAGGAATGAAAATAAATAATGATGTTTATGAAACCTTTAATACATTCTGGAGTATTTATTATATTATATTTTAATTAAGGTCATTAACATCAAAGACAACAAGATTAAGTAGACTAGAAATACCTACCTACAAAAAGCATATTAAACTTCCTCAACTTTGGCTTTTCGTATTTTTTAAATGCTTACTACATAAACATGTTAGTGTTGTTAAGGTAAGCTTTTTTATTATTTTGCAGGAATCTAGTGTTGTTTTTTTTTAATCCGTATTTATGTTGTTTACCGGACGAAGGCCAATTCTCGATTCAACCTACGATCGACTCGTTAGTCGGAACTAACTGTCGATCCTTAAAGGTGGAGCTAACCACGTGCTGGTCATACCGTTGCCCACAACAGACTGCGATCGAAAGAGACTCATTTAAACTACTTTTCCACTAAGCGACTAGTCGTACGCAGTCAGTCGCCGTTGTCGAGTTTCTAGTAGCAATACTTTACACCGCGATTACCTCTATCTGTTAAAACCCTAATTAGAAAAGTTCAAAGAATTTATAAAAAAACTTTTTCCTGAATTTTTGAAGACATCAGTAAAAATGGTACATGCGTATATGGCGCGGCCTCTTGCTCGTAGAAATAGTCGCGCCAGTCGTCGGCAGCAGTCGCGTCGCACCCACTCACGCAGGTCTAGGCTTCTAGTGGAAATGACGTCTTATAAGGCAAGCCTGCACCGAGCGTGCTCTGAATCGGCATGCGCTCATTACCCGACCCTATTCATTACCGGGCTAAATAACTAATGGCGTAGCGTCTCACACGTCTCACCAGTTAGTTTCAATGAAGTCGGTTCCCGTGGACGGAAGCGCTTAGCATTGCTATAAATTGAACTCGTCGATACACTTGATCTGATTTTATGGATTTATAAAACAAGTTTGAACTAGATTATACTTGTAACAAATCTTTAATTAAATATTTAATATAATATCGTGTTTATTATACTTGCAGAACTAGTAAGTATACCCACTTGTTATGGCATGTTAAAATAGGGATACCGTACGTTATCTACCTGAATAAGCTAGAACATAAAAGATCTTGTAGAGAATGAACACGCCATAATATGCTTAGCGTAAATTTGCGTGACTACTTCGTACACATTTAAGTTATTTAAAAAAATTATAATTAAACCACAATGTTAAATAAATAAACGTCAAAACAATAACCCACTTGTTATTTGCAGAACATGTCATTTCTCTCGACTGTCGGCCAAATGCCGAACAAAAAATATGAAAGACGTCCTTTTAATGTCTTTATTGCAGTGAAACTTAATGCCTGTTCACATTACCGCTCTGGTTAATTTCACTTGTAAACATGTCCGACCCACAAATAAAAGGAGTAAATCTATACGAGTATGGGTAGTGAAAGAGAGAAGTATAGTCGTAAAAGTTTTGTTCAAGTTTGATTAATTTTTTTTAGTTTTATAGTCAAAACACATAGATAACATACATTAAAAGAAAGCAAAGCAGATTATCATTATCGAAAAAAAACAACATTTGATGAAATTATAAAACTTATATCACTTGTTACTTAAAATTTTGCAAACAATTATTTATAACAAACTGTTGATATAAATCTACAAGTATCAATTTGTCGCATTTCAGTACACGGGGGCTATGAGCGGTGGATGCGGGGGCGGGGGCACGCGGGTGCCCACCGCGGCATCACCGGCCAATACGGCGTCTTCGTCGTCGTCCAACACAGGCTCGGCGGGCGGCACACGCTCGACCAGCCTCAGCACGGGACCGCCGCCCGCCAGCTCGGCGTCCACGGGCGCGCCCGGCGACCAGCTCAGCCGCACCAACCTCTACATACGCGGCCTCGGCCAGAACACCACCGATAAGGACCTCGTCCAGATGTGCCAGATGTAAGTTACATAGTCTAAGTTACATAAGTTACATATTTTAATGATTTGTAAAAATTTTAAGGATGCAATTACATCTTACTTTGCACTGAGACAGCTGGTCCAGTAATTTCTTTCGCTGACCAAAGCATGCACTTTAAGACTCCTAGTGTATACATCTAACAGTTATCTTCAGTAATTGGAAAAGCGTTAGAGAAAGACCTGGGAGCTCTTAAATAATAACATTGTTTTTTGTAAATAAAACACGTTCAATGAGTCGTGTAGTACATTACATATTGTGCTCGTTTATTTGCCAACTTCTTAAAGCTCTATTCTCATTTTCAGGTACGGCAATATAATTTCAACAAAGGCAATATTGGATAAAAATACAAATAAATGTAAAGGTAAACAACATTCGTACGTACTCTATCCCTTTCTTACACTATCATAGTTATTGTATATTTCCTGTATCTACATAATATATGTTACTTCTAGTTGAACCTACCTTATCAGTGCATAGATTCACGTATGTATGTAACGTATAGTATATGATATCAAAATTGTTACCATTTGAATATATTTTGCATTGAAAGACTTAATTCGTAACTGATATTAATATTTTCTAGAATACCATATATCTTCATTAAAATAATCCATCTATGGTGAGAATTTTTTCCAATATATGCACGATTCTAGATTCGATTTATTCATGTTTACCTTTTTCATAAAATATATATCATAATATGTTGATTTCACGTATTGTTTTCGTAGCGTCATCCACACACTTTATGCACCAAAGCACAGATAACTTTCTAAATTTAACTTTACAAAGATGGCACACGCATCAATCGATGTGTTCGATGCGATACTTTCGCGTTCATACTGTCATCCTGCTACTTTGTGTAGGCAAGTAGGTATCTTTGTGTCAATAGTTACATAGATTTTTGTTATATGTTTAAAATTATTAGATGTCCTCTATTATAAGCATGTCATTTTAAATTTGACGACCATATTAAGGTCATTTCATTATAAAATGTTTTAACTTTTATCTTCGCAGGTTATGGTTTTGTAGATTTCGAAACGATCGCGTCGGCGGAGGCGGCGGTAAAAGGATTACAAGCGAAAGGTGTTCAGGCCCAGATGGCTAAAGTGGGTATCTGGTTCCTGCGTAGACTGAACCGTGTACGTTGTGCATGCAAGTAATACTATTATGACTAACCGCCTCATCCTAACCCGCTCTCATCCAACTATATTGGTACCAACATTACAGAATACATTCTTATACATATGCGCTGTCATCAACTGTTTGAGAGGAATGACAACTTTATAACGTATGTATTCCAATTGAAAATACTACGACATAATTTTTGCCAAGTAAATAACAATATTTCGTTGGGTATAAAATGCAAGATTTCTATACCATGGAACTAAACACGTATACAAAAATGACAGATATTTGATACTTTTTAATATTCCTTCTAATATTTAAATAAAAATTTCTTAAAATTACACATTTGTGATATCCCAATCCATTCCTATATTCCGTCTACCATTACATATAGCTCTAGTTTATAATATACTTTTAATAATGTGGCCGTAATATTTGGAACTCAAAACAAACATAAACAATATTCTATAATTAGTGCTAGAATCAACAAAAATATATAAAAAAATCTACATTGTAAATACTTCTCATTCATGATAAAATATAAAGATTTCTTGATATATTCTACAGCCTAGTGCAGGCGTATCTTGATTAGATTCCGTAGGTCCAGTTGTAACGCCAGAACACACGCATCAATTTTTATAATCGATCCGTCAGTTTGTGTTTGGGGTACCGCGACAACTGATAGTTTGCGCGTACGTCCGTGTGACAAGAGACTAGTTGGTTGTAAGTATTCGCTATCCTGTCAGTGGTTCGCTCGGCGCCGACATAACGCTTACCTAACTTACTTGAGACATGTCCATCCTGTCGTCTTCTATATCGTTTGCTTTAGCGTCATAACAATGTACTATCGCTACTGGGCTCTGGGTATTTCTATGCTTTCAATATTAAATAGTGTGTATGCGAATTAACCAGCTTCATAATCTCTATATGCTGATATATTCCAATATCGTTGATAACATAACTAAATATAATACTTAATATATTATAGCGTATTAGATCCTAACCGCTGATTTACAAACTGTCCGAGTTGGCTTCAGTGTCTAGATTATCTATGCGGGCTTTGAGCTAATAACAATATTAATACACGTAATATGAGACAGCCTTTCATTCCTTTGTTAAAGCGTTAAGGTGATACTAAATAATAAACATAGCTTTTTGATTTGAAGTTTACTTCTGTAACGTCCTCAAAATCTAGAAAAAAAAAACATTTCATACTTTCACACACAGATGTAATTCCATTTTAAAGACACTTATTTTCTTAAACACACGTAAATTTCAAATTCGAATTCCAAATTTAAATTCAAATATCATCGAATTATAACTGTCGAGCGTGTACTTGATCTGTGCGTTGTGATGCATTCGCAGCAACAGGAGCAGGACCCGACCAATCTTTACATGGCCAACCTGCCACCGCACTTCAAAGAGAACGACGTGGACCAACTTTTGGCCAAGTTCGGGCAAGTGGTGTCGACGCGCATACTTCGCGACACGCACGGCCACAGCAAGGGCGTCGGTTTCGCCAGGATGGAATCGCGTGAAAAGTGCGAGCAGATCATTCAGGTAAACGAGAATAAGTTTAAACATGTTTCAGAGAAATTGGCAAGACAAAGTGCTACCAAATTTTAATTCTACCGTACACATTACATGAAAAGTTGAATTAAAATTTGGGGAACCTAATTATAAAGTATAGAAGTAGCAACTTATTGTCTATATATCTATATATATAAAAGAAAGTCGTGTTAGTTACACTATTCATAACTCAAGAACGGCTGAATCGATTTGACTGAAAATTGGTGGGCGGGTAGCTTAGAACCAGGAAACGGACATAGGATAGTTTTTACCCCGTTTTCTATTTTTTATTCTGCGCGGACAGAGTCGCGGGTAAAAGCTAGTGAGTTATAAAAGAGCGATTGGTCTTTTCTTTTATTTCAGTATTTATTACCAGTTAAAAGTAAAAAGTTGTTTAATTTTCAGATGTTTAATGGCAACTCGATACCGGGGGCTAAGGAACCGCTGCTTGTGAAGTTCGCCGACGGCGGCAGCAAGAAGAAGTCGCTCTACAAGCAGAACGACAACAACGGCCGAATGTGGCGAGACAACAATGAATCCATTACTCAGGTACTACTATATTCAATATTTATACATAGAAGAACACATATACAAAGTAAATAGGAATAGAGCTTTGCTTACTTACTAGCAGTTTAGTACGAATTAGCTTAATTAAATAAGGAGCTAGACATGTACCTTTATTGGAACACTAGAATGTATAAATGTACATACATTTTTACACATAATTTTGCGATGGTAAGTGAAACAAACGAAGCAATCTAACAGTCTTCCTAACCGTTAGATTCGGCTCTGCAAAGCCAAATAGGACATTAAACGTTTTCATTCACAAAATGAAGTGTTATATTTCAGAAATTTGTAAAGGGTTCTTCATGGGCATATGCACTATTAGGTATCATTGATTATTTAGAATTTGTCTAGTTAAATTGCAAAAAGGTGCAGTTCACGATTTTCCGGTGACGGTGGTGAGGTTCATATTATTGGTTGTTTGATAAGGGAGTAAAATGGGATGTTTAGGTAAATGATTAATTTATTAATTTAGAAATACGAGTAATGTCAGTGTTATTTCATTCGATATGCCGATCAGGTTTTGTCGACTCCCATATGTATTCATTTCTTTTGTGTTTTTTTTTTGTTTATATTTTAAAATTAATTTTACGTATTTTGTGATTTTGTTTTTTTTTCAGTGTTTTTAATATATATAATTTTTTTTTTTATTATTTTAGGAATGAACCGAAGCGTACCTTATGAAGTATATTATTTTCATTCTTTTTAAGTATAATTTTGTTTGTTTATTTCACTACAGACTGATCTGATGCAAATCGAGGATTTTGAATTGGCATGAGTCTTTCTAATCACTGATTTTGTGAAATATCACAGTCATTGTACGCACTGTATAAAGGGTGTAGGGATTGTGTATGTACAACGCAAGATTACAAACATGAAGCACGACGTTACATCACACGTTCATATATATTCAAACTTTGGCCCGAGTTAAATGTAATCTTCCGTCGTTATGTGCGTTCCGGTTGAAGAGTACCCTGTATAAAGTGTGTAAACTTGGTGCGATCTGTGGTAGTGGTAGTGTGATTGTCAGTGATTAAGGACGCGTGGAGACGTTGAGCAGACGGTGTGGTTCCAGGCGATGAGCGTGAGCGGCGTGTACGCGGGCGGCGTGGCGGCGGGCGGCGCGGCGGAGTGCGGCGGCGTGTACCGCGGCGCCGGCGTCTACGGCCTCGCCTACCACCCGCAACTGCATCACCCGCATCCCGCCGCCTGGCTCCCCTACGCCGCGCTGCTGCCGCCCGCGCACCCCCACGCGCACCCCGCACACGCCGCACACCCCACGCACCCCGCGCACGCAGCGCACCCCGCGCATCCCGCGCACGCCGCGCACCCCGCGCACCTGCCCATCGACTCCGTGCCCAGCCAATACGTGAGTAGTTACAACATTTACTACACCTAAATAGGGTGTTTATTTAACAAATTATTGAATGGCAATCACAAAAGAAAGATAAATATATATATAAGTCATATAATGATAATCATGAAAATTAAGTTACATGTCCGGTTTACTATAGGAGAAGAAATTCTACCTAGTATAACGTCGGTAAGTTACATAAAGGAGTACGCAGACAAACAGCTCATGTCGATACCGACAGAGGAGGAATATTCAGTCACAATAAAAATTGAACAAAACGACTGAATTCTTTTCCTTTTCCAGGTAAACTGGGACAGCCTAAGGCCGGAAAATGAATTATACGTGAGTTCTCATATTAAATAGCAAAGTTAAACGCTCTTTACTGCAAACGAACTATTGTCCCATTGCTTTGCCATAATCACTGTTAAACAATGTTTGTCGCTTTCGAGTTTCGAGTCGGGAGAGGCGGAGAGTGTAAGCCTGGTGCGGTCGTGTTTCAGTACTTCCCGTCGCCGCCGTACCAGTTCTTCGCGGGCCCGACGCCGCCCATCATCCAGATGCCGATGGAGAGCGAGCAGGCGTCGACTGCGGCGTCGCCGGACGAGGCGTACCAGCCCTACCCGGCCAAGTAGAGGCCGCGGAGGCGCACGCCACTACCCATGCTGTACACGAGCCAAAAATCAAAGCAACTGTGACTTTTTACGATGTTAATTTGTTTTAGTTTTAATTTGCGGCCGTTGTAGACTTCATCGAAAGCTCCGCCCGGTCTCTCGTCGCCTGTTCACTATTTATTTTCTCGCCGACCCCGCGTCGGCCCCGCGCATGCGCTGTGATGTTTTGATGAGGTCTTTTGACGGTTCGAGGAGAGGATTTGATGTATAGATTATAGCTGCAATTTTAAATGTGTTTTGACATTTTAATTTTATTATTGTTTTATGGAAAAAATAAATTTAAGATTTTAGGCGCAGGTTTTGAACACGTTGACAAGATTATTTAAGATAGTTAGGTATTTATTTTAGCATAGTATAATTTCTCGATTGAATTTTTAAATTTAAACTTGTCCTCGAACGGGAATATACATTTTTATTTTTGATTCAGTGTCATATATTGTAAGATAACGGGGATTCTTCAATCGCATAATGAACACATCACGTTTTTATAATGTAGAACAAACCGTGCAATCTTAATTCCTAATCTTGTAAAAAGGAATGCGTTTTATATGATGAATGTATTGGAATGTAAAGTTTTTATAATGATATAGTTTCCTGACATATTTCAGGAGTAGGATGAGCAATATCAGAAGCGGTAGACATGGAAAGATATTTTGAAATGGTCATATCATGTTAAAAAGTTTATACCAATGAAATTGTAAAGGTAAAAGAAACGACTTATGTGTGTTATGGTTAGGAAAGATAAACATACCGATTAGATCTTGTGCGTAAAATTTATTAAGAAGATTTAGAATCTTCTGTTGAGATATATGTATTTTAAAAATACACAAAGTTGGTTTTGTCGCGTTATAGTTAAAACGGCAGATTATAAACATAATGAATTTGGTCGCGAAACGTGTTAGCGACGGTCGATATTTGAGCCACGACGTTGTGTTATGGATGGAACTGAATGTTTGTACGTCCAAAGAAGTTTGGCATGGTGCTCATTTGTTTTGAAAGGGTTCTTCATTGATGAACAGTATTACCTACGTTAAAAATTGGTCACCGGTACAGTCTTCCAAGGATCGCGGGTACCTAATTGAATTGAACCATCTCATTATTAGTATTTATTATTTTTTGGGGGTTAAATATTTCGGATTCCACGTGCCGGAGTACCCCAGCCGCAGGAGTTACGAAAAAATTAAAAAAAAACATATTACTATCTGCTCGACGATAAACACGCAAAGTTTTTACGCATTCTCACAAGCTCACAACTCCCTTGTATGCGTAGCTTAGCCATGTCGCTTAGTCGTTTTAAATATTAAATGCTTTTTCATGATTTATGTTGTCTATAAATATTTACTGAAAAATAAAAATTCCTAATCGATAACGTCGTTGCCAAACCCGTCAGACTGAATTGTATACCGTAAACTTCCAATAAGTTATTTCTTGATCCGTGTTTAATTGTTAAAAAAAAATAGAATCGACATGAATTGCAGCCCTTAAAGAGGCCGAGTAAGACGTCTCGCGTGCAAGACTCGCCGCGCGGCCATTGGCTAATGGCCGGTGGCCAGCGACGCGGACGACGCGCTCACAACTAGCAATAAGCCGTTGTATTTAACGTCTATTTATACATTTTACGAATTTTTGTACGACGAAACTCATTTTCGAAATACGTGAATAATTAAAGTGATACTTTTTTGAGAATCATGTACTGAATCAAAAGCGTAGTTGTTATGTTTAGGCGGTCGGCACATTCCAGTAGAGAACTTCGAACAAAACAAAATTCCACGATTGATTTCCACATTATGAGTTGTGAGGGATTTGAAATCCGAACAGTGAACGCCAATTTTGGCATAATTGAGCACATTTTGTACCATCACGTAGGTTTTGGGTACACTTTATGACTTTATATGAAATTTGATATTTTTATATTGAATATATATGTATAAATTATACATGGATATGTATACATGTATACACATTGTTGATGGGTACGGATGGGACCCGCTATATCGCAACTGTTTAATTCTATTTTGGCACGTCGAGAATTCATCAGAACCAAAGTATACAAATCATTAAAGTCGAGTAAGATGTAGGAAAATATTTATACAACTCAGGGACTGAAGACTAGGTAAATGTTTGATATATTTACTATATTTTAACTGACTTTATTCAAAAGCTGTGGACCGATTAAATTAAAATACAGGAACTGAGATTAGCTTATAGCAGGTTTTGGATGAAAACGTAGAATTTTGAACAATCTAGTAGATCTGTTTATGTTTCTTTTTACATCAGAAATATGCTGAAACTTTACTATAAATGAATTTACTTTACTTTTATACAGCGTAGCTGCTTACTTTTACAAAACAAATTTCAATCCTAATATAAAAAAGGATGTTTATTTTAATGTAAAGGCGTCATTTATTAAGAAAGTGTTTGCGGACAGCCAGTAACCCTTGCGACTCTCGCCGATGATATCTTTAAGTGAGATTTTTGTTAGAATTGCATTCGAAAAAACATCCTGTAGATCAATTTTACATTCGTATAATTCTTAATCGAGCCAAATTTAGTATACTGTACACAAAACCGCCTTTACATCTTGTAACAATTTCCTACTTTGTGTAACGCATCGACGACCACGTTTGGTGCTTAGTTAGGTGACTTGATCGTTTAGTGTTCAACATACGTGTACACTGTGGCTTCCTGTCAAAGCAGTCTTCCGGTAGATATTTCCGCTAATATTTTTGTTTACGATCGATGTCAAAATATTATAAATTCCAATTATTATTTTACAAATATACATAATATTATATACAAAATGTGTAAATGTGCTCCTATACTCTAACGATCGTTCGTAAACATCCATAGAAATATACCAAACTATTTTGTCTTAAATTTATATTAGTGTAAAAGAATTATTTTCATTCCAAAGTCGATACAAATTTCCCTTAATTACCGAGTAAATGTGAAATGTATTGAAAGTGATTGATTTGAAGCAATTCGTAGCGTAGATAGCGAGTCGAGTCCCGTAGCGTAGCGTGTAAGTGACGTCACCGTCATGGCGAGATGCGGCGAAATATTATTTTTCTAATGCTTTCCTTCCATTGTGAGCAATAAAGTTGATTTGATCGTAGTGCCTTCGGCTTCGTTCGGTAACAGATGCGGGATACATACGTATTGCCGCTGCGAGTGCTTTACAAGATATTTTTACTGGTGATAGAGAAACTTACCGTGTTCGTAACAAAGTAGGGTAAATGGTAAAACTATTTTGTAGTAACAACTTAATGATGAGATAATGTGGCTGTCAAATCGTTGCATTTTCACACATGATTTTAAAATTTAAATCGAAAATAAAGTTGTAGATGTTCCTAGTAAAACTCACTTCGACATTCTTGACATGTCTGATATGCGTCCTGTACGGAGGACATGCCTTGCGAAATGCAAAGCGAGATATATCCTGGCAGATCGAGAGCACAAAATGCATATTGGGAAACCGATTCATTAAAACCAAATTAATTCTAAATTAAAAATCATGTCGATGAGTTGAAGTGTTAAGTAAATGTTTTAAATTAAGTCATATGTTATAAGTGATCGTTCAGGTCGTTTTGGAAGTGAATTTGGAAGAATTTGGGATGATGAAGTATCGATGGCTAGATATAGGTCTTAGGTATAACATAGATAGGTTAGAATAGTAAAAAAAAATGTTTCGATGCTAAGATACATAGAATAGAGAAGTAGAATAATATATTCGGCGGGGGCTCGGGGCGTGCGCGCCGTCGCCGGCTCTAGAATAGTTTCCTTTGTTAGTTTATTAAATAATTTAATTTGAATGGACTGAAGCCGCGCCCCGCGAACGCGCCCGCGCCTGCGCCTCCCCGCCCTACCTCCTAAGCAAAACTAAGAGAATTAGTGTCAACACATTCTTGCGATAAGTTTCAGTTGGACGAGTTTGCTTTCACCTCTTTTGTTATGTAGTTGAATAAGTGTAAAGAAAGAAAATTAATTGAAAAAAAAACTGTCGGAAGTGTCGATACGATTGTTTGTCCAATGTGTATTATTATAGGGTGGCGTTCTACCCGGCAGACTAGTCTAGATCTTAGATTAGAATAGATAAAAATTTAGTTAGGTAGCCTAGGAATACGAAATGCAAAAACATAAAACTTCATAAAATGTAAAAAAAAAATGAATTGAAATTGTTGGTAAGAAAGAAATATTTTTAAGGGACATGTTGCTTCGTTGTGTTATGATGTGGGGTTTGGCATAACTATGATAATAGTGTAAAGCATTTCTCTCAGAGAAACACATAGAAGAAAGTTATGTATCTATTTTGTTACAAAGTGTTTGCAAGTTTCTATATAGTGCTATGAGCATTTTACGTGACCCGCATTATTTATAGTTATGCTGAATGGAAAAACTAAAATAATATATAAATAAAAACAAAATGGTACTAAGAAGCATGTTTTATTGTGACGAGTCATGTTCCTTTGCATTGAACATATTTTGTAAGAGCAAATGATTGAAATAAAACAAGCAAAACCAAATGCTGTCTTTTCATTTAGAAACTACCTAAACAAAACCAACTGAATGTAATCCGACATTACAACTGCATCGAATCTATTCTTGTGAACGTACATAAATGGTCTTTACTTCACCTTACGTTTGTTAAGAATTGCTTACACTATTCTCTTAAAAAGAGCATGAAGGGGCAGGAGGGCCTTCATCAGAAATCATATTGTGCGAGTATAAAAGCGGGTATGTCGGCAGGTGGGCGTGAACAGATCACGAGTCCTTGTTGCAATCGCAGTTGTTTAATAAGGGTCAAGTAACCAAAAATACACAGTGGAATGAACACTGTAGTGTCTAACCAACGCGACATCAACTTAATTAAGCGGTAGATTTTATTTGTTAATTAGATGCTAAGCGATTCGTCGCAAGCGTGGTGCGCGGGCGCCGTCTCGAACAAGACTGTTCAATGGCCGCCCTCACAACCATCGACAGTGACGCTTCGCTTGGCTGAAAAAGTCAACCAGTCATTTGACTTTGGCGGATACGCCGTCAAGCACTTAAAAGTCAAGACTTTTCTTTTTTGCTAATTGTAATTTAATTGAAGACTTATAAAAAAATATAATCATGAAATATAAAAAAAAAACTTCACAAATTAATTTCCAAAGAAGTATGTAATTGAAAAAATCTTCTAAAATAGAAATTACAGATTTCCGCAAGGAATGGAAAAATAAACAACAACAAGTGACACATATTTGGAAAACACCAAAATTTTCCACACCTCATACAATCAATGTCTAACACTTCACAATAATTTCATCTTTCATCACCTGAAGTGACACTTGTAATACATAATGTCATCACACTAATTGTCTTTGAAAAAAAAAAAAAAAACATGTGTATAAAATTTCAACTGCGATAGTTCCTTGGTCACTTAGCACTTGATCTGAAATCATGCAGATGCCGTTGCATGTTTCGCTTTGAATATCCTAACAGTATTATCACAGGAGCCGCTGACAAGAAGCGCTGGGTTAGACCAGTCACAACAGAGCACTTTGTCTTCATGACCTGTTAAATCATACAGCGGTGTTCTTGGACTGAAATATAAATAAATTGCCTTTTAAAAACATCACTAAGGCATATGAGATGCAAACGAAAATGATTTCAAAGCAATTTTTACAATAATCACAAAGTCAAAATTAATTACAAAGCTATATTCATAAATATTACTTTAAAAAAGGGCATATTTATATGTAAAAATTTGTTACCTCTGGTTTAGGATAATATTTACTTAAAGAGTATCTTAGTGTTACACTAACCTCCTAGTCTCCCAGAGTTTGACCTGTCCATCATATCCTGCGGAGAGGAAGAGTGTGTCCCTGGTGGTGGACCAGCGCACCGACTGCACCCAGCCAGAGTGTGATGTAAACGTTGTTTTCACAATACTTTCTAAAATACAAATTATATTCAGATATAGAAACACATAAAATAGTTTAATTTTTTAACACTAACATGTAACAATGGAAACTCATAAGTGATGTTTTTTATGTACATAAATATATGTCATAATCCATTGAAAGTATATACTATTTACATTTCTTAATGTAATTATTTAGAATAAAATATTTACCTGTGGATCTTGGATCATAAATTCTGACATGTCGGTCAGCGGAAGCTGTAACGATGCTGTTGTTCAGCGGCGACCAATCAGCGTCAAAGAATGCTTTGTTACCTAAAATTTAAATTTAATACAACATTAAGATAGTATTTTTATTGCCATAGACTTATAAATAATAACAAATATTTATTCTTACATAAATTTCTCTATACTTTTATAAGCTAATCTTTTCACAGTCAAGGAAAATATTTTTACCTTCTACAAAAATCATTATCGATTGTTCAATTATTATTTAATCGATATTTTTTTTACTGAATGTCAAAATAAAACGTATGTCCAAAACAGCAAATGTGTTTCTGAACTAAAAAAAAAAAAGAACTGTACTAAGCTATTGTAGCTAAAATATTGTGTTGCATTGGCATTGGCATTTAGTCTTGGAAATCTTATGGTACTGTAAATAAATTAATTTAATTATTCATAGAAAACACCAAAGTAGTTTTAACATAATTTTAAAATACATACCAGCAATTTCTTGTTTAATTCCCACAAGTTCACAGTCCCACAACTTCAGCAGATGGTCCCAGCTGCTAGACAGTAGTGTGTTGTAGTCCACCCACTTGACCGCAGATACCGCTTCTCTGTGGCCTTTCAGTGTTGACTTTGGTGTCTATTGGATAAATGGAATAATGATTGAGATTATAACTGTGAATTTTCACTGTCTAAATACTTGCATAAACATAACAGTGTGCAAACTGGAATCAGTTTAATAAATTAAAATGTAAATCTTATTTAGACAATTATAAAGTTGTCGATCTCTGAAGACCTATAGTCTATTAAAATCCTGCGAATAGTAAAGAAACACTTCATATCTAATCTACTTAAGATGTGTGGACTACTGGATTTTCTTACCCTGGAATTTCCTTGTTCTGGTTTACTCCTCTTTTTCGCAGGCACATTGTCTTCATCTGTTAAACCTGAAAGTAACATTTTATGCCATTTTACCCTAAAAATATATCACTAAATTAAATGTAGATTAAAAATATTCTGACTTACTGGCACTCCATAAACATATATTATTGTCCCAACTGCCAGTAGCAAAGTGTTTTGCATCAACTGCCACTGCAATACACTCTACTCCTTTATCATGACCTCGGCAAGTGACTACACAATCAACAGAATTGCGTGCCACATTCCACACCCATAGCATTGCTGACTGGTCGTGTGAGCAACTGAAACATATTCATGCTCTCAAATAAATTAAAAATGAACCAGCAATATTAATGCAAAGCTGCAGACAGAGAATATGGAATTCCTTAATCTGGACAACAGATCTAGCGGCAACACTTTTTATTAAAAACTAGCTTTTACCCGCGACTCCGTCCGCGCGGAATAAAAAAAAAAAAAAAAGAAAACGGGGTAAAAAATATCCTATGTCCTATTCCTGGTTCTAAGCTACCTGCCCACCAATTTTCAGTCAAATCGATTCAGCCGTTCTTGAGTTATAAATGGTGTAACTAACACAACTTTCTTTTATATATATAAGATAAAATATAACATTTATACTCATTTAATAAACTCTCTTGCTCATCTACATGATCATTAATTTTGTTTGATTTGTACTTTTTATTGTTGAAAGAAGATAATCTTATTAATACTATAAATGCAAAAGTTTAGATGGATGGACGGATGTTAGTTACAAGGTATCTCTTTAACGGCTCAAAAGATCTTGACACAAATGTACAAAATAGCCTGGAAGAACATCAGGTGTATCAAGTTTTTTAATTGAGTTTAGACAGAGTTGCATGCAATAAATAGTAAAACTCTTAAATTATTCTATCAATATGTTATTTGCACTATGCTAAGTAACACTCTACAATAGACTTGAATTATTATAAAATTCACAGAAATTAAACTTAATAAATCTATATTTTGTACTTTCATTTAATATTTCAAATGAAATGTACCTTGCAAAACTGGCCTGGTCACCATCAATTGATACCCATGAAACACCCTTAACTGGTGAGGTGTGTCCGGGAATCGCCAGCTTATGTTGACCTTTTGTAGTCCAAATGTGGATGCTATTATCATAACAGCCTGAGAGAATCCTGAAATTAATAAATATTTGAACATTCTACAAGCACCTGTTAAAATACTTTTTTTCAATGAAATATATCTACATACCAACTGCCATGAGTATGGACTGATGATACCCAGTCATCATGCATTAAACATTCTTGAGGTTTGGGAGCCGGAAATCTTTCAAGATATTCGATCTCTAAAGTATCTTCTGTTGAAATCCCCTTTTCTTGCAAATGTTCTGCTATAGATGTACACAGTAGTTCGCCACATACCAAAAAATCAAATTCAACCACTTTCTGAATCAAAGGTTTGGTTTCTTTTAAAATTGCATTTAGCAAATTATTTAGTTCCGGTGACTGAACATTACTTTGAATTGCGTATGGACTATCTGGTACTGCATATCTGTAAATTAAAGAAATTGTTCACTATGCACGTGTAATGTGAAAACAAACACGCCGGATTGATAAAAGTTACACCCACTGTTCCTGTTTTGTTACAAAACGCACTTGCAACTGAACTTCGGCTTGGTCAGCCATGGCTTGTAAAGTGTAAAGCAATTTAATTTTGTAAAATCACCAAAAGTCACGATTTTAAGTTATAATTTATAATATTTTTTAAAGTAACTTTTATAACCACAATATGCAATGAGACCAATGACAGAAACGACATTAAAAATTTGACAATTCGTTGTTGACATTTACATGATTAACTCATTTTAGTTTGGATTTCCTGCCAACATTTTTTGTAGCATTATCTCCACTTATCCATCAATAAGCTCAGACTATGAGTATGAAGAATATTTTTTGTTAAAATTTTCGACTATTGAAATCTCGGGTTTATTTTATCTACCTACTGCCAGAAAAGTTAACCAAACCTAATCTTTGCCTTGTTTTAGGTGAAGTGGGGAGAAGTTTAGGTTATGTGTCACATTTTCAAATATTTAAGTTTTCAATGTGCTAATATTTTCATTATATTTAATAATGGGGGTGAAGCCAAATAACGATGATAATCCAGATAACAATTATGTATTCAGTAGAAAAGCCGGCAGAAGTATTATAGAGCGTCGGCCCGTATTTGCACCAGATGGCGAGTAAGTAAACATAAAATAAACAATTCTTGGAGTATTTTAATGTTTGTCCATAAAACGTGCTAATGTTGATTAAAATTTTCAGGTCTGTACTGGTGATTGTAGAAAATATAGTAAGGGTTTATAATATACAAACAGGGGACTGTTCCCGTACTCTAGAAACTGAAACCTCTATTACAGAACTAGTGGCCGTACAATTCCCCGAAAATGAAGAATACAATTTGTATGGATGTTCTGACTCTGGCTGCGTTACAATTTGGACTTGGGAGAATGGAGCAGTGCTTAGGGAAATTGTAAGTATAAGTGTACTGCACAATTTTATCTATGAATACAGCAATAGTGAATAGACATTTTACGAAATTTACATTAGACTAAATTCTTGTCCGGAGTGTCTGCAGGACAGGTGAAATAATTTTTAAATTACCATTATATTCTTTAATTCAAGGATGGTAAAGTTCATTTTATTAAAACAATATTAATTTTATTTTAATTAATTAATAAAACATTAAATCTTTTTCAGAATCTTCAACTTCCAGAAGAAATGAAAATTATGACATTTGATTTACTTGATAGTAATGAATGTTTTATCACAGCATTAAGACCTAATAAAAATCTTTACCTTGCCACCTACTCAGTGAAGACTGGAAGTTTAATTCATGAATATGTGGACACCAGTCCATTTTATTACAATATTGTTAGAGTCGCTGTTGGCTGGTGCTATGGTGATAGATTTGCAGCTATTGTAAACGGCACAGCAAGAGTTTACATACAGAATTTATATCAGCCACATGTGAAAACTGAGTAAGAATAATTTTTGGTAAAAAAACAACAAGAAATTGCTTGTTGTACTGTAAGAAAATAATGAAACAATCCATTCATTTTTCCAGAATTGTAAATCACAACAAATTTAGAATATTATCAGTTGCGGCTCATCATAATGATAATGCTATTGCAATAACTGATGCATTTGGACGTGTTACTATATTCAGAGGGAACTTATATGACTACAGGAATGTTGCTAGAGAAGTTTTACATTGGCATTTTCTTCCACCACTTGCGGTGTGTTTTTCAGTACAAGGTAATAATATATTTTTATACTTAGATATTTGTTGATACCTATATTCATATTTAAATTTCAAGAATGTGCTTGTGAACTTGACAGTCGCTTTAATGATTATTTGTGAATTTAATAGTTTATGAAGAAGAGAAACATAAATAAAAAAAGTACATAAATTTTTATATTTACTAAAAATGAAACTTTTCATACTTATCCCAATATGAAAAACATAGAAAAATGTTAGGATCAGTCATTTTTTCATAGTAGTATTTTTAATAAACAATAATTGAATTAGTAGTTGATTATGTATTACTATTGTTTTGTCTTTTCAGGTAATTACTTAATGTCCGGTGGAATGGAAAAAGTTTTAGTGAAGTGGACATTAGGCCATTTGGCGAACAAAGCAAATGAGAAAATCTTTATACCTCGATTGCCAGGCATGATAAGATTTATTACAGCAAATAGCTCCCATGTTGCAGTCACTTTGACTAACAATTGTAAGTTATATTTGAGTTTACAAAAATTTATTAGGCATCTATACTAATCTTAAAAAGTATGTAGTTAGCTGATAGATACTGTCATCATCAGCTCACTAAACATCCCTATTGAGGGGCTCTGAACCTACCCCAAGTTGGGGTGACAGGCCATAGTCAACCATGGTGGCTCAGTGCATGTTAGTTGACTTCACACATATCTTTGTATTTCTTCTCAGACATGTGCAGGTTGCATCACAATGTTTTCCTTCACCGTAAGAACGTCGGATACATGCACATATGTAAATCGAAACTCGAAAAACACATTGGTACATGGCGGGATTCGAACCCAGGACCTGCAGATTGCAAATCAAGTGCTTAACTCCTGAGCCACCGACGCTCCTATCATTTGTTAGTCAGTTATATTTTGTTGCAGCGGTTGTGATAGCAAGTGCACAATTTCGTGTGCTGTCGACTTTATTGGAATGTGGGGGACTATCACCTGTTGCTCGAGCTATCAACACAGCACTGGTCTATCACCGGCCATTAGATGCGTTGCTTATGAGTGGCAGGACTGGTCATTTACAGTTGTACTCCACAACATCAGATAAGGTTCTTTATAATGTAAGTATACGTTGACTTGAATATTAACAAGGTTATAAGGTACCTTTTAGTATAGACAAAGACTTGACAATTATTTTTATCTTAAAAACCTTTTATGATCAATTTTAGTAAAATAATCCACAGTATGTCAAAATGAATAACTGAACAATAGAAATATCTACATAATCTGTTTCATTATAGAAGAAATACACCAATTTTACCTTTTCCAACAGATTGATATAACAGAAATGAATAGTACACCATCGGAGAGAAAGAATCTACTTCCACTGGAGACAGAGATCACCTGTGTGACTGTCAGTGGAAATGGTACTTGGCTCGTCACTTCCGAGTACAGGAATGATGGCATCACATACCCTGAAGAGAAACTAAAATTCTGGTTGGCACAGAAAAAAAACCCATCGCCTTTCAAACTCAACACTTGCGTCAATCTGTCACACGGTGGATGCAATGTTGTATCTTTAGCTATTAACTTTAGGGGTCACTTTTGCGTATCAGCGGGCACAGATCAGAAAATAAGAATCTGGAAGAGAGAGTCAACTATACTGCCACATAAGAAGATAATAACATGGAGTTGTGTGACCGCTTGCTATTATTCATTGGGGACTTCACAATTTCTATCAAATAGTATATTGAATAATTTTAAAATTGGAGAAAAAGTGGATAAAGGAAGTGTTGAAACTATGCCTTATTTGACAAAAGTAGGCAAAAAGGATGATATAATCGGGAGGATATTGAATATACATAAAGAGTACTCTTTGTTTGATGGAGGAATGATCAATGAGGGTATCGAGAGAAATGATGAGTTCAGTATGGGTGGTGTGGCGATATCACAGGACGGGTCTTTAATCGCCGCGTGGTTCGGCTGCAAGCTGACTCTGTGGGACTCGCATTTGTGCAGTTTACGATCAACATTAACACATCCCGCATTACGACCTAAAGGTGTTCAAGTTCAGTTTGGAAGCAATGATGCTGCGCACTATGTAAGTAATTTTCAGAATCAAATGTTGCATGCATTTACCATTGGTTTCTAAGACCCTGGTTAAATCCCTGTTGAAAACATTGGTATCTCTTTTGTAAAAGATAATGAAAAGAACGATATATTTTATAAAGAGATTGTAATCTCAGAAAATGGTTACTGATGAACTCAGGGTCGTTTTGTGACATCAAACAAAAACTTTCATGAAATTTGATAAATCATTAATAGTATTTTATTTTGTATGAAGAACCTATTAAAGTATTATGAAAATCATTCAAATGGTTTAGAAACACATAGAGGACAAACTAATTTAACTTACAAAGTACATCTTACCAATATTATAAACGTGAATGTTTGGATGTGTGTGTATGGATGGATGGATGTTTGTTAGAATGTATCTGCAGAACGGCTAAACGAAACTCGCTGAAATTTGGCATAGATGTAGAACATAGTCTGGAAGAATACATAGGCTACTAATTATTTTTTAATTCCTCGCGGACGGACTTGACTCGTAAAAAATAAACTAAAAAAAAATACTAACAAAGTATACGATATTGCAGTTGGTATGTACGACGGAGCATTGCCTGGCCGTATGGAGTCTACTGTCTCTGACAGTGAAGTGGTATGTTCAGCTGCACCCCACCTGCCTCGCTGCTGACCCCGCCTCCAACAAGATGGCCATCACCACTGTTAACAATGATGGTAAGAACCCTGGATATATTTGTATATATATCTAGTCATGTTAGATAATGAATTAAACAAAATAAGCAAAAGAAATGCCTAACGTCATCAGTAAAATTTATATTAAACTAGCTTTTACAAGATAAAAAAGTTCCTATGTCCGTCTCCTAGTTCTAAGCTACCTCCCCATCAATTTTCAGCTAAATCAGTTCGACCAATCTTGAGTTATAAATAGTGTAACTAACACGACTTTCTTTTATATATATAGATTTGTAAAGCGTCCCTATCGGTACAAATATTACGTTATATACGTTAAAAATATTCGTGATAAACCCTCTGAAGTATTAAATGCTAAATAAAGCATAAATTAGACTAGAACAGTAAAAGGAGATTGGTTTTGTATCAAGTTTTTCTCAAAAATAGTAAGAAAAGTGAATAAAAAACCAATCATCAAAAAAACCTTAAAAAAAATTCGGGGACAAAAAGAAAATAAGCCTTCGTATGAATAAATTGTCTTTAGAAGATTAGAGTAATTCTGAGGTCCTTAGAAGAAACCTGTGATGAAGTAAATTTATTTCAGTGTACATCTTCACGCCGCACAGTTCTACTCCTCTGATGGTACACAAACAGCTGCTGGACCCTCGCTCTGGTGTCTTCAGGCAGTGCACCTTCGCTGCGGCCGCTAAAGACCATGTCAGGCTTTACGTCATGAGGAATAACTCCGTAAGATATTTTTTTTTGTTTTAAACACAGTCAAGGAAGAATATTAAGTAAAAGTAACTCTTATATAACCTAGAAAATTAACTTATTTACTATATCTTGCATATGAAACAGCGAATTATTATTAACAAACTTTCTCACACTCGCTCTCTCTCTCTTCCTCGTCTCTCTTACTTTCTTTTAGATATACTCTTTCTCTTTCATGTAACGATCAGTGATACTTGACGCGTCCTTGAATATTATAGTAAAACAAGGATATCTGAAAGATTGAGAGAAGCACTACTATCGCGGTTGGTTCTCTCAGAATATCTATAAAACCAAATTAGACTTAAAAAATGTCAAAAAACATGACATGACAATTACAGTACAAAAAAATCTCGTGACATTTTTTGTCGTTGACAGTGGGGTGCTTTCTTATCGTTTTTTACAGGAAATCTACTGCTTAGAACCAGCGCAGTCAGATGATGGTAGATTGGAGGCGATATCTCGTCGCAACATGCCGGCGAGCAAGTTCGGCGCACTGCTCGCCGAGCACCGCGTGTCGGAGGTGCTCGCCGCGCGGCCTGCGCAGCTGCAGCCTGATGACTTGCTCAGTCTAGGCAGGAACGTTATTGCACAGGTATTATTTACTGTCCAAAGCTTAAATTGTTTCTCAAATAATTTATTAAATTTTTGTAAAAATACAAACGTCAAATTCTAGACATAGCCGTTATTTTTTTTTTTTTTTTTTTTTTTTTTTTTTTTATTTTTTTTTTTTATTATGCAGTACATCAAAATTAATTACACTACAATAATTTCGCCAAACTGCAAGAGCAGTTTATTGGCGAAAAACTGCACCCAAAATGCTTACGATACACTAATATTACAAATTACTACAAAATTAATACTACAAATTACTTAATTATTAATTAAATTATTACTACAAAAGAGACACTACAATTTAAAATAAAAATATAAATTAATCTATACAAGTTAAACAGTTACTTACTCGGTAGCGTATGTATCTAGTAACTGCGTTTTGAATTTTTTCTTATCGCTGCCTTTTCTCAGGCTATCTTCTTGGAGGGCATATGCATTAAATAATCGCGGCACTAGATATCTACGCGTCCGTTCTCCATAATAGTTTTGTGCACATGGTTCGTCAAAAATATTACGAGCTGACTTTCTTAGACTACCATACACATACTTTTTAACGAGAAAGTAGTTTTTACTACCTTGCTCAGTTGCCAACAAATATTTGATTTTTTCTATAACTGGTAGAATACCACTGAGTTTAAACAATACATTGTAATCACCACTCTGTTTACATTTCTTTCTACTTTCTTTGTCAACTAATAGTTTAACAAATCTTAATTGTATATGTTGTATTCTATCTATGTAAGTTCGGAATGTGCGTCCATAAGCAGATAGACCGTAGCTAATTACTGAGTCGGCAAGAGCATGGTACAGCATACGTAAAGTGCATTTATCAACTACATTTTTAAGATATACGAATTTATATAAAATACATCTTAATTTATTACACACTAATTCTATATGCAAATTCCAATTAAATGTGGTATCAATAGTTAACCCTAAATATTTATATTTATCAACAAATTCAATTGGTTTACAGCTACAATTACATATGTTTTTTGTTTTATGCAAGCACTCGTACGAGTGACCTATAATGTTTATGGATACTCTAGGCTTATTTATATATGGCGATTGGAGCAACATACATTTTGTCTTTTGTATATTTAGTATAATTCCGTTATCGTGAGACCATTTAATGACATTAATCAAATCCGCTTGCATTTTACTCTCGATCACTGTAATATCCCGGTCTGCGTACATCATGCACGTATCATCAGCATACATATAGGTCTTGCAGTGTTTAATTACATTCACCATGCTGTTTACGTGCATGATGTAACCCAAGGGGGCAAACACCGATCCAGTAGGAACTCCAGAGCTTATAATTTCCTCCTCCCCGATAGTATCTTTTATCTTTGTACATAATGTTCTGTTGTTCAAATACTCTTTAAACCATCGACTGACTGGCCCTCGAATTCCGCACTCGTCCATAGCAGTGAGCAGCTGCTCATGATCCAGAGTGTCGAAGGCTTTCTTAAAATCTATAAATAAAAGGACTACATACATTCTACTATCTAGGCTTTCATTAATGTCGTCTGTAAAACGCGCGAGGGCCGACGACGTGCTACGCGATTTTCGAAATCCGTGTTGTTTGTCTGTAATTATGCTGTTCTTTTCAAGAAAATGACTTAATCTTAGCACTATAGCCTTCTCAGCAATCTTATTTATAGCTGGCAATATTGCAATCGGTCTGTAGTTGGAATAGTCACAATGATCTCCTTGTTTATAAATTGGACGGATAATAGCCTTTTTTAAAATGTCTGGGTATAAGCCTGTTCTGATACTTAAATTTACAAATTTTGCCAATAATGGACTTAATTTATCTTTAATAAGTAATAGGTCTTGAGGTCTTATTCCATCCAAGCCAGGCGACTTTTTACTGCTAAGGCGCGCGATAATCGTTTTAATTTCGTTTGCGGTAATATTTCTAAAGTAAAAAGTCGTATCACTTGGTTTTATATAGAACTCACGATTGAGTAACTTGACATTACATTTATGTTTTATATTTACAATTTCTTTCGAAAAGGTTTCTGAAAATTTTGTACAAATGTTATTTAAGCTATTTGTCTTACCCAAATATTTAATAACAACATCGTCAAGACTCGTTTGTTTGTTTCCCAACCAGCAATTAATAACCTCCCATACCTTTCTTATATCCCCATTACAGTCCTTTAATTCCTGTTTTCTATATTTATTTTTAGCTTTATTTATTAGTTTATTAGTCTGATTTCTATGTTTTGTATACTCTAATCTATAAGTACTTTTTTTGGGATTAGATTTCCACCTTCTGAATAATTCATCCCTCCTATCTATCATAAATTTGATTTTTTTATTTATCCACGGCTGCATTACCCGTTTTTTTGGAATAGAATTCTTCAAAATTTTTGCTTTATCATAAATAACTTTAAAAACATTACTTAACTGTTCGTATATTAACAAAGGACATTCCAAAGTTAATTTCATAATTTCATTGAATTTTTGGTCAATTTTAAAATAGAGTTAACGTATTTAAAATCTAATTGTACGTCTTGAAACTATTTCAACTGAGCCTTTGCTAGGATATGGTCGAATAAAATTTAATTAAAGCTTTTAAATATGGTAATTTTGCATATAAATGATGTTTCAGTTTCTATCGGCCGCTCCTCATATGATGCCACCAATGAGTTTACTATGTACGCCGATTCTGGAACATATATCTGGTCAGAAAGAATCCGAAGAAGCCGCCGAAGAAGAGGAAGAAGTCGAAGAAATGGATGTAGACGCTGCCTCCAGCGATGACGAGGAAATCGACAAAAAATTAGACATATCCACATCTCCAAAAATAGCCGAACTGTGGACTCCAAATTACGAAGAAGTGAAGGAAAAAAGATTAAAGAAAATATTAAACGAACCTTTCCTGGATCTACATGACTCACAAACTATATTTGAATAAATGACATAAAAAATTGTATTTTATTTTATTATTTTTCTTCAAAAACTCAGTTGAATAGCAAACACGTAAACTGACTCACATAGTATACTGTTTGTGGTCACTAAGTGTGCCCCTTATTTATCGTTAAATGACTTAAGATTTATGTTCATATCATCTTTTCTTTTCTCTTGGCTTTCATAAGCAAGTATATTTCATATTACTAATATAAATGCGTATGTTTGGATGGATAGATGTTTGTCAGAAGGTATCTCCAGAACGGCTCAACAGATATGGATGAAAAAATTTGCATAGATGTATATAGTCCGGAAGAGCAAACAGGCTACGTCGCAAGAAAAAGCTAGTCAATATTTATTAAATACGTTTAGATTCTTTATAATTTAGAAGTGTTTTGTTTCGATTTTTTGTATGATGCGATTGGATTAAAAAACCTACCATAATTTAACAATAATGTATCGTTAACTTAAGATATCACTAAACTAAATATTGATAAATAAACATACGAGTGATATAAATAATAAATCCCTCCGTTGGATATCACTATTACAATATTTAACTTCGTATTTAACTTAAAATCAGGTAATATTTTATCAGTACTCAATATGAGTTCGCTCGGTGATATACAAGACAGTAGAACGATCATAAAACATGGAACTACTGAACCAAAGTGAAATAGAATCAATAGTCAAACATAACGGATCTTCGACTGTTGTAAAATGGTATACAGAAGATTATTCAGACAAACTAGTAGGATATCTCGGAGATCATCTTCGTTTGGTCATAACCTTAAATTCAAATGGAATCGAAAAAGATTTGAAACTTTTTATAAAATGTATACCAAGGCATAACAAATGGAAAGCTAAATATATCCAAGAGTTGATGTTTTTTCAAAAGGAATATATTATGCTGAGCAAACTATTCAATAATTTCAAAGATGGAGAAGGTAGGATAATTCAGCAGTTTATGACTTTTAGTTTTTTACTTTTTCCAACAATGTAATAAGATTTTAATTGATTTAATTTTCCAGGATCGAGGAAATGGCGGCCGAAACTGTTGTACATTAGGAATGATTTATTCGTGTTCGAAGATGTAACCGAGTTCGGTTACCAAATGCCGTACCATCGGAGCACGATGAATTACGATCAACTGGTATCTGTAATAAACGCGATGGCAAAATTTCACGCACAGTCAATAATATACGAAGAAAGGAAATCCAAAGAATTGAATAGAAAATATAGTATTTGGGAGGATTTTAGCGAATATCTTAGTGAACCTGAGAAAGGTCAGTCTTGGCGTGACGCCGGAGCCAGAGCAGTCGTTGATTTTCTAAAAACTTACTCAAAATATAGAGCACAGACCGATTATATGAAATACGTAGAAGTGGTCATACCGATGTTATTCGATTGCGCTACAAACTTAATGAAGCCTAGATCTGAGAGCCGTAATGTAATAATACATCGTGATCTTTGGTCGAATAATATTTTCTTTAAGAAACTCGACAATGGAGAAATCCATTCATTGATTGTTGACTATCAAACCGTACTGTACTGTTCTCCTATGCTCGATCTGTCGTCTTTTATTTATTTTAATACTACTAGAAGTTTTAGGGATCAACATACTGATCAATTGATTGATTTATATTATTCTATGTTAACTGATGAATTACGATTCGAAGGTATTGATGTTTTGAATATTGTTGATAAGAAAACTTTAGTAAAATCGTATCAGCAAAGTATAGTGTTTGGTATTACACAAGCGGCATTGATAGTGCCTATCATAGCCATGAGCGATGAAATGAGGGAAATGACGTTTGAGAATCCAGAAAGTTGTGAGAAAGTGAACGTGGTGTCAAGAAGTGAAGAATTCATATATTTGGCTAAACTAGACGAAGGATATCGTAACCGAGTCATAGAACTACTAGATGAAATATCTGATCGATACATTTTTCTGTCTACTTGATATTTATATAAAACGACTTATTTTTGTTATGCTTAGACTTAAATTTGTAACATTAAAAATTGGTATTTTCAGTGTGTAAAAATGAGTTAATAATAATTAAATTTTACTGGTTTTTTCCTTTATGTTAATCAATTACGAAACACTGGCGTTTAGAAATGAGTAACGAAATAGCGATTAGCGAGGATCAGTAGGTTAAATGTGATTTTTTAATTAGAAGATTCATTACAGACTTTGAATTATATAATCTCTGGTGAGAATGAATAATCTTTACTATTTCTTCTTATACCGATCAGATAAAAAACACAAAAACTTATTAGGTATTATTTATAAATAGTCAGTGATCTGTTATTTAAATCTTTTCCCGTTTGGATCAAATACAAGTCGTCATATCACATGTTCTTAGACAAATAGTTTGTGGAAAATATCTCTACGAGTTAACATTGTTAATTACTTACATTGTTATCAAATAAAATATTTGTTTTGTGTAATAGCATATTATCTTTCAATGTAGTAGACAATGGAAAATGTCATGTTTAAATTTCAACCAACGACAACAACTTGTTTTATGATTGAGATAAACGCTTTGCATAATCACATTGCCTTTTCTGCGACCTTATTTTGCATAAAATTAACACGGCAAATAAAAATGACAAACAACAATTAATTTGAAAAGTATGCCGAACTTAAGTAATCTTATATACAAAAGAACACGTTACTTACGGCTTAGTTGATACATTGCCTTTATTATTGTTGTTTTTTTAAAAAAACGAAGGACGACATTTTGTTTTTCTTTACCTACTAAATTTAACGCTGAAAACTCACACGCTTAATTCTATAAATTTTTGTACATACCATTTTTAGTCCGTGAACATGAAATAAATAAACCCTCGAAATAAACCAGGGAAATATCGAACCAAAAACCATGTAGTTTCAATTAACCAAGAATCAAATGTTTGAATTCATAGATGTTTGAGAAGAATGAACAATCAAAACATAAAGTATCAACTCCTATGTATTTACATATAGATAAAAATTTTAATCATACTTTGAATTAAGTAAACGTTATTAAAATCTTTGTGTTATGTTCACAACGGAAAGAACAAATGTGTAGTGCAGACTGTGACAACTAAACAGACATAGTTAAAATAATCATAATTATATTTATCAATTAAAATAAAATGGATACGGAAATTTTAAAAACATCGTCGACAGTAAAAACTATTACAGAAAAAGACGTTAAATTAATCGTTAAAAGTTATTTATTAAATACAAATGCAATTATAGAAAATTACGTAATTCATAACGCAAGTGATAAAATGTTAGGATTTTTATCGGATTATTGGAAATTAAAAGTGCAACTGCTTGTTAAGGAAGAGAGAAAATTGCTTTCTTTCTTTATCAAGGCAATATCGACAACAAATGAAGCTAAAGCAAATATGGTGAAGGAGTTGAAATTATTTGATAAAGAATTATTTTTTTACAACGTTATTAAACGACAGCTTGAAATATCAGGTAAGCGCTTTATTTTGTATTTTTAATACGAGTAGTAACCTAATACTTATGAAATTTATGCGGTGATGTAATAACTTTTTATACTTTTAGGTATGAAACCTTGGAGTGCGTCGTTAATAAGAGCTCTCCCCGAAGCAATGGTGTTCGACGATTTGAATACAAAAGGATATCAAACTAAAAATAAATTTGAAAGATTCGACAAAGAACATACATTACAAGCTCTTAACACATTGGCACGTTTTCATGCTTCCTCCATTATTTACGAAGAAAGAAAAAGCAAATCGCTTATGAGGAAATATCGAATTAACGAAGAATTTGAAAATTATTTAAATCGAGGTGGATACAAAATATCAGATCCATGGTATTATCAATGCATGACAGGAGCTTTGGAAGCTGTTAAAAAATATTCCAAGTACAACAATGATAAAGAGATGATGGATAAGATTGATAAACAGTGGAGAGAAGTTTGGCAGGCGGCTTTAAAACTTAGTGATTCAACAAATCAGCGATGTGTAATCTGCCACAGAGATTTATGGAACAATAACATTCTATTCCGTTATAAAGACGTACCTAATTCCGAACCGGATGATTGCGTTTTAGTTGATTTCCAAGCTGTTAGATATCAAGAACCTGCGGGAGATGTAATGCTTCTTCTTTATTGTAATTTAGATCCAAGTTATCGTGAAAATAAAGTTTATTTCTTTTTAAATTACTACTATGAACAATTAAAGCGAATACTTTTTGAAAAAGGAATACAAATAAACGATGTTTTGAGGAAAGAAATGTTTTTAGCATCTGCAGAGGAACAAAGGTTATGGGGTTTAGTGGTAAGCGCCTGTCTCATACCACAGTTTTGGCTAAATGATAGTCTCACTACGAAAACATTCGGTGATACTGAAAATTTCAATCAAATACTATCAAAAAATAAAGGTGCATTTATTATTAAAATGATGGCGACGAATCAAGATTATAAGGGTACTGTTATGAGCGTTTTTGACGAAATAGTTGAGAGATATTGTGTGAAATAAAGTTTTTTTTTTGTTTTAATGGCGTATCAATATTTTGTATGAACATACAATGAATTTAAAAAGGTTTGAATTCCGAATCAATTAACCCACAAACATACATTTACAAAAGGGAAAGAGGCATTTCGGAATAACTTTAAATGGGTCTCTGTGAACACTTTACCCAAGTGTACCTACTTAATTCTCTGAAAGTTATTGCTATTCATTTCCGTCAATACACTAAAATCGTCTGTGATGAAATAAATTTTCTCGTTTCTTTGTTATTTTGCTACTTTTCTTTCGATTGAAAAGTTTGCGTTTAAAATTGTTATCACCGAAATGTCGTGTACCAGATCTTTTGTACCAAGGATCATCGTTCAACCTGGTGTAAATGTCGAAAAATGGACGAATCAATAAAATATATAATAGTTCAACGAAGCTAAGAATGCTGACGCCGAGAAACAAACCTCCAGTCCCACCAGTTGATACTGTAAAAAATATTTGAATTGTTACAATAATTTTTAAGAAAGAAAAAATATAATGTGATGTTTCATACCTACCGCAACCTATAATCATCGTAATATTAATTAAAATTATTAAATTGCATATCCCATATTGTTATAAGCAAGAACGTAGAGTAAAATAATCCTCATACCTACTAAGTCAAGAAAGCCGCGTACGACGTTTCTCCTGTAGCGCTCGCTTGGTAACGATGCCAATTCGATCTGCACAGATGCGTAGCTGTCACTTGTTGTAGTTTTGAAGTCCTTGACTATAGATATTTCGGCTTCGGTACAAGACGGCAAGCAGTCGCAATCTAGACCAGGACGATTGGACCATTTGGCCTTTAGTGCCTGTTAAGACAACATTTATATGTATTATATTACGTGATGTAGGTAGTCACGACGTGACAGCATGTTATTTTTTGTGAGTACATTAAATAATATAACAATAATTACGTAAAATACCTATTTTACTAATTACCAAATGCGAATATTTAGTTGGACGGTTATTTGTTTGAACGTATCTCCGGAACGGCTCAACGGATCTTGATCTTAAAATTTGACACAGATGTAAAACATAGTCTAGAAAAACACGTAGACTACTTACTACGTTTTTTTTTAATTTCGTATGAAGTCGCGTCCGACAGATATTAATAAACTTCGATGATTACTATTAATGTATTCTAACTACTGTTTATAAGTAGTAAATGCTTACTATACTCACAGAAAGATCAGTAGCGTGATCATTCAAGCAAATGAGACCGTTTATGTCGCATTTCATTTCCTCCTTTACGTTAAGCATGTAAAAGCTAGTGCAGTTACAAGTCTTGAGTTGTGCATTTTTCCTGCACTGTACAGTACACGCAGTATATGAGTATAAAGGATAGACATCCAAAAAGTTCTCGTCCACATAACGACATTTCCTTTTCTCAGGCGCTATGAAACGAGCGCCGGCGTCGTTTTCAATATTTCTTATGGAAATAATTCGCCTAAAAGAAAACGTAGTAAGCTTAAAAGCACTTTCTCTGATCTGCTAAAATAATACTCCGCTTTTGCAATAAAATATAAAAAAGGGTTTAGTAAATTTTTTACTGTACAGGACCAAAAATAATTCTTAAGTTATAATATGGTGAAATCAAATGCGCTATCTAATAATCTTTGAATTTAGAAAATGAAATAAATTACTTTCCTATCATTAATCGTTTAAGCAGCAAATTACGCAATTATTTTATGATGTTTATACCTATAAAATGTTTCTGGTTCAATCTGTAATGCATCTAAACCAATAATAGTTAGAGATGGAACCTCTTCCTCATTAGTCACGTACAATTTAGCTGGCACCATCACATTAAAGTTGAGAACTCCTGGGCCTGTTGTTTTATTACTGATCATAGAAACCTTTGGTCGCTTTTGTCTGAAATAAAAAATAATAATTTTATTAATTATAAGTACTTATGATTCACCTATTCTCTAGTCACGTTCAATTTTGCTGGCACAATAACATCAGTTGAGAACTCCTCGACCTGTTGTTTTTAATGACCATATGTAACTTTGGTCGCTTTTGCCAAATAAAAAAGGTTTAATCTTAATTACTACTAATAATGCTTTGAAATGCTAAATTCCATCGGCTGACCTGACTTGTATTGAGTTAGCGATGTAACAAACTCCAAATTCGGTGTTTATCGGGTTAAAGACCTCGCAACAAGGGAACTGGACATTATTCCAAGAGCAATTCTTCAGCATTTCTTCGCAAGGACTTCGGACCTAAAAGATTCACAGGGTGTTTCAAACAAGATTCAAAATCTTCACTCAATATTGCGCTAATATAAATCTGCATATACCATTTTGCAAGGCGCAATAAATATATTAGATATGGAACGTTCTCAAATATCGTTAGAACTTTTTAATAGACGCCTTATTATGCAAAAAGGAAAATTAAATGCAATAACACTATAAAAAAGCTATTAACATACCACGTTCGCATAATAAGTGAGATTCCATTTGTCACAGTCTAGTAGAGCATTCTCTTCAGAACAAAATTCGGAAACAAAATACGTAAAACCCTTATAATACGTCAACTCTTTCATAACTTCTTCTATATTAAAGTCATGATCTTCTCCAAATAACCTGAAAAATTAAAAAACAAATAAAAAGTAATAAGTAGACATATTTTTAAAAACTCTAATTAAGTGATGACTTAGGCAATTCGATTCAACGTTCAATTTTAGGAAAATAAAATGCCGAGAGCCAAGTTTCAATAGTTACCTGTCAGCAACCGCTTCAATACGCCTCATATTATCATTTTCGCATATCGCAATCGAAGGGAAATATGTATCCCAGTCTTTGTACGTTGTTTCAACTACGAAAGATATGGGATAATTCTGGTAAGCGTTGTACTGCGCCGCTATCAATTGAGACGAACCATACCAACATAGAGTTACGAATATTAACCAGAAAATCCTAAAAAAATACATTTATTTCAACAAAATTTATTTCATATTCGGCTACCTTGTACCTGATTACATTAACCTTATTAAATTGTAGTAAATAATGATAAAGCTATTAAAAATTTATGAATAGAAAATTAAAAGTATAATTTAACGAAAATTCGTCACAATGTAAAGAAAAAAATAAATACATAACACAGATAGTGTAATTTTTAAATTAAAAATAAAGTTTGGCATTATTTTTACCTCTCAGTCCAATGTCTATTATTATCTCCTATGAATCGAAAGCCGTGTATAGATGTAGTTTCAGGCAAACTTTTTATAACATTCCACCAAATCTCAAAATAGCTTTTGTACGTTTCCCGATACATTTTTTAACGTATTAAGTCACGCTAGAGAATTGTAAATGGAAATAAAAACATAGTTTTTTCTTATATTTATTGAAAATGATTCAAATCAAAGCAAATTATACCTGAATAAAATATGAACAAATTTTGTTAGAATTTTGTGTTTATCGAATAAATCATAATTGTATTTGTGAGAACGTACATCTGTTTCTATTGTTGTTGCTTTAAATATGTTTTTGAGTGCCAATTATTTTGTTTTTATCATCTATGATACAAAGATAACGTTATCATTACACTTTTTGAACGTTAAAGAATAATATAAAAGTAATTTAAAGCCATTTCCACTTAGCTCAACAAATAAAATAAATTAATTATTAACATCAATACGTTTAAAAAATTATTTATCTTTGCTTTAATAAACAAGCTTTAAAACACGATTTAAGGCAAAAATACTACAACTGTCACACTGTCACCGCTTTTCTTCATTTTCACTGCTGGTTTTAATCTTCATTGTCTGAACATCTTACTATCGTATTTCCACCTCGATGGTCCAACCAATTCATTCCAATACAAGGAAGGATATCTCTTTATGGTATCGTGTCGAGACGACCCCAACGCCGCCATGTTCTTTTCCCGCCGACGCTTCTTTATTTCCCGCCACAATTTGACAGTAAAGAAGTATACAAACTCCATCGCTGAGACAAAGCTGAAGCCGGTGACAAAGCCACACGTTGAGCCGATGTTACCTAAGCAAATATATTAAATTTAATTTCATAGTATTACATATCATTTAAATACCACGATCTTACAAAAGACAGACACACAAGCCTTACTCCACACATCTTTTACTTATTTTTGTATTGATTTCAACACAGTTCTACTTCTCAGACAGTAATTTATATATAATACGTACTGATCAAGTCAAACCATTTCATAATAACATTTTGCCCGTAGCAGTCGGCTACTTCCCTGCCATATTTCACGTGCACAATGGAGGTTCCGGTGAAATTCGCACCTCGACTGAAACAAACGTTGTTTAACTTACTCTATAGAACAGAACGAACATGTTCTAACACTATTCATTGAAACTTTAGTTGTTTAACTTCCAACGCTGCGGTAACAGTTCTATAGTTTGAAGGTATAACATACGAATCTATTGTAAAGAAGTAAAACCCGTTCATAATAACATGAGATCTTCAACTAATTACGTTATTAAGGCTTATTAGTAACTACAGTATAGAAAAGTGCTAGTGACACTAATAAACTTGCTTTCATTGATCTATGTCCCCCTAGTTACTGGTTGCTAAGCACTTCAAATTTGTTTTTAAAACAAACACTAATATAATGTCAAAAAACATTTGACTTTAATACAAAATTTTTATAGTTTATAAAATAATTTATCAAAATGTCCAATGACAGTGATAAACAAGGTTTAGTTTCAGTGGACTATGAAGTATTTGGTAAGGTCCAAGGTGTATACTTTAGGAAGCATACGCAAAGAAAAGCCGCTGGATTAGGTCTCAAAGGTTGGGTGAAGAATACTGCTCAAGGGACGGTCGTCGGACAACTACAAGGTCCTAAAAATGCAGCCAGAGAAATGAAGACATGGCTCCGTGAAGTCGGTAGCCCTAAATCGAAGATTGAAAAAGTCGCCTTCAAAAACGAATGCCCAATTGCTACCTACACTTTTAAGAATTTCGAGATACGTCGATAATTTTTTATAAACTAAATTTGATTGAGTAGTGTGATTACAATTGTATTTGATTTATTTACCATATAAATATAGACAGTTATTTTATTTAAAAAAACATCATATTAACGTTGTATATTGTAATACTATAATTTATTCACCGTTTCAAATATTTTAGATGGAAATGTCCTCTTTAAAATAAATTAACAAATTTTACTTACAGCCAATCAACTCTGTCATTATCCGGAACACTGTTCAAGTAGTCTGGATAAATTCTAACATTCGTAAAGTCATAATTGTATGCAGTTTTAGAACAAGTTGGATAACACATCGGGCAATTGATACCTCCATCGACGATGTTCATTTCCAACTCGAATGGTATTTGATAGACATTCGGGCGGACTGTGATTGATTGTGCTGCAATAAATTTACTTACATTTAAACATATTAAATAACATTTCTATATTAAACACTTCAGAGTGATTAATACTCTACTAATACCAAATGTTTTTAGAGTACAGTGTGGAGTACACAAATATATACATTTTTCATAGGATAATACAGAAGTTTATATTCGGATAGTACATCTTATTACTGTTAAGACTTCAATCAAGTTATGATGTGTAAATATCTTATCAGTCGGGCAATAATTACACTAATTCTCAATCATCTTACCATTATAAATTCTAAGGCAAGGCACGTCTCTCATATCGCAAGTCCTCGTGTTTAGCATTTTGGGCATATTAAAAGGTGTGCAATTACAGTTAGCGAGTAGAAAGGACATCCGACATTTAAGCATACAGTCACTGTGAGTGTAGAAGGAGAGGTACTGGGATTCATCGTAGAAGAGGCATTGACGTAACTTGACTGGGACGTGCTGGATGTCACGTGAGGCTTCGGTGAAGCTTGCAGTCACTAGTACGGTCATCTACGGAAAAAAAATGTTTTTTTTTTATTTAAATCAATGTGTACAATGTTACAAAAATTATTGAAAGTAAACGATATATATAATAAAATAATAAAAACCTGCACATTTGGACTAATGATTTGCATTGAAAAACTTCCACTGGGTGCATCTGGGAAATCGTATGCATCAGAAAACTGCAACTGGAACAAAAAACAGGTAAGTATACGCGTGTTTCGGAAGTGAAAATTCTGGGATATTGTTGTAAAATACATACTTGTGCACCTTGTAAAGGACGATTGTAGTAGAAGTCATCACTTCCATTGAGTCGCATCAAAATTTTCAATCCTTGATCGAAATCAAAACTCGATTTGTTGCCGTATTTATACATGTCAATGCTACGACTTATTTCGGTTGTGCTGAAAGTATATACTGCTTATACAATTTGCACTACCGAAATCTTACTAATCTTATAAATGCGAATGTTTAGATGGATGGCTGGATGCATGGATGGATGTTTGAAGGTATCTCCGGAACAGCCGAACGGATCTTGATGAAATTTGGTACAGATATAGAACATAGTCTGGAAGAATACATAGGTTACTTATAAATTTTCTTCCTAATTCTGCGCGACGTAGTCGCGGGCGACAGCTAGTATTTGTATAAAAGCATATTGTTATTTCTGTTAAACTCTAAAAAACCGAAATAACAATGTTTTTGTACGAATTTCGATATTAAGCTCACAAGTATGTTCTGTTCTTCGTGTCTTTACAGCCAGTAACAGCATTATAAACTTGCTCCACATTATTTGAAAGAACGTTTTAAGTTTACATATCTCACTCATGACCACACCTTGCGTTCTAGTACAAACTTTTCTCTTCTTACTCCTTCACACACCTCTTCTTTCTACTCAAAATCGTTCACGGTTTACGCTGTGAAACTATGGAACTCCTTACCTCTCTCTATTAGATGCAGTAAAAGTATTGAATCGTTTAAAAAACATGTCAAAGATCACTATCTGCAGCTCTAATTTGGCTATATATTGCTGAAATATTGTATTATTTTATTTTCTCTTATTAATATTTCTATTGTTTTTATTTTTATTTCTTATCACTGTTCGTGTGCACCCTACCGATTTGGTTTACTTAGCTTAATTTCTACCCAAAGGTTGTCTGGCAGAGATCGCTGCTTAGCGATAAGACCGCCTTTTGTGAAAATCCTGTTGTACATTCTTTTTTGTAACTCCATGATAGTGCACAATAAAGTATATTTGTATTTGTATTTGTATTTGTATAAAAATATACTTACTCTTTAAACATGCCGTCAGATCTCCTTAAATAATTAAAAGTACAACAGTATCCGTTCATTGTCAGTCGGAAGTCGAACAGCTTGGAGCAATTCTTAGGCTCATCATTCCACGCACAGCGTAGTAGGAGATCTTCGCATCGGGGTGTTAACTAGGATGAAATAAAATATAAAATGCTAACAATTATAAAGTAAGTACTTATTTAAAGCGTAGAAAATGTTGGTTTTTAAAATGCTGGTAAAAGTTCTTCGCTAAAACTCTGTTCAATTATATGATTATTGATAATTCTTGATTTTGTTTTAATAAACTTGTTAAATATGTTACCTAATACAACTTGAGCCTTAGTATTAAGAAAAAAAAAACGTCTCGAAAATAGCCACATAAAAGACATAACATAAATATTTATTATTCACTGAATTAACAAAGTGTTTGAACATGTAATATGTTTATTGATATTTAACCGATCTGAATATACGTTTTCGAAATAAGCATTATTTAATGTTACATTTTAGTATCAACTACATAAGTCTCTCGATACCGGATCGGTAAGACTTGAGAAAAATTCCACTTGCGTTTATGTAACATTAAGTTCACAACAATCTGAATTAACTCGGTCAAAGTTTGTTGGTCACATTATAAAGTTGCAAATGGTCACAGGCCTAGAAGATTCTTACATCATACGATACAAGAAAACCTTGAAATACATTTCCTATTTTCTGAATATTTGATGTAGATTTAATAACGTCGATATATTTTGAAACACACAACAATTTTAAATGACGTCTTCCCATTCAAAAGATGAATGAAAATCATCTATTGTAAAAGTAAGTGCCGACTTACGAAAACAAAAAAGACGTCTATCCCAAATTAAACAGAATAAGCAATTTTAACTAATAAATTACAAGGAGAGTTAAATAAGATATTTTATTTAAGGAAAATAATTTGTGGTATCTGTAGATGTTCCAGTTATCTACACTTAGCCGAGGGCTATCGTAAGACGTGACGTCATCGGTGCACTAACTAGGACCACTTATGTAATTATCGGAGCCAGTGAATGTGAACCTTTACTTACGTTCCTCATAAGTTCATTGACATCGTAGACGCCGAGCGCGCGGTGCAGTTGCATAGGCTTGACCACTTCATCATCCATAGGGTCTATGTTGTACAACATACCAAGACCCACTAGTAGCGACAGCATTCCTTCTTCGTCGTACATCTTATTGCGTTCTTCTTTAACACTTTTGAGTCACAAAACAAAAATATTAGTATACTGTTTTAAATTAAATATTAATAAAAGATATTGAAAAAATCAACTAATTTATGATTTCAATAACATTTTATATGAAAATTTAAAATTACTTTTTAATTATTTTATTGAACATCTTCATCATTTGTAACAAAATTTCATTTATGGTTAATTTCTACAATTTCTGTTTTTGTTATCACAAAAGCAATCATGAATGTTCCTGGCCATGTACCCACCAAACAGAATTTAATCTTTTTTTATAACATTTGACTTACAGCTTCCGCGCCAGTTCGGTGATCGCTCGTTTACTAATTCGATTATTAGAACAGATGCCGACTGCAGGGAATATGATTTTGCTGACGGATACGCCCGCCGGCATCTGTGTGGTCACCAGCGGCGCGCGGTAGTACTTCCTGAACGTTAAGTACACCAGCGAAACAGAGCAGATTAAAGCACTTATCATCGTTATTATCCATATTACTCTGTGGAAAATAAAAAAAACAAAAGCATTATTTAACTAAAAAAAAACAATATTCACCTCTACCCCTATGAAAGTTTCATTGAAGTTTTATTCAGAACTTTATGTGGTCTTTTTGTAGAAGGGTTGTAAAAAAATATTTTTTTAAATGATTCAGCTATAAATTATATGTTTATTAAAAAATTTATACATAATAAAATAAACATAACATTATGTAATCATTCTTTGATGGTGTAATGTAACCCTAATACGCAACCCAAACTGGACTTGAGCAGGTACCAAGATTGCGTTGAATAAAAAGGTTTCAAATTTCAAACCGGCACATACCTTTCCAAGAATGATGTATTATCGTTAACCAAATGTTTCAAACCACTGATAGACGACTCCGCGCAATAATCTCTGCCTACCGTCTTAACGCTCTCTTTCAAAATTTCAAGATCGGTCTGTTTCGCAAGCCTTCTCTTGTCTCGGCGGTAAGTTGATACGAACGGCGAGGGATGTGAATTCGATTGCATTTTACTATCGATATTCACCAATGTGTGCACTAAATGTATTAAACTAGTGTTGTGTTTCGTTTACATTTTGAAACTAGAAGTGTGCTTAAACGATTGTTTTTAAATATTCCATTACTCGATAAGATCAACACTCCATTGGAGGTTAATTGTTGTGATTGATCGACTTTGTGATGTGACTTATTGATTCTAAATAACCTTATTTCTATAGTCAACAATAATGTGTTATCCATACAATTTCTACAATAATATCTCCAACATTATTTACTTTACTATATACTTAAATAATGAGTCAGTAATTACGATCACTTTTTATTACATAATTATCACTTTCGACTTAAACACGTAACAACAGTAATGGCCTCCAAGTATATCAAGGCAATGCAAGCAATTAATTATTAAACCTTGGTAATGATAATTATTTAGGTACATAGATAACAACTATAAGAGAATAAAGTAAAGAAAATAGTTTATGGTACAACTAGATAGGAAATTGTATCTACAAACGCCACAAAACATTATTATTAAAAGAAAAAAAGATTATAAGTACGCAATAAACAAAAAATCAAAAAATAAGTCTTAAATAAAGCTGAGAATTGAACTCCAATCGTACGATTTAATGTCGAACATTGAGCCACTGAACTTTGACCTCATTGTGAAACATTTAGAGCAAACAATAAAATAAAGTAATTTGTATAATAATTGTGGTGCGAAAACCGTGTCATCGTATATTTCGTAGTGTTTTAGTCTGAAATTGTAAAATAGTCAAATTGCTTGATGCAATATTGCATTAATGCATTAATGTACGGACAATATATCTATATACTATCGTAGTCAAGCATATTACTAGCTTCCTTTCTCTACCGTCTCAAGAGCGGCATCACGTGGTTTTACGCAAACTCATCTGCATTAGAAGACAATAATGTATGGCATTTTATGATGCAACAATGTCACATGATTCTTTCACAAATATGCATTTATAATAGACCTTTAGTAAATTAGCGTGTGAGTTTACGATTTGGTAAAATATATCGTATACTATTAATTAATTCAGTCGATAATACTCGTGAGTTCATAATAAAAGTGAGACTCCGTGAGAAATACACTGCTGAGGAATAAGAATTTACTAATCAATGGAACAGCGATACTGCAACTATCAAAATTAGTAGCAAGATAGAAGATTTTTGTCTTCTTTGAACTTCGTTTGTTTAGTTCTTTGTCAACAATTAGGGTTTTGTTCGTTTGAACGTAGTATTATAATAAATTTTAAATTAACAAAGCTCGTTCAGTTTGATAAATCATACTTCAAAAATCATCAACCAGCTTTCAATAGTAGCTTTGTTCGAAAATTAATACATGATATATTAAACTTCGATTATGTTTTGACCTATTCCAAACACGAATTTAATGTTGGAATTTATCAGTAATCTAGGTCTAATTACGCTTGAAAAACTATCATGGACACGAAACATCGAAATGGCCAATGATTACGACTAAACGTCGAACAAACTATTTCACACAAAGCACTATTTATGAAATTAACTTCAAACTTTTTAATATGTCATTATTAACGCATTATCAACTTTTTTACTAAAGATATTTTCTTTTTACAAATGCACTCGTACTTTCTGTTTCCTGACCAAAAATTACCAGTTTAGGGTGAGATATTTGCAACATCATGATTAATATATTACGGATGCATCATCTTTAGAAACAGATTTGAATAATTTTGCTATATTAAAGTTATTTTAGAGTAAAGCTTGCAGGTTCAGGATTGCAACAAGTAGCAGTGGTGGAGGCACGTTCTCTCGCCGCTTTCCTTCAGACACAAGCCATCCGCGCTCACAACCAACACACTGATTAAATTCAACTTAATTATATAACTTGAACAAGTTTAAGTGCTAAGTGAAGTGTCGTGTTTTATTTTGATATTATAAAGTAAGTGCTCTAAACTTCTGTACGTTTTAAATAACAAAATACAGTTCATGTCACATTTAAGTTATTTTTTATTATACATAATTCATTATACTCGTATGTTTAGTACATAGTTGGATTAATGTTGCAATTATATTTAATAATATTTTTAAGATGTGTAGTATCTAGGGTACCATAATGTTACGGCGTATGCGGTACGTATAATTTTCTAAATTAATAAAAATACCCAAAATATTATTTAGGTTTATTTAGTATATTATTAAACTCATTATAAATAATTAAAATAGAATAAAATAAAATTTATTTATTCCATTCCAATGCCTATATTTTGCTAGTAAAAATCTATCTTATATCTATTGTCATAACATCTATTTCAAGTACAATAATTTCACATTCACATTTACAAAATTTAATTAGTAGCCCATGAGTTCTTCCTGGCTATGTTCTACATCAATGCTAAATTTCATTGAGATCTATCCAGCCGCTCGTTGGAGATACCTTGTATAAAAACATCCATCCATCCATACATACATACATCCAAACATTCGTATTTACATTATCAGTAAGATTAGCGGTGCGTTTCCGCTTCACAAGGGTGGATACTTTCTTTTTGTTGTTTAATTATTTGTTTTCAGACGTCTTTGTAAGTCTATATTATATTATTAACTCCTTTTATATTAGGTTTCGTTTAGTTAGATTCTTGTATAATATTTTGTTTTCCTCTCTTGATAGTTATCTATTTGTTAATATCAAGCTTCCTGCAATCTCTTTGCTGGCATGTCGGGTTTGAAAGTAAACCACCCGTGGAAATGTAATGAAATGTATTACATAAAGATAGAGTTGAAATATAAATAGATTTTAATTGCAATTTAAACAATGTAACAACGCCTGACAGACAGGACGATATTGTATTTCTCAGATATGTTTTTATGTATGTAGGATTGCATATATTGGAAATCCAACGCCTGTAGCGTAAGGTTTTTTTAACTACATTTTCTCCTAGGGTGCCTTACAGCTTACAGGTACAGTCACTCGGTTTTTTTTAAACTCGTGTATTTATCCTTTGTAACCATCGATCGGATAAACGTATAATTTTTGTTATATTTGCCTCTATTCCTTTAAACCTTTGTTAACCGCCGTTCACATGACCGTTGTTTCGTAAAATCCGACACAGTAATATCTCATCTCGACATCTGTGAGAATATTCTCGAAGGTGATATTTTGATAGTGAATTTGAAAGCAAAATTTGCTCGGACATCGCGACCTTGGCCATTATACTGAGATATCGGTGAACGTACGCATTTGTTTTTGCTTCGTCATCGTTTATGTATGTTTAAGGTCTTTTGTGTTTATGAAGATTAAACATTGCACTTTAATATGAACAGTACGCACTAAACTTATCGAAAGCAGCTGCTTCGGTGGCATTTAAATTAAGAAATAAACGTAAATCCAGTTATTTACATCGTTAAACTATCCGATTTATTCGTTAATTCTTAAACTTTAATATAAGGCATTGAAGAAAAATAATGTAGGACTGAATCTAGATGCAGTTTTATTTGTATTTCCGTCTATCTCAATGATGCAATTTCATTAAATAAACAAGCTACCAAATTCTAACTTTGACCGGCTTATGATTCTAATGATACCAATTTACGTAGTTGCGTGTGGCCTTTGAGATAGTATCGAAATGTCCAATGAATATGAACGTATCCGCCGCGGTCGCAAACTGGGTCAATAGGTGTTTAGAGACTATTTTTCTTCTTACTTAATTTGAAGCATCAAACGCAACCGGTTTTGCTATTTCAACTATCTGTAATGTGTTTATAGTATACAATAGTAATATTTATGTAAACAATACACTTAACCTCATAGCTTAGCGGTTAAAGTTGTCGGATGCCTTGCGGTTAAGTTACACGTTTCTCAATACATAAAGTAGAATATTATAAAGAAGGAGAATTTGTTGGTTTGTTCAGTTATATTAGTATGTTAGTTATGTTATGTTATGATAAGCTATTGAGCTCGCGCGAAAACGCGTTTCTCACGAATAACCTAGACTATAATTTAATCCATATTAGTGATCAAAAGCATAGTTCCTAATATCATTACGCCGATTTTTGGTGGGAACCGTTTGCCACATATTCCCAGTATACCTAGATGTCGCACTAGGAACACCGAGGAACACCGAGGCGGATCTAGTAGCTCAAGCACAACATAACCCTTTTCCACCAAAGTAGCAGTGTATCTTTAAGATTCCACCACCATACAAAAACCCAGTATATATACCTGCATATAATATCAATAGTACTTTTTATTAATCAAAATCGATATGTACCTTAAAGGCTGGCAACGCACCAGCGGTTCCTATGTCGTAGCGAAATCCCATAGGCGCCGGATCAAATTTTAGGCGATCCGCTGCTCGTTTGCCCCCTTCTCCTATAAAATAATAATAATAATCCATCTTCATCAGAAATCAAAATGAAGATCGCAATAGCGTTTTTGCTAAGCTGCACGTACCTAGCCAGCTGCTTCCCGCCCCCGCACCCTGCTGTGGTCCAGGTTCGACTGGAAGAGGAACAACTGCCAGAGGACCTGCGGAGCCCAGCGCTGCGTAATCCACACCTTCAGGAGATATTACCCCTGACTAGCGTACTGCATGAAGGAGAAAAACCAGTAAGTACCTAATCAACTGCAAATGCATGTAACGTTAGGGTTACAGAGTATAATTTCAATGAAATAATTTTAGAAAAATGAAATAAATTTACAAAAACTAAAGTTGAAAGTATTTATTAGTTATTTATTTATTTAAGAAAAACATTAGTTTAATTATAATACTATTATATATAATATCAATTAATCAAAGTATAATTCACATATATATTTAATAATTTAATTTTAAATATAAAATATTTTAAATTATATCTTCAGAATTTGTCAACATGTGCACAATTCAAGGGCATCAACAGCCTTTATCTGCCCACTGCTGGGCATTCTATGCCTTCCACAATCAATTCAATTCAAATTCAAATTCCAATTCAAGGGCATCGGAAAATAATTTAACGTTGTTATCGCAATATAATTAAATAAAAACAAGATGTGGATGTTAGATATTTCGACAGCACTCTTCAGAAGGTCTTACAAATTGATGCATTGTGTAATGTTCTGCAATGATTACCATGACGGACATTTTAGGTATAAACGCATACGCGTTATAGGTATTACATGTACGCCTTCTAAATTATTAATGTTAGATTCCACTGGCAAAACAACAGAAATAATGGGTTACAATATTTTTGTACATCGAATCCTAAATCACTTCTTGTCAAAGTAACAGAAGTGTTAAATTATCTTACACGCTTTGAATCTTCAAGATTTAACCATAGAACTCTTTTTACATTGACATCATCAGAGCGTGACCGTCCACTGCTAGACGTAGCCTTATGGTTTTACATGCTATTTCTATAAACATTATAAATATGAAAGAATTAAAATTGTTGTATAATATGTATTTATATATACTTTATTTTTTTATAGGTATTCCAACGTGAAGCAGACACGGTTTCGCGTAGAGAGATATACAACATCCTGACGCACGCCGGCTTTATCCCGCGGCAACGCGGCTTACCACCGCCAACCTATCACCGCCAGCGTAACCACAAAACATCACAACCACAGATCACAAGTCAACAAAATTACGATATACCTCTATCTAATACCGATTTATTGCAGTATCTATAAATTAATTTAAGTATTGTAATTGTAACCAAATAATCATAAAAATTTAGATTATAATGTACATATACTTGTGTACTAAAGTAATTTTGAGCAACGATTTTATTATTTGTTTTAGCAGACATATTAAATGTTAAAATAAAAATAAATATAAAGTTAGTTGTAAATATAGGTATATCGTAGAAATTTTGTACAAATAGAATAATAAAAAAAATATATGTCGTGTTAATGTATAATTTTGTACATTATTTTATCATCCATCTAACCTTGTTTAAGTTGGTCACGACATTACACAATATTCACAATGCACCTAATAAAATATTTAAACTTGCACAACAACTAAATGCTACAAAATGCATTAAACATGACATTTTACCTTCAGTATCCGTATTGTTTGGGTCAATATGACAAAAACTTCGTGCAAATCCCTCGTTAAAGATTACTGCACAAGTTGCACTTTTGCAGGGGTTCATTTTATAGCTGATAATACCAGACATTGGTCTGAAAGGTAAGCAAGTAATATTACATATAACTTTACGACTTCGGATCTAAAACCACGCTTGATCATAAGAATAAAAAAATAATAACAGGTTCCTATGGATGATACTGGTGATCCTTTCCTGGTATGGATCAGCGTTATTGATAATAGCGGCGTGGGATGCCTTCGTTACGAATCCCATCAGTTTTGGTGTGGAGACAACGTACACAGATTGGGACACCAAGTTGCCAGCAGTGGCCATCTGCGAAGCGAATAACAAACTTATGATCTACAACGTTTCTGACACGTTAGTGATACATATTCGTAATTACCCTCAAAATTTGTGTCAATAATAAATTGCTAAATCCTTGTCACGCAATACCTAATATTGAACCCAAAATATGAATTACAAATTAGTTAATTTGATCTTGAGGAAACGTACCAAGCTTCAAAAGTATGTTTGAATTTTAATATACTTGGTAAAAAATATAATCATCCATTACAAAATTAAGAAAGTTCGGTCTTTCATATACAATACGCATTGTTCGCACAATTTTATTATTTTAGGATCTGGACGCCTAACCATCTTTTAGATCTTGAAGATGCGCTGAAAGATGTTGCATACTTCCGTGGTTCTTGTTACCGACTAATCGATGTCTGTTATAAAAATAACAATCCGGACCCCTTCTGTCAAACTTCAAACTACAGTTACTATGCGAAACTGGTGAGAAGTGGATGTCGGCAGACATTGAGTAACTGTTCCTACAATGACCAGAACTTCAATTGCTGCCAGTACTTTCAACCGATAGACACGGATATGGGGACTTGCTATATTATCAATTCAATACAGACTAAGTAAGACCGTTCACTATATTTTCTTAGGAAGAAGTTAAACTACATTCTAGAGACTTTCGCACATCTAAAGACTATGAGGCAATTCACGAAACTAAAGTTGATTTATTGAAAATAGTAATTTATTAAACATAATTGGATTGTAATGTCTCGTAGCTTTTTCGCGTTTACTAAGTAAAGATTCATTTCAGAAAACCCAATCCATATAAAATGGTTGTGAACATGAAACAAAAACGCGGAGTACTTAAGTTTGATGTTTTATTGCCTTCCATGGTAAGAATTAGTTTTTCTTACGAATATTTAGATTGTGTGTATCATAAAATAGATTACAAAAGTATTTTTTAAGATATACACTTTGGGAGAAGATGAAGTACCCACCATCACATCGTCAAAATATTCGACATTGAAAATTAAACTTGGACACGGTTATCGGTAAGAATTTAGCAATCGATCCTTATTTTTTTGTTTTCTTTAGTTTCATTTATGTTCCTTTAAGAAAATCTCACTCAAAATGCAATCACAAGCGATTGCATTTTGAAAAATTCTGTAGTCAGTCGAAAAAAAACAGTTGCCTTTTTCCACCTTGACCTTGTTTTACCAGTAGTCTTTTTTCCATTTTTGTATTATCCAATGACTACGTTTGTCTATGAAATCAAATGAATTGATAGACTCAAAGAATTTTGGAACTTACTAGGCGTCAACTGACAGTAAGAAACATCGAGAACGACCCATTGGTGGTAGAGACGAATCCGGAGCAGCGCGCTTGCCGCATCCATTCCGAGAACGACGGCCTCTACCCGCACTATTCGTACAGCGCCTGTACGGTTCTTTGCCGCAAGCGCGCGCAGCAGCGCATCTGTCACTGCAACGATCACTTCATGCTGGACACTAGTAAATAATTTGGTTTACAAATTATCCGTACATAGAGTAGGATCTGGAAACCTAGAGATCTGAACAGTATATAGGCAGTAGTACATAGTAAATTCGAACATGACTGATATTGCAGGCGTACCAGAGCATTGCAACATAACAGGCATGTTGTGTCTGCATACACATGAGGGCGATCTAACAGCGCTTAAACCGCAATGGGCGCTACACCGTCGCGGCATGACCTGCCACTGTTTGCCTTCTTGCGACGAAACTGAGATAACTATCATCAAAGATGTCATTAGTTCGTAAGTTACAACATTACACGTTGGATTACCTAAGTCAACAGACGTCTTGCATAAACGTCTAGTACGTCACAGAATTAAAAACTAGTAATTAATTTAAGTAACCACCATACTAATACCACTATGACACTCCGAACAAGAATATGAAATGAATGACATCTCAATCTTTGAAATCGTTCAAGCCATTAAGGCTACAGGAGGTTACAATACAACAGACTTGAGTAAGTACATTATCTGTGAATATCATTACTCTCCTGTTAATCTAGCGAAAACTATATTTACTAAAATTCCGTCCGATTGTGGATAGAAGTTCAATCTGCAACGGATTGACACCAATATTTATCGTAAAGTTGAATGATGAAAACCAATCCGCATTGGGCCAGCGTGGTTGACTATGGCCTAATCACCCCTAAATTGGGGTAGGCTCCGAGCCCCTCGGTGGGGACGTATAGTGAGCTGATGATGATGATGATGATGATGATGAATGATGAAATTAATACTTTTAACCTCAAATAACTCCTTAGCATAAAACAACATAAATTGTACCTTATAGTTGCTATAAATAGTATTAAATCAGAAGATATTGTTCCTGCACCTAAGTAAATACATTCTGTTTTGTCGCTTCGCTCTAAAGCACTTAAATTGTTTACTTGCTCTGAGAGAAGCATAAAGTAAAATGGAAAATTATACAGAGTTTGTAAGCAAAGTTTGCATACGACATACGCTATTATTATTCAAGTTTGGTGTTATAGTCCAGTATATAAAATACGTTACTTATTTTCTTTAATGTAAAGCTGGCTTATGCGCATATCAATGAGGGTTGTCTACGGTTAGGCACAAAATTTAATTAAAAATCGCAAAACAACTTAATATTGAGATTTTTTATTATTTTATTATTTAAATTAAATTAATTAAATTATCCCCCAATTCTATCAACTGTAATTTTGTTTTTTAATTGGTTTAATTAATTTTATATTCATGTGTTTTTCAGCCATAAAAGCAAAGAGAAAAAAGCGTTTGTCGAGATAGTACTTGCATATTTACCCACGGAAAGATTTAAGAGAAACGTGGTAAGAAGCCGACTGGATCTAGTGGGTAAGAAATGAGATACAATTGTTATCAACATTATTGTAAAGAAACAATATTTGATTATTCGTCTGTTCCAAATAAATTCAAAATAACAGAGACAAAAATAAAGCTTACCGTCAATTTCAATAGTCGTAACAGACATTTTTGTTCTCTCGATCATTTTCAAAGAGTATGAAAGGGATGGAAATATTGTTATACAGATTACAGATATTGTGATAGTGAGGACTCACCATAACATAAAATTTATATTTCCTAGTGTCAGTTGGAGGCACAACGGGACTATTCGTTGGTGCAAGTCTACTCAGCTTCGTTGAACTTATATTCTACTTCACTGTACGCTTCGCTGGCAATTTTTGGATAGTTAAAAATAAAAACAAAAATGGAATTGAACAAATGAATGCGACAAGTACTGGCAAAAGTCTGGAGACGACACAAACTGGCAGGCGAGCGATAAGATTTGAAAAAACATTTTTTCAACAGACCAGAGCACAGAATTTTATGTAAACAAACACATATTAAGATTTAGCTTATCAAAATTGTTGTTTCTCCTGAATTAATAAGTAACTGCGTCAGTTAAATGCGTCTTACTTTTAATTTATTTTTCATTTGAGTACATTTGTAACGCTTTAATTCTATTGAGCATACTTTAGCAGAAATTATTTGGTGTGTTAATAACATAAAACTTTTGTTGCATTACTTTGTTATAAGAATATTTTCCACGATTTTTAAGTAATTTTTAAAGAAATAAATATGAATTTCCAATAAAACACAATAATAAATACAACACAAGTTTGTTTGTTTGGCGTAAAGGATATACCTTATCTTTTCTGTAGTTTTTCATACTGGACTTCAAGATGTTTCCTGATAACGTCATAATAAGGTTACTTGATAGTCTTACCGGAAAAAATCTGGCCAGATAATGTGTCTTAACTATCTGTAACACTAGTAGTGATTTAACAAATTACGGTTACAGAATGTCGCATGTCTAATAGATCTCCTAGTAGTACCTGACGAAGAGAACTTCGAATCTCCACTACTCATTCTTAAGACAATTCATACTAAACTAATTATAAACGACTCACGTATAGGTTTGAGCCTAGTGTCATTTTCTATTCTCTATTCTTGATTTTATTCCTCCATAAAGTAAAATGTTAAAAAATTAACCACAATTTTTTGCAATATTTAAGTTTTTATTTAATTTTAGAAAACATAAATTGTACTTTTAATAGTAAATTACTATTATTATAAGAAATAATATCTTCTAATTTAACTATTAAAACATGAAATACGAAATAACAAGATACTTATTACATTTAATTAGACTTTATCACTAATCTAAAAATTAACAAGTTCAAATTAACATTTTAATTTTATCATTTTTACAAGAATGATTTAAATACGAAATACTTTATTACATAATAGACGAAATCCTATATTTGTGCATAAAATATTTTATTTAATTATTTCATATAACAACTAAGAACTAATATTTATCTTTAATATCACAATAGATAATGCAAATATCAGTAGTTCCTAGCCAACATTCGCCATGGTCGGTGCACGTAGCGCTGCCTTTGTCAGTGTCGCCTCATGATCCACCAGCGGCTGCAGGGGCTGTGCAGCTCAAAACGACGATACCTCAAGCAGTGCCACTGTGGCACCTGTTTCATACGCCGCAGCGCTTCCAGCTGGAATACAAATACCATATTATTAAAGTGGCTAAATTCTAGTACTCTTTCCCTTATTTTGTAATGTGAATTTGCCGGGAATGAAAATGTCTTCATAACATCTGGTTCTTAATTATTAGTTAAACGAACCAATTTAGCTTTTCTAGCTTTTGAACTTAGGTTACATTGTTTAGCTTTAGGGTAGCAAGCTATAAGTTTGATTTTCTATCTCGGTAGTTTATTTTGAACCCACAAATGGTTTATCATGCACCAACTATAGAAATCTACATCCCCAATTCAACGCGTATCGTTAATATATCATCTAGTAATAACTAGAATATATCGACCAGACTAGTTAAATGCATATTGGTCATAACTGCAAGTAATTTTAAACAAAATCTGAGTTAATATTCCAAGTTATTTTTATCAAGTAGGGATCTCAAAATTAAATAGATAATTGCAGTTATAAATAATGAAAAGTCCGTGAAGTATTGTATTTCTTAAATGAAATATAATAGAAGTTTAAAGTTCAGAATTTTTGTATATATAAATACTCTATAATCTTTAATGATATTAGAATAATCGTTCACAGAGCTTAGCACTTATGGCGGGAGTTTGCGATGTATGATTCGATTAAAATTGTGCAAATTAAAAAGTAAAAATACTCACATAATCAATGCTTTCACTCGGTGCTGGATGTGAATAATTAAAAGAAACCAAACAAACAAGCACAATAAATAGTATACATAAATTATTGAACTTCATTTTCACAGATCACGAACGATTTTCGTTTGCACTTATTTTCCCGCGAATTTTTAGACGCTCTTTTGACGTGTACTCTATGCTAAGCGATTCCGTCAAATGTCTGGATTCTCTAACGTTCCCGCTGCTTATAAAGGACCCACCCACACGCTTTCTTCTACTAGGGTTTTTTTTCCTAACAAATATAACTCTTAAAAGGTGGTTTTACCCAGTACTAATTAAATTACAGAGCGGAAAACTCTCTTAACAGTCGTAATTAAAACAATTTAACCCCATAAACATGTTATACTCACTGTTCTCCAAAGGAAATTAACTTTAATACCCGAACAAGTAACCTTCAAGTGCTTTACTTTTTATTCTTAATTTAAAATTATTTTATTTTTTATCTTACCCTTATTATATCTTACCAATATTATAAATGCGAATGTTTGGATGTATTGGTCTAGAATGGCTTAATGTATTTGGCATAGATGTAGATCATAGTCTGGAAGAATACATACGAGGACGAAGTCCAAAGCTAGTCTGAAATAAGCAGAATTCAGGACAGTTGAAAGTTTTAATAATACTTTAGTAAAATAACTAGAACAATTTTTTTTTACCGTTTACTCCCGAAACACGTGTAAATAACATATTACCATCCTTCTTATTCTCTTTGAAAAATATACAGATAAAAATATGTTTTACACTAAAAACTCATGGTTTTATACTTTTTATATACGCTTCTATCATTTCATTATTCGCAACAATAGTGTTTCTACAACGAGACAGTTGAAGATAACATCTTTTGTCATCGTAGAGCGTTTCAAAATAATGTAAAGAGAATAAAATATTACAACTGTCTTCAAGACATCGCCTTTAATAGAAACGTGTAGGTGTTATCTACATTGTACCTCAAGACATAAGAATAAAATAATCTTTTATTCCTTCTGTCTCAGAAATATTAGTTCAAGTAAAACATAAAACAGACGCAAACAGACTACTTACTCTTATCAGTAAACGAGAGTACAGCATAATATTATGAAGACATTAAATGATAACCTATGACTTTAGTGTAGTCTCCTTGCATTCGGAATATGTAAACAAACACCAATTGCTTATCTCTTCCGTTTGTTCAAGGAATTTCCACTCACTACCGCTTTTTAACGCTTTTAATTTTGTTACGAATAATGTATAAACATTTACAAATAGAAATTATATTTGCACTATATTTGAATGCACATTCAGATACGTAACGCCCGCCGCTTCGCTATGCGACGGGAAAATCACGCTTTTAAAATGTTCAAATGATGCTTGCTTATAATTTTTACCTAACTATTAGCTTAGTAAGTGCCTAATCACTCTACTTTTAAAAACATTTTGTTCCAATCCGTTGATCTATCATAAACGTGAATTAATCTAAAATATGGCAAATGGACATAAAAACAAATAAACATGAAGTCATTACTCCATATAAGGTTTTTGAACTACAAGTATGTTCCAGTTTGTAGTGACGACATTTAATCAGAGAAGAGTACATCTGTAACTTGATATTAGGAGTCTACGCCGTCAGAGCAATCTTTCCGCGAACTGCTGCTTGAAGATTGAGTCACGATGATAATTAGATTAACAGTACTATTTAGTATGAGCAATTCCGTATTCACGTATTAATTCTCTTACCCTACGCATACTTCTCGAAACATCCCGAAATTATGACGAATTATTCCTAGCCATTTTTTGATAAAAACAAAGAAGGAAAAACTACAATGAAAGATTTTGCATAATATATATAGACGATATCTTTCTAAACTTATTATATAACTATAATGACTTATAATATATACTATAACTAGCTGTAGCCCGCGACTCAGTCCGCGTGGATTTAAGAAAAACTTAATCAGTAGCGCATGTGTTTTTCCAGACCAAAGAGTATAGTAGGTGTACTCTAGTAAGTTCCAGACTATGTTCTACGTCTGTGCCAAATTTCAGCGAGATCCATTAAACCGTTCTGGAAATATCTTCTAACAAACATCAATCCATCCATCCTTACATTTAATCTTTAATTGTAATATTAGTAAGATTGTTTTTGTTCGGACTTAACAGGCTATTTTAAATCAGTAGGTGTCGCGAAAATATTAAACAACTATGTTAGGGATATGATCGGCTATGAAATAATATCTAAAATAGTATAAAAAGTAAAACATTTAAGCATACAGTATGAAATTACAGTGAACGATTGTGCTGAGACATACAAGGTGATGACGATCAATGTCGCTTTAACTCCGAAGCCATAGTAAATAGAATAGTACGGTGACCAAACTGACGGGAATATCAAAATTATATTGATGTTGTGAACTTAAGACAATGTTTGAAGTCAAAATCAAGAAAACAAAATCAAAGCAATCCCTTAGTCTTCACTTTACTGCTACTTATTCGATCTTATTTTTTAATTTATATGAACATAGAAAATTACATTTTCACCGGTTAATAATAATTCTTTCTTATATTCTTTAAAATTTGGAGACACCCTAACGACTATCCGTATCGATTTTGATGAAAACGAGAGAGAAACACGAATATAGCTCTATCCTTCTCGGGTTTGTCGCATAAACATTGAAAATCGACCTTATTTACCGGCGGGCGCAGTAGAACCACAAATTTTCCGATTATTCAGTTAATATTTAGGATAACTTCAAAAGGAAATTGAAAAATGGATGAAAAATAATAAGAAGGTCAGTGAATTGTAATGGTGGATGTGAATAAAGTTTTTTTAAGCTTAAAGTTATGGTAAGTTTTGAAATATATTCATACATATAGAAGATTAATGACTAACTGATGCTTTTGTTTTTATTGAGAAAACAAAATGTATCATTTAGCTACCGAGAAATATTTCCTTCATGCCAAAAAGTAAAACCATACTATATTGCTAATTATCTGATAATGCTAAATTGATTGACGGGCGACGAAAAGAAAAAAAAACTGACAGATCTTAGTTCACTTGACTTCTTATCAATTTACAACCCCTTGAACAATTGATTGTTGACGGACGACGAAATAATTTGATTTTGTCATCCCTTGGTTTTTGGAGCACCGCTCCTATTGTCACTTGTCCTGATTGATGTCCCAATCCAGTAGTAATTAGATGTTGTTTAGGTGTGAGCAGCAAACAGTATGAGCGAAGCAGGTGAGAAGCGGTCTGGTGTGACCAGAGTGCTGGGTGCGCTGGGTGGCAGCGAGGCATGCGGCGCACGCTGGACGCTGGCCGCGCTGCTGCTGGCCCCGCTAGCAGCCGCCAACAGCAGTTATTGTGCAGTACCCGCTGTAATGTTACTGGCCGTATTCGCCACTTTCGCCAGTTAGTATCAATAATTCGACATTAAATCTAACTGAAATAATAAAGACCTAGGAAAGGAGGGAGTTTAATTTATCGTCACTCTATAATACTTCAGTGCTGATTTTCCTCAAAGATTCTTACAGCTTATGTGGTCTTCAAATTGAAGTAATTTCAAATTGAATTCATTATTCTTGTGATCAAGATGACTATATGCGGTTGTTAACTGAAAAAGTTGCATGACCATTCTTCCTATCTTAAGATGCATTAGAAAATAGCTTCCAACTGTACCTATACTACTTATGATCAGCGATTAGCAGAGTAATTAGATTAATCTAACTATCACATAAAATCTATTTCCAGCATTGACATGTAAGGATTTACGGAAGCTAGCCGAAATACTTCCACCACCCAAAACGGCTCGAGGCCGTCGTGAGAGGAACATGCGTTCGTTCGCTGACTTCATGGCGATGTGGATGTGCTTCCTATCGCACTTAGTGGCGGTGGCGGTCTGCGCGAGGATCCTCAGCGCAACTGCCGACCATGTGACCGGTGGCCGGACGAGGCGCTGGTTATTCGGCTACGAAACGAGAGCCCTGGGGGAGCCGTGGCCAGATGTTATAGGAGTCACTGTTGTTATGGTGGTGTGTGCGATGTTCATGTGTGGCCTTGAGGTACGTACTTTCTTACTACTTCAACCTAAGGTCTGCAATTGCTGACGTAGGTCTCCCTCAATGACCGCCCTAATGATCGGTCTGTAATCTGCCGCCTCCATCCAGCGTACTCCTGAAATCTTGACCACATAATTGATACTTATTACTTCAAAACTATCGCATGTTTTTATATCGTCTTCTAAAAGTTCCCTAATTTCTTTGTTTTCAGGAGAGTATGATGTTTACATTCATGCTGCTTATGCTGCTGTATTTATTCAGCCAGTGTTTCGCGATCTTTGGTTTAATCAATTTGGATATAGCAAGCATCAAAATACCAATACCAATTACTATATATGAGGTAATCATTTTATATTTAAACAACTAAGTTCTGATTTCATCTTTGTTAGTTAAAGAAAAAGGTTTTAAAAAATCAATATTGAACGTTTCAGTTATTCGCCGCGGGGGCGCCAATATCGTATGCATTCAGCGTCGGTCTGCCACCGATGCAAAACAACGTCCTTAAAAAGAACTTATTTCTTCTTATTGGCCTACCCACAATAATACTTTCCAGCCTTTGCTTTTTGTATACGAATATGCTAAAGGGGTAAGTAATACAATTTGTAACAGTGATTTTTTTTCTGCCACGGAAAAAACACTATTCAAAAAATATCAGGTTATGATAGCTTCGTAATTAGTTGTATATGATAATATTTTAAAAGTACATCGTTAAAAAAAGAAACGGCTGCTGAAAGAATCCGTGAGTAAATTGACTGCAAAAAGATATAACCTAGACGCGGTCCATGTTGTCAGTTACTGTAGGTTTCCACAGTCAGAGATTAAATCATGTAGTGATGAGGCATTGGAATTTCACGGTTACAAATGAGATACAAAACATTTCAGAAACAGCATAGACGCGGCATTACCTGTGACGACCCTCCTAGAGGCGCGCTCTGCAGGCTGGGTGTGCCCCGTGCTGGCCGGTATCACGGTCGCGGGCGTGTGCCTCGCGCTCACCGAGCTCTGCCCATTGCTCTTCTCACTACTCGTGCTGCTCGCGTCCCCCGAGTGGAAGGTTCTCACCAGGTCAATGACCTACGAGAGTACTACGACTGGAAGTCCAGTGCTTGCTGTGTTTACTGCAGGTAAGTAGTATTAATCTCATGGCAAGGGTATTAGAATATCTCAACTATCGCTTTCTCAATCTTTACTGATTCAATAATTTTAATAAAACAATTACAGGAAGTTTGGCGGCAATACTGGCATTTGCGTGTCCATTATCACACATGATAACTTTGATGAATGCCAGCCACTTATTCGGGATTACAATACAAGCGTTTCACTTCATGATAATGAGATGCGTGCCCACGAAGGAACAAATGGAAGCAGGAAGTAAGTTTTGAAATAAGAATTATATATTTTTACTGTCGCCTAATAATTTTCAGTAGTTATCGCTGTTTATCTCCCTTCAGAATTAAAAAATAACTGTGTTATTTATATTGAAACAATTATAGATACAAATCAGAAACCATATGATTGTACCACCCTCCTAGGACGACATGCACAGACTTCTATGTTCTATGGTTTGTTCAGTAGACGATGTAATAAATACATATTTTCAGACATAGAATACAAACGACTCGGGACTGAAGGGTCATCGAGAGTCGTTAAATCGGCCTCTGTGAAGTCAAAACGCGGCCTTTGGTTCATCCCCTCGGCTATTCGTCACACAAAGACTTTAGAGAGTATCAAATCTAAAGTTACAAAAGGTAAAGACTTTAAAGCATGCAACAAGCATAGTAGTAAACATACCTGAGATACTAAAGCTGACAATGTGTTCTATATGTATATAGAGACTGAAGAACGAGAGTGCCTTCTCCTTGATGAATACGCAGGTTGTCCAACCGAGGACTTGGAGCAATCTTCGAGTGGTAACAACGGTAGAATACCAATGGCTGTTGAAGAAGATATCGACTGTCCATCCGATATGGAAGCGAGCGAACCGGATATATCGTCTGGTGATGATTCTACGGATATTGATGCTGTTGTTAAAGAATACAAAGATACCATACAGGTGAATGCACTAATTTACACAAAAGTATTTGTCCTCCTTAATCTTATTACTTAATCCTACTGCTTGGTGAACGTGGTTTCGACCATTCTATTTACTGTGATTTAACATTTACTCCTCTATAGACTCCTCCGCGTGGAATTTAAAAACAACTTAATATAGTAGCATATGTCTTCTTCTAGACTATGTTCTACACCCGTGCCAAATTTCGTCAAGAGCTGTTGACCCTTTCCGGAGTTATCTTCTAACAAACATCCATCCATCCATCCAACCATCCATGTAAACATTAACAATTCTCGGAACTTCTCGACTCTAATGATCTTGACTCTTTAAATCGTGTTTTTTTTTTTACCAATTTGTAACACTTTTTCAGGTGGTAACAGCGATCCCAGAAGCGAGCAGTCCGCCGCCGCCGTGTGTCCAGGGCGCGCGGTGGGCGGCGGCGGGTGCGGTAGTGCAGGTCCTCGCCAACGCGTTCCTAGCGGTTGCCTTTTGTAACGAGGCTCTAAGGCTGCCTATGTTCCTCACTGGAATACCTAGTAATTCCTACCAATAATTAATTAACTGCACTACTTAAATATGTTCCATGCCACTACGCCTTTTAAGAAGTCTTTCTTGAATTCGCTAGGCGAGTCGATTACGCTGAACTAATTAGTTAGATACTGTTTCATCTAGCACTGACTCAAACTCTACTAATGTTTATAATTATCATATAATTTATTTTCAGTGTGGTTGTGTGGAACATTAATTTGTATATGGCAGCCATCACACAAATTGGGTACAAAGAAGATCCAAGGTCTCGAAGGTCCAGTAACAATGACGATGGCGTTGTTGTTCCTCACACCATTACTGCTTGACTCTTGGCCAGCCATCATTCTTTTCGCTGGAGCAGGTATTTTTGGATATACGTAATATTCGTTTTGCCCTGCATTTTTTATACAATTTATCTTAATTTACGAACCAATTCTACATAGTTCTTATGTGGTTCAAAACTATAAATCAAAACATATAAAGGAACTTAGTCTCATTTTGTGTTAATATTAACAGGTGTGGTAATATACGCACGTTGTGAGCGCTGGTGCGGCGACCTCGCGGTGCGTCAAGCACGCAGCACTCTGGAGCGACGCAAGCGTCCCCTCACCGGTACTCTCGCACACATCGATACCGTATACATCGCCAGGTAACATCATTAGTCTCGCTCTAATGTGTCCGAACAATATCTTACGAAATATGTTCTTGTATAATTTTAGGTTATATGGGAGACTTTTTCAAAAAAATGTTACGCATTTTTAAGTTATTGCGCGGACACTATTCCATTTGTCAATCGTAGACAAAATCGGTCACCAAATCCATCTCTGTGTGTTGTTAAATTTTAAATAGTTTCCATATCCTTGCTTTGAAGGTTTTATCGTCTCCAATTTATGATAAATGTAACTCATGATACATTATGATCAGATGATATATTGCTAGAACTTCACTTTTACATGTTTAGATTACAATTATTGAATTATTATAGGCATTATCTGCTGTTGTTCACAATTTCTTTTGAGTAAGTATTATATTGTAGAAATAGATTAGGTACTGAATCGTAAGCTAGATTAGAAGACGCCGATCTTTGTACAAAATTTAGGGTATTTATAAATAGGCGTGATTTAAAAAAAATCAAAATTATATAAAGAAATACAATAAAATTTTCATAATATCAATATTTTCCGATAACCCTGGTTTTCATCAGTTCTTTTATGGTTTTCAAATTATTTCCAAATAAAATTGCAGATGACAAGACGAGGACTCGGACACGAGTCTAGACAATCTGATAGAAGCGGGTGAAGACGAGCTGGACCCTGACGCCGAATGCCAGGAGCCAGCTATTGTCATCATCACGCCCTGTGATGGAAGACAAGCCACTACAAGTATACAGTAAATGTGTCTAAAAATAATGAAGTCGGAAGTCGTAATCTTACATCATCATGACTTAGCTTCGCCTCTAGCACGCTGCCCCGAAGGTGTATCTGAACTAAAGCAAAAGCAGAGCGACCCTATTTTTTACTTCGCTTTCGGATGACGGTGTGTACTTTTAAATTACGAACATTACAAAATATAACGTACAATCGTTGAAGAATCTGTATTTAAAATAGCATCTTAAGATCTGATAAAGGGGTTCCGAGTGAGTGTACTTGCAAATGTTATAAAAATGAGCATAAAGAATTCTATAAATGTTATTATTATGCTTTTATTGCTGCACTTAACATATTTCTGCGCCATTTATAATGTAAGAATTTCAGGTAATTTTCATAACTTTTCAAATTACGATCAGTAAAAAACTCGTATTAAGTACAAAAGTGTTGCAAATTATTCCGTTCCGAATACTATAATAATTCATTATACATTTAACTTATAATGGACTTCAGTTATATCATATTATGTATTTATGATTAATAATTTTCTAAGCTTTAAAAGCTTACATTTTACAATTCTTAAATAGAAATATCGCTTGCCATAGCTATAATCAGTATCGAATAAGCAAAACAATAAAATTTATAATTCTTTACATATTTGAGGCTTGAAGCCATGCAAATATTTGTGAAGTTATTCTTTTAGGTTGCTATAGTCCGGTCGCGGAGCAGGAAGAATTTCGTACAATGACCTCTTTATCTACTGACAGAGGTTCCAAACGTCTTTGTATTAAGTGCGGTTTACATGAATTATTTGAAAGTGAAAGAAAATTTACCAACTTATAAAATATAGTTATTACTATATAAATCATTTATTTAGATTTAATAATACAAGTAAAAATAAAAATCTAGACAAGTATCTAATAATAAAAAATCAAAAAACAGAATCTGATTCCTCTGTTTCGGAGTAACTGTTACTTTGCTCTATTGTTCAATTTCGAGAAGTGAAGAATTCATTTGCATAATATTTTAAAACCAAAAATTAATTATCGGAAAGCCGGCAATAAAATAGATGAATGCCTGCACTTCCGTCTTTCAAATATTCGTTTCGATTGTTCATTTCGAACTAACCAATAATTAACCTTTTCGGTAATCCTTCTAACGGAGCCCATAAAATTTTTATTATGCAAACAAACAAACTAAAGGTTTAGAATCCCTGAGGACGGCGGCCTTTCTTTCTGTGCGAGCGAGACTCATTGTATTTACGCGGGAGCGACAGAGACAGGTAATGCGAGTTCAATGTACGAAATTCTTCCTGCTCCGCGACCGGACTATATTTTATATTAATCCGTCCTTTCGTTGTGTATAGGGAGCACTTGGCGTTAGTATATTAGTTACATTATCACTGAATACATTTACACTGAATAATTTCAGCAGTTCTCGTATTGTATTGTTTACTACTAATTAAGTAGCTAATGCATATTTATCTAGCACTTTACGTGGCCTCCTATATTAAGTATTGGCGATAACAGTTGTTGAAAGCTAATTCATAAGGTGTCAACTAGTACTTTATATTGCTACCTATTGAGTGTAACGTAGGATACGCGTGAATTAATTCAATAAAACAAATTGATGAATAAAAACTAGTTAACCATTAATGTAGCTGCCTTAAGTTTTATATGATAAAAACAAAAGTTGTATTTATAAATAACTGATCAATTATGTGATATTTAGCTTTAGGTTTTAAGGTCAGTCAATGTTACAATGAGTTATCACTCGAAACAAACAAAAGTATTTTTATCTCACTTTTTTTTAGAAAGAAGAAGAGAGATGGTAATGTGTTTGTATACATCCTTCATAAGTGAAGTCCATTGACGATTCTCATTGTGAACTATGAAACTATGCTAACGTTTAGCTTATAGGAAGTAAGATGACCGTCAATTGAACGCGAATTAGACGACACATGATCGGGACGTAGAGTATTGTTCTCGTTTTTATAATCAACTAATTATGCAATTAGTTGTGCGCGTCATTTCCTAGGTTTTCACTGCTTTATAACATGTACAGAAACAAATTTTCTCTATTTGTTTTGTCCATGTTTTTCAACAGTGGAAAGTCACGTTAGACAAGTTGTGTTACTAAGAATTACGTTCGGCCTAAAAGTAGTATTAGTCTACGTCATTAAATGTCTGTTTGCAATAAAAAATACTGCTGAATAAATTATTGTTTTATTTTACTCAATTCCATGTTTTAATACATTTCATAATTTTATTTTTCTAGGAGATACATTTTATATAATCTTTCGGATTTCTCATCGTCGAAACTGGGATTAAATTTAACTTCGATGACATCTTTGAATCCTTCGTTGGTTGTTGGCTCTTTATATTTATTTCTAAAAAATATAAAATACAATTTTAATTAAATTGAAAAAACAAAATAACAGTTTTCTATCTCAATGTGATTAAAGATAACATAAGGAAATACTGAATAATTATAACAGGAAATACAATTTAAATCAAGTATTTGTATGCAAAATTCAAATAATTTACTCATTGAAGGGGTAAATAAATGTGAAGTTATTTATTTTTAGCTCAAAAGAAAACAATGCAAGTGAGAGACACCCACAATTATTATTTAACTAAGTTCCAAAAAAGGTAACAAAAAGGTAAAAAAGGTTTGAATAAGCGATTTTTTTCTTATAGAGGTTTCTGTCTAAACAATAGTTACTTATAGAGTTTTCACGCATCCAGGTTTGTCTGTAAATTGAACTAGCAAAAAAAGTCTGTAGCAGTGAAGGTGTTAAATATTTTTAACACTTACTTGTATGTATTAAAGACAATATCATTGACGGGCAAGTGATTGATCCTCATAAGCTCTCTGAACTTGTTGTTATGCTGCGCATGTGCTTTAGTAGTGGCCATCTTAGCACATCGGCAGACCACTTTCATGTCTTTGGCAAGTGAAGTCCAACGGGATCTAGATTCTATGTCAGGATTAGTACTGTCTACTATAACACTTTTACCTTGCTGTAATGTGAATATTAAAAAAAACAATGTAAATAGTAGCAACTGATGTAAAGATCAACTATAAATATAATACTATTCAATTTACTCTACTCTTCATTCAACTAAACAATTTTGATAGTAAATATGCCTGAAGATATTAAATCTTACTTATATTATAAATGCGAATGTTTGGATGGATGGATGTTTGTTTGTTTGAAGGTATTTTAGGAAATTTGGCACAGATGTAGAATATAGTCTGGAAGAACACATAGGCTTACTACATTGTTTTTAAATTCCTTAACTTTGTTTTTTTTTTAATTCCGCCCGGACAGAGTCGCGGGCGACAACTAGTCCTATATAAAATTCTTAAAATTAAAAAGGTACGGTTTTATTTGATTTAGGTCTTCTGCTCGTATTAAGAATAAAGTTTAATAAATATACCTGCAACAACCTGGTCGCTTCAGCGGCACATTTCTGCCAGGATCCTAGTGTATCTCTGCACACAGTTACATATTTATATGATGACTTTTTTTCTATTTGTTTAGCAAGAAAAGACTTGCCACTACCGGGATATCCTACTAAAACAAGAATCTGCAAATAAATTCAGTAATTAAACAACATTGTAAGAAATTATCCTGTTATTCACATTTTAATCCATAATTGAATTAAATAATTTGTAATAACTTTTAAATTTCAAGTCTATAACAGCTCTTTTTAGTTGATAAAATCTATTTATACTGTCACAACAAAATATTATTTCATCAAGCTAAAAACTTTAATAAGACATAGGACGATTATATTGAAACATAATAAATACATTTTAAACTAAAGCAACTGTAATTAATAATATCTAGGATAATTATTCTTAATATATTCAATGCCAAGGACACGAACGAACAAAAACTTATGAGTTTATTTCATAAGAAAAAATCATGGTAGCATTGAATGTGTTAACCAAAAACTCACCTCTTTATCGTCACTAATAAGGTTATCATTAAAAGGTTCCGTTTTTACTTCAGTGGGTATAAATTCTGGCTTGGCCATAGGTACATTAGCTATAGAATGTCCAAGGAAGAATTGCTCCGGAGTATAAAATGTAAGGCCAAGATTTTCTGCCAACAACTTATCCGCCATGGAGTGATCTTTCTTTTTACCCGGCGCCCAATTTGCCACCCTTCCTGCTGCATCACCACAGTAAAAACAGGAATCCATATCTACTGATAACCCATCATTTTTCTGTAATATAAAATAAAAAACATTGGCATTTCATTATGGTTACATATTCCTTTGACTCTTCAGATTACTTGACAGCTAAAATCTATATATATAAAAGAAAGTTGTGTTATTACACTATTTATAACTCAAGATCGGCTGAATCGATTTGACTGAAAATTGGTGGGCAGGTAGCTTAGAACCAGGAAACGGACATAGGATAATTTTAACCCCGTTTTCTATTTTTTATTCCGCGCGGACGGAGTCGCGGGTAAAAGCTAGTAGTAAATAAATATTTATGTGTTAGAAATAAGAATAGTGATTGAATCACTTAATGTTATTATTAAGTGATCAATTCTAATTTATACATAGCTTTATATTTATATTAAGATGAATTTATTTATCAGTTACATTCAAAATACAGTCTAATCTGCATCACCACAAGTCCAATGGATTGCAATATTTTTCTCGCCAGTGGAAGTAGCCTCTTAGGACCGAAGTATGATTCTCACTTGAAGAAATTTTTCTCTTTACCAAGTTCAATTGTATATGTAATTAGCAATAATTTTTGTGTTTTAAATCAAATAAGAAAACTAAACAAACCTTTTCAATGAGAGTTTGCCACATTCCTGGTGTAGGTTTCCTATAAAATCCTTTACCAGTAGCTATATAAACTTGAATTGGAATATTTATTTTGGCTACTAAATTTTCAATTTTCTTCTTAAAATCTTCTATTTTTACTCTGCCTTTTCCTATAGGAGCTTGGTTGCTTAATATAACAACTTTATACCCATTCTCCAGTTGTTCCTTTAATTTTGTTGGAACAACAGGGAAAGCAAGCTGCCAGTCATTGGTATCAACAGGATGCACTTTTCCAGATTTTGTTTTAATCAAAGTTCCATCCATATCAAATGCAGCTATTTTCTTACTAGATTTTACACCTTTTGATGTATATATGTACAATTCACCTTCATCAATTGACTCCCATAAATCTTCCATGGCTTCTTTTATACTTAAAACGCTGTCTTTGTCAGGAGTTTTGTTACACTTTTTCTTTTTAACTGTAATCTCCTCATCTTCTATTTTCCTTTTATTCCTCTTAATTGGACTAAAATTATCAGGTGGTGGTTGGAATTCTATCGAATGTATGTAATTATTCAATAAAATTTCAATTCTACTTTCATGACCAACCTTATACAAGCAATTTTGTTTTAATGAAAAGCCATCTAAGCCCGATGGATTTATTCCGATTTGCTTAACCTCAACAATACAGTCATCACAATTAGCTTTGAGGCTTACTGGAAATTAAAAAATATTTAGTTAAAAAAAATATTGAACCATTTTATCTAGGTACAGCAGATATAATAGCTATAATTCACTTACGTTGTTGACGTGAACAAGACTGATCTTTAATTTTTGTAATTTTACTACGGCCTACAAGTATTTCAACGTTATGAGGTAAATTAATAGGCGCATGCGAATCAAGTAAACATTTAAGAAAACACAAACGAGTCATTCTAACATGATCAATATTGATCCAAAAATTGCAACCGAAAATCTAGAGATGAAAGGTAAAACGTAGATCTAAGAACTTGTAATATTTATGTTTAAGTTTTTAAGTTATTAGTAGGATCACAGCTTTATAAAATTGCCGAAATAAGATCTAATTCTTAATCTGAGATCGAAAGAAACAATATAATATTTTTTGAAAGATGTCATATTAAAGTCAAAGTCAAAGTGACAACATTGAATATCGTTTCAATCCACCTTTTAATTTACTACGCAAATAAATTTTATAATTTACAACTTTTATTTTTTCATTTTAAATTATTTTTATATTCACGTACTAAAATATTTTTTCCAAATTAAAAAATATATACAAATTATTTAAAAGTATTTTTTTTTCTTAAATGCTAATGACCAAAACATTGTAACAATCATTGTAAAAGAGTAAGGTCAAGTAAAAGTCTTCTTCTTCTTCTTTTTAGCCGACTTCAAAAAGAAGGAGGTTATCAATTCGACTGTATTTTTAATTATTGATGGATCGCAAAGTAAAAGTCAATTTATTGGGAAGTCTGACGTCTTTACCAATTTGATTTTGACATTGACAATGACGATTTGTTTCTGTCTTCGTGTGCTGTGCTGTTAATTTTGCGCAACTCTTGAATAAGAATTTAAAATATTTATAAAGCAAAATTAAATATTATTAATCAGGAATGTCGTACAAACAACATAGTTAACTTTATAAGTCTAAAGACATTCATTTCTTAAAGCAGTTGACTCAGTAAAAGTGAAAATTAAGGTGCAGAGAAAACTAATGTTAAATAGGAAATAATTTACTGACGTGTATTATTGAGGTTGGCGTAGAAACATTAAAATATTTCTTAAATATTTACAGGCACTGTACACCTTCATTATGTCAGTAACCAAACGCAAGCGTTCTGTTGAGAAGGAAGATTTAATTGAGAACGGCGACGTAAATTTTAGCGGGGGAAATAGTAACATAAAAGGCGATGAAATTAATATTGCCGTTTTATTATTCCTTTACACTCTTCAAGGGATTCCGTTAGGATTGGCTGGTGCTATTCCTATGTTACTTCAAAATAGAGGAATAACATACACACAACAAGTAATTTTTTTTTATCTTCTATAAAAATTTATATTTAGTGGACTTAAAGTAACTAAACATTTATGTTTTACAGGCAGAATTCAGCTTTGTCAATTGGCCATTTAGTGTAAAATTACTATGGGCTCCAATAGTAGATGCATTATTTTGGCCTGAATTTGGAAGACGTAAAACATGGCTGGTGCCAGTACAATATCTAATCGGCATTGTCATGATTATAATGTCAAGCAGTATCTCAGATTGGTTGGGCTCTGAAGAGCAAGCTCCATCAATGATGATACTAACTATATCTTTCCTATTTCTGAACTTCTTGGCTGCAACACAGGATATTGCAGTTGATGGATGGGCACTTACTATGTTGAAAAGGTATATTTTTAAAACCTTACAAAAAGTTTATTTAAAAAAAAAATGTGATCAGTGTGTCAAGTCGGAATCCAAACTTTGAGACAGGTTTTTTTAGCACCACTTTTAGATTAATTTTTTGTAGAATTTTTTTTAAGTAGAAGAAAGCAAACAAGTTACATAAGTTAATGTAATCACTGGCACACTTCAAAATTTATTATGTTAAAACAACTGCAGACATACTATGAGTCTTGAAAAATTAATTGGAAGATAGCTAATAGGCAATAAATATATTTTCAAATGTCTTATTTTCAGATGCAATGTTGGACACGCTTCAACTTGTAATACTGTCGGTCAAACGGCTGGTTTCTTTCTTGGTTATGTTTTATTCTTGGCACTTGAATCCCCATATTTTTGCAACAAATATCTGAGAACTGTCCCTGAAGATACTGGCCTTGTTACATTATCTAGTTTCCTATTATTTTGGGGATGGGTATTTATTATAACTACAACGGTAGTGGCTCTGTTTAAACATGAAAATAATGATACTATTAATAACCCTCAAGAGAGTCAAGTAAAGGGAATAAAAGATATTGTAAATGCATACAAACAGTTGATAACTATTGTAAAACTACCAGCAGTGAGGACACTTGCTTTAGTTCTTTTTACAGCAAAGGTAAGATGTTTTCTAAATCTTTTAATATTAAATTTCAAACCCAATTATTTGATCTATTATATTAAAACCTCATCATTTGAATTATTTAAATTGTCAACATATTGTATTTTATTTATTCCTTACGTCTGTGCTGAATTAAAAAAAAAGATGAAATGTATCTCACGTTTTACTCGAGACTATGTTCTATAAGTGCCAAATTTTACTAACATGTGTTGAACTATTGCAGAGTCATTGAGTAAACCAAACATATCCTGTGGCCACCGTTCACATTTCAGGGATCATATGTAGCCTATATGTTTTTCCAGACTGTGTTCTACATCAATTCCATATTAAATTTCGATCCATGCACCCATTCTGGTCTTCTAATAAACATCCATCCATCCATACATACAAAAATTCGCATTGATAATATTAGTAAGATATTAAGTCAATCCTTACTGTGAATTTTCAAATGAATTAACTTATATTAGACAAAGTTCATTCACATCCGTTTGCAGTATTCCACTGAAAGTACTTGAATACTGAAGGTACATTGAACAAAACAATACACAAATTACATCAATTTAATATTTCTATTTCAGTTGGGTTTCTGTGCCAGTGATGCGGTGTCAGGTCTGAAGCTGGTGGAGGCGGGTGTGCCGCGCGAGGACCTCGCACTTCTCGCTGTGCCTCTTGTCCCAGTACAAATTATTATGCCAGTGGTAAGTACACACTTTTATTTTTACCATGCGATTATTTTATTTATTTATTATTAGCATTTGCCCGCTACAAGTTTTAGTATGAACTGATGACAAAAAACCATAGTCTAAGATAGAAATTAAAAAAAAAGAAAAATGTTTAATGAAATTATATTATTGTATTTAATTAAGGTATTCTTTTTATTTATATAAAACATTTTTTCATTCTAATAAAAATGTCTGAATTGACTCCAGCAACAACATCAGTTGCACGAATTGGTCGGCTCGCCCGGTGACATACCACAACCATATAGAACACAGGCGTCAAGTGGAAGTAATTCCGCGTTTCGTCTGATGAGTGTTGTGCCTGATGCCTAATTTTAGTCCTGTTTCCCTTCCCACCCCTTTTCTTATAAGGAAAGGATGGGAAGGGGAGGTGGATTTGATGGAGGAGGAGATGCATAGGAAGGTTAAATATTCTCTTTTTGTGCGTCTCCTCCTTCGTAGATTGAGGGTAGGCAACGCATCTGCAATTGCGAATGTCTATGGGCAGCGGTCGCTTTGCCATTTCGGTGAATTCATATGGTCGCTTGCTCGTTTGCCACCTTGTAATATAAAAAAAATACATAACTTTTGCAGAGTACAAAATACTTTATGCATAAAAGATATGGTTTGCAGATTCTATCAAAGTACACAACGGGTCCGGCGCCATTGTCGTTGTGGTTGCGAGCGTTCCCACTGCGTTTGCTGGTCGGTCCACTGGCAGCCGCACTGGTGGCCATCACACCCAGCTTGTTGGGCAATTCCGGACCTTCATACTCGTATCTATTCATACTATTGTGTCTTTATATATTCCACCAGGTTAGTACACCGGTACATTCAATTATTAAAGATGTAAGAAGTATTTGAAATAGTCTATCATAGATATTTAAAATTGTTTTCTTTGTTTTCAGACGTGCCTGTACTGTATGTTTGTAGCAGTGATGGCATTTTTCGCTAAAGTGTCAGACCCGGCTGTGGGCGGGACATACATGACACTTCTTAACACTGTGTCCAACCTGGGCACCAACTGGCCCAACACCCTCGCTTTATGGGCCATAGACCATTTGACCTTCAAGACATGTTCGCCTGCTCTCAGTGATAACACATGTTCATCCGCTTTAGAAGTAGATGTAAGTGTATTGAATTTACAATGTACACGGTTTAGGATCTATGCTTCAGCTTGCATATCATTTTATACTAAATTTTACTATTTTATTCGAGTATTCAGTTGCAAGAATTGGCACAAAAAATCAACAAAAGACAGAAAATGATAACTCAACCTTTTATGTAATTTTTACAATGTTTATGTCTGTTAATTATTTATTTGTTCATTCCCAGGAATGCAAAGCCAGCGGTGGTGCATGTGTTGTAAGTATTGACGGGTTCTACATAGAGACAGTGATATGCCTGATAGCCGGCTTCCTCTGGCTGCAGTGGGGAAGGTCCACCATCACCCGCCTGCAGCGGCTGCCGGCCTCCGCCTGGCAGATCTCCAGGGTTAGATAAGACTGATACGTCCATCAAACATAACAGTAATAATGACAGGACCCCCGAGGTAAAATCGCGACCCCCTAAACGGTCAAAAATAAAAACTTCACTAATCTGTCTACTGACTTCTTAATGGTTTGGTAGATGACGAAAAAACCTCGGCTGCATTATTTAATACTACTTATGGCTCTTAATCGTCAAGGGGTTTGTGACCCCCTAGGTTGAAAACCACTGTATTTTAGTATAATAGTTGTAATACGTCATCCGCTGCTACAATCTCACTGAAAAATATATATGAACATAAGATCAGAATAGAATGATCTAAATTATTATCACATAGCTGTTAATTCCGCAAACATCAGCTACCTTCCATTAAAAAACCTCTCAAAATAAGTCCAGTCGTTTCTGAGATTACTCGAAACAAAGGCTAACTTTCTGATGGATATAGTTTTTTTCTGTTATATTTAACGCATACGCAAGTCTCATGTTGTTGTGAATGCGTTTGACAACAACCGATTTGACGGTACATTAGTATCAATTTAGCACAATTATTGACGTATTTTAGTATAATTTATATAATTTGTGATATGTATATGGACTACTGTCATTAAATAATATACTTAAAGTGTGTATGTAACCTTTTTTTTTACAAATAGTACAAAATCCCTTCTGTTGTTGTTTACTTGTTGGATTTATACGTTTAATTAAAAAGGAATTGAAATAAACAATGCTTTGGTTTTTTATATATATTTGCTTATTTACACCAACATTTAAATATACAACACTAACATCTAATAAATATAAACTAAAATAACTGGTTTGTAATAACATTTATAGTTTGACCAGAAATATAAAACCCTCGGCCATATTGCGGAAAAATATGGAACTAATTTCTTTGCGCACATTGAAAAATGATGTAATTAAGCCGATTGAAACTTCCCAGGCCAGGATTTTATATTCTTGGTTAGACTATATTTATAGATAATGGTTTTCGTTATAATTTATATTAAACATTCCAAGATAAATATGGAATAATTAGAAACGCTCAATTATATTTATTTGACAAAATGGAAACATTGAGAATATAATCTGGGAATTTGCAATTTAATTTATTATTTAATACAATAAGTAAGCGATACATGTATAATATTAAGGTGCGTTTTCACTGCACATTAATTTGTATAAAATTATTTGTTTAAGCAGTTACTTTGGCAGTGTACATTCACAATTAGTAAGCAATAAATAATTTTATTTAATTTAATTTGTTATGTTTTATGTGAATTTGTGTTGTGTTAAACCATACTAAAAGTAAACAATCAATCAGTATTTCTCATTACAATAGTTATTTGGTTTAAATTAAGAATTTAAAGCCTTGTAAAGGTTAAATGTAGAATTTCAAATTGTCATTTTGTGACAAAAAACAAAAACTTATAGATGCTATAGAAACTTGTAATTTATGGAATTAAAATAAATAAAGGTAAGAAACAATTGTTTTTTTCTTTTAAATAATTATTTAATTAGAACAAAAAAAGCAAACCCTAATAGGCATTTTTTTATATAAATAACACCAATATCTATGTCATGGAATACGAAATATAGGTGAGTCTTAAACTACTTGTATAAACGTGGATTTTCACTGTATAAACACCCTTACTATGCATAACTAAAACAATACTAAAGCTTCAAAAAGCTATACTTAATTACTAAATATTACATACAAATGTATAAATAAATAATTTTTGTTCCTTAAATACAAAAAAGCATTATTAATAGATGCATACATGGCAATTTTTGGTATAATATACAGAATATGTAATCAAACAAGGATATTTGGCCCGGTGAGAGAGGCGCTGCTATCGCGGTTAGTGCTGTCACAAAATATATAAAACCTACTTAGGCATCGAAAATACCATAAACGAAAAAATGCAAGACGGATACAGACGACAAAAATCTTGTGAAAATTTCCCACATTTACTAGATTGGCGCTAATGAACTGTCATAGTTTGACTTATGTCCACCCAGAATTAGATTTATCGCTCAGTGTGACATCTACCGCGTAAGTTCAGACTATCAATGAAAAAGTTTAAAGCTAATCTATGTAAAATAACACCAACGAAGATTTGTGCTGTTAAATATTTGTGCCTTTTAAATATTTTTTTACGATTTATTTCACAATACATATATTATTTGAACACGTTTTTAACATTGAACTACAGTGGCTATAGAAACAGTTTTTTTTGGCAGATTTACTGTTTAGTGAACTTTCGTTCAGTTTACATTGGTATCGTAACAATGTCAATAAAATCCGTTGTAATAATATGGGCAGTAATTTGAAAGATACCACAAAGTAACTCTATATTATAATATCAAAAAATTACGCCTACTACAATTATATAGAAAATAAAAATTTCATAAATATTTTTTAACATTCAACATCAATAAACATATCAGACATAAATTATAACTTTATAACAAATAAGCATTTTCCTCATTTAACAAATTACGCAATAAATAATGTTAATCTGTACATAACCCGATGAACGCTTGCTTTTTGTGTGTCGACAGTTTTTGTAAATAAATATTATAAACAATGGTCGTTGAATAAAATGGCACATTTAAAACTGAAACTCGTAAATTACAATGTTTCCCGAAAAACTTTTACTTCACAATTCCACGAAATTACAACATTCCTAATGTTAATGTAAAATTCTTGAATGACCACTATGTATTGAATTTAACGTTAGTATGTTGTTACGATATAGAATTGGGTTTGTCGAAAGCTTTGTCACAGACACCGAACATGTGCAAACTGAATTGATGTAGAAATGACCGTATAACGGTGATATAATTTAAAATCACGGATCCCGCCTGGCGAGTTCGTCGTCGCAGATGATGGGCTTACGGTCGTCGCCCTTGGAGCCGCGCGCGAGGCGGCCGACGCGGCGCGCGATGGCACTGGTCTTGTCGACGGCGCCCCACCCGCGTGCGCTGCCGCCGCCGCCCCCGCTGCCCGACCGAGACAGCAGCCCCACGCCCTCACCCAGCTTGCTGTGGTGGATGCCGTACAGGAAGTACAGGAGAAGACCTACAACACACGTATTTACTCTATGAAACACCATAGAAAAAATGGAAAGCAAGCAAGGGCATTTGCCGATTGCTTTTTCATTTTGTAAGTGTAAAAAGTTGGAGATATGATAGAACAAAATTTTACACAAATAAATAGTTCACCGAAAGTCATCCAAATAGCGAAGCGTGCCCAGGTGAGACCCTTGAGGTTGACCATGAGCTCGACATTAAGCAGAACGCTGGCGGCGGGCAACAGCGGCACCCAGGGCACACGGAACGGCAGCCGCGCGGGGCTCTGCTGGTGCGCCCAGATCACCACCAGACCTACAATTGTCAAAAATACATAGTAAGTATATGGTAAACCTTTAAATTAATCGTGAAGAAATCTTCACCAAGAATTAATGTTAATTCCCCTTCGCTATAAAGTACTTACAAGCGATAATAATACAGCTGAGCACAACATCGGGTAGTATCGCCCACAGCCCTGCGGGCTCGGCTAGGAAATGATTGTGTACACAGAGCGCGGCGGCGGCGATAGTAAAGACGTAGACGCAGGCGGTGACCGCGCTGCCAGGTGCGCGCCCTCCCGCCAGCGGCTCCAGCCACGCGTACTGAGCACGCAAGCGACCCACTGTCAGCGCCTCGAACATCTGAATACATAAAATAGTCTATTACACAAACAATAAACCCAACTGACCGTGCTCTATGAAACAAAAAAAAAATACGAATCTCGAGATTGATTTCTCATTTATCACACCTATTTTTTTTATCAATGTGCGGGAGATAAATATTTATGAAATTAGCTGACCTCAGAAGATGAAGATCCATTATCAGTTCCGGGAGTACCCGTCGCGGAGCTATCCTCTCGATCACACGGCGAGTCTAATTGCGGCACGCAAAAACTTTTGTCTTCTATCGTCGGAGTCGGCCGGTAGCGGAGGATGATCACAGCGGCACTTACAATAGTGTACGCTAACAAAGTTCCTATCGACATAAACTCGACCAATTTTTCCAAATCGAACAACAAAGCTATTAGTGCGGAAGAAAAGCCAGATATAATGAGATTAGATATCGGAATTTGAGACTTATTGTTGCTCATATCGCTGAGGAAACCAAACAACAAGCCGTCAACAGACATAGCATACAAGCAGCGGGGCAAAGAAAACAACGATCCTAGCAATGTAGTCGTCATCCCACACACCGCTCCAACTGCCACCGCATACTTAGCCCACTCGGCGTGAACAGCACCCAAAGCAGCCGGTAGAGCAGCGTCAGGGTTAATAGTTTGATAAGGTACCATAAGTGTCAAAGCTATAGCAACAAGAATATATCCCACAGCGACCAAACCCATCGACATAATAGTTGCGATCGGAATCGATCGCGACGGATCCTTTGCCTCTTCACTGGACGCAGAAATGCTATCGAAACCAACAAATGCATAAAAGCAAGTCGCAGCGCCAGCTAGTACGCCACTAAAGCCGTACGGCATAAAACCTCCGTTTTTCTCAGACCAGTTACTGATATCGGCATAGTAAAACCCAAGAAATATAACTAGTGTTATCACGAGAAGATTCAAGATTGTCAGACCATTATTTATGTATGCAGAGGTTTTAACACCGACTGCCAATATAAGTGATGCAACTATACAAATGACGAAAGCTAAAACATCAGGATATCGACTCAGAAGGGTTTCGTGTAATTCTCCTGTTACTGAAATAGTGGCGTTGCTAATCGCTCCGCCTACCATTTCGTCCAAATATCCTGACCATGCCCTCGCTACCGAAGCAGCACCTAGAACAAGATAATTAATTTATAATTAACAGAATTTATTAACAGGTATTCAAATCATTTTTGAACTTAAAAATAAAACAGATGTGTGTTACGCAGATGGACATCACAAACAACCGTGTCTCAGATCTTTAAGTCGAAAGAAATTCAAAGAAGGAGAAAAGAAGCACACTCACTCTTAAGCTGATGAAGTGTAAATGATAAGCTAAAGAAGTTAAGATCTTACCTATCATGTACTCAAGAACGATGTTCCATCCTATTATAAAAGCCCAAAACTCTCCAATGCTGACATAAGTGTAGGCGTATGCACTTCCAGCGCGGGGTATTCTAGTGCCGAATTCAGCGTAGCACAGAGCCGCGAGGGTTGACGTGATGCCAGCGAATAAGAAACTCAGGGCTGTCGCCGGGCCTGCCATGTGCCGCGCAACTGTCCCCGTTAACACATAAATACCAGCACCGACCATGTGTCCCACCCCTGGAATTTTTTATATTGCAATTGGGTTAATTTTGTACTGACATTCCTTAACTGAAATATTTAAAGATAGCTGTCTTGCTTACCTAACAAAGTGATATCAAAAGTAGTGAGACAACGATTCAGCGGCGTGTCTAAAGAATCTCCATGAATTGATTTACGTCGATTCATTTTATGGCAAAAGCCAGAGAGCACATGCCCCAAAATTTTGTGCCTTGCTCCCGGCATTCTGTCTGATACACTTTATTGTAGAGGCAAAATGGTTCACCTGTTAATAATTTTTAATAAAATACATATTAGACATTAATTAATCATGAAATGCTCACAGGTCTCTCAATATCTTTACTGGTCGATCTTTTGAAAGGAAAATTTTAAAATTTAGGGATTTTATAAATTCAAGATTATATATACCGGGTAATAAAATGTTATATTTATTTTTGCATTGTACATTATGATTTCGGGAAACTAAAATAGTATTACAAGATGTTCAGGAGCTCTACAAGATTAGAAAAAAATATAATATCGTATGAGGAATGCAAAGGCAGACAATATAATCGTTGGTTCATGTTGGCTGGTCGGAAATACATTGTCATCTGATGGATGTGCACTTTTATCATTAACTCATAAAGCTAGGACATCAAAATCTAATTTTATTGAATTTAAACCAGATAAAATCGTAGAGTTAGATAGTTTTTGATATCTTAAAAGGTCAAAGTAAATTTGGAATCCAAATAGATTATTTTCTAAAGGTCTATATGACTGCGTTATTTTAAGCTTTATAATTCTTTACATCTTATTTAAAATTACAGATATTTTTTTATAATATGAAATTGAAAAAATTAAAACTACTACGTACCTTTTTATTTTAACCAGCTGACGATGTTTTCAGTTGTTCAGTTTCAAGTCTGAGTGGGCATAGGATGTCGACTGATCTGCGCGCGCAATATATCGATTATTTATACGGGCGTATTATATTATTTGGTTTGTGGGAAATGCATAATAGAGATAAAAAATTAAATGTTTCTGGAATGTGTATGAAACAACGTTAAGTTATTAAAGTAAACTAAGTCAATCAAGACAAAATATTAAAATGTTCTTTATAGCGATGGCTCCTACGAATAGTAAACATTTTAATACCGCGCTGACGAGACAATAGTTGGTAATAAAACTTATTATTACACTTTGTAATTAGAATACAACGAATATTTATGTACAGGCACATATATTTTTTCAATTTCTGGATAAATGATTCGTATACATTATAGGCATACGCATTTTAAATATGCAGACGATTTCAACTTGTTGCTTGCGCGAAAACAGGTAGCCATTGGTTGTGTATTGACCTAAAACTGGTGAACTAATTTCCGCTACGCCTGACCTACTTAACTAAAAAAAATGTATAGCGGAATATCATATAACTACTTTATGACTTTCAATACGATTCATACGGAGTGATCTAAATTTAAATTGAACAATAATTTTTTGTTCTGTTGATTAGAAGAGAAGAGAGAGAGAGAGTTCTTGTGTTTAGAACACTCTCACATGTTGAAACCCTTGCGATAATTGGAAATGGCAGGCATTGTCAATATTTTATTCAGACTAAGTAGCTGACCCAAATTCATTAGACCTATTTAGCTACTTATTAGAAAAACCATGCCTTATCGTGTTAACTAGAATTATCACTCCAACTCAAAACAGTTGCACAGATATCTCTATATCCTCATGCTAACGTAACTATCGAAATTGGCTGTTGTTTGAGCTGCTATATATTGCAGCGCACTATTTTCTAATTATCGAATGTTGTTACTTTTCCCTGGTCGACTGTTTTAACATTTTCGTGTAAAAGCTTTGCTATTTAATTCACTTAAATTTATGAAGAAAACGGTTATCATCTGCGTGATGCGTGACAATGTGTTCACTACTACTCTTCCAGCCCAGCAACAAAACGATAAGTTAAGTAGGGTATACCGAAATTATGGTATAAAAGGAGAAAGGAATTGGAACCCTGGTCTTTTGATCCCTCGTGAGTGAAATAAGGCCAGAGAGATGATGAGTCTATTTGATATCAAAATCGTGAAAAAATAATTTAATTGGATTTCAATAACTTTATTGCAATCCTACTTGATCATTGTATGTTCACAGTGTACATCAATTAATATCAAACTTCCGAATTTTAAAATAACATAAATTAAAAGCATAACATATAAAATTGACCACATAATTCTCGAATAATATTTACAGCTATAAACTTAATCTAAAGAAAAATAGCTTTTTAAATTAGGAATAATTAAGTTATTACTTAAAATAAGTATTGAGAATGCGAAAGATACATGTTATAAAGTATACATGAAGGTTAAAGCTTTACAAAAACTTAAAATTGACAAAATGTATTCGAACGCACGTGAAATAATTTGAGACCCTCCGTAGAACAACCGCTACTCACTTAATTTTTTTAACGCAATAAAACAATTCAATACTGAAAGTAAGGTCCTGTCTACAATATTCTTAGGCCTTCTGCCTTATTGTGAATAAATTTTACTACATCTCTACTCCGTATTGTGTATGTACATGTTATTTGTAATTACAAAGATAAAAAACATTTCATACATAATTTAGTATACAAAAAATATAAAAAAATTGCTGCCATTTTATTATTATAAATTAAATTAATATTAAAAAGTTATTGATGCTCGTTTATTGAGACGAAATCTTTATGATTTGCCCAAAAAACCTATGTATTTGAATAAGGATTATGGCACGATACTTAGTTTCAATACAGTTTATGTACCTTTATATATGGATTGATTAATAAATGATTTAGTAGAAAATATGTTTTTAAAAGGTATGCATTAAAATGCGACAAGGATTGTAGAGTAGTTACATAATAGTCATTCGTCACCAGTTAACAAAGATTGCGGCTACAACGTAAGTATTTGCTTTCATCATATTTAAAATTCGGAACAAGATTAGATAATTGAAATGTTTAGAACAAATGAACGAGAAACAAACGCATTTGATAAATATCTTACATCAATTTACTTAATTACTGAGATAGCGGACCCTGTAATGATTCAGAAATACCAGTATTAGTTAAAAACGAAACGCGTAAACCGCAAATGTAATACAAGAAATAAATAGAAAGTAGATCGATATAAAAATAGATGTTAATTATTTGAAATCGCCACAAATTTGTAAGCTTTAATGACAAGAAAATACTCAAATGATATGTTTTATTAGGCGTCAGTCTTCATTAAATGTAGCGTTTTGGTATTTTTGTATTATAATTAGAGATAAATATAATTATTAAACTTTATAGCAACGAAATGTTTTAAATTTCTGGCAAATTTAAATTTACTTAAAATAATGTATCTTAAAAAAATAAAAGAGACTTTTATACACATACAAACTACTGTGGTTACTAAGATTACTTACAAATCCACATTGTGGAGTTACATTCAGTTAATTTTCTCATCAGTATATACGTCTTATAATATTTTAAAGAAGATTCATATCAAGTTGTAAACGACTTATTTATAAGGTTAACTGTATTCACATCTATGTTACAATGGATAAATGTTTACAAAATTTCAACAAATAGTTCTAGCCACACATACATAATGTGACGTTGGCCTTTTCAATTATTAGCTCATCAATCATTAGACCAACTTAGCACCACCTCGACTCGACGACCACGCGACGTCAACGAGGGAACCACACCATAACGGTAGTGACGAAGGCGTAAGGCTCGGCCCCACTTCATAGCCGTGGCAGACTGGTCTAATGAGCGATGACATATAATCATAACTCACATAGGTTGGGGTCCATAACATACATCAGTCACGTCACCGTCGATCAACCACGTCAACGTAGCATGACGGAACACGGACGTAGCATCGGAATAAGTCAACAAAGTAAAATATAAGAAAAATCAATGGAATTCTTCAGAACCACGACAGTTTGATAGCAACCAGTACGTTCTTAGAGTGAACATGTATCTTTTGACGTGACGTGACTGATTCGAATCTATCAACTCCAGATGATTATAGCAAATTTACAGCGCTTACGATTGAAATGGTCCCTGTATAATAAATATCTTGCTTACAAATGGCTTCCATCGTCAATCTTTGACTAGAACAAATGAAAATACAAAGATATCGTCAACTAATAAGTACTTTTAAGCGAGCATTATTTATACATAAAAAAAGTTATTGAGCGTAAGTTTCAGTGTGTTGAATAAAATACATATACATAAAAGTTAGTAATTCAGTTTTTAAGTAAGACAGTGATTGAAAAATACATACATAGGTTTATATAAACCTTAAAAGTGCATCACAGATATACGCGTAAAAATTAAACAATAAAAAAGCAGTGTTATACAGTATTAGTAATGTAAAGATTATAAACATCAATTTTAAAAACGTTTAAACATTTTGTGCAAATATATAAAATTACAATACCATTTATTTCTTCTTTTAAAAAATCTTAAATCATTTAAATAGCATCTTTATGCCAAATACCTTTTTATACTTATACATATTTAAATTTCTTTTAACAATGTTAATTTTTTTAATGTTTTTTTTTTCAGTTTTAATACTATTTTTCAACATATATAAACTATAAGATAGTATATGGAATAGATATCCTTAAAAAATGTATTTATCATTTCATAACTAAAAGGAATGATATTGGTTTAAAAATGTTAAAAAAATACAAATTTGAATCATATGGACACTTCAATGTTGCATTAACAGAGAATATATTATTACATTAAAGTACTATTTTATTTCTTACTCTCATTTGCATTCAATGCATTGAATTAACCAATAGTAATATAATTTACATACATATGAAGGTTAATGTTTTCTAACCGCGAGCTCACATAGTCCAAAAAAAATACACATAAGATAATCGTTTCTCTCTCTTCGCCTCTATAAAATTTGAGACAACCAGATGTTTTTATGTCAACGTTTCGAGGATGCGAACTCGCATACGAAACAAGACCAATTTAAAACGTAAGTAGCTGCATATTATTGTTTCACAATGATCTCATATGAGTAACAATAGCACACAAACGAGGAACTTGAAGACAAAGCCAGAATATAAAAATACAAAATAATACAAAGAGATTAAGTCCTAGTCCACAGGGTACTTATAAATTTTGACGCATATACACAGTCATCTTCGTTCGTGGTGAACCAGTTACAAAAATTTACCCCACAGTTGGACAACAAAGTTAACTCTTACGAATAAAATTTAATGTATTAACATTTTGATAATGTTAAGCACTCTATTGGTTTAACAATAACCAACCGTTTTTCACACATACACATTTACTACTGTGCACTAGTCACAAGTTTCCATTTGGCACAGTCCTGTCAGTCCCTTTGAGATAAATGATCAACATAGAAACCATTCCCATTACTACGGGTACATGAAAATTATAGGTCAATTGAGTTTAAAAATTTAAATCATTATATACTTTTTATTTATATTTGTTTCTATATAATCAAATGTAGGCCACATAGATAACTGTTTTATTATCCCAGCCATTTCCTAAGGTTTATAGATTCAACTATATATGAACTATTAAAAGTATGTTGACATACTATGTTTTACGTCTATGTAATCTAATAGAGAGCTATACAAATTTTTGAATTTAAACCATCAACCACAATTTTACAAAATTCATTATTAAATCAAAATTATTTCAATATTTTTTTTTAAATTAATAAGTTTGCCAATTATTTTAATATTTGTTAAGGGAATGCCTTAACGGTGCACATTTTTACATTTGATACAAACAACTAGCTAAAGTGTGTATTTGTTTTTCAATTTAATTATAATTTGTTCCATAAAAACATTAACTACAACTACATTTTCCATCAGATGTAATATTTTTGCTATTAATTTTTTGCGTAATAATCTTTTTTTTACTTAATATACATTTATATTTATACATATTGTATTCAGATGATTATTCCTAATTAGTAATAAGAAGTTAACATACAAGAAACTACTCATGAACATTAAGTATGGAACAACATAGTTGTTACATTTGTACTATTACAGTACCTACGAAACAATTAAAAATATAATCCTTTTTATTTCTTTGTTAACCATTCTCAAAAAGGTATCCTCTGTAAAAATGTTCCTGCATAATCCTCTTCTTAGCACCTTAAATATACATTATTTCAACATTATTACATAATACATATCACATTTAAATTGCACATCCAGAAAATAGTTACAGTTATAAACATATAAAACAAGAACTATTTAATAGATAAATAAATAGTTAGTGATGGTAATAGTTTAATTCACACAGACAATATTTACATAAACATTGTTCACACATACAGTGTTTGCAGTTCTCTGCAAAATGCAGACATCACTATCCACCCGTTCCGTTAAAGTACTGAGCATGTTTAGTGTAAGGTGCAGCAATGTGATACGGAGGAGGTTGTCCCCTCATATACATACTCTCAGATGCTCCACTTGGGCTATGACGATGGCTCACAACATTCGGAGAATGAGTGGCTGGTCCTGCATCATATAATTCATATGCATTCTGACTCGTTGGAGATTGGACGTGACTGAAGCTACCATCATCCGTTACTAATGGAGTATTTGTCATTCTGTATGGGTTTGTTGCATTTGTGTGGCCAGTAGGCGAATACAATTCAGGCGATTGAGATGGAATATAAGTAGGACTTGATGCCATTCCATATACATTAGCATTTGGAGTTGTTGATTGATGTAACGGTCCAGAGAAATGATGATTTTCAGCTGTTGGTTGCACATACACATTGTTATAGTTACTCAAATTTGGCATTGTTGTTGAACTGACTACTTGACTTACTGTATGTACCCTGGGGCCAGGAGGTAAGTCATGGCCTCCATGGCTATGATAACCATAGGCATTGTAGTTTCGTTGACCATATATCTTCTCCTTGCTACAAGAATAAGCATCATGTTCATAGATATTGTCATGATAATTGCTTGCTGGTATATTGTGGCACATAACATGTTCTTGTCTATGATATGAAGGATCAAAAGTAGGTACATTCTCAACTCGTGCATTATAAGGAGTTTCATTATAATGTGGTGCCAAAATAGTTTCCTCATTTGAATGTCTGTCTTGAGAACTAAGACTTAGCCTTTGAAAATGATTTTGAGTTTCATCAATGTTATTCCTGTAACTTAAATCATTTGCTTGATGATAACTTTTTAATTCTAAGTGATCTGCATACGAATTGGATTGCTTACAATTGTTTGGTTTTTCAATTTCTTGTTGTTGATATTTATCATGTTTGTTACTGTAATGTCTTTGTGTGTATGGTTCTCCATTTTCAGCTTCATATTCAATATTTGTGGTACTATTGTTATCAACATATAGTGCATGATCAACACTTTTATATGTTTTATCTTGTTCATATGTCAAATCTAATGGTCTGTCATAAGCATTTTCAGGAGGTAGGTTATCATATATTGATGCTGTTTTAAAAGTTTCCTTAATGTTTCCACCATTTTCCATAGTTGAGATATTATTGCTCTCCTTTTTGTTGTCTGATGCAAATCTTTGTTGTAAAGTTGGAGTTATCTTTGCCGCTTTTATATGAACAGCATTTTGCATTGGAGGTGTTATATCTTGAGTTCCATCTTTATGTATATTTCTTGCATGTTTAGCCATTGCACGCAATTCTTTAGGATAAGGAGTAGGTGCCCTTCGCAGCTGTCCAGGTTTCTCTGGAGCCTTAGCTGTAGCCTTCATATCCACAAAACTAATATGTCTTACAGTTGATTGTGTCTCTGTGTTTTCAGGTTTTTCATGATCATTCTTTAATTCAATGGGTGTTAAAGGCACTTGTGGGAATAGGAAACAAGTTAGGACTTGTTCATATGTATGAGGATCAACTTCAGAATGCATAGGCACTAAAGGTTTGCTTTGATTTTCAGAGAGCCAAAGAGCCACTAAATTATCACAATTTAATAAGGACTGGGGAAGACAGCTTAGAGAATTTCTCACTAAATTTAATACTCTTAGAGAGGACAAATGCCCAATTTCTGGAGGGATTTTTGATAATTTATTTGCTCGTAAAGATAACACAGACAGCTTTGTACAACTCCCAATTTCTGGAGGGATCGCTTTCAACATATTATCATCAACATTTAAATATTGCAGTTTTCTTAAAAGTCCAATTGATGATGGTATTTTATCTAAGTAATTACACATGAGCATTAATTCCTCTAGGTTCTTTAACTGACCTATACTATCTGGTAAACAATACAACCTATTGTTGTCAAGTTTCAAAGATGTCAGATTACTTAGCTGCCCAATGGTGTCAGGCAACTGTGTCAAACTGTTGATAGATAAACTTAGATCTAATAACTGTACACAGTTACCAATTTCTGGTGCAAGTTCTTCAATCATATTATTGCTAGCTTCTAAGTGAATCAAATTTTCCAATGGCTTAATTATGGATGGTATTGTTGTGAAGCTGTTACTATCAATCCACAGCTCTCTTAACTTGATAAATCTTCCAATAACCTCAGGGAATTGCTGAAACTCATTTTGTCCTATATCCAATCGCAAGAGTTCAGTAGAACGTGACAGAGATTTAGGCAAAATCATAAGATAATTGTCTCTCAACTCCAATATATTAAGGTTTGCTAATCTTCCAAAATTTCCAGGAAGATATTCGAGATATGTATCATTAAGGTACAGTTCTTTTAACGCTATGAGGTTTGTTATGGCATCAGGAAGTTTTTCCAGAGGGTTGACACTGAGGTCGAGGAACATAAGATATTTCAATGCTTTCATGTTATCAGGTATTGAGGCCAAGGTATTTCTACTGATGTTTAAATGCTGTAAATTCACCAAAGAAGATATTGCTGTAGGAATCACTTGTAACTCATTATCACTAAGGTCTAAATACTTTAAACCATGGCACATAAAAAGCTGGCGCGGTAACTCTGTGATACGATTACTTTGGCAGAGCAAAGTTTCTAATGTCCTCTCATATACAAACACGTCGTTGGGAACATCTGTTAAGGATTGATGAGAGTAATCCAACTCCACGACATCTTCAACTCCGGGCCTCACACAACATAAAAAGTTGAATGGCATTTTTAATAACACTTCTACTTCTACACGAAAACTATATTCTTAAAAACAATTACTCATGTCTGTTTCGTAAATAGCGAATAAGAAACTTTTTTGAAAACATTTTATCACAAAAATTTTCACTTAGCGTTTGGAAAACCAAAAAAAAAATATGTATATCTTTTTACAAATATTATTTACTATGAAATGATTCACATAAAATCAACTAAACAGATTCACCTATTCCCTTTCCCCTTCGGCCCTCTGACTATAGATTACATTCAAAGAAAATTTAGTTAAAGTCGTTTTGTTATCTACTGTCATAACAAAAAGGTCGTTTACAGTCTTTTAGAAAGTTTTATAATATTTTTTTCATTTAAAAGTCTGTTTGATTTTAAGCAACAAATTAAATCCAATTTCTATAGGTTTTAAAATCTACAGAAAGCAGAACTTAGTCCAATAGTTTCTTCGGTCTTAAAATTTTCATTGACAACACTGGTCCAGATTGGCCATTATTCATTGTCAATCTGTCAATTTGAATTTTTGAATTATGTGTCAAAATAAAATACATTAAGCTGTTATTTCTTAAATATTTTCTTACTTACATTACATTTTTACATAAAAGTGTGAAACAAAAACATGGTTTGTAAGAATTTCTACAAAGGCAAATACTATGTAACATACAAGCGTGGTTTTGAAGATTGTAAAAAAGATGTTATTATTACTATTGACAAGTTGTTTGAAAACGATAGTTTGGTACGTTTTATTGAATTTGTTTAATTTCAAAACGTTTTAAAATTAACAAAATAACGGGTTTACCTTTTTATTTGTTTTAGATTTTGACTTTATCAGATGACGAAGATCCGTGTTTTTTATTCAAAATTTGTATAACAAGATGTGACTATGAAGACTTGAAAAAACAGCAAGGCCTTCTGATAGACTTCGACAATTTTCCGTCTCAAATCGTCAGGTTATTGCAACAATGTGCTTCCAATAACATGTTAGTGTATGAAAATATAATTTTCAATTATAACAAACATTTTCTTTACATGTTCTTAAATTCTGCATTTGTATTTTCTAGGTTTTTAATTATTCATCAGTTGAACCCCATCAAATATAACTTTGAGATCGTTGAACACAATGAATTCAAAAGATTGGTCCATTTATCATTAAGTACTGGGCCAGCAACTGATTCTGACATAAAACAACATATGGCTGAAACTATATCTAATTTAAAGGTATAATTTTTTTTTTATACTTGAATATACGCATAATAATGAATGCTACTTAATTTGAATAAACAAAATTAATTTGTAGGGTTTAGTTAATAATATAAAAATATTATTCATTAGAAAAATTTAGCTGCTGTTAAAAGTTCATCAACCAGTACGGAAGCAATTTTGAATGACAAAATACTTAAAATGGAAGGAAAGATTCATGACTTAACACATACAGTGTCAAAGATGGAAGAAGATAAGTTACGACGAGAGACTGAGTTTTATGAATCTCTGAAACAAGAGAAAGATAGATTGACTCAGGTAACTTTATTAATAGTTATTGATATATTTAGTTTTGCTCATTAATATAAAATTAATGTTTACATGTTTCACCTCAATATATACCTAAACTACTGCACACATTTTAATAAAACTTCAGAACAATATTCCGAGGACACCAACAATAGTTTGTACCCTGAAAAATCTAGCAATTAACATTTAATTTATTTGGTTTCTCATGTTGGGCTAGTGACTTATAATATTTAATAAATTACTTTTTCTTTTAGGAGAAGATACAATGGCAAAAAACATCTGATCTCAATACAAAAACACTATTGGCGAATTCTCAAGAAAATTTAAGCAAGAAAGATAAGCAAATTGATGATTTAAATGTACTTTGTAAACAACTTCGCGATACTATAATTCAGTTAGAAAACCAATTGAGGTGCATATAAAGATTTTAAATTATTTTTGAAGTTTAAAAAAAACTGTGGTAATGTTGTTAACCAAGTGCAACTATGACATTTAGTGGTAATGAGATAGTATTTTTCATTTATGTGAAATCTAAATTTATCCTGTTTATTTTTTTCGTTTTAGTGATAGAAATCAACGAATCAATTTTATAGAAAATGAAGTGCAAAAAACTCATATAGAAGTTGCAACTCTAAGAGCCAAAAATGTTACTTTGGAGCGTGAAATAAATGAAAAAGATAGACAAATTAATCAGTTGCAATCACAATGTTCCTATTTGGAAAAGGTATCTGGTAGTGTTGCCACACACATTTCATTTTATAACAATGTCCATTGTTATATTGACTAAGTGTTTTAATCTGCTTGTCTTCTTTTATATACATCAGTGTGTTAAATGCAGTTAATTATAACTAACTTCCAGAGATTATCTTGTAATAGTAAAGTTATAAGTATTTAACTATATTTTGTTATTAATATTTTAAGGTAAACAAAGAGAGTAGTGACAGTATAAAGGAGTTGAATGATGCTGTTGCAATGGCAAAAAAAGAAAAGGTAAATAAAACCAGTAACAAAGATTGTAGTACTAATTTCTAACAAATAAATAGAAATAAATTCAAACAAGGGTAGAATGAGACTTTCATGACTAATAAATATTTCTTAAAAACAAATATTTTAGACAATATATTCTACAAATTTATAAAACATTTTTCACAGGAAAGTTTAGAAAAGAGATTATCATTAAGTGAATCTCTGGCAAATAAGAACAATGATGCTGCGCATTCAACAGCAGAGCAACTTTTAAAAGCAAATCAAATTATATCAAAACAAAATAATGAACTAATTGAGGTAAAAGAAAAGGTAATAAGCATTAATTCAAAAATGTATTTATTTATAACTACTTGTCACCCCCCGACTCCATGTGTTGTATGAACCTATGTGTTACCAGACTATGTTCTACATCTGTAACGAACTTCATTAATATTATGCCGTTCTGGAGATATCTTCTAACACATATCCAACGATCCATCTAAACTAAACATATTAAAAAAACATTTATTATGTATTTTATATGGTAATATAGGTAAAACATTAATAGTGATTTATTCTATTATAGCTTTTATGTAGGACAGCAATCGCATTAGAACAAGAAAAAGTTATAGAGAGTTACACAAAAGAAATTCATGATTTAAAATCGGAAATTGAATGCACAAAAGATGGTATCACTGAAATGAAAAATGAATTAGAAAAACTTAAAGAAAAATGTGAAAATACCACACAAACATTGAAAGATAGAGAGGAAACTATTAAAAATAACAATATGGGTATGTAAATATTTTTAAATTGTATTTTGTACCCTCATATTTCACAAAATCTGTGAATCATTGTATTTATTTTTCACTACTATTTTGTTGAATAAAAATGTACTCTCCAAGCGAGTCAATGACACTAGATGTAGTACCTATTTTTTTTAATAATATATATATATTTTTAGTTATACAGTGGCTGCATAAGAAGATAGAAGATCAACTACCAAACTCTGACAGGCAAAATTTTGTAGTTCAATCAAGTAGTTCAACTCCATATTTTGTACAAAGAAACAATCAAGGAAGTAATAAATTACAAGAGTCAGATGAGACAATTAATTTTTATGCAACATCAAGAAAGTAAGTTGGGACCCATTAAGATAAACAGAGATAACAAATACTTTTCGTATGTCTTTACTTGTTTTTATTTCCTTGTCTTACAAAACTGTTTTTTTTTTTCATGCTAAGTCAAAGTTATTGTTGTAAGTGGAGTAATTGTTTGAAGATTGAATTTGAGTTATCTTTGTGACATATTTATCTCCATTTTTATTTTATTATTGATTAACAAAATTATGTTTAACTATTTTCAGTTCGAGTCTAGACAACAGTCCTCAAGTTGAAATTCCACAAGAAAGATCTAGAAAATCAGGATTAGATCCGAAATATCTGCAACCTGCAACGAAAGATCAACTAACAGAAAAATCTAAAAGTTAATATTGTTTTCTAACATCATATTACTAGCCTTTGCTATCGAAAGTTTAATATGAATTTTTATTTTGTACAGGTACAGGTAGATCTGACGCAGCCTCTTCAAGAAGTCAGAAAGGGAAGGAGAATAAAAACGTAGAATTGCCAAAAGTGGTTTATAAAGAAAAGAAATCTTCGAGTGCAACATATAGGGCAACACCAGTTTCCGCATATTTTCCATAGAAGTGTTTTGTAAAACTATGAATTTTAAAGTTTTTTTTTTATTGTAAATAAATAGTAAGTAATTGTAACTTCTTTTCAATTTTATTCCTACATTATTCCATTTTCATAATTTCATAGGATGTTAGTAATGATTACACTATTGGTTCAAAAGAAAATCTACTCATTTTAAAATCAATTTACAATTTATTATGGTTTTATTTATAAATCTTCAGCAGCAAATAATTAAAAAATTGTTATACGATACTTTTAATTAAAAAGAATTAAATTATATTTTTAGCCAAAGTCCATTCTAATTATGGAAAATTTATAAAAAAAAGTTGTTGGAACACGTCAATAATCTTTGACCATGCTTCCCGCGAAATTTGACATTTCAATATTTTGATTTGATGGTTGTTTTTGGTTTAATTTGCAACCGACTTGTTAAAACTTGTAAGTTTTCTAGTGTACCTAAATTATTAATTACAAACTAAAAGACTTTCGGTATTTTTAGCTTTTCAGGTTAAAAAAGTGTTTGCAGTATTGGTTTAACTTGCACTATTTGTTTGCTAATAAGAAAATATGTGGAACGGTAACTATAAATTCTTTGTAAATTATTCGATGTCGTAAATATGTATTTATCTGACCCGATTTGGAGGAGAAAGGTTTTGACATTCTAAAGTACCCCAGCAGTTTACCAATTAGCATTTTTACCCAAAAAAGGTTTCATAACTGAAAAATTGTAGCTTAATGTATTGCCTGTTTTTGATAGACTTATCTTTACAGATCAATCTGTTGTGGGAGGTGGATTTTTTAATTCAACCAATCAATTTGGAAACGCGAATACACCAAACCAACCACAAAAAACAGTATGTACAATTAAACAAATACTTTATGCATAGGAATGCATATACATCATTCACTGACAAATACTGTATCTTTAAGTTCTCACAGTGTAATACAAGTAATCATTGTAATTTATAGAGTAGAAGAACATCAAGAACTGCACCAATAGTTATCAGGCAAGCACTTCATTCTGGTGACGGTGATATTACAATATGGGGGACAGAAATTATGATAGTGTCCATCGTTGCTCGAGTCAGAAACATCAGGATGCAGAGTACAAAAATAACATATACAATACAAGATATAACAGGAAGAATGAGAGCTGTATTTTGGCTGGACCAAGAAGCTATGGAGGAAGATGTAAGTAGAAAGAAAGAAGAAGCTGTGGAGGAAGACACCTTGTGACATATCAAGTGTCACAGACTTACCATTTATAATGGCTGTTGTTATTGTGGCTAATTGTTAATAATCAAGCAAGAGAAAGTTAAATTGTTTAAACTTTCGTGAGACATCATAATTAATGAATTAAGAAACGGCTTAACTCACGTTTGATCGTCCGGTGACGGCACCGACTAGTTTTGGACCCATCGGGGGTCCATCTTCAGGGCAAGTGTTTAATCCGAAGACTTCGCGGTCGCGTCGCGTCTCGCACTGAATTAAACACTCGCCCTGAAGATGGACCCCCGTTGGGTCCGAAACTAGTCGGTGCCGTCACCGGACGATCAAACGTGAGTTAAGCCGTTTCTTAAAAGTTTTCTATAAGATTGCTTGTAGACATAAAAATGTTACATGGTATCTATCACACTGGTTTTCTTCTAATTTATGCCTATTGTGTTCTGTTTACAGGATAAATCAACTCCAAAAGTGCAAGTAAATGATTATGTTCAGATATATGGAAATGTTAAAACAAATAAAGGAAAGAAAGTATTGATGGCATTTAAAATAATGCCTATAACAGATGTCAATGCTATCACATTTCATTACTTGCAGTGTATTAATAATAGACTAAAGATGGAAGCAGATTCAAAGAAGGTATAGTTTATATTTTAACTTTTTTTATACTTTTTCTTTTACCTCTTGGATTACTTGTTGGGCTGACTTTTCCACTAGGGTATTGGTAATATTTCCATTTGCAGTGTATAATCAAGAGATTCTATTTCTTTAGATCATTTGTATAGTGCAAATACTGAGTATTACCTTAAAGAATATAGTTACAAACTGTTTAGTTAAACATGTGTTTGAACTCTATGACTACTTTGATTTTTTGATACATTGATGTCAACATGGTTTCACCATAAATATTTATCACCACAATGTTTCTGGTAAAAGTACTTCATTATTATAGAGAGAGATCAAGATTGCATTTCGCAAGCCTATACAGAATAATGTTTCAATAGCCATGGTGTATCAAAAATTCACACCTGCTGCTCAAGTCACAGTTTAAAAGGGTTGTTAAGCTAAAATGTATTTGGAACATGGTCTAAGTTTTTATGGTAAGGCCCTAAATGTCTATTGTTATTTATAGATTAAGGTAAATGGTAACACTACATCATCAGCAGCAATGCCGGCCAATTCCATGGTTGGCATGGCTGACAGCACTTCAGTGAATGGCTTGAATCCAAGACAAATGATGGTGTTCAATTTGATCCGAGCCTCAACTCTAGAGCAGGGAATAAGCAAGCAAGATATGTATGTCACACTGAAAGATTGTATGTCACAAATGGAGTTTGAGTAAGTTACACTGTGAGAATTTATCCATATGTCTTCCAAGTTAATCCTATACCAATTTTGTTAAAAATTTACTTAATTTTGTTTACTCTAGGTTATTTTAATACTTGTAATTTTTATGTTTATGTTTGCAAGCAATTCACTTGTCCAAAATTACAGGAATATTCTGGAATGGATGTGTGGTGAAGGTCACATTTATTCCACAATTGATGAAGAACATTTCCGTGCCACTGATGCCTTTTAATACTGGGTCTCTAAATATTCACACTATGATTAAAGATAACAAAGTTTATTTTGAATAAAACTCATTTTCACAATATACTCATTTATTTTTCTTTTATACATTTAATAAATATGGTATAAAAATTAGTATAAGTAAAATATTTTGATTTATTATGGATGATTTATTTCATACAAAAAATTATGTTTATTTCTTGACTATTAAACACTTACAAAAGAACTATTGATATAAATTTGAAATATTTTTATTTTATAGTTAGTTAAATTACTATAAATTAACAGATCTTGGAAAATATAAATTAGAAACTTATATTAATAGAACACATATACAAACATATAATTTAAAACCCTTCTCCATTATTAAACTAATAACAAACTCCTTAAAAGAAAGTATTGACTAAATGCAATGCAAACAATATGCAGATAAATAAAGTTAAGTTTACAATTATAAAGGTTATCACAAAGACACCTTACAGTTAAAATCATACTTTATTTTGAAGTTTTACAATTTTTATCTATATTATACCAGTTTCAAGACTATTTCATAACATGCAAAATACACAAAAATGTTATGTGTAAGAGCATTTGTGTAAGGTGTAATAAAAATTTTACCAAGAAGATTACAATTCATCTCTGACAGCTTTATTTCTCACATCAGGATTTTTCCCAGGATATGTCTGACTTTCTAGTTGGACTTCCTTCAGCTCATCCTGTTCCAGCAGGTATTCTTTTGCGGTCCATGCTTGTGACCCATCTTTAAACATGAATATGGCTCGGTCATCATCAATAAGGTATCTGAAAAAAAAAAATAGTATTTGAATATGAAAAATTGATCCTTAATTACAGAAACAGTTTTGCCATGTATGTGGTAATGCCACCTGTAAGTTTCAATAAAGGTAAAGGCAAAATGTAGGATTTCATGTAACTAGTTAAATTTTAAATCACCATAAAATATTAGGTCCTTACATATGAAATTGGCGTTTTTCGTACTGGCCACTTTAATCACGAATTTCTCCTCTTTGGTAAGGAATTCCAAATTCAAATTTGTACAGCTATAGACTCATGTATTTGTGGTTCGATGACCGTCATTCATTTGTTTTTTTTCTTCTGTTTTTTTCTGTTTGCGTCACTCATTTTACAAAATGGAAAACTTAAAATATCGCATTATTTACGAGTACGAGTTCCGCCGTGGCACTAGTGCTGCGGAAACGACTCGAAGGGTGAATGATGTGTATGGCGGTCGTGTTGCAAAAGAAAACACAGTTCGTTTTTGGTTCCAACGTTTTCGTTCTGGAAATTTCGATCTGCAGAACGAGCCCCGTGGACGGCCTGAGACTCAAGTTGATAATGAAGAGTTGAAGGCTATTGTGGAAGCGGATCCATCGCAAACCACGTCCGAGTTAGCTGCAGGCTGCGATGTTAGTGATAAAACTGTTTTAATTCACTTGAAGCAAATTGGGAAGATTAAAAAGCTTGAAAGGTGGGTACCTCACGAATTGACTGAAGCAAACCGGCAAACGCGCGTCGACTGTTGCGTTACATTACTAAACCGGCACAATAATGAAGGTATTTTAAACCGAATCATTACCTGTGATGAAAAATGGGTTCTTTACGATAATCGGAAGCGCTCAGCGCAATGGTTGGATCCTGGCCAGCCAGCCAAATCCTGCCCCAAGCGAAAATTAACCCCAAAAAAGTTACTTGTAAGCGTTTGGTGGACTAGTGCCGGTATTGTTCATTACAGTTTTCTCAAATCTGGCCAGACTATTACGGCTGATGTCTATTGTCAGCAATTGCAAACCATGATGGAAAAGCTAGCGGCTAAACAACCTAGGCTGGTCAATCGCTCCACGCCACTGCTGCTTCACGACAACGCTAGACCACACACTGCGAAACAGACGGCTACTAAATTAGAATAGCTTCAATTGGAAAGTCTAAGACATCCTCCGTACTCCCCGGACCTTGCTCCAACAGATTACCATTTTTTTCGAAATTTGGATAACTTCTTGCAAGGGAAAAAATTCAACTCCGATGGGGCAGTCCAAATCGTCTTCAAAGATTTTATTGATTCCCGTCCGACTGGTTTTTTTAGTAAAGGGATCAATGAACTACCTATGAGATGGCAAAAGTGCATAGAAAATAATGGTTCATACTTTGATTAATTAAATATATTATATTAAAAAATATTCGACTTTTTGTTCCTCCCATACAAAACGCCAATTTCATATGTAAGGACCTAATATATAGTAATTGTAGCAAGCTGATGTGACAATGTCATATAGAAGGGGTTAAGGACAAGGTATGATGATAACAAACTAACCTTTCAGCTTGTATATGGTTGCTCCAAAGGCTTGTTTGCCATATTTTTGTAAGTTCTTCAGTTCGTGCTTTTGATGGTTTGTTAGCAACCGAAACAAACATCATTACAGTCTGCCCTTTCTTTGTTGCTTGGAGGACCGATTCAGGATTACTCATGTCCATTTTAGTAAGATCTATTGAAGGGGGCTTGCGGAGATGCTCAGGCAACTCGTCCTCTGGAAGAGGTTCTTCATCTTCTTCCCATTGATCAAAAAGGCTGAAAAATATGAGGTGTTAAAAAACATCAAAAATGCATACCACGAAATTAGTTTTCCTCTTACCGTTCCATGTCTGCATCGCTAAAATCCCGAATATCTTTTTTTGCCCATGATGGTTTATCTTCATCTGTAAATTTTTTTGCTAAGTTACCAGATAAGCTTATCAAAATAAGGCAACAAAATAACTTAGACATTTTTGGACTTAATCTTAGTTTAATAGTAAGGAAAATCTTTATTTTCTAAGTTTATGATTCGCACGTCTAATTTATTAAAAGAAACAATAAAATTATGTAAATTCCAAGTTATTAACGGGACACAAGCAAAACACCGCAATTATTGACAGAATGAAAGTCTGCTCTGAAGCGGCTTATCAATTTCAAATTCAATATGACAAAATGATTGAAATTGTAAAAATAATTTAGACAATAAAATTATTCATATATACTACTTATAATAATTAGACTTCAATACTGATTTTAATTTATGTAAAAGAAGTCTGTAAGAATAACAGTAATATTAGGTCGAAATGCCTTTTCAAAATAAATATATTCTTTGACATTACAACCTTGCCTTGTGCTTGTGCCTTGTTCTCGTCGGTTTGACAGTTTTTTGACAGTGACTGGTGAGCTGAGTTGTGAGTTGTCACTTCGCCGTGAATTTTTAGAGTGAATATAACGTATCGCATGAATATGAGCCCGCTTACAAAGTCGTGAGGAAGAAAACGGATTTCATGTTATTTTAGATTTGTGATGTATTTATTTTTTTAATATTGACACTCTGTGAGTTCATATACACTTTTTGGGCATTGCTAAATTATAAAATAGTTTCAAAATATTTTGAACTTAAAAACCGTCAGTAGGAAACTTGAAGATTGTTGGGTCAAAGTGCTTGCATCATGGACCAGAGTGGTATAACCCCAAACACATCAAATCAGCAATTGGTTAATGGAAGTGATAATGATTCTGCGACAGCTTTGCTGCAAGAGAAGCAAGCAAGAAGGAGAGAAAATCTAGGAGATGTCACATTCAGAGAATACATGACTGTCGGAATATTATGTTTCGTCAATCTCATCAACTACATGGACAGATTTACTATAGCAGGTGAGTACTTCTTAGTTATAGTTACATGTAAACCTTGGTTTCTATATAACTTCAAATTATCAATAATGGAATGTAAATCACACATTTAATATAAAATTATTTTAAATTATAATTTCATAGACATTTTAAGTAGATTAAACTAAAATATTCTTATTAGAATTTTAGGATATATCTTGATATTGAGATGAATGCTAAGTTTAACTCCTATTAATGTCTATCTAAAAAACAAATCAAATGCTATTAATTACTGCAGTATTCTGAATATGCACCTGATGATAAATTAAAAATTTTACTCATCAAGCATAGTATTAGTAAATGATGCATGATAACCACAGATTTCTATTGACAAAACACCCATACAAGACATATTGTTATCTCAGTTATTTCAAGTAAAATAAGATGGATGCCAATGTTTTTAGAATAGAGTAACAAACTTTAATAATTTACCTTCATAGTCATCAGTCAAAAACAACCAGTCAAATATGTTACATGAGACTGCTGCTTCATGTAATTAAAAAATATGAACATTCAAAAGTTAACTTTAAATGCATTGTGGATAAAAATCACATTGAAATACACCATACTATTATGGTTATTAATTATATTTAACTTTTTATAAAGGTTCAAAGAAATAATTAACATTATCCATGCATATTGAAACTTTTGCATTATGTTTTAAATGAAGGACAACAGTAATGAATACATCATAAATTACTTTTGTCAAATTTGTTTCAAGGCAATTAAGGCAATTTGCACATCAATTTTACCATATCATTTTTTTTAATTTTTATCAAAAACCAAATTATGCATAATATTGTATAATATTTTCAACTGCTAATGTAAAAATTTTTTGGAAAGTCATGATTTAATTTATAAAAATAGGCATGATCTATTTTAAATTAAATCATGACTTTCCAAAATGGTAAATGCAGGATAATGCAAACTTATGGCAAAGGTATTCAATGCAATCGTTGAAGATATAAGATCTTATTATTAACACAAAAAGTATTCTATCCATGTTCTTAAGCGTGAGTAGAAATAGAAATTATATACCTATTGATTTATTATCTTAATACACGCGAAAACATAGCGCGTTAAAGCGTAAGCATACGAAACGCGAATACTAAAAATTAATATACAGTTGAACTTGGTAAACCGAGAATCCTCTATAAGCGTGTCTGTCCGATAGCGACGGACGACCTCCATAAGCGAGAATCTCGACTGGAGGGAAACCTTTGCAAGGGAAAAAAATATCGCTATCACTTGAACTATCGCTTAACCAGGTACGACTGTATTTAAATTAGAAATCTCTGTGGTATTGTAATAAAAGGACTAACTTCTTTAAACGCGTAAAAAGTGTCGGTGATAACATTATTTTAACGTCATTCACGCATCATAATTTGTTATTACGCAACAGTCGCGCACGCCTATGTCTACAAATCTCATAATCTTAAAGCAAAGTGTGTCGTCAAGTTTGAGTAATTTCCTGACTACATATCAGGATTAAATCAGATTACCCGTGGTATCCTTTTTGTTGCGTCAGTTTTGAAAGCAATAATGTTGTATAAAAAAGTGCATTTCGAAATCTCAACTGACAAAGTGATGTCGTTGACTTACGTTAGGTTAACGCCGAGGGCTGAAGGTCGCGCATTATTTAACTTAATTTACATTGTGCATTACGAAAAAATATTGACTGTATGTACATATAATACGGGTAAAATTTGATTTTTCAATGTGTTTGACTTGCCATCATAACGCAGCGTTCGTTTATTTTATGTTATAAAACTATCTTATTACCTTATAATAACAAAAGAATTAAAAAAGTAAGTGACTAATCGTGGGTTTTGTGAGACCAACAACTCAACATATTGTTCTCTGTTATGTCAAAAATTTTTGTCTCGATAATGACAGGGATGACGATAAGTTTTAGACAGAAATTTTGGTCTCAGAAACTAACTGTTAGTAGCCTATGCGCTTTTCTAGACGACTATAGTAACAAACGTCCAAATAACCATAATCCAAACTTTCGCAGTACCTACAATTAGTTAGAAGTGAGAAATATATTAGTAAGAATTCATAAAGTGAAATTAATGTGGGCTTACATTTTAAAGAGTAACAAAACTTATTATGTAAGTAAATAATGCGGCATTACCTTTTGCGTGTGTTCATATACACATATGATGTTCGTATAACACAATTACAATACGTAGTAATACGTCTGTTAACTTCACGAGTCTCTCACGCCACGCTGAGGTATAATAAAGAATGGAATGCTGAATAAAAAACGTAGTAAAGTTTAAACGTTTCAAATTGTCGCTTCGAAGTAAGTGGGCGGTAAGACGTGTCCTTTCCATTATCGTTTGTTCCGACCGCCTCGGTGCTGTAATTGAATCAAATGGTGTTTCACCAGGTGACCAATAAACACTACGCCTCTTCACCAATTAGTTTATTGCCTTAATCAAGTTTTATTTCAGAATTAACGTATGTTAGATGTGTGAACGTAAGTTTATAACCGATACGGAATGACTAAAGGTTTGATTGGAATTTTTGTATCAATTAAAAAATATGAATTGTGTTTCACCAATTATCATTTTTATGATGGGATAATGGTCAACTATCTATATTAATTAAAATTTAATTGATGATATAGTCCTTTATTACATGCTTAATATCAGATTTATATTTCGATACACAAGAAAAAATGTTTATAAATTACCCTTACCTACGATTTTAAACAAGGTTTGGTAAAGTCCGGCAGCGCCTTATAATTTAAAGGCCGGCAACGCAACGAATCTGCGGTTCCTCTGGTATTGTAGATGCCCATAGCCGTTGTTGAACACCTCGGTGTTCCATTGCTCCTTTGCCCTCTTATCTTATAAAAAGTGACAGTAGTAAAATAAGTCGTATAACTTTGTTATTGTTATAAAATAATATAATCTACTTAAATGGGAGTGCAGTTTAAAGTCTTTAAACTTTACATTACAAACACAACGAGGGAACAATTGTATGGTAAAATTAATCGCTTTCATAACACAAAACCCTCTCGACGCACAGCGGACATATTTGCACTCTTGTAATGTGTTTATAAATTTCATTTAAGTACTGAATATGTATTATGTTACATTCAAATTCATATTACTTTTAAACATTATGAAAGCAAGTTATTCTAGCTGTTTTATATTTAAAAAAAAGTTGTATTTGAAATTAAAATACCCCTAATTAGATTCATAAAATTCGCGTCTTTTTAAAAGAAAAAGAAAAATCCAGGATACCTCGAACTGGTAATTGAAGTTATAGGTTAGTAGTACCGTATTTGTATACCATCTACTGTATCGATTAAGAATCTTAGTATCATACAATACGACCCACGGCAAAAATGTATCCACATTAAATAAATCCCTAGTAATGAATGAACACCCAGGAAGGGTCGATGTCACGTAATCAGAGAGCTAATCTCTAGTGTCAACTCACGCGCGTGGGTTCGCTTCTTTCTCACAAATACAATGCGCCTGCGCCCCTTGGAATATGTAAATGCTTTGTGTTGAGGTGATCGCTTCGTGAATAAATTGAATTATATTTCCAATGGTGGTTTCGATGAAACAAACTAAATATGAAACTTATCTAACTCTTTTGCTTCAAAATAAAACAACAATAAATAACATCATTTGTTGACCTTCAGATGAATAATACAAATTAGAAGACCCGTCGTTCGCCACTATTGAATTGATGTACAAAGCCACAAACGTAAAGAAAACCATGCATACTTGCGAATAGCACCATCCTCCTGAGTCAATCCGGTAATAAAGAAAAGCGAAATAAAAAAACAGTTTATTTATGACATGAAACGAAGTGAAAGTATATTTACAGCCAGTTCAATTGCGAGCGAACTGCTGTGATAGCACTGGTGCAGAAACATTCATGAATAACGAAACGCATTTCATTACAAGATCGAATTAACCTTTTAACGAAAGCAATGCTTGTTGTAATTCGTTCAATTTAATATAAAAAAGAAAAAACTACTAACAGATAGCCTTGCTTATTGTGAAAAATGTTACGCCATATTCTTGTTTTTATGGTACACAATAGTAGCAGCTAGATTTGGTCAATAACCATTAGAAACTACAAGATAAGATGCCATTTGTACACTAATCTGGATTACTCCTTGTATCTTACTAATATTATAAATGCGAAAGTTTCAATGAATGGATGGATGTTTGTTAGAAGGTATCTCCAGAACGGTTCACCTGATCTTGATGAAATTGGCACAGATGTAGAACATAGGCTGGAAGAATATATAGGCTACTTATTAAGTTTTTTTTTAATACTGCGCGGAAGGATTCGCGGGCAACAGCTTATGTTATATTTATCCACTCTATGTTTACGTACGAAAAAGATTGATAGCTTAATTTGTTCATTGCGGTTACAATATCGTCACTTTTAAGATTCGGAATTCTTGTACTATTACATTTTTATTGCCTGCCAAACTATGCTCTTAACAATATTTTATCTCACATTTCATCCCCTTATCTGAAGGTAATAATTCATTAATATCATGTTTAATTTGTTCTTTAAATTTCCCTGAGGGCCGATCAAATTATGGTTGGTAGTATAGTGTCCTTAAATTGTGCTTATCTTAATTAATATCTTGCACGTTCAAAGCAAACGCAGCTGCTGAAGCGACATGCAAAACAAACATATGAGATAATCGTATGTTTAAATTAAGATTACAACCCCAGTTGGTTTTGCAGCTTTCGACAGTTTTTAACCGGCTTCCAAAAGTATCATTTTGTCTGTATGTTTTTTGTGTAGTGGCAACATATATTCAAATAAGGGACACCTTTATAGTTTTTTAAGGAACGCTTTTAGAATTGGGTGTGTGAATATTCTGAGAATGTATTTTTTATCGCTCTTAAGCAGGTTTTTGTTCATCGTAGCCTTAAATGAGTAGAGATCGTTGCCAAAGTGCTTCTGATAATTTTGGTTCTAAGTGTATTAGTAAGTTTAGACATTTGTCATATAAGTTTTTATGGATTGTTAATTCTGAACTTATTTTATTGCTATCTTTGGAAATTACTCATTTTGTAATATAAATATTCTAGAAATTATAGTCAGAATTAATCGCAGCATACTCAACTTTCTTGCATATATTTCACACATATTATAGACATATATGTACACTTCATACCAATTGTAACGAGGCGTATCTATATTCGTAAGAAGAAGATTACGTAGGAGTGATAGTATCACTATCATCGCATCTAACATACATGTCATTGTGATTGTCGTATGCCTAGGTCAGGGAGCATGAATCATTGATATGCAAACGAACGAATATAGATGTCGCTGTATCACTTCAGATTAAACGCCGAACGGACTCGTAAGTTAGTTACCTATTAAGCGAGTCCTTTAGTTGACATATAGCATAAAATAACTTCTTATAATGTTGTTTTAACATGGTCATCGCTTGTTCCGTAAAGGAACACTTTTATATAATAATTGAATGTCAACAATATTAGAATTTATTTGGCAATGCTTTAATTTGGCGAGATATCAAAGGTCCATCTTATTAATATCACTCAATAAATAAAATCCAAATCATTGAACAATTCACTCTTACGTTACATCTGAACTTTGGAATATAAAACTACTCAAGAGAAATATACATAAAAAACAAGTCGGAGAAACCATTCTATAGATCTAAATCTTATGTTATTTAGCATGTGAATGTTTATTGTATAAACTCATTCATTATAACTTCTTCATCCAAAGTCTAATAGCAGAGCTCACTACGTGACTAGTATAAAAACGTAACAAGAATTTGTATAGCGGCAACTATTTCAAACTGTTTAATGACCCTTGGTTTTAGGACAACAGAATGCTGTGTCATGTACCCCGTACGTGACTTACGTAAAATATTTGAGTGCGCACTTGAAACTTTTTAAAATGGTCTACGTAAGCATACGGCCTATTTATTCTTCAAGTTATGTAGATATTTTTATTAGTGAAAAATCGGGTCAAAACTATGGTCATTGTATAAAATTTTGTGATAAAGTAGTTATTTAAATCTTCTAATATTATAAATACGAAAGTTTAGATCGATGATTGTTATTAGGTATTACTAAATCGGCTCAACGTCTTTCGATGGAATTTGGCATAGATGTAGAACATAGTCGGAAAAAACACATAGACTACTAGTTTTTTTTTAATTCCGCGCGGACGGAGTCACGGGTGACAAGTTATCTCCAGTTATTAGTTGTCTTTGTTTCAGAATACTTGTCGGGGTTAATGTTTTATTGAAGTAATAAATAATGTCAATATGATTCTTTAATTACGTATACGTTACGATAAAATAGAAGTTAACAGATTATTCTTGACACTAAAAGATGTAACAATCATAACGGAAAAACTTTGAACCAACATTTGTAGATAAATAAAAAAAAATAATATAAACATGATATTTAAGTAAAATAGATCACACCCCGTATTTACCGTTTGGGATTTGAATTTAGAACATGATTGATTGACAGTGCCAAATGCGACCATTCAAACAACTACACCAACTGGGTCTAACGCTTATAATGATTAAAAAAACCATTACGTCACTATGAATACGACAAAACGAATAGGGGACTATAAAAAGGGTTCCCGCTGGCCCCATATTGTCAAATGAATTATTAAGGGTGCGGGCATATTGCCTACAATAAATAAAATATGGGAAGCATAACCCATGATACTTAAATCATATTATTGATATTATTTTAACTTAGTTACTATTTGAGTTATGCGTTTAACAAAAACTCTACATTATCTTTTCTAATTTAAAAATAAAAATTTAGTTCAGAAATTTTGATTTCAACTGAAAAAAAAGTCCGATAATTTGTAATGCTAAATGATTACGAATCCAATTTTAATTAAAAGAGAATTCTTAAATGTCCGCAGTTTTATCCATCTATAAAAATAATTAAAAAAACAACACCATTAATGTTCCAGACAGAGTGTAACATTATCTATTTGTGTGTGCGCATCTAAAAATGTCCACTTATCGATAATGCTTTCCCGGACCACTTGAACGAGACACTTTTATCTGCTTTCAATGTAATCACGACTCCACTGAACGTTCACATATCTCGCTTATGGGTGCCTTTTATGTGTATCGTTAGTAAAACAAAAAGTCATTACGTAACACGTGATTGATAAGTGTATGGATAAGGAATTTTTCTTACCGATCTTAAATCTCTCTTACCGATAAAATGTTATTGTTAATTTAGAGATAAGTATGTGTGTGGTCGAAAATAAAGACGATTTGTTTAAAAGTTTTGTTGATTTAGATCGAGTTATTGATGTTGTTTTGCATCGATGTTTATTTTTATTTGCTGGCGTAAGTATGGGATATTATTTTTGTACGCAAAGATTAGGTTGAAGTGTATTAATAGCCGAAGCTTTTACCTTCCACGTTTTTAACGCAACAAAAAATTAGGAAGTACCTATTTCTAGCAGGCGGATTAAAATTATTTAGTATACCCTAATTACCTTTGCTATAAATCTAGCTGTTTATATTATTTATTTAACAACAGATAATCTTATACATCGTTATTTTTCCATGTAGACTTTACTACAGTAGTTGTTAACCTAAGAAAGTTGAGAACCCGAGGCGTATGTTAATTGAGTTTGATTTACCTTATTAACTGCACTCAATCGGAAGGTTACGAGTATGATAATATAGTTTGTGGCTATGATATCATTAATGCTTCATGTCAAGATTTACAGCAATCAAGTTCCCGTCAACTATTAAAGAGGAGGGTCAACTTTAGAACTTTAATAAGACTTTACTACATGTTATAAAGTCCACAACTTTATTTTATAGCAACTAAGAGATTATTATAGTGCAGAATTATAAAATGAGATTATACTATTTTTTGCGTTGTTCAGTTTTCTCTTAGTTTCATTAAGGAAACCTTGTCAGGCTTGAAATCCACGACTGCAAGTTCTTGAAAAAGTAGGCTATCGTCGCTTCGACTATCTTATTTTGCTTTTCTAACATTTATTTACATCAACTACTCATACTTATCAACATAAACGAAGGTTATCTGTCGCTATCAAAAAATCGTCCATATCAGTTTTGTTTTGCTATGATTTATACCGTTTACAAGACAGACTGTATATCTCTTTCAAAATATTATCCCCAATAATTTAATCTTAACTTAGTTATAAGAATAACAATAAAGGTTCTCAGTATTCATATGAATTGATTCAAGTGCTCTCTTCTTAGGTATGATCTTGTACTATAAGATTCTGGGTACTGCTGATGTTTATAATACCGATTGACCTGGTGATGTCATACAGTGATTGCAACCTTACTCGTGTCTGTAACTGACTTATAAGGGATGTTGAACGATTATATAATACACAAAATCATATAAAAGGTAAACTAAGTAGAATGCTAAGTATAACGCTACCAGAGATTATCAAGGAAAAATCTGTTGGGATTCTTTGAAGAGCTAACCTGATTGTAATAATTGTTGATTCCGCAATACATGTAGGTTTGTGTATAAGTCGTAGCGTTTTGTTAAGATACATACTTCACCAATTTAAATGAGAAGGTATTTCGAAGCAATCATAGCGCATGTTGTAGATCAATCTTATGATAGCTGATTTCAATGATGTATTTAATTTAGAACTGTAAATTCTTTGATATGATGGTCGGCTGCGATGCATTGCGCCGTAAAACCGATGTTGCTGCTAACACGAGTGGCCATCGAGACTGCACTCGGAATGGATTACTTCCACCACTAAAGGTGCTCAGCCAACCTTATATAGCATTCGCTAATCTGTACAAGTAGTATCATAGCGATGTTACCGTACATATTACTAATATTGTATAAATGTGAAATTTTGTATAGATGTTTGGATAGATGGTTGTTATCATTACGTTGGAGTTATCCAGAACGCCTAAATGGATCTGGATTAAAATAAGAACAGAGATAGATTGCAGTCGGAAATAGTTTATAGTCTTACGGCTAAGGTTTGGCTACAGGTTTTGTATTTGTTATATCTACAACAGGAGTGTGTAAATGTGTATTAAAAAGTTTCTTTTCGTAAAAATATTCCGTGTGTACCTATATGTCAAATGGCATAACATTTAAATGCTTCCATATTATATAACAGAGATAGAGATTGCCCGAGGTAACAGAATATAGTGTGTTGCTATCAATATCATTTGGTTGACGTCAACATTATGCACCAGATTTGAACTCCACAAGGTCATGTTGACTTCTTAACTAGCGCTCTTTGGTCTTCATTTATTTATAAATACAAGCCATGCCATCATTTACTAATACTTTTATTTAATAACAATGTTTTTAAATTGTTAAAGTAAAATAGTAAAAGTTTTAATGTTAGCCTAGTCATACTATAAACTTTTTTGAACTGAACCTTGCATCTAGTAATGAGTTTAAGCATAAAAACATTGTTTTTTTCTTGAAGTCTTACGTCATGGTTTTTCCTGTTATTATGTATGTTAGCGTATTGTTGTAGGAGATAAATGATTTTAAAAGAATAATCAGTACCGGATTCCTGGTTATTTACAATTATGCATTTCTTTGAAGATTAAAAAGTTTTGAAAGACAGTAATCTTTCGTGCGTCATGTTTCACAATAGATAAGATTTCAAAACTGTTATAACAATATGATATAATATTCGACATTTTAAAGTAAGATTTTATACCTTAAAATGAAAGTAAGGAAGGAAAGGAAGTTTGAATACAAAAAACTAGGAAGTTTGAAGGCAAAAAACTACATATGTTAACTTTATTAATTAATATATTATCTGCATATTTGATCATATATATATTTTTTATCAAAATATATGTTTACGTTTGCATAAAATCTATGAAATTAGAATGCACCAACAACTAAAACACGACCTTCATAATATAGCCTAAATTTCTGTGAACGAATTTAACATTACGTAAAATTCACTGTATGAAACTTGCAGTCGCGAAGCGCGTCGTTTAGTTTATACGGACATAAGTATTGATAATAATAAACTCATATCAGTTCAAGTGGCAGTGAATCCACGTTAATTATACCTACATATGTTTGTCTGAGCAGCCACTGTTCCATAACTGAGGTTGATGCACCCGTAACCAAAGGATGGTTTCAGACGACTATGCAACTTTCTATTTTTCTTTTCAAATCCACGCTTTTGATGTTACACGTCACGATCACGACACCTAGCGGTAATGTGTACAAAATTCATTGTTTCTCTGCATTAATGTTTCTGATACTTTTATACTGATATTTTGGTCTCAGAAACCAACGAAGAATGCATTTTCCCTTTGCTGACAAATTAAAAAAAAAATAGTACTTTGCAAGTTTGGATCACGTTCGTTTTGTAACTCATTTCGTCATGTAACATTTAAAAACACGATTTTAAAATCGTAATTGAGGGCAATGATAATAGGTACGGTATGACTCTGATCGAATTCGAGGTCGGTAATTTTTTTCTTTAATTCTTTAAGATACAATCTAGATCCGCATTTCTGTAGACTGTACTTTGAAATCAAAACTGCTTTAGAAAATTCATTCAGATACTTAATAAAATAAAAAATTCGCTTAAGCGCTTCATTATCACCTGTGCTTATAAAAAAGTACAAGACAATATTAATTTTACTTTAATGCTAAAACTCTGTTTTTATATAGCTCTTTTAACATTTTAAGATAAAACTTTGTTTTTCATAGTAGCTTCGTTTATTGTCACATATCTCATGTAGCTAGCAAAAAAACAGCAAATCGGAACAGCATATAAAACACTTTATCCGATTCAAGGTAAATAATTCAAATTGTCTAAGTTTATTTGTTCATAATGACTGTGATATTTAAATTTTTTGCGCTCGATATCTAGGTTCAATGATAGAATTCATTGTCTTCTTCCATTTCAAAATAATTGATATATAATATGTAATTGGCAAATAAGATTAAGAAATGCAACTTATACAGTTTATAAATGTTAACTACCTCTGAAGATCTATCAAAATTACTCTATTTTTTTTAATTTAAAAATTATTTTGAACATTGGGCGTTTTCCACTTACTTCGCTACATGTCATTCTAATCTCAAAATTACAGTTAATCACATAGGAGTTTTTGCAAGTCAGTCCTTAATCAATCCGACCACGCACGCCCAAATATATCGGATTTTTTTTCTATCAAAGTTCCGTTAATTCATTCTCTATGATATCATGGTATATTATGTAGCTAACGCGGTTAACTAATAAAGAGTTGCCCGCGTCTATGCTAATTTCCATATTTCAATAGGCCCGCTACCTCAAAGACCATATTGTGGTGTCAGTTGAATCGTAACTAATTAAAACCAGAAATGAATCGTGACTAATTTAGTAGTTTGCAATTTGAAAACCGGTAAACAAAAAGTCTTTATGGTCCGGCTCTTAAATACATTGGTACTAGCTGTCGCTCGCGACTACGTCCGCGCGGAATTAAAAAAATAACTTTATTAGTAGCCTTTGTGTTCTTCCAGACTATGCTCTACATTTATTCCAAATTTCATCAAGATCTGGTGAACCGTTTCGGAGTTACCTTCAAACAAACATCCATCCATCCATCCAAACATTCGCATTACAATATTAGTAAGATTGACATGATGAAGACCTCGATAGTCATTAGGAAAAATGGTTGAGATTATTAATATCATTAAACCCTAATAGGATAAACGACGTGACAGTTTTTCTACATGTTATGGTCTTATTAAGTTGGAAAGTTTGACATATTGTGTATACAAATATAGATTCAAGTTGCCGTCATTATAAATGGGCTTTATCTGGCAAGACAGGCAACAGTTCTTTTGTAAACGGATGAGTGAGCGGCCCACAAAAAATATTCAAAGAGCGGCAAAATGCATCACTGGTTTTGTGGTATGATTGGGCACAAGTGGAGCAGAAACGATATTTTTTAATATTCAAATCATATCGTTACTGCTTTGCTTAAAATATAATCGCAACTTTATTGGAAAATATACTATGAATTAAATTACAATTACAAATAAACATACAAATTTTTATGGTCAATATGAGTAAAAGCTAGCGCGTACCATCTTTAGACCGCATCATCACTTCATCGGGAGGGATCGTGGTCAAGCGCTAGCTTTTCAATAAAAAAATTTACTTTAAAAAAAATTAAACCAAAAATGTTGTGCTACAAAATTTGTGGCATTACTTTACCGCGGTTTAATTTTATTTTGCAGGCGGTGTGAGTGCTAATCTTCAATTTAAGATATTTTTAAGGATTAATAAAAATATTCCCCATTTTACATTAAGCAAAAAAGAACTTAATAAATAGGAGCCCCTTTGCATTGGAATGTTTATTTTTCACTCCCTAGTTATCACACGCCATGCACGACGGGTTACCGATTTTTTATTTCGTCTTAATATTCCTCTCCGGAAGCAGTTTTTTAAGAGCATCGTAAACGTAAGCTTCTACTTGGTTGCTCACAGTCGTAAACTATTTTCATTCGATTTCAAAAGGGTTTTAACGTATTTACTTTTATATTTATCGGACGTTTATTTGAATAGATACAAAAAACAGATAACTATTTTGTGTGTGTCTTTTAAATTTTAAAAGTATATGTAGACTATGAATAGATCTTATCTGCTTTAAAATCTTGCCACATATTTGTTTGATATTTTAAATAAACGGAAGATGTAATTATAATTTATAAGCTATGTTATTTTTTTTTCTTAATTTTTATTCTTTTTAAAAGTATGAATACGCACCATTTATTGATGCTACCATATATCGAATATCGCATATTATCACATGTATATTGTTACACTTTTTACCTTGGCTGAAATCCGAACTAAGGAACTACGCATCAATTAGCACGCAAACGTTAATGCCTGTCTCTTTTTTCATACTAAGGAAAAAAGTTGCATCGACTATAACTTTGCTCCATATTACACAATATATTCCTTGTTTTTTAAGGTTTCCCGCTCAGTAAAGTTACTTTAATAATATTTTCCTTCCGCATTGATCCACATGGCCTTATGCAAAACTAGTACTTTACCTAGTTATTCATCGATCACAACTTTTTAAACGCTGCAACTAACACTAGGGACTCAACCTAGTCTCGTACAGTCAGCAGGAATTACCTTAACTCTTGATACTTCCGCAATTTGAAATTTATGGTTATCAAACACTTACCGTTGGTTCCTGAAACCTCTTTATAAAATATATCATCATCCCTGTCATTATCTTCGGTTAAAACAGAGATAACAAAATGTTTTAAGCGGGGATTTTGGTCTCAAAAACCCACAGTTAGACGCAGTTAGGTAACTTTATTAAAATATAGTGAATGATAAACAAAACAAAATCTAGGTAATGCCAGATGTTGCAAGCTTGAAGACGCAGCGATTAATTCACAAGGTTAAGCTGTTGCTCTTTCTTGACCCTACTAAATATTACAATCGTATTAATTTTATTCTTGCCGCTCAACTTTAATCAAAGTATTCCGCGTATTTTTATAAAACTATGCACCTTTGTCACGTACACTATTTCCTAGAAGTTTTGTTACACTTTGAAAGCAGATACGTAGAGGCAGGCGGAGTCGGGTTCCAGGTATTAGCCGCTTATTACAGCTTTCAGTTACATAATGTCTTAGTGTTCTAATTAATTTCCTGTCTACGATTGTGTAAGCGAAATTTGTAACGGTGGAATAAGTAATATTAAATATGTTAGGAAAAATTATAATAGGGGATGGCGACTGAAGGACGATAGAAAGTTGGATCGCTATTGGTTTTCATATAAGTAGCACTATCCTCTTGAACTTAAAAACCCTTATCGTTCCTTTTCGGGTAATCGATTCGAATCCCAAATGCGTCATTTTTGTCGCATGCGAGTAAGATTTATTCAACGTTGTTATTTCAAACGACAATACGTCGAAGACTTACCTTGGCCTAATGTAAAATACAAATAGTTCACACTAGATCATTTATTTCACAATTACTAAAGCATTCGTATGCGAGTAACAACTGCTAATGTATTGTTAGTATGTTAATTGGTAGTTGTTAGAGAACGACTAATTTCTTTTGCTACATTTCAATGTTGAAGACCCTCAATGTATGTACCATAGTTTAATAATTGTATTTTTTATCAATTAAAAAAGCGGTAGTTAGTTTTATTTAGTTGATATATAATTTACAAATGACAAGAAGCTAATTTACATTTGTAAAAAGACGTTGTCACTTATGTATATAAAAACTCGCATCTTAAATATTATAACACGTAGAACCGTTTAAAAAAAACTGACAATATTGTGATAAGAATAGTTTTCCGTCATAGATATAAAAAATGGGAGCTTGCGTCATTATCTGGTGTCCGCAAATTGTCTATTATTTGTATTATGTATTGTTTAGGTTTAATTTTTAATTGATTGTGTTATGGGCCACGACTTAAACCCCACCGATAGCAACGATGGGGGCCTACTGTTATTCCTATTTGGTTATTTATACTTTTTGTCTGCTAAAATTTTTACCAAAAATAATAAACATGAACTTGTAAGTAGTTGGAAATATTGCTGTTGCCAAAGCGCGTATTACCTTTTTTAATAAAATTTCAGTGCTGTGATGTACCAAATTTGCTTTTTATTGTATTGCATTGACAACGAAATTCTATTAGCAATAAAATGAAATTCTTCCCATCGGAAATGAAAAGGCGATAGTATTATGAAACATTTTTCATCGAAGAATTGCGCTGTCGCTTCGGAAATCCCATTACAGGCCACATGCGGCGAGTTGAATGCTTTTCGACCCCTTGTTCCTTCGCCTCGTAAACGGTTACGAGGGTTAATAGATGTTTGCCCCACTAATGTTTTACTGTTTACAATTCCCTTAAGAATCCCTTTTAAATTTCCTATTTTTTTTAATTTTCTTGATACATTTTGACTTGATTCAGATTAGATTGGGTCTAGTTTTTGTAGAAAAGTCAGTTCTTACCATCATGTACCTTGATTAGAACTTATTTCGTATTTTTAGTCGATTTTCGTGGACACCCGACTATTAGGCGGCAACAGTATTGTTTTTTTTCCACACCATCGACTATTGTAAGCTCAGCCGGATTTTGTTTTTGTGGCAGAGATTCCGTGTGGAACGGCGTGTTCTCGGCTTGGGACATTAGTATGGAAAGGGTAACAATTTAATTTCAGGATATTACGTAGATATCTATATCGTGGTGTAAAAAACGCCACATAATTAAGATTTAGCGACGAGCCATTAATGAAATCTGTATTTGGACTGAATATCACAACGAACAATTTAACTAAGTAGAACCTAACTCCAATAAGACATCGTAGACTTCAACAGTTCAAATATTTCGGCAGACTAGGTCACTGTCTTGCACGCCAAATCTATTCTTTGTTTGTGTCATCAGCATACACTGGTAGAACGGTTTGAAATATTTGCGATAATTAGTCTGTCGTTATGCAAGATTTAAAAATAAATTGTTTTTCGTGGGTTACACACGTGAGAAAGAAGAAATCGCGTTGGCACGCTATGTCACGGGCCGCTGGGCGCGCAAGCGCAACGGCCGCATGGAGTCGCGCGCACTGATTGGTCGGCGCGCATGGCGTGATGCGAACACGACCTACGGCGTGCTGTCGTCAGTTGTTTGCTGTCGTAGTAGTAAGGTGCTGCCCCCATACGGCACACCCATTTCCTAACCGCTTTCCTATTTCATGGTGTTTGCCACTATTACACCATCATTATCATTTAATAACAATATACACTAAAATTCATTGTATTTTTCTTAATAGTGTCGAGCTGATGAAATCTTAGTTTATTGAGCAATAAATGAGTCAGTAGACTCGATAACGTGAGCCGAAATAAACATCCGGGCAGCGGTGACAAGGCGAGGGCGGTGTGACGTAGCGCCGCAGCGTCTGGCGCCAGCGTCACGCCACGCGCGATGCCTGATAACGTCACATGATGTGCTTTGAAGGTCACTAGACTGATCGAAATGAACTACGTATAAACCCACATTATCTATTTAAATTTTAAACATGAAATCATCTCCCGTTATCTTTAGTCAAAATAATTGCGAAATCTCTCGGAATATTGATTAGTTGTGTGTTTTTCGATGTGTTGAATGACGGTGGATCTGTTGCCGTCTAAATACACTCGCGAGCAGTAACTAAAGTTTTCAGCGTGGATCATTTACGGACATTTCTCAATCTAACAATTTTACCTACCCATGTTTAACTTTTATAAAACCCCGAAACTAAAATGTAAATATAGAAATAGTTTATCTTATAGATATTTTCACAAGTTATTAAGCTGGTATGTTATAAATAGACCCTTATACAGGTGCCCCTAAAAATTTGCATATCGTTTCCGTTCAACACATTGTTAATAATAAAAAATGGTTAATTAATTTTATCGACATTGGTTACAAGTCATTAAAATACACACAGTCAGTGCAAGTACAGTACCTACATAATACTGACACCCGACTGAGAGGACGATTAGGTACATTTTATGTCAGTTCTATTGATTTGTGACCTGTAGTCTAAACTTACCGATTTTAAAGAGCAAAGCGTCATCCGATTAGTATTTTGTCTGAGAATGTCATCAGTCAATCTAAGGAACAACGTGTTTCTATAATAATATTTTTTCATAAAAAAATATTCTGTCATATTGTTTTTAATATTTTTATTTTCATTCCCAAATAGGGTTGTTGACAGGCCGTAAAAAATTGAAGCCAAATCTTTAAGGCTTATAAAATCTTGTGCACCGACCCCACGTGAGTGGGTTAAGGCCAGGAAGATGATTATTGTTTTCAATATTTTCTAATAAGTGTAATGTTACATTATTATTGATTTTTGAAATAATCACTAGTTAATTTTTCTTATCTGTACCAGTAACGGTTGAGTAGAGATGTACTTATACTATACAAATAACACAGATTGCGAAAGTTTCCAACCGGTTCGATATCAGAACACTCTACTTGATAAGGTTTTGTTAATATTTGTAAATAAAGTGGGACAGTAAACTTTGCTTTCAAGTGAGAATTCTGTAGTGTTGCTTGAACGTAAGAAAGTTAATCAGGTATTTCATTCCTGAGTATAGCTTTCTATCTGCACTGTGTTCATGCGCACAGGTGAATGCTTCAAATATTCTTCATAATAGATTTTCACTTTCACTACAAGCATCAACAATACGCTTTTATATAAAAAAAATTAGTCAACTAACAGTTACTGTTTACTGTTATGAATTTCTATAACTGTATTTTCGGTTATAGTATCAATGATATTTTCAAAGTTCTTATTTGGAATAGTTGTATATTTTCAATATAATTTTGTTCCATCTTTGTTTTTATTTCCCCTAGGTAAAGTCTAAGGTTTGCTACTTAAAATTATAATTATGTATTAAAGATAACACGGTCTTTGATAAATAAGATTTTGTTGATTATAACACAAAGCTTTTTGTTGAAGACGAAATATAACAAAAGCATTTACGTCGACACGACACGGCACCGGTGGGGCACAATGCCTCGCCAAACAGTAGGGGACGTGTATAAAGGAATGATTTATTTTACTGTCAAAACGCTGCCGTGTTATATGAACAAATATAACAGAGTAAACGATGAACGGTCGCTGTTTGTATAATCTTAGGGTAGATTACTATATAATTTTGCAGTGGTATTGTTATACAATAACATTTAATATCCACTATAAGTTTGGATGTTTTAGAAACATCTCGACGGTTGATCCAAACACTGCCGAAATAAACATTTGTACTACTATTATTTTGGTTCGTTTCACATAAGTTTAAAATTGATAATATGTTAGTTATTGTTAAGTATTTTACTAGTGAGACATAGCACTTGTTGAAAGCTTCGCGAAATATTTCACAACTATCTGCAAAGTTTCAGTTTTGTACACTGTAATCTTATCTACCTCATATGTAGGTGCGAACCGCACCCTCATGTCGTCTTGTTCTGTTTGCAAATACTTATTTACATAATAACACTGATATATAAGGTAACTGTGAATATCAACATTGATAACAGATAAACGTTATGATTGCTATATAAAAATTACCAGCTAGCATGTATTTTTTTTTATTTTTATTAAATTTTCGTTGAATAAATTATTAAGATACGAACACGTCTCCTTTATTAAAATGATTTGATTGCAAATTGACCTTTTGCATCGTTTTTATACCTCCTATTAATATGTCCTGACAATCATTATTTATTTATTATTATGTGTTTAGTGGAACTTACGACACCGGTCAGTTCACTTAAACTGTATGTTTTAAGAAGTTATTTTAGGCTTGTGTATTCTTTTGTTTTTAAAATATATATATTTTATACCGGATTTAATTAAGACACGTATTTAATTAAAGTTTTGTTAAAACACACTCGGTCTCTCGAATATTTAGATAGTAGGACCTTGAATTATTTTATGCTACATATAGCTTTGTGTATAAACCGCGATATTGATTAAAACAATAGAAAATATACTTCAGATATAGATATTCAGCCTTCACAAGGTCATTATAAGGTCATTAAAAAGGTCTGACGTTCGCTAAAAGTAGCGATCGAAACCGGAATTGTAAAAAATACACGTAGTTATTTTTTGTTTAATAAGTATAATATATATTGAACTAGCTTTTACCCGCGACTCCGTCTGCGCGGAATAAAAAAAAGAAAAAGAAAACGGGGTAAAAATTATCCTATGTCCTATTCCTGGTTCTAAGCTACCTGCCCACCAATTTTCAGTCAAATCGATTCAGCTGTTCTTGAGTTATAAATGGTGTAACTAACACAACTTTCTTTTATATATATAGATAATACAACGTTAATATTTCTGTAGCATATTTTATACCTAAATTGTCGCAAAAATATTTAACGTCACTCTTATTTAATGAGTTTAATTTATCCTTATGCATTTCCTATATTCAGGTTCAAGTTTTTACGTTTCTGAATCCAATCTGAGTTAGGATATCAATAGGCGCGTTGTATATCAATTATTACAAACCGGCTGTCGACCGCAGTATCGCCCGCGCCAAATTAAAAAAAAACTTAATTAGTAGCCTGTGTTTTTCCAGATTATGTTTATCATCTATGCCAAATTTACACGAGATCCGTTGAGCCGTTCTCGAGATACATTTCATCCATCCATCAATCACATTCGCATTTATTATATTACAGTTTAGTTTAAATTATTAAAATTAAAATCTGTGTTTTGAAATGCAGCCAATAGATGGTACTATTTCATCCATCAGTCTGGTTCTTTTTTTTAATTAAAGCAAGGCGCATTGGGTATGAGGCCACCTTTATATGCAAAAATACGTTTTAAAAAAGTGATATCGGTAGCTGACTTCCTGATTGCGATATTAAAATGATTAATTGCGATTTTAAGAGCGGATTTATCAGATACAAGCTGTGAAGGTAAACATCCTGTGGAAATGTTACGACTTAAAGATATCATCAACGCGTAAATCGAATCTTTGGTCGCAGGATAATTTTAGGACAGCATAGACTTTTGACTTTTATCGTTTAAGTATACTAGATATCTGGAATTATAAATGATAATTATTACATACGTTTTGTATCATACTAAGCGAGTATGCAATGATCCATGATGTATCCATGATGTCAAATAAGTTTTAAAAAATACATTCCGTTATTTGAGCATGAGCTCCTTGCAAGCCATTAGCCCCCTAGATCCGTCACTCTAATGCAAGTTCATGAATTATATTTGTTTGTCAGGTGTGCTTGCCGATGTTAAGAGCGAGTTCAACATCGGCGATGATTGGGCGGGACTGCTACAGACGGTGTTCGTCATCGCCTACATGGTGTTCGCACCCATGTTCGGTTACCTAGGCGACCGGTACTCGAGGCGGAAGATCATGGCGGCCGGCGTCGCGCTTTGGACAATGACCACGTTTGCTGGTTCTTATGTAACGGTAAGGTTTGCAATAAAAGGTTTTTAATAAAATTAGTTAAGTAGACTAGTTAATATAGTATTATGCGGTTGAGTTGGCACGTCAGGAAGAAGCGTTCTTCGCAACAAGCCAGGGCAAATGCATTTTTTTTTATTTCATTACCATAACTCTACTAGTAGAAGCGTTTTTTTTTTGTAAAAACTTGGCAATCCACCAAAGAGCGTGAATGTGCAGTGATTTAAATCAGAAAAAGGAGAAATTGATTATGTTGCTTCGCGTAATTGTCGACGCTGTTAAGAAACTCTTAAAATATCAATGAAACACTATTGTATTCTTCGAATAATAGTGCACTAGCTAGCATTGGTTTAGATAATATTTGGCATTGTAAATGGCGTCTTAGGTCTCTGAGATCAAATGTAAATATACAACCGCATCCGTATTTAGATGATATGAGTCACAGCGTCTAGTACTATACTTGATATTTTGACTTATCATACAATTCATAAACTTGGATACAATTATCAAATTGATAGCAAAGCAATTACTATATAATGCGCGTCAGAACGCATGTTCGGATAACATTAAACAACTTACCTTATGTAGTAAATTGTGCAATTAGATTTATTATAACTGAATGGTCTTAGAATGACGCATAAGCAGAAACTTCGGAGATTTTCCAGTATTTGGACAGTCATAAACTATTTTTTTGAAGTCTAGCAACCTTTTTCACAAATCTTACTTAAATTTCTATTATAATTTATTAATTTCCAAGAGAACTATAACAGATGTCTGAAAGACAACTATTTTTTTCCTGCCAGAACTATTATTGGTTCGCCGTGTTCCGCGGGCTGGTGGGCATCGGCGAAGCGTCGTACTCCACCATCGCTCCCACCATTATCAGCGACCTCTTCGTCGGGAATGTGCGCTCCAAGATGCTGGCATTCTTTTACTTCGCCATTCCTGTTGGAAGGTAAATAATATTTTTTGCTTAGTTCAAATAAAGATTGCCATATAATTGGAAACCAAAAAGTTTCTATTGTTGACAATATCTTTTGGAAAAAGGTATTTGTAACATACGTTTAATTGTGTCTTCCTTTAGCCTCGATTTGACTAGTTTTAAGGCATTACAGTCAGACGAATTTTTCTACAACGTACATGTATATATTTCCAGTGGTTTCGGGTACATAGTGGGGTCCGTGGCGGGTGCGATCGCGGGCGACTGGCGCTGGGGGCTGCGCGTGACACCAGTACTAGGCGCGGTCGCGGTGATCCTCGTCGCCTTCGTGATGCAAGACCCGGAGAGAGGACAGGCTGAAGAGAGTACCATGAAACCGACGTCGTACGGTGATGATCTTCGCGCGCTTGTTAAGAAGTGAGTATGATTTATTGTGCATCATTACTCTACTTACGGGATCATTGTTTTTGCTGGGCCCTCTGTAGCCTAAACGGCCCCATCGATTTTGTACAGTGCTAGGAGTGCCATAGAGCACAATAGGTCGTCATTTTTATTTGTGGCGTTTACAGATTCTTTTTCGTTTGGAAAGTATTTCGCGTTGCTCGCGATGATTCGTTTACGTGAAACATGAACTACTTTTATTTTGTCTGATTATGAACAATGTAGCTTAAACGACTTGATAATTTACAATTTTATTATATAAAATCCTCAGTTTTAACCTAAGAAGGCAGGTGAGTTAAAACTATAAACAGGAAATTATTTATTTACAACATGTATATATGTACAATACAATACATAAGGTATAGTATGTGAATAAGGAATAACATTTAATTTATAATTTACCGCAAACGTGGAATTATTATTCTGACATTGAAAAACTTCCTCAATAAGAGTGACATTTAGTTATAAATTTTCGTTTTATTATATCAAAATGTAATTTACTGCCATGATGTAGCAATTTAACATAAGTTAGGGGCAGAATTTTACTTCACCCCTATCGACCCTTGCTGACCGCACCCTAACAAAGACTATCAATTCATGAGGTAGTGGAATGTTATTGACATTAATATTGTAAATGATTTTGCTCAAGCAATATGCTATTATATTTTTTTATTTTGATATATATTTTACAATATTACCTCATGAAATGGTACATTTTAATAGCTGTTCTAACGGTTCAACTATCATCATAATGTAACTTAGGTAAAATCAGAAGACATTAAACATTACACAAAAGTACGTAAAGTTTATATGGAATCGAGCACTAAGAAAACAAACGGTAATTGCGACGAACTGTCCATTTCGCTGTATTGATTTCTTTAGAAAAAGGTGATATGTGGGAAATAAGCTTCCCCTTTTTTACAGTTCCGTAATGTTACGTGGTCAACATTAAAGGAGGTTTCGTTAAGGATAAATAGCTTTGCAAATAAAACCCGGGGCACAGCTTGTAATAAATGTTGACTCTTTATCTTCAGTCCTTCGTTCATGCTGTCGACGCTTGCGTTCACGTGCGTGGCGTTCGTAACGGGCGCGCTGGCGTGGTGGGGACCACTCTTCATATATCTCGGACTTAACCTGCAGCCCGGCGTCGCTATCTCCAAGGAGAGGTCAGTACTCACACACGTACACACAATGTAATTGATGTTTCCGACTGCAGTAATATTAGTATTGACAAATATTGTCATATCTCTGATTCTATTTGGAAAAAAAATAGAGGTAACAATACGAATGACTCGGCAGTGGAAACCAGCAGAAACACACAATGTAATAGTAGCATAACATAGAGGGTACTACAGATATAATGATTCCACATGAGATTGTTTTAAGCTCCGAATTAGACATACAGCGATTCCCCATATACACTTCAAGTTAAGCGCTGATATGTTCGAAGAAAATGTTATTGCAATATAACTATTTGAGGTATAATAAGATAGTTATTGTTTTTGCTTTCCTGATAAAATGAAAGTACGAAGCATTTTACCGCAAACAATATTATAATCTGAATATTTTGTCTAACAAACATAGTAAAGATAATACCGTAGTTAGAGAATATGTTGATGTTGGTGCAGTCCTAACTAAAGGAAAATGAAACAAGAATCCTACCCTCAAAGACACAATAAAAGTGTGCATGTTGTTGTTATAATTTGAATAAAAGAGCGGTTGTATGCGTGTGCGCGTGCGCAGCGTGTCGTTCAAGTTCGGCATAGTGGGTATGTTGGCGGGCGCGTGCGGCGTGCCGGCGGGCGCGGCGCTGGCGCAGCGACTGCGCGCGCGCGTGCCGCACTGCGACCCGCTCGTGTGCGGGCTGGCGCTGCTGGCCTCCGCGCCGCTCGTCTACCTGGCGCTCATCGCCGTCTCCGCGCACGTCGCCCCCACATACCTACTAATGTTCCTCGGCATGTTCACGCTCAACCTCACCTGGTCCATCGTCGCCGACGTCGTCCTGGTGAGCGCTCCCACTCCCACCTACCGGACTAAAGTTATTCCAATGGGAGCCACCGTACTCATGATTGTACTGATAGGGGAATGCTTCGCACATCATATAATCATGCCTGAACTATATGCTAGACGTGTAGCATGTAACTACGATCATTGCTAAACTAGGATAGTTTATTTATAAGTATATATTTAAGTGGGCGCAACTTACATCCAATGATTCATTCACGTTACGTGCACGATGACGTTGATAACTCGAGAACTTATCGAGTGATGAGTTGGATGTGAGAGCGCGCGGGGGGCGCTAGTATCGCGCGCTGTACCGGGTCACGTTGCACGCGGGATGTGAAGGGTGTCGCTGGTGTTCGGCGGGATCACGATGGCGTCTGGTCTGGCGGGAGTGCCGCTGGGCGCGTGGCTGGGCGCGGCGCTGCTGAAGCGGTTCCCGCGCGCTCACCCGTTCATCTGCGGCGGCGGGCTGCTGGTGTCCGCGCCGGCGATGGCGCTGGGCATGCTCCTCACGCAGTACTATTTCTACGCGCCGTTCGTCTTCATGTTCATTGGCGAAGTCGCTTTGAATCTCAACTGGGCTATAGTTGCCGATATGTCGCTGGTAAGAACCGCGAGAGATTTTCTGTGTGTTTTAAAATATGTCTCAATATCTATGCTTGTTGGTGGATCCAGGGGGATTCATGGTTTAGTTTTTTTTAATTTTTATACTTTCAATGCTGTTTTTCAAATTACAAGACTGGGTCCATTACTGATCTGTGCTTTTGTTTAATAACTTTCATGTAAAAATGTCCAATGTGTTGTTTATTTTTTTATTATATTGTTATTTTTGATATTGATGATATAATTTAAAACACTTGAAAGCTATGCATTACATTTCTAGTATTTGTTGGTAATGTGGTGGCATTAGCTATTAGTGCATGATATTCGCTATTTATTCTTTACCATATTCTATAGCATGCTTGTTTCGCTTTCATTAAATATCACGAAATCAGTCACTCATGAGTACGTTTCAAGTAATCGGATATAAAATATTTATCTATAAATTGAAGTAGTGATATCGTATCTCGTTGGAATAATTTTAAATTATTTGTGTTAAGCAGTGACTGATTTCTTTTTTTTTAAATAGCGACATCTGTTGATAAGCGTACGAAAACATAAGATTTTTAAGCATTTTAGTATCCTAGTTATTGTTTTAATGCTACATATAAGATATAGATGGCGCTTTTTTTAAATTAGTTTTAAAAGTATCTATTTTGAGAGTAATAAACTCAAACATTATCTAGCGTTTAGTTGCAGTAAATTAAAATCCAAAAGCAAAAAATATATTATGACAAATTAGGCATATTGCTCCTCCAGAGTGAAAATAATGTAATAATTCTTTATATTCACAGTACATCGTTATTCCACCGCGGCGATCGACGGCGGAAGCATTCCAAATCCTTATATCACATATGTTGGGGGATGCCGGTAGTCCCTATTTAATTGGAGTGGTAAGACAACATTAACTATAATTAGTTAGCAAAATATATATACTGAATAGTTATATACTGTACAGTACAGTGAGATATTATTATAAGATTATTTTTACCGTAAATAGGGGTACAAAATTATTGTATTTGTTAAAAGCATTATTTATACATTGTTATTAATCAAAACTATATCAAATATGTATGTCATATCCAAAATTTAAGATAATTAGAGGTTATATTACAAATTAAAAAATTAATATTTCAATATCTCCGTAGGGTGTCACTGTTATGTGTAATATTTGTTTCAGATATCAGAGAGTTTGAAAAGATCATTGGGTTCTGGAGACATGGAGTCGCCGAGCATGAGCGTGCAGTTCCGCGCGCTGCAGTACGCGCTCTTCCTCACATGCTTCGTGGAGGTCATCGGAGGCGCGTTCTTCCTCATCACAACCAAGTACATCGTCAGAGATAAGCAGAAGGTCGACAGAGCTATTGCAGGTAAGATGTATATAGTTTAAAAAAAAAAACTACAAATTTGGGGCTCATACGACTTTAGTTTTGACCAGTTATTAAAACCCATTTCCACTAAGCGACCGATATTCCTAAGATACGTCCGCTACATTGCTTGTAGTAGCGTTGTTTAGTTGAAAATAAGTCTGTGTGTGTATGGGCCCTTAGTTGTAGTTTTAAAAATGTCATCGGCTCGTAATATTTCCTTTTATGTCAACTTCACATTGTTTCAGTGTCAGCAAAAATAGTATAGTCAGTAGTAGGCGGTGAGTTTCAACTTGTGCTTAAAGTGCATGGCTCTTACTCATCACCATTGGGCTAAAAACTCACAACTGGGGAATTTATATTACTATTTTTTTTTAGTATAATTATCATAATGATTTTTTTTAATTGTAGAAGCGGAAGCTCACACCAGCGAAGCTTCTAGCAGTCAAACCCACGAAGAAAATGTAGCCGGTGAATAAATATATCACATTAAATTTACATCAGTCTAGTTAAAGGTTATGTAGTTTTGTGCGAGGTTAACTTTCACTATCGAATATGTTCCTCAGTCAAATTAATATTGTTAGGAATTCAAACCACTATGTGGGTTTATTGTAACAATTATATAGTAATTTGATTGCGAAATGCAATAGAAAGACTGATTCCTAATGCATAGCATGTATTTAGACAATGAGTGGGTCCCGTGTGCAGGCAACGGAGTGATAGTGTACAATACAAATACAACTAAGATTTTTCTGTAACATTAAAAGATTATAAATGCCTATGTGCCTACTACTTAAATAATTTATTCAAAATATTAATCTTTCATACATCAAAAGCTGTTATATTTTAGATTCTTTTTTCTGGTATAGTATTTCTGGGTCATTATTAGCACTTATATTACAAGGTAGCCAGTGTTTAAGTTGGCACATCGTACAATAGAGTAATCTTGTTCCCGACGTGCCAAATTAAATGCCGGACACTATAACAAATATAATGCAACTGTCATTTCTAAGTACAGATTAGAAGTTTTTCTTGTTATCGCCCATATTAGACCTCATGCACTTGTTGATAAATAAATTTTATATCCTATTTATTTATTTGTTAATCGATTTTAATTTTCAATATACTTTTGATTTTAATGTAATTAATACAGACATTTCTATTGAATATTTTTTTTATTGTAACGTTGACTTAATATATTTAAATCAATTATAAATCAGTCCGTAAAGGAGGTTTATTTTAATGCAATTTTTGATTGTCAAAGACTGAATTGTTTAAATTATCATCAATGGGCGTTTCATTTTGTAAATAATATCATATTTAGAAAGGATATGAAAATGAAAATACACAATATAATTTATTTTGCAAATAGTTGTTTTATTTCTCTGACAAGCATGTTCTGTATTGAATTTTACAAAACAAACACATGATGAAGACACCAAATACAGTTCCAGCTCGAATTTAGTCAATTATCTATAGTCAATATAAATCACATGTATAGACAAAACAAAAAAAAATCTAACTTTAATTCACTTTTTTTTTCTTCAAATTATTGTTTAATTTTTGTTTTCTACTAATGCTTGTTTTATATTTTTCAAACAAGCATATTGAACTTAATGAAAAAAAAGCTTAATTTAACTTTAACAGCAAAACTACATTATGTATCACAAAGTACAATGAGGTAAATAGCATACAATGCTATAATACTAATTTAAAAACGTATGTATCCCTAACAATCATATTGATTGAATTTGAACACAATTTTGAAGTTTAATTAAAAAAAAACAAAGATTTTTATACCAATGTAACAATGTAGCAAGTTTTGTCATGGATTTATATGAAATAGTCACTAATATTGTAACAATTCTGGTAAAACAAATCACATATGTGGTCATAAATTAACCTATCATTCTAAAAAAATGTTTTTTTTTGTATCAAAGGCACACAAAGACCGAAATTACCAACAGCAAATATAAAATCTAAAATAGTCTTCTTTATAGGAATCATTTATATTTAATCAACATTCACATAAAACAATATCAGTCATTAATGACATTTATCAACATAAAAAACGGTGGCACAAGTTTCTTACATTAAGTCATTCAAATTTATTAAAAATTAAATAATTAAACATAACATTTAGTAATAAAAATTATTGTCGGTGGTAACATTTACAATTATCAAATGACAAAAAAATAATAAAATTGGCACTCACAGTTCTGCTTCTTCATCTCTCCGTACCAATTTATCATGAGCACATTCACTAACACACACTTATTTCACATTAGTCACAAACTGAGAACGGTGGGATAAAAGTAATTTATAAAATCACTTAATCTACAAATAGCACTTAAACAATAATCTGCAATCGTTAATACTGTGTCATTTTTAATCTGTTGAAGAACAACTGTTGGTTGTGCTTATATCATCTTTTTGAATCCTAGTCATAGCACATGCATCAATTCTTAGTCTCTTTGCAATAGGTTCACACGGTGTACAATTGTCACTCAATCCTCTCTTTCCGGCAACAGCTACCTTAAGAACTGTCACTTTGTCAGAATTGTTATTTTCTTCATCAGAATTCTGTGATGATAATGTTAATTGATCGAAGTCTCTCACTTGAGCAGCTTGCATTAAGAGCCTTTCTATTTTCATTAGAGTAATTGAATCCTATAAAATAGCAAAATGATTTAATGATTCATGGTTATTAGATATCTATCTTATATGTATAAAAGAAAGTCGTGTTAGTTACACTATTTATAACTCTGAACGGCTGAATCGATTTGACTGAAAATTGGTGGGCAGGTAGCTTAGAACCAGGAAACGGACATAGGATAATTTTTACCCCGTTTTCTATTTTTTTATTCCGCGCGGACGGAGTCGCGGGTAAAAGCTAGTTTCTAATAAAATAATGCATTTGTAATTAACAATGTCAGGATTCAACTACAATATAAACATAAAAAAATATTTCTATGGTTAAACTTAAACTAAACTAAAACAAGAAGGTTAGAAATGAAAATGATGGAAAACACATTGGATTTTTTTTACCTGCATCCAGGTGTGGTTAAGTATTTGGTCGAGGGTGATTCTATTTTTGACATTTACTGTCAGCATTCTCTTCATGAGCAGTTTGGCCGGCAAACTTATCTTGCTCCAATGTTTGTTTGAATATCTGTACTGGCCTCGTAAAATCTGATCCATCAATGATAACTCTTTGTAATCAGTAGAGAATGGCAAGTAACCAACAAGACTGAAATAAAACAATATGTTACCTATACCGAACAAAATATATCCAAACTGTATGTAAACTAAACCTACTATTTTCAAATAATTATTTCACATTTTTCTACAAACTTTGAAATCATAAATTTATGTGAGTATGCTAAAAAATATATTACCAAACAAAAAATATAACTCCCAAGCTCCATACATCAACATCAGGTCCATAACAATTCTGTCCGTTTGCTCGCAACACTTCTGGTGCCAAATACAAAGGTGTTCCACACATAGTTTTCATAAAGCTATCTTCGCCTACATATTTGCTGAGTCCAAAGTCTGTTATTTTTACCAATGTTTCTTCATCTTTACTCTCTAATAGCACATTCTCAGGCTGTATTAGAAACATAATATTGTATTAATACATTTGGAAAAGAGAAAATATAAAGGAAAAAAAGCTTTGCATGCAGAGATATTTAAGGTATAAGGTGCTCCGATTTCTTATTATTTTAATAGAAACTTGATATTTACTTTAAGGTCTCTGTGAGTGATGCCTTGAGAGTGTAAGTATTTTACAGCAACCACCATTTGTCGGAAATAGAACTTTGTTAACTGTTCCGACAGTTGCCCATATTTGGAGATTCGGTCAAACAGTTCTCCGCCCTGCATGAGCTCTAAGATAATATATACAGTATCGCTTGTGTCAAAAACTTCTTCTGTTGATACAATGCAAGGCTGTAAAATTACACATAAACTTTAGCAATGAAAAACATGTATACATAAAACTTTTTTTTATAAGATAAGGAGGCAAACAAGCATTGGTAATGCCAACTTATTCAACAACGCCCATGGACATTTGCAATACCAGAGGAAGTGCAGATGTGTTGCCGGCCTTAAAATAAGTGAAGTATGAATGAAGTATAAATTAAGAAAATATATAAACTTGAAATAGTCTGAAAAGATATAACTTCAAACAGTAGTATAATTTTTAATACTCTGTCAACTTCTAGAATAAATGTACAAAAAGTTTAGTAGTGTCTTAGTTTTTAGTGAGATACTTACATGCCTTAAAGCTTTCATGATATTAACCTCATTCATAATTCTCTGTGGGTCAGTCAAATTGTTCACTTCTCCATTTGTTAGTCTGCATTTTTTAATTATCTTCATTGCATGCTTTGTGCATTTTGTTTTGTCATACACTAATTTGACCAGACCACAAGCCCCTTGTCCTAATATTCTAGATATATAATACTTTTTAGATATTTCCTTAGGAACTTTATCTTGTTCATTCTTCAATAAGTCTTTATAAATGAATACTGAAATTAAATTCAATTTAATTATTGTTATGTTTTGTTAATAACAACAAACATTAATTGATAGTTTTATTAAGTACAAATTATCATCATCAACAGCCTTTATCTGCCCACAGCTGGGCATAGGTATTTCCCAATGCCTTCCACAAATTATACTTTTATTTGTTTCTTAAAGCAGTATGTGTAGTAACATACAAGACATACATATTACCTTTTATAAGTTTAATCTCTTACATATAATCTGTCATGTTTTAAAATAAATGTAGATTAAGAATATGTTTAGATGTTTGGTCAGAAGTATACATACTTTTAGCATTAGGATGAGTTACTGATATTCTATCATTGTCATCTAGGACTCTGCTTAAACCTTTACCAATAGCTTTACCATTGATAAAGGTACCATTAAAAGACAAGTCTGTTATAATAGCTGGGCTTAATGGCTCCCTGAAAACATATTTTGTTTTAGTTTGACCTACCATTTTATCTTTATACTTACAATAAGAACAGATAAGTTGAGAGTAACATTTTATACATTTAGGTAATGTTTAAAATAAAGCTCAGTACAACATTAGAAATCAAATTAAAACAACCAAAATGTCTACAGATACTTTTGCTATTTATATACCACTACTTTAAATACAAAATTAAATAAAATAGTGGTAAATTACCTGGTGTTTAAGAATGAACTTATCTTTACAAAAATACTTACGATAAGTTTCTCTTAATGATAAAATGTTGTTTACTAACACTTTTGACTATACTTTCATTAATTATTTCTTTCCTCATAACAAACGTGCAGGTAAAAGACCGTCCAAGGGAAAATTCAGGCTGTATTAAATCTAAAGAAAAATTTTATGAAATATTAGTTCCAAATGTTAGTTAATAAAGTTTGAAGGTAGATTAATAAGTTGTTACGGCAATCATTTTTATTAAAAAGTAGAATTCTTACCGTAGTATGGAGGATTATCTAAACAGGTGTCTTTCCAACAGTTTCTTTCATTTAAGGACACTCGTGTTGAATAAAGCCGGCCCCAAATTACAGGTATAAAAGATGGAGTGTTAGGCTGGCTCCAATCTACTTGCGATTTCTGTGTTTGAGTTTGGGTACATTCAGTTTCTTGCAATATTTCATCTCCCATTTTGGCAGAACAATTTTAGAAATCTATACGAAATTATACCACATTAATGTTAACTTAAGTTTCTCATTTCTTTAGAGCGGCAAAACAAATCAACTACAACTTTGATTTGATTTTAATTCTATTCAATCCGACTTCCGGTTTGCATGGGTTTGCCAGTTTGCAACAGTAAAAAAATATCGGGTGCTGCCATTACTCACTTCAAAACTCGAAATGTTTTAAAAGGGTTCAAATTATTTTTTTAAAACACTATGTAATTAGATTTCTCTTAGCTTTGATTGCATTATTATTCATGATTATGATCAGTACACATATTTTGAAGTCATAGAAATCAGAACACATATCAATGTTATTAAAATGTTATTAATGGCACTGTTAAAATATGTGAGGAATTTAACTGGCCATTAAAACTTTTGACAACATAAAACCGTTTAGAAGTATTACTGGGCTTCATTCTATTTTAGAGTTTCATTGCGATGGAACTGAATATGTAACTTTTAATTAACACGAGGAATCAATGCAGTCACGTGTGTAACTTTTCCATCTATACATATTGACAAAATTGGAATGTATAAAAAAAATCACATTTCGTACTCATGATGTATTTCCGTAGCTGATAACATTAAGACAATTTTTAAAATGTTTGTCTGTAAGCCGGTCTTTCCGCAAGTTCGTATTTATTCCGCATAATCTCAGGAACGGCTAGACCGATTTTTATTTATGCGCTGACAAAGTCGTGAGTGACGCTAGACCTTACATGTGACATGTGTAATGTAAAAATTGATAAAGGTTTTAAAACATGTTATAATACATTTTTGCCATGAACACACATAGACATTTTTTAATGTTTATTGTAATTGTTTCTAAACGTGAAATAAAATAAGCGGTCACCGCCGCATAATAAAATTACATACTACCCACCACTATTCGGTAAAATGTGTAACGGAAATATAAAAACACTTCCTATATTGCGGATAAAAGGAACTAATTGATTTGCACACATTGGAAAGTGTTGTATAAAGAAAGTTTATGTAATAAAGAAGCCGACTGATGTGGCCCTAGGGCAGAATTTTTATATTCTTAATTAGGCTATAAAAATGTTTTCAATGAATGTTGCCCCTTTACCGGCACGTTGTTAGTGGGTTGATAATGATTATATTCAAGGTATTCTTGTCAAGGCATTCTTTATGAAAACAAATTACTGTAATTTATTAGGAAAATTCCAATAAAGCTCAGCACTTATTTTATACGTAAATTGTAAATAACAAGACCTTCACCTATCATTCCACGTTCACCTTGATTGCCCTTATTTATTCTTTTATTTAGAACTGAATTTATAACATCTGAATATCACTTGATTGCGCAAATTGCTTTGTATATGTACCAATAAATTGAAAGACTTGTTCTCTAGCTCGATATTATTTATCTATTTTCCTTACTATGTAGAAGATCAAATCATAACTTAGTCATTTCATCTTTTATTGGAAATCAGCTCGATTTCAGGCACTAAAATATGAGTGATTATTATACGTGATAATTCAATCATTCTTGCGATCGAAATGAGAGCCTAACAGTAAAATAGTTGAGAAAGAGCGTACCTTCGAACTCTACTTTTAATACGAGGGATAATGATACTAAACTGCAACTCCCCCATATAAGCACTAGGGTCTGTCAAGTCATTCAGTATTAGGTATTCATAACTTAAAGATTTGAATTAAAACTTAAGAAATGATTATTAATAGTAATAGACATATTTTGAGAGAGTTTACTGAAGTGAATACTTTTTAACCAAGTGACTTAAATCTTCTTAAATATCTTGGCCTAGTCATTGTCGTCAAAATATTCAAGTGATTGTGAAACCAAAGCGTACCCGACTTTACGGAGTTTTTGACTAAACAAAACAGTTTTGTAGTTAAGAGCAAATAGTTTACAACAATAAAATGTTTAGTCACGACTTTGATAACTTTAGTGGTATTCGGAAATTACGTTTACGCCTTTCAAGGTTTTCTGGCAGTGGTTATAGATTGGCTGCTTTTTGGCAACTTATTTTTTTTTAAGTTATTAATCATCATTTTTTACTTAGATAGCTACATTTATACTTCATGATTAGAGGATTTTAAAAGTTAAATTGATTGGGTGTGGCATTTAGTCAGTTAGCACGTACCATTTTTCGACCACATTTCTGAAGCGATCGTAGTGAAGCAATTTTATTTTTAATTAAAATATTAGAGTTGCTTCATCCAAGGTTTCTTTATTTCTCATTCCTTATAAATGAAGTCAGTCGTTAAATTATAATCCTTATTGTTATCATGTTAAATATTAATTATCTGTCCCCTTTTGTTTAATTTTCACTTCCTACTCCATTAAAGGTCACAATGTTAATGTCCGTTTTAAGTTAAAGTAATATTATGTTGGGACAGTAATATTACTGCCGTCGTCCGTTACCGTTGCCAAAGGTAATAAAAGGCTGTGTCACGTCGTTTTGGCTTTATTTTTACTCAACTGACGGAATTATAATTTTATACGTGCATTTATATAAATTATGAATCCGTTCCATTGCGAGCTTGTGAGGAATGATAAATGCAATGTCTAAATCCGTATTAGCTATGCGGAAAAAATGTAAGATTTCGTGGGATAGATGTGTTTTTCCTGTTTTGTTTTACGTAATTACTCAATAAATCTGCAAATATAGTCTCGGACAAGAGTTAGATGATAGTGTTAACACACTAGTTAAGGATTAAACTAAAGAAAATGTTTTGTTATTTTTTCCGGTGTGAAATTTTAAAAAAAATTGACGGAGGTTGCGTGGAAAATTTATATGAAATTATCAGTGAAGGTTGACTGGTATTTAATCCCATGAGTTTAACAAATTTCGACCCTTTTCCGGATGGAAAAATATTAAATAATATCACGGTTATTTTAAATTTGGAATCATGTTTTTTCTGACAGACATTAAGTGCGTCGTTTATGTCAAATTTTTGAAATTACATGCAATATTTATTACAAACATTTACGTTTTATATTTATTTATGTTAAGATAAAATTAGGTCTAGATAATGATGAGAAAAACATCATTAATTATTAAAAAGCGTATAACGGATTTGGATACTGTCAGAATTAAATTTAATTATTATTGTTACTGGTACACAATAAAATTTAAATGTAGAAACTTTTTTTTCTATCCCACAAAATATTCGAATAACGTAAAAGTCAAAGTCTGTGTTCATAAACAACTTATTTATCGGATCGGTCAAAGCAATTAGGTTAGCTCGTTCAAAGGGAGGAAAACGATACACGTGAACACACACAAGGAAGCAATTGTGATTTATTCGTTCAAGTAAGTCCATTCAGAGACGATCCTTTTTCTATAATATTCTAATCTATATCTATATTAATATTTTATCTAATCGCTTTGATATTATTTATCGTTAGTAAGTAGAAGAAAAGTATATTTTGTACACAGATAATACCATATTATACTAATAATTACTATTATTGTTAGAAATATAAAAATTGAAATGTGAAAGTTTAAAACTTTAATAAAAAATATAAAATAGAATTAAGGGTAAGAATTGTATTTATTAGGGGATTGTTTGGTTGATTGTTATTGTTTAAGGTTAATTTATAATTTCTGTAATAACAAAACAAACCAGACACAAACCTGTATAATCTATGAAATAAATGCCCGATTCGAGTTACTTCTAATGCGTATTTTAGTGAATTCGTTTAATATTCTATTGCCGTCGCCGCGGGTGGATGATTTCTATATACCAGTTAAGTATTAAAACCGAAGCTTAAACGGCGCCCATAATATACAAAACTTTTCCATAATATTTATGTTTCACATTTGAACGTCATCCTCATACTTTATTTTGTGTTGATTATGTTTTGTAACATTATACAGAACGGTTTGTTTTTTTATATCATACCTAGGGCTCTATTACGATATCTACTCGTAACAAACTAAATGAACAAATTACATATTTATGTATATTTTGATTCAAAATCGACATTCCTAAAGAATATAGATATTGCCATTATATCCTACTAGCTTTTACCCGCGACTCCGTCCGCGCGGAATGAAAAATAGAAAACGGGGTAAAAATTATCCTATGTCCGTTTCCTGGTTCTAAGCTACCTGCCCACCAATTTTCAGTCAAATCGATTCAGCCGTTCTTGAGTTATAAATATTGTAACTAACACGACTTTCTTTTATATATATAGATTTCAAATATGCTGATAAGAAACATTGACTCAAAATGTACAGTGAAGAGATGTTAATTAACTCCATATTGAAGTTTAATTAGTGTGAATAAACACTGTGAACAGTTCGACGTGGAATTGGAAAATACTTTACATTGATGTATCAAGCGAACGGATATTTGTTTCGTAGCAAACGTACGTCGTATTTGCCTATCGCAGTGGAGGTTGCAACGGCGCTCCAAGCTTACGCTAATGGAAATTTCCTTTTAAATTGCCTTTAAATTGTAAAGTGAGTTTTTTTAATTAGATCCTAGGCTAAACATTAAACTGTATGCTATTTCTTTTTACGTTATATTATTATATTTTCTAATTATCAAATTTTCATTTTAAATATTTCTTATAATGTCACAGGACTTGCATATTTTATGCTTATTTAAGTTAGAAAACTGTTACTCTAAATGTTAGTTGATAATATTAAATACGAATTTAATATACCACTACAGAGTAACAAATATTTTTAAAAGTGCACTAGACTTATCAATTTTATTCAAACTTTCTCGTCCGGCCTCACCTTGGCTTAGCTTTTATGTTATGTTCAAGGAATTTCACTCTCTGATAATTTTGCTTGTGTTTGTTTTTAAAGCAACACGCTGAGCCTTATACTACGATATGTAAAGAAAGCAAAGAGATAAAATAAAGCGTCTTTTATTTACGATGCAGACTCAAAACTTTTATATGTAAAAATAAAAATTTAAAACTTATTTCTTACACTTAGAGAAAGTATTTGTTTGCAGTGAGTATTTACTCTGATTAGATCAGATCGATGGCTGATCAATTTATAATGTTTGAGTTTCATTATAGCAAAGTCTGATATTACAAAGCACAATGCTTCAGTTTACTTATTGCATTTCAACATTATCATTGTCACACGGACATTCTAAACCGATTCAAATATTTGGGAAAGTTGAGATACACGCGAAATATTTGCAATTAATAGTTCTGAGTGTATAACCGTTTTACACTTTATCTTTAGATACTAGCTGTTCTGCACCTTTAATACTTCTCAAATAAATAAATAAAATAAATTAAATGCAATATATTTATTTAAACAGTTATATGCTTGGGAAGATGAAACACACGTCGAGTTTGAAACACCTTTTTAAACACGTTTGCTGTTAATCTGGCCTCAAATATAAATAATTATATACATTTACTAGAACGAGATAATTAAACAGACAAATTAAACAAACTTTTAGTTTAATTTATTTATAATTAAATTTTATTCATATCAATTAATGCTAATGGTTTTTATAATAATTACTCACAAATACATAAAAATTTTAAGAGATAAAAACACATTTACTGCAGATTTTTTTTACTAATTGATAGATAAATAATATAAAAACATAATCGGGATGGGGGTTTTGAGGAAAATATTTCGATTCTATGAACAATTTCTATATTTATATCGTAATTACAACAATGAATAGCGATAGTCAATCAGTGGCGGGCGAAGGGTAGCTTGCGGTGTTTACTTGCGGAAGCAGGAGATTGGATTGAAGTAGCACTGGCGGAAGCGGACCTGCCTCTTGTCGGCGCGCCATTGCCTCGCCAGTCGCCCGTCCACAGCGCGCAGTCCCCAGCCCCGGCTTTCATTTTGAGGCCAGGAACGTCCCACCCGAGCTAGTCTAAAGGTACAAATAAAATAGATAAGTGAAATGGGTACGATGGATAGAGGATTCAAGATATCTATGGTTAAGCGCTGCCACAAAGAAAAAGTGAATTAAGAACCAAAATGATAGGTTCCTAAAAAAATACATTTCTAAGTATCTATTTTCGAATGTTGGGTTCGTACAACGTTGATTGGTCGTTAATTTTTATTGATAAGTTCAATTTTAATAGCTTATTAATAAAATTACCTTTTTAATCCTTAGTGGTTTATATGGATTATTTATTTATTCTTGTCGTGTTTATCATTATTATTTTCCAGGAATACAGGAAGACTTTGAGCTATCGCGCTTGTATAAATTAAAATACTTTTAGAACATGGAATAAATTATCTCTCAAAGTTCAAAGTATCAAAGTTTAAGATTTCTCTTCTTTAAATTAAATTAATACTTAAAAAAGTAAATTAAAATTTTATAAGCGAAGGAAACGATATGTAGTTTACGTTTTCATTTATTTAAAAAAATTGAATAGCAGGCGGGGTATTAGTATGTAAAATAATGAACAACGTACGTCGTCGTTTGATTAAGGTTTCTAAATAAATCGAGCTGAGGCATAATTTAGGGTGTAGAGTAAATAAATATGTCTATCATAATATACATGTAACAAAAATGCATGACCCGATTTTGACGAGACCAACCTTTCTTCAGCGTCGAGTTGCATTAGCAGTTTGCGCAGTGCAGCCGCGGTGATGGGGTCCCAGGGCGTGGACATGTCGGCCACATCCACCGCTTCCGGTCGACTTACTAGAGCGTTCTCAGACTGCTCGTCCTCGGATTCCTGCGAATTATAATACCTATAGCATAAAATTACGACCAAAAACGATAATGTCTCACGAAAGTTTGAATAATTTAATAAGCTTAGTGACGTATTTACCATTTCCAAAACAACTAATAGAGTAACCCTAATACACAAAAGCCGAAATGTAGTTTATTTGCTTATAAATGAAAAACCCCTGTCCAGATGTGAATGGTAGTAATGGAAAGAGTCGTCCCTGAATAATGCAAATAGAATAGATAATAGAGACGTACATGTCCAACAAGTTTGTATGCACAGATGTATGTAAATAGGGCGAGATATTTATTAGAAAAGCGTTAGATGGAAATCAAAACTCACCAGTGGCACGGCGCTCGCAGTCGCTAGGAAGAAAGCGTAGCTGACGAGGAGAATGAATAGGGTGTTGTAAATGGCGCCTGAGTTCATGGTTGATGCCTTAGATCTGCCCTATAAAACAAATATTCGGTTGGCTCCCTTAATTCTTGCTTTCTTTTATTATGATGATGAAATTGTAATTCGACACGCCTCTTTTTACATTGAATCTATAGTAGGTTATTTGAGTCATCGGTATTATTGTTGTTAGCATTTGATATGGTTAAGGTAAAGCCGCTAGCACCTGCGTTCATTATATATTTGATTGCTTTGATACATGGTACAATAACTAAATAGTTAGAAATAAGCTGTCAGCTACTGTAACTGACGTCTCAAAAGATAATACACAAGACCCTCCAGGCTACATTTACAAATGACTGAACACATAAAATTAATACCCAAGCAAGTTATTTGTTTTCCAGAAAATGTCTGTGTATAATTTACATTGTGATTATTCATCACTACATATGTACAAGTCTTCAAGCTTATTATTGTACATAAATAGCGAACTTGTAGTAACATTAAACAGAACCGCTTGCACTTCCATTAAGAAAATGTTGGCAATGTTATCTCGTGTAAAAATAAATATAAATTATTAAAAAAACTAACACTTCATAGTTTTTTGTCTGAGAATATAATATTTTTTTCCATAACTGTCAGTTACCATTATAGAAACACATATATAAAACATAATAGCTGTCGCCCGCGACTGCCTCCGCGCAGAATAAAAAAAAACGCAAAAGTAACCTATGTGTTCTTCCAGACTATGTTCTACATCTGTACCAAATTTCACCAAGATCCATTGAGCCGTTCCGGAGATACCTTCAAACAAACATCCATCCATCCATCCATCTAAACATTCGCATTTATAATATTATAGTAAGATACGTTTTATTCTATTTATAAAAATAGAGACGACAAGTTGGCAGTGGAATTTTCACGGTTATATTCCCTTAACCGAACGCTAACGCAATTTTTATATTACTATATATTTATATATTTTATATTGATTTATCAAAAGTTACGTTGAAATATTTTAAATTTAATTTGTATCGTTATTAAAATGACTTCGGTGTAAATTACAATAACGTGATCAGACATACCGAACATTCGTTAAAGTCACTTTACATATTATTTACTAACTACTACATACATGTGGGAATGGAAAGTAAGATGATTAAATTATTTGTGTGAAATGGAACAAAACGGGTGTGTGAGCGAGACGGATAGGGGAAGATCTTCCGGCGAACGAGGTGTAAGAAATAAGGACGCTAACGACGAGAATAAAGTTTTATTACAATTTTTAAGTGTTTCACTTGATAATCGACAATCCCTCTACTACAATTTTTGGGGGCTCGTCCGGGATCTCGATTAATCAAGTGAATACGACGTGTGGACGACGATAACTTTAAAATATTTTACGACGGTGAGCAACGGTTGGCGCAGACGACGCGACGCGGCGCAGCCATTGCAAAAACAATAAAACATCAAGATGCAAGAAAAGGGAGCAGGAACGCCAGTCAGCCTGATAGACGGTACGTTCAACATTTCGAAATTCAGCGGGGATGACAAAATTTATTCATCTAACAAATGGGCACAAGACATCGAGGACAATGCTGAAATATTTGGATGGAGTCCGCAGCAAACACTTATTGTCGCTCGCAGAACTCTAACAGGTACCGCGGAGTTATGGCTACGGTCAGAAAAAACTTATAAAACGTTTGAAGATTTAAAAAATGCCGTATGTAAGGAATTTCCTGATACTGTGAACATTAAAGAAATGCACGAAATAATGGCTAGCCGAAAGAAACGCAAAGATGAATCCCTTTATCATTACATGTTAACAATGAAAGAATTAGGAAAAAGAGCTAAATTTCCGGATTACGTGGCTATACAGTACATCGTGGACGGAATCGAAGATTTTGAGTATAATAAAAGTGTATTGTATGGTGTGACAACATATAGCGCATTAAAAGAAAATTTAACTATTTACGAAAAAATTAAAAGCAAGTCAAAAGAAGTAAGAAAAGATCGTGTAAGTCATCAGCAGCAGTTTGTTCCGACGAAAAGGCGGTGCTATAATTGTGGAAGCATTGATCATGTGGCTAGTGCATGCAAAAACGGTCTGAAATGTTTTGGTTGTAACCAATACGGCCATATTAGACCGAATTGCAAGATGCAAAACGGCGCAAACACAAGTTCAATTCAGGGCGATAAGATGGCGGTTTCGGCGTCGGCGTCGGGCGAAAGCAGTAATAATCGACTTTCGGCTATGTTCGGAACGATGACGACCAATGACAGCGCACGAGGCGAATTTCAAGATGGCAACCGAGGCGTCGGAGTGCCGAATTCATTTGACATTCCAACAAAACAAAGTGACACTGACAGTTCGATTGTGACCTTGAACCATGAAGTTAACGCGGTTGTAAACAATAGTATTTTGTGTAATAAAAAGCCAATTAAAGTTGTATATTTAAACGATATAAGTGTCAACGCATTAATAGATTCAGGTAGCGATGTAAATTTGATATCGATGTCTTTGTTTACAAAGTTAAAATTGCAAATTTGTGATGATAATTTAATTTTATCTGGATTGGGTCAATCCCAAGTACGATCGGCAGGTAAAACATTTGTAAATCTTAAAATTGACAGCCGATGTTATGAAAATATTGTATTCCATGTAGTAATTAATAAGGTTATGCCTTACGATGTAATAATTGGCCAAGAATTCTTAAGCTCAGTAACCATGTTAATGAATGAAGGTGTTGTAACATTTTTGCCAGAAAGCTATGATTGGATAGGTAAAATTGATAGTTTTGTAGGGTGTTCTGATGTTGTTTTAGATCACATTAAGGATTCCAGGGTGAAAGATGAAGTTGCACGGCTTGTCAGAGAGTACAAACCACTACAAACTGAAGAAGCACCTATCAAACTCAAGATAGTATTGAAAGACAGCATACCAGTTGCACAAAGGCCTCGACGATTGTCCTTGTTGGAACAGCAGGTTGTGGAAAAACAGATTAAAGAATGGTTGCAGGCAGGAATCATACGGGTGAGTTTTTCAGAATATGCTAGTCCTCTAGTATTGGTCAAAAAGAAGAATGGAGAAAGTAGGGTTTGTGTGGATTATCGTTTACTAAATAAGAAAATAGTTAAGGATGAATTTCCATTGCCTGTGATAGATGATCTCATTGACAAATTACAAGATGCCAGAGTATTCAGTGTTTTGGATTTAAAAAATGGATTCTTTCATTTAAAGGTCAGCGAGGAGTCAATTCAATACACATCATTTGTAACACATCAAGGACAGTATGAATTTATGCGCGCTCCCTTTGGTTTGTCAATATGTCCAAAAACATTTATGAGATTTGTAAGCATAGTCTTCAGAGAGTTGATGGCTCAAGGTATTTTGATGATTTTTATAGACGATATTATCATTCCAGCTATTGATGAGGAGCAGGCCTTGTATAGACTAAATCAAGTTTTGGAAGTTGCTTCACGATATGGATTAGAGCTGAACTGGAGAAAAGCAAACTTACTACAGCGGGAAATTGAATATTTAGGACATGTGATTAATAACGGAGAAGTGAGACCTAGCTTGGAGAAAGTGGATGCTGTGACGAAATATCCAGAGCCAAGGAACCTCAAACAGTTGCATACTTTTATTGGATTAACCGGATATTTTAGAAAATACATAGAAAATTATGCTGCAATTGCTAAACCATTAACAGATTTGCTGAGAAAGGATAAGGAATTTTTATTTCAAGATAATGAAAGAATAGCTTTTGAAACATTGAAGAGTAAGTTGGCTAGTAAACCAGTTATAAAAATATTTGATCCAAAGTTAAAGACTGAACTACATACTGATGCATCAAGTGTAGCATTGGCCGCAATACTTATGCAGTATCACCCAAATTCAGGATTACATCCAGTCCATTATATGAGCCGAAAGACTAATGATATTCAAAGCAGGTATTCAAGTTATGAGTTGGAAGCTTTAGCAATAATAGAAGGAATAAAGAAGTTTAGACATTATCTTTATGGAATTCATTTTAAAATAGTTACAGATTGCCAAGCGTTTGAAATGACCTTAAAGAAAAAAGATTTGACTGCCAAAGTTGCTAGATGGGTAATGATGCTCAATGAGTATGATTTTGAAGTTGAACACAGGGCGGGTTACAAAATGAAGCATACAGATGCATTAAGCAGATCAGTGGCAGTTATTACATCATTAAAAGATGGTATAATACAGGCGCAAGAAAATGATGAAGGATTGAAGGCTATAAAAACCATTTTAAATGAAAAACAATATGATGATTTTTGGATAGAAAATGGAGTATTGTACAAGGGAAATCAGAAACAATTAGTTATACCGAGATCAATGGAAAAAGAAATAATTAACAGGGTGCATAGTAATGGTCATTTTGGTAAAACAAAGATGAAAGAATTATTAAGTAGGGACTATTATATCAGAGATATAGATAAGAAAATTGATGAATTTATGCTGAGTTGTATTCCCTGTTTGTTAGCGCACAGAAAAGAAGGAAAACAGGAAGGATTTTTGAATCCTATTGAAAAGGATAGTATTCCATTTGATACATTACATATAGATCATGTTGGACCATTAACAGAATCAAAAAAGCAGTATAATTATATACTCACCGTGATAGACGCATTCACCAAATTTGTATGGTTATTTCCCACGAAGACAACATCAAGTAGTGAAACATTAAAAAGACTTCAAATACATCAACAAGCTTTTGGTAATCCTCGCAGAATCATTACAGATAGAGGAACGGCATTTACAAGTAGAGATTTTCAAAGTTATTGTGAAGAGGAAAATATTTTGCATGTGAAAATTACAACAGGCGTACCACGCGGAAATGGTCAGGTGGAGAGAGTCCATAGAATCATTATACCTATTCTAACCAAGTTATGTGTCGAAAACCCATCTGTGTGGTATAAACATGTGAGTAGGGTGCAGCGAGCATTGAATAGCACTTTCCAAAGAGGAATAAATACAACACCCTTTGAATTACTGATGGGTACAAAGATGAGAAACAGAGAAGATGTAGAAATCTTAAGTTTATTACAAGAGGAAATTATATCAGAATTTAATGAAAGCAGAGAGAACCTAAGGATGCAAGCTAAAGAACAAATATTAAAAATTCAAGATGAAAATAGAAAACATTTTAATAAAAATAGGAAGGAAAGTATCAAATATGCTGAAGGGGATTTGGTCGCTATTAAACGAACGCAGTTTGGCCCAGGTCTTAAACTCAAACCCAAATATCTAGGTCCATATAAAGTAGTTAAATGTAACCGCAATGATCGTTATCATGTGGAGAAGGCAGATAGTGCGGCTGAGGGGCCCATAAGGACATCAAGTTCTGCAGACCAAATGAAGAGATGGCCAGAACAGAGTGGTCCAGAGGAATTGGAGAATTAGAATATTACTAAGGTATTTTTTCTATTATTTAATTATTAAAATCTCTGTTGCAGTTTTCTTCATTGATTGTCATGGTGAATTTATTTTTGTTGGCCAAAGGTTTTGTTTTAAGTTAAGAATAGAGTTTGATAAGATGTTTTTGTTTATTACTACAGAATTTATTGTTTAAGGTATAGTTTAAGTTTCATGATTGTATTGTTTAGTATTTCTTTTTGTTACCGTAATGTGATAAGAGTGTATTAATTAAGATTTAATTTTGTATAAGGTTTGTTAATAGAGCATGTCTGAGGACAGACATGAGTGCAGGAAGGCCGAATGTGGGAATGGAAAGTAAGATGATTAAATTATTTGTGTGAAATGGAACAAAACGGGTGTGTGAGCGAGACGGATAGGGGAAGATCTTCCGGCGAACGAGGTGTAAGAAATAAGGACGCTAACGACGAGAATAAAGTTTTATTACAATTTTTAAGTGTTTCACTTGATAATCGACAATCCCTCTACTACATACATACATATTACAATTACATTTTATACATATTTACTTACGTAAACTTATCTATGTTTATGGGGATTACATTTATTTTTATAAGTACAAAAATAATTTTGGACTTATATTTTTTTTTATTCTATTTCGACATATTTATCAACCCATGTTAAAGTGATAATGATAAATATTTGTAAGTTTTTGAAAATTGCAAGGTTTGCGGTTTTATGAATTTGTTTTTAATGTTTAGCAGAAACATTCTTCTGCGTAATATCTTTGGCTTCTAGATAATTTTTAGTTTTTAATATTTGAGTTAGAGTTAGCTTGTTAGTTGGTTAACATACAAAGTGATTATTAATTTCCTGTGCTGAAACGTGAACGACATTTAACCGACGTGCTGCAAACGGTGATGCCTTAAGCGTTGTAATTAACTAGAACCCGTCACATCCTAATTAATTATTAAAGTTTTCTGTAATATATAAGAAACTAAATAATTTCTATTTAAATTTATTTATAAAGTTACTTTAAAAATAGTTTAGAGCAATCTGCTCAGTTGAAATTACGCCAGTGGTATTAGTAATAATTCAGTAAAATTTTCAGTATACAGTTTAATTACTGATTATTGTTGGCCGACACCGACTCCAGAAAAAAAATATTGTTCTGCGAACAGTGACGTTTTTAAACCGTTTCACCAGTATTGCATGATCAAAGATTTTAACTACCGTTTTTAATAACGTATGCTAGCACGACGTTTGTTTTAAAATAATTTAAAGGGGAACCTGTAAAAGTAAGAAAAAAATCCTGACAATCTTTCAATGCTTTCTAACAGTGGACTCATTAGTTGAATGGTCGACTCGGCAAAAAGCTTTGTTACAATAGAACGTATAATAAGCCGTGTACATAGCATTGTTAATCAGAAGGGAAGGCATCTGCGATCGACATTAAATGACGTATAAATGATTTGTTTTTCTATTTTAATCTCTTTGAACGAAACCGATGTGTCAGGTACTTGCTGTATCTCGGTGAAGTCACTTGTGACATATTTTTAATTACATTTTTATAATAGAAAACAACAAAGAGCCAACTCATCTTATTAACGGACAATAGACAGTACAGTAATTATGCCTTATGTCTATAACTTTAAGTACAAATTTACAAGGAAGGGAATGATTGTGGATGTAAGAATGAAGATTGAGGTCAGATGGTAGTGTAAAATAAGGTTATAATGATTATTATTGAAACAAAAGCATGTTTGTGTTAACAATTTGGACCTATCAAGGTGGCTTATTTCTATTTCTATTTACATGGTTAATATTGTTTAAACATTGTGTTTAAATTTTCTTGTCCAATTACCAACATATTATACGCATTTAATTGAAAATGAAACTTTAATCGGTAGAGTTGTACGGATTTAAATTTAATAAAAGTTTTAGCGAAATCTACCCTTGTTAGGGGATCATTCTAGTTTGTATATAACTGCCAAGTTATCTAAATCCCTTATTTGGTTATTAAATTTTAGATATAACCACTACTTATTACTTTTATTTTTTAATGATTTATGATTTATTTAAACGGTACTCATCCAGGGAGTTTATGAAATTCAAATTAAATTAAATTTAATACAATCTTAAAAGCTGTAACAAATCGTAACTTTAAAATATCACAATTTAACGTTGTGATAAAGGAATACACAAGGTGTAATTAATATGTTGTATAATCATGGCTTCGCGTTTAAATTTAACCTTGTTAAAATATTCAATTGTTTGTCGACTATACAAAACCAATAAACCGCAATTAGTACACCACTAACAAAGCAATAATGAAAATCTACAAAGACTAAATTCGTTTATTCATGTTGGAATTGTTTATTCTTAGACAGTACGTATAAACAAAGTCTTGTATCGGTTTTTCAGTCATAAGAATTAAATGGATTGTTTAGTTTGGGAATATTTTTTTTTATATTACAAGGTGGCAAACGAGCAAGCGGCCACATGAATTCGCCGAAATGGCGAAGCGACCGCTGCCCATAGACATTCGCAATTGCAGATGCGTTGCCTACCCTCAATCGACGAAGGAGGAGACGCACAAAAAGAGAATATTTAACCTTCTTTATACATCACCTCCTCCATCAAATCCACCAAATTAGAGGTTTTTCAACAAATATAGTGATAAATTGTTGTTATTGTAGTATTTTGAGATTAACTATTACACGCAGAGGAAACTTAAGCAGGCCCTTAATTTTTTTGCATACTAAAAGTATACTAAGGGCGCCATTGGTTATCATTAAACTAGTTTGCCTGTGGCAGACTATCTACTACATTTCTATCTGCGCGAAGTCAGAGTCAGGTATGTATTGTGAAGTGATGATATAATAAACGAAAAGGAAATATCTAACGTAGCGATACTCACGGGATTTATATCGCAGCACACACTGGACCTTATAAGTTTTGATGTCATTTTCACAAATAGTTGGGTTTGGAAGATTTTATTTATTATTAACCCTATTCTTTTGATGCTGCTGACTGCATGATAACATTCTTATTATCATCATCATCATCATCATCATTATCTGCCCTTGTCTGCCCACTACTGGACATAGGCCTGATCCTACACAATACTGGTCCTTTGTTATAAAGGCTTACCATGTGCTGTTGGCCACTCACGTAACTATAGTCGATTAGCGTTTGATTGGCACCACTCATTAAAAAATTTTGAAATGGAAAAAAAAAACAAAAAAAAAAACTATGATTAACTCTATTTAACGATAGATCATGTTAGATAACAAGGATGCTGCAAGAGCAATAGCAGCAGGAGAAACGGTAAAAAAAAATACTGGACATAGGCCTTCCCCAATGCCTTCCATCCTTATGATAGTGATGAATTCAGACAAATGCACCATATTTTAAACGAGGATTCATAACAAATGATGACATAAAATATTGATAATAGCTTATTGTAACTGCTAGTTTATAATTTTAAATATTCTGCAGCCATTTATTAATATTTTGACCCTAAATAAACGCACACAGTATTGTAACTTTAATGATAAAGTCGATTACAACAATAATATTATAACGAAAGTGTTTCGTAATTTGTTAGCACAAGCACATCACAGTGAAATCTATATACATAATTTCCTTTAATTTTACCTTGCCCGAATTAATTCAACCGGCAAATCTTAGACGACGTATTATTAATATGCTTAATCGTTTAAGTTGAATGATGACATAAAGTAACGAGTTTACGTCTCGTCCTACTTAAAAGTCGATCACGATGCATAAACCCTATCCGTAAGCTTTTAACGACGCGCTCTCAAACTGCCATAAGGGAAGTGGTTTAAGGGTTGGCTAGTGTAGAGTAAACATAATTGAATTTATATCCCGTAATCCCATTCACAAAATTTGTCCACCAAAAAAGGTTTAATAGAAAAAACCTTTCTTATATAGAAAGAACTTAATTTTTTTTAATATATATATAAGATATACATGACACGAATATCTTTTTTTACTGCTGTAAATAAAATCCTTTACCGAAAGTGCTTCAAGCTTATTTGCTTTGAAATTACGAACTTATTCGACTATTAAACGAACAACAGCAAACTATTGTGTTTTTTCGCATTGATGCGCAAAAAAAATAAATTTCAATATTAGCTAATTAATATTAAAAGTCGGAGAATGTTGAATTATGTAACTTGAATAGAAAGTAATGTACTTTATCATTGTGAACATGTCATAAAATATTTAACACATAAATGAAAAAATAAGTATGTTCTTTTTTACATTTTCCACATCGCTTAGCGATTACAAAATATATTCATGATATTTTATTTTTCCTCTTTTCTCCAGTAACAGGATAACGTCAATAAGTATTTTCATTAAGGGCATTAAGACACTTCGGCTTCGCGCGGTTGGTAGAAATCTTATAAAAATAAATTCAATTTTTAAATTTTCCCTTTCAACGAATTATCCGTAATATGTGTTTTTGGTGATTTTATACATCGTTACGATAAGAGGGTTCTATGCTTTTGTCGTCAAGAAAGTATTACATATGTGAAAATTACAAATAATTTTGTTTTATTAATATTTTCAGTATTACTACTAAACTGTATCCGTAATTTCAACTTCAAAGACAGAGGAAATCTTTGAAAAATTTACATAATCATAACAAGTTTTCTCATAAAGGTACTCGTTTTATGCGACACGGGCTATATTAAACTTTATTTTATGCTGTATCAAGTTTCCAAAGCGGTTTTAGTATTGTTGCATATCAATTCTGTTTTTATTAAAATTTTGTACACAAAATTGACAATTTTAATTATGATTCAAGTATATAAAACATAAGTTTTTAAAATCTATTCAAATCGAATTCATATTACAATAACATTTTGATTCGCCGGTCGGCTCGTGATATTGTTTTGACTGCTGATTTATTAATGTATTCATAGGGTTATAATAGTTATTGTTTAATTTTAGTTCAAGCTGTTTTTGCAATCGTACTCTATCGTGGATAGTGATATAGCTCTATAATAAAGATTTTACAGTAACAATTGTAAACTGTTTTTAAATAATAAAGCAACAATCTGAAAAATTTAAATCTCATAATAAAAAGTAAAAAGAAAAAAATCTTCTTTTAACTTTGTCAATCAACAGATCGAATTAAAAACGATCTTAAATTTTACGAATTTAACTAAAAGCGGATTCGCAAAATGTCATTTCTAAGTTACATATTCCAAAAAATATTTATAATGTTAAAAATAAAAAATAAATTATTTTATTTTTATTTATTTAAAAATAAAAAAATTAAAAATTATTAACATAAAAGAAAAAGTAAAAAAACTCACCTCAACAAAACACTTCGACAATCAAGTGCGGTATTTTAAAGTAGCTTCGTGAAATCACTGTAACGGTCTACTGTACTAGTCGAGCTCTTACTTCCGTGTTACCCCTTGATGGTTTTTGAAAGCAAATGAGAGCTAGGGGGTGTTTCGCGCGGTTATATAGTGGCTTGGTCGCTGTGTCCTCGCTGCGTAGGTGCTGTAGCGCGTAGCTACGAAGCCGCTACGATCTGAGCGATACTACATGTCCCTATATACATGCAAATATTAATCTTTCACGTTGTTTATCGTACATCTTCAAGAATGACATCTCAATTTCACACGTAACCATAATTTTATAAGACTGCTTGACGTTCGTTTAATTAATCGTAAACGAATCATGTACTAGATGATTGTTCATTTTTGTTTGAGCGTAGAAAAAAGTTATAAATAAGTATTTTGATGGATGTAATATGATGTTGAAGTTACAGTTATGGATTCTTTATGTCACTTATTAAAAGTTTTCAATGAAAAATATGCAATAATAGACTCGGCTAGAGTAACTTATCGACGTAAATTTAACCGTTATTATAACCTTTATTCTACTCGTAACCATATTGTTAATCATTAAAATAATATATTTGCTCAATCAGTTGTTGTATCAGTCATCGAAAATTGTATCGGTAACATTAATTTATATTTCCAGCTGAGGACTTTACATCATTTCTTGTTCAAGCTGTGTATGACCTTGTATGGCTTATTTTTGTTAACAAAAGTTGATTCTCAAACGATCTTAACTGTGAGATCACCTATATTATTCAAAGTAAATTATTAAAGTAAACCAATAATAACAAAAAAAATTAGATACATTAATAAACTTTGGCTACCTTGGAAATGGTTCTTAAATTTTATTTCTTATTTCGTTTTTTGGGGCACGAATCATCCGATCACGTGGTCGAAAGTTTGAACACTGTTATTTAATTATTGTCGTAAACTATATTCTAGTACTACATAAGAACTTAATTGGAATGGTACAAGAAATAGTACATTTATATATTACGTGAAGCGAAAATTTTATACCCGTATTTAAAAAAGATATCAAAAATAATAATTAACTCGCTAATTATAAATTATGGTCCAATATCGATCAATGGGCGATAAATAGTTGACATAAATCTGTTAATATTTCAACAAAACAGAAAAAAGTCTTCATTGCCAGTTATCGATTAGACATAATAAATAAGCTATGTTTATAGAATTTGGTTATTGCACAATTTTTACTGACCAGAAAAAAATCAAATGATATCGATTCAATGTCCAGTCCCTCCCATGACGAGCTGATATGACCCAATAATGATTTGTGAGTGATAGCAAACGATTATGCTTTAGCAAACAGCCAAGATAAAAATGACAAATTAATGCGATATTATTGCTTTCTGCTAAGCCCCCGCTACTGGAAAAAGGAAAATGTACATAATAATTGTTTCCTGGAAACTGTAGTAGATAACAAAGGAAAGAAAAGATTTTATTGCAGTATGAAATTAAAAATGGTGCAACAGTCTTTCTATGAAAAAATTTAAAGCCATGTTTTATTTTTTAGAATGTTAATTTATAATAAAATTATTGTATTTTACATTTGTTGTAAGTAAAAAGCAAAATTGTATGTTGTATTGTGAACTTTTGAATATTTCTAGACAGATATAGAATCATATTGTCGTGTTAATTACATCTTAAGTAATCATGTGTTCAGATACATTAATTCGATGTTATTGCACTGCTTCTGCTTTATCATTTTTTTTTATCAAGAAATTTCTTTTTCTTAGTCTTAATCTGAGAAAATAAGGGAGTAATAATAACATGCACGAAGGTATTCTCGGCGGAGGATTTCAACATTTTGTGAAGATAATATAATTTCGCTTCGTGTATAGGCCATAAATATATCTAAGCACACTACTTAACGCAACTCGATAAGAAGCTTTTAGTACATTTTAGCGAGTGATCTTACTAATATTATAAATGCGAAAGTTTAGATGGAAGGATGGATTTTTTATTAAGGCATGTCCGGAACGGGTCAACGGATCTTGATGAAAGGCTCAGATGTAGAACGTAGTCTGAAAGAACATATAGGCTACTTATTACGTTTTTTTTAACTCCGCGCAGACGGAGTCTACGGCGACAGCTAGTATTATAATTGATCAATCAGCGTGATTATTGATTATGTCTAAGACGGAAGTCTTGAGGAATCAAGAGTTAGATTCATAGACCACATATCGAAAACCGATAGGATCCTATGTTAGGATATGTTTTCTTAATATTATAACTGAATCAGACTAAAACACAAATATTTTTAACTTACTCATCAACTCAACTTTAACATACATTAAAACATTGTTAATTTAAAAAGAAATAACATGAATCGTAACATTAACATATAACGGTTTCTCGGTACATTTAATTTTCACATTAAAATAAATAGAGCTGTTACCCCTACAGCAAACAAAACAAAACTTTCTACGAATATTTTTTTTATTGTACTAATTTAAATTTTATACGTCTGTGTAATTAAAATCACCAAAAAAGTCAAGCGTCATTACAGTACAATATTGTTAATCTTACTAAAATTATAAATGCGAAGGTTTAGATGGATGTTTGTTTGAAGGTATCTCCGGAACGGCTCAATGGGTTTTGATGAAATTTTGCAATGATATAGAACATAATATGGAAGAACACAAAGGTTACATTTTTTTAGTAATTCCGCGCAAATGGATTTGGGGGCTCAAGCTAGTATATTAATAAAGTAGAATCTTATATCACGTTACTACGTTTTCGAAACGATTACGTAAAAATGTAAGAAACAGTACATTTATATATTACGATACGATACATTATAATTGTCCATATAACATTTTTCTCACCTTAAAGTATTTTAGCATAATTTTAAAGCTTCTAAATTAGTATACGTTAATGTCTCTCTCTGGGGCTAACTACTCGTAATAGATACCCTTAGCATATATAAGATATAAGTGATCACATGACTGTTAGTCGAGTATGTTATATGAGTTATATTCTTTAATAAAAATAGAAAATGCATTTATGCTAATTGCTTTGCCTAGCTCAGTTCGTTGACACGCGGTCTTTGACTCTAAACTTTCATTAAAATCTTGTGACACCGCGGAAATCGTTTAGACATATTTTATAACGATGTTTGACGTGTGGATGGATTATAATTAGGACAGCTATTTACATATTACAATTTCAAATTTTGAAATTTAATTACTGTTTTAAGACCTAATCGACATTATTTCACAAACTGTCGAATGACTTGATTTTTAAAGCAGGGTTATAAACGTTATAAATAAATATAGCCTTTTATATTATATACTCATGAAAAGAACATCGAATTTATTTTATTCTTTTGGTCAAAAGAAGAAAAATAATAGCGCAATAAATATTAACACATTACAAATTGTTTTGATTCATCAAAATGTTGTATATAAAAAGTATCCTGTTTCTCTTCTTGCTTGACTTCATTTAGAAAGTAAAAAAAATGAACAATTATTTATTTTGATAAAATCTTATCTTATATATAAAATTCTCGTGTTACAATGTGTTACAATACCAATGTTAGTTGGCGGTTAACGGCTTGACCGATTTTTATGAAATTTTATGTGCAAATTCAGTGGGTCTTAGAATCAGCTACTATCTATTTTTCATACCCCTATTAAGTTTTTTTAACAGCGTGCGGACGGAATCGCGGACGATAGCTAGTAATTAATAAAAATTAAAGCATAAACATATCAGTTAGCAGCGGTTAATAAATTCGAAGAGTTGGCTTCTTATTAAATATTTATCACTAGCTTTTACCCGCGACTTCGTCCGCGCGGAATAAAAAAATGCACACAAGATAAAAAAAAGTTCCTATGTCCGTCTCCTAATTCTAAGCTACCTCCCCATCAATTTTCAGCTAAATCAGTTCGACCGATCTTGAGTTATAAATAGTGTAACTAACACGACTTTCTTTTATATATATAGATATATAGATTAGTTATCAATACACTATCTACTTAGAAACCGTATGACACTAATTATATAAGTATGTTGTTAATATATCGTAAACTTAAGTATATATGCATTCACATACATAATACCAGGTTAGAGACCTAGATGGCGCCACATTTGTAAACGTCAATAAAACTTAGCAATACATTTTATAAAGCAACCGCTATAATTTATAATGGATACCTAAGTGCTTTAAAAGGGAGTGCGTTGCGAGCGCCTGTACGTATCCATTTGCTGTTCAACACAGTTTTTATGTCCATTAAAATAAGTTATACTAAAACGATTTATTATTTACATGTAAATATGCATAGGACACTTGCTTTTACATTACAGATACCATTTAAATATATGTAACGTTATTGTAGGCTGATAGCCGACCTCCGTTAGGAGATGGCTATTGATAGAGACGGATCGAAGGCTGTATGCATAATTTTTTTTACAATGTATTTTCATGGCACTATTTGTAATCCTTATTGTGGCATTTTTCGTAGCACTATGCATAGTGTTATCAATATCACATCGTAGAACTGTTGATAGAACTCTTCGTAGCATGTTCGGTGACAGTGGTCTCAGCACTACTCTAAAATGTTAAATGTTCGTATCTAACCTTGAGGGTCCACTGTCATAAACATTTATTTTATTTGTTTATAAATAACACCATAGCATCCTAGCCAATCCGCACTGGGCCAGCGTGGCTGACTATGCCCTAGTCACCCCTAACTTAGGGTAGGCTCTGAGCCCCTCGGTGGGGACATATAGTGAGCTGATGGTGATCCTAATAGAATAGATCTAATTTAAAACTATACGTACAAAATAGTTTACATCGCATATAATAACAGTTATTAAAAATATTTACTAAAATATCTGCCATTCTTTTATTCTCATTGATAAACTCGAGAGAAGGTGTTATAGGGATGGGTATTTGTAACTCTGTATAGTCCTCTGTACACCACACAGTACTATTAAAATCACAACAGATAAATTAAGTTTAAACATTGAATTTAAACTTAAGTTAACCGTGATATGACATATCAAACTAAAAGGTTAGTTAAGTAGCACTTATGATGGTCGTAATGAATTATTACCAATAAAATCTAAACGTATTTCCCCATAAATCTACAGAGCACAGAGCATGTACTATTTATTACAAAACGATGTAGTCGCGGCAACGCTGATAGATTGCAATAAACAAAAATTCTAATGTCATTAATGAAATTGGACACCATTACTGTTATTGGATGTGATTACCGTTAATAGGAAATTGCTGTTGCCATAAGTCCCTATTGAATAACAATATTCTCCTTATACATGTAAAAATAATAATTATTGAAAATCCAAACGTGTCTTATTTTCTTTTTAAAGAACCAATGTATTTCAAAATAAGTTATTCGACGATGGAATTTTACAGTAACATTTTCATTATTGTCTAAAACAGCTTATGTAAATTGTTGTGTTATTAACGTTGATAGATCACAAATATATTGTCAAGGGAGTTAATGCCAATTAAGATCCGAAGGTCAATTTCTGAATCACGCAATCAAGTACAAAACTACAGTAGCGTAAACCAATATAAGTTACAAAGGCAAATAGGCCTCCCCAGGTGTCGTACTAAAGATTTACCTCGCATATCGCTCCTCTGATCATTTTTAAATTAAGTAAGTTAATCGTCGTATTTGTGTAATTACATTCTATTTTAAAGTACTTATGTATTTATTTTAACCAGATAGTAAGGTATTAAACAGTTTTGAATCAGAGACCTAAAAACTTGTAAAGTGCTTAGGGCTGGATTTTATCCATACTAATAAAAAAACATAGAATTTATTCAATTCTATAAAAAAGAGGATACACTTTTGTGTCACATTTATATGAAAAGCTTTCCATTCAAAGATATATATAGATTTCATATTTCACGTTTGTTTAAAATAAACACAACTTCACAACGTCCTATGAGGCTGTACTAGATAATATTTACTTAAATATTATATTTTCAGTTAGAATATCCGGTGAACCATAATTATAAATGTTGTTGATTCCGTAAGCAGTCTAACGAGCAGACTGCGAGGCCCTTGTTACATGCTCCGGTGACCGCGCGCTTTAAATAAACAGCAATTTCTATAAACATTTTTTGATATTATATATAACTAGCAGTCGTCCGCCAGTCTTTCATTAAAAACAATCGTAATAAGTAGCCTTTGTGTTCTTCCAGACTATGTGTCAAATTTCATCAAGATCCGTTGAGCCGTTCTGGAGACACCTTCAAACAAACATCCATCCATCCATCTAAACATTCGCATCTATAATATTAGTAAGATACTACTGACGCCCGTGACTTTATTCTAGTGTAGAATGACTTTTCAAAAAAGCCAGAAAATACTCAATTATTTGTACTACTCGGTATTAAGTCAACTTTCAAGTATCTCATTCTAGTACCTACTTTATTCTGCGAGAACTTCTTAAAAGATCTTTAGGCGATGAATTTAGAAAAAGTATTTCTAGTGCTCGCCAACCTATATCTTTTGGTCTTGTTATTTGGATTGTGCGCAAGGATATACGCAGAGATCGTTGACATATTCAGCACTCATTTTCAGTTATACTTAAAAACTTAATAACTAGAAGAAATATACAAACGAATTAAGAACCTCCTCCTTGTTTTAAGTCAGTTAAAATATGTATTTAAACTTCCATGAATGTTCACATGTTTTATTATTCATGACTATAATTTTTGAGATAACAAGTCTCATACCACCCATTATGGAATGCTGGGAACCGTTGCCTTATCTTGTAATCTGTTTACGATATTTGCAGTTCAGTTTTGAAGGGGAAATTTTATATGGATCGTAAAAAAGCAAATAGACATCCATATAAGATATTTCTATGATAAATGCTCAACGTTGATAATCTAATGTTTTTAAACTATTTGTAGTAGTGATTGTTGTTTTTTTTTATTAAAAAGAACTTTTCGGTGACTGATACGTAATTAATCGTAGGCTAAAGTGTCGTCATTTGTTTGGATAATGTTATTTATATTAAGTTCATCAATATATTATATTATCTGTTCTGTCAGTCAATTAAAAATGTTAGCTTTCGGTTTTCTATCGTATGTTGCGTTGGCTTTGCAGGCGATGTTATAAATAATACGTGATAATGTTTAAACTTCTAACACTGAAATCAGTAATTAATGATTTAGTTAGGACACATCTTTTTGTGTAATTCCAAACAAATATTTTTACTGCTAGACGGGAGATTCAGGTGTATTCTATTACTTGAAGATTAGCTTTATCTAAGATATCAGTTCACTCAATCAGAGATATCGAATTACGTTACGTATTAATCCCATTCCTTTATATTCTACTCTTAAGTAAAAATTATCTTTAAATACCACAGGTAGTTTAGAAAAGTTTGACAGTTCAATGTAGATACTAGTAAAAGTTAATTCAATATCCAATAAGACCGTACTCTTCAAAATTGGTGAAGCGATTTATGCCTTTTGATGTCACGGGAAAGCAATATGCTTAACACATGTTTCAGCAGGTTAATACGTCACTTAATAGACTACTTATGCATTCTGGACTATCTCTTCAGTATGATCAGATGAAGTATGGTAAATAGGAGTCCGTGCAAATTGAAAGCGTTGATAATTGTCCGTACCGTCGAATTCAGATGTGCATTAAATTTTAGTAACCCACGTCCTCAATAAGCTGGCACGTTCCATGAATCCGCAATGAGATGTAATTCCTATAAGATCATGTGTAATATACGTGGGCAGTACAATGAAAAAAAGTTAAAAATAAACTGAAATAAACATTATATAATAAACAAGATTTATTAAGGCAAAAATAACAAGCAGCAATGGTTTAAGAAAAACTAAAAATTATGATTTTATTAATGTAACTAGGAGCGATGTTAAATACATTTAACAAAGCAACAATTTAAAAATATATTAATATTTTGAATTATGATTAATCAATGTTCAAAAAATATATACACTTGTTCTTTCAAAAACAATTTAAAATCTATTCAAAAAAAGAAAGCGAGAAAATCGTATCGCTGTCCTTCATATTCCATCCTACGTTACTTTTGTTCTTTTGTAAGAGAAATGACTGACTGTTGGAGCACACACCACGACATCGAGTCGTATTTGCACGTCAAGGAAAATATATACAAAGAAACCCTAGATATTTCTACACAACAGCGGAACATCATACGACCTACTTTAAGGCCCTTTATTTTGTACACCAAAAATTAAAGCATATAAAAGTTGAATGATCAATAAAAATCGCTAGACATTTTTCAGATAACGCAACACAAAAAAGTAGGTACTTATATCGAAACTGGGATAAATAAAAATACTACAAAAATAATTTTGATTTTATATTTTGACGGTAAAGGGACTCATTTTATTCATTATAGAATTTAAAAAAAATCGTAAATTAATCCAATTAGAGAAAGAGAGAGAAAGAGCTCTGAGCTCTGAGTAGATAGTGCTACACCGAGAGTGGGCTGTTATCTGTTATATGTCAAAGCTTTTACACGTCATTCTAGCGATTTAAAAAATTCTTTCCTTTTTCTTTTATAAATAATTTATAAAGTATCTAAAAAATACTTGTTTTTGAATTTTTGAGTCGAATTTGACTGAAGTCGTTGCTATGACTACAGCCCATAGAGTACTTTGTATATAAAATAACGTGTTTTTTGTATATCTGTGGTACACTTAGTCTCACTCTTGATCATGCTGACATCTATAGTGAGGAAAAGGCAGCTTTTTCTTCATTAGAGCATCGTAACAACGTAAAGCCAGAGCCATCTTTTGCTTTAAATGGAAATATTTCATACTTATATAGACGCGCAGAGATTTGCTCCTACAGGAGTGGTAACTTCGTTCTTCTTATTTTATGGATTAATCTTAACACAAGATGTCAGTATATTATTAAATGTTTTAAAAGGTAAATAAATCTCTTAAATAACATTTTTGTTAACGTGTAATTACACAAAAACAACAAACCCTAACATAACTGTCAGAAGTTTAGAGTACATCCATTATTGGCGTGGAATTTTTTTCAGTGTAGTACTTAATTTACGAACACAAATCTTTGAAGAACAAAGATATAATGTAGATAGAAATGGAACATATTTGAATACAAATAACTCAATGGACTTTAGCCTTTGATAATTGTGATTGTAATACATGTTACGAATATTATTGTTATCTCTGTTATTTTCAAATAGAATGAGAGAGATAAAATCCGAAAAGAGATAAAAAATAATGCAAAAATAGGATGTTTTTTGATTTATTTCTTTAATATTACATATGAGAACTTAAATTCCACTTAGCAAAGTAAATATATTATGGAAGAATAAAAGGTATTAAGTACACATATTTGATTTTTTATTTGTCAACACTTCGAAATGTTTTACACATGTTTATTATACAGTTAATGAAATTGTTACCTATTTATATTTAAAATGGAGTAATAAGAAAATACAAAATTTCAGTATCAAATTGCGCGTTCAGCGTAAGCGTGGGGCGTTAGAAGCAGGTAACAGCATTGAAGTAGCACCGCAGCACTCGGCCGCGCCCGGAGCCCTGCCCGCGCCGCTGCAGCGCAGACTGGAATAGAAACACCCATACCTTCAAATCATCATCTCCATGACTTTATCCTACTCACATAGAGTCGGCACACAAGATTTTACGGTATAAATCTTAAAGTTTTGACATTATTTAGGATTGGCCTGAAAATAACCCTATTTGGAGAGAATACATTTAAATCAAATTTTTATTTCATAAATGAATTAATAAATAAACATTTTATTATAACCTTCTATTAAAAATAGGAATACATAGATGCACAGAGGTTAGAAAATGGCAGTTATGCCTGAGTAAAAATAATATGTACGAGTTGCAAGCTACAATTTTCAATCCATGTAGCTTTAACTGTTTAACCAATTTTTAACATATTATTCTGGGCTGCCGATTTTATTATTTATTACTAGCTTTCGCCCGCAACTTCGTCCGCGCACAGTTAAAAAAAAAATGAAAAATAGATGTTGGCCGATTCTCAGACCTACTGAATATGCTCACAAATTTTCATGAGAATCGGTCAAGCCGTTTCGGAGGAGTACGGGAACGAAAACTGTGACACGAGAATTTTATATATTAGATAATCAATTACTAGTTTATAAACAATAGTTTGTTTTACGTACTAAATCGTTAGTGTCCATATTGGAGATGCGTAGAGGTGCGGTACGCGGGCCGTCACGGTCTACGTCGTAGCGTGCGCCACCTTCATGTAGCGCCCTCTGTAGCGCCACCAGCAGCCTATCCAGCACCAGTGCCGCTCGCTTCTGTGGCACTATCACTTGCTGGAAAATTATTATCAATATAATTATTTATTTATTAATTTTTTCAAGAAAGTTCGGAAGAATTCTACGTACTACGAAGCATTAGTGTAGAATTCTACTTTTCAGTCACATGTATTAATACTTATTGCCTTCCAATGGTTCATGGCAGTGACGTTCTACAGCAATAACGGAACGTGAGGTGAGGTGTAACTCGATTGGTAGTCTCTCCCGGAGCATATTTTTTGTATCATATTGTTGTCGACGATCTTTATAAAAAATAATTTTAATAAAATTGGAGTTTAACATGTTTACCCAAAACGGGTATCCATGTCGATTATAAAATTTATTTATTAATGCGACTTTCAATATTAACAAAATATATGTACATAGATGTATTTTGTTATTCTTGGGTGAACTTTATGTGGCCTTTAGAAATAAACCTCAAACGCCATAGGCTACAATATTAGTACGTACAATAATAGCGTGTTAGTTGTTAGCTAATAGTAACTATACGCTCATATACGAAAATTTTGTAATATCGTAAACATAACAAATTATTTGTCAAGTATTTTGTTGGGTCAAATAGAGTACAATTAGGTATGCAACTTTATAGAGCTTTTTCAAGAATAAACATTTAAAAGGATATCTTTTTAAAAATATTATTTTATATAAGATGTATCTACATACATCGCTGACGTCATTGGCTTCCATACTTCTTACATATTCTTCAGGGTATGCGGCGGGCACTGCGGACGCGGCGAGCGTGGCAGAAAGCGCCACTGCTACAAACTGCATGAACAGCATCATCGCTGTGACATAACACGAACACTGCCTGTAAGTATCATAATAATATTTTAAATGATAGGAAAAAACAAAAAAACTAATGCTTAGTTTTTAATTTATCGTCAATGTTTACTTTTTTAAATATATGACTTGAAATGTGGCAAAACGGCCAATACGACGTAAAAGGCACATGTATAATAACAGAATTCGCCAAGTTCAAATTCATACGTCAAGTTTCTGGGTTCTTGGAAGAAAATAAGATCGAATCCAGCTTTTAAATTTATTAGCATAGAGCCTTATATGAAAAATGTATACTCATACCCCGGTGACATTTATGACTTAAAGTAACTTTGTTATTTATTTGAGAGGCATTAACACAAATACATAACTGCCAGTCGACGAATTAACGAGAATACGAAGTGTACACTTGTCAGTTCTTTTTTAAGTTAACAGTAGTAAAGACGGCAGCAATAAGAGACTGGAATCAACGGAATAATATCTCGATATTATGTAACACAGAAAACAGTAGAATAGTGCGAATTATCTATTTGTAGTAACATTATCAAATAAAATGCGTATGCCTAAAAGGCTGGCAACGCATCTGTGGTTCCTCTGATGTTGCAGATGTCCATGGGCGTCGAATCAATTAACATTAGGTTCGTTGTTCCCCTTCTCCTATAAAAACTCAACAATTAGGATGAAAACAGGTCTGAAAATATTTGCCTACAATTGTCTATTTTATCTTCTAATAGATCTGTTCCGGTCTTCGTAATAAGCACAATATCTAGGACATTCGTTTAGTATTAGAGGTTTTAAATGACTTTTAATGACTCCCACACAGTTTAAAGAACTTTCTTTGTACTTTCTTCTCTCATTGTTTTTTCTTAGCTATGAACTAGTAACCTGATCTCATTTCATTATTTCTAATTATATTTCTGCTACAGTTGTTAGAAATTTTAATGTTGTATTTCTTTATCAGACAAATGAAATGTCTGTGTTATCATGTCTATATAAACCAAAATTTATAGTAAAACATACAAATAAACCAATTTATATTTTTCAAATCCTTTCATTAAAACTGTAATTATAATTTACGTGTTATTTATTCATAACCCTGGCCGAAAACTAATTTAAAGTCGTTTAAATAGTTTCGCCTTCAGAGTTGCTTGTTTACAAATTTTATTTCAACTTCAATTTTCAACGCCCCTTCATAAAGCTTAGTTTAATGTAATTAATAACTTATTTTGGAACTAGATCAGCTTTAATACTATTAATGTTCTTAGTTTCTAAAGTTTCCTACTAACTAAAACTTTGATAAACTTCCTCGAATTTTAATTGTTCGAACATAAACATAAAACATGGTTGTAATAAGCTTGTCTATCCACGAGGTAGAGGTATATTTTATGGAATCGAATTATAAGTATTATAAGTTTTTGAATTTCCTCTATTAATTACGATTGTTGATGATTACGATTTTTTAATCTAATTAAGTTTTTGATTACCAACCAGACAACAATGCTGACTCTACTTATATTAATAAATATTTAATTAATCATCTGGAAAACGGTGACTGATGTATCAAAATCAGTTCAATATATTATTTTAAATGTTATGGATCCTTAACTTATAAAGATGTTAGTCGTACAACAGATAACCTAACTTAATAAACGATTTTTTAAGACTCGATTTAATTGAGAGAATATATGTAAATTATTGTTAAGTAATAATAGACTTTAATATTTTTTGTAACATGTGGCATAGAAGAGTATGTGCCAAGAAGATTTGTGTATTTTAATTATTGTAAATTAACATTTATCTTGAGAATTTATTGAAGCGTCAAGAAGAAAGAAGTAAAGTTAATATTATAAGGCTGTATATATGTCCTAATAAATTAAATTGAACAAGTAAATATTATTAAAGGTACTCTAAACATCAGGTACTCAAAGTACTGACGCGAAATATCATCTTGGTTCAATATTGTGTGGTCACTTAAGGACCAAGACCCAATTACTGTTAACGATTTGTTCATTTCCTTATTGGTAACCGACCTCATCTTAATATATCTATTGGTTACGAGCTTTCATTTATAAATATGTACATATATAATGTATATAAAAAGTTTATTCAAGCTTATATATATAGTACTACCAAAACTACTGAACTAGAAACGGGAAATTATAATATAAAAATTATTTTATGGCATAAAGGAGCACTAAGAAAGGACTTTTTTGACGATTTTGACAGCCACCATTGTAAGTTCGAAACTACTTTAGAGACGCATTAACGATGGCAAATAGACAATGTTTCTTTCAAACTTTCAAGAAGTATCGGCCGCTTACTATACAAAATAATTAGCATCGCATTGGAATTGTTAATAAATTATGTTAATTATGCATAGAAAATTATTTATTATAAAATAATTTAATAATAATAGTTAATTTACAATATTGACAATTGTAAAAGGGCGCGGGATAAAAAAATAGGTCACATGTGTTGCAGAAAATCCATTTTGTCCGAGTCCAGAAGCGTCATTAAAGGAAGGCCTAATAGGCTTTATTAACAGACCAATGACAAGGCGCAGTTGATTCAAGAAGATGCGAAAGCTTACCAACTGGTTTTTATGAAGCGCAAAGTAATACGAAATTATTTTATTATTACATGCAAGAATAGATGTATCAGTAAATGTTTCTCTTTCTAAATTTAAAAGGAAGCTTTTTGTTTTAGTTTCCAATATCCACAAAATTATAATTTTCTTACCGTAAACAAAATGTATATATGTAGAAAAGCATATAATGAAACATATAAGCATATGATTCATGGAATTTATGCGTATGAAAAGTTAAAATAATATAAGGAGAATAAATTTTGAAAAACTAATTATATTAACCCGTATCACTGTTTGTAACATAAATCAAAAATAAAGCTCTATTTAGAATAGTTACTTACAAAGAAAAATATTAAAAATAAACTTAATATTAATTAATACTTACAATACAAACACGAAATTCACCAATTTATATCGCACTTAAAATTCAACTTCGGAAACTTTTTCGTAAGTAATAAAGTGAAGGAGCGACAGCGGTTGCTTGACGGAAGCTCAGGAGCTTGTGTAGGGCGGTTTGCGCGGCGTCGGAGCCTTTATAACGCCGCCCAGTCGCCCAACAAGCCAGCCGCCCAACCGGCCAACGAGGCCACGCGTAAACGCACTCACACACTACACTCGTACAAACATACTATTTTTTTCTGTAAAAAGATAAATGAACTTTATATTTTTTGAAATCATTTAATTTGTCGTAATGTCGTAAATCGTTTCATAATAATCGTTTATTATTTTTTAATTGATAAATATGTGAACAATAGTTTTAACTACCGCCACGCCAATTAACATTCTTAAATCCACTTTTCCCTTGAAATTAGATATGTGGAACAAAAAAATACTTAATAAGTATTTGTTCTTCCAGACTCTGTTCTGCATCAGCTGTGCCAAAATTCATCGAGATCCATTTAGCATTTTAGAGATACGTAATAACAAACACAGTTTTATAATTAATTGTACGTTTCTTTGTTTACAAGATTTAGGCGTTGATTTTAAAATAGGATATAAAAGAATTTTTTCATTCCTAAACGATTTCATTTAATTTGCTCTGTATTTTTGGTTAAACCTAGTAATATAAATTAGACCCACTTATTATTATTAGATTGATCTGAAATTTGGTACAACCTTTATCCTTCCTTAAAAGAGGCACGTCAAATTCTATACATGGCGACTTTGTTGATATTTCACTTTTTTGGTTAAATTGTGAAAATTCTGGGATTAAGTGAAGCGGTATTGTAAAATAAGGGTAGCTTATGTTAGACATATATATGACCGGCAATAACTTAATAAAGAATTTTTAAAATATGTATCCGTGGGCTTCTTAATTTTTTATAAAACATATTATTTCTGTGTTTTAATAAAACCATGTTGGTAAAAACCCACGGTAAAATTCACTAAATTTTAAACGGTTCTACGCATTTTCAGTGTAATGAAATGCTCAAAATCAAGTTTAATTTAAATTTTGTCACTAACCAATTGTATTAAACCTGTGTAGGTGGATCAGTAGTTCCCGTGAGGGGGCGAATGTTTAGTATACACGAAAGTCCTGGCCTAATGGCGTCGTGATCTAATAATAAGAAAATTCAAAATCTTTTACTCATTAAGGATTTGAGTAAAACATAGCAAAAAATCTTAACTGTGCGTCTCATTACAACTAGAAATAAGGAAATGTGTGATACGGTCTCAGTATCTCCAATGTCAAGGGAAATGCAAAAAAATTCGACGGATTGAGACTTAAAAAGGAATTCAGAATATGAAGTATTTGATAGGGAATGCCTAGTAAGGCGTCATAATTTTTTAGACTTACATAGTCTGATTTTTGAAAGATAACTAGATCGATTATAAATATGTACTAAAATATGCAGGAAAATAACATTTTTCGAGTTACAAAGTCTTGAGTGTCTTGATTTGAGGGTTCAGTGGAAGGAAACGAATATTTTTTAACAATTCACTTTTGTACAAAAACCTAAAACTTTAGGTAAATACACAATTACATTTGCCTTATCTCTCCATTTTACATAATAACTCTTTTAAAACAGTTAAGGTGCAAATTATAGATTAAATAAACTTGATTTTGTATGTAAAAGAAATTTCATAATATGAAAAGAAAGATTTTATGTGATCGAAATCTATTGATATCGAATTACTAGCCAACTGTATTTACGAGAATAAATTAAAGTTTTGAAAAATAAAATATCGAAGTAATAAACAAATTCGTTGATTTATTAACAAGCTAATGGGTATTAAGTGTATCATTCATCACAAAATAACCACATCCAACCAACAGTCATTTTTCTCACAGGACATCGTTAAACTTCAAGTAAGTTTTAAAACAAACACCAAATCCGTATCAGTGCGATGACGTTTTTTCGTTATAATAAAGAGTACTTCGCTATAAAAGGATTACGCTTATAGAGCTATTTTATTGCCCACGCTCACCGATATGACTCGAATATTGTATAAAGTCATTAAATTCCCACGTGAGTATACAATAAGCTTCCATGTTCATAAATTGCCGCTATCGGGAACAAAATTAAAATACAGGAACGATACGTGTTTGATGACACTTTGACAGATATCACTTATATTTTTATACTTTGCTGTTCTTTGGAAAATACCTACTTTGCAGTCTATTACCACTAGAATTTCATATTCCGTAGATGATAAGTTCTCAAATGTAGTTCATAAAAATATTATAATAACTCCTACTACTATAATTAGTACTTGGAAATGAAGATTAGTGGAATTGATATGCATAGAAATTTAAGCTAGTAACAGTAACTTTTGTAATTATATTTTTTTATATTTAATTACTTTTTGGTAAAATAATGCTAACTGAAAGCAACTATGTAGTTTCTTTTCTATACAGTATCAATTTTCTTTTTTATAAATGAAAAAACAATAATGGTCGTAAATCCCACCGTCGACCCTTATTCGTCGTTATTCGTTCACCTATTTTGCATATGATCGATAGAAGATACACTCATGTTACAACCCTAATTTATAATCGTGACACAAATTGGATGCTGTGTACACCGATCCCAAAGTTTTCGCTTAGGCGAAGGCGACGTAGCTATTTAGGACTACGTGGTTATTTTCACTCGTGCAGAGGTCACAATAACATTCGCGGGGGCGTCGCGTCTGGTAATGCAACAAGGGGCAGCCCCGTCGTCCTAATGTGCCGATCATGTCTCCCAGCACGGGGTATATAGCCCTCCACCACTCACCAGGGACGAGCATTAAAACCGTGATCGCTAAACGTATATAGCGATCTAAGTATGCCACTTATTTTTATAATTAAACGATCACTTATTTTATGATTGTTGTTTTTAACTACTTGCTTTTAAATCTTATGTTTTTATTAATCTACGTCCTAAAACAACTTCTACAATTAAATAAAATATCAGGATTACTAGTTCACATTTATGTGAGCTTCTTTCCTAGGTAGATGAAAAAAATAAGGCCACGAAAACACATGCCTGTACCTCGCACGTGCAAGTATCTAGCATGCAAGTGTCCAAACGCTAACTGGCATGATGTAATCTCCGGAATGGCTAGACCAATTTTGACGGCATATTGACGGGAAGGTGGCAGATGCACGCGGGCTTATAATAGGTTACTTTTTTTCAATTCCTCGCTGACGAAGTCACAGGCGACGGCAAGTATAAAAATAAATTAGCAGTAACCATCTATATGCTCTTGCTTCATTTCTGTGAGCAGACAACTGCTTGCTCCAACATTTTACCTTCTTCTAATCCAATGTTACACCCAAATCCGTCTTCTTTTACCCTTTTTTCTTCTCTTATTAATTAGGCCACACATTGTACTGCTAATAGCAATTCGATGCTATTTAAGTAATTTGGTGATATATACGTCTTGCAAGTAACAGGTAAGCAAGTAATTTGCAAATGTATCTGCATTGTATCACTGACAGGCACGTGCCAATAACGGCAATACAAGCTACTGCTCCATTTTACAGGCATGTGTAGTCGCGCCTCAATTTTATGTAACTACGTAATGTTTAGATGCGTGTTTGTTTTGTATAGCGAATGATCTTTCCAAGAGTCCCAGTCCCAGATTCATAAATGTCTAGGTCCAGTTCAGCACCAGGTCAAGGTCCAGACATTCGATTCCTAATCTTTGTGTACCATACAAGTTCATCCGTCGACTTTCAAAACCGAGATCCATTTTCGTATTTCGCAACAAAACCTTTATCTTTTCAATTTGTACTGCAGGATTTTTTTTCTTGGCTGTGGGTTTATGCGGTAGTTTACGATTAGTGACTTTTATGTAACTTTACATTTAAGCGTTTTTTAAAAATCTAGGTATATAACATGGCTAAATTCTCTATTCAATATCAAAATATTTTTTTCTTTAATTTAACAACAACCATAAACATTTGAAAATTGTAAGATAAAATATTATCACCTGGCAACACTGTGTGCTGTAAAGTAAATGTTATCTGTTCTCTACGAGACGCCGGATAGGCGTAAAATTGACAAATATCACGATTTTAAAGTTGATTTCAGTGTTTAACTTGGTGATTTCTAAACTTTTTGTGAATTTCTGCAATGTAAATATCTTATTAATATTTTCCTGAATAACGAAATAGGTTGTAAGAAAGAAAAATTTAATCATCATTACCTAAATTGTATTTCAGGGCGCGAAATAAATCTCCTACAGCTTCTTCGGATAAAGACAAGAAGAAGCTCAAAGAAAAGAAGAAAAAAGAAGAATCTGGTTCTAGTAGTAGTGATAGCAGTGGAAGGTATGATTATAAATAAATGACACATTTTGCTCATAATATTAAGGTGTCTCAAGTCGTATATAGGTTATACTTTCAGCGTCCATAAACATATATGTATATCGATTTATGGATTTATATTACGACGTACATTTTCAACGATTTTTATTAGTATTAAAAGCAGATCATATGAACATAGTTGAATAAAATAAGTTGAAAAGATTCACACAAAATCTTAGTGGTGGTTTTTAGTCATCTTTGAAGATTCTAACAAATGTGTGACATTTTGCAGTTCATCAGACAGCAGTTCATCCCGCTCATCATCGCGGTCTTCTTCAAGCAGCTCTGGCAGCTCGTCACGGTCATCTTCGTCTTCAAGCTCAACAAGCAGCAGTAGCAGCACCAATGATCGCTCAAAAGCTAAGAAAAAGTAATTTAAAATAAAATCACAAGTCAAATTTATCACTTTTTTAAATAAATGTAGCGAGTGATCTAGTGGTACTCCTGATATTAAATGCTAGATCATATGCTAATTCAATATTCTGATGAATGCTAGCATAAAACTTGCATTATTATGGCTTTGTGACCCACATTGTGAAATCATTTTAGTTTTTTTGATCAAAATCATTAAATTGATATATAAGAAAAAAGATAAAACATTCACTGAAACCAACTTGCTTTGTGGGTTCACATATATTTTTATAATACATAAAAAAAAATTGTGGCAGTAAATGTGTTAAATATAGAACATTGTACACTTTATTGATAAGATAACATTTTCTGTAGAACTTCACCACACAAGAGTCCAATCAAGGATCGTCGAGAGCCAGATAAGTTGAGGGAAAGATCACCAACTGGGGATAAAAAGAAACCAGTATTACCAGTTGCCAATGACAAACAGAAGACCAAGGATAAGCAGGAAAGGTAAAAATTTTCGATGGCATAACTTATTTTATTTAGAGTGTTGTTTGGGAGAACAAATTCTAAAATATCCTTATTTTTCTCTCACCAACCATAGGAAAACATCTTAAAATACTGCATGATCATGTGAAACCTTATTTGGTCTCAATATATTTATAAATCTTTTACAGATCACCGGGTCGTAAGAAGAGAGAAAGATCGCCATTGCCGAGGCCAACTCGAATACACATAGGGCGTCTCACTTTGAATGTAACCAAAGAGCATATCAATGAAATATTCTCTACATATGGCACTGTGAAGGTGGTCGAGTTCCCAATGGACAGACTGCACCCACACAATGGACGCGGATATGCATATGTAGAATTCAGTAATGCAGATGAAGCAGAAAATGCAATGAAACACATGGATGGAGGTAAAGTATTATATTTTATACAACTTCTCACAATCCTGAAATAACTTTGTTTTGTGTTAAGGTTTAGTAAAGGCATTATGTGTTGTGTTCAGGTCAGATCGACGGGCAGGAGATAACGGCGGCTCCGGTGCTGATACCGACGCGGCCGCGCCGGCCCTCGCCGCGCGCTCCGCCGCGACATCTGCCGCCCCGACGACACTCGCCACCACGGTACATACAGACAAAACCTTGTGATAACTGATAATAAGCCTCCTGTATGATACACAAATCAAATCTATCAATTGCTACTAAAGAACAATTTGATTTTGTGAAAGTCTTTTTGACATATCCAATCTTGAATTGATTATTGGTCCGACTATTTAGCAATGAACATGTACATGTTAAACAGAAAATCAACACTGTGCCAGTGTATCGGCGCAACACTAGACTTACAAAAATATCAACGCTTATGTCCCCTCACTACAGCTATCTGGCATTTGGTTTTGGGAATTTTAGCGCGCATTGGCTCCAAACGATCATTATGGATATTGTCTACAATGGTGATGTTTGTGTGGTGCAGGTACCGACGGCGCAGCCCGCCGCCCCGCCGCCGCTCGCCGCCCCGCCGCCGCCGCACCCGCTCGCGCTCGCCGCGCCCCGCCCCGCGCCGCCGCCGCTCCAGGTCCTCCTCCGCTTCCTCACGATAAACACACAACACATACACTAGTCTTACACACACCATGTACAAGTTATCTAATATTTAAAATAATATTCAAACAAATACCCTTCACATGGTATTTTACACACACTCATACAAACCTTACATGAACGCAGAAACATTACTAAGGTAAGTAGCCTTAGTGTAATAGGTAAGTATATGACGGTGTAACATTGTTTTACAATAATTGTAGTTTAGCAATCATCAAGAACCCATATTAATTGGTTATTTCTTGTCATTAAAAGCTTGCAAAATGGAAACTGAGCAGAGTGAGTGATCAGTGCTATCTTAACTTGAATACGACAAAGTGAAGTGCTTATCTGTATTTTCTTCAATATTATTTGTAAAATTAAATGAACTACCGAATTTTGTTAATAAACAGTGACTACAGCGATTTTTTTTTTATTTCTAGATTTAAGCATCTTCTAACATGATATTAAAATTACATATTTTGACCTTTCATTCCATTAATCCGAGCTAAAAAAAGTTGTTAATTTTATACAGATTTGTAGTTTTAGTTATAAAGAAAACCTAGAAAATGTCTACAAATATATAAGATGTTTTAATCAAACAAATCTTTTGAGGAACTTAAATGAAACAAATATTGTTCATTTTTAATGACTATAATAAAAATTTACTCAATTACATAATCTTCATTGTCAACTTCAAAATCTATCTTGTTACCAATTATTTTGCAATAAGTCATATAATCAGTTACGAGAATTTTTCCTTTATACATAAAATTTTTATTGAGAAGCGGTAATTGTTGCATAGTTCTGTAATAAAAAAAAACTTGATTAAGCTGGAGTGCTCATTTATTTTTATCCTTCATTCTAGACTTAGCATATTCAGAAATAGTAAAGAAATGTGCAATAAAAATAGGTGTTGTGTTACTTACGGATATTGAGGATTCATGTTTTTTGGACCTCTGACAGGATTCCAAGCGGATATAGGGGACTTGTTAGCCAGCATTAGTCCAGCTACTGCTATGTATAAACCATATTCTTGACAAAACTTTTCCTACAAACAAGTGTATATTCTAATAAATTTATTCTTGAAAGTAATTGGATAGAATCTGCACTGGAAAACAGTCATGAAGGTAGTACTCGTATTTTTAAAATGCTTAATTGCATTTTATTGTTTTTTGTTTTTGCATAAAAAAATAATGTAAATTTCAAATTACCCTCCATTCCGAAAGCAAGAAGTCGGCATCACTGAGCGCAGTTGTAGCTTTCTCTACATCATTTATGCAAGAGAAGTGCGGTAAGTAATTTTCTTCAAGAAAATTTATAAAAGAACTTGGATTACATAAAAATTGATCCACAATGTCTTCAGGTGAATGTGACAATTTTGATGTTCCATTTTCTTCAGATAAAACTAAAAATACATGATTCATTTTGTATGTTTACTGCTAATATCCAGGAATATATATGTTTTATAATTTTTAGGCAATTAGTAGGCATACAAACTTGTAAACTCACCTTTAGGGTTCAAGACCCTGCCTACACCATGTAAAATGCTGATCGTCTGATCTTTGCCAAGTGACATAAATTTATGTGTAGTTTTTTTCTTTTTTGTTTTTCCTTTTCCTTTATATTCCTTAATTACACTAGTCTCTAAGCTATGATTTATACCTAATAAGAAAAAAAAAAATTATGAATGAAAAGTAAAAAATTAAACAATATTTAAGTTGAAATTTTACCTTTTAAGCTTGCAAAATGTAAATTTAAAATTGCAGATCTAATGTCTCCTCCAGAAGTATTCAAAACAGACTCTATTAAGTCTGTTGTTGGAATATTGTACATACTATCAAATTTTTTGCTTATAATATCAGATGTTCTTTTCAATGCAGCCCTCAACCCTGTTGTGGAAACACTGTTGAAGCTGAAGAAAAAGGACTTTTTAAGAACATTTTTCACATTAAATTAGTTATTTTATTTTGCTTAAATTTAACCGTTTACTCACACAATATGATGAATTTGAAATTGTTCTTTAAGACTTGGTGTAAATATATTCAATATGGTATTTTTGTTATCTGAATTATTTTCCGAACATATGAATACAATTGGTGATTTTGCTCTATTCAAATACTGCCTAAAAATAATAAAAAATTAATTTATTGTTAAAAAATCACAAGTCAAATAAAAAAAAATCTAAACTCACTGTAAAACATTAGCAAATTCTGACGGTGTTCTCAAAAATGTGTTAGGAAAATCTTCAACCAGTACCAACTTATTACTATTATTGTCTAACAATGATGTAAAATTAGCTGCATTTATTACAAAGTCTAAAAACTTTTTTGATTGCTTCTCTTTAAATTCATATTCACCTACAAAAGAAATAATGTAATAATTTAAATTATGTATAAGAGTATTTTTTTAAACTACTGCTCTTTATGATAATTTTAACATTACACCTATCAAGTTCAGTAATAAGAAGATATTATGATGAAATCAGAGTATCATGGAACATATCAAAACTATTTGATACTAGCTGTGCCCACAACTCCATCTGCACGGAATTTAAAAAGTAGCCCATGTAGTCTTACAGACTATATTCTACATCTGAAACAAATTTCATCAAGATCTGTCCGTCATTCTGGAGATACCTTCAAATCAAATTAGCAGACTTAAAAATAAGTTTCAACCTTCTAACTGTAAAAATGATGATAATTCCATACAAACTTTCAACCGCTTAAAATCCCTTTTTCACATTAAAATGTAGCCTATGTCCTACCTCAGGCTCTAGACCCTGTGTCTGTCTCTGTGTACCAAATTTCATCTAAATTGATTCAGTAGTTTTGGTGTGAAAGCGAGAGACAGAGTTACTTTCACATTTATAATATTAAATAAGGATAAGTTAGGATTGGCAATAAAATGTCTTTTCTAACACTACAATATCTAGTCTTACCATAGTCGGTTGGTAACTCAATATCTACTGGAGTAATCCATTCTGTAATTTTAATACCATGTTTGTTTGCTAATGTTTGTATTGTGGCTGTCTTTCCACATCCCACAGGCCCACTAAGAAGTAAAATATCACTAGAGTTTTGCATAGCATTTTTTAACCAGTCTTCAACTTCTTGAATTTTTTTATTATGAACAGCAAGGTCTTCAACCTTTACAGGTTCAAAGTTTTTCATCCAATTTTTGTGGTTTATTATTGGTGTTTCTGTTTTGTAATTAATAGCTTTAGCTTTCTATAAACAAGTATTACAATTGTTAAACCACTATCATATCAAATTATTCTTTAAATCATCTTTGTAAATAATACAAGCAAATTTTCTATTTACTAAGAGAAAATATATTCATACCTCTTCAGACGATTTCCGTTGCTTTGAACAATTCTTTAACTTCTTTGGTGTTGGGTTATCCTCAATGTCAAACATAGGATTTAGCCATTTCTTGCCCTGTTAAAACAATTCAATTACAATCATCGTTAGGACTGTGGTGTCATACAATAAAAATAAATTAAAATTGTATTCGTGGTATGTAGTAATAAATAAAAAAAGGAATTAAGGTTCGTACTTTGTGCATTTTAACTAAGCTATCGATGCAGTTCCCTTGAATTGTTTACTTTGTCTTTGTGTGTCTTTAAATTAAAACAAAATTATTTCAACAAACTGAAACTGGATTTAAAAGTCAAAGTTTGAAATGTTTTGAAGTTTGAATTTGAAGTTCACATCTTTGAAATTTGAAAGCGATTGCATTTTGACGTTTGAATTCAGTTATACCAGATTTCATTGGAGAATATTACGAAACTTTAAAATATTATTTTATGTCAAAAATTACTCTTAAGATTTCTTCAAAAACCGTGTATTAATTTTGCTATCAATGATGATATATCAAGACTTGCTTTCGCATTGTACTTTATTACATATCTTTTAGTTTATGCTTCTCCTTAAAAGAGAATAAATATGTGAATAATATATGGATATAGATATAAATGGGTCAGTGGGTGGGTACAAACTAAAACAAAACACATGTAATAAAAAAATCTATTTCATGAAAAATTAAAGTACAAATAAGTAAAATACCTTTGCCGATTTTGTTTAAAATAAATATTTGGCTTTTACAAAGGTTGTCGTTAAAGTTTTCCTAATTTTTAAAAGTGCATTTTTTAGAAATGTGTATTAATAAAAAACATTTCCAGAGCTTAAACATAAACTGAAATCAAAGATTTCACCGTGACTATTTTTTTATAATCTAAAATCTGAGAAATCAGAATTCAGAGAAAAAGATGACTATTTGACAATTATTATTATCAGCAGCTTTGTAAACTCGTTGCCAGTTACGTAAAATGTCTTTTATTCCTTAATATTTTTGTAAACGTAAGATAAGGTAAATTTACTCATTTAAGAAGTAAATGTTTTAACCCTGTAAGTAAATAACCTAGAATAACTAAATGTTTCCAAATTTATTATTTCTTACTTTAGAATATATGTTTTCATAACGTGCACGAAGTAATTGCGCATTTCATTTCTAGGCAATGCAGGCCATCAAAGCTTTGGGAGCATCCGCTCCTTCTACAGTTTTTTCAGTGCTTAAAAAGGGTGCATTTGCCCCTGTAGTTGGGCAAATACGTCAAACCCATTTACCGGCTCCAAATCCCAATGAAAGGCGACCGTATTCTCCGTTCCAAAAACCAAGTAATATGGCAGAATATGCCGTTGCTAGGCTTGATGATTTATTAAATTGGGGAAGAAAAGGTTCAATGTGGCCTATGACCTTTGGATTAGCGTGTTGTGCAGTTGAAATGATGCATTTTGCTGCTCCGCGTTATGATATGGACAGGTAAATAATTTGAAATTATTGATGTAAAATTTTTCTCCCTCTGAAAATGGCAAGCAGTTAATGGCCTCAGATTTGGAATAGAAGTACTCATTCATCACCAATTTTTGGTATCTGAGACCAAAATCCCTCTATAACACACAGTCATCCCTCTTATCTTTGATGAAATAGAGTTAACTATATGTTAAAAATGGGAATTTTGGTCTTCGAAACTAACAAAAAGATGATTATTGTGTCTTATGGGTGGAAATGGTACAGTGAACATTTCTGTAGAAAATCATATAAGTGTTCTCTTATATGATTTTTAGCTTGCCTTATCTTCTTAATAGTAGACCATGATAAAGATTGGCAATAACTTGCATAATGAAATTGTAGTAAGAAACTGGTTGTGCACAAATTGACCATCCAATGATAAGGAGTTATATCTCTTAAGAAGTGTTAATGAAATTAAAATTGAGAACTCTTTAATTAAGCTGTATATTTATTTTTAGATTTGGTATACTTTTCCGTGCATCGCCGCGTCAGTCGGATGTGATGATTGTAGCTGGCACACTGACAAACAAGATGGCTCCTGCATTGAGAAAGGTTTATGATCAAATGCCTGAACCCAGATGGGTTGTATCAATGGGCAGTTGTGCTAATGGCGGTGGCTACTATCATTACTCTTATTCAGTTGTAAGGTAAATTTATTTTGTTTATATATTGTTCTGCGTGGATACCATACAACCGCTTTTTAACACACATTTCATCAGTGATTGTCAAACTTATTTCTTTCACCGCCCCTTTGAAAATCAATTATATTTCAGAGCCCCCTAATTTTTATTCAGCCCTAAAACTTAAAAACCACAATTTCATTACTTTAATTAATTTCAATGCCCCCACTTTTTGGGCCCCTTATCGCCTCCTCCTAGGTTTCAAACACCCCCAAGGGGTTGTTATCGCCCACTTTGGGAAACACTGCTTTACATGGAGTAAATTGTGCATGTGGAAGTAGGAAGTGAAATATTGGTGGTTTATAATTAATTAAAGTAATTATAACTGTATGGTGTGTTAATTTTTTTGTACAAGGTGTCAAACAAGTGAGCAAATTTTAATTATTGGACAATAATAACATCAATCTTTTTCATTGACAGAGGCTGTGACCGCATTGTTCCAGTTGACATATATGTACCAGGCTGTCCTCCCAGCGCTGAAGCTTTACTCTATGGCATGTTACAGCTACAGAAGAAAGTAAAGAGAATGAAGACAGTTCAAATATGGTATAGGAAATAGGCATTCTGTTAAATAGAAAAATCAATGTAATTTATCCCGGTTTAAAATAAAGTGATCATGTAGTGCAGTTGATTATACTGTTTTACTGTACAATATAGTTTTTTTTATTGCAACTTTTTTTTTATTACATAAAAAGAGACACTTTCCAAATAAAAGAGTATATCGGCACACACTAGGCAATATTTCGGCGTTCATAGACATTTTCACCAGATTTTCTGAATGTCTTTTTGCTGAATGCGCTACTAAATAAATGCGTTATAATGTAAAATTTGTTAAATATCGACACGAACGGTGCTATTTTTTCGGTTTTTTCCCTGAATCCATATTCAGGGAAAAAATCCAGTCGGTGTAAAAATTAGGGACAACTCAGCAAAAATCAAAATGAAAATGTGTCAAAAAATACTTTAGATCATATATAGATAGATTATAGAATTGCCTACCAAAAACTTTCTGTACTTCTAAAGACCGCCGTTTCTGAGGTGTTTCGGTCAAACCTTTGAAAAAGTTGTATTTTTTAACTGAACCTGTAGACATTTGCAGATATTTCCTTCATTAATTAGGCGAACACTGTGAAAGGATTTTTCGAAGGGGTAAAAGTTTGTAGGGAAAGATGTTCCTTCGACAAAGTTACTCTATATTGTAGATAAACAATACAAATAAAAAATAAATATTTCGGATCTTTTGTAAATAACGGATGAAGACGCGATTGCCAGCTAGTAGAAAATATAAATTTCTCAACTGTTTAATCCGTTATATCTCGGAAATAGCGGCTCTTAGGAAAAAATGTTTAATTTTGTGATTGAAAGTAATTTTTTAATAAAACTTACAATTTGACTGAAACGAGCGAGAAACTCATTTAATGACCTTAAATAAGATGTTGTAAATAGGACAAGAAACATGGGAATGAGCATGGAAATTATATGTCACTAACCAAAAGTTAAAGATGGACATTGTAAATTTGCTGTGTGGTAATCGATAAATTATAAATCCAGAAAAAGGATTTTTCTAGAATCTGCATTTCTTCAGATGAGGTGCTGTTGCCTTCCTCACACTTATTTTAAACGTTAAAAGGAAAAGATGACAACCAGTAACCATCATGCTTAAATATTATATATAAACTGAGGAAAAAAAAAATTAACTGGATTGAGTAAAGGTAAATTTATAGTCATTTAGTATCTTCAAATCAATCTCCAATATCTATATCCTGAAGATTATTAAACGTTATAAAAACTGTTAATTGAAGGCGATAACTTACCATCAGGTGGGTTTATGGTGAAGCTCGATTCGTTATAAAAAAAAGTACAAACCTTTATCATGAGTGCTTCCATCTTTGCTTTAAACATCAGTGTGGGGAAGAATGGGTACAAAAAATCGTATTGGTATAAAAATCAAAAGTTTTAATGGTATTTTCTGAATCGCACCAAGCTTTCATTTACTTTTTAGTATACAGAATTTTTTTTTTTTGTAAACTATAATACATTTTCCAGTTAATGTTCATGACATAATGAGGTTACAAACCATTGAATATTCCTTAAAAGATTTTATAAATTTAATTTTGTCTGACTTGATGCTCATTAATTCTTAATGTTAATGGCACATACAGAGTTCACTAAACAATAAAAGTTATTCGCCTGGAACGTAAGCTTTTCTAAAGAACACGCCATTATGATACACACATAGAACGGTGTGGTGATGCAATGGAGTAACAATTCTATGAATTTGTAATCTATATTCATAATTCACAAACAGAAGTCAAACAATATTGATGTCAGACAAAATGTATTCCACAATATAATAATATCACATATTTTTAAATGCATCAAAAGGAAATGTCGAATGCTATGTAACAGAAATAATTGTTTTAATTATAAGAACACATGCAGGGTAGGAGTGGAAATAAATAAATAAATAGAACTCCACTGGTACAATCGAAAAACCATTATGAGATTTTTAACGGAAGTGTAGAATGCACTCCCGATACGATAATAATTTATGTGATTTTATTCCATTTGTATGACGTTAAATAAACCAATTCTATATTTTAACACTAATTTACAGTCTAATATTTACATTTTATTTATAAGTATATATAAATATGTATAATTATATCGATAGCGATTCCGATAATCCTATCCTTCACATAATCAGCAATTTAATGTATAATTAACTAAATGGTCACAATAACAACTCGATAGATATTCTCAGTAAATAAACAAGCAGTAGTGTACCGGCCGGCGGCGACGAGCGCCCGCACTCCCCCCACTCCTCGCCCCGTATTGCACAAGAGAAGCGCCCTCGCCGCCCCCGCCGCCCCCCCCCGCTCCAGCCACACCTCAACACAATAAATTATTCTCTAAACCGATAAAGTGAAACGATATATATCTAAATAAGTCGTACTCTCACTTGGGTGTATCGTTCACGCTGTATTTACATCAGTTGTGGGCGGGGGCGGGTCGCTATCATCGCGGCTCCTCCTTTTTCAACAGATCGAGGGGAGCGAGGGGCGCAAGGGGCGGCGCGAGCGGGGGTAGGGGCGCGAGCGAACCGTGGGCGCCCAGCGGCAGCGAGCCGTGGCCCGGGTGGGTGGCGTGCGGGCCGTGCGGGTGGCCATGCCCGTGCGCCACGTGGCCGCCGTGCAGCCCGCGGTGCAGCAGCGGCCCCGACTTCAGCTGCTGGTGGTGCGCGTACGCGCTCAGCATCTTGGCGCGGTCTTCCTCGGCCCGGATCGCCGCCTCCACTAGTGGCGCGAACCTCATGTGCTGCAGCGGATCGAAGGTTCGGTACGGATCCCAGGGCGGGGGAGGCGGATACGCCGGCAGCGTGGGCGGCGGCCGCGGCGGTTCCTTGCGCTCGTCTTTCGGTTCGGGTACTCCGTTCCGTAGCGGCGAGCGCGTGCGGGCTCTCTCGATCTCGCGCTCGCGCGCTTTGCGGCGTTCGCGTTCCTCCCGCTCCCTCCTCTCGCGCTCCTCCCTCTCCCGCCGCGCGCGCTCCCTCTCCTCGTGTTCCCGGCGCACCTCGGCCGCGGCCGAGACGGGCGGACGCACCCCGCGCCACGCGTCGTGCAATCCGAGCGGCGGCGGGTGGTGTACGCCGTGCAAGGAGGACGAGAGAGCCAGGTCGCGCGAGTAGGGCGAGAGGCCGAAGGCGCCGGGCGCGCCGGGGAAAGCCCCTGCGCCGTAGCGCGCGAACGGCGACACCCCTGAAACGCCCAAATCTCTGTGAGTGGCGAGGGCGAGGGGGGCGAGAGGCGTGAGGGGCGCGAGCGCGGGGCGGGCGGAGTATCGGCTGCTACCTAGGTGCGGGTGGTGCGGCAGGTAGGGCGAGGGCAGCTCGTAGGGCGAGCGGTAGGCGGGGGGCGGCGGCGCGGGCGCGGGGAAGGCGCGCAGCTTCTCCTTGTCCGCGCCACTGAGCAGCGCGCCGCCAGACTTCTCCTTCTGTTGGTGATTGTATATCTCCCACGCGATGCGGACGTGCATTGCATTCCATTTTCCAGTTTTCTATACAGTCAAAAGAAAGAATTAAAATTGATACGTGTGTTCACGAGCAAAAAAAAAATAACAATAACAATTCCGTTAGCATAATTTAATTGAAACATAGTGTCATGCAGGGTGAAAGTAATTGCTAAAGAGGAAGACCTACCGCGGCGGCGGGACGTGGTGGTGGTTTAGTGGCGGAGTCGCTTGCGGCCGACACTACGGGCTGTTAACATGAGGCGAGGCGTGTTAATGATGACAGAGCAACTTAATTTGCTAGCATTAAAGCTTGAGGTAACATATGAAATAAAGAATACAACTAATTTAGAGAACCCATGTTACATAAAAGTTTAGATAATAATCATGAAATAAAAAAAAACAGTAGAAATTCATGGAACAAAATAAAGTCTAGAGTAAGTAAATTTCATTTCATTCAATATTAAAAACTATGATATTCTTTTAAAATACAGAAATAACTGAAGGTTATACCACTACAGGAACCTAAACTAACTATATTACTGCTACGATGGTGAACTAAAGAATCAATGAAGAATCAATGCAATACCACTACCGAAGCGAAAGATTAGGATATCAGAAAGGTTAATAGGAAATTATAGTAGCATTTGTATTGAATTTATGTTAGTTTGGTTGAATTCGAAGAGCTGGACTCAAACGAAACCAGACCAGGTACAAATTATATACCCTAGTTCAAAATTCCATTGACCAAAAAACTTGACTGACTGTATATGATTTCGGCGAAATAGCACAGACTTTGGCACATTGCACGATGAAAAGAATAAGATTAACGTAAGAAATAAATTTGAGCATTAAAGATTTCAGCTAACGGATGTGAACTTATTTATTATTTATACATAATCATGTCCAATTTAGGAACCTATCTATATAGCAAAATGACAGACTTCAGACCAATTATAAATTGACAAGTGTCCAATCCGTTAGTGGAAATAGAAAAATAGGTGGGGATTTTGACATAACACGTTACCTTGGGGGCGTATGTGGTGAGCGGCGCGGGGGGTACGTAGGGGGCAGTGGGGTGCAGCAGACTTGACGAGTACGGGTACCCGAGTCCTAGCCCCGTTCGGTACAATGACGACATTTTGCTAACGTCTTTAAACTGAAATTTTCAAATTAAACATCTCAGAATCTACGAATATACAATCATAATAGACCTTAATTAGTTTGGTTCGTAATTTTTACAGCACAAATTTATAGGCTCGTAAATTTAGTCTAAGACCGTTGCTTGATTGCCACACAAACTATCATATATTATAACATTTCGATATTTTTTTACAACAGTAACAGCAGTTTGTATAACACGTGCAATCATGCACATATAAAACTGTGAAAAAAGATTATTTGGTGTGACAAGATGATACTTACCAGTGGTGAGTGCGGCACCATCAGCTGGTGCGGATGATGCTGTGTGGGCTGCGCGGGGTGCGCGGGGTGTGCCGAGTGCGTGGGGTGAGCGGGGTGTGTGGGATGTGTGGGATGCGCGCTGTGCGGCTGGTGCTGGTGCACGTGCGTGTGCTGGTGCTGGTGGTGGTGCAGCTCGGTGCGCACGCCCACCGACCCAACGCCCACGCCGCCCACACCACCTACTGCGCCCACCGCACCGGCCGCCGCTAGGAACCGATTGTCCAACTCTCGCCTCAGCAAATCAGCCCCTGGACCTGGAATACAATTTGTTTTTAATTAAAAAATCTTTTTTTACATAAAGTTTTGACCCGCAGTTCAAACAGATCATACTGTACTACTATAATATGAAGTCATTATTCTAAAAGTTTCTTATTTTCTAACAATTTAAAAGATCAAAACAACTTACTGGATTGAAAAAGTGATTCTGCAGAAAACGGATTGGGATTGGGCGGCGCTAGCGGAGCACCAAAGAGCGGCGGCGCGGGGGGGAACGCCGGCCGGTCTGCTGCCGTTGGCCTGCTGGAAATATGTAATCACCCCATCAAATACACAGAACATTAAAAAAATATTGATAATATTATATGCTGCTAAAAACTCAAACAATAACTATGTATTATTAGATTGTAGTGTCCCTTGTTTTATTCCGTATTATAGATATATACCTATAATGGTAGTCGCCTAACACGTAACGTTTCACCAAGTCGTTCTGTGAGATTAATGCTTAAAAACCATATTGACAATGAACGTGTTTAAATCTTATATACCCTTTGTTAGTTATAACAGAATCGGTGAATGTATGACTGAGGTGGCGGTATACTCACGTTACCCCCCAGTGCGCGGGCGGTTTGGCGCTGGAGCTGATGCTGGGCACGGTGGGCACTGGCGCCAGCGAGTGCGTCAGGTGCGCGGGCGCGGCGGGCGCTGCGGGTGTCGGTGTAGGCGCGGCCAGCGGCGCCGTTAGCCCGCCGCTCAGCCCCGCGCCCAGGGAAGTCTGCACACCATAAGTACAACAATCTATTAACTCTAATTGTTCCACCGATATCGAGACTTTTAACAGCATGTAATCTAGTCTATAAATATAGTATAGATCTATTATAATGTACGAACCGTAAGCGGTGCTGCCAACGGTGTCGGTAGCGGAGCTGCGAGCGGTGCGGCCAGCGATGATGTGAGGGGCGCGGCTAGCGGTGCTGCTAGCGGCGCGGCTAGAGGTGCTGCCAACGGCGCAGCTAGCGGCGCAGCGATTGGCGCAGCTAGCGGCGCGGCTAGTGGCGCAGCTAAAGGCGCGGCTAGCGGCGCAGCCAGTGTTGCTGCGTGCGGCACGCTCAACGAGGACGCAGACACGGGCGCACTCGCCGCAGACGCAGGCGTACTCCGAGACAGACTGCTGACGTTGCTGCTGAAAAAAGACAAAAAACAATACTTTAACACTGTTATATCTGAAGCCTAAAATTATATATATGATAAGTGTTTAAGATAAGTGTTTATTTTATTTCATAATGAGAAAAACACGTACCTGAAGCTTTCCCGCTCCCTGCCAGGGCTGTGTCCGCGTGGCGAGTACGAGAGCGATGCGTGTGAAGCGCCTGCCGCGCCCAGAGAGCCCGGAGTGTGAGGCCGCACACCTTTCGGTGTCTTGGGGGCGACTAGCGGTGACGCCGATAGACTTGTTCTCTGTAATTGGAAGACTTATAGGTAAATTAAAGGTTCAAATTAAAGAATTATTTAATTATTATTACACGTATTGTTTAATTTATATCTTTCAACAAACAACCTCAACAGTATTAATGTTTGTAACGGATCTGAATTATCATTCATCTTACGGCGAAAATCGCTAGATTTTGCATATTTTGATTACATTACATAAGTGATACTTTTACGTTTAATCTATGAAAATAACTAACCGTGTCACTGGTATTCCTTGGAGAAGCCGCCGCTGGTGGTAAATATGGACTATGTTGTAACGTGGTGGCGTAAGGGGCGTATAGAGGAGGATAAGAGTTAGCAGAGTAAACCGCTGGGGGAGGGAAGCCATTAGAGGCCGCGAGAGTACTGCTAGTGACGGGGCCCTCGCTCCTAGGCGGCTCGCCAGAGGACACCACCGCCTGTCTCGAATCCACAGGTTGGGCGAGTGGATGAGAATTGCTGCTATTTGATGAGGGTGTCGTGTTTGTTATCGCGCTGGTCGATGTCGGCGCATCCGCATGATTAACTGGCTGCATCATAGATACGGGCGGCGCCAGCGACGTCGAATGAGGTGGTAAACTCAAACCAGGATGCTTCATGTGCGAGTAACTCGACATAGTACTCGTCGTCGTGGAAGCCAGAGAGTGCGGCGCACCGATGTGATTCGGTGTGGATGTCGCTAACGGATTGGAATTGCTCATAGGAATACTTTGGTGGCTCATAATGGAATGGCTGTTGATAGAATGGCTTAAATGAGTCGCCATCTGATTAGCTGTCGATGGTATATAACTGGGAGCGATATGATTCGCGACGCTAAACGACGAGAGGTGTGACGGCCGGTTCGCATACGGCAATTGAACGGAATGTTTTTGCAAACTGGTTTGACTTTGATAAGGTATAGAATGGCCGTGAATACTGGAACTTATACTCGAGTTTACATGACTAGACCCGATAGCGGGGGCGGGATACGAGCGGGACGCGGCAGGAGAGTGTGGCCGCCCGGGGACATTCTGGTTGGGAAGACAGGTGGTATTTGAGGTTGGGGTAGAAGTTTGGGGAAGGCCGCTGATGCGATTGGGAAATGAGGTGGGTACGGGATGAGGTTGCGTGGAGGGCGGGGGATTCCGAACATCGTGTCCGGGCATGACGGGGTGTGACTGCGGGTGCGGCACCCGGCCGGGCAGTGCGGCGTGCGGGTGCGCCTGCGCGAGGGGAGAAGGCGGGGCGTGCTGCGGCCGTTGTGCGTGATGCGCGTGCAAGTCCAACGGCGCCCCCGCCGGCTCGCTTGGCTCCGTCCGCGTTTCGTGGTTCGTGTGGCGATAGTCAGGTAGCGCGGCGGTTGCGTGGCCTTGGTACGCGGTGTGCGATGGGAAAAGCGGCGAGGGCGCAGGCGGCGCGGGCGGTGCAGGCGTCGGGCTGTCAGCTGCAGCGCGTGCACCGGGCTGCAGCTTGTTGTTGCTGGCGGGCCGCTCGGGTGTGTCCGGGCCCGCAGCGCCAACCGGCCGCGCCGGTATCTGCGTGGCTGCATGTCCGTCGAGCGCGGGGATATGCGCGCTGCTGGGCCGGTGCGGGGTGTCTGCGCGGAAGGGCGGGGGCGGCAGCGCAGGCGGGGGCAGGGCGGCGGGAGCGGGCGAGGGCGCAGGCTGCGGCAGTGGCGCAGGCGCAGGGCTCGCGCTGCCGCCAACTGGCGCACGCGACAAGGCCAGCGCGCCGCCGCTGCCTCCGCGTGCCACCAATTCGTTCTTCCCTCCGGCGCCCGCGCCGGCGCCAGTCACCCGGAACAGAGAGCCGGTGTCCGATGCCTGAAAATATGTTTAACACTATGTTAAGACCATGTACTATCTTATATTTGATAAACGACTTTAAAACATCAAATTAAAAGTGTAAATGGGTCTTCGTATAGCAAGTTAATATCGTGTAGTCAGTATACAAAAAAACAACACTCACATCATCCATTGACACATCGTGATATCTTGGTGAGGCATTTCTACTGTTTTCTGGACTCGCCTGCAACAAAGAAACAACCTTATATAAATTCAGGGAACAAAAACAGGGTCTGTTTGTTTTCAATGTACACTTATGTAAGAAAACGTGAATAAATGTTTTCAATAATATAGGACCTATGGCGCGGGCTGATTAATATACGACGGCGAGTTGCATAAATGCAATATTGCGGCACGAGCGCAACTTTGATCAGATAACTGGCGCACTCGCGCCGCACCGCCCCGCGCCGGCCGGCAGCTGCGCGCCCACATGCCGCATGAATTATTGCGGCTCCTATTATTAGCTGAATGTCAATTCATTAAAGGCGTAAGAGTCTATTAGTTCATTTATTAAAAGTCAAATAGGCATTTTATTGACATGCGAACTATTGAAATTATGTTGTAAGTACCTTTTATAAAGGTTGTGTTAGTGAAAATAAAATATTTTTATGTCAATGTATTCTCAAAATGAATTTGTTATAATTATATAATTGAAATATCTTAAAATGAACAGTGTAAAAATATACATTAAAGTTAATATTTTAAAGTGCAATACAAACAACCCATAAAATTCAAAAAGTTTCCTTTAGAGATTGTTAGTAAACTTTTCGCAGTGTAAAATGTTCACCACTTGGAAACAAATTGAGCTGCTGCTAGCGTGCCTGTTCGAGTTGCGCTTTCGAAAAGTATATGAAAAAAAAAAGAATAATAAATCTGTCGAATAGGGAGGAATTATTTAATTTGTTACAACCATTTTGTATTTAAGACGTAAATGAAAGTAATTGAACTATATTTATGACTACAAATAGCTCAATAAAACTTGTTGGATAACCGACTCGTTTACGGTTATCGCAATTTAGTCTTTGAAACTATTTACTCACTAATTTACCCATTTATCACGTGCGGCTAGAAATTGGGGCGAAGGTTTCCGAAAATAATTACGAAACTTCACTTCACTAAAATAATAACAATAATAATTTCAAAATATTAATATTACTTTGTAATAAACAGTACAAGTGATTCTAGTCAAAAACCTTAGTAACATTTTGACCTCCACCATCTAACACCACGGTGATAAATGGTAGGGGTCAAAATGTTGCTAAAAACTACATGTTATAAGTTACTACGACCCCTTAATTAAATTAATAAATGTAGATGGAATTTACGTCAACTGTAAGTATTTTTTATTTACGTATATAATATAATACGTAGTCATGTACGAATAACAATATCTTATCTAAGTGTATAATTAAAATGAAGTAAACAAGAACGTTTACATTTTTATACGGCACTACTGCTTGTCGAACAATAATTATTTACTTCCTCAAGTTTAATTATAAAACGTTTTTGTACCTTGATAATAGTTAGAAATGTTAACAACCTGTTATTACCGTCTAGTTATTATCGCTTAAAGTTTTTTTTTGTTAGAGAACTTAATGATAAAAACTAATAAAAGATCCAATGTTGTAATTTGAACTTCGTCTGTAAATCCCGACTTGTAATTCCCGAACTTAAAAAACAAACTAATGGAAGTTTTTGATCTCTCTTAAAATAGTATTCCAACACAGCGATTATTTTATAGCAGACACAAAGAACCAAATATCAACGGCAATAAAGTCGCGGTATTACTGAGCAATTCATCCGACGATCATCGAAAACACCCGACTGAGTAGCAATTGAAGCACTAAGGAACACGCTCAAAAGCAAGTGGCAAAAAGAGGCAGTGAATCGATCGGCCGTAAGGGGGCAAATCGTTTCAGGAGCGTTCCGGCAATTGAATGTTTAGTGTTATCCGGCGAGGGTGGGTCGTGGCTCCGGTCGCGTCGCAACAATGGACTGATAAATCAAGTATGTAGCGCGCGTGCGGCCGGGCGCCGCCTTCGCCCAGACGCGTGCACAAAGGACGCCGACTCGCCGCTCTTGTCACCATTCCTAGTGCACTTTTGGCGTTTTTAATTCGCGTTTAGACATGCCCTTTTGACGTGCCGCCTTTGCAATGTAAAAACGTATATTCCCGTCATGTTTGCCGCGCAAAGGCATACGTGCCATCCGGTGTCGTTAGATCAAACGCACCGCCACCATCGACGCCTCTATTATGAAAATTTTATTGAAAAACAAATTAAAAATTCCAAAGTCTTGTCACTAAATTCTTAGTTACTTTTCGTGATTACAACGTTATTTCAGCTAAACAATGAGAATAAAACATTAACTGCCGTGTTTTTGTAAGAATCGTGTAAATAAAAGATCCTATGAAATTTTCGATTAATTTATAAGTTAAACTCTTTATATATATTGATATATATAAGAGTTATATATATAAGAGTTACCGTGGGTTTCTGAAACCAAATCATTCTCCTCATTTAAAACATATTGTTATCTCTGCTTTGTCAAAGATAATGACAGGGATTACGATATATTTTATACAGAGATTTTGGTCTCAGAAACGAACGGTTCAAAAGACATGGTGAAATAGTTTTCTTTCGTTTACAAGTCTTTCATTTATTTTTATTTTTTTTATAAAGTGAAGTAAAAATTGTACCAAGATTAGCCAAAAAATAAAAATACGAGACATTCAATGAATTATGCAACAGTTACACTTTTAAAATTCAAAAACGTACTCCAATGACAGCATCCATGTATTATGAATGCGTTTTGTTGGTGTCCAGCAAATACAGTTTTATACGTCTTAATGTATGTTAAATTCGGAATAAATGTTTTCAATTTGCAATTTTATAGGCGACAAGGCAGTTACTCAGAAAAAAAATTGTTTTCATGAGATGAACACAATAGCGCCGCCGCCAGCTGTTTATTCAGCGTCGGCGGCACGTAAATTGCGCTTGGGCATCGCGCTACTGTGTATTCATCGGAAATACATTTACGCTATGTAAATTAAATACATAAATATTTCATCAATGATACAAAAAAATAGAACGATTTATGGTTTATTATTATTTGGTCATTTGATCATACCTAATCATCATCTGGACTATAAAACGCAGAATATTTAACCGTTCTATATCCAAACAGGCAAGCAAGTAATGAAGTTTCACATAAGACTGTCCTGTCCGCTCATCTACGCGTATTTTAAAACCCGGTCTTACTGTTTGCTTAAGTTTAACCATCATTACGTTATTACGTCGCGTGCAGTGAGCGCCACGATAGTAGGCAAAGCGGCTTGCAGCGCGTACGACGACCTAATCGCGGTTATATCACGTATAATGAGCTAATGCTAACAACATTAAAGCGTTCGCCTGACGCTCGACATCGCTCGTAGCTCAGCTGCCTGTACATTTACGCTAATACGGCCGTGTCCCAATTACATATCGCTATCTGGATGAGTAAAGATTAAACTATTAATCCAATCGTTTTTAACGATTTAAGATGAAAAATAATGTTCAGCTATTTTGACAAGCCCACGCATCAAAATCAACGATTATATAAATTTGCAATAGACTAGCGGCACCCTGATGAAATATGCGTTGGAAAATGCCGTTATTTTCTAATGTATGAAGCCGGTGGGCGCGGCGTGAAACGATGCTATAATTACTTGTAACCGAGGTGTCTTCGTGAAGAACGCAGAACATTGGCCGCGTGTCAAAACGACTTTTACATTTGAAAAAGATAATCGGTGAGATATTAGCACGGTGAGTGATGTCGTGTCGGCGAGCAATAATAGTTTCGTCGTCGGAGCCCACCTTCGAGCAAAAACACGAGGCGAGTTTAAATAAACCGGCAATAAAAATAAACGACCCCATTCGTCAGTGATGTCAAAATAAAACTCAGCGTATTAACTCGCTCGGACTATTGATCAAGATTTTGTGTTAAGATATCATGTTCGAAAAATTGAATTAAGTTTTGATTAATGGTCTTAGTCTGCTGGGAATACATATTTATATCTTATTAATATTAAAGGCGACATGGTAGCCGTCGGAAGAACTAACGATTTAATGGTTAGTGAATTAAGTTAATTGCGTTTTAACGAATATTTATTTTTGTTTGAATTCTAGGTAAAATGTAAAATGTGCGTTAGTTTTTCAACAATAGAGTAATCGTGACTGATAGCGCCGTGAACCATCGATGCAGATAATCTGTTTGTAATTGTTATAAAGTATGGATCAGTTAACTTTTTTGATTATCCTCAAGAAGAAAGTTTTATTTACACCACACTTAAAAACATAACAACTGTAAAGTGTGTATTGTTTTTAACAGATACAATAAATTATTGTAAAACTATTTTCTGTAAAGTTTTAAACATAGAAAGTTATTTGCAACATTCGTTTGTTGTTTTACGACTCATAATAAAAGCTATATTTTAATGATTGTCGTCATTAATTGATGTCAGTACATTTATAAATTCAGATTCGTGGTCAGCAAAAAAAAAATGCCAATCGTTTATTCGCGAGTTGGAAATAGTATGACAAACATTAAAATGGAAGATAGAATATTTAAACGAAGACAGATTTCGAAATAGAGTCGACACACGGCGGTGCTCTCCTTCGCTCCCATTGTTGCGAATCGGGGAGAGCCGGAAAAAATGGCACGATAGCTTTACGCCCCTCATTCGAAATTCTAATACTTTCGCAAACTTTTAATAGGATAGGACTTAAAATTCAAGGAGAATTCAGAGTTGGGCAAAGTTGAGGTAGCGTTAAGCGATCGTGGCCCCTGCCGACTGAGTGATACGGTGAGTTTTTCTATTAGCTTTTATTGAATAAGTCAGTTTGCTTTTGAACTGATGTAACTGTACGAAAATTGTATAACTTTTTTTATGCAATTCGGACAACAGGCGAGTGCAGAGTTAATTTCAACGTCTACATCTTTCCTAGAAAACATTCTATATCATACGTGAAATAGACGAAAATAGAAGTTAAAAATCGTTGTGCTTGATTAACGAAAATGTTTTTTAATGAGTACAATAACATTATTTAAAAAAAAAAACTTACAAAGGCCCTTACATCTTATAAAATAATATTGATATGGACAAAAGATTAACAAAGGTAAAGACGTTCTACGACCCTTGAACGCGCACTCGAGAGAAGGTCATGAATAATTCAAACCATATGAAGTTTACTGTATTACAATTTAATATATTTTTTCCGCATCATTCACGAGTGGAATTATGAACTTTTTATTTAATTTATCTTATCTCTATAATAAACTAAATAATTTTCTTTTACACGAAAGCATTTGAATTTCTAACTCATTGTGCGTTTAAATCGCAATCTGTTATGAAATAGGCAGCATAGATAAATTATTTACAAGGATACACAAATATATGTTAGCTTGTGACAGACGTGAGTAAAAAATACAAAGTGTCCAACATGAATATTTAGCGCGAGAATTGTTTGTTCGTGACCTGAATTTAGTGCCGCATACAAAATTTTCTACGTTGCGATGGTTCGCGCATTGTCAAGAGGTTAGGGTGTCCAGCAATTTAAAGATAATAGGGACATAGCGATGAAACAACACTTTCAATATTTTTTGTGTAGATATAAAAAAGTCATAAGATCAAGGCGGAATTATTTATAAAACTAATAAAGTATTTTAAATTATGCATAGTAGGTATGACTTAGGGTAAAATATGAGTATATTAACTTACCGATCTTTAAGTTAATAACTTAATTATTGTGTCTGGTGTATTCCACCCATAAATTTGGTTATTAAAAAATCAACAAGAATTAATTATCTATAACCATTTGCGATAAACGATATTTTATGTATCCAATTAAGAGAAGTCATAAAAAGAAACATCTGATAATCTACATATAATCTTACTAATATTATAAATGCGAATGTTTGGATGGATGGATGTTTGTTTGAAGGTATCTCTGGAACGGCTCAACGGATCTTGATGAAATTTGACACAGATGTAGAACATAGTGTGGAAGAACAATTAGGCAAAAAATAATCATAAAACGGAATATCAATGAAAAACAATTAATAAAAAAAGTTTAAAATTAATTAGTTTGATAAATTTATATTTTATTATTAGAAGTACATAACTGAACAACATGTATGCAGCGCGCGTATTGTTAATGCAAAGCGAAAAACTTTGTACAAAGATGCTTCGTCTGGACATTTACCTACAGACCTACTTAAGCTAAATACCATTTTAAACAAACTTCTGGCTCCAATTTCAATGGAGTAATTCTATTACTTTGCGCCAGTTACACAGTTCTAAGTATAGATTTCACAGTGCTTAAGAATTTTAGAACCGAACGTGCAATTGCTACACTCAAATGAACGCTTTTCCGGCCACATCCTTGTGTTGACCTCAGTGTGTAATTCAACTAAGGTAGTTTGCACGTGACTTGTAAACAAGTACCTACTTTCATTGTATTTTGATCCAGAGGACGACAACTTATTGTTTTTTGAAGAATTATGTACTCTTTTCTCGCTTTCTCTATATAATAATAGCCAGACATTTTTAGATAATTAAATATAAGGAAGTTATATTCGCCTCTAATTATATGTAATCAAATGTGGCGTGAGAATATTATACAAACGATTAGAATTTTGTTAAATAAATAATATGCAAATTTACTTTGTAAATTAAAAATATATGGACATTTATTATATTTTTTATAACATATGAATAGATTGTCTCTCACATACGTAGCTTGATGCATTAGGTAACTGTTGACCTTTAAATTTAAATAAATTTATTAGAAACAAGAAATGATTTCAATAAAATATTTGATAATAATGCTAATGATTTTGACCATCAAGATTGCATTATTGTAATTAATTTAATTTTATAACCTCGTTTATTAAGTGTTTGGGATCACTTGATATCTTTTTTATGGTGATGTTGCGTAAATATTTATGACTCTTTACAATATTCATGGGGCTGGCTGTGATCAGTTTTATCATCATAAAAGGTAATAGAAAAATATTCTGAAGGTTGGCATTATTTTTACACTATTTTAAATATCTTGTATTTTTTATAATCACGTTATTTTCGTTTATATTACAGAATCAATTACAACCGAACCTTTGACAAATTACTAAACTGTAGATATAAACGCGGTCCTACATTTGGCTGTCAAAAATATTTTTCGCGCATAATTATTAGGAAGCCTTGGTAAGTAATTGCTATTAGAATTTACTGTTAAAATAGTAAAGTATACATAAATGAGCACATGATCATTTGACCGCAATAGCGGCGTTAGGCGAGGTGCATAGCGCGCATTGTTCCTGTCGTGCCGTGACACCGACCAATAACACTCCTATTCATTTTTCAGTCTTACTTAGGACAATTAAATTGGAATGTTGCTTGTTTCTTAATACGCCATTATTATTTACTGAGTCCCCAATTGATAGACATCGTAGAATGTTCTATAGGTATTCGAGGTGACTATTCAACTTAATAAGATGTTATCTATAAACTGCAGAAATTAGAATAGAATTTTATTTTTATATAAATATTAATAGTTAGTCGTCGTTTTGGTTAAAATACATCGAACCGTCAGTAGTTTCTGGCTACCTGTTTAATGGGTCAACAAGTCAAGTGATAACATTTAAATGACATTCCGTTATCTTAAGATACTACAAATTATAATATTATTAATTATTTTCGCTATTAAAATGACTTACACTTTCGCCATTAAAATATAATTTTTTAGAGGAAACTAAGTGTAAATAATTTTCACTCATTAAAAAGTTTCAGTTTAAGTTGATGTATGGCGACGAATGCGTGTTATACCTCGTTTGTCGTTTCATTTTTCGGCGGTGAAGGTTGCGGCTTTTCTTTTTCCGTTTTGGAAATGGCAGAAGCACTTTTTTCGGTCTTATTGTTTGTCACCGCTCCGTTGCTTTCAGTCTTGTGCTTGCCAGTTTTTTTCTTGCTTTCTTTCTTGCTACTTTCAGCATTGCTTTTAGGGTGATCTTTGATCCTCACTATGGTAACTTTTAGGACTAATTAACACGAATCCGCAATAACAAGACACAAAATATATAAACAAACACTGTCACCACACACGATCACAAACTCGGTACATCCTTATTTATGAGTTTCGCTTAGGACATTGTTGAGAAATAATACTACTACTAATTCACTGTAAACAAAACACAAAAATCCAAAAAGAAACCCACTGCAATCCTTGAGGCACTGTAATCCAAAGAATTGCACCCGGGACGCCGCGCCGATGAACGAATTAAAAATAACGAATAGATCGAGTGACGAGCGGAGACAAAGGAGAATTGTTGTGACACGGCGAAGCGTGATATCACAGCGGCGACCGGGGCGGGAGTGCGGCGGTCGTCGCCCTGCCGTCTGCCCCTCCCCCGCGTCGCGCACGCGCCCCGCCGCCGCCCGCCCAACGCCGCGGTGAACACCCGCCGTGATACGAGACACATGTAAACGGATTTTGGGAGCCGATGCGCGAATACGCATCGAAAGCTTTTATGACATTGAAATGTAGCTTTACTTATCGTTTGATTTGATAACTTAAAACAAAGTAATAGTTGAAATTAAAATGCAGTTGATGTATGGTATCAACAGCATGTAATAGCGGACAAAATCGACTTTTGTGGGACTTTTATGAAATTTCAGGCGGTGGAATATTGCTCAACTCAACTTTTTAAGAGTCAAAAAGCTAACAACATTGTTACTGGCAATTTCTACTTTCTATACATATAAGCATTGTAAGAAATATATTACGATCATTTACGCAATGATAAAATCAATTTGTATTTGTAAAAGTTATTTCGTCGTCCCCTGTTAGTCAATTTCTTCAAGTTTACTTGTAGTAAAGTTCTTGCGTGTTGAGCAAGACTGGGAAGCCCAACAAATTGTTTCCAACAGTGGTAATACGGCAACTCGAAGCAATACTCGTACTTACCTCGTTTGTAAAACGCGACTACTTTATTGAGATTACTTTGAACGTGTTTCAGGGAGTTAAATAAAAAAAAATCGTAGCTAACTTTTAACTTTGGCCTATATTATTTTTTCAGCTTAAGGCCTATACATTTTAATAAGGGTCTTACTTTAATTAACCCTTAGTCGACTTAAAAAATCCTTTAAAACAATGGTTACAATCTACTTTTTATTCCTGAAATTATCGCTGCTTTGAAAAATATTAAATTATGGTAAAAAAAAACAATTTAAGATTAAATATCAACGCTCTCCATTTGAAATAATAATCCGAAATTATCCATTTGGTTTTCAAAAAAATCAGGCTACGATCCCCAATTTGGGGGGGGGGGGGAACTGAAACAGCAGGGGAGTAATGTTTAATGGTTTGAAATAGACGAAGAAGGTCAGTCAATTTTTATATTAAAATATTTATTATATCTTTATAATTATTGGAATACGTTTCGCGATTTCTTTTACAACCACGTCGCCTTATCTTTTCTTTATTATTTGATTGTTAGTTAAAACATCGGTTTGTATAATTTCAATTGAACCTTAACCATTTGTGGCAATGACAAATCTGAACGAATTATATAAATTTACCAGAAACGTGAGAACATAGTTCTAAGCGATCACGATAAATAATTAAATTGTAAATTAGTATAACAATGAAACAATTAAATATGACATTCAACATAAATTATGGGAAATTAAAATATGAGGTAATTTTCAAACAGCTGCAAGAGGCGATGATCAACATTGTAAGGCAAAAGCAATTTAATACAATGTAAATACAATTTTCCTGTCTATTATCGTTGATTCAGAATCACAGTAAAACATAATTATTATATATCACTAGCTGTCGCCCGCGACTCCGTTCGCGCGCAGTTAAAAAAAAATGAAAAATAGATGTTGGCCGATTCACAGACCTACTGAATATGCTCACAAAATTTCATGAGAATCGGTCAAGCCGTTTCGGAGGAGTACGGTGACGAAAACTGTGACACGAGAATTTTATATATTAGAAGATATTGTACCATTATTTATTATTTAGTTAATTTATAACTATACGAGGTAGAAATAATAGGTTTATTATTTGTCATCACGGACAATAATCGTTATAATTTATTAATTATGATAATTAACTCTAGTAAACGTATGTAAAAAACATAGTATTTTTCGCGTAAAAACTTTGAGAGTTTATTGCGTCGATGGAATGGTATTTTAAGAATATATAAATGCTATGTTTTATACAATTGTAATAGTTTTTTCATTAGTCACATATCATAGTAACGACCATTTAACCTCTAGACAATCAAAATTTATTTCGTTGTCAGTTTTTGCTATTTTAGTAAATTCAAGGAATATTCTTAGACAGAAAATTATACAAATGCAAAACAAAAAAAACCAGCAGGAGTAGCTTAATTTAAATACAATTGATGTACATTAAAATAAAAACAGATAACAATAGTATCTATTAAGTAAGGAAAACCTTGATATGTAATTGCACTAATCTACTCCGTGATCCACAGATTTTTTTCCAGAAGTTAAGAAATGCATATAGGGAACAAACACACAAACATTTGAAATTATAAAGGAAAAAAAATAGATGAGAATTGAAAAACCTAATATTCTAAGTTTGTCTTAATTTTCTACCTTTTTTACTTCTCTTTAACCACCTCCATCACGTGTCCATATAAAAAATCTTATGACTTGGAGGTAGATTAGGTAAGTGCCTTGTAAAGGTTCCATAAAAGATGACTATTTGCAGAGAGTCGCGATGGTGTGTTCAGAGGCGGGTTGGCGCGGGATTACTTCCGGCATTGATTACGCAGATTGAAAACGCCTCGCTTCCCTCGACGGCGCGTTAATGATGCAATAAAACGTCGCTTATCGATTTAGCCGACAGTTAAGAACGTTCCGAGGCACAACAATTTATTATTAAAACATTGTTGATTGCGCCAACAAAAATAAATGTCCCTCGTGTCTTTTATCGGCTTCGGGATAGAAGCGTAATTATAATTACTATTCATGTTATGCGAGTTGATTAGATCTCAGATAAACATGAGCATTTATGTTCAAGATTTCATCGTATGTTTAGATTAAACATTTATTTTAATTTGCATCGCATTGACATTTAACAAATATAAAAAAGAACGTAAAAGTCATAAATAGGTTGATAAAGAAGAAATAAATGCCGAAGAGAAACCAAATGTGTTTTATAATTATTTTACTTCAGTAAAGAAATATATGAATTACATCAATTGTTTGATGACAGTTTTTTTTTCAAGTGAGAAATCCGTGTAAAATTAAAAACGGTAAAAATAATTAACTTATAACCCGTAAACAGTCCCGTAAGTCAAACATATGTAGAATAAATGAAATCCTTAACTGCTTTGTTTTACAAATATATTGTTTACAGCTTTCAAATTAGTGTCGGAAAATTGTCGATTTGGCATCTGCTGTCCCCGGCCGATGTTATCGTGGCGGCATGATTTGTTAACCGCCGGCTTGTGGAGTGACAAAAGTAATTAACACTTACGATACACTGGAGTGTTGGTTTACGGCGGCTGTCCCTCGGGGCCGCCGGCTTCTAATGACGGAGGGAATGGGGTCCTTAAAATTCAACGTGATTTTACTGGTCATTAAATTTTCGATGTTTTTGACAAATTTAATTCCAGATGCATAAGTTAAAATTTTATTATAGAGTTGTAAAGTCGAAATGCAAAATATCCAAACTGTTCAGTTGAATTTTTTTAACCTTCTTAGGTAGAAAAAGCTTTGAGTGGATAATAATCTTAAGTAATATATTAATAAGTATTTTTATTAATACACGTTTTACAATCCAAAGCATTATAATGGCGATATTTTTTTCATTCTAGTTAAAGAGAAAAATAATCACCGTTTCATTATAAAAAGAATCGAGTTCAATTAATTACCCGGCTTAAATTCAAAAGTCGAGTTAAAATAAAGTTATGAATACACAGAGGCACTTGTATAAATTGTGACCGACAGCAAACAGGGGCGGAATATGAAAAGGGAGATGATATTCGGGGAATCACATAACGATCGGCGGATTTATTTCGAACCTCATTCAATTTGCGGTGAGCGTATTGCTGAATTGTTTTCCAACTCGTATTATGGTGTAAACCTCAATTTGTGATAAATTCACGTTCCAATTGATTTATTTAACGCAGTGGTAGTTTAAAGGCCGTTTGTTTTGCGAATAAATAATTGGTGTGGAGGTGAAACGTTGGTTCGTAGAAAGCGTGTGTCGAATATTTGAAAGTGACAAAATGTACGAGGACATGCGCAAACGTCAACGAGTAGATAATACACAAAACATATTAATGGCATCGTGACTGGAGGCCGTGCCGTGTGAATAGTAATAAGAATACGAGACAGGTATGTGGCGGGCACGACACTGTCATTAGAGTCGTGGAACACAGGTAAATCTTAATAACGTCCAGCTAACGATCTAGACAAGCAAAGTTTATATGAACCTTCTTTACATTCCTTTATTTGCAGGCCTAAAAGTTAGTTGCGTCAAACTTGTAGCCTGCAGGAATGAGTTTCATCTCACTACCTCTACGAGATGATATGCCATATACCGATTTTTGACAAGTAGTGCTTTAGGAATACAAAATGTCTCTTTGACTAAGTAATATTGTCCATGGTCCGCTTCAAACCGGAATGCGGTAATGCCGGCATGCTGTTTCAAGGTAAATTTAAATTTCTGACCCAACATGTGTCAGTACATGTTAACAAGAGATTAAAGAACATAAAGTAGATAATTGCAAATTAACCTACAACATTCGGTCTTGGTACCCAACTAAAAAACATCTGCCCTGTTTGGTTTAAAACATAAACGAGGCTCAACTTAATAGGCAACATTTTTTCGCAATAATAAACCCCTAGACGAATACAAAAGAAGATTTTGCAAAATAATCGCACAAATACGCAATAAAGGGAAAAAGCTCTTCTACAAAACATTTAAGAAACAAAAAAAAAAATAAACAGTGCATTGTTGAAAAAATAAAAATGCACACGCCGCGTGTTAATATTTGCTTTTAGCGACGGCGAGTGGGGAACAGTCGGCTTGGGGGCGGTGCGGGCGCGGGGGGCAAGGCGCAGAGAGAAGAGCGCGAGGTGACATAAAATTTTCAACGATGCGCCGAGTATCTTCCGGCATTATCTAGCCGTTTGCGAGTGCTTCACCGCTCCGAGTATCTTCTTTTGAATAAAAATTCTCTAGTGGTAACATTGTTCCAGAGCTCGGTTACGCGCGGTGCGTTTTCACGGCGCATTTAACGCAACCACCACCTATCATACAATTTGTGTCGAATAAAAAGATTCTTTCAAAATTGAATTTTACTACGTGCTATTTGTGCAAGCGTTCCATTTCAACAAAAGTGTTGTCATTCGAATTGTTATTATTAAAAAAAAGAAAAATGAAATACAGTAATTATAATTGAATTGTGCACGCTATAAATATTTTCACAGTTGTTCCGATTGTATTTATACAAGTGATATAAAATATCACTTGCATAAAATTTTTATCTTTATTACTTTGACCTCATTCTTGTTTTATTTATGAATAAGACGCTGTTTTACTAAGATATACATTTACGATTAATAACACCATTGTCATCAAAGATGTTTAGTTGAAATGATTAGTTAAAGATTGTTTAAAGCAGAGTAAGTTGATTTTTTAAAAGGAATGAAAACATATGACATTACGATATTTTTTAGACGGAAAAGAGTAATCAGAAATCTTGAAGTTATGTTTCAATGGTTTTATATTGTTCGAGGGGAACGAATGATTAAATCCTCTCACGTGTAAACTAAAATATTCCGTCTTCATTGTATGCCTTAGAATACAGATGTATTGTTTTCCATTGTAGAGAAGCGAAAGTAATATAATACTAAAGATCTTTTAACCCGTCTGAGTCAGAAGATGAAAGAGTGCAAACTACGATTGTAAAACTACTTCATAAAAATTTTGGAAACCAATATTTTATACGTAAAATTGGAGGATCTAAGCATCATATAACTCGAAGCATCTAACCTAAGCTACACAAGACTATCAACTGTGTATATAAACAAATAAGAAAATCTGAATTGAAACGCGAGAATATTTAAAAACGCGAAATATCAAATAAATATTTCAAATTGCAAAAGAAACACTCAAACCGCGTCATAATCTAAATAGCTTTAATAACTTAACAGTGACTTCCACAAAAAAGCAACAAAATCAAAACATCTTCATGACTTGTATAAATAAAAAGTGAAAAGAGAATAATGAGGAAGGAAAAAAGAGCAAGCGAGTAAATATGGCGACGCGCCGTTCGGAAGGGCGAGACAAATAAGTGGCCGGGGATGGAGAAGAGAGGCTGCGACGGCGGGGAGACGGTACTGACAATCTCGTTATAGATGTGAATAAATAATGAGTTAGCATTAAGCCGGGCTCTCGTACGAGGGGGCGGCCGGGGCTGCCGGGGCGATCGGTCGCCTTTGTTGTCGGCACTGTACTGCGCCCGGATTACGCCGCCGCAAGCCCAATTTATTCCGCTAATCGAGCTTCACCTTGCCCCGCGTAAATTAATTAACTCCAACTCAAACCCCGCATGTGAAATTTACGTATGCTCTATACGCGAATAAGCTATGTTTACTTCGCTATAGCTTTTGACAATGTGTGATATTGAGTTGTTGCTTTACATTCTGATAGGTAGATTAAGACTAAAAGTAATTCAAAACTGTGTGATTGAATAACTACAAAAAAAAAATCAGTCGAATTACCTCCTTCTTTTTGAAGTCGGCTAAAAATACTATATAGGTACCTGTAATGAATTTTAATGGAACAGATAACACTGTTGTGTATGTCATTTATTTATTACTATCGTCTTAGTCGATAATTTATTACACGAATTAATTATTATAAACTGTGTAATAAATTTATTAGGTCAAATCTTCCAACCGTCATAACGTTTAAATTAAATGGTGTTCTACATTCTGATTGTATCGATTAATAGATTAACATATTAGTTAAAAGGTAGACATGAAGTGGCACGTCCGGGCCAGGTGAGCTCGGCTACTGTGTGCAATGTACGGGCACTCGCCGCTGCCAACAAAGTTGTTTGTACACTTGACAACATCGATCAGCCCACTCGCCGATACGACCATCTGTCACTTGTCCAAATAAAACGAACTAATCGATACATCACATATGATACGGAAGATGTGATCGCTTTAATTAATTACTGTTATTATATTTACTGAAACTTCCACCTTCCTAAAATGGAATGAAGATATTTAATTTAAATTGAGAATGGTTTATCAAAGGAAGGCGTTATTAAAACGCTAATAAACAAAACGTTACAAAGAACGAAAACCAAATTTGTAGTCGCGAAATGTTAATATTAACGCAACAGTAACAAATAACATTTCCGAGTAGCGGACAAGCGGCGCTGTCGTTTAACTCGGAGCTATGTATTTCACTAACAAAGCATTGCATAAGAGGACCCGGTCAAAGAGAAAGAGAATTTCGCAGCGCGCACTTTGTGTGCGAAATTGAATCGAATGTCATACATAACGCATTCCGTGTGCTCAAAGGGAGTGTAATTGCGATCTGGCGGCTCCATTTAAAATGTATCCGTGGAAATGAGCGCTAAGTGTGTTGCCGAGAGGCGAAGCGGGTAACATGGCACACTGCAATCGCGGGCTTATCCTACCCCGATGTACTCGACTTGGTCGCTTGCCAGCCGTCTTGTTTTATCGCACTCGCAAACTATTTGGCATCTAAACAATGTTTAGACATAACAGATATAGAAAAATCATATTCTATATCTCAATGTGTCATCACCGACGCTACTCATTTGTGCTACGCTCGTAATTAATGTGTAAATTGAATATCTGTTCAGTAAATAACTTGTTGGGTGGCTTGACAGTTGAACATTATTGCACGTAATAAATGTCATTGTGGTTAAATGCATTTAAGCACTAATAAATAAATGACTAATGATTTCGTAAATAATTGGAGAAAGGTAAATTTATTTTATTTTAAACTAGATGTCGCCCGCGACTCCTACCGCGCGGATTAAAAAAAAATAAGAAATAGCCTATATTTTCTTCCAGCCTATGATCTATCTACATGTATGACAAATTTCATCGAGATCCGTTGAGTCGTTCTAGAGATACCTTCAAACAAACATCCATACATCTATCCATCCAAACATTCGCATTTATAATATTAGTAAGAAGTAAGGTTAGACGAAACTTGAATCTAAAAATAACCTATGTAAATAAAGTAAATAAGTTACGAAAACCCTACATACTCAGTCGCATGGTTAAACTTTTTTATAGCATTTATATTTTGGATTAGTTAAAGCTTATACGATTTGCATAAAGCACAAGGTTTCCATCTATTTACAATCTTTGAATACTTAATAATATCAAGCTTTATTTAGCTAACAGATATATCAAATAACACTTCTCATAAAATAAAATCAATATGAGAACAATACAGCGATGTTCAAAACAAAACTCCTTACAGAAGCCAACAAGTTCGCTAATAAAATAATAACATCGTATATAGCGGGCACAACAAACCAAAAGAGATAAAGAGTGAGCGTAATAAAAACAGTGCAATTTTAGGGGTATTTTGTCGAGGTTATATCCATAAACTGAGCAGAGCGAGGGTGGCGCCCCCTACCCCACGCCGTCCCGCCTGCCACAGCGGTTGCGAGTAATGAATAAACTCAAACTGGAGATTTCATCTATTTTATTTAATTTCTCGATGAAAGTAAACGTGCTGTTATCCGACAATGAAAATTGTGATTTTGAAAGCTTACGCTTCGAATCAATTTAGCGTTATTGACTTTATAACATTATTTATTACATTAACGTCGTAGATTAATAAAGATAATACAAAATGTATGATATTTGTGTTCGTGTGAGGAAGTACAACGTTGAAAATAGATAGGTCAAAGCTTGTGTGTTATATTGGGAGTTTAATATGGGCCGACATTGTAAGAATATGGCAATAGAGATAATACTAAATGTGTTATTACAGGGATCATTGCTTATATCAGGTACAACTGTTACTATGTAGATACTTTTTCTAATAAATCAAAAAAGTTCTTGAATAATCAGTTTTTAATTTTGACGAAAAAATAATGAACTATTTAAAACTACGTAGGAATCTGAAAAATAGAAACACATTAGTACAAAAGCGATATCGTTTAGAATCGGTGACCGTTATTACTCGAATATATGATATCTTGAACTTGTATAAAAAAATGTGTTTATAAGATTTTTTAGGTGTTTCTATTTCTATAAACATTTGGAGACATTATGTGAAATTTAACATCTAAAAAGTAAATTTATTAGCGACAGAATACAAAATATCACACGTAAAAACATTAATACTACAATTTTCGCTTATTGCCTTTCAAACAAATTAACACATAATGGCGTCGCGGGAATTTAGCGACTTCAAATATTTGCGGACTCGTAACCGGTTTCAAACTTTCCCTTCTCTCTCGATGTTTGTATTTCTCCTTTTATTTTTTTGCGTATCTATATATTTGCAAACTTAATCATTCCATAAATAAAAATAAATAACCGAGTTAGTCTAAATACCTTCATTATATGTAATGCAGGTTGAATGTATATTACTTTTTATTTTTACATTTACCTATCATGTCAATTATGTTCTTACATTGCAAAATAACGCATAAAAAGCAGATGATTTTGTCAAAACGGGCCAAATTATTTATTAGCTAAGGCCAAATAATGGACCACTAACTTCATAGAAATTAATTTTAAGAAGTGAGATCTACTTAATATAGGTATACAACTAATAGAAAGCTTGTTGCTAGTATAACAACAATATACACACTTGTTATACGAAGTAGCTAATCTTCAAAAATGTTGTTCCAGTAGCGGGGAGAGCAGAAAATATTTCCGACATAAAAGTAAATCTGAAACGTTTCCGTGCAACATGAGAGCTGTAAAGCGCTGTAGAACAAAGGTATTAAAGCGAATTTTCAAGCTCCGAGTACAGCGGGCGACGCAGCGGCACCGCTAACTCATTCTGTTTGCTCTCTGTATAAAAATGTAGTTTGTTGCCCGCCGTTTGCGTAGGATCGGCCGCCGGACTCGCCCCGTTTTATAATAGCGGCAACACGAAAATTGGCAACTGCTCGTTTCCAATAATCGACTCGATTTTTTGTTTTCACAATTTATATCTATTTTTATTGCCTACATTTTATTTTGAATAACTATTTAAACAGCACTTTATTTATTACAGACTAGGTGAACTATATTCAAATTCGCATATCATAACTCCGAAACATTACTTCTTTTCTAAGTTACAAAGCTTATTTATTTTACAAATAGTTAAAAACGTTAATTACAAAACAAACAATACTTTCAGAGAGAAAACTTGAAGTATCTAATCCGGCAATTAGACGTAGATGTGTTTGTTAAACACATTACGAACTTCACAAGCTATGTGAATGCGCGCAGCTAAGAACCGGCAAACTTATGCTAGTGCACATGCCTCGCTACGGCGAAGAGATTCTTCGCCGCTTGTTTTAAAATAAATTTACATAGTAACGTGAGCCGAAAATAAAGAGGCAAGAGGACGCGGAGCAATGAGGCGTCGCGAGCCCGCTCGGAGACGGAGTATAAAACAACAAAGTGCTAGGCGCATCCATCTCCACGTAAACAAAGGGGATAAGTTCCACACGGCGCAGCGCTCGCTAAGCGCTCTCTACTAATACTCTATCATCCGTATGAAATAATGACTCATGTACGTGCTACATCATACGATGCATTTGCATGCTGACTTCTCAATACATTGCTCCTTTCAGTACCCCCTTACCATGATCTTATATAACACGTTTTTACCGTTTATAAGTTTAAATAGTTTTTGTGTCATATTAGTTATTTATTTGAAATTGATATTGCATTTATCAATTGCATAATACTTGACGAAGTTCTGTATAAAGTATCATGCAATAATTTTTGCTATTACACTTATGACCTGGTTCTTTATACTAATGTATCTTACATTATACGATGCCTATTGAAAACAGATATTTACACGATTGTTGTATTTTAAAACAAGTCTAGATACAAATACATGCAACGATATAACAGTTGTTTATAGCTAGTTTTATTTGTTGCCTGAAACTACAGTATGAATTCGATTTCAGTTATTGGAATTTGAAATACATTTCCCAATATAACGTGGCATCAGAACAAACAAATTGTTTGAATATATTTTTCTAACATTTGAGTTCGAAGCACTTTTATTTTATTTATAAATGTATCCAATTCCATTATTTCGCAATTTCGTTTCGGTTTGCGTTTCTGTTCGGTAAACTGGTTTTAGTATTAATATTTTTAAAACGTTTTACTTGAACCAATATTTTTTATTCCGTAATTAAAACAAGGAAATGTTGATTGTATTTTTAATTGAACAATTTATCGAAACATATGCACAAAAAAAGTAGAAAAACCCGTCGATACTTGACAGCGATACTTACATAAAATGATAACGAGGTGTGGATAACTACATATTAACTGCATTTTATACGCTGAGTCAATTAAAACTAATAAGGTTTAAGCATAAATACCAAACATATAAAAATGAAGAATACTTTTTTTTATATGACTTTCACATCTATTTAATGCAATCGTTTTACATGATAGCAATCGATATCCGCCTTTCACCGAGCTTATGCGGCCACAAACAGAGGGTGAGACCATCATTATACATCGAGAATATACGGGATAATTTTTTTGGAGGGTTAAGAAATAATAAATATTTAACATATTACCCAAATAATAAAACTAGCATTTAAAGCGACTAAGTGTAACTATTTTATAAAAAAATGTGACAATTTAAAAACCCGGTTGCACTGAGCTGTATTTTAGTGAGCCGTAATTACTACGTATAGGCCAGTTGGGGTTAAAGCGCGTATGAAAAACTAAAAGAGCTTCGTATTGGCATAATTGACCTACACGGCTGCGGTGTAACCGAACCGGGCTCGATTTAGCGGCGCGCGCGACCGTCGGCGTAACGAGACAAACACGCTTCGAGTACAAAAAGCGCTTTAATGAGCCCGCCGGAACGTGCATTAGCGACATTACACGAGGGCCCCACTTCAACCACTTACATTCACTCTTTGATACACATTAAAACCTCATTTCGATCTCTTTATATGTTTTGAATACTAATCGAATAAGATCGTACGTACGCCCCACTGTCTGAAATGTGGACTTTCTACCAGTTCTCTCCTGAGTACCTATAAAACATCTACTACATTTCTAGTCACGTATATATGGCATACATAACTTATATCAAGATTTTTATCGAGAAAGATATCATTGGTAATTTTTGTATTTTATTTAATACATAGCAATATCAAGATTTTGTTGTAGCAGTGTAATGTTCACTGCAGTTATTTAAATATTTTAATAATCACACGAGACAGAATAAAAGCTGGTTACTAGGCAGAGGTGTTATAATTATGAGAATAATACAGCATTTTATCTACTTTTAAAGATATTATATTATTGGCCTTTCTACATAAAATATAATGTTTTAGTGTCAATTATATGACAGTTTCACTTAATGAATAGAGATAAAATTCTATACAAACCATGTATTTAATTAATCGGTTATTCTTAAGTAGTGCACAACATTGACAACATTAAATTAATAAAACACGCCACTAGGCTAAGTGGACAATCGAGTTATAAAAGGCAATACAAACCGGAGCTCAATGTGTTAATGGCCATCCATAAGTATTGTACTCATGATGTTGATATTTATTTATGCGATCGCGCAATCGGCTGAGTGTACACTCGAAGCAAATTATATGTTTATCACAATAATGTGAAGAGGCGACGGCGAGCGGCTTGTCACGGTAGCCAATTAAAGTTCCCGCCGCCAAGTCGGATGACTTACTCGAAGACCGGTTATTAATAGACGATTGCTTTGATAAGTGACATAGATTGGACAACGTATAAATAAAGACGAAACGATTAGTTGTGGTGGATTGTTAGAGGGATTAAGCCACAAGGGGAAACAACTTGCTCCTCGAACTTTGTTGTTAAGGCGCTGTCTCAATGAATTGTTTATGCGGAACGGACGGACTGCTAAGTGGCATAAATACTCTTGGGAATGATAGGGTTCACGGTACTGCATAAATGTTTATCACATAAAAAAACAGATTTAATCCGAATTTAAAAAATTACACAATGCGATGATATCACAGCAGCAAGTTAGTATTTTGTTTCAAAAAGGACAACGATAAAATGCACTGCGTTAGTTTAAAGCCGTCAGCGCTCGACAGTGTGAAAGCGCAGCGCAAGCACTCACTCGTCTCGCGCTAAAACGAGCAATTAATCCGGCCAACTACCGCACGCTCCAATGATTCCGTCTCCGATGCAATGCCGACCATCCCTCGCCGCTAGCCAGCCGGGAACAGATTGGGCGTGTGTTTAAACATCTCGTGCAATAGGGTTGTCCAATTCACGGTACACTTCAAAAAATTTCATAAAAAAATTGAAATTGCTTTTCTTAAGTTACATCATTTTGTAAGTTAGGCCTATTGTGATCGATATTCTATAAACTATTTGTCTTATCAAGTTAAAAAGTAGTAAACTTTTAGATGGTCAAAAAGTATTTTACAATTTTATTTTGAATATATCAAGACGGGATGATAACTAATGTGTTAATACACAATTTTCATAATTCAAAAAGTGTACCAAAAAGTTTGCTTACCAGGTAACCCTACCTGCCAGAGCTCCCCATCTCCCAACGGATCGCCTAACTTAGATTACTTTATAATAATTCTCTGAAATTTCACTCCAGACGGAATACACAAATTGGCTTTTGTCACGGAGTTTGTAAATTGTTAATGGATTAGAACAGTTAGGAGTTATGAGGCGATAGACGCGGCCGCTTTATCAAGACGTCGTCGCATGCTTATTTTCGCTGCTGCCCGCCGCTAACGATCGGCAACAATTTACGACATAAATAACCGTTGAAAATCCAACAGTTCCCGTACTTCTTATCTTCCTCGGGCGAACGAATGCTCGTTCTACTCGCGATGCTTGATATATTTTATGACTGGAAAAACCGTTACTGTAATATGAAATCATAACTTTACACTGGCAATAAAATAGAGACAAAAAACCTACTTCTGCGAGCGCACGAGGGGTAGAGGAGAAATAAAGGAAAAGTTTATCGCATTAGCTAGACAAGGGTATCCTATTTGTTCACGAAGAACTTTTCCATTTACCGGCGGCGCAGCGGGCGTTGCTAACCGATTTACTTTGTACGTGTAATAAGTACTTGTCGAGTGTTGTTTACCTTTAATTTGATAAAAAAACAAGGACAATTAGGACAATCGCAATAAAAAAAGGTTGGTCTGGCGGACTAATCAGTGAAAGACGGCACGCTCGCCGGATAGTCTGTGTCTACTCTGATGGTGTACGAATGTGTTACTTTTTCTGAAATAATTGGACTTAACAAAAAGAACAGGATAATTTGGTTGGAGCTTGAATAAATTAATTGCGAAATGCGGCCTGGCGCGGCAGGCGGCGGGCGGCGGGCATGCACGCTTTGGTTTAAAATATTCTTGTGAACTTAGCCGTTTGCTAATTACGTCCCGTAGCGAGTCGCGCTCGTATAGTTATGTGCGAATGGCTTTGTGGTATAACTATTTATCGTTCCGTTGTAATTGATGCTAATTGATTCACTCGATATCCATAATTATATTTCGGTTTCGACTCTAATAATGATGGGGATATTATACAAATGTTATATAATTAAATCTAGTAAATAGAAAATTCTATACAAATATATTGTTATTATTATGACAAACTAATTTTACTAACAAGGCTATGCAGATAAAAAATATTTGAAAACATGAGATAAATTTAATGTGAAACGTAGACTGGTTTGTGAAAATATTTGGTAAGAGGTTGTATACATTAGGTCCTTACATATGAAATTGGCGTTTTTCGTACTGGATACTTTAATCACGAATTTCTCCTCTTTGGTAAGGAATTTCAAATTCAAATTTGTACAGCTATAGACTCATGTATTTGTGGTTCGATGACCTTCATTCATTTGTTTTTTTTCTTCTGTTTTTTTCTGTTTGCGTCACTCATTTTACAAAATGGAAAACTTAAAATATCGCATTATTTACGAGTACGAGTTCCGCCGTGGCACTAGTGCTACGGAAACGACTCGAAGGGTGAATGATGTGTATGGCGGTCGTGTTGCAAAAGAAAACACAGTTCGTTTTTGGTTCCAACGTTTTCTTTCTGGAAATTTCGATCTGCAGAACAAGCCCCGTGGACGGCCTGAGACTCAAGTTGATAATGAAGAGTTGAAGGCTATTGTGGAAGCGGATCCATCGCAAACCACGTCCGAGTTAGCTGCAGGCTGCGATGTTAGTGATAAAACTGTTTTAATTCACTTGAAGCAAATTGGGAAGATTAAAAAGCTTGAAAGGTGGGTACCTCACGAATTGACTGAAGCAAGCCGGCAAACGCGCGTCGACTGTTGCGTTACATTACTAAACCGGCACAATAATGAAGGTATTTTAAACCGAATCATTACCTGTGATGGAAAATGGGTTCTTTACGATAATCGGAAGCGCTCGGCGCAATGGTTGTATCCTGGCCAGCCAGTCAAATCCTGCCCCAAGCGAAAATTAACCCCAAAAAAGTTACTTGTAAGCGTTTGGTGGACTAGTGCCGGTATTGTTCATTACAGTTTTCTCAAATCTGGCCAGACTATTACGGCTGATGTCTATTGTCAGCAATTGCAAGCCATGATGGAAAAGCTAGCGGCTAAACAACCTAGGCTGGTCAATCGCTCCACGCCACTGCTGCTTCACGACAACGCTAGACCACACACTGCGCAACAGACAGCTACTAAATTAGAAGAGCTTCAATTGGAAAGTCTAAGACATCCTCCGTACTCCCCGGTAGGGCATCGAAACTCGGTTCAATTTTGAAAACCCGGGTTTTCGGGTCTAAGAGTATCAAAACCCGGGTAGACCGGTTTTTTCGAGCATTTCGATCTTTCCATTGAAATTTTTTAAAATACACTAATCTGCGTTTATATATCGATTTCCTACAATGAATACAAAATGTAAAGGAAAATAAAATGTCAATTTCTCGCAGGTCTTGGTCTGGCGCTGGCAAATTTTCAAGAGGTATAAGTATATATATTTTTTGGTTGTGCGTTTAATCAGATTAACAATTTCGTTTAGCATTTCATCACCTGTAGGCCGATAAAAACAGTTTTATCTTCATTTTCAAAGTTCTCAAAATATTTACCCGGATTAGTCAAGTACTGTAGTGTTGCTGCTTGAGTTAGTCTTCTTTTTGCGTATCGTTTGCCAATGCAGTTGCCATTTTATTAACATCCAATATTTTATGGATCTCATCTATATTTCTCTAGTCATCATCAGTAAATGCAATGTCTGTTTTTAACACCTTAGCTGCGGCAAGTAAAATCTTAAACCTTCGTCTGGTGCGGCGGCGGGCCAAAGTGTGCCCCCAATGATTTTTCCGCCAGTGCGTGGCAGGCGTTTCTCGACCCACCAGCATAAGGTTAGATTAAATCGCTATAACTTTGCGAAAACATAATATAGGTGTGTACTTTTTGGACTGTTAGAAAAACCTTGAACCCACCTTCTTTAGAGTTGATTCGCCCCGGGATCTGCCAAACAGGAAATGAGAAATGAACCAGGGAAAGTGGCGGGTCGATATCGACCAGCACCGCACTAGAAAGTATTTTTAGTAGTGATGGAAAGACAAAAATAAGGAGATATCGAAAATAAAATAGAATTGTAGAAAAGAAATGAAAAATAGTTTATTTAATTATTTATTTATGCTTGTCTTTAAAACATTTCGCACAAAGATTTTGTGTGCACATCCTATTTTTTTTTCTTGAAGGAAAATATCTATTTTTTTCTTGAAGGAAAATATCTATTTTTTTCTTGAAGGAAAATATCTATTTTTTTTTTCTTGAAGGAAAATATTTCCTCACTGCTGTCACTATCACTTTTATCTGCCTCGCGAATTAGTTTATTTTCCAAAATTTGTATTTTTCTTTTGTTTCCTGCCATCGTGCGTCGTTAATTTTACGACGTACAGTTCAGTGAGATGGCTCAACACTAACTAGCGAAGCGGGGCGCTCCGTGCGGTATCGGGTCGCCAACCGCCTGTTGGGACGGCGGGCCGCGATAGACCCCTGCCGCACCGAGTTGATATTTTTCACCGTCAGTGCGTGGTAGGCCGATAAAGGCCTGCCGTGATTTTTTATGAGAAAATCGTTCCGCACCAGTGAGAGGGGCATAGTTTTCTTCGTCCGCACCAGCTGAAATTCCGCGGCAGGTCGATCTAGGCCTGATCCGCAGTGAACGTGTTAAAGCAATTAAAGCTTTTGTAATAGATATTTTCAATTTCAGAAACCGACCTAACATGGCAGAAATGCTACTCCAGCGCGTTTTCCCATCTAACAGCAGGGAGTACTCCTGTCCAAATTAGCTCTGACATGTTTTTGAAGGACGTCATCGTTTTTTGTCGATTTTTTGAAGATTTTTACCACTTTTCGTACATTTGATACCAGATCTTTGTATCTAAAATATGGTGAACTGAAAGACCCCATAAACGAGGATTCATTATTAAGTTCAACACCATCCTCGTCATTGTCTGTAGAATTTGTGTCGTCGTTAAATTCTACAGTTCGCAGTCTTTGAGCCAATACTGATGAAGGTAAATCTTCATCCTCGTCAAGTTCGGCAAGCTGAGCGACGTTTTCCTCGAAGCCGGCATTGTGTTTGTACATTACATCCACAATTGCCAGCTTAACAGCATGAGCGATGCATAGCTGATGGTATGACTTAAGGGACTTCCCTAATGCAACCACCCCCATATTCGTCCAACTTGGCCTAAATCAATTGTACGCATGAGGCTGCAATCAAGGACCTGTAAATTCGTATGAGACCTAGATTTCGAAAACTGCTATCCCTTGCAAAATTTGGTGAATGTAAAGTGAGCCCTACATAAGTTCTATTTTTATTAGATGTCCATTCATCGAATGATATCGCACAATTGATAGGAACGTAGCAACGAAGCTACGTTTTACATAATAGTTAATAATTTATCAAAGCGTATTTTTATTACATTTACTTATTATTGCATTCGAAGTGGCTTAAACTTAATAAATTACAAAAACAAAAGTTTTAAAAAAACCCGATAAACCCGAGTTTTAATAATCAGACCCGGGTTTTTTTGTAATCCTCAGAACCGGGAAAAACCGGGTTTTTTCGGTCCGGGTATACCCGGTCTCGATGCCCTACTCCCCGGACCTTGCTCTAACAGATTACCATTTTTTTCGAAATTTGGATAACTTCTTGCAAGGGAAAAAATTCAACTCCGATGGGGCAGTCCAAATCGCCTTCAAAGATTTTATTGATTCCCGTCCGACTGGTTTTTTTAGTAAAGGGATCAATGAACTACCTATGAGATGGCAAAAGTGCATAGAAAATAATGGTTCATACTTTGATTAATTAAATTTATTATATTAAAAAAAAATCGACTTTTTGTTCCTCCCATACAAAACGCCAATTTCATATGTAAGGACCTAATATAAGCTTCAGTTATCACATATTCAACGTTGACTTACGTCTACATGCGCCGGGTATATGTACACTCAATGGTTGCAAATATGAATGGTATCATCGAAATCCGGCCAGATTCGCAACGCAGCATCGCTAAGCTCTCAGATTACTTCAGTGGTTAAAGGCGCTTCACACTCAAAGCACGTTGAGGCGCGTTTATCAGAGCGGGAGCTCACACCGCACCACAGTCTGAGCAGCGACAAACGGAATCGCAGAGCGCATCCCGAGTGAGCTGCTGATCCGTCGAGAGATATCTCGACCTCGACGTCGAGTGCCACCACTCACCCGCCTACGGATAATTACGGCCCTTTGACGAAGCATCTTTGTCCTCTATATGTTTCCGAAGTGGCAACAATCTTTTTTTTCCGCTAGTATAATGCCAGGTGTGTATCATACGAATCATCATCATACGAAGAGTTACCTATTTACTACTTAGTTCCAGAGTTGAGTTTTATACAAAGAATAATAGATATAATGATATAAGAGAGCAACAACTTTTTTATGTAATTGATGGAAGCAAATTCCAAATTCAAATTTTATAAATGATGGAATTTAATGATAATGATCATCATAATCATAATAGATATGTATGTATTAAAGTTGAAAATTCATTTTATAGAAATAAATAATTAATGAAAAATAAAAAATAAAAACTATAAAATGCATAGGATACAAAAAACAATTTTAACTTTGCATCGTTGCAAGTTGGTTTCAAGTCGAGCGTGTTTGTAGAGAGAATAATACGGATCTCCAAAGTTTGCAAGCAGGAAAGCTTGTGGGCGATAAACGGGTGGTGAAGTGCAGGGTGGGGGCGGCTTGTTATTACACCCTCTCACCTACGCAAGGGGTTTCTACTCAGAGCCGTACTGTCGCACAAGATTAAGACGCTCTTCGCTTTTAGCGCTCCGGCTACCGTACCCGCTCTTTCTTTCACTCTCTCAATGGCTTTGAGTGTGCTCTCCTCCTCCTTCTGTTCACTGACTTAAACATAACACGATCATTTGTCTACTTATTTGTCTTTGCAAACAATCACAAACCGTAGAACTAAATATATTTTGCTCACAAAAAATAAGGAGATTTGTCAAACAAAGATTGAATATTCGTAGTTGTAAGAAGTCAGACATCCTAAACCGTTTATATCAAAGTGTTGTATTACAGAGTTTCGGTTGTAAATAAAACGGTCGAAGAAAAGCCCGATAAGATGGAAGTGAAATAAGTTTACCGAACGGTGGAAGGCATTATCATTGGCTGTAAGCGAGGAACAAAGAAAATGGTTGAGAGCGAACGTACGAGAGTACTTTATAGGCGCGTAAATATGTTTTATATCCTACTGTCTGTTATACACTGGCGCGCCGCCTCATCCTCCGGCGCGGCGGCCCCCCACCCGAGGGTCGCCCCGCTCTCGGAAATGCCGAGCTTTAATAAAACATATATTTTTCCGAGCGAGGAAAATACTGGGGAAACTCGCAATTTGTTCTTTCACTTTATGCTCGTTTACAAGACAAAAGTGGAACATTCCAGAAACATTATGTTAATCACGTAGTTATATACGTAGTTTATTGTAATTTACAAAACGCACTTTGCGTATATTCGGTGAGGGTTTACGACGTAAGTCGTGTCTATGATGACGATGTGTTAAGAGGTGTGAGAAGTAGTAAAATGTGTGGGGCGAGAGCAGCGCGCAGTGTACTGGGTGCAACATAGTAGTAGCACTTAATGGTGTCGCGATGACCCTTATCTTGCGCGCCTCGGCGCAGTCGCGGTCGCTGGCGATTTATTACAGCGCGCGGCGCGTGTAGGCACGCCGTGCCACCGACCGACCCTCCGACTTAAACGCTAATTATAACACGCCCTAACCACACTACCACATTACACTTAAATACAAACTATACGAATGATATTGCCATGCATTTATATCAAATAAAGGTCTATCATCGATCTTGCTTTAAATACATTTTGAACCTTTAAAAGCCTTGAAATAAAAAGTAGCAAAATAATAAATATTCTTCAAGCAAAATTAATGAGCACAAAACAAGTCCAAAAAGTTAGGAGTTTATATCATTATTATACTCAAACGTTATCAATAAAAACTTCACATTAAATGACACAAACATAGTGTGATTTAAAACGAAAATAAATTGAAAACAATTCATCAAAGGCAGGGCTGAGAGTTGATAGAACAGAAGTAGCAATTAAGATAATGTTGGAAACAAATTTATATTCCGATTCCGTGGGAGAGATTAAATTATTTTCTTGTTGGTTTGCGCGCTACAAAAGGGTCGTAACCGACCGTCGAATGAGAGCGAGGGAGGCGCGTTACGTGTTTGAGAGTAACCGCATTCCCGCCGCGCCGGCAGACTCCGCGACGTAAAATATTACCTAAATGAAAGAAGCTCTTTCAATTAACCGAGGCAGGTTTGCGTAAGGTAAATTCTGCTAAGAGACGCCCGTCGCTGCGGGGCGTTAGAAGTTTTCCTTTTGGCGATATTTCACTTGCGTATGCTTGAAATTTATAAAAAGAAATTTTTGAATTGCTTTTTTCATCCGCATCTCAGTACTTTACTTCTGAACAATTTTTCTTATTAATTTTTCAACTCAATTTCTAGAAATAATGACCGCAAGGAAACCACGGTGGTTTTAAATACTAGTCGTACATGATTTGATAAAAAAAAAAAAATGTCTGGACCTTAATCTAAAAAAATCTCGTGTGCAGTAACCAAAAATTTTAAAAGTTTAGTTTAAAAAAATTGCAAAAGTTGATTAAAAATTACGTAAGAATTTTATACCATGTAAATGATGATGTGTTTTCTAGATTTTATTAATGTTCCCAAATTTTCTTTGACACGTTCGAATAGGGCAGACTGCGCAACTTTGCCCAAACTCTAATCGACTAGAAATGATATACAAGCTGATGTATGATGATGAGCTTTGTGCTTATTCTGTGAAAACTACGCGTTTTTATACATTGTGTGTAGGAAAGATGAGAAAAATGTGAGTACTAAGTGAATCGTGACACATGACCTATACAGTATAACGTTTTTTGTTAAGATTATTAAATAATTCTTTCATTCAAATATTTATATTATCAAACTTGTTTACTCTTACCAATGGTTAGGTTACAGTTTCTCAATATTCTACTATTTATACGCCAACAGTTGCTTACAAATAAAAAAATAGAAACTCTAATTAGCGCTATAAACAAGAATACTTTCGAAACGAGTCAATATCGATTTAAAAAACCTAAATAGGTTCAAAGTACTGGCAGGATAAAAAAAAACAGTCGCAAGTTACGTATACGGGTTCCGGTGGGCTGTGGTCGTGCAGGGGAGGTCACTACAGCCGCTGTTATTGCTAAGCTAATAACAGAGTTTGCTGGCTTTTTCTACTCCGCAGAGATTCTAGCAAAGCTATTCATAACTTGCACGGCAATCAGCAAATATTCTAGTTAGTAATAGGCAGCTCTTTTTCGTTGCTTTGTTCGGCATGACGAATAATCAGAATTCCCGGTGAATATAATACGTTCACGTTACAATCTAAGTTGCGAAAAAACTGTAACAAGTAGGCATACTGTAATAAACTGAAAAAAATACTTTTAATTTAAAATTACGAGAATATAGTATACTGGGCAATTGCTAGAATGTTTTAATGTAAATTTTAAAAATTAAATGCAATAAAATAGGACTTAAAAAGTTAGTTACGAATCCAGTTTGAATATCGGTCAGTGAACAGAACAAGTGTTCCTATCTCACTCGCTTAGGTATGTAGAAGTCGGATAGCGCTAGCGGTGTAGTCCCCCCGAGATGATTTAATTAATCAACACGACGCGGCTCAAACTGATTTCCTCCTCAAATATCCATTAGCCGGTGTTGCCGTGCCACTTAATTCAAACTGTATTTAACAAGTGTTTGCAATATGCGCACTTTACGTTGTAATACGATTACGTGAAAACTAAATACCTGAAGCGGATTCGCGTAAATTGTTTGTATTTGAGCATTCAAAAATAATATCATACATCAACCTTAGTATAATATTATTTCATAATCATGCACTGAAATAACAGAGTCAGAAAATAGAATAATTTTATTTTTGGAAAACCTTTATAAATTATAGTTTAACCATTTTTTTTCAATATCGTTATTTTTTTTAAATCCTCTTTTTATTTCGGTAGGATGTTTGTTGGTGCTGAATGCTTGGTACTTATTGCGATAGCATGTTTTGATTTTCATTCTCTACACAAACTTGTGCTTTTAACCACGTATACTGTTCTAGTTTAAATTATACAAACGTTTTAAAACATGTAACTAACAAAACTGTAAAAACAATATTTCTTTTGAATTTGAAATGAATATTTTAGATTGAACTTCTGTGAATATCTATCACGTTGAAATAAATTCAGATACATTAATATTTTTTTACAAGCGATATTTTATAGGAAACATATTTATATTATTTCCAACAAAATAGCGTTAAGAGTAGAGGAATGTTCAGTGAATATTGCTTGTTTTGTTTCTCCCGTTTCATATTGGGATACATTTTTTATCAATTGTAATGGAAATAATTCAAATATGTTTTTTTTAACTACAATAGTTGACGTACGGTAAGTGTGGTGGAGTTTACATTAAAGATATTTGTAACAAGATAACAATCCTTAACTTAGTTGGGAAAGTTTCAAAGCTGTACAAACAATGCGCTCAAGATGTAACTCTGTGCCTGTACACAGAATGTATAGATACCGTGCACTTAAAGTTTTCGGTAGTTTGAAGAAAACAACCTGCTAGAATCGTTTGCTTTCGACATTTATTTTGCACTGGCAAATACTCGGGACTTCACGTTTATCCGTAGGAATACTTAGTTCAGTAGTTGACTTCACTTACTCAGGCTTGTAAGCTAATTACTAAGGCAGTTAAATAACTCTGAAAGTTAAAGATGATATTTATATTTTGAATATGTATTAAAATGCTATCTCTACAGATTTATTACGGCTAAAGATACAAATAAAGTTGTAGGTACTACATATCTCGAGAGCAGGCGTGAAAATTACAGCATGTAATATGCCCTCCACTTGGGTACACACTCTTACAAGTGACAGAATTGGAACGCACACATTGAATGTCGCGCTTGGGAGGCGAGCGTGGCGTAGCGTCAGCAGCAAAAGAGTTAATGTAATGTTTAATTACGGCCACTTGGCGACTGCGCCAATCTTGCAATTAGGAAGCGGTGCGGCGGCGCGTAATCAGGGCCCTTTGCGACGTCGACACGCGTCGGAGAGCGCTCCACGTTCACGACTCGAGCTTTTCACTCGCATTTTACAACCTGTTGACGAGTTAGTTAAGCCCCTACAGCGAGTACGGTCCGCACAAAGAGAAACTCGCCAACCCCTCCGACTCATGCCTGCAGACTGACCCGTTTGCAAATAAAAGCAGCGTCATATTACACTTTTTCACTATTCGTTTATTGCTAACGTTTAAGTGGAAATAAAACCAGAACATAAATTTTTTAGTTCCATAAATTTAAAATTTTCATAGATTAATACTCCAATTGGCTTTAAATATGTAAAAGAGGAGGCAAAGTAGGATCTACTCTAGAATGTATATTTGTTCTTATCTAATTAACGAAATTTTAAACATTTAATTGCCGCCACGAAAACCTCGAACATAAAGTTAGTCTTACAAACTCTATCTGAGTTAATAAATCCTCAATTAAATCCGACTCTCGTTGTGGCTTTACCTTTGAAGTCTTAGTTCGGCAGAAATTGCCGAGGACATTAAACTAAGTAGACGGTAATTAATATGTAAACAAGTGCAGAGTTTTCTCCGTGGAATAGATTAATCCGGGCGCGAGTGTGCGGGGTAATAACCCGGGGAGCGAACAACTTCACCACTTACATTACACGGACATTTATTCCCTACGCCCGGTTTCAACTTTTCGCTCACAAGGAGCCGAGAGGACCGCTTTAATTAATTTACGCGCTACGTAAATATAGCTGGAAATTCAGTCGGCAGTGCCGGCTGCGAAATAATATTTATTGTACTTGCCTTGTCGTCGTCGCCTTCACTATCACACTGCAAAAGAGAGACGTTTATGCATTAATAACACTGAAAACTTTCTTCAAATAACACAACTCCTGCTGCATGCATAAAATATTATATCAAGCCAATATTATGTTTTACAACCAGTATAAAAATGCTGTTAATAAAGTTACAATTGGTTAACATAAATAAAGTAAGTTAGAATTAGTTTACGTAATGGAATTATATTACAACCCATATGAAAATATTGAAGCCATAACCTAAACCAAACCCAACAAAGTGGAATATCAATCAATATACAAATTGTTTGAAAAGAAACTCTATCACCGTGTCGAGTCGAAATAATCCATTCGATATTTACGAGTCGAGTTCGCGTCGAGGGAAACAAGGGATCGGGCAGAGATATTACAATTTCAAATAAATACAGTACATGAAGTATTCAGGGCGGGCGCGCGTAATGTTATGTAGTACGGGGCGGCACCGCCTCGACAAATCTCGTGATTTACCTGCGATACGCGCCGAATATCGAACGGGGACCGTGTGTTGCGTGATCGGACTAAATTTGCACAAGGTAATCGAAAATTATGGCTTTCACCTTTAAATAACTCCTAATAGCGTTCACGGCTCGCTTGGCGACTAGGAATGGCAACTAAATGATACATTATTGGTTTTATTGAGGCGTGGAATAGGTTACGTGTCCGAACCGACCGCTCGCTAGTTGTTCATATGGAAACCGCTTTCGATGAGGCTATGAGAACCTTAGATTTAACAGTGCAGTCACGTCGCTGTAATAGCACTTAAGATTACAAGATTTGAAATTAGATAGATAGATAAGCAAGAGTTAAGAATTAGAGGAAAAAGAAAACCAGCCAAACTTTATCCATGCTTTCCGCGTAAATGTAATAAAAGTCAATATACACAAGCGAAGCCGATGGACGTGTGAGTCATGCCAGAGGAGCTTATACGCTATAGGACATGAATGAGGATACTCACGATATAGCCTTTTCCGGAACTACAGCGGCTACTGGCCTGTAGGCAGGAGAGAGAAGGCGAACATATGAGTGGACTGGGTCGATTGAGGTAGTGTAGTAGGTAGATTTACGTGTCGCTCCCCTTGTATTTATCAACAAATTCTAACTATTCGTCAGTCTTATCAAGTCATATTAAATCTCATGATTTTATAAGAATACACGGGGAGAGACAAATAAAAGGCAGCAAACAATTTCGTATAAACATCAACTGAATAGTGAACACATATCTAACACTGAGAGACAGTCACAACATTGAATCAAAATGGTAATATCATTGACATGCATGAATAAAGTAGATCGGAAATTTAGATTAAAGCAAATTCAAGTCTGTTCGACATTTAGATTTAAATTTTTAGAAATTTTATTGCAATAGTGAAAGTCTAGGACGACATCGAATCCCGATAATGCTAAGCTGACATGTATTACAAAGTTATTGATATACTTATAAAAGTTTTGGATTGTAGTGTATACGTACGTCACTAAGACGATCGCGCGAGGAATCGGGGTCGCGTGGCGCCAATGAGCTGCCCGTGAGCCGTTCAGATGCCCTTCCACTGTCATCCGACGTGCCAGCGTCTTGAAGCAGCGTTATACCCTGCACAATAATTATTCAAATAAAAACTGTTTCTGAACGTCTTACGGCAAATATTAGGCTATATGCCTCTTCACTTTCGAATGAACGTGAAAGGGACTCTTATAAAATACACATGTTCATCTAGTATTTGTTAAAAATGCAAGCGCCATGACCGTATCATCCGTAAGTATAAAAAATATCAAGATTGCATCTGGTTTGTTCATAAATTTTTATTTTGGCACAACAAAACAAACGATGCCTCTGAATGTGATTTAGCCATGATTATTTTAATGTAGATAACTTTATATTCACGTTCTTCAACCGACATAAACATCAGACATCCAATTCGATGTCCATTTTCCACTATAATAATGTTAACTCCATCAAATACGTGGAAAATGAAATACAATCAAATCATATAAATCAAAACATGTTTATTAAATTGCATATCATTTTTTTACAACTTAGTTATGTTATCCGAAAAAAAATTACAAGGCCTTGTCACGGTTGTCCTAACAAACTTAGTATTTATTTAAACGCAAACAAAGATTGTTATCTCTATCTACACCGATTGAAACAAAAGTTGTGAGAGCTTATATAAAATAAACGATAATGAGGTGTACGAGTAGCAATGCAAATTACGGCATAATAAGACAGTAAATTTGTTTTAGCTGTTCGTTGAATTTGTACTCGCATCACGTAAACATTACTAAGCGGATCTAAATGGATGAATTTATTCCATCGTATTGCTTTGTATCCGAGAGAGACTGGGAACGTTTTCATCTTAATGCAGACCGAGTTTTGTATTAAAGAACAAACAAAGCATTAAACCAACTATTCAAATATTTAAGAGCACATATTTAAATTTGTACTATTGTGACCAAAATCAGTGGTGTATTTATTCAAACGAAAAATATCTTTCTTTCAAAATTGTATTTCAAACGATTCTTAATTATTCGTCAAAGAAGTAAATGATAATAGTTTTATGAGTCTTGTACTATTTCGCAAGAGTTCAATTCTATTTTTTAAAGTTATAATAAAATAGCAAATATTAAACTCCATAAAGAGATGTATGAACCTTTTCAAGTCCATATTACAACAGATTGTATAAGAGATTTATCTCCGTACGTCAATAGACTCGAAGCAAAGACGTGTAGCGATACTCTTACACGGTAAGAGGGTAAAATTCTATTAGATGAGGGTAAAAGGAAAGCTTTTTATGTAGACTGGCAAAATTGAGCGGTAACTAGGATATAAGAAAACTTGATAAGGCGGACAGGGAGACTGCCTACCCGTAACGTTGCGTGGCCGGGTCCCAACAATAAAAAGAGTTTTCCATTTATCACATTTCGCGTGTATTTTACGGCGGGGCTCGCAGCGCGCTCGAGTCCGGGGGAGGGCGCTCGACGGGACGGATAAAAGAAAATAAAACGACCAGTAACTCTCTGTAAATGGATAACTCTCTGGCCGCGCTCGCTCAATGAACTTTCACAATTTTATTACGGACCATCAAATATGTTTTGATTTACGTGTCATAATATTTTTCGTGAACGATGAACGATTTTTGGCATGTTTCGTTGTAATATTGGTGTCACTTTATTCTAGATACAGTAACAATGTAGCATAATAGATAATAATACAGCACTAAGTTATGCCTTGTTTTGTAGAATATGAATCTCGATCTTGTTGTTTCTTATTTGTTATGAAACTTATAGATATTTATCTTTGCATTATTTAATCCATATTGTTTAAACGTATTATATCACTGCATCGTGATAAATCAAACCCGGTGATGTTAAATTGTAATACTTATTAGTTTCAAAATCAAATGCTTGTTAAAACCATAGTTACTAAATTCACCATTTAAATGCCACACAACGGCACATGTCAGTATATTTTTATCTAAACTTTGAGCCCGATAAAAGACTTATTACATTTTTATTTAGTTAAAGTGTTTATTGAATATATGCATTAAAATTCAAACATCGAAGATTCCCTTTTTATTACTCAATCAAAAACAAATCTAAGGGGTGATCAAGAGCGCCGCCGCGGAAGCGTGAAAGCATAACTTTGTTAACGGTGCCTTAAGTAGTCACCGAGAGAGACGTAATAAAAGTTGAACGCGTCCTTATTCCCACATAACAGCCAACAATAAGCTATACGCGCACGATTACGTCCCCGCTCCTAATAAAAGGGATCGCTTCCCGACCCTTTACATAGATAAACGAGTTGAGTTGAGTCGCGGCGTATCAATTTAATCCGACACCGCATAGGCCAACAGGATCCCTTAATCCAGGACGCGTGTTGCTCCGGGTAACGCCGGATGTTACCGCATAATTGCTATAGCTCATTACGAATGCGCTTTAATTACAATGGACACTCCCGCACCGAGTGAACAGAGTTGTTAATGAGTGCGCCGTCGAGACACCTACTCACCGACAACTGTTCATGTTGTGTTATGGAAATAAGTTTGAATAGTCGACACAATGTAACAAAATGTCATGTTTGCAAAGACGTTTTATTGTTTGGAGAGGTCGTAAAAGTTTATTATGTACAAGATACTGTTTTTGAGAATCGAACTGAACTTAAACATAGATAAACAACGCGATAAATTCACCTATAAGGAAGTTGCAATGTCACCTTACATATTGTGAAGTTTTTTTACTTTAAAGGTGATTGTTTAAAGAGTCATCCGTAGTCCCACCGGGTTTCGAGGCGATCAAGCGTTAAGTGCGCTTAGCCTGAACTTTAAGAGTAACTTAGCTCGAGGGCTCCCGCAATTTAAACGGGAGCTTTAAACCTTAAGTGATATGTTACGATAAATTGGAACATGTTACTGAAAGAATAAATATAAGGACATTCGGATTTCGTATATCGATGGTTTTCTGACGCAACCTCGTAACTCGATTTTTGACGATTTTGAGATTTAATCGGAAAATTAATCAATAAATATAGCTGCATAGATCTGTAAAGTTATAAATAAAAATATTCATTCAATTTTTTTTTATTTAAAAAAATACAATCTCGTATCTCAGTTCAAAAAAATGTGTCAAGCGCAACCTCGTATCTTGAAATACAAGATGGCGCATTTATAAACAAGTTCTCTCTTTTTCTCCTATTAACAGTAGAAGCGTTGCTGGAGTTTCTTCCGCCACTTCTTCTCCCAGCGCTAACGCTTTCCGAAGTGGTAGTAATGTTAGATGTATTAATAATAGCAATCAGATAATAGCAACCGATCAAGCCGAGGTTCGGCCCTCTCGGGCACCCTTGAATCGGAATGCTTGACAGCCCAAGCCCGAGGTCCCTTCTCGGGGGCCCTTGCGCCCAGTCACTCCATGGAGCGTCCACCGAAGCGACCTAAGAGCTCGGTGACCTCCCAATCCGGTAATAATAACGAAGTAACTGCCCGAGCCGAGGCTCCCGAGGGAGCCCTCGAGCCCAGTTACTCATAAACGAGGTTTAGGCTAAGCGCCATCTGCGCCCGGCCACCTCAAGCTCGGTGAAACTGTAAATGCCTCTTCAAGGTAAACAGTGACAACTCAGTCACAAAAAAAAACAAGTTCTCTCTCAGCAATGTTATTTGGTCCAATTTTATAAATAAAAACTTTATTATTACTTTATTATTATTACTTTAAATATCTTTCAGTAAATTGAATTGTTATTCAAAGTGAATAAACAATAGTTAATAAACACATTTTTTATTATAGTGAAAAAAAGTATCAAAGTAAGTAAAAAAAAATTAAACAATTATCAATTCTAACCTATCACTGGCATGAAATTAAAAAATTTAATTTGTTATTTTTTAGAGTTAAATAATATGTCATCCGAAGAGCCAAATTCAACAAACGAAAAAACAATATAGATAAAGATCGAAATAATAATGAAAGTAAAAATCATGAAGTAGTAATGGTGCTTGATGAAACTACTGGAGTTTTAATTCCTCTCGAATGTACACCAGTGAACGAAGACGAAGAGGAGAATGTTGATTCTAGTTTATTTACAAATATGCACTTAGATAAATCTACGGGCTTATTTGTACTAGCTTCAGCTCAATCAATGTCATCACATGGATTATTAAATTCATCAAATTCAATAGTTTTGAATCAAACTGACAGTTCTAAACTGGGTAAAAAAGTAGTGATTTTGGTTTGTTAAAAATAAAATCAAAGAATACTAGAAAAGAATCAAAGCTAATCAAGGGGAAGCTATCACACGTAGAGAATTTTTTAAATAAATCACCCAAGATGGAGTCTCACTATTGTCGAAAAGATACATCCAAGTTATATTTAGACAATTTATATAAGTCTGCTCAAGACGTTTACCGTGATTTTTTTAAATCTATGAAAGAGCTAAATATCCCAGATAGTGAAGTACCTAGCTATGGATTTTTAGTTAAAAAAATGTAATCGATGAATATTGAGATTTTCCAACCGCGAAAAGACTTCTGCGACACATGTTTTGCATTTAAAAATAAAAATATATCAACAGAAGAGTACAATAAGCATGTAAAAGAAAAAGACCGTGCTCGAGATGAAAAAGACCAGGATAAAACAAAGGCTATTGCTGGAGAGATCAAGGCTTTCACTGTAGATGTCCAAGCTGTACAAATGATCTGTTCTTAAAATAAAATAATTAAAATTTTTTTATTCATGTATCCTTATTTGAAAAAGATATTACGCAATCACGTATGTTACGTTTTTTTCTCTGCGACAAACACGTATCTCAGAAAATAAAAGAAAAAGTAATGATTAATTTTTTTTTAATACTATATTTAACTCAAAAATTTGTCAAAAGATTGAATATTTTTAAAATTAGAAAAAAAAATTGTTAAAAAAAACTAAACATTTCAATATAAAACGTTTTTTGTCTTTCCTGAAAAGTAGTGATTTCTGAGATACGAGGTTGCGTCAGAAAACCATCGATATGTTTATTCCTAGTTTAAAGATAACGTCATTTTACCCTCAGTTATTTATCTAACTACGGCATTGAAGCCAAAGCACTAACATCTTGCTTTCTAAAGGTACAAGTATCTACTTGTACCGCATTTTAAAAAGTCAGCAATGTTTACTGTTTTTGTTTTGTTTTCATACAAATGCTGCAATAACTGAATCTTTAAACGGAGGCCACGAAAGTGATTATATTAGCGTTGAAATCCCTGTAGTAATAAATGTTTATCGACTAAAGGACAACTATTAAATCAGATCCGTCGTGACGTGTAGTTTGGCCGGCGGGCGGGCCCGGGGGCGAAGGCGGGCCAGTAGGAGCGGGGGTCGGCCGACCGACGACACAACCGCTAATTGAAACAACGACCGCGCCAGAACATTACTTATTCATGAGAACTCCATATGGCGGCGGAACGTGACCAACGCGATAAATCATTCAATTATCCTGAATATGTACTGTCTTCGGTATTCGTCTGAAACTATTTAGACCTACGTACTTAGCTTTGCTTCCGTGGCCGGCCTATATGGTTTAGGTCTAATGGACTAAAATCTTTAAACGTTTAAAAGTGCTAAGTACTAATGAGTAAAACAAAAACACACTCAAAATTTAAACCACATAAAGAAGAGAATCTAATATATTATTCTTAAAAAACTTACAAGTACTTGTACGAAAAATATTCACGAAGAGGGATCCAACAACAGGTCTCGGAATACAACAGCAGTTTTCTGTAAGCACCGACCGTCTTGCTTACAGAAAACTGCTGTTGTATTTTGTACGAACGGTAAGTGGAAAAATAACTACATGATTTTCGACCACACCTCCACTTTTCCACATTGATGGTTTCAAATAAAAAACCTGTAATTTTTCAAACAGCGCTGATCACTTAATATCAAGTAAATTACATGCTTATTTTTCTTTCAAGTATTCATGAATATCTAGCAATCTTTGAATAGATGATCAAAATGTAAATATATTCTTGTTTTTTATTCGGTATATATAAAATATTGATAATAAACTGAGGCAATATTTACTTTTGTGTTTCGACAAACAAAATAAATTACAGTAATTTTCTATTGCCAAGTTGGATAATAGTAACGTCTAAATGTACAAACAATATGAATAAAATCTTTTTAACGTGCGATCTTGTCAGAGATAAAATCCTGAGCAATAACAGCGTGACAGTAATAAATGATGTTATTGAACAGCATAGATAACATTAGCAATAAAAAAATAAAAGACTTTAGAAAATTTGCGACATTTCATTCGGTATAAAGTACCCTCGAGATAAATAATCTTCAAGAGATTACGGAGTTTGAAATGAAACATTCACAAGTCACGATAAACGTAATGATATACGAGTAGACATGTCTATTTGTTTTCTAAGTTTATAAAAAATATAAGAATAATTTTCTCGTTGTTTGAATTACTTATTCATTCTGAAATACATATTTGAAATATCTTAGCAAGCTTCACTGACAAATGGTTCTAATATTTTGTTCTCTCGTATAAGCTTAAACTTGTTGACCATTGAAAGAAAAATATTGATGATGAAGATGAAAACTCCTTTTTAAGTAGAAATAAAGAAAACTATATAGATATATTCAGTAGAACCCAACTTAATAGCAGAGCTAACAAATAAACACTCCAAACAACACAAGTGTTCTTAAACGACCCACACGGTTGTTTGGTTCATAAAAAATATCATGAACTTGTGAACCAATAACAGTCGTAGTAACAAAAAGACATTGGGTAAAGTTATTTCATATCAGACAATATCATTGAAAATGTATTTAAGTGAGCAATATATACTAATTAGATTAACACCTTGTCGCTGAACTGAGACTAAATGTAAGGGACATGTAAAGTTATTTAAATTTAGATTCTACAGCGAATTAATTTATCAATCTTGGCGTAGTTTTTTTCATTTACAGTTTTCCGAAATTTTATCACGTTCTATAAACTTTTTTATTAAAATTCCTGCCTGAAGAAATTACGCTTTTACAATTGTTGCACTTCAAGTCACCTTTTTAAAAATGGCCTTGATTCAGACTTATTAATTGCTAGCCAATGCTATTAAATTCGAGTTGCCATGTAAATGAAAACTGCTGCAATAAACGCATAATAATTAATAATATTTATTGATCAGTTTAATGTTGGGGAGAACGAAGTGGCGTGCGCCGGCGCACTTGTGACTGCGCGGAGCACTGTACTGGTGTAAGTGCGGTTGCATAATTTATTTATGTCACGGCACGTAACTCGTGTTGGGACTAGACGGCGATACTAGCCGCCCTAATTACTCGCATCGTCTGTAACTTACAACAAAATATTGTAACATTTATCTTTGTAGCTGCGATCAATTAGAACTAATCTTGTTTGCTATGAGGAATCGGCATTCATGGTTTCTATTATCAAGTTGCAAAAGGACGAGAAGGAACAAAGAAACTAGTAAAGTCGCGAGCATCAGGTAGTTTTTTAATGTTACTATCTTACTAGTACGATTAATGCAAATGTTTAGATGGATTGATGTTTGTTTAAAGGTATCTTCGGAACGGCTCAACGGATCTTGATAAAATTTGTCACATATGTAGAACATAGTCTGGGAGAACACAAAAGCTACTTAAGTTTTTATTTAATTCCTTGCAGACGGAATCGAGGGCGACAGCTACTATTAATATATTTCAATGTTCATGTCACGAGAGCCGCTAAGTGGTTCGGATTAAATCCCGGACGCCGCGTACCATAACTTTTCTCAACTTATCTATGATGAAGTGTTGTCTTGACATTGATCAAAATAAGCTCTGATAAAAGTGGATACAGATGGCGGCTGTTGTTTATCGTATACGTATTTCCTTAACAGTTTTTTAGGGACTGATGTATTTATTGAGACTTTAAAACAAACATAATGCAAAATGTAATATTACAACTTTTACAACATTTTCATAGTTTTGTTATACAAACTAAAATTTAAGTTCACATTATAAGTATCAGAAATGATGATAATAGTACAATTTCAGCGAGCTATTATACAGCGAGTGGCACACAATAGGAAGTACCGATAAAATTGACCGAAAATACCATCGTTTGCAGACAGCCCATGAATAATATAAGAGATTGAGGCGCACGTAGATTGGTTCGCTTAAAATAACTTAAACATTGCATCGGAGCGACGATCTCGGAGAGTAACCAGATCAATCAGCATCCGCGCCAGCATTCCGCGCCTTCGCTAAATGGAAAGCCGCGACAGACTGGATTAATATTACATCGGCTAATGGAACTGGGATTGAATCCGCATACCCGTTGTGTCGCGCGTAATTATTTGACGCTATCGTTTGCCGTTTTATCACATACATCGCTGGTGTTTAGTGTTAACACTAAACATTTGAGCGTATGATAGGGACTGTGATAAAATGATAGTTATCACTTACTATGTTACAATGTTATATGTTTTGGCCCATAAATAAAACACTGTCATATTGGCTTTTAATGGCTCTGACGTAATCAACTGATATAAGTAAATAATTGAAAGGTTAGGTAATGCGAATTTGCCAAAATGTAAGGCAACAAGTAGGCTCAAAACAAGAAGCAAATTATTACGTAGAAATTAATACATAGATCAAAATTAAATTAAATTAAATATAATAGTTTGATTGGATCAAACAAATACTGAATAGAAACAAAAAAATATCGAAGATCTTATTTAATTTGTATACAGTTGTAAAAAATATTATGTATAGCATAATTACAATTCAAATACAAACAAAGTTATGTCAAAACGACGACATAAAACAGACGGCGGTATATTTTGCCGGCAGGCAGATAAGGAAAATCGAAGTAGACGTAAGCAAACGGCAATATCAGGGAGCGGGGAATAAAAACATTCGGCGGTCGGGCGATGGCGGCCTGCCAGCTCCCAGTGACAACACAATAAGGACACCGCTGTCGAAAGCAATCAAGTCGTGTTCACTTCACCGCAACCAATTTCATGAGGACGTACAAATGCAATTGCGCCCCGTGTAGTTACCGACCGATGTGAACATACCGATTGATTGCTATTGCTACGCTAGGGATGATCAGGGATTTACACTTCTTCAAGGGTTTGTAGCATTTGAGACGGTCCATTTTAAGAATTGTAACCGCTTTGCACAGAATATCTCGCTTCGAAAATGTTAATCTCCAGATTCTTTGCCCTATCGTTATTTTAGTTTATTTAAAGTTAGTTACTTTATAGTTTTAATTTCCATATAACATTAAACAAGTATTACGGTAGTAACTTGAAAGTAGAAATAAACGACAAGTCTGGTGGGATGTTCAAGAGAATTTAAGTAGCTGGCGGTCGGAAATGGGGAGCGAAACTTAATGATCGCGACAGCCCGCCGGGAGGCTGTGTTCTATTCGACGGCAAATTGAATGTGCGAAGAGCTATTAGTCGACACCGCTGCGGCGAGTCTCTCCTCCCGTTCAGACGGCCGCGCTCATCTTCCTGACTCGCTCTCACCGTATGCCACACGATACTTAAAATTAACTTCTTGTGAACAAAGACAATATATTTCAAAAGAAGAAGGTGGCAATAGTAAACCTTGGCAAGTGTAATAAAATTATTTCTATCAATAAAAATATAAGAGGGAGCTGTGTAAAACAATTTTTTTGACAATTTTGAATTTACACATATAACATTTTGATTAGGTTCGGTAACAAAGTTTAGTAGAAACTTTTACATTCAACCTCAAATTATATTTGAATATAAAATTTTCAAATTAAATACGACAAAAAATTAAAGCCAGACAGAGAAGATAATTTTATTAGTATACAAGTAGGTAAACCCTCGTTTCACCCCTGTAAATAAATGTATTCTTGTTGAGAATGGGTATCGTAAAACTTTTCCTATACAAAATTTAACTGGCTCGTACTCGAGTCGATATAAATTATTCTTTTCTCCACGGAGCAAGATTTTCTGCTTTATTCGAGCAAAAGCACAAGCGGCGGGAGGCAAATTGGATGGGATTGCGACATATCTTGGCTGGCGGCGAACCGACGAAATGCGGGTAAACTGCTCTCATTCCGCTTACTACTCTTTTCAAATAGGGAAAAAAGCGACTCTCTTTAGCTGATGTGCCTTTATAGTAAAAGGATTATTCACAGTAAAGGCATCGAGTTTCCAGAGTTTTATCCAATACAAATAACGCTGTGATAACATTCTGTATCGAAAATGACTTTTGTATAATGTAAATATAATTTCCATCAAGTCAATATAAAAAAAATATTCATATTAAAACATGTCATATGAAATATTTTCCTCACATAAACATTGGGAAGACATAAAATCAAATATTTGCTTTGAACTGGCCGTCGATAATCGGCCAATTCATAAAGGTAGAACATAAAATGTGAGAGCAGAAGATAGGTAGGTAATACCGGCCACGAGCGTCGGGTTCGCCGGCATTTTATTTTAATATCGTGTCGACTGCACGCTTCCGACGGTCCACAATCCTCCCCATCCCATCCGAGCTTTATCCACTGCAATATTCAAGCGCATTGTGATTCACAAACGTCCGTCTTCCTACTACGGACACCCGTTCAACAAAAAAAACAACTCGAAACAACAATCCGGTGCATCCGCGCAGCCAATGAAAGCGTTGTTTCAAAAGTTTTTAATTACAGCTCTAGCTTTATTTACGCCGTTAACATTTATAAAGACCGCACTAAACCACCGACAATTTTTCAAATGGTAAACGCAAATAATAACATGTATAAAGAAGTCTTTTTATTAACATCACAAATATGTTTTTTACTAATTTAATTAATAATTACTAAATTAATTTAATTTGTATTTTAATCCTAAAATCCGACCGCACAAAAATACAATATTAAAAGGAAAATTCTAAGGTACATTAATTTTAAAGATAATTGATATGTTATTAATTAGATAAAATAAGCCTATTATAATTTTAAGAGTTAACATGTGAATTGTGGTACCGAATAAAAATTACCTACTTTTGTAAAGGTATTTACACCATGAATTAAGTGTTTTTATTTATAACTGGTAGAGACGATAATAAAAGGTTGGCTTGTAAACTCAGTGTTCAATTACACTTTATGCTTTAGTAAACTGTTAACGAGTTTAGTAAACACGCACACAACCTCACAAGTGCTAACATGCAACTACACATAGCACTTTATGTGTGTCGTTTCTACATTGGCCTCGAGATCGCGTTGACAAGTCGAGTGGCAGTTTACGTACATATTATGCGTTTGGCGAGAAAGCAAGGCCCGGAAGAGTCACGCCGATGGCATACAGATTTAGACCGGCTGCATTTAGACGCGTGAGATCACCCGATGCATTAACGTTACGTTGAGCACGGCCAGTGAGAAAGCACACAGTAATACATCGATTATTCGATATTATCGATTGAATTATTATAGCGTTAACAATAACAATTGCAACAGTACATTACTGTTAAAACATTAATTTAAAACTACACTCGAACACGCTATTAGAGTTGAAAACAAGGACGCCTGAGTCACGTTATACGAGTATTACATTTTTAATGTCTAACGTAAAATAACAAAACTAGTCACTTCAATTTTTCCTACGTATCAGCAGATAAAATGTACAGATAACGTAATTATTACACTTTATAATTAGATCATAGAGAACAAAGAAATTATTGGATATTTACTTACTTTATGAGAGGATAAAATATTTTGATTTTGGTATTGATTGTCATGCATTGGAAGTGTGATTATGTTTGTACTTACATGTGAGTTGACATTGTTTGGTGGGTGGTTCCGGGGCGCGTCGCCGGCCAACGCAGCGAGCGGTAGCCGCGGCTTGGTCGACAGCGCGTTGGTACGAGGTGAAGAAGCGCATTTTACAGCAGCCTGACAACAAACAAATTAAATTTAACAAATACTATTACATGTCACTGTTGCCGTATACTCAGGGAAGACTTAAACAAAAGACTTCAAAGTTTACTAAAGTCAAAATAAAACCTACAACATAAATACTCTATTACTACCACTGCGAGATTAACCTCCTACATCCTATGTTGCATATTAAGCCTGAAGTAAAAATTTACATTTTATCTTATCGTCTTCACGTCAAGTTTAAGTGCTTTCTTTAATTATCTACCTGTAACCTATTCGATTTGATTTAATATCGCTTAGTTGTTATAAGGAAACAGAAACACGAAAAATGTAGTAGGAAACAAATAAATACATTTAAATGTATTATTTTGTTGTATATAGACATTTCTGGTTTCATAATATCAACTGCTATATACTAATTATTTGTACATTTATGCATTTTCATTTATTATGTAAATACATACTTCGCCAAACAACCATCCATTCCACGAATAAAATACGTATTCAATAGATTAGAGTGCCAGACGAAGTACTCGATGGCAGACTAATATGAGCTACAATTCATAGTTTTATTGATAAAGTAAAGACTGTAGCAAATAGTAATGAATATGAATTTCATTAAATATACGAAAAAACTTGGAAGAAAATAGATGGCAAATCACGATTTCAAATAATTCACAAGGTCTAAATTGACGCGTGAGATTATCGTGGGCGCATTCCTCGTGAGACAGTCATTTCGTAAAGCTGTAAAACTACGAGGATTTCTGCTGAATTTATTGATGTCAGACATATTATGTTTGACTTGGTTGCGAGATGTTTTATCTCATAATTGAATATAAATGCCAAATGTTCTTAGCTTTTAAACATTGTTATATTAGATAGCTAAAATAATCGTAGTGTCTAGTCAAATTAACATTATGAAAATAAAAGTCTAATATATTTTTGATTTTTCGAACTTGGAATGAGAAACTTATTATATATTTATGGCTAAATCTTTTAGCAGTAAAGCAAGTCAAATAAATTGTATGCTTTGTATAGAAAAGTGATAAATTGGTAAAACAATTATCCCGCTAAAATTACTACACTTAATAAAATTGCTTCGACATTTACTATGTCTGTGCACTCCACTTTCGATGTTAACTACGTGTACTATGATGTTTTAGTGTGCAGAAAGAACTCACGCAAACACTTGTCGCTCTTATTGAGCCTTTAAGCCGCAGCCGAGCTCTACAAGTTAATGCTTTTAACGTTTATATTAACACGACTACCGCTATATGTAAACAGTTGAATTCACTCTAATGTAATAACGAGGTTCAAAATGTACTTATATAATCTTGATTTAATAAAAAATTATCAAAACATACTTGAATATTTAATTTTATATTAACTGTTTTACGATGTTAACTTAATAAGATAACACTTTTTTGTTTATAAATAAAATATTGGAAAGTATTTATTACATGTTGTATAGGTTTACGAAAGTTATAGACCGCCCTAAGGCTTCAGAGTCAGCTAACAATTCTCCAAAGACAACAACCGGTATCGACCACTTACACTCGCATTACGGAAGCACTTTACCTAAATGCCACTAGCAGTCAGCCGTTCGCAGGGTGGGATTGAAACTTGTATAACACAATACAAACCCATTACTAGTTGTTAGTCATGCTAGTTTTAGGACTACTATAATTAACAGAGCAATTTAAGTAACCATTAAATCATTAAGTTAACTCTCTGAAAACAACATCTTCGTATATTAATCAAATCATGCCCCCAGTAGACGTTTTCATATTTGTTTGAAATAATTAATCATTGAATTTAATAATCCCAGTAACAAAAGAAATAAATTTGTGAATGACGTCATCGAATTTTTTAAGAGTGCATTAGCATTTTATGTAGTCATAATAAAATGCTAAAATTGAATTGATAGTCAAAACACTATATAAAAACCGTTTGCTTACGTATATTTTCCAACGATAAAAAATAATTAGAGCGTATAAAAATTTAACACTAATGTGTCTAGTTCACGTGAATTCAAAATGTTTAAATAATATAGATTCAAACAAAATATTATATCACTGAATTATTGCAGAACATTGTAATGTCGTGTCGTATTTCACATTTTACGGTTTCTCCAATTTCCATATCGTCTAACATTACTGTTTAGCAAACATTGTTTATTGTAGAATATTTTAATAGCGAGTAAGAAATACCGTATCATCAAAAAATTACGTGGTCGCAGGCATTAATTTGGCCTTAAAACGGCTTTCCCACGGGCGGAACAACCGCCCGCAGAAAAATAGCTCGCCGCGATTTCTGTGAACTCGTGATAACTTTTTTTATGACACTGAAATGAATTGTATAAAATCTTTTGTGGAAGCCAAATAAAGATCTCGAGAGAATTTTGTTTTCGTCACAGTACTAAAGAGATTTATTCGTTGTAAAATTAAATTTATCTACTGCGGACTCGTTATTATTCTCGCGATGAATTTCCGAGTGCTTTAATGAAAACGTTTATGTTGTTGAACGTTTAGTACTTAGTTAAAGGTCGTCTTTATTAGACGGCTATAAAGAAGCATGGGAATATTTTATTGTTATACTTGTTGTAAAATAATTACTATGGGCAATTTGGAGAGTCGAACGTAAATGGAGGCAGTGTTTATAAGATTGTATCTAATAATTAGCAACCGTTAAGGCGGCTCACGACGTGGACGGCCCGCCGACAACGCTCATTTACCGTAATTGCTTTACCAACAACAAATTAATTACTAATGTGACAAGTTTGAACACGAGCATTAAGAGCCAATAATAACGAAAGTATTGATCGACAAGTCGTTGCGTACTATTTTACCTAATGGGGTTGGTTAATTTGTGCCAATGTTTATGTACGCGTTTAAAATAATTATAGTGGATGGTATGATAAAATGGTAACAAATTATAAACAAACATAAACTACAGCAGACGCCTTCTTAATTTAGACTGTTATGTTTAGTTTGTGAGGACATGAGTAAAGATTATGTCAAAACAATTCGGCTCACTTTTGAATAATATGTTCTATGATTAAATAACCTGTTAGTTTTGTCACCAGCATGCTTAGCCGTGATTCATCGCTGAAAAAGTACTTCTTGGCAGAGATCCAAGTAACGTAAATATTATACATTATGTAGCACACAATATGTGGCGAAACCGATGGAAATTATTGTATACTCGATAAAGTTTTCTCGGTACAAAGCCAAATGGAATGTTTACATCGATTGAAAAATTAGGTGTACAAATCTGATGCTCATACAAAATTGCGGTGACAAATGTGAAAAATGCGGTACATTTCTGGGTGGGTGGCGAATTCTTTCCTATCCAGCTATAAAATGTAAGAAGACTAAATTTGTGGAAAATAATATTTTTAAAGATACAAAACTACTTCTTTGTACGTCTACATTACGACAAAGATTTGTGTGTTCAATGATTTTAATGGGCAGATAGGTTGCAGAATAAATATATCAATACAAAACATGTTATCTTCGCAGTTATTTGTATTTCAGAAGAAACCATCTATTACAAGTTAACTCTTTAAAAATGTAACTTAAAAACATACAACATAAAACTGGTAGTAAATTTTTGCACGTAACGACCTTGCTCCTAATAATCGTGAATCCGGGTCGGACGTCGGCGCTGAGCACAAAATTGCATTTTGTTTTTAATCCGACGACGACCGCAGGCTGCTACGTCGTTGCAGTTCAATTTGCCGGAATCGTTTAATTACTAGCGACACGGCGGCTCATTAATTAAGTCATCAGAGTTAGCGCGGGTAAGCGCTCAGGATTAGATACCAGAGTGTACGGTAATGAATGATTACACGATCCTAGTAGATATAACTCCGCGCAATCAACTATTCCTTTAACCGGTTCAACTCTAATTGATTGGTTGAACTTATAATTGTATTTACACTCAAGTCATTTGTTACACAGTTGTTTAATAATCAAACAAAGAAATACAACATAATGTCTCTATGATATACAATTAATATTAACATAAAGTAAATACAATCCAAACTGACTAACACATTGCTATTTCCAAAAGCTAATACGAAATATAAGCGATGGTAAAACGTATATACGATAGTGTGAATTTCCAAGACTATGTAAATATGGTTTTTACGTACTTTAAACAAATAAAGAAATTAGTAGAAGTACAAACTAATCATCTCCTATTTATCTTCTAAGTGTTTAAAGTAAAAGTTGACAAAAATGATATCCACGACAAAAAGACTAACACAAATAAAATTTAATCATAAATTAACAAAAAAAGGATGTCATTAATTAAACATTATGCGTCATTACCAATTAGAGGAAAAAATATTTACACGTGTATAAGAGCAATTATCTACAATAGTTAACAAGTGATACATTGTTGTAATGTTGCAAAGAGCATCTTAACAACTATCATTAAACAAAGCGAGCAAGACTATGAAAGGCAACAAAAACTCCTGCTGCCTCGTGTGATTTTTTTTGTCGCAATATTTATAGATTTACATTAAATTTTTGTATAAAATAAAATTGAAAAAAAATTCCATTAACCGACTAAGTTAACATGTGATTTGTTTGAATTTGCATATATAATTGTAATATGTATTTGTTTCAAACGTTCTTAACAGCATTTTACTCAAATGGTTATAATTTGACACACAAAATATTATACATTTATTAGGTAGAATACGGGAGTATATTTTCTTTTTAAATATTTATTGTACAGTGCAAAAATCAGTAAACAAAATGTATAAAAAATTATTCAGCAGAGAACTCACGGGGATTAAGTATTATCCAAACAAGAGTATTTCTTGTTACGGCTATACGAAAGTCGGTCGAGTTCTTGCTTACATTACTGTGCAAAGCCGCAATGTAAACAATTCAGAACGAATCAATTTGACTGCGATAAATTTTCGAGCAAACAAACCGCTAATAAACAACGTCAAAGTGCGACGGAGTCCCGCGCCGAGGCTCGAGTTAATAATAGATTTACGATGGTGTACGATAGCGGAATAAGGAAGCAATTAACTGAGGGGGTGTAATAGAAATATTTGTAAACGGTTGTCACGGCAGTCGCGTGCCGGCTGGCCATTACACCGCCGAGCGGGCAGTCGGACGGGGTGGCGGTGACCTACTGTGCTCACCCTAGAGGGAAACACTTTATTTAAACAATTTTTCAATAACACATATTCATTTACTTAAACAAAATTTTTATAAATAGATACAAATATTTATGCTTACGTTTTTAATCCTTATAGGTCAATATTATTACTATCTGTATTTTGACCATAACACGATTCAGTTAACCATATATCGTCCGTAACATAGGAAACGTATTGTAAACCTAATTTTGTCTTAGAGGAATTGGGCAACTAATTTATTGACCTATTTAATATAAATATTTAAATGAGGGTTTTCTCAAACTTAATTTGTAATTTGTAGCTATCAATAAATAGTCACTGTCTGTCATTTTATAAAAAAATATCATACAACCTTACTAAGATTATAAATACTAAAGTTTAGATGGATGGATTGATGTTTGTTAGAAGATGTATCCCGAACGGCTTAATGGATCTTACTGAAATTTGGCATAGAGGAAGAATGTAGTCGGGAAAATCATATAGGCTACTGATAAACTATTTTTTTAAATTCCTTGTAGACAAACGAAGTCGCGGGTAAAAGCTAGTCAGTTATAATTCAGGGCGACTATCATAAAAAAATTAGTTTTTCGTATTTAAAGATGTATACCTACATAGATAAAAATGTTAACTAATTGCTTTAATCATTAACTACCGACGTAAATTATTAAAACAAATAGAGTATTTTGGAACGCGTTCCCTAGGTCTTACAATGCAATCTTCGGAGGGTTCTTTAATATACGTTTTGGTATTTTTACAAAACACTATATTCCAGCATATACTGCTGAAGGAGACCTCCCACATATCGATAGCTTCGGCTAACCGCACAAGTCGTTGTTGCGGTAGGCGGGTACCTTAAACGTTTATAAACAAGTTTGCTGTTTCTGGAAGTAATAAATTGCCTTTACTTTCTGAAAGGCTGTCCACCTGTCATGATAATACAAAGACTTCTCTCTAAAGGTAACTTCAAACTTCGTACACAAACAACTTTCACTTTTAAATAGATTATTATAGTAATTATAATGGTTTAGATTAAGGATATACAGTCGAACTTGTATAAGCGAGAAGCCTCTCTATAGACAAGCGAGAAAAGCAACGCGGTCCCTTTGACTCTCGCTTATCCGGGTTCGACTGTATTGTGATATCTGCAGACATTTGAGACAGTTTATTCCTTAACTTAGCACTAATAAAGTAATAATATGAAATAGAAGCGTTAAATATAACTGCAGTAAAACCTTTACTGCTATACATTTTGTCGAGTTATATTAATAAAATAATTGCAATCTATTGGTCTTTGAATAAATATGCGAATAATAAAATAAAGAAAGTTACATGTTTTCCCAGAAATTATAGAAACATTTTTCATTATTTTATAAACCTTAAGATACAACAAACCTTTGTTACTTTTATTTTAAATACATTACATTCCTCCGGCATTCAATTTAAAAATTTTTCCCGATAATAATTCCCATTACTGAAAATACGGGATTTAATCATGATTGTATTATCCACGAATTCTATTAATATTGGTTACACAAAACAATGGATAAGGTAAACTAGGTTACAAAGCAATAAATTCAAACATATTCAGGTATATTAAATAATTCATGGATATTGTTGAATAAATCTACTTCATTACCTATTCGTAATTTCAGCTTCAATTTGTAGTGATAGTAAAATGAAGGCTTCGGTTGTGTTTATATTCATATTCAACTAAGTAAATGCCTTCGGGGACGGACGCTCGTAGAAAATTGATTTCGACGTAACCGACTGACATCTGGGTAGCCATTGTTAAGGTTTCAAGTTTATGTAATGCTATTATAATAAACCTGGTACAGAAAAAATGTTATTCTCACGTCTATTAGGTATTTTACTCGGGAAAAAGATGAAAGATAATATCTTAGGTGAGGTTAATGGACTTCAAATGTCATCGTTGACCCATTACGAGCCCCCGAAAGTTTTACTCTGACAGGCCCAATTTGCATTACGTTTTTCCTAATCGTTAAGCTTGGAAATAATTGATAACATTATACCTAGGACACGGACATTTTTTTCGCGAATTCATGAATTTTCATCTCACATTTAACCATTTAAAAATATTATTTAAAGTAATCTCGCATCATAGATTATTTGTAATAGTCTTTAAACAATGTATTTAGTAAGTACCTACTTAATACTTATGAACTTATGATATACTGTTTCATACACAAGTTAGTAAATGTTATTAAGTAGTTAGTTCCGATATAACGTCACGGCAGCGCTTCTAACTTCACCGCAAACATTTGCTCTAGCTTGACGTGCGCTGAACTGTAATGGTGCAATATGTTACACATGTTTGTATTGTGTCGAGCAATAATCGGTTATATGTGCTAATGTATACTTCACGGCCGCTAATCAATGTTTAAACATTAATTATGTTACTGCAGACTTAATATTTCTCTAACAACAATTCTACCGTAAAATTCGCCATAACAACGTTGAATGAGCGATAAGAACTTAAAGTCTGCAAATAATAATAACACGTAGTACAGTTGCTATGAATTATATAAATACAATGGGACGAATAGGTTGATTTTGTTAAGTCGTTATGTTGGACAACGTAACAGTGCAACTCTTAAAAAAGAACTTTTATATTTTGAGTTTATCATTTATTCCAAAGTCAACTAGATGTGAAACAGTAAAACAATCACCGTACGAACGGGAATGTTATTTAGTTTAATACTCGGTGCTATGAGCCGGCTGTACATTTTAAAAGCTGGCACATTGTTCGGTGCGAAACTGTGCCGGTTTTGTTAGTAAATAGCAAATACTTATGTGCTTATCGAACGTCACACGAGTTGAACGTAACCAACGCACCGATAAGCCATATCAGACATGCAAAGGAAATTTAAACCTTGATGACACTCCGGCTTTAAATACCATAGCAAGATTGATATCATTGGATGTATCTTTGTAAATGTATTTTAATGTTAATATTAAACCGGTTCGGAGTTAGAGGAACTGTTTTAAAAGATTATCACTGTAATGTAATAAGATTCAGAGATGTTTAAAGATATGATGTTAGGTTCACACGGGTTAGGACAAATAAAAAAAATAGGGATCTTGCACCGCTGATTACAGCTCGTATCGCTCGTGTTAACTTTGAAACTCATTAGTGTGGATACAAATGACATTAATGTTAAATTGGATATTACAGACATTGTAAAATTTAAATTAAAATCTTTCATATTAAAATTTGGCCGTTGAAAAAGTAGCAACTTTACTGAAAATATAAAGATAATAACAGAAAATAGACGAAAGTCAATGCAAAGGAGCATTAAAGATGTAGTCGGGGCTCACGAGTGAATATAACTGTCAGATGCACTGAAATTACAGCTGGCGCGGGAACGCGAGCGTGAAGAGGGGAGGGTAGAAAGGGGGGACTGAGGGTGGTCACGGCGAACAATCGGTAAGAGTACCGTAATCAAATTTTAAGCTGAACTTCTATGAACGCCGTATTAGGAACTCATAACCCTAATCTTGTTATATCATTACTTTTTGTATTAAGTATTTAACACAATTTATAGTTTGCATTAATAGTTTACTTTACACCGAACCGGAATGTGTGTATTTATAGTTCTGCATCGTAAATATTGCTGAAGTATGTGGTAAGTGCTTGATATAGTGTAGACTATTAGACATGAATAAATCGGATATTTCATTTAACATAGTTCAAAGTATCCGCAGCACGCAAATAATAAATTTATTTAATGATGAACTTTACAAGCGATTTGCTTCACGAGTATCTAACACGCAACATGCACCACAACATATTAAGTTTGTTAATTTATTATTTTTGTAAGTGATATCTTGTGCCTGTTTTATTTTCGCATTACTATACCGAAATGTAAACCAATATGGAAATGAATCTGAGACTGGTTATAAAATACCTAATTAGGAATATATAAACATAAAAACACGTTTAAAATAGAATAAATTTATATCGCATTTTAATTATTATGTTTCAGAACCTAAAAAAAAATCTTAAATTAATATTAATAACAATTCTTAAGTGCCATATCGAATAAAGTATGCAAAAATAGATGTAGCTTGGCATTTCGACGTTATCTAATGTCAATTAAAATTTATCAAATACATTTCGTAATCTAATACTTTGCTTTATAGAAAACTGTTGACGACAACAGATAAAGTAATTTATACTGCATTATGACAGTCGAGTCAGTTTGGTGGTCATCAAATTTTGTGATGCCAGGTAAATTTCCATCAACGAAGACTACTTATAGTAAATTTTTATATCAATGAAACTTATGGATTTTGAACTTCATTAAAGAGATGCGAACAAGGATGCGCTTGATATCTCTATCGAATTTAAAGTATCTCTAATTAAATTCGAAACGGATACAGTTTTTTATGCAATGACATTAAAATGAAACAATGAACGTCTCTTTTGTTCGTTCCTTTAATGTAAACTAAATGTGTAATAAAATGCAGTGACACGTAATTAGGTTCTAACCTTGAGAAAGTATTTATATTAATAAAATATAATGTTTTAGTCTTGTTATGAAGTTTAATGTTAATTAGAAAGGAAGAAATCGCTTTGTAAAAATTGCAGCGTTTCAGTCCCATTTATATTCACAAACTAAGCGTACTAGAATATAAATGCAGTAACGGTTGAATTAAATATAACCAGGAGCGTGTTTATAACAACAGGTATAAAACAAAGCAACAATCATTCCGACTTCCGCCTTCCCTCCTTACACCATTTGTTTGCATGCTCGGCTAGTTGATAAAAAAAAACTTTTTTACGGCAACTGCACAGCTTTGCTTCTTCTCTAAAACATTTTTTTTGTTGAGATAAAAGGCACTCGAATTGAGTTGCCACTGGTACAAAGGATTTGAACTGCATTTATATTCTTTTTATCCTAACTTTTTGCTCTACAACAGTCGTCACATAATTACATTTTTTAAATTTATTTCGCAGGAATTCATCGCAAGCTTATACAAGCGTTATAAAACTAGTTACTACATTTAAATAGAGAAGAATAGGAATGTTAAATACAAGTAACATTTCGCTCAGCAAACAGTTTCGTAATGGGCGAAGTTTAATCGCAACTAACTTCCTACACTTATTTCGACTAGTGTCGACAACTTTGTACAATTTAAGGAACAGCATGGGCGGTAATAAAAGCAGAAGGCAGCGGTTTAAACTTTTCCCAGGTAAGTATTTATGTGACGACGTGCTAACATTGAGCCCCGGGGAGCTCCGAGGGGACTGGGGGGTGTCGCGGGGTGTCTGAAGACGAGACACTCGGTCGCCGCTCCCGCTCATGCTTCGTCTTATAAAACTTATATTGATTTTGTTTAGGCACACGTTGGCGCTCAATCAAGTATACATATGTTAGCTTATGTCATATTATTTTATTGAAATGCTGATATTAGTCTACAAATTAGTTTTAATTCGATAGAATGTATAACAGTGCAGTAATAGCATTTAGAGATTGTAAGCCTTATCCTTTAATCTTATATGATTACTTTTTTAACAAGAGATACCAAGTTTTTGTGATAAATAATACATTGAAGCCCGTGACCCGAAACGATTCTGGTAGATATGGACTTTAAAATGTATTACAAACAACACTTTGACCTCACTTTTTCCAAATAAAGCTTGCTGTAATCAGGTAAATTCAATTTCGTTAAGGTCATCAGACCGAAGGTTGACAAGTATCATCCTACAATTCACTTTTATTAAATTGCAAAAAATGATTCGATGAACCATTACAATTTATTTTAACTAGCTGTCGTCCGCAACTCCGTCCGCGCGGAATTAAAAAAAACTTAGTAGCCTATGTGTTCTACATGTATACCAAATTCATCGAGATTCTTGCATCCGTTCTGAAGATACCTTGTAACAAACATCCATTTATCAATTCGCATTTATATTAGTAAAATAATACATATTTGCAAAGATTTTTAATAACAATAAAGACATTGTAAGCATTTAATCACCACAATTGATTGTGAAAACCATTAAGTTGCAATAATACGTTGCAACCTGTTGGAAGTTCATCAAATTATCTTATAATCATAAATAAATCTTACTTATTTGCTACAATTTATATAAATCTACACTGAATCTAAGCAGTAAATATTTTAAGATGATGTCATTTTATTTACAGTTTATATTATTGTAAAAACGTGGCGTAAAAGACTAATTCCGTTAGAACGGAAAAGTTCTCACACATTTCGTGTTGTCAGAACTCTATAATATAAAAAGTACGTTAGGTTAGCAACGGAGCGGATTAAAAGTATCATGACACTGGTTAATTCGATAAGGTCCTTGATTGAAGCGGGGACAGGGTAAGCGCTGCGTGGGAAATAAATTCATTTACCTCATACCTACTCATTGTTTTTGTAGCCGGTGGCCGCCGACCGCTCCGATGACACGGTCACGCTGCCGTCAGTTTTTAATTCAACGCCTTTTATTGAAATAATTTTAAGTACAGGCACGTACGTTAATGCTCCTTAAACCTTTTATCTAACTATACTATTTAAATTGCAATTGGAAGTTAATTTGAACTTATTAAGATTCGATATAATTGAGTCTAAAAAAAGAAATAATAGGCCATACTCTTATATAAATAATGTTAATTCTTATATTAAAATTTGATTGTGTACAATTTAAATTTGGAAAATTATAATTTTATGTTAAGTTTCAATTGTTTGACACATAATTATGAGTTTTAAATAAAAACTAAGGCTTACATAAATACTCTTATAGACGAAGAATATCTTTTTTGCTTCAAATTATCCATTATTAAGTTGCTTGTTCAAAACAACACACGATAGACCTTTAGAACGTAATTACAGATAATCTGAGAATGGAAGTTAATAAAAAATATTAATTCTTAATTGATAAAGCAAATGATAGATTTTAGTTTTATTTTTAATAGAGGCTGACATCATGCAACAAAAGAGGTCAAAAAGGATTCGCAGTATTCATCATTACAGAGGTCCCACGCAAGACGTAGGCTAGTATCAAATTTTAAACGACGGCCTTGGAAACCAATACTGCTATATATTGTATGACCGATAAATTCCTTTACTTTATACACACGATCATAATACTGTAAGATGGATTTGTAAGACGTATGACGAAAGCGAACTCCAATATTTTATAGCTGACAGATGTCCATTAATTGATATTATGATTTAACCAAATTTAGAGATGAGAAGCTCTTCATAAATTTAACTTAACAAGTTAAAGAACGGTTTAAAAACCCGATTTGAAAGGCGGGAAATGCGGTTTACTAGTTTAGCTTCGGATTATCTCGGATTACCTACTCGATCTTTAATGTATAATATTGACTAACAAATTTAGCTTTATCATTTCATCATAGGTAAATTAGCTCATTTGAATGTGCACTATTGGGAATTAGACTAAAAAATCATCAAAGAATTTTTTTGAATTGGACTTAAAAATAAAAAAAATCATACTTATATTCTTAATCTTACTGATATTAAATGCGAATGTTTAGATGGATAGGTGTCTGTTTGAAGGTATCTTCGGAACGGCTCAACGGATCTTGATGAAATTTGGCACAGATGTAGAAAATAGTCTGTAAAAACACATAGGCTATTTATTATGTTTTTTCTTTAAATTCGCGCGGACGGAGTCGCGGGCGAAAGCTAGTACTAAGATATAAATACGACACCCACTAGTCAAGACAGTCAACTTACGCGAAAGTAAATATTTTAACTAATATTGTTTAAATCCGCTCAAAGTAATTTTTGTATAACCTTCTGCTATACACAATTTGTTTGTCTCGTCTCAATATGTTGACGAAACTTTTTTTTTTAAGAAAACGAAGAAGGCATTGATCGCCGGGTCAGAGAGGACAACCGATTAGAAAGTATATACGACAAGATTATGTTTCTTTGGTGTTTAACTACAAAATTATTTTACATTTACTTTTAAAACTGACTACTAATGTAAGCAGCGATCTGTTCGTATTATTTGTTATGATTGAATTAATTTAACGGATATTTATTACAGTTACATTAAGAATTCATTGTTTTATTGTTTGGCAACAAACACAACATATAATTTGTATTTATGACGTGTATGCTATCATTTAACATTGTATTATTACCGATTTCCAAAAAAAAAAACCGAGTCCCACTTACGGTTGTTGACCATATGCTAGCTGTTTGGCTTTCGTAATTTTTTGCAAAAAAAACTGGTTTTACACAGAAAACTGCTTGCATTGTGTGCAAAAATTGCATAAACGTTGCACACCGCATGTGGTGAATTAAATAGGAGCAAAGAAACCTGTTCGGGCCTATAATATACGCGCGCACTCCAAACGGCAGACCCGTCGCCATAATTTAGAACGTTAGCGCAGAATTCTCGTTTTATTGTATATGACTTCAGCATACAAGACAAATTCTCGCCTGTGTTCGAACCTAAATGTACATAAACGAGCGAAAGCTCACTTAGACCAAATTTACACTTAGTGGGAGACCACAGCAGTGCACTCTACTGTACTGTCGATGTCGCCACACACGTCAGCTGCTCATAATGGCAATACTATTTACAACACATCGACGACAAATCCACTCAGAAATTGACTGCATATCACTGTATTATCGTTCACATTAATTTATATCGACATATTTAACTTGGTAAATAAGAGTACTTAGAGTTCATTCAATAGGTCATTGCACTTCCGAGACGACGTCCAAGCTATTACGAAGCGCCGTTTTCATAATGGAATTCACAAAAAGAAGACTATTAAATTTTGCAAAATTAATCAATTTGTTACGATATCGTTATGATTTGATAAAGTTAATTGGACGCAGATAAATGTCTGTAAATTATTTTATTGTATTTGAGTAAATAGAATTGTAATACATATAGGTAGAACTTGACTTGCATTATGTAAATGTAAACAATAGCAGTGGATCTTCATTTGAGATAATAATAAATACTTTTTGCGATATATACCTGCCACTTAGTTCCCATGCACTTGTTCTACAAAGAAAACTTCTAAAGATGTAAAACAGAGTATACATGCTATGTAAATGTATTACCTCGAGATCTTCATAGGTGCGAAATGCCATTATGGCGAAACCATCAATGATATCTTCTTCCCCGAGCGGCTCCTTCGACTTCTTTCTCCTGGCTGGAGGACGAGGCGGCTTCTCTCTCGCCGGAGACTCGTCCTCCCCGCTGTCCCCATCCTTAACTTTGCTCTCTCGCTGTGCTTGCATGCGCTGCGCCCGCTCCCTTCGCCTATTTCTTTGATTGCGCTGCTTCACTTCGTTTTCCATCGTTCGCACATTATTCGAAACACCCGACCACCGTGCTTCACTACACTAAAGTCCGCACTACACTTTTATCACACATTGTATACCTTGTTTTTATGCCTTGTAATTCGACGAATTACAAATACAGCCCTCAGAAAAAGACACTAGTCGTTTCCAATGGCGGATCGTACACCGTTGCCGCATTGCAAGTAAAATGGCCGCGTAACACTCAATGTGCTGTATTATTTCACATTTACGTAAATGGGGACATAATTACACTTATACTAGAATATACTACAATAAAATTTAACAAGAAGTAAGACAATAAAACGATAAATTAGATTTATACATTATTCTCTGTGTTCGGAATCAGTCAATAGTCAATACAATGAAAGGTGTTGCACGACGCCAACGCTGCGTTGCGGTCGCGATGGTGAACTAAAACATGGCTGCCAACATAACGCAAAGAACATTCCGCGATATCGGGCGTCATTGGCAATGTGGCTATCGCTTGTACTCTTCTAACACTAATGGGGTTCTCTTTCTATGTCATAAAATTTATGTCATTTTGTTGACCTATTTTACACCTAATTGGTAAGATTTATACACAAATTGTTACTTAGGACATAAATAATATATTTACATATTTACAGACTTCCTATATATTGAACATAATTTAAATATCGACTTAAAATAAATTAAATCGTCGAGTTTATGCACGTAGAATTTTTATTATTTAAGTTGGTACCTTGGAGTATGAAAACGTTGAATGTATTGCAATACACATATTCTAAATGTTTCACGGAATTTTAGATCATAACACTTAGGAGGAAGGTCTGATTTGTGTTTATATTTTGATTTTGAGAGGTGTTCTGTGTTACCAGTTTGTAAGGAGTGAGTTGTGAAGTTTGCGCATGTGCGCATTTGACATTTTGGGCAGGACACGTTCAAGTTTATATTTTGTTTTTAGATTTTGGAATTTCATGCGACATAAAAAATTGATTTTCAGAAACATTTAAAGAAGAAATCAAATATTAACGAATAAGTTTTTTGTACTGAATTAAAAAAAAATCTTTGTGAACTTGAATTTTCTGCTAATTATTTAATTACATATTTATTTTTTGTAATAGTCAATGTGGTCTTTTATGACTATAATATATTGATTTTATTCTTTAGATAACTCAGTGTGTATGAATAACTTTTTTCCATACTACATTACATTACATTTCTTTCTTGCCCTTAACCCCAAAGAGGGTTAGGCAGAGATCGTGGATTTCTATTTAGCGCGATTTTGTGTCAGGTGTTGTAAAAAACTTGTTAGTTGGATCTGGCTATAATCTAAGTTGTACCAGGTACAAAGTTTAATCCGTCTCTTGAAACCATGATAATGAGGACATTTATTTTATTTTACTTATTTTATAAAGTTAAAAATGATAATGTTTTAAAGCGTTCTATTAATATGATTAAATAGATTATGTAGATTACTTAGTGGAATGGTTGATGATGAATATTTTAATATTCAGAAACATTAAATTAACATAATTATTACGCATGGAGTGTTCGATACATAACATTAATATGGATTCCTAATTTCTTATCAGTTGTTCGTGTGATTTGACGGAGAGAGGTCGTGTAATCTTACGATACTCGAAGTAACTTTGGTTTTATAAAAACATATTTATTAACTCGTTGATTCCCAAAGTGCGTCAGTCATTGCTGTTTATTTAACATGGTATGATTTTATAGTATACAGTTTAACAAAATGTTATGCTTTTAAAATTGTAATAATGTTGCCGGTTTTCTACAAGCCTTTGTTTTTACACTCGTAATAAAAACGGTAAATGAGTAAGGTCGTTACTATAAATGTCACGGTCATTATTAATTTTTCAGATGTTATGGGCCGGCAAAATAATTCGTGTGATTTATAATTTATTCGAATTTAAAAATGACTCATAATTAATTTTTGTATTAACTTGCAAGTAATGTCGATTAGTCTCTATCTCTTAATCTCCTTATGCTATTAGCTTTTGGTGTAAAGTTCACCTATTTTTAAATGTAAAAACAATGTTTTGAAATCTTTAAGTGCTTATTAAATTTTTTATAAACGCCCGACGGAAGCATATTTTTGTTTTCTATTTAATATTTATGTTGAACAACTTTAATAACGTCTGTACACGCTTCGCGAAGGGGAGGTAAACGGTGTTCGTTTTACGACGTGAACTTACATTCCATTGTTTATATTCTATAAATCACCGACATGCACGTCCCCCTATTCCACGGTCATTGAATTGATTTTGATTTTTAAAGTCATAAAAGAAAGCGGCAATGTTCTTCGTTTAGTTAATTATTTCCCAAATAAAAGCTATTATTTTGGAGCGTTAAATCGGGTCACATAATGGTCTTATTAAAACATTACATATTCATAATTCCTCACTAAGGGAGACAACTTTATGACTATGAGTACGGCAGTTAAATGCAACTTAATCATTACCACATGTATTACAACAAACGTCTTACAGTTTTTGTCCACGTTCCTAGATGTGTATGATAGCTCGTATATATTTCAGTTGAACAGTCTTTTCGGAATTCTTCTCAGATCGAAAACCTAAGTCTTCATAAGTCCCAACCAGTGATTTTATCATGACAACAAATCAATTTTCATTTATTTCCTACCATTGGAAGTTTAATAAAAATACCTTTTATTATATTTATTGTTTCAGCTATTAAAAATGTCAGTGACAGGTATAAATCGTGCTATTATAATGACTTCGATTGTTGGTATATTGATATCGACGTATGCACTGTACGTAGAGATGGCAGCCGAGGCGCAGCCCGGCTACAAGGCCCTTTGCGACATTTCTGAACACGCGAGTTGTACGCGAGTGCTTACATCAGAGTTAGTATTACTTTCCTTCTTTCTAGTAGTCGCCCGAAACATTATCCGTGTGGGATAAAAAGAAGTGGTTTATACTCTATGACATACTTTAATTTATCTCTGTTCCACATCCCGATCTGTTTAGCTTTTATGGAGCTACGTAGTAACAAACGGCGATACTTCACACAAGTTCAACATCTAGCATTACGCCATTTCAATGGCCGTTCTTGAAATGTAGAAAGAAATGTATTGGTTGCACTTTTATTTATTTGCAGCAACATGTATTTTATAATAAAATAAAAGCGAATGTTTAGATGGATGGATGGGTGTTTCTTACAAAGTATCTCCAGAACGGTTTCATAGATCTCGATGAAATTTGGTGTAGATGTAGAACACAGTCTGGAAGTACACATAGACTATAAAATTAAGTTTTTTTTAATTCTGCGCGGACGGAGTTGCGGGCGACAGCTAGTATTGTTATGAATTTCAGCCATATTTTAAAATTTAAAAACATCAATGTATTTTGTGTTAAAGTTAGATGGATGGATGTTTGTTAGAAAGTATCTTCGGAATGGCTCAACGGATCTTGATTAAATTTTGCAGAAAGAGTACATAGGCACATGGCATATTTTTTTAAACGGACAACTAGTTATACATAAAATATGCAATGATAATAATTAATATAATTTTAGCGACTATCCTATAAAAGTATTTACTTGCTAGATCAGTAACAATTTTGACCAATTTATTTTTGATAATAACATTTTTAATATTTGTTTCAGATTTTCTAAAGGATTTGGTTTTGTAGCCGAAGATTCATCTTTCGAGGTTCCTAACTGTATATACGGAGTTGTCTTTTATTGCATTGTCATATTTTTATGTAAGTTTTTTTTTATATTACTTTTATACCTACTAATCATGTTACAGGCTTCTATCCATATGGAGACATTTTTAAATAGCAATCGATTATAGATTAATAACTCCAATGTAAGGAGATATTCTGTAACATAACTGGAACAGAAAAAATAATTGGAATAAATAACATAATAGGAGTGTTATTCATAGTTGTTTTAGACAGTTGCAAATTAAAATTCTATTTGAGCATTTGTAAGTGACCACCTTGTCTAATAAAAAAAAGATGCTAATTGAATGATCGGAACAAAAACTACTGGGAGCAGCTTGCGTGTGAATAATACGTAGACGATAATAATTGATTGCTAATAACATAAAGCGAATAAATTGCCGTATTACGGACTCAAGTCAAGTATTATTTTTTTGATGGGTTATTATATTATAGTTATTTTTTTTAATTAAGAAAGAAATAAAAAAACATTTATTGCCACAAAAAGAATATATTACTAAAAAACACACACATACAAAAATTAAAACCTTATTGGAGTGACGAGAGTATTTAAATAAATAAAATATTTTATTTTAAGGCAAAACGAAAAACACCTATTTGTCTAGTCTTCTTGAATTGTATTCATTTTATTTCTGAGTACCCGTTATTTTTTACTGTCTTCTATTTCACTTCATTAATAACAAACAAAATATGTTATTGAAATAATTTAAATATTACGAATACTAATAATTCAAATTAATAGATGTATTAAATTATAAAATAAGGATCTAATTCTACAGTAATTACTGACACAAATTATTTAAGACATCATCGGCTAAATTGCAATCACGTAATTTGTCACAAGACATTCATCTTGTCCACCTTTCCCTGATTTAGTGCTTTGAGGAGGCAATTTTCACGTCAACATAATTCATGTTTAGAATCCGTGACTCTTGCAGAATACTCTGGCTTGTGCAAATTGCTTACTGAGATTATTTGCCCACTATGATTATTTGCCCACTATGATTATTTGCCCACTACGATTATTTGCCCACTGTGAATATTGGCTTACACCGCTTATTTGGTAGCTCACGAGCTGTGAGTAACTGTTATCGTAAAGTTCTTACAGCGGTCTATTCCTGGGAAGTGAGAAAGATTTCGAATACGATTCGCACGTAAAGCACTTTATTGCTGTGCACTTAACCACTTGAATTTCGTAAACGTGTTAAGTATTCAAGGTTGCTTTATGTAATACGTGCTTTTTTGAATCCTAAAATTAGGATGCTGATAAATTTATCTATAAGATTTTATATGTCGACAAAAAGCAAGCAGCTCTCACGTTAAATCACGTGACAGTTATTTTGTACTTATTTTTTTACTTGCTATCGATTAGTTTTGTGGTTTCGCCATGTTTCATGTTACATTGGCAACATTACATCGGACACTGTGAAATTCTGTAATAAGTATGTTTTCATTTTAACTAATTGAGGTTTTATTTTATTTTACAGCAACATTTGATCAGGCAGCAGTAGTGCGTCTTCAACAGTTCCTGTGCCTAGCAGCGGCGGCGTCCTGTGTGTACCTCGCTTACCTCTTACTGTTTGTGCTCTTCGATTTTTGTATAGTTTGCGTTTCAACGTATGTAGTTAACGGTATGCTTCTAGTCTTTGTAAATAAGAAGATAAATTTTCTGGCTGCAAAAAATAAGTAAGCAAATTGCGAAGATTGAATTTGAAATATATTTAAAACATAAAGTATGCGAGCTTTACAATTATTTAGTGCATTGTAGCGCCATCTAGTGCTCAGTATATCAATAAATTTTTAGCGCCATCTATTGTAGAGTAGCGAGTTAGTTCATAGATGGCGGGCTTTTAAAATATATGACTATTCTCGCGCTTAGCCTAAATATAGCATTTAACCGAATCTTAAATTATAGAAAATAAACAGAACACAATTCAATTTCTTTGTTAAAATTATAAATGAGACGTCTTGTTTGCTGAACAGTGTATAAAGTCACCTCCAAAGATTAAAAGTAAAAATTAGACCTAAGGCATTTTAGTTATACTCGTACATTTTATTATTTTGTGCTATAATATTAAACTATATTCTAGACTAATTATTGTTTACCCAAAAATTATATCTAAAAATGAAATAATCAGTAATTAAAATTGGAAATTATCTGTATGTAATATAAAAAAATATCGTACTTCATGAACTATATTTGCGTTGCTTATAAAGAAAAACTATTTTTTTTTCTGTATATCCGCTACACAGAATTTGACGGGACTTTTACTGGAAGGTAGCTGATGTATGCCGAAGTAACTTAGAGTATTTTTTTTTAATTCCACGGTGACGAAGTCACGCGTCACAGCTAGTGAATTTCCAAAAATTGACCCCTTCTACCGTAATATTATGTTGATTTTATAAAAAAATTACATTAGATTATTATTATTAAGTTATTTGTTTGCAAGTAATGCAAGATTTCCTTGCGTAGTTTTATTGCGTATGAGTGCGCAGGCGCGGACGTGATCGCCATATCGGCGACGCGTTTACGCCGACGCAAAACGTCCTGCCGATCCTTGTTTGATTAGCGCTGCGATTTTGATCTCAGTCTAACTTTATAACTGTTTTTGTTGCTACTATTTTAACGTTTTACATTATATAAAATTACTATAAAAATTATTTTGCTACTAAGTTAAGGTGAATTTCTACTGTTGTGACACATGTAATAAAAACAATATTGCAAACTCTCTCATTATTTGATTTAAAGAAATTGTAATGTAAAATTGTAACACGGTTGTTCGTTATTTGTACACATGTTATAAAGAAAAAAAAACGGATGCACTTGATGGTGTGTGATACAAACACTAACGTCTATCTACTATCGAGACATTAATCATTTTCCTCGCAAAATCACAGTCATCGCGACTGAAAATATGCTTTGTGGTTGTCATCGTATTTTTGCAAAACGGAACCGGCGTAGTGACAATGGTACATTGTATTAACGCATATCGTAGTGTCAACGAAATTTTCTCATACAAATTTATCTTTATCATTCACATGTGATGTGTTTTAGACATATTTTTCATAACCATAACAAACCTTTTTCCCGACAACAAGCATTGAAAATTTCTACTTTATAGTCATTTAAGTAAACTTTAACAAAGACACTCCTTATTTAATCAACTATATCCGTGGACGTAACTTTGAATCTAAGTTACATCCTTATAAAGAATATGGTAACTTGACAACCTTTGTAAGCATACTTAAGTTGTACTCATAGCTAGAGTCATTATTGAAAGAAAATGCATGCCTTGACGCGATATACATACATTGTCAAGGAAAAACAATGAGTATGTTTTTTGCTACATACATTTTTATAAGGTCACAAACGAGCAACCGGCCACCGGAATTCCCCAAAATAACTAAGTGAACGCTGTCCATAGAAATCCGCATACAGAGGAGAGTATTAAAAGGGGATATATCCCCTGTCTATGCGGCCCGTTTCCTTGCAAAATCTACTTCGTATGCGAAAAGGGTGAAAAGGGGAAGAGGACTAAAGTTAGGCCTCCGGACGAAACACGGAATAACTTCCACTTCACTGCATCTTCTGTGTGGTCGTAGTATTATACCGGTCGAGTCGGCTAATTCGTGCGAAAAATGTTGTAGCGGGCTGGGCTCAACCACTGTTAATTTTTAAACACATCAAAACTACCACCAATGTTACAAGCTTGAGCGATTGACTTTCCGCTTCTTTTAATCTTGAATAACCGTGGCCTCCACTGCATACGACATGAAAAATTGCGTTACACCGCTAACATAAACAAAAAGAGAAAAGTAACCGTAGAACTCAACTGCAGTGCCTCTTTCATTCTCCTTGACATAATAAAGTCTTGAGCCCGATAGGGGGCGCTGTACAAATCTAATACAAATTTTGTCGTTGACATTACGAATACTTTCTCGACCCTCAGTATGTAATTCTACAGTAACGATTGTCGATTCAATAGTGCTGTACTGTTGCTGCTCTGCTACATTATGATACTTGGTGGTGGATGACATTACATATAAGAGGTTTGCCACGGGTTTATTATGATGATAAATAATTTTAAATGAGGAGAAAAGATTAACAAGTCAGTTCTTTTTGATCACCTTGAGAGATTTCTGCCTTGGCCTTGCTTCTCTCCGCATTCTTTGGCGTATTATAAAGAATTGTTTGCGGAATTTTCGACAAAAAACATGCTTCATTTCGTACATTATGATAGAATTAGAATAATAGGCGACTAAATACAATAAACTTTTCTGTTGGTTTTCTGTGAATATTCTTTTGCAACTGAATAAATTACAATACTATGATTCTCTATCTTTAATTTGTTTTCACTTCTGGCAGTTTACATTTAGATTGTTGGTTTTCATTTGTTATTTTTCTAAGATTAAAAAGACGACATTAAAACTATTACCTATTTGACAGTTTATAAATGTATCGTTACGGAATGTAAACAAAGCTTGTTCTTCACGTTCTATTTAAGTCCGTTTTGGCGCGTAAATATGTCACGGACCATAATTTGTTAAGTTCTTGTAACCTTATCCGCGATATGATTCACGATGTTGATATTTTTACGGCACGGTTAGTTGCGCGTTCTTCCAAATTTGCACACAAAGCTTTGCCTACGCGCGCTTCGTAATAACAAGTCGGTATACGTTATAACATAATTATCCACTACCAGTTTAGCCTACGCCGCTATGCCTTATTTAGACGAACACCTTGGAGTTCGAATGCTTTCGTCCTTTAAATAAGTTTTTGGTGTAACTTACTTTTAATCTGACCTGTTGAACGCTATGAGTGACTGTAAAATTTTGCTTTATATGTTGCTGTAATTTTCCATGATTTTTTTAATTTTCGCACTTCATTATGTGATTTGTGGCCTGAACTACTTATCCGATTTAAAAGTGTGAGGTGTTATTTAATTTATTTAATCAGGATTCATCTTGATTTAATTAAAATACATGAAAGTTTATTTAATATTCTAATTTCATTGTCTTATCGCAAGTTTATATAGCGTTCGTAAAAATGCAACACTAAACATTTTTTATATCTAAATTTGTTTGGTAAAAGATAAAATAATTTAATGGCTTCAATTAACAAAAACAAAATCAGTAAAATCGGCTACCTATTTTATCTCGATTAAGTTGTAAATTTTGTTTTACAACATGTTTTATATCAGCATACTTAAAAGGCAAAACAACCATGTTTATGGCAGAGTGTTAATAGATTTATGGAATTTAATTAACGAAAAGATTTAATTACCGTGGTATGGTTTTAGGCAAGAAGTCAAAAACATTTTTCTTGAAACTAAAATGTGTATGTTACAACTGGTAGAATAAAAATGGGTAAAAAAAATGTCATACAAAAATTTACCTTCCAGTTGGTACTACAGTTCCAAATTTGTTTTTAATATTGTAAGGCCATGTATTCTAAAATTAACATATACGTAAATATTCTTATATTATGACATATTTAACATATAATATCGTTTAAGTAAGGAGGGAAAAAAAAGATTTTAAAACGTAAGAACACCAACGAATACGAAAGCTATCAAATTATCATTAATTTCACGGGTAAAGTAACAATCTTAAAGCAAATGTGGGGCCGGTTTTAAAAACATTAGAAATTATTAACTTCTCTTTTTAGGAACCTGTTACAAAATACATTTCTGATTCAGGTTCAAGGTGTTTTATAAATTAAGCTGTTGCCCGCGGCTCCGTCCGCGCGGAATTAAAAAATCTAGTAATAAATGTGTCAACGGGGATAGTGTAGCTTCTCAACAGTGGTAGAACTTTTAAATCGGATCAGTAGTTTCGGAGCCTATTCAATGCCGTCCGCGCGGAATTAAAAAATCTAGTAATAAACATGTCAACGGGGATAGTGTAGCTTCTCAACAGTGGAAGAACTTTTAAATCGGTTCAGTAGTTTCGGAGCCTATTCAATGCAAACAAACAAACAAACAATGAAATCTTTCCTCTTATTAATATTAGTATATATTATTCTTCATCATTTATTAGATTTTTTTTATTTGTCTCTATCCAAGGTTAGCGTTTTACGAATATCAATAAGTATAAGATATAAATTATGTTTAAAGTGTTTTTAAAATCCGTTGCTATAAATGTTAAGTGTGAAGTTTTTCCATAAGTTATGGGACTTAATGCTGACTCCTAGTCGTTAAGTGGTTTCTTTAGTGTAGTTTTATAAGAGAACCTACACTAAAACATAAGTGTCCAAATACAGAGTTTGTCAGTTACTTATTACAATTATATAATAAAAAAAAGTAATAAGTAGATAGTATATGTGTTTTTCCAGATTATATTTTATATTTGTGCCAAATTTCTTCAAGATCTGTTGTCCTGTTCCGGAGATATCTTCAAACAAACATCCGTCCATCTAAACTTTCGCATCTATATATATAAAAGAAAATTGTGTTAGTTACAATATTTATAACTCAAGAACGGCTGAATCGATTTGACTGAAAATTGGTGGGCAGGTAGCTTAGAACCAGGAAACGGACATAGGATAATTTTTACCCCGTTTTCTATTTATTTTTTATTCCGCGCGGACGGAGTCGCGGGTAAAAGCTAGTTTATAATAGTAGTAACATCATTACCATCATCATTGGCCTTTGTCTGCCTACCGCTGGACATATGCCTTCATCAATGCCTTCCAAGATATGCAGTCCTTACTTTCCGCGTTTTAGATTATGTAAACATATTTATCCCGGTATTTTGACAGGAATTCCAAAAAGATTTCTAATAACGTATAACATACTCAATAAACAATATCAATTCCGCCAATCAGGTAAATCCTAGGAAAGTTTTTGGGTTTCTGAATACTGCTGTTTTTAATTAATTAATATGCAACAAGTTTTTACGTTATGATGAGCAGGAAAATAACGATTACGCCCTGTTATTACACGCTGTAACAGACCTCATGTCTATTACGCTGTATAATGATTTCACTGCAATTATTGCAATGTAAGTGTTTGAACTGGCCTAACAAGATACATTGATAAGGTAGTTTCGAAAGAAGATTTTGTTTTGACTAGGTATTTTTACTTTTTTATTGACTTAATTACGACTTGAAAGGCTTCAAATCATGAAAACCTTTTATGCTTTGAGGTACCTATCTTTTGATGTATTTATTTAACACAAACCATTTATTCTATTGAGTAGTATATAAAGTAATTTTAAGAATTATTATAATGCAAAACACGTTTTTTTGGAAATAAATTCAATGTTGTGTTCGAAGAAAAAACTTTATTTCGCGGTCGTTTCCGCACATGTTAAAAAAATCAACAACACATTGAATTCTAGAAAAGTATAATGTGAGTAAATTGGTAAAGAATTAATGTAATTCCTTCTGAGATACATATGTGCATAATAATGGAGCGAATGAACGCAAACACGGCAGTTAACAGGAGACCTTCGTATAAAGAATGCGAGATTTCTTTGCGCCAGCTACGGCCCATCAAGGTATGTTTGTATGTCCATTTACAGCACTCATTGTGATACAACTGGTGAAATGCACATTTATAGGGTGTCTCAGTAAGAGTGCACTTTTTAAAATTGGAATATTTTTTTTTTCGTGCAAGTGGCGAGTCTGAAATTTTACAGTTGTCACCTCTGTTTATTCCGATTATTAAAAAAGGTGCGCTTTTCGATAGAACAACGCGTTATAATTGTGAAAACTTATTACAAAAATGGGGAAAATTACAGCCGAGAAAGTGCACCTAATGTGTCAACCATTCGAAGAGTGGTCAAAAAATTGATATGATAACAAGAATCCTTTGCGTCAACGTACCGGTCGGACTCTGAAAACATTGCTGCTGTAAACGAGAGTGTCGCCGAAAATCCGAAAAAATCAATACAACATCGTTCTCAACAACTTTAAATAAGTCATTTTCTCCGATGATCCATATGGATCCATGAATGGCTTCGTGAATACACAAAATTGTCGAATTTGGGACTCAGAAAATTCTCATCCAATCCATGAGAAACAAATGCACCCCACAACGAGTAACTGTCTGGTGCAGATTTTGGTCAGGCGGCGTGATTAGACCTTACTTTTTTGAAAATGAGGCCGAAATTGCAGTGACTGTGAACGGCATTCGTTACAGGAATATGATTACGGACTCCTTGTGGCCTCAACTGAACGGTATGAATCTGGACAACATGTGGTTTCAGCAGGACGGCGCAACCTGCCACACCGCGAATAAAACAATCGACTTATTGCAGCAACGATTTCCAGAAAACATTATTTCACGAAATTCTGATGTCAACTGGCCACCAAGAACATGCGATTTTTTTCTTTGGGGTTTTGTGAAATCGTTATTCGCATAAACCCGAAACAATTCCTGAACTCTGATCGGAAATCCAACGCGTCATCGGTGAGATACAGCCACATATCTGTGCAAAAGTCATGGAAAAATTCATGAAAAGAGTAATGGCCTGTCATCGGACGCGTGGGGGTCATTTGCCAGATTTTTAATTCCATACTTAATCGGAACATGTCTTCTTTACAATACAATAAAAATATCACAACTCTGTCATAAAATACTTGTTTCTATTTTAAAATGAAAAAGTGCACTCTTACTGAGACACCCTTTATTACAAAAGGAGGAATAACCAACCTTATTACTAATATTATAAACGCGAAAGTACAGATGGATATTTCTTAAATCTAGAACGGTTGAAAGGATTTGCTGCTTCAAGAGTTTATCTAACAATGAATTTTCACTTCAGAAACAACTGTATTAAAACATTTGTGATCCTTCTTTATCTCTTTTATAGAACAGAGACAACAATATTTGCACAGATGGTTCCACAGTCGAAACTCACGATAACACACGCAACTTCGCATCGTCATCATGTTTCTTAAATGAGCTGTTTGTAAAAGTGTTGCTCATTGATTGTCGGCTAAGCGCTTACAAGCCTACCTTAAATATAATGTATTGAGGTCAAACGGGCGTGAGCATAAAATATATGAATTGTATATCTCAGATATTCCCAAACCTCTATCTAGTAGACTCCTTTCGTTAATTTTACTGGTTTACGCGAACTTTGTGTTGCATAACTTCCCGAACTTGTAAAAATTTATTTTGCTCCATCATACTCCTCTGCCGGGGGTCCAATGGTTCAGATTAGTCTAGTTCTGAATCTCAATATCGAACATAGACTAATGTAGACCGCCTGAACCAGTTTGGGAATCACTGGTCTATCTAGATGTTGGAAGCTGGCTACATCAGGATTATGACATCGTTGGTAATGTTTATGTAGAGTCTCGCCCACGCTCCATCGGCATGCATCTGGGCCCCGGGCGATAAATAAGTTCGGCCAGCCGGTCCTCCCACTGCGGTGCCTCTACTAAGCACCATACAAATCATACAGATTATTAATTGTTTTATGATTTATTTTTTTTTCGTTCTTGTAATTTAGATTAAAATTATTTTTATTATTCGTTGATTGGGTTAGTTCGAACTTGGATTAGAACCCAATATTTACTGCTAGAGATCGAATTTTCCAGAGGTTATTTTAAGGTAATCTATAAGCATAAGAATATTAAATTAATCAATATGATATAACTTAAATATTTTTTCATTTATAAATTGAAGATGTAAAAGGGGAGATGAAGTTTCTTAAGTCCGTATTCAAATGTATTACATTTGAATATCAAAAGTAAAATAATACAAACGACAGGGTGTCCGTCCCTGTACTTTTACAAGGTTTACTTATCCTTAATTGCCTAAATTATGGCAATGATCGTAACCGATAAGAAAATGGTGCCTTTAATAAGAAGAAAAAATAACAAAGTAACATACCTTTCATAACTATGTACCTATATGCAAATTCATGGTTAATAATATCGAACCCTTTTTAAGGATCGAATCGTCATCAATTTACCAAAACACATTTTAAACCTGTATTAGAATCTTAAACAGGATCGTCCAAGAACCGGCTGTTGAGAACTTTAGGACGGACTTTTCGTTTCAAATCGTTGCGAATAAAAACTAACATCGGGTATTACGACATCGATTAATATATTTATATGAATTGATTTTATAACCAATGTATTGTTCAGAAAACAGTTGTACGACGTTCATTTGGGATCTACGCTTTTGGTGGCTATAATCGATATACTATTTTAACCGATGTCGTATTAAGCGGTTATTGTATGTAGTGCGAAGGTTGCGTCCACGCAGTTTACGCGTTGATCCTCTGCCCCCACTCCGGCGTGCTGGCATTTCCGCGCTTATGTCGTATCGTATTCTCTCTGTCCCTCTAGCGAACGCCTGTCTTCGATCGATAGACAATTTTCCGAATTTTACGAACTTTTCTTAATGAAAAGTACGTACAAAGTGGTACACAAAAGTTGAGTGTTATCGTGCTGTGTTACAACTGGCTTATTATTTACGTTGTAAAAAGTTTTGTGTTTTAACAATTCAGTGATTTATGTTTATGTAAACAACGCTTCATTCATCGCGACTAGAAAAATCATTTTATATAAAACAGGTAAGACTAGGTTTATTGATTTATTAAAATAATGTGCATATATAATTTTGCCTAATTCATTAATCTATAACTAAATTATTTCTGACTAAATTATTATTGTATTAAAACAGTTGAAGTTATAAAATTGGGTATAAGTAAACCAATTATTATTTTCGAAAACCTATGTAAGTTTTAGAATCGAATGTTATTTTAACAATTCGTTATTAGTAACTTGTTATTTTGTGTTATTTTCGAATATTTTCCGAGACACTAACTTCGACGTCTACTCGTGTAAGGTTAGGATGACATAATGCGTATGTAAATAACTTAGATATTTATTCAGTGACGCACATCGGCGTTCAATTCACATTAACCGATGTTTTATGAGAGAACATTGTCATGTGTTATATGTTGCTTTATAGTGTATATCTACCATTATATTAAATAATTATTAAATTAAATCACCCCGAAATTTTTCGCACTACATTTATAATATCCATTTAATGTGCACCTAAAACTGAATTAAAAATACATAATTTTATCAAAACATTTAAAAAAAAACCGAAGAATAAAGATTCTACAGATGCACAAATTTTCTATATTTTTAACTGTATTTTATTTTATCTTGTCTGTTTTCTATAATAAAATATTGTCACGTTAGAAAACTACTTTAATTTTTGAGTTTTATAAGCACATATTCATGACATATTTCTTAGTTTTTGAAGGAAAATATTAATTGCAAAGTAAAAGCAAAATTTAGTTTAACGTGTCAACATTTAATTTAATTTATTTGATACTTAAATTTCTTATAAAAATGATTAATACAAAAGTCATCTGTCAAACTTACGAATCTACAACGGAATAAAAAATTAAAATGATCTCATCATATTAGTTTTTTGTGACGCCTTATAAAAAAAACAGAGACAAGAAAACTTTAGTTGGGGCGTTATTATATTACATCGGATTATTGACACTATTACCTGCACCCACGCAACATTTAAGCTGATCTTAATTCCAATAGAGGTTTCCTTTTCATTTCTTTAAAAAAATAATGTAAATAGTTTTTTTTTACTGTCAGTAAACTGTAATTTAATGTACTTATAAAATTATTTAATACTTTTTTACCTACATCTACCATTCCTATATTTCTGGGTTGCCTGTATTATGTGCAAATTTATTTTATTTTGACCAGTTTTTGGCTTGTCGTAAGAAGGTAACTTCCGCGCAGTCGAGTAGAGTGGGAAATTATAACCGCTTTTTTGTATCGACATGAATGTAATTAAATAAAAAATAATCATACGAACTTCAATTTGGTTGACATCGGTACCTTATTATGCTGGATGTACATTTAAGAATGTACATAATTAAAATTAACAACTTACAGTAAATAAGTTGTTCTGTAAAAACATACAGACGAGTTCAAAACCTGCACCTTTTTAAAGTCGGTTAATTAATGAAGTTATTAAAACATTTACTTTTGTTTTTTTTTAAATTTAAGTAAGATTAAACTATTCTACAAATAATTAACTTAACTTTAAGGAATCTCTGCACAGGTTAAACGACTTGGTTTCCAGTAAAATGTAGGTCCTATTAAGTATTAGTCAATCTAAAAGCTAAGCTTGCGCCTATGTAGGACGATTGGTGTCCGAGTAGGTTGCAGTACAAGTACTGGTGGTTTTCTTAGAATCTTAGTCATGCCTTCCATTTACTTATTTAGCTGTTACGCCCATGCATATAACATACTTCGTATCTATGTTATTTATATACTATATTATATATATACTATATACGAACACTATACTACATTCTATGGCAACGAATCTTTTTCATAAAGTCATAACAAATGTCTTTAATTTTTACATGTAACAATCAATATAATTTACTCTTTTGTTAGATGAAGTATAGAGTTACTTAGATTTAATTTTACACTCACATAATGTGAGCTTACGGCGCTTGTCCAAGCAGCTCAATTAAAATTGGAGATTTATTACGAAGTACATTTTTTTCCTTTAACAAAATTAAATGTTTGTAAGTCGTGTATGTGTGTCAATTAATTAGTCACGTGACATGAGTGATGGCTAAGTATGGGCCAACACGAATATTTGTGACAATCGCCTTTGTAGTTATCGTCAATTATGTCAAAATTGTCATGAGATTTTTGGTGTACTTTACGCCCTTTAGGGCTACGGGAATTTTAAAACGAATTTTATTGATATTGATACGATGGCTTGTCACAAGTATCTGTGCTAGGCCCACTGCCCTCGGAAGTTATTACACATAGAGGAAACATGCTCATGTTGGGTAAAGGCTGACTAAAGCGTTGCTAACTATTCACAACCGTTTTATAATTACAATATTCCGCTATACTCAAATATACTTATAATGACTTAGCACGTATTTAATTTTATTTGGAACATTTCTTACTGTTCGCGCTTAGTCTGAAGTGGTTTACCTTACTTAAGATTTGTTATACTATATCCTTCCCCTATTAGTATTAACTTTATTAGTAGTAGATTTACTATCACAAATCTATAACGACAGACTTCCTCTGTAACCAATAGAGTGCTGCAGTAAGATAAATATTTCCTCGCGTATTTAAAGATTTTTATAAGATTGTAAATTTAATTTTTATATCTTATACTAATAAAATTTTATTCCCGAAGGTTAAGTGAAGGTTAATTATGTTTTTCGTAAAGTTCGTAAATATTTTAAATTTAGTCACGCAAATAACTGGTTCTTGAAATAGCTATTAATAAATGTCTACGTTCGTGCACCCTTATCACATTTGACATTAATGCGGAATTATTTAACATCAATAAAAATATATTCATCAAATACGGTTATGTTATTATAAGTACTTAAAAATTGTTTCTTTATCCTCCAGGAATTCGATAAAGCTATAATATATTTAATGTAGCGTAAAAATAGGACAGAACTCAGGATATTATACGATAAAAAAAAAACATATAACCTTTCTAACATTATAAATGCAAAAATTTAGATGGATGGATGTTTGTTAGAAGGTATCTCCGTAAAGGCTCTATGGATCTTTATGAAATTTGGCACAGATGCAGAACATAGTTTGGAAGAACACACACATAGGCTACTTTTTAAATGTTTTTTTATTCCGATCGTACGGAGTCGCGGACGACAGCTAGTACACTAATAAAGAAGAAGTTTTGCTTTACTGCAGTTACTCTTCCTCGCCCAACTACTATTATATTCGAAGTAATGCCTAAAGAAAAAAAGCTGTACAAGATAGTTAGCTAGAATAAGATAATCGTCTAACAAATTTAGATGAAGTAGATTGCTAATTAACTGTAGTTAGAGAATGTTGAATTTCGTTCACAAGGCGTGGCCTGTAGCCACTACTTTTTGAGAACTAAAAAAACTAGCATTTCCTTGTAAGAAATGTGAAACACTAGTAGAGACTTGGTCTAACCTCAAAAGTTATTTCGGTACCTTTTGCTAACAAGTTCGGTTACTAACGGTCGTTTCACTTACGTTTATGGCGACTTTGTGGTAATTGTAAATTAATAATAAAAAATAAGAAAACATTTTGAGCATAAAATATTTTATTAATAATATATATTTAAAATAAATGTACAATTTGTTTAATACATGAATAGTAACCGAATAAATATTTTAGACAGAATCTTTGTTTTAAATTTCATCGCAAAGAAGAAGTAATGTAATTTTTCCTTACTTAAATGTTGTGCGTAGATCGGATTAAAATAATATTTGAAAAAGACGGTATACTTCGTTAGTAGCGGGACGTCAATATATTAAGATTAGAATGTATTTAATTTTATATTTCACTAGCTTTCACCCGCGACTCCGTCCACGCGGAATAAAAAATAGAAAACGGAGTAAAAATTATCCTATGTCCTGTTCCTGGTTCAAAGCTACCTGCCCACCAATTTTCAGTCAAATCGATTCAGCCGTTATTGAGTTATAAATGGTGTAACTAACACGACTTTCTTTTATATATATAGACTAGCCTTAAACCCGCGACTCCGTCCGCGCGGAATAAAAAATAGAAAACGGGGTAAAAATTATCCTATGTCCTATTCCTGGTTCTAAGCTACCTGCCCACCAATTTTCAGTCAAATCGATTCAGCCGTTCTTGAGTTATAAATGGTGTAACTAACACGACTTTCTTTTATATATATAGATTTAAAGTTCAATTTGTTATTCAAGTAAATAATTAGAAATAGTTGAAGTGTTCCACTTGGAGAAACAACTATTCAGCAGGTCTTTTAGGTGAGCATATGTTTATCTTTAAGTAATTACAGGTAAGTGTTTTGGATAATAAATAGCTTATGGGTTTTCTTTTTGTTAATAATTTAACAGTGTAGATATTTCGAAAATTAAGATAAATTATTCTATGTATTTCCATAATTGCATTAGAAATATTAAAAAATGACGAATAAAGATACAAGCTAATTTAAAAACTATTATATATACTACCAAATAAAGTCAGCATGTAGAGGTTATGATATTCAAAACAGGTTGTAGTTTTTTCTAATCCATTGAATTTATTGATTTGTGAATGTTTGTGTTTTTTTTGCTTCTTCTGTATCATATGTTGTTTGGAACTTATAATACGTTTGCGAAAGAATGCATTATAAAAAAAGTATTTATATCTCAAACTTTATGGACAGATTTCATTTAAATAAAATATATAAATGAAATTAATTAAATTTCTTAGTAAAGTTTTCTGTGTTAGGCTGATACTGAGGTTTGTCGTGCTTCATTTACACTAAGATGTGCCCTTAGGAGCCAATTAACTCTGAGTATGCCCGTAAAAAAACTTAACAATCCAAATATTTTTCAGTTTTCGAGGAGCGCAAAAAGATCACGCCATATGATACCCACTTAACCTTGTCAATGTTTTTGCTCAGATACAAGTCAAGCGAGTTAAGAATAGATGACATCTATAGTTTACGGTGTATTTTTTGCGTTACACGTACATTTGAGACATGACAAAAATAATTACTTTCCATCAAGATTCTTTATTCTACAAGGTTTTTTTTATGAATAACTAAATTAAATTACAAGCTATTATATTGCTAGAAATCTTTGAGGCATTTTTTTAACAGAAAGTATATTGAAATTATATTTACACTAAAATATTGACATATTCCAATATGTTACCACACAAATCCCATCATTTATCACAAATATTCGTCCCATATGAACACAAAACATTTCTACACGTGTCGCCGACATTCCCTCGTGTTTAGTGGAGAGTGTTGTCACGCGAACAATCCGTTTAGACAACAATCTGAATATTGTTTTCCATAATTCATCAGAAGCGTTTCATTATTCGTATCACGTCGGCAAGGCGTCGGAGCTACACGCACCATGTGAACAAAGCCTTTGACACAAGGTCGACGTAAGGAAAGGCGATTCGCGAAATTCGTAACATTAACACGTCCATTTACCGACGATACACGCCTTGTATAAAAATTCGAGGGTCAATGTCGTTCTTAATGTTTTAAGGATTAATATTGTGTTTAATGATTTACAATTTCGTCATTATGTTTTTAATTAACCATGATATGATATGGTTGATATTGCGACATCAGTATTGATTGTCATTTGTTATGATTATTATCTATAACTTTTTTAATGTAACGACTTTAATGATTGGCACAAATAAGGCTCTAATCGAACTTATTGTCCGTAGTAATCAATTAGCTAACACCCTGGAATAGATTGAAGAAAGGTCAAATATTATGTAAAAAAAAATCTCGTTAAAGATTTATAAGATCACGAATCATTCTGCACTTGACCGAGATGTGAGGCCGCGGGTGAGTGACATCGGACGAATGTATAAATGACAACAAAGGACACGCGAATTAAAAGAATTAGGCGTTTCTTTTTGTTCTGTCTCATCAGATGAAGATTCGGTCTCCCCCGTATGTTTACTTAATTGAGACGGGTATTTAACTCTGGTGGGTGATAGAAGGTTTTGTAATTTGCATTCAGAATTGCTAGGAGCTTATCAAAGTTAGTTAGTTCGTAAAATACAATACAGCGACAAAATAAAATAAAACTTAGTAGTTTAGTGACTACACGTGTTGAACAAATTATGTCTTGATAACTAAACGATTTTGAACTCGTGGGAATGTTTTTTTTTTTACTTCCTTTTATTTCATTGTTCCTATCTTTTTTTCGTTAATTTAATTAACTTGTTCTTAGCTTAAGCTATTAAAATTCTTAAATAGAAAGATTCGTTTCTATTATGTAATATCAAGTTCATGAGTTTCTTGTCATCGAACAAAGACTTATTCCCACGGCGATTACGTTGCGACCATTTAAAATTAGTCTGTTGCGATTATAATTCGCGGTATAATTGTGAAATGCGATAGGAGTAGCGTTGGGTCTTTAAAAAGTAGCGAATGAATAGATATGCCACCGATCGATTGGGAATGTTGTCCATTTGTAATTGGTCTACGCAAATATTCGTTTACAAAATATCGAAATATAATACGTCAAACTGTAAATAAATTCATTCCATCAATTTACTGATTACAATTAGCCCAGGTACATTACAACGATTTGCCGGTGACAGATAGAGAATTAAATGTGTTGTCAAAATGTTTGCGTAATGAGTTGTGAACTTGGCGATTGCGAAGCACATTTTTTTCAGTTGCCCTCGTCTATCTTCTTCCCTCTATGATCTCCTTCCTCCTGACATCCCTCGCCCCATTGATCTCAAATCTCTTCTTTCCCTCGTCAACTCCCCTTTTGTTTATATTCTTAGTTCATTCATTAACCATAATAATATTAAGCTGTAGTTTATCTGTCTTTTAACCAACTAACCAATGTATATATTGTGTGCGTCTTATTTGCCCTAGGTACATCAACAGCGATCCTGTCATCAAACATTCTTAGCTACTCACTTAATTCTTAGTTACAATCTGTGACCTTGTTCGTTCACGAAACCCGTTTTATAAAGCAGAGTATAAAATACACTTGACATTGGCGAAATCTATAAGGAAACGCCATTAACCCAAGAGAAGATTGCGAAGCATACGCTTTCACATTAATGTGACAGCGAAGTAAATCCGTGAAGGCACCTTCACGCCTCGAAATCTACATAAATGAACACGTCAAAAGGACTACACTTAAGTGCACACAATTATCTTGTTAATATTGTTAACGCGATGAAAGCGAGACTCAGTGTTTCCCAATTTTCGACGTACTATGCAATAAAATAATAAGCTGTTTGTTTGTGAAATGTTTACCAAGTAAAAGTTCACATGGTTTCATAATTTAACGACGTTGATTGACAGAGGTTACATTATAATTTGATATGGGGTCCGCAACTGTGTCTTTATTATTAAGTAACCTAGTTTGGTATTTGAAATTGGTTTGACAAAATGTTTGACCAACATCAACAAGTACTTATTTTTGTTACTTGTATCTTGTTCTTCATCTGAAATATCATTTTGTACATCACCTGCTCTGTGTATTCCTAATTTAAATAAGTGTAATCATTAAAACCATTATAACGAATTTATTCTGTGAACGTCTACAATTATGATTATTTATTAACATTTTTAGGGAAATTTTTGTAAGATTTAATCACACCAAGTATGTTAATATATTTTATGACCTTCATCTACAAATGGAATGAAGCTATAAAACAGTTCAGTGCCCTGGTGTTTAGAATTACAAAATAATTAGTAACAAATGTAAGCATTATTTCTTAAAATACTTATGGTAAAATATTTTGATCCTTATTTATAAAGTGATAAAGTTTTAATTGTCACGTATTAAAAATGCTTTTCAATGATTTCGTTTTTTTTTAGGTTTTCGATTATGTAAGTATCAAATACTAAAGTTGCGTTGTATAGCGACAAAATATATGGCGGCACACCCAAAATCATTATACAATTTGTGTTATCGGATATTTCGTAAATTTTGTCGAAACTATGAAATCATCTGTCGCTAAATAGCGCTGACTTAAGCTTTAGGATATTATGTCTATGTTATGATAATTTATTATCATTAAATATACATTTGTCGATCCATAGATAAAAGTGAACCAACTATAATATTAAAATGGGGATTTCACATTCGTGATTAATACCTCAACCAGAGACTAGTTCTCGCTTCGTATTTTTAATAAATATTACAAAATAATACTTGCCTTTATGAATGTCTTTTTAATAGCATATATCTGCAGAAGACCCTTCACCTTTTAAATTGAAGTAATAACAAAATGAACGTGTCATGTCACCGCACTTACTATGACATCAAAGTAAAGTAATTAACAAGGAGAATAAAATGTGATACCTGTAATGTCTTTACTAGAGAAGTAAATATTTTATGATTATAAATTCCGAATAATCTCAAAAAGTACTGAACAAGTTTTAAAACGTAATTAATTTTTATTCGACGAACATGATTCTGTGAGTAGCGAAGCTGGGACTAATTTGAGTTAACATTTAGTAAAATTGTATTTCATACACTGAAGATGAAGACGTCAATACATATTTATTGCAATTCATGCAAACGAATGTAAAAAATAAAACACACAAAGAATAGGTGGTATGCAAAAGTCAAGAACAATTGAAGCGCAAAAATAATAGAAAAAAAATCAATAACGATTTTGCAATTAGCTTTTGAAACGCAAGATTATTCAACCCACGTCATTCATTTAAAACCCATTGCGGTTTAATTGGTACAATTATATTAATCGGCCTACTGATCTAGAGGTATAATTTGATTTATAACCTATTAAACATCTTGTTTGTATTTCTGTGTGTGGTCTATATTGTTAGAGCATTTCGCATACAATGGGATGCAAGAACTAGTTGACAGTGATTCTACAAAGCAACAGGTCTGTGCAAGATTAAAAGCCAATTCAACGGTAATTCCTAACTTAAGTGCCCGATAAACGATTTCTTTTCTTGTCAAATATATTCACCAAACTTTTCAAATGGACAAACATTTTAATTTTACAAAAATTTTGATCGTTTACCGTCTCCTGATGTTAAAGAATAGCAAAAAGATTTTATACAATATTCAAACAAAAAAACGAATGACATATTTTTTATAATTTATTTTTTCTATATGTCAATTTAAATATATAGTCAAAAATTTGATCACGGACGAAAAAGTTGTCTCATTTTATAAATAGTTATCACAACACTTTAACAGTTTCTTTGGAAATCAATCTCAGTATGTCCTAGATGAAGATGTTAATTTATTAGTAATAAATATTACGTTTTTTTACTTTCAAAGTCATAAAAGGGTAACAATTACAATTTGATTGACAAATATTTGCTAGTATCTATTGATACAATATAGATTAGATTCATTGATAAAATAGAAAACTGTTAGATGAGAATATTAACTTAGATTCGACCATTAGATCGTTAATCCTAGGTACGCCTACCCACAATCTGTTAGCCAGTGGCATTTTAGAACAACCGGTTGCTAAAATGATTTTCACAAAAATATTGTATACAATAATAAATAAAACATTGATTTCTGAACTTTAGCAGATCTTAAGCTTTTCCAGTAAATCATTTGATAAAAAAAAATTTAAAGTAGTAAATTATGACTTTTTTAATATAGCATGTTAGCAGCATATTAGCACAATTTCAAAAGTTTTGATATGTGCAATAAAGTGTGATGCATTATAAAAAACTGTCGCTCATACTTTTTTAAATCCCATAAATATTGATTCCGTGTGCTCTATTGTGCTCGAAGACTCATAAATTATTTAAGCGGCCAGTATCGGATATCGACAAGTTTGGCGAGATTTCGCAAACTGATAGAACATTTACAAACGTTTGGCCGGCATCCATAATTAGGGAGGTGTAGTTTTGCGATTTATTGTCGAATATAGAACGCGATGGTTGTTGCAGAAACTACAAGATATTGTTACGAGTACGTTGCCTATGTGCTTGTTACTTGAGCATATTTGTGTCGACACAAATAGGAAACCGATATTGAAAATGACTTTGTGATAGCTAGAAGTAAATAAAGCTTTAAAAATTAGTTTGGAAACATTTTTCTTTAACTATCTTCTGTTCTGACTTTAATGTCTTCGATCTTTAATGTCTTAAGGCGACTTCTTGTTTAGATTTTTTTATATCATAAAGTGGTGAACGAGCAAGCGGCCATCTGAACAATTGCAGATGCGTTGCCTACCTCTAATCGCCGGAGGAGGGGACGCACAGATAGATAATATTTCTCCTTCCTATGCATTCCCTCCCTCGTGAAATCCACGTCCGCTTCCCATCTTTTCCTTATATGAAAAGGGTGGGAAGGTAAAGAGGACTAAAATAAGGCCTCTGGCAACACACTCATCTAACAACAGTTGCTTTCTAACAAAAAACGCGGAATTGCTTGACGCCTATCTTCTGTGTGGTTGTAGTATTTCACTGGGCGAGCCGGCCAATTCGTGCAACAGATGTTGTTGTTATCTAAATAGAAAACAAATTATGGTAATATCTTATTAGTGTAATATTTTTTAGCTTTGTTTAGCTTTGATATTATACCACAATGCTTGCCCACTACCGTTTGATCTCGCAAATAAGCGGCTCGTTGTTCTTCCTACGCGGCGACGGCGCCTGCGAGTGGGCTGAAACATTAGCAAATTTGATAAATAGATTATTTATAGCTTGTTAAATAAACTGCTGAGTAATTACAGAGGATAAACGTGATCTGTAAATGGTAAGCGTAATAATTAGCTTTTCATTTCGAAATTAAAATGGAGGCCAACGTTAACGTATAAAATTCATTTATAAAAAAAGATATAATGGCCCATTTCTAGGAATTACTAAATATGTATTAGATGCAAATTTCACTTTATTTAACATATAAACATCAACATACGTCTGCGCGAGTCACGGCCACTAAAATACGATCGAACAGACGTTTAAATCAGTAGAGAACTTCATGAAATAAACATATGTTGATGAAACAAATATCCGAAAGCATTTTTACGATTCTCTTTTATTTTAAACGGTTCTTCTTTTATTTTTAAACCTAAGGGTGACAAGGAAATAAACGTGAATAGTACAGTAGCTGAATAAATATTAAAAATCACATAATAAAGTTTTTTTTTTAAATACAGAATATACACTTATGGGCACTCTTTGTAACCACTGAATGATTATGATTGCAGTTAGTGTTTATTTTTGATGTCTCATGGTAAGGGCTTTTTAGACAATTGTTTGTTTCAGAACATGGGACATGGTTATTAATTTAGTTCAGCTAAAAGGCGATAGGCTCCATTGGATACTAATTAACAATAGAGCGAAACTAATCATACAGTAACTACGTTTTTCAAATAAGAAATTAACATCAGATTCTAGTAGCTAATTATTTTTTTTAAAAACAATTAAAGAAAAATTAGACCAGAAAGTCAAAAAACCATTGCATTGTTCATTAGAATCAAAATAATATTATTAAAAGTTTCATGCATTATCTCAAGCGTTGTCAACTATTTTTACATAGTTATAGGTACGTATTGATAATCTTGTAACTGTTACAAACGAAGTGTACAAACTTTACATACAACCTTCACGGTCAATTTGTTGTTTGAATAGGTCAATTAACGCCGCGCATATTTCACGGGAGGGTAGATAGAGGCGTGGTTGCGCAATTGCTCTCTCGCTTACTCTTGTGAGAAACCGTAAACGGACTAACAGTTTAGTGATCTGATAACAAATTTATGGATAAAATCTATGCAATGTATGCAATGCAAAAACATTTTGTAATAGTATAATAACGTATAAATTCAAGACTTTGATCTACCTCGACATGAATAATTGTTTAGTTTGCGCCCATGCCAGTAACCTAGAGATGCAGGCAGGAATGTAATTCAGCTTGGTCCTGGTACACCTCTTTCGCTTTTTTTATATCCATAGGTCTATGCGCATACTCGTCTGTTACTATGTACCAAGATGTATGTAACATACATATTAAAAAAGGAAAGTTAATGTCCAATTGTCCAAAACAGTACAGTAGATATCAAGATGTACGCACGCCGTTTTTTCTGTTTCATATCAACGTCATTAATTAGCGAATACAATACGGTTTTTGTTCTCGCGAAGAAAGTTTATTTGCGTGCAAGTTTCCATGTTTGATGTGGCGAGGTCAAGTTGTTTTTGACTCATCAGCTCCGAGCTTATATGGGAAGGACGGACAATAGCTTTGGGAGTGTCCATACTTTTATTTCTTTGCCATAAAAAATTTACTTGTAATATAAAGACAAGTGTAAATAATTTGGTTATTATAATAAACGTAAATAATGATCATGTGTGCTTAAGGATTTATAATTCTTATAAATACAATGATTTATTTTGTTTTAATCTTATATTTTCTCTATGTAAGTACTTACTCGTATTTGTAGAGTTAAAGTTGTGTACATATTAATTAATAAAGTAACATAAGTTGCAAAAGATTGTATATAGGATGTTTGTTGAGTAACGATAGTAATATTAAGCTAGTGACGACATCTGTTGAGGGCAATGAACAACACAGTGCGATAAGCTTATCTGAGCCGGTAAAATAAGAGTTGCAATCGCGGTTAGTTCTGACGGAAAACATTTAAAACCTATATAGGGATAGAAAATGACACATAGAAAAAATTACAATAAAGTAAAGCCACAGTCAACAAGGATTTTGTAGCATTTTTATGACACTGTCAGTGGGGCGCTTGTGAGCTATCATCATTTAAATCATGACATCGGTAGGGACAAGTCAGATAAGTTTGTCGGTCTATGCAAGTCTATGTAAGGCAAGGAAGTTTAATTATGACTCACAATTGTTAGGCTTTTTAATGTAATGAAATACATAACAAGTAAATGATCTATTCAAACTTTATTGTATCTAAATTAAGTAAAATGAAACTGAAGATATATTCGTAACAGTTAATTGACTTTATTCTTTCTTTCCTTGAACCAGGATCTACTTTACTCGATTTTGTTTTACATTACTACTTACTTGATCGTGCTTTGTTTTTTAATTACATATTCAACAGTACTTTGTAATCTGATGTAATTTTATTGTTGCTTAACATTATCTATTTTAGTTACATTATGTAATTACGTAGAGAATATTTCTTGTGCTGTTGGGCATTAAATTTATTATACTCATTAAGTGCAACTTCTGTCTTGTGCATTTCGCAAACCGCCATAAGGGAATCATGAGATATTTGAGTTATGAAGACAGTCTTACAAACTCGTTTGAAACTGTTTTAATGTTTCTAGGACTACTGCCATTAGACTTTATGACACGTGCTGTTTAATCTTTTTACACAGTCGTATTTATCAAATACAAGCCATTCCTTTTAACAAAAATGTGTCTACTTTCATAACGCCTAGTATGAAATCTAAACATTATTTTCACACAAGTTTCATAGATGAACTTTTTTGTCTTAATATATTTATTTATATTGCAACAAGTTGCCTCTTTTTCACTGCATTTTAATAAACAATATTTCACAAACAAAGTAAATTGTTGCAAAATAACGCGGTTTTAATTTCAAATAAGACTGCAAAAAATTTTAAATTTCACAATGGAATCTAAACTTTTTTTGCACATTTTAGTTACAATACACAAGATTGTATTCCGTAGGTTCTATAAAAGGGCATTAATTGTGTTATTGAGGGCACAGGAGTGAAAGCGCGGGAACCATCTTTGGAAGCAGGATCAGTGGGCGATGACCCGATGTGTCGACAGCCACGCGTTAGGAAAATATATTGGGCAGATAACCAAATTAACATGTTACCAATTATAGTTTATTGTTTCTCAACGATGTGCTAAGTATGGATTATCTTTATGTGAATAAAAGATTTATAGTTCGTCATTCTTAAAAATAACCGATTCTACATGATTGGTTTCGAGCTTTTGAATAATGTATAGCGGCCACTTTTCTTATAAACTATTAAAAAAATTACCAATGTATCATATTATATTGTGTGAGGTTTATTACAGATACTTGTTTTTTTTGTTTAAAGTCTTATAATTATAAATCCAGAGGAAAATGAAAGAAGCACAAAGGTTATATTACTTTTAACGAATGATTAATATTTTAATGTGTACAATTTAGAAAAACTTCCGCTTTATATACCTCTCATGTTATTGATATAAAACTCAACAATCATTTAAAATTGTATAATATCTGTTGCGAAAACATTGTTTTTAAATAATAAAATTCAAATAGGGCCACGATGTCAATACAATAGCGCGCTCGGGGCAAATCTTTTACGACGGACGTAAAAATAGAAAAAGAGGAATGGATATGTGCCTTAAGTAAACAGGTACGTCAATAGCAATTCCTTACCCTGTAGACATGTCACCGACCAATTGTGAATTTCGCCAGCTTACAAATTTTCTAGTCACATATTTTCAACTGTCGGCTAATTGCCAATTAAACGAATTGTAAGGAATTCACGCGTTATTCGTCGACAGTTTCTAAACTGACAAAGTGAAATCATTAAATTGTAAACTCATATTATGCTTGTATTTGGCACGAATGAAAGGTATTTTTTGCAGGTTAGTTTTTATTATATTACATTTTACAATTAAGTAGTTTATTGAGTTTTTGATTTTACGTGATTTTATTGTTACGTTCAAGTTTATAACATGTTTAGTCAGATTACATACAGACGAAGTTTACGATCTATCAGTTACATATAAACAATAAGACAATGTAATATGTTGTATGTTACTTCCGATAATAATACTTTAGCCTTGGCGTGTTTACGGTCCATAAGGCATTGTCTGCTTACATGTTTACAATATTATTTAGGTTTCGAACGTCGGAAGAATAGGTTTAATAGAATATTTATCATATATTCGTGCAGTAATGCAACTAGCTTTGCTATAAATTGCACGATTATTACGTTTACCTGTACATTTAATTGTAAATCAAGGACATTAATTAATTTAAAATCTAGAACGAATTCTTGAATCACATAAATCATCAAAAGGGATTTCAAAACAATCAGTTTAATCTATCTGTACTAATTGTATTATATTTCTAAAGATTAATGATTTGTATTTTGTAAGTAACGTATATGATAAAAATTGTTTTGTGATTAAAAAGCTACATTATCACTAAGTAACAAGGTTATATTTATTAATTTATTACTAGAATTTTTTGAATTCCACGCCGACGAAGCCGCAGTTATTTTTATAATACATACGTAAAGTCTTTATTAATAAAAATTTGCATCAAAATACAAAACAAAATTACTTCAATAACGTTACTAGCAACTCCTTACTCCTCTCTAAGTTATTTTCACAGTGGTTTTTTTAAACATTAGATTAACAAAGTCTACTAAGATTAGAAACAAAATCACATCGTGACACGGCGAAAGATAAGAAAATGTTTTTAAACATCATCAAATTGTAACAGTTTGATGTTTTTTAAATTTTTTTTATAACAATTTAAAATTTGTCCTTTGGACTTTTCCTCCAAACATCTTCGAACCAGGCTACTTACTACCTATTTTAATTTATTCTTACGGTGACGTCGAAAAGTTAATATTTACACAGACGCTAGAGACAAGGTCACAGTCAAATACATAATAAATAAATAATTTAATTACTTTAAAATTTGCACATGTGACATCATCATAATATACACGTCATCATCATCGTTACCTCACTTTACGTCTCCACCGTGGGACTCGGAGCCTACACTGAGTTAGGGATGACTAGGCCATAGTTAACCATGGTGGCACAGTGCGGGTTGGTTGACTTCACACATGTCTTTGAATTTCTTCTCAGATATGTGTAGGTGTTCATTACGATGTTTTCCTTCAGCGTAAGAAAGTGGGATAAATGTATATATGTAAATCGAAAAATACATTGGTACATGGCGGGATTCCGACCCAGGACCTGCAGATTGCAAGTCCGGTGCTTAACCCCTGAGCAATCGATGCTCGCACGTCATCATTTGAATCATTTTACTACAATTTCGTTTATATTCCACGTAACAACCGCTACTGCCACTGGCTACATTTTACTCACAAATTAAAAAATAAAAAAAAAAAAATATTTTATATTTTTCAGGGTGTCCAGTAATGTTTTGACATGCCGAGCACGGCTGTTTTGCGTGACGTCGCTTCAGCTTCGCCCACTGACCCAAAGACTTACGAGGATGCATTGGCTACAGTAAGTATTACAAGGATAATCTGCAATACAGTGGAAATCGGATCCAAAACCCATAGATCTCTGCTAAACTCCATATAAATATAATATTCAAGTTATAGTCTTGTACATCATATCAGTCACCTCCGATATTTTGACTACAGTTATCGTTCAAGAAAAATCAGTCCGGGCATATAAAATACCAATAATCAATAATACAAAAGTAAATTAAAATCTAATTTGCGATAACACAATGGGACACGACCGGTTTTATTCAATTATCTAAATAGACCTTAATTGGGATAATGGGTTTTTAATTATGTTTATTAAAGTAATAAACATGACATTTTGTTCATTTACTTAATTATATTGTAACCTTATTTTACTTAATTTATATACCAACAACCACAAACATAAGTCTGTCCTAAACATCATATGACACGATTACAACATTTTACGTTGGCTTAAGTTTTTACGTGCGACGTTTCATCGCATTATCACGTATCGACTTAGCGACTGTATCAAGTTGTGTGAATGGAAAATGTCCATTATAAGGCAAACGGACGTATACGAGTACAATACACCTGCATACAATAGCTCCGTAGTTTAGTTTAGTGCAGTTCCCAGCATCTGACGCGCGGCCTCTTCTCGCGTGGTTTGTTAACAATTAACGAATTTTAAATTATCGTAATTTTTATTTTATAACGGTGTTTTCTTGTGATGGTGTTAAATGTGAAGTCTTCAAGTAATTAGTGATGTGTGCAGTGCCAATTCGATTGTTTTCATAGATTTATGTCCTCTTTACACATTATTTATTTACTCGTATTTTATAGTGATTTAATATAATCTAAGCAAAGATCGTTAGCGTGCTCAGTCTTTGAATGTGGGTCCCAACCTTGGCTTTTGCTTGTTTACTAGTTTTCTTTATTTCTTTATTGACTCGAGTTAAACGACTTATGTAACACAATGAGTTGCATTTTGTAAATAATGTATCACATTGAATGATTTTGCGCACCTGATCCGTATATCGTTGCAGCTGTAGTCAGTTTGTATGTGTTTGGCACGAGAAATATTGGTTGGACTATATGGGAAAATGCAACACTTTTATAGCGACATAATTTTTACACATTATATAACAGAATGTTTTGTTTTTTCAATATGATTTCAATAATAAACATTTATGATAATTAAAATCAAATGAAATAAACTATACATTATGTTATATACCGTAAATGGCAAGTGTTATATTATAGTTCAATTTTTATATTTAAAAAATATAAAAAATACAACGATTTTTGCGTGCTAACAGAGCATATTTTTAAAGTTATACGATAAAATAACATTTTTATTTTCAAAAATATTAATTGGAAATTCCAACACGTTTCTAATAGAAAATTAGCATTTCTAATGTTATTTAGATGTAGCAATACGTCTTGCGTTTCACAAATTATTTGATGACAAAGAAATCAATTATTTTCGATAATAGAAAAGTTGGCAAATATCGTATAGCGCTGCTAACACTAAGACGTAATAAATTAAATTTCGATGTTTATTGATCGGAGCGTAGTGTGTAATTTTTCTCAATTTTGTTTTTGTAACTGCATGTTCACTTTATCATTTTTAGTTTTTGTTTTTGGGTATAGAGCTATTTATTCGTTAAGTAAAAAACGGGGCACCTAAAAAACTCTGAAATTAGAAATTGCATTTAATTTAATTTATTATAACAGTGTTAAAATAATTGTCGAAAAATAATACGTTAATTCGTCCTAATAGAAATGCGGTAGTCGTGGTAGCGTGGAATTTACTCAAAAAGGCGCTCCCACGGACCCGCGCAAGGTGAGCGGGCTATTCTTAAATTGTCACTGAGTACAAACGATTACGCAACGTATTGCCCGCATGAATTATCTCACACAAGCAATGCTTAATACGTTTTTTATGTGATACTTGTTAACCGCATTTGCTTACAACGTACTTTAAAGTCGATGTACTCTCGATATGCTACTCGTACGATGATAACAAAATATATTTTACAGGTGAACATTTAGAAAAAGGTAAAGTTCATACATCTGTGCCTTAATTTTGTATAACCACGTTGACGATCGGTGACATTTTCTTAATTTGGTCTATGGTATTTTATGATGAGTCTCTGTGTTAAATTTGTATATCGGAAACCTTGTTCAATTAAAAAGACAATATTATACTAGCATGTTTGGGCAGTGGAAACGCACAGTTTTATAACAACGTGTTTGTGCCACGTGATTCTCTATTGATAATACGTATATACTATTGTAAATGTTGTAACACCTCTATCTCGTTATTGTAAAATAGAAATAACAAGCTAACATTATGTTTTCTTAAACGTAGATTTGTGGGATTATTTTATTACATTGAAACGTACACCATAATAAGATTCAAGGTCTCTTATAGGGCAATGTTCAGTCTGTGATCGAATCAAGAATGATGTGACCTGCAAGGTAACTAAGTAATCAACATTGCACATAAAATTGCAACAGATTTATAGTGCTGTAGCGTTGTAACACTATAGAATGTATTACGTTCACACATTTTTTTAACACTTTTTTTAATTTTATTCAGTTGGTTTAGTACCAGCTTAGAATGGTAACTATCTATAAGAAGGTGCCCTTAATGACAGAGTAAGGCCCTTCGTACACAAGTAAACTTAATTCTTCGAAACTAACATTGTAAACTTGCGTAGAGAGTATCGGTAGTAGCAGTAAAAGAATAGCAAATGCATAGATTTACTTTGTAAAGAGGTAGCAAGAAAACGACTATACAACAAAATGTCGGCGACGCGTGCCTTTGTACGAACCTTTATGATATTGTATTGCGAAGTCGCTTAAAGACTAAAATCGCCGGGTTGTGAAAATTTACGTAGCCTTGTGTACGAAAGGCTTTAGTTTCAATTTCAAAGGCAACCACCCACTTCTTATCTCTAAAATAACGAAGTGACTACCATATCCTGGTATACAACCAAAAATAACTGTCAAAGATTGCGAATTCATCAATGTCATTAATAATTTTGTTACTTATCCGACAAGCAGATAGCTTACATTTGATTGCTATCAAAATGACGTCTGTCAGTCAATGTCATTCGATACTGGTTTATGTTTTGACAAGTTTCTTGTGAGTGCATTTTGAGTCAATCACCTCGCATTAAAGATATACGGTGACTCATTTGCTGACAGGTGAAACTGTTTATTGCCACTGTTTCATTTTAAAGCGTTATTGGATAATTTTATCGATTTTCATTCTAATCTACTCATTAATCTATATATATAAAAGAAAGTTGTGTTAGTTACACCATTTATAACTCAAGAACGGCCGAATCGGTTTGACTGAAAATTGGTGGGCAGGTAGCTTCGAACCAGGAATAGGACATAGGATAATTTTTACCCCGTTTTCTTTTTTTATTTTTATTCTGCGCGGACGGAGTCGCGGGTAAAAGCTAGTTAAATATATTTGGTTCCTTTAACCGTGAAATTTTACGAACTTCAATTGTTTTAAAACATATTGTTGCCTATTTTTTTTTTCAAATAGAATTTTCAAACAGCAACTACGTTTTCATATGTGTTTCGGTAGTTGAAATGCACAGTAATCTTAAATTAAGGCAAATGAATTTTGTTGTAAAGTCTGTTTAAATTGGATAGAGTTAACTTAATTTAATATCTATTTTTTCCTTTTAAAGCTTTAATCTATAATAAGTCCCGGATAGCAACATATTGTGAAATCAATATAAAGTTATAAGATATCCTGACGTATCACGTATCATGTAAACGTTCTGCTTGTCTGAAATAAAAAAGTGTCTTGTTAAAATATTGTAGACAGGAAAACCATGGATCGATACAAATTATGAGTAATCACAAAAGAGCGTGTTTAGAATAATTAATTATAATTTATTGTACGATTATTGGTTACGTTGAACAAAGCGGTCTTAATAATGGTCACGTAACTGCAATCTACTTAGGCATACAATATACGAAGTGCATTGTGCCCATGACGTCGCTCAGACCTCATTGAATCGCCACCCAAACAAGATGGCTACCTTATATTGAAATTTATATGGAGCTTATTATTTGAAATTATATGATCAATCAATGAACGTGTATTTGTTTCGGATATCAGAGAAAATGTGTTTAAAACTATCGCGAGTTTATTCCGAGGTATACTTATGTTATTTAACTTTGTTAGGAATGTTAAGTGAAGTAAAAATCTTCTTACGATGTTCAGAAATAGTAGGGTATAACAAATTCTTTCAAAAGTATCTGTTCATACATTTACCACGAAATGTACTAAGAAAATGTGGTGCTTTGATTGCTTTATACACAGTTATAAGTAAGATTTATTTATGAATGAAAAACCCACAAAATGTGTCCAATATAATGCAGTAACACAAATCTTCCTTTGTTTTATCATAAATACCTCGTTGACATAATTTTCTGACCCAGTTTAAGTTACATCGAGTAAGTTATTTTGCGATATAGTCTCGTCTAGAGCTAAGCTAAGTTATGCGGTTTTCTCGATTATCTGATTACATATATGAAGCAAGTCGACTCACGCTTCGCTGATAAACGATTTATTAATCAATTAATTACATACATTTTCACTTGTTCGCGTGATCATGTTACAGTTTTAGTTTGCGTTTTATCATTTTTAACTCAATTTCACTCTGGAAAATATTTACTCGTTGATTTACTGTCACATATTTTTACTTAAAGTTATTAAAGATTTCTTAAAACCCGAATAGAATGAAGCTTAAAATAAAAGCAGTATTGAATATAAAAAATAACTTTTTATGTTATTAAAATGTCGCTTCTGGTACCGCAGACAAAACTGTATACATAACTTGTAGTACGATAGCCTATGTAAATTAGTTCCAACTAATTGGGTAACCGAATTAATTTCAATTAGTTATGAGCATAGCTTCGTAATTTCAAACGTAATTTAATTGAACGTTTGCGGGATAACTATGCAAGTTGTGAAAACATACCAGTTCAATCGCGTGAGTTTTAATTACGCTCTCATTAGCGCCTGAGTAGACATATATGCAATCTATTCGACTATGTAAATATGGTATCTAGTTTTCTGCTCATAATGCATAATAACTTTTTGCGAGTTTTATAACATGTTTTTCTAAAACAAATAGGAGTTTAGATCAGGGCTTTCATCGAACAAAAATGACTTTCAGCTGAACATATTATCTTATTTCTACATTATCATTAAAATTAACTTACTCTACACCCTGATACACTGTCCACACACACACGCGTGATAGAGAACATTATGTTTTTGTTACTTTTTTAATTAATGAGTTAAATTACTCCTTTTTATATTGAATAAGCTAGCGCAAACCCACCTAAGCTAAAGGGACAGATCTCAAGTCAATTGTAAGACCTGTCGAATTGTACGGATCTGAATGTTGAGCCACCAGGGTTTCGGATGAAAGAAGATTGCATGTAGCTGAGATGCGTATGCTAAGATATGTGGTGTGACAAGAGAAGATAAAGTTAAGAATGTGTATATCAGAGAAAGTTTGAAAGTAGCGACAGTTATCGAGAAATTAAGGAGCAGAATGTTAGCGTGGTTTGGACATGTTATGCGCAGGGATGATAATCATATAAACAAAAAAGTAATGAGATTGAACGTTTATGGCTATAAAGGAAGAGGAACACCAAAGAAAGTATGGATGGATTGTGTGAAAGAGGATATGCGTAAGAAGGGGGTAAATTCAGATATGACGGCTGATAGAGATGTATGAAGGAGTAGTACATACAATAGGGATGCCGACCCACAATAGGGATAAGGGCAGGTTGCTGATGATGATGATGAAGCTAGGCGCTTGACCACGATCCTACCTGATGAAGTGATGATGTGGTCTAAAGATGGTAGACTCTAGCTTTGTAAATTTACTTTACTCTTGAAGACCCCACGTCGTTCTTGGACCCTACTTAATAATGCCAACTTTCACGCAGTCCATCCACGAATTATTAAAACTATAAATACAGTCGAACCCGTCGAAAAACCTCCATAAGCGAGAGTCATTGTCCGGTCTTCCATTAGCGAGAAACTCGGCTAACAGAGTTACCTCTATAAGCGAGAACTTACTGCGGTCCCTTGAAATCTAACTTATCTAAGATCGACTACATATTATAAATTTAAATTTAACAAGTAATACGAAGAAAAATATCGCATTGCGTTCGAATTAACTTAAACATTTCATATTAATAAAGCGTGACTCACGTGGACATAATTTTAAATGTGTTGATCATTTATTAGTATTTGATTTATTTGCACGACTGAATATAAGACATTAAAGACCTCACGGTGGAATATTACTGAGTGTTGATTGATAATATTTCATTGCTCAAGTAATTAGTAAATGCTCACATTACTCGTACTGACAAGTAAACGAAGTTCTAATTAAACTTCGAAATAACTTTTACAACGAAGGTTGTTAAGTAAAATGTTGTTATATTCCAAGATTTATACTCGAATCCTTACTTTTTTAATAATTGTATGTTAATTCGTAACCATTCATAATTTCAGATTAAATTATTATAATTCGTCCTTGTATAGGTACAAGTAGGTATATTTGTTACAATATTAGTTCACTTGTACTTGTTTCATTATCAATAATAATCTTTATTTATGTATTTGTGAACGCTAAAATGATAGATCGCTCACGATTCAATTGTTTCGTTGCTAGTATTATAACAATAAAGCGCCTGCGTGTTTTGTGTTGAACGGTCTATTTGTTGTACTACGAGTAATATTATATTATCTGTGGTGGTACTATCTCGCACGTTCGGCCTTGTGCTTCGGTCAGGTGGTCGATGGGCCATATTTCGATATTCAAACTCGAACTTACTCTCACTTTCACATGTAAAGAGAAATGTATCACGTTAATCTGTTTGTTGTCTAACCGTGAATTTACACTGCCCAATATAACTTTTACGAAAATTTTATTACTCTCAATTTTCCCAAAGAGAATGACATGTTTTATACATATGTTACAACAGTGAAAACCCACTGTAAAATTACATTGTGTAGGTAAATTACTTGTATTACATTCCATGATCGAAAATATAACGATTTACAACTTACTTGTACTTGTTCTGTAGAACTAATACATCGCTCGAATACTCATCATTCATTATATTAAATTATCTTAGATAAATCATTAGCTAGTAAATCAAGACTGGATTGTAAATTACGCAAGCTGTTTTAAACTGAGAAATGAACATCTGCTTCAATTTGCAATCAAACATCGCTTACATGTATTTAATCATTATATTCAAGACAAAAAAATATAGGTTAACTTTAGTGTCTACTATATTAATGATTAATAATAAAGGTACCTTAACTTAACTTAACTTATGATCACGAAATATCCATTACTAAGTTCAGACTAAAATAATGGAATCCTAAGATTATAAACTAATATTATTTCCACACTTATCTTACTTCTTACTAATATTATGAATGCGAATGTTTAAATGGATGGATGTATGATGTAATTTTCAAATTGTTAGTTAGCATTCTATATATTAGAAGACAGTGGGAGCCCTACAGTTATAATAGTTTTTTTTTCTTTTCTCGATGTTAAAAAAAACGTTTAAAAATATTTTGTAAGTTCAGTTGTACCATAAGTTGAATAAGAGGTTACGGGGTACAGTATACGTTGTTTATAATTGAGATACAAGTTTTGACCTTTAAAACAACCAAGGTGTGTAGATTACTGGTGTTCTGCTCCTTTATATAAACCAAGGGGTGTCATAACAGTTATTAAAGTTAAAAAACAAACAATAATAAAAAAGCAAACAACGGGACTTTAACTTACACTAATCTATAATCAACGGAACAAACAATGAAACGGACATATGCTACGAAAATACGTACATGGCTATTTACATAATTTATGCTCGCAAAAAAACTTTAACGTTTAACGGACTGAGGAGTATAAAATTCATCGAATGAATTAATGTTTTTTTGTTTTTCATTATTTCTTGACTATCCGGGGTAAAGGCTATCGCAAATATATTATCTATCATGCGTGCCAACCCTATGTGTCTATTTTGGCAATCATCAGTCTGTATTGGGGCTGACGTTTTGGACTCGTTTCACGAACCAGCCCGTCGCCGCCTTGCTGTCAGGGGTTACTCGATAATGCTTTTGCATTTATACTTCCTGTTTCTTGTATTAGTACATTTTTTATTTATTTATTTATTGTAAAATATTTATTCTGCTTAAAGATTATAAAATTATGAGTGATCATTTATTTCATTCCGTCTCCTTCAAAATTTAATCAGCTCTCTAATTCAGCTGTTGTCATAAGAAGTGGTGGACGTAGATGAATAAAACCGTGTGTTCTTTTACAAAGTGCTAAGTGGGGGCAACCCTATTGTATTAGCCTCAAGGAACTTTTAAGCACCTATTTGATGAACTCGACCTCTTAGAAAGCTTACGATAGAAAATTATTTAAATTGCCTAGCGATAACATTAATTCCTGAATCTTTATTGTTTGGCGTTATCATGATAGTAAAGTGAAGCATGAACTTTTCTCATATATATTGTTATATTTTATATTTATGGTTAGGGACAACTTTTATGTCTACCTAAACACATGATAAAATAATAACCTCTTAAAAAATCTTAATTTTAAAAATCCTGACCGAGGCTTTAATGTCAATGAAATAGCGCCATCTATTGGCTAAATTTTAATGCAAAGTATTGAAATTGTATTTTTTTTTAATTTGAACCAAATAAATTGATGTTATGTGTATATTATAATATCTTGTTTTAGAATATACTCAAAAACATTGAAAAGATGATTTAGCAATATGAAAAGAGTTATATCGCGATGGAGATTTGAATACGTTTTTTACTAAATTAGATTTTAATCTTTAACGTCCACTATGATTATGTGTATTTTGCGCCGATATAATCCTTTAACACTCCGGGGAAAAAGCCGAATCGAATTACCTCACTCGTCAAAATTCATTCCATCTTTTGTTTAGGCCTTCACAATGAAATTTACATACATAAAAATAACTTTTATACGGTCTTAAAACGTTAAAAAGGTGCTCTGAATACAATGTGCTAAATCCGTACATACAGATTGGTGCATATGAGTATCTCCTACGACATTGATGTTATTACTATTTTTTGCGGTGTAGCGCAATCTACCGGCCACAAGTAATATGTTAAAAAAAAGAAACAATGGACTTGCGATTATGGCTGATAGCAATTCTTCAGTGGAGCGGGAGTTAAAGCCGTGACCCGATTCGGGGAATACAATGAGCGAATGCATTTAGCGGCGGGTGCATCGACAATGGTCCGGCCTCGCACGTCGCGCTGCGCTGCCCACTGTACAAGGGCGCGGCCGTGTCACTCCGCCACGTGGACTGTGATAAATTGCACGTTGTAATACTTCCGTGAATTCAATACGAATCACACATGCATCGGAATGACGTCACTGTTTAACGTTAAACTTGCTAGTTTTTTTTTACAAGGATTTATACAAAGTAAGTCAAAGTATTGACGAAGTAATGTACTGCGAGTGATAAAAACATTTATAAAAAAGGTCAATAAACTTAAGAAGGTCATTAACAATAATACTAATAAAGACATTCAACTTGTTAAATACATTTGCGATGCATTTTTTATATCAAAAAGTGGCAAACGAGGAAACGGGCACCTGAATTCGCCGAAATAACGCGGCGACCGTTGCCCATAGACATCTGCAAATGCAGATGCGTTGCCTACCTCTAATAAACGAAGAAGGGGACCCACAGAAAGATTATATTTCCCCTTCCTACGCGTCCCCTCTTCCACCAAATTCACTTCCACTTCACATGCTTTCCTAATAAGAAAAGGGGGGGAAGAAAAAGAGGACTAAAACTAGGCATTGTTTTTAAAACAAATATTTTATTGCATCAACATATAGGTAGATACGAGTATAGTATTTTATTATCTGTGGCAAGTAAAAAAAAACTCAGTACTAATCTATTAATTTAATTGTTGTAATTTGTTTCAAGAAAATTTATTAGAAAGAAAGAAGAAAGCAAGAAAGAAAGAAAGTAAGAAAGAAAGAAAGATAGAAAGAAGTAAATAAAGAAAGAAATAACTTTTTGTGCCACACAAAAAAATGTAAAATCAACAATCATATTAGTTACATATTGAATCATAGTAGACTAGTATTATATTATTTATTAGTGTATAGTGTACTGCTTAATGTGTATATATAATGTGTATATACGAGTATAGATGTAATAAAGGAAGGGTCTGAAATTGGCCATCTATGATTCTAATTTTATAGTTTAATTTTGTATCCTCTTAGGTTGTTTGCATTAACATATTTGTTGATTTACTTTTAAGTTGGAATTGTATTTTGAAGTTGTAATGTGATTAATTATTGTGTTTTTATAATAGGTATATATTAGGTCCTTACATATGAAATTGGCGTTTTGTATGGGAGGAACAAAAAGTCGAATATTTTTTAATATAATATATTTAATTAATCAAAGTATGAACCATTATTTTCTATGCACTTTTGCCATCTCATAGGTAGTTCATTGATCCCTTTACTAAAAAAACCAGTCGGACGGGAATCAATAAAATCTTTGAAGGCGATTTGGACTGCCCCATCGGAGTTGAATTTTTTCCCTTGCAAGAAGTTATCCAAATTTCGAAAAAAATGGTAATCTGTTGGAGCAAGGTCCGGGGAGTACGGAGGATGTCTTAGACTTTCCAATTGAAGCTCTTCTAATTTAGTAGCCGTCTGTTGCGCAGTGTGTGGTCTAGCGTTGTCGTGAAGCAGCAGTGGCGTGGAGCGATTGACCAGCCTAGGTTGTTTAGCCGCTAGCTTTTCCATCATGGTTTGCAATTACTGACAATAGACATCAGCCGTAATAGTCTGGCCAGATTTGAGAAAACTGTAATGAACAATAGCGGCACTAGTCCACCAAACGCTTACAAGTAACTTTTTTGGGGTTAATTTTCGCTTGGGGCAGGATTTGGCTGGCTGGCCAGGATCCAACCATTGCGCTGAGCGCTTCCGATTATCGTAAAGAACCCATTTTTCATCACAGGTAATGATTCGGTTTAAAATACCTTCATTATTGTGCCGGTTTAGTAATGTAACGCAACAGTCGACGCGCGTTTGCCGGTTTGCTTCAGTCAATTCGTGAGGTACCCACCTTTCAAGCTTTTTAATCTTCCCAATTTGCTTCAAGTGAATTAAAACAGTTTTATCACTAACATCGCAGCCTGCAGCTAACTCGGACGTGGTTTGCGATGGATCCGCTTCCACAATAGCCTTCAACTCTTCATTATCAACTTGAGTCTCAGGCCGTCCACGGGGCTTGTTCTGCAGATCGAAATTTCCAGAACGAAAACGTTGGAACCAAAAACGAACTGTGTTTTCTTTTGCAACACGACCGCCATACACATCATTCACCCTTCGAGTCGTTTCCGCAGCACTAGTGCCACGGCGGAACTCGTACTCGTAAATAATGCGATATTTTAAGTTTTCCATTTTGTAAAATGAGTGACGCAAACAGAAAAAAACAGAAGAAAAAAAACAAATGAATGACGGTCATCGAACCACAAATACATGAGTCTATAGCTGTACAAATTTTAATTTGGAATTCCTTACCAAAGAGGAGAAATTCGTGATTAAAGTGGCCAATATGAAAAACGCCAATTTCATATGTAAGGACCTAATATTTAAACGCGCCAAACGTGTGCGCACAACGGAAGCCGCGGCGTCCAGGCGGAATACTCATTGCGTTACATACAGTACGTTCGGTGCTCGTGCGCCAAAAGAAAATGTTAATCCACCGGTTCATTAATTTTATGTTTGCAGCTAAGCCTTGGTTTTCTTCAGTCAATTTCTGACATGAACTAAAGACGCGCGATTTTTATGTTTTTGCAATAATTTTTGAGTGTTACGTTGTGCTAATGTAAATTTGGTAATTCTCATGTTTTAGTTTACCAAACTGTGTAAATAATGATTGCGAAGGTGCTAAACAGTGCTAAAATACGTGGTGCAGAAACTAGTCTTTACAAAATCCGTAGAAATCTTAGTGTAATTTAATAGAATACTGAACTCTAATGTGAACTTAGTGTTTAAATGAATTATTATTTTATTCAACAACATAGACGTTGAATGATTTTTGATGGTAACAGTTTTTACATTAAGCGATCATGGCGCCATCAAGCGGCGACCACGTGTACTCATGCATTACACGTCAAAGTCACCCGATCGAGAGACCTACGATTCTAACTTAAGCTACTCGGTAAGAGATGGCGCTGTTAAACCTAGTCGAGCTACGAAAACTACTTTGGTTATTAAAATATTTTTATTTGTTTTCATTACAGGCTGAACCTGGAGATGTAATTGCTACAACAAAAGAAGGTGGGTAGAATAGTTGAAATATATTATCTAGATGTTAGCATTGTTAGTCAAACTGCAAATAGACGAATAAAGACCTGTTGATTGAAAATTATTACATTATTAAAATCACAGGGACTAATGGCCAGAGTAAATTGTCTTTTAGAATTGTGACTAACTTAATTTAAAGCTCTGACTGGATCGGCTATAGTTTATTCTTGACTTACACCTTTTTTACGTTACATTGCAGAAGAATGGGTGACGCGCAAGACAAGCGAGGTGACGACGACGCGGCAGATTGCGACGCGGGTGAAGCGCGAACTGGTGCTGGAGGACGGTCGCATATTGCTCGACTCGGGACCAAAGATATCTACTTCCGTCAATGAGGATACACATACTACCAACTTTCAACAGACCGAGGTACGTTGGTTAGTTACAATCGCGATACCTACTGTCTCATTTACGTTATTTTTTGGTGTATTTTCAATTTCGTAATACTTGTTTAAAATCATGAAGTCATTAATCTCGTGTTTTAATGCAACTGTGAAATAAAATGGGATTTCACAATAAGTTTAAAGTCTGTAACTTAATTGATACGAGTACTTATGGTTAGCGGTACTTTTTAGTTTTTGACCGATAAAATCATATAGATATATCTGCTATAAGAATGTGCACAAACCGTGTGAAACAGCGAGTGAACAAAAAGGTTGTTTTTACCGCATTAGTGTCATCTGTGTATAGCGCTCTACTCACGAACTCTTCATGCTTAAAATCAGTTTTCGGCCGTGAGAGATGGAATCGTTTATGAGTCGCTTCATACGAGACCACGTACATTATATTGATACTTAGACGGCATTGTTTTCAGTTCAAACTTACATTACAGAAATGATTTAATTTATTAACGGCGGCTCAAAATTTGAATGTTGTACAAATATTAGCTCATTAGAACAAACTTCCTCCATTCATACATTGCAATATTAAATTCACTTCACAACTTCAATTGTATCCTATATTCTTTGGTTTAATATATTAAAAGAAGCAATCATAAGTTATCTATGTATTAATATTCAAAGTAAATAACATTAAATTATATCAATCTTTTAGCATCGAGTACCCGATGATCAAAATGGCGAAAAAGAAACGAAAACCAACGGCGGTGTACAGATCGAAGCGGCAGAGGGAGCCACCGAGTTACCGCAAGATGGTATGTGAATATAAACAGTCTTTTACACTCATGTCAGATCAAGAAAATAACGTAATACCGCGGTCCATCTCAAAATTGCCATTACAGCTGAAAAGCAGACATCTATATATTTTACATTATCATATAGACTATAAAAAATTATTATTTATTGTTATTTGCAGAACTCGCACCGAATACGACTGGTGAAGTAGCGCCATCTGGTGGCAAAGTGCTGGTTTCATCTCGCGTAGTCGCCAACCCGGAGGGCAAGGTGCGCGAGAGTCACGACCTGAAAGTGCTCACGAGAAACATCACTGAGCGTGTGCGAGAGACCGAGGAGCGGTTCCATCATGGCGACACTACACATGATGTGAGTAAAAAGTGCATTTTGTTGTATTCCTTTCGAAATGTAATGTAATATTGCTGTTGTTTAAAAAGTTTTTTAACTCTTTGAGAGTTCATTTTTAATGAAAATCTCTTCCCGTACAATACACAAATGAACAACATACCCTTTAGTATGCATTAAAAAGAAAAAAACAGTAAGTAAATAAAAATGTGGCTAGGAAATTCTTAATTTTTTGAACATTGTTTAATTACATAATTAATTTTAGACGTATCGAATCTTGTTACTCTCTTCGTAGCACGGGTCGAATAAAAAGCCATATGTCAATTAATTCAGCGATTCATAAATACTCTCGTAGACCACCTTTAACTTGATATTACGGAGCAATTTATGAACGCTTTTAGTGTCGTATAGAGTTCTATGATGACATTATCTGTAGCCATAAGATGCCGGCGCATTGATACAGTGTCAAGGTTTGATTTGATTCGGTTCACTCTACTGATACTGTGAGACAGCTACTAATGGAGTCATGGGAATATGCGCTTGCAAATAGTGAATAGTCTTAGTGGTTTTATTGCATAGGTTTAAATTGTTAACTGCTTTAAATAACATAATACCTTTTCATCAGGTGGGATCGTGATCAAGCGCTAGTTTATTAACAAAACAAACTATTTTATAGCATAGAACTAGGTCTAGGCTTGAATTGTATCTAGACCTATTTTACTGTGTGAAATTAAAGTTTCAATTCATAAATACATAATATTTTCTTCTGTTATAATCATCATCTCCTTGACCTTGTCCCACATACGTAGGGTCGGTGCAACAGGTTTCCGTCCTCCAAATGAATCTGTCTGCCGTCATCTCCATTGTCACCCCCTTCTTGATCATGTCATCTTTCACGCAATCCATCCATCTCTTCCTAGGCCTACCTCTACCGGTGTACCTCCTCACTCATACTTAACGTTCTCTTTACCGCATGCCGATACCACGCTAACCTTTTACTTCTCAATTTTTCATATTCATTAAAAAAATTGATTTATGTTATTTAATTTAATAATTTTGCCCTGTTAAAATCAGGGACAAATCTTAGCTGACTACTATAATTTTGTTTGAGAACAGGGTTGCAAATTGTATTTATTTAATTATATTACACGTATAAAGATAAAATAGTAGTTATATTAAACATATTTTCAACGCTCACAATAACTTCGCCGTCGGAGTTAACGAGACAAGTGAAAGTGTAATGTCGATAAAAAGCTAAATGCGCAGTAACCAATCGAAAATTCATATCGGTTTACAATTTAAATACTTTTTTCTCTTACTTACATTTTACATGTACTGTCTATTATTTATGCCTGCGAAAATTTAATTTTAAATATTTTTTTCCAAGATTAATGAATACAAAAAGTACCAAGAATAGTAATCCTATAAAACCACTAGACATTTTTAAATGGTGAAGTCCTATAATCGTTTTAGTTTAACTACGGAGCAGTGAAATATTCAGCGACGTTATATAAAGCTTAAATTGAACGTAGTGAAAAAAAGTAATTAACAAAATGTTTTGACATTTAATGAATTGAAAATTAATGAAAAAATAATTAATTTAATTCGATTAGGAAACATTGAAATCTGGGTTGAGTGAAGGTAAATTCTGTAAATTGTATAACGTTTTGAGCAGCGAAGTGATAGCATTTGTAATATAATGGTTATTGCGTGAGTTTCAATCCTATAGCGGAGGTCAATTCGGGTATTTGTCGAAGGCAAACCTGTTACAGCAGCCGACCGAAAGCCAACTAACGCATAACATATAGTGATGTAACTTGTTCTATAGATAACATAAATTAACAATCATAGGAATGAATACATACAATCATAGGAATCTTTTTGTTCTGTCATATTCGAAAATACTTTAGTTAATTTCATTATTTTTGAAAAGAAACGTTTTTTCATAAAAAAAATTAAGCCCAAACTTTAAGTTTTCAAAACCCTGTACGCCGACTTCCCGCGGTTGGGATAAGGCCAGGGAGACAATGATATTCGTCTCTCTGTGTATATCTACATACGTCAGTAATATTTCCAGCCTTTGTTTTCTACAACGAGTCAAATTCCGCCCTTTCTTACAAAATAACCAATTAGGTAGCAGTGATGCGCAAACGACAGCATAGTAGTAAAAACACGTATTTCTTGTAAAATTCGTATACCTCTAATCGACGTATTTTCATACAGATACATTTAAAAGCGTATTCCTATTGGTTATTTTTTCGTGGTCGTCTCAATATCTACGAAACGTTCAATGAATTGTCGCTTCTAAGGTGGAATACGGCCAGAATTTCCCGATAGTACAAACTATCAGAAGTAGCAAATTCATAATAAGTTTTGTTAATGTAAAAATGTTTACTAGTGATTACATTTCATTTTATATTCCGTCATTTTTAATTTCCTTTCCAAATCGTATATTTTCATAAATCTACATAAAATCTTGATGCAGGTGAAAAGAGAAAATAATAATTATACCATATTACGTAATTCGATTGGAGGCTGTTTAAATCAATTAAAAATGCTGATCAATTATAATTTAATACAGAAAAAGTATAGAAACTAGATAGTATTGGGTTATATAAGCTTACAAATCGTGGGTTTTGGCTGCAAAAACTCCTGGATCATCAAAAACATAAGGTCATCCCTCTCATTTATCTTTGAAATAAATAAAGAAATCAATTTGTTTCTTCGCTATGATAAATACAATTTTAATAGGAGGAGTCTTTTATACTGTTTTAATAGGAGTCTAACGAACAGGAAGACAAAATACCACGGGATATTTTTTTCTAATTGGTAGATTACTTACAAATTTCGTTAAGCAAGGCTCTGTCGAAGTAAGTAAATCTACATTCCTTTTAAATAAGAAGGTGGCTTAGGATGTTTTAACATGTTTTTTAAACGGATTTATAGTGAAATAACTTGTGATCACTCACATAAATCGATAGGGATTTTAATATTGTAATTTCTTCGTACGCCAAGTATCCACGGGCGCTGCGCCCACGTATCCATCTTAAAGTGCTTTATAGCACTTTGTACACATTCGATTAATGCTTTATAGACCTGGATATTTTCCAAGAAAGATTAGTTTAAAAAAATATACTCTATTTATTTTTAATTAAAATATTAATTACTAGCAGTTTCCCCCGACTTTGTTTGCGCTATTTTAAAATAAAACAAGTAATAAATATAGCCGATGTCACCCGGGTATGGTGCACCTTCCCAACGGTGAAAGAATTTTTCAAATCGGTTCGGTAGTTACGGATTCCATTCATTGCAAACAAATAAACAATTAAATTTTTCCTCTTTATAATATTAGTGTATAAATTTTTCAATGAATCGGGTACTTCATATACTGTAGAGTTACAAGTATTTTTATTCCGGCCCTGGAAATTTTTTCACTATTTGGTCAGACACTACGTCAATTTCTATTATTATAAAAAAGTAAAAAACTTGTATATTATTACGTGGTTACAACGCATGTTACGAACGTGTAAACGTCTATTGAAAAAAACTATAGCAATCGGAACTTTTTTATTCTGGAGCAATTTGTGCGAGCGTTGTAAGAAGTCGGTATCTGTAATTTGACCTCACGCGGGGCATTAGAATCCCGGAGTGCTTTCAACGCTCGCCTTCAAAACCACAGAGCCTTTAGCCGCAAGAACCACACCTCAAACTCCTTGCAAATCTAATATGGCATTATGAGTCATTGTCTTTTTGGGACTTTATAAATTAGCCAGTGAGCAATCATTCCTTTTTAAGAATCTTGTTTTGATTATTAAGGATCATGTAAAAAGTTTTTAAGTAATTTTATGTATTTTGTTTTCTCGTATATTGTATTAACACGGACAAAAATGAATCTTAATGTTTAATGACCATGTTTAGATTATAATAGCTTCATTTTTGGCAGACTTGCAAAATAGTGTACCTACGAACTTTTGTTAGTATATAATAATCATGAAACTGCCACAATATAACGTCATACAACCTAATAAATATACAAATTAATTAATTTAGTTTAATTTAGTCTATCAAAGTTGATAACATAGTCATTCTCAAAGTCAGTAGCGCAATGGGATAGTCACATTCGTCTATCTAGTCAGATGAGGGAGGAAAAGCGTGGTATGTGCTAAAGCAAAGCAAAACACGTTCAATCGCAATTCAGTATTGATAAATGTGTAACATTTAAAATAAAACTAGTGTGAGTTCGCTAACGAATCCAATTTACCACATCCATTGAGACGCAGGTCATTTGCTTCGTGATTATATTACAGAGGAGAGCGAAGGTAGCCGCGACTGCAATAATTTAAGATGTTTAGATACGATCTACAAGCCGCGTGTGGTGTGCTCAAGAATTCATGTGATCAGCTTTAGATCCAATCTTAGATATAGGCACAAGACAGGGGTTGTGAAACTTTGATACGAACCGCACAAAAGAATTCTGATTAACTCATGCTTTACGAGTTTCTAGAACTCATATATTATTTCTCTTTTTTTATAAAATCTGAAAATAATGCTGTTTATGCTGTTACGGTTTTACAATATAGTAGTTGGCATAAAAAAATTCTATCGTCCAATAATGTTAGTCTCAAGGATTTACGGAAATAAGTTCAAAAAGTAAATCCATTTATCAAAAAGGTTGAAAATCCCTGTTCTTGGATATGATGTTACGAAAAACTATCTGAAGCTTAGGGTCGAGCAACTGTCAATAATTATGAATATGTAAGCTCTTCGGTTGTTTGTTATATGCTTTTTGTGTCGTGATGCATAAAAGTGACATGACAGAAAATTTATAGACACATAGAACATTTAATGTTTTATAGTACCGGAAACGGAAGAAAAGGATGTAGGAAACACAACATTAATAGCTTATAGTAATAATAATTTGAAGATATTCTGTATTGGATAAATTAATATTTAATATTAATTTAATTTAATTTAATATTAATAAATAATATTTAATAATTTTTGATATTGTAAATTGTACGTACTTTTAGAATAACATTCTTATTCGATATTTATCAATCAGAAATCAATTGATCTCGATCATATTGAATAATAATTTCCTGACATGATATCCTGTTAAAGTATTAAACTATTTTATAATGAAATCGTTTAAAGATTTATTTTCTCAATCTACGTTTCGAAAATTAAATCAATTGAACAAGCAAATTAACCTGACAAATAAATTGCGCGGTAATTTATTACGATATATGTTGATGATAGTATTTACAAAAAAAAAAAACTCGAATCAACATCGTTTTCGGACAGACAGACAGAATCGTATGGACACACTAAATTGGACGTATCACGCAACCTGAGATTTAACGAATTTCTTTTTTTTGCTATTCCGGTTTCGTTTGTTATTAGAGAATACTTTTTTTTTAATATGATCTTTTTTTTTAATTTACAGCGTTGGTTACTAGTTGGACAGTCCTAACTTCTGTAGTATGAACTAAGACTGAAACTGAAACTTAGACGTTATTGAATGGAAGTGAATTACTCGTATTATCCTATACCTTAAATAAAATAAGTTAATGGTAATCAATTACGACAAATAAGGGATAACAACCGACTAATGTGACTTCTGTGCACCAATAATTACGTTCATTTGTAAGATGACATCACCAATTGTTTTGTTTCGAATTACTTTGAAGTTAACTTTAAAACTTGTTTTCAATGTCAAAAAGGACTTTTAAAACAAATTCGATACACTGATATGTAACTGGTTAGTCCTGTTTGACACAACTATCTATGAAGTGATTCGAATTTGTATATCCATACAGCCATCAGACTAGCAGACTTTTCGCATCACCGTACTGTGTTATCTTCGTCCTTGTCGGATTTTTCAAACTGGTACGACTTAGATTTGGTCAAGAAGCGAGCATACCACTTTCTTGAAGGCTGGTAACACGTCTGCAATTCCTCTGGTTTTGCGGTTGTTCATGGGGATAGATCACTTAATGTTAAGGATCCTGCCGCTTGATTTTCCCCTTATGACACAAAATCACATTTTAATACGACGATTTTTGTTATAATATTAACTACTTTTGAGAGAATTTGATTGGACTCTATATCCTTGTTGTAGGAAGCTGAACAAATGAAGTGTCCCCTGTATAACACCTACAAGTGTCTAGTGGATAACGATTTATGATCATAAACAAGCATAAATCTTGTAGCGTATCGATAGCTATTTATAGCTCTATATTCAACATCATGAGTAATTCATCAAAGTTGATATATCCGATAATAGTCGGATAAGTCGATATAAGTCCATTCTTAGTCGTAGGTATACAAATACTTTGACGACTTTCATTCATAATAAGAGATGATTTATGGACTAGATCTAAATTTAAAGATCTGTATCACAAATCAAAAAAAAAAATTGTAGTATGCCGTGTAGTTAGAAATACTAGCTTATCTGTCTTCGGCATACAAATTAAATTCGTAATTAATGTTTCACAAACGCTTAACAGTAATCTTATGTGAACAAAATTCTCCAACTGAGTTTGTATTTATTTCGTTTTGTAACCAGTTATAATTCTGATCCCATTTACAGTCTTTAAGAATCTTAATACTGAAGAAGACAACTTTGTTATTTTCGCTTATTCTATCTTGGAACAAAATACAACTAAGGAAAGGTCTGAGTAAGCTTTTCTTTATCTGTTTGAAATGGTTAAGGTGAGGTTAATTCAATGTAGGCGGCGAGCAATTAACCAGCGAAGTAGACAATAAGCGCAGTCGACAATGGCCGACCCCGATGTGTCGTGGAAACTGTCACGGTAGTCCGCTTTCCATTGATATCACATCACTTTAATGCCTTTCTTATTTTTTTTAGTGAATGTATGAATCTTCACTAGCACCAATTTTGTTAGTCACCGAGTCAGTCATAACTTTTGGTTCAACTTTATCAAGGGAATTATGTATTTGCTGTTTTTATGTTCATGAGGTAGTTATGTCAAGTTTCCTTTTATTATTCACAGAGATGCATAAATTAATGTTAAAAATAACCTCAAATTAAAATAATTATTAAAAGATAGATTTAATTAAAAATTACCTCTGTTAGAGTTTAAGACGATTCCACGAAATACAGTCAGAATAAGAAACTATTGAGTCAGAATAAAAAGTTATAAATTTAAAATAATGAACCCAATGAAGTACATAAAAATATTACATTTAAAAAAAATCTGTTAGATATATGTAAATATTATTTTAATATATAAATAAAAATATATAAGGACGTAATTCAACACAAAGCATCATAAATAAACTCCTTAATTCACGGTTTTGTATCATTTGAGGGTAACGGCAAATGAGAAAAATCTTAATATTAATTAATCTAAGCAATAACGGTGAATTTTAACGAAGTTAGAGGCGGCAACAGTTCAGAGGTTAGATAAGACATCTTAATTTTCTACTGATTACGCTTCAAGTTCTTCGCAATCAGGCGATAGATGTACATTAACTCCTTTAAATTATTTTCTATTTTCTCAAATTTTTGTTCCTTCCAGAGATTTTTTAAAGTTTTAAATTTGTTTGTTCCCTTCTTGAATATTTGCATTAAGTACATTTATAGTGAATGAGGAATAATTAGTGCAATTTAAATACATTAAAATGTCCTAATTTACATTATATTTTATGAATACTTCTTAAACTAATTAGTTGTTGTCCTTGAAAAAATACAAAGGAAAATGGAAAAAAGAGGTAAAGGTAGCAAAAAAATCTAGAGTCATAGGCTCGCACCTGCCAATAGCCTGTCGAGATACGCCGTTTATATTTAGAAACCACTTTATTTAACTCACCGACGAGCTTAAAGCTTCTGATAAAAAGTTTAACTAAGTACTAACGTGGTGCATCGTTTATTAACAACCATTTACTTTTCACCATGATTGTATCAATCGACGGCGCGCAGCGGAGGAAAATTAAAAAAAAGAACATCGCCCGCAAATAGCGTTTAAAAAAGATAAAGTACGTTTAAGAATAAGTTTTAAAATTATATTTCAAAAAAAGAATTATCGCTACGACTTTGGTATGCGTTATCAGAGGCCTAAAGCTTATGGAGGAGATAGTATGAGGCCGCGTCATCGTGTTCAGTTGTCGACCGACCGGCGAGGGAATCGCTCGCTCGTGCGCGTTGAAGTCTTTTCTTAGACAGTGTAATCGAGCTTTTTTTTTAATTTGCTTACTTATAAACAGATTGTAATAGTAGTGATTGTGTTTTAGTGCTTCTTTTGTTTTTAAAGTGATCATTTCAAGTATCGGAAGGACATTGAAGACTATATTGTGTGGTATGTGAGGCAATTTTATATTACTTTTAAATTGCTACTTATTTCAACTTGTTTAACGGATGAACAGCTTGGATTTACACGTGCCGAGCAAGTAGCAACGGATGTTGGGGAAGTTTTGATGAATTAGTTTAATCCTGTTTTATAATATCTAACGTACATTTTGAACACGCAGTAATAATAGTAGATATTCCGGTTTATTGGCGATGGAACTTTTATTTCGACGATTAAACATTTTTAGAATAACCATTAGTATACTATCAAAATACGTTTTGTGACTAAGTATTTAGAGCAAGTTTTTTAAAGGAGACCGTGATTTCGAGATAAAAATTTACATTCAAAAATTATTTCTTAGCTATTATACGTGATGATACCTGCATTTTCGCTAAGAATTAACGTACAAAATAAAAATTACGTTAGGTTCCTTAAGTCACCTATCGAGCATACAGAATGGAATATTAATTAGCATTGCAGGGCAAAACCTTTTGCAAGGGACGGCTTTTGAAAGCAAACCGCTCGCGGCCGCTTTCTGGAATCTCGCAGCTCGTCCGACCGGCCGCGCCGGAGCGCGGGACGCGAGGGGTAGACAATCTCTGTCTTTAAATGTTACCTTTCTTGGTAGACATCCCGTATTTTGAAACCCTATGACAAGATTTAGTCATATAACAGGTTTATGATGATGTTGCTGGCTAAGATTATGTTAAGGTTTTGATTTTAAACTATTTTCACAAAATAACTATGAATACGGCCCTTGAAAATACATCTAGGTAGTCCGTCTATGAAAATTTAAATGTTAGAAGTATTTCAAATAAAGTTAACAACACAAGTAGGTAGTAGGTATATGAAAAAGTATCAAGTGTCATTAGGTGTATAATAACTGCAATATGAAAACCAAAACCTTGGAGTAGAGTAGTACTATATAGTTCAGATACCTGATATTGTACCGATAAATGCCATATAAATTTAAATGTTTCCATCGGAATTTAGAATGTTAAAATGTCAGCCAAATTGTTACCGGAAACGACAAAGTAGTTCACATTTTGAGTACAGAATATAAAAACAACACTTTTAAAATGTTTAATGCTGTAATTTTAAAATGTTGAAATGTTTTACTAAAGATAAATATGTTTTGTATATTTATTGACATTACCTAACCTTTTGCACTGAAGTAAAGATCAAGTCTTTTACTTTAATAGTCTAATGGTGTGTCCGACCCCTGACATTTTTTGTTTTTGAGTAATTATTTATGCAGACCTCTTTCTTCATACTCTTTTCATTTATCAGTTACTTTGCGATAGCAATTTTTTTCATACCATTTTCATGACTATAATTGATTATAATTTTAATTTGTATTTATTTAATAATTTTGTTAATTTTCACTTTTAATTTAATTTGTAATCTTAACTTTACTAACATAGTTATAAGTATTATTTTATTAACAATGTATGGACTTATAATGGTCTGAATTAAATGATTTTTTTTTTTTTTTATAATTACCTCAAGTAAGTTATTGTGAAGTTAAATTACTTAAGTCGATTAAAATATGACAAAACTGTAGCTATATACGATTAAGTATTATTTCATGAATCGTATTACCGTATATTATCTTTCTCTTATGAATATCCTCATCTCGTATTTCTAATTTCGAAAATTCTTCGAGTTATGCTCTTAGTGCAAGTTGAATGGCCAATGAATTAGAATGAAAGTGGCATATGTGTGTGTGTGTAACAATATTATTGTAAGTAATGCTGAAGGCGATTTCTCCGCTTTCTGTTCGTATGTGTTAAGTTATAATAATTTACAATATTCAATCTTGAATAAAACAATGCACGGATAAACATATAATTTTGATTTTATATGGCAAAACTGACTTTTCTATGACACGACGTTTCAAAGCTTTTAAGGATGATTAACTTGGTTGTTTTGTTTCATGATTTAATGAAAAATTTGAATAGAAACCTAAGTTGGTACATTTTTAACTGTTGATCTGATTTAAAATACAGAAACATTCTGCATTCTTTTTTCCACTATTTGTGAGATCGCAATGCATGTCTCCTTAGATATTTTTTAAATACTATATACTTACTGCCAGTTATGTTTAATAGTTTTAATATTTGTTATAACAATTTACCCGTCAGATGATCGAAACATAAAATCTAGTATCGATGCAGTTGCGGTGATAATGACCGGTGGTATAGCGGACGTTGCCGGCGTTACGTAAGCTCGGCAAAAACCAAACGGACACAAATAAACGCCTTCGATGCTAATGGAAACACTTCACTGGAATCGCACTCACTTTGCTTGAAAATAAAACCTATAGTTAGTACTAATTGCATGTCTTTCCCACGCACCAAACTGACTCAAAATATATATCACTATGTTGACAATATTACTTGCTAGTATGTTTATAATAATCACTGCCAACACTTTGTGACTACAGCTGTTATTAAATGGATTTAGAGTGAAAGTATTAAAATGTATCAATTTTATCTTTCACACAATCCGTCCACAACATAATTATCATATGAAATCCGTTAGACATAGAAGACAGGACTAAAATTATGATAAAGACCTAAATGGGGTCTCCATCATAACTTTTGTCCTATCTTTATCACCTTTGTAATAAATTTGAAAAAGAGGTAAATATCTTCTTAAAGTGTGAAAAATGTTTTATCATGCAAGATGCTTGTCTATCAAATTTATCGTTGCCTCAACTTGTTATGATAGACGATGTAATTTTTGTAACTGTTCAAAATATCCTAGAGCCGTGCTCTTCTCGTCTCATGTATGCACTTATCACTCTACGATCTCACGTGTGTGTAAATGAGCCTTAAATCAAGTTTATCCATTAAATTGCGATCGAAAGATTAAGAGGAAATAACGAGCTTTCTTGGTATTTTTAGTATTCGCAGTAATAGAGGTATTTTTATCCCGCGGTTGTAAATTAGATTTTTCAATTTACACCTGTTACATGTTAATGAGGTAGAAAGTACTTATTGCTCGTGGTTTAAGCATTTAAATTTAAAATTCAATGCAGTCTTCATTTGACTTATTGAAGTAAGGAATAATTGTAATGTTGTAGGAATGATGTAATGTTATAGTATAGTGAATTTTCTAACTCCTATTCAATTTATTTAACAAATATGTTGTAAACTGTTGTTTTCACAGTTAATATTAAGATCAACTTTTTAAAAAAGATTTTAAGATTAATTCGGGAAAACGTGCTAAGTTAACACAATCTGCGCGTTGTATGACATGGGTTATTGTGATGCGCGGACTGCGTGCGTACATTACCTCGTAATTGCTGAGCTTAGTTGCGGGCGACATTGGGTTAGATTGTATCTTTCTGATGTATCGGCCGATTTTGCCTGCAGCCGCTGCATATTGATGGGCCTGCCGCCGACTCGGCCGAGATTACGACGCACTTTATAATACAACATCGGTAATCTTGCCTCACTACATGCTTAAAATGACTTCTTTGTTGTTCACTGTTTTTTAGTTGCAGAATAATTTCTTTTTCTTTGTTTTTGAAAATCTTAACGTATTTTTAGGGTTGTCAGATGTTTTTGCTTGTAATTTCGTCGTTTGTTAATAATATGTACGCCAGAATTTTAGTAAAGTCTGAAGCATTTTTTCAAAGCTAGATAATTATAGGTAAGGGTAGGCCTGACAAAAGATGAGTGAATTGGGTAAAGGCTGACATACTTAAGAAAATACGATTGCAGTGACATATGATAGATCGATTTCACTCCACATAGAGTAGGATAAGGGCAGGAAGATGAACGTTGAAGGTTAAAACGCACACAGGCAACATAAACGGTGAATTGAAACATCATGGTGGACAGGTATATTATGTTAGCATAATGTAATCGTGCGTGAAAGCACTCGTGTTGATCACAATCAGCGTGGGTGTCGTGGCGGTCAGAGAATGAGATATTACAGCCGCTGAATAGTCGGAGGCATCATCCGTCAAATTATGCAACTATCTGCGCGGACGGCGGTCGATACGAACGTAAGAATTATTCTGAGCTGACTCACTTGTTTTAATAGTGGCTCGATGTCGGGATAACATTTAAACCAGAGACAGCAATGAGCTAAGATTTTATAAGCGAATAAAAATAAAATCTTGTATAGATGGACGTAGAGATTTTGACCTTGAATATTAAAATAAGCGAGATTGTTCGTTTTATTTCACTATTACTTTATTTTAAAAAATTAGAAAAATGTTGTATTATCGTTTAGGCTAAATATCTGTATGCAGAAGAAGCCTAAATAAAACAAAGTTAATTTACACTTTTGTACGATAAATATTTAAAAAACAATAATATTATCAACGCTAAAGTGGAATGAATTGACAATTTTACTTTTTTTATTGTGAACTTCTTTTAAAACATCAATACTGTAACATAAAAACGGTAAAGTGCACTAAATGAGCAAAAAAACTTTTAAAAAATGGTCAAAGTATAGCTTTCGAAACAATAGATGACGCAGCAAGATAGTGTTGCAAAATAAAAGGCACGGAGCGGCACCAGGGGGCACGGCGAAGCGCCAGCCACACTCGATTAGCCCCCGGAGCTCTGTACGATGAATCAAGTCTAACCAGATGTGTTTCTTACTCGCTTTTTTAAGATAATCGATTTATTCACACCTTACCGCTTTATCGCTTATGGCATATAATATATCTTGAATAGTATTAATATTTAAATTGTATTTATTTTGCCTTTAAACATTGTGATATTATGATATAAAGCAAGAAAGTGGAATATTTGAAAGTTGTGGAACATAAATTCTATGCATAGATTTATTATACATAAGAGAAGAATGGTTAATACTCGTAGAACTCCAACGATGCGCGACCCCAGATCGAATATACAAAACATGAGTATTAAGAAGTTTTGCAATAAATTTGATGTTATTCAAGTTTGGTTACGATTGAATTATAGTGATCTCAGACTATCACGGCTGTTCAGCGGAAAACTTTAGCTTATATTGAATAAGCGTACAATTTTTCCCAAAGATATATTTATTTCTTTATATCCAGCGAATTATTTATATGATACACATTTCATATTGATCTAAGTTATCTACTACAAAGAGGTTTGATTTCCCAAACTTTTTGGAGGAAGTAAGAAAAAATCACTGCAATCAATATCTACCTCGGCAGTTTCCTTTACCGAAGTCAAAATTATTTTACGGAAAATTTAATCGATGGGAAGAATTTTTGTTGGATTATTTTACCTGATTCAACCAACTGGTTCAAGTTGGGTGAGGTAATGTCGGCCTAATTTGAACGTTCTTACGAAATGTTTCTATTTTTCCATCTAAAGAGTTCTACCTTTTATGTTGAGCAATGAGTATTAGAAACTTTTTTTTTAATTCAAAGTTCATGTCGGCTTTTAAATAATATACGTACCGACCAGAGATATTCAAGTCGGCATTTTATATAAATACTTTGGTATTTAATGATTTGATTATTGAACTTCGGCAAAACAATTTATAAGGTTAATTGTAATAATTTCATATTATTTAAAACTGTTTTATCCCGTCCTATTTAAAAAAAAAAAATTGTGACAACCTTAAGTTTCAATAGAAAAGAATTGGTGTTCTTCAGTCTTACATCAAAACGTTCGGTTGCTAATTGAAATGTGAGCAAACGCAAGAATGGTACTAACTGACCGGTGAAAGTCGATTGCGTAACAACAATTTTAGGTATCGACTTTAAAATTAATCATATATCAGATTCATTCGACTATTTGCATAATGAATATCGATATTGTAATTTTACACAGGGTCAGTTTAATATGTCTATAAATTAATCCGTCATCGATTAGATTACAAAATTGTTAAGTGAAATGTCGATTTTTTTAATATGTTACGACACACTTTAGTGACTACACGTAATGACAAAATGTGTAAAATTAATTTATTGAGTACTAAATTATTACTTCCGAGTTTAGAAATTACCTTTAAAACCTGTCGAATAAATAATAATAAAAAAGTTGTTTTTTGTTGTAATTGAGAACAATTCCTTTTTATTATATTGAAATAATTAAACGGGACCGGGGTAGGGCATTACTCATAGTGCAGGAACACAGTGGTGTAGAATATATTGGGAGCCTTATTGGCTTGTAATAGCTTCCTTTTTTTAGCAATCACATAATAGGAATGGTAAAGCTAACACACACTATGTATGTATTCGGCAATGTGTAAGTATGCTTATTGCTTATGTGGAACGATTGACATAGTAAAATCAATTACAATTTAGGTATAGAATCCATTTAAATATCGATGTTAATTCGCTTCAATTCTTTGGCGTAATAAAAAATTGCTTTCACACATTTTCGTACAATGATATTATATAAGGTATATAATATTTAACAATTGATTTTTTCGAAAAGAAATTACAACATTTTTAGGCTTGACTCCGCTCACTGACCGTGAAATACGTAACGGTTTTATAATCATTTTAGCAACAATGCATCTAATGGATGCAATTCGGCTATTTTGTTGTCGGCCCGTGCTAACTTTATTGTATCCGGGCATTTTAAGTGCTTGCATTACTCAAATTAAGTAATAACAAAAGGTCAATTAACTTTAAGAAAATATTTTTAAGAATAATTATACAATTCACAAGAAAAGGTGTTACTCTTTTTTGTGAAAAAAAACATGTTTTCTTCATATTATAATTTAGATACTAGCTGTCGCCCGCAACTCCGTCCACTCGGAATTAAAAGAATTAATTAGAAGCATATGTGTTCTTTCAGACTGCTCTACACCCATGCAAAATTTCAGCAAGACCCGTTTAGCCGTTCTGTAGATACCTTCAAACAAATATCCATCTAAACATTCGCATTTATAATATTAGAAGGATATTAAAAATTTATTAGTTACAAGTGTAAAAAATGAATAGCATGAAATGAAAATTCAATAATAAAATTATTGAGTTGGTATTGGAATTTATACAGTTGGTTCTTTTTCACATCAAATGTAAATTTATTAAAAATATTTTCAAATAAGGCTCAACACATCATCGAAAAAAAGACAATTCTGTGATATTTCTAGTCGGTGCAAATAAATAAAAATATATCAATCAAAATTGAATGAGGTTTTTTTATAATATAATCTTCAAATTCCTATAAGTGTACACAATCAATCGCGCGGCGGTGTATTGAGTTGTTGACCTGTAATCAACTGTAAAGCTAACTGTAATCAAACATTTAATTTGCTGGACCTTTGTATTCGGCATACACGTCTGGAATCGATCGCCAAATCGTCTTACGGTATCTGAGACGCAAAAATATATTCTAATAGCCACTTTTATTACACGTAATCACTTATGGAAATGCATACCTATATATACACACATTTTTTCATATGTAAGGCCTTATAAATCTATGGGTTATAAATTAATTAAACAGTTCATGCAATGGTGAATGTTATTCTGAATTTTAGTGCCAGATCCTAGCTTTTCTTAACCTTTAAGATTAAGAAAAGACAGTATAAAAGTTGCAAATTGTTTAGTGCTGGGTGTTTTAGGGTATACAAGATAGTTTTGTACCGGCGAATCTAATGAAAATGTCAATTATAATACAGATATAATCAAAGATTAAAGTTCGAGGTAAGCTTAGAGCACGGAGTTTCAGGGTCAGTTGTCTACAATAACCATGATATTTATCTGCATTTGCACCTGAGGTGTACATCTGTGACGCGAGCACATCTGCTAGTCGAACTACATCTCACAGCAAATGTGCTCGCGTCAGCAAATAACGCCTGTGATGGATTTGGTTAGTAACTACGTATCTTCAAAATGGCTTTCGGATTTAAATAACACATAGACTACTCACGAAGTTTTTTAGAAGTGGCGGGAAAATGTTAGTATTCTTGTAAAAAATTTACATGAGTCAAGTTACGTAAAAAGATTGTTATATGTAAAGTAATATGCCTGGAGCATAATAGTAATTTAGTTATCTAGGGACTGATGAAACGAAGTTCAAGTCTTGCTTGAGGCGTATTAGCGCGTTTAGCAGAGAACAGAGCGTGTCTTTCGTCTATTAGCTAGACAATTCGAAGTGAACTTGACAGGTCGGTTGGTGAGGAGCCTTGCGAAGGCGTTGCAATCAGGAAGCGAGTTGTCGCGCCTGCAGCAACAAGCCGCCGCCGCTCCTTGCCACTATAATGTTCCTCCTGATAAAATAGTTGATTGTTCGGCTAAAGGGGATAATTTTAATTAGCGAGATGTATTGTTCTGTTGAAATGCTTGGTACTAATTGGGAATACGTTAACTGTTGGAAAAAATAAGAAGACAATGAATTCATTGAGATGCACGATGGTTTAAACTCGATGAAATTTAAAAAAATAAAAATGAATTGTTATTTTGTAATAGTTTGAACTCTTTAGAGAAGATTACTTGTGATGTTTGTTTCAATTGCAGCTGTTAAGGTGAACGCTTGATCATTAATGGTATATTGTGTTAGAAAAACAATTTCTAATTATTTTTATTTGGGCGATTACCTGTAATAATAGAACGTAGATTAGAGATTTACGCAGAAGAGCGATTAATACTTCAAAGTAATGTGAAAACGCGATTAAAATAGACAAGCTAAATATAAAAAATGTTTTAAAGAGGATAGAAAGTACGTTTGACGATTCATTGATATCCGATGATTAACGTTACTTGCCCATCGAGTTGTAACTCGTTTTGAATGAGAGAAACCGTGTTATAGCTTTTACAGACGTTTAAGTTTTTACAGACAAAAAGTTAAAATTCTTTTTTACAGACTATAAATCTTAATAGCAAACAGATAATGTATTGATAAGAATTGTAAAGGCGGGAAGTTTATAGAAACAGAGTATTGTTAAATGAAACTTAAAGGATTGCCATAGTTACATTTCCTGTCTCGCACAGTCGAATGCTTTATGACTACAGAATTTAGGGTTCCATTATAATTGTCAACGTCCGTAATTAACAATAGGACTACGAATCTTTATTATGTAACTTTTTCTAGTTTCTTTTTGTAAGATAAATAAGGATTACGTTTTTTTCTCACCTAAAACTATTTATTAAAACCCTATGCAGTGCTAGTAATCTAATACTTATGTAGTACTAATTAGCAGTTAGCTATGGGTTTAAACTTTCACTTAAAATTCTTGCACTTTTACGACGATTCGAAGACTTTAATTAAAAGTATAATCGATGTTTTTCTATTATCCAATCTCAATAAAAGCTTAAGGATTTCAATCAACAAGGAAATTAAAGCAAAAGAAAAAAGAGTAGGGACTATTAAATCAATTAGAAATAGATTTCATCACAACCAAGTAATGAAATGGAAATAGTATGGTAGTAAAGTTGTTAAGATCTTATTTAACAACTTTACAATTATACAACTATATTTCAATTTAATTTCAATATGTAATTCATATATAATTTCATATTCATGTATTTTAATTTAAATTAATTTAACTTATTTACTTTTGTTTTATATTAATTTAAATTTAAAAATAATTCTTGATCCTACAGTCAAATTATTTTAAATAATTTTGTGAGACATAGTTGTATTTCCAAGGTTAATACTGTATTATAAATAAATAATAGGTAGTTGAATTTGTGTAATAGTTAATTATCGAGAGGTAGAATGTCTGACTATGTAGCTATTAATAATAATAAAATAACTGTCTACTATTAAACTCACAATAAGCCCATGCTATATTCAAGCGTGCAAATATTATTCCAACTAAATTCTACACTGCAAAAGCAGTTTATTTCCAATGTTTCTGTTAATCTGAAGTATAATATACAATTGTTACAATGAGCAGACAATTCACTGCATCTCATTCGGCTTGCATTAGCTTAAATCGCATTAAATTCCATTATACGCTTTGAATAGGTTTATTTACATAATACAATAATATTAAATTTTACTAAAACATTACGTGAACCCAGATTATATTAAGATACTCGGCAACTTAGTACAGTGGTTTGCCAGAATATTTAGATATTCTAAATTTAAATTCAAGTTTCGAATAAACGCAATCTTTTGTTTTAAAATCTTCGTAATTTAACTTAAGTAAACAGATCAGATAGCAAATAAAGTAGAATATATTATTCTTACACGCCGTTAAAGTTACCATTTCATAATTTGGTAACTTTGCAGGACAATTATGGAAACACATGTATTTATTTCGCTTGAAATTATTATCATAATTTTATTGTAATTGTTATATTATCAGATTATAATTAGCATAATCTGCACGGTAATAAATATTGTTTACGTGCTTGTGGGTGATATTTAACGCGTGGCGGCGCCGAAAGGGAGCGCTGTGTGGCTACTCTCTGGAAAATCGCTCGTATCGGTTACGACCTGATGGACAGATATCGTCGGCGTTAAAACGTTTACAATTAATTTACATGATAATAGAATTAAAAAAGTGTTCTTTCGAAACCCGCGTTAGTTTAGTAAAATACATTAATTTTGATATTTTGGTAAATTAAAAAAAATGTATGAAACTCGACTACAAAATATTTTAGGTTATCCGATTGACTTGATTGAGCTTTAAGAATGAATGAATTTCTGTTATTAATTGATACACAATTACATTGCTTCGCAGAAGCACAAAACTATTAAGATATTTTTAGTCGCACGGTATAATTTATCTAAGAAATATATGTGCTTGTGAAGGAACAGCAATAAATAAAAGCTCTTACTAGAATGAATATTAGAATAGACATGAACGTTGTAAACACGTAGTAAAACAGTCAAGAGCATTCATACAGAGAGACGACAGGTTACGATTATCATTGGCTTCCCATAACGCGGCATCACAATGTTAGTGGCAGACGCGCACAATGAAAGGTTAGCAACCTCGGGACGCGTTCCATTCTCACTACCGTGTGGGAATATTAAACTACGTCCCCCTCTCTCCTCGTTCAACTTATATGTAAATCAATCGATTATATATCATTTCTAATTTATAGTGCGATCCCACAATTATGACGCATAATATCAATATTGTATTATAACTTTAATAGTGTAGAAACACAAAGGTTTTCATACGGTTCGCACACAGGTCTAGGCTAGGCATATGGGGTGGCAACTACCATTAATATGGTCTTATTTGAAATAGTTTTTATATCTATTTTACATTTTAAATTCTCTAGGGGAAGCTGCCCCTTCCTAACCCCCAATATATTTCAACTATGAATAAACTGTTTACCAAGTTTGCGATTTAATATAATTCGAGTTAGTTAAATTAAAGATTGACAATCGCTCAGAAACCAAACTAAAGGATAAACAGTGAGTTTCCACTGTCAAAAAACCTGTACACAACATATTGTATCTCTGTTTTCTTAAAGAATATAAAATTATGCTATACTTTTTTAAATGCATTTTTATGCAATACTTATGCAGTTTAATAATTTAAAACTAATGATCTAAGATATAATCAACAATTAAAACTTATTTATTATTATTATTTAGGTTATTTTATAGTAACAATCAAATAATCAATCAAGGATGTACAAACGTGTTTTATTAGCATAGAAATAAAATTTTCTTGTACGTACGGACATGAGAGATGGTGTAGGCAAAGTATCGCTGACAGTATGCTTTATGCCGTGTCACAGCTTTCCTGTTTATCAGTTAAAGGTGTAGATACAAGCTCGGTCTCGGTGTTGAATAGGACCATAGCAGATCGTTATCTAAGGCTGATACGTAATTGATACTTGCTATCATTTGCTCTATCAATAGTTTGTATACGCTATGACATTTCGAATAGTCCCTTAATGTAGAGTTAAATTACTAACAAGATTCATCTTAGATGAATTTAAGTAAGTTTAGTTGTGTATAATTTCGTAGGCATTATGAAAAGTCCGTTATATGTTTATTCCATAAAAACAATTTCCCACAGAATTACTAATCACTTTTAAAGCGCGGTAATTTACTTCGCACAGGGAGAAAATGTCGTTTTGATTTGCTGGTGTACCAGTGAGAGTTGTAACTATAAAATATACATGAATATTGTCGACACAAACGTACCGACGGACGTAAGTTCTCTATAAAATTGAAGGAACAGTTAAGTTGAATAACGGCCAAGAGACTTCCTTGTGAATTTTGCTATTCACTAATTGATTTATACGAGACGTTTCGAGACCTTGTTACGAGAATGCTGGATAGTGGATACGTAGCCCTCAAACAATAGACCATAATTTCATACTTAATTGCATTACAAGACTCGGTTACGGAATGGGACCGCATTCGGATCAACTTTGTATCGTTTTAGACACATTTAACCTTTTGATCTGCCAATTCATCTGAGATGAATACTATTAAAAGATGTCTGTATAAACTACAAACATTTTTTTTCTTTAAAATAGGTTTCCTAATAATTACGTATTATTAAATATTTTTCTTAAAAAGATTTTGTCTATATTAATAGTAGTATATATTAAATTGTTAATTTATTTATTAGGCAAATATTCAGCTTTCTTTAAAGAAAGGTTAATTTTTTGTGTACAAGAGCCAAAAGCCAGCGACCTACTATGGCAGTTATTGACTTTCAAGGTAATGTCTACCTTTTTAGAATAAAACTGTTGAAAAAATTCATCACATAATATGTACGATGCTTTTTATGAATAATGAATGTCAAACAAGCCGTAGCGCCTTATGAATCTTAATGTCGCTTGAAAAATATTCAACCGGATTATATTTATTTATTCCAGTATTTTATTTCTTACTTTTATTGTAATTATTTTTGTGTTTTTAAATTAATTCGTCAACATCAATTTACACTTGTTTTTATACCTTAAAAAGTATCTATGCAGAAAAAATAAGCATTTTAAATTACCTTCCAATATTGAGCAACGTCTTATTAGCGACTTGCGAAGCGAGAACAGGAATAGCGAGAAACATCATAAGCGAGATAAGTCTTTCTTGATGATATTTAAAATATGAAATGATGTTAGGAATCGTTAGTTATAGTGATGATAGTAATTTGGCTGTGATATTTGGAAAGAAAAAACATGCCTGATATGATACGATATAAAATATTTATTACCCATTATTCCCACACTATTAACGGGAATTTCTTTCTTTGAACAGTTAATTTCATTCATAGCTCATGTAAACTTCTCATTTATCCATTGTTCATTTACGTCTTTCGTCTGTTCTGTGGTTACTGTAAAATTGTGCGCTTTGCAAATACTTTCCTATATTGTTTACCTCCTTTTTGTGGTAAAGACTACAGTACTTTAAGAAATGAGAAAATGGTAAAGCGAAATTAAAGACAACCACTATGACTTTAAAGTAAGTACATTATATCTTGTATTTCTTTTTAATCGAAAACGTGCGCATTGGACCATCATAATCACTCTTATATCATCGTAATATAAGGCAAAAGCGTTGGCATAAAATTACAACGATGTGTGATTTCGCATACCATAACTTTAACCGACTTTTCTCGATTGGCATTTTAACGAAGTAAGTATTTTACAGACCTATTATTTAAGGTACTTGAAGTATAATAAAATATCCACAAATTAAAGTGCACATAGTACTTTAAGCTTTTATGCAAGGAAGATGAAATGGAATCTTACAGCGGATTTACACTACCAAAAGGTGATTCAAGGGGCATGCTTAAGTATACGACGTTTTAGAATCATATACGAGTACTCATGCTATATGAAAACGCGAGCTTCTCACTATTGAAGCACGCGCCATGAGCAAGGGAATAAATGCAAGCCAGCTATGGGAATAGGTGATTGTTAGAACGCGCGTCCTAAAGCATGGTTCAAATCCCTTAGTACATATCCCTGTTTACTGTGTTAGCATGCATAGCAGCAGTCATATTATAACGGTGATTTTCAAATGAAGTGACACTTGTTTACGAACACTATTGCTATCTCTGTCTTATCAAAAAGAATTAGAGAGATGACAATACATGTGTTAATACAGTAACACGTTTATTTTATTAACAGTTCAGGACCGAGCGACATCCTGTTGGGCTTAGCTGCGACCGAGCAATACCGAATGTCTGAGTATGTGCGTGGACAGCGTTGTAAAATTCAGGTCCACTTAAACAGCGGTTCGTAAATCTAGTATAAGCTGCGGTTGGGTTGTGACCACCACAAAGCTTTATGTTATTTGAAATACAATACATACGTACTCGTTTTTATTCATAATTATCTTACTAAGGACGTAAGTATTTTTGTAATGATGGAAATTATCTTTTTGTAGGTGTGATTAATTATTCTAATAGAGTTGCGTAATCTTTCTGTTTAATGGGGATACAAATGGATACATAAGGAACGGTGTATTGATATCTTATCCTGTCACCATAGTTTTTCAAGTATAGTCGTATTCAATAATGTAACAAAAGAATGTTGAATACAAATAAAATATTTACAATGTGTAACACGATTGTGTTGAATTCGTGGAACACAAATACGTGGTAGTGCCTAGTGTTGTAACAAATGTGATATGAATATTAAAAAGTTATGGATTGTTCAGTGGCTGAATATCGATACGTTGCGTTCCGTTTGGTATTGAATTTGGGTTAACCGATAAATTTAATCGACTTAATATCGAAATATTCTCTCTTGAATTTAAAACAGTAACACCGTGAAAATGTACGTAGTTTTTTTAATTGTAAATATAGAAAATATCAATTGAAGCAAATGTGTATTTATAATTTAAACCAAATTCTCTCTCACATCCCTAATAAGCAGGTTAAGTAAAGAAACTTAAGACACCTGAGCCGCTTTTAACCGCAAGTTAGCTTATAAAGTATAAGTCATTGACCTCAAGCTATCAAATTTAAAAAAAAATAAACCTCTGAAGTTAATTATTAGACTAAAATTTTGATGTTAGTACATTAAACAATAAACACATACAATACTCCACTTTATACATTCGTATTGATTAGAATATGTACGTAATTCAATCTTAGGCCATAGTAAGAACGTGTTTCGGTGGATATTCACTGTCTTGCTTCACAAGTCACAGTTACACTGTATACGTTAAAAATTACAAGACCCTAACATACCATCGTATGAATTGCTTAATGCAAGCAAACAGTATAAAGCTTTAACGTAAAAAATACAAATGTAAGTAAGTCTCAATCTATCAGCAAAGTGTTGTTAATTTAAATAATAAATTTACTCTTTGGGAATGTTTATGAATTTTACTAACCTTAAATGATACCTTAATAGTTATGAAAAGCAACAAAATATTTATTCAATATTCTTGACAGGCTCAGTCATAGTGCCCTGGACAACTGTAATCCAGTCTGGTAACCGGCAATTTTATAAAGCGAGAGAAACCAAACATTACGGCCAGCCCACTTAAGTTGCGAAGAAAAGAAAATGTATTGGGAACTCGTCGTCCCAATAAGAAAGAGAAATTGCCCGATAGGGGAATGCAACTTGTCGATTGATTTAATGGGTCTTGAAAGTTATTACTTACTAACTTTTACCCGCGACTTTGCTCGCGTTACGTTCTCAAACACATTGTAAGGTATGATAATTAGGTTAACGAAAAAAATTTTTCAATCTTAAGACTAAGTTAAGTAATCTTGTTCTTTGGTTTATTAACTGGAAAATTATTTTTATAAATGCAATAAACAACTGAATTTTATGCAAATTTTTATCTACATAATGTAAAGTTCATCACTTTACTTTTCAATTATATAATAAATAATTCACGTTAGTCTAAATAGTTACTATGCGCTGTACAAATTTTAGTTCCGATAGTGAATCTTGAGAAGCTCGGACATAACATAGCACAGCAGGGAACAACAGTACGGTCTATGGTTTATTGTTTCAAACCTGTTTACAATTATAACTTACCTTTCGAACAGATGAATAGAAATACAATTGATGCTAAATTATAATTAAATTAGTATTCAGAAATGTTTAATTGAATATATAATTCTTTTGTAAAATTTTATCTTATAAAACCTTAGGGGTAAGATTTAATTAAAAGTGAACTTTGAAGCATAAAGTATGAAAAAACATAAAGAAAACTCTTAACATAGATAATTGAAAACTCTAGAATGTATCAAAAACAAAACGACATTAAAAAAGTTTGTTTACTGTTTTATTAAAATTTAACATCAACATTTTATTTACTGTAAAAATTAAATTATTAATAAAACACAACTGGTAGGGAATTACGTGAGACATCCTCGGATATAGACAACGCGGATGCATTGAGAAGATTTATCACGCAGCCGGTGGTCGTAAATAACTTGGTTGCGCGAGGGGCGGAAAGGTCGAGCCCGAGTCGAGAGTCCGCGGCTCCCAAGGCCGATGGATAGATATTATGCTCGGCCCCACCTGTAAACTGGTATACGCATTGTGTTAAATTGGTAATCGACAATTTATCTTAAATGCATTGTTAAAACGATCTAGTTATTACTAAATTATAATGTAAGGAATTTAATAGATATAGAACGTTGTGTTTGACTGTAAAAAAATTGCATAAATAAATATTTTCACTAGTAAAAAACAACCTAATTTATATACACTCAGGTTTCAACCTACAACAAATTTATGTATAAGTCTCGTAGTTGAGATTCTAGGGTTTTGAGTTGAATCTATGTCAAAAAACGAAAAAAACAATTATTAGATTACACCAAAACTACAGACATTAAAGCATGCAAGCTTTTTGCTTTTATCATTACTAATAAATAGTGTTGCTAAATTCTTATATCGATAAACTTAACAAATCGGATAATCATTAATCATTGCAATAAATTATATTATTCAAGGCTTTATTAGTAAAGATTTGAGTATAAAGTATATTGGCTAATATGTCGGCTTCACCTCGCAAGTGTTCAGAGGCCGCTCGTTGGTCAGGGATTGTCTCTGGTTACCTTTCAATAAATTATGTTACTTGTAATATGATAGCTTTATGTTTGTAATACCACCTTAATACCCGCATGCAATAAAGCATACTAATTTATTGAACGATAGTTAAATAAAAAAAAATGTATATACCATTCTTGTAACTTTGTATTTTCTATGTGACAAAATAGAATTCGTTGACACAATTCTACATATAAAGGTTTACAGATAATGTAACAACCAAATTTTGAACAGTAAAATCATCTTTATAATTAGAAATTCCAATATCATTACAGTTTTAATTAAGTTTTTAATAAAGTTCACAATAGGCGTCATCGTTATTCATTTAATATTACAAGACATTACATTAAGTATCGAGTTACTTTTCCGCTCTATTTAGCGAAGGGCAATGAATAACACGTTCATTATACAGCAATGATATACTATTTCTAATTATTTCTACATTCATGTTCCTATTTTATAATTAATACAATATTATAATCGTACCCTTAAATAAGGTTCTGAAAGAGAGACACAACATGTATATTCTAGCCAGTTAACATAAAATACATTCAATTTTAAATATTATCAGTTAAACTTACGCTTTACTTTGGTTTTTATTCAGCAATAGATGTTGAAATAACTCGTTCAACGTCCCATTAGCGCATTCTCTTAATAAACCAAAAATGGAGGGTCGAAGATTTCTTTAACTCACACTAAAATATCAGAGGTCTATAAAATTTATATTAATGTTGTAGCTAAGTTCTTAGGATTCCTTTAATTTTAATTTCCTTTTAAGTTATCACCTTCACCTGGCAATGAAACCTTTAATCCTATCAACGGACACGTGCATATGCGACTATCATTAAAGTACACACAAAACTAAATTAATTAAGTGTCGTAAACGTGACATTAAAACAGACGATAACTTCGTCCCTATACCATAAGCATTAGTTTTAATGATTGAAATTAATGTGTCGCAAACGTTTCCTGGAAATGCGTTTCCATGGAAACCGCTTATGCTAATGAGGCTTTACTTTAACTGAGATATATTGTGAGATAAAGATGTCTTATAGACGAGACAAAAAGAGGATTGGAGGATTGTGAGTCGCGGGTACTTTACGTTCGATTATCGCGTATTCGATCGTGAGGCTCGGCAGATGTCGCCGCGAGCGCAGCCTCCGAGACGCCGTGATTCATATGATAAGGCGGCACTGAGTCTGTCCGCTGCCATTAATTGAGAATTTGTCTCGAATGCAAACCTGTGTACTTATTTGCAGACTTAGAATACGATGCACTGAAAATTATAGGAACTTAGTATTCTGGTTTTCATTTTAATTAAAAATTAAGAAGATCGATTCAAAGAAAGTTTCTTTACGTTTTATATGCATAAATCACTAACAAAATGTTTCACCATGTGGTTTACGTTTACAGTTGTCTATATTATTGATAATTTTTTTGTGATTTAAATTGTGACAGAATTTTTTGACATAAATATTGTTACTTATAGAATGTAAGATAAAGAGCATAATTGAAAATTAAAATGATGTCCAATATTTTAATTAGAAACATTTTTAAATTTGTTATTAAATACTTGTATCAAATCAAACACACGCAATAGCCTCATTTTGATTCACAATTATAAAATAAGCACAAGTAAGTGTTGAAAGCTTGAATTATTATCATTAAATATCTCTGTTCTGTATCTGTTTATCTCTTAAATCGCTGTACATTATTTTAATATTCAATGTTTCTATTGGAAAATTATCACTCGGTGTGTACCAGTCCTTGTAGGCTCAATTTACTGGGTACTAATCACGTCGGCCAGTGTAGAGGGCATGAATGAAGCAGAATGTTCCGCCGCTCGCGTAGGCAGACCTCCGTCGTTAGATAAACTTGAAGGCACTCATTAATATCCCTCGTATTTAATAGCGTGCGGAATAACGAGGGAATATTAGCTGGAATTAATTTAGCTACGATATAGAGAATTCCATTAGCTCTAAAACTTTAACTATGTTACTATAATTTAATCATAAACATTTTGAATTACGAACAAGAGAATGTAAAATGTTTATGTTCGATGTTTTATTTTTAATTGTCACTTATTATTTCTATGTTGTTCTTTACAATTTAATTCAACCGGAAAACAAACTGGGAACTGAATAATTTTTTTTCATCATAAATTATAATTAAATTAATCATAGCCATAAACATTTATAAATAAATAAAATATGGAATTAGAATAGAAATTAAGAATTATAATTGACTTTTATAATTTATTTCATGTTAATAATATGTCTGAATATTTGCATAAATAAACACAGGATGCATTGATACATTATTTTGAATATTTATATAGGTAAATTAGTGAAAGCATAGTTCTTAGATGACCGTGTTGTTTTTGCATTCGAAATTTCAGATCCTTGGTAAAGTTTTTGTATTTTTCAATAATCTGTTTAAAACTTAATTTCGGTTTCATTTTAATACATTTATCCATTGATCGCCATACATTGATCTATCAATTGATCGCTACAACGCCTTTATTTTTCACAAAACGGAAATTTTGTCAAACAAAAGCAAGTACATTGCACTGCAATTTATGCAGTGTACTTACTGTGTTATGGTAAGAGAAATTTGTATATTTTTATTTTAATTAAAAAATAAATGTATTTTTCAACACGAGAGACAACAGTGTCGTTGTCACCGTGAACCGGTCCAAACTGGTGTGCCGGCTGCCGGCATACTTCGCGATTACTTTTACTTCTTCGTATTAACAACGAAATAAATAATAACACAGTTGATACGTGATACAGGTCGAATAGAAACTAGACTACATTTTTAAAATAGTTATACGTCGCCAGTAGTTTATTGCTTGTTTTCTAGTTGTAATGAAACTTTATATCGGTCTCTTTGCAAAGTGAAAAATAAGTATGTTAAGTCCGCTACATACGTTCAATTTTAAATGCACGTCTGCAGCGGTCATTAGAATCGTAAGTAAATGCAACTTGTTATAAAATGTTTTGTTTTTATGTGTGCTTTTGTAAAAATTAGTAGGTTTGTTGACCCTCGAAGTCTAAGACTGTAGAGTACTCTTACTAATATTTTAATGCGAAAATTTGGATGAATGGATATTTGTTACTACGTATCCCAAGAACAGCTAAACGGATTTCGCTGAGATTTGGCATAGATGTAGAACATAGTATGGAAATCACATAGGTTAATAATAATTAAGTATTTTCAATTCCGAGCGGTCGGAGTCGCGGGCGACAGCTAGTAATTAATAACTTGATGTTAACTGTAGATGCAGTATTCTTACAATTGTTTAGCTAATATTAACTCTTTGGCCGCATTTCTTTAAAGTGGCTATAGTAGTAACAGGACTTATGTAAGTTTTGAGCAATTTTGACAGATGAGTAAAATCTTTGCTTGTTAATGCAACCATTTTACATTTAATGACTATTGAGACAGTTACACATGTAGTAACGCTTAATAAAACTTCGCGAGCGTAAACTAAAACAATGTTTAAAAGATTTCACGCGACCTTACGAACTTTTTGCTTTCTAAATCTCACCAACGACTGTCTACTTTAGAACATATTGTGTATTTACTGTGGATTTAGGAATTTCGTTTATACACGTATAATTTAAACTGTTTGATAACAGTTGAGAATATTTTTAAAGCATTTGTGAATATTTGGGCGAAATTAATTTAAATGTGTATTAATTAATTAAGAAACGGCTTAACTCACGTTTGATCGTCCGGTGACGGCACCGACTAGTTTCGAACCCATCGGGGGTCCATCTTCAGGGCGAGTGTGAAACTAATCGGTGCCGTCACCGGACGATCAAACGTGAGTTAAGCCGTTTCTTAATTAATTAATTATGATGTCTCACGAAAGTTTAAACAATTTAAATGTGTATTACAGTAAATAAAAAAAAAAACTAATATGTTGTGCAAATTTGTAAACATGTTTAGTCAGTGGGAACCCATGGATGAATATTACAGCTATGCATGACTGGATATTTTCTAGTTGTACTTTTTGTGTGTGGTTATAGATGTACCGTAAGGTAAAAAAAATCGTCTAAATGATGTGAATTGAAATGTCAAATAAATCACACGTTTAACATTAGAACAGCATGCAGCTAAGAAATAACGGCCGCTACTACAAATGAGTAGAAGTGTTAATTCTAACTGAATTTCCAAAGATGAAGATATATCGTCGTTGCTGTTACTCTATTTAAAAATTGAGCTTAATAAATCTTTTTTTACAGTTAATGCGGTAGTGGAAATTTGCTTTAATTACATTATCTAAGTACATCTACACTTGTACATATTATGTTACTTACTTTTAAATTTCAAAGTCAAAACAAAATAGAGACATGTTTTATATTTTCTCTGTTTTGTCAAAGATAAGGAAAGGAATGCCAATATGTTGTTATACAATTCTTGTGACCGTGAAAACCAAGTGTTAAAATAAAATTTGTATTTGCTTTAGATGCTTGATTTATCAGAAGATAAGATGAGGTGTTTCGCTTTTATAAAGTGATAGTAACTGTACTTAATAGAAAATCATTAAAACCAGCATCGCACGACGGTTAATAACAGCCTGCAGTGAGATACCATCGCTAACTGTTCCTCGATCCCACAACATCTTGAACTAGCTTAATTATTGATAGCAAAACATTTGTATACTTCTAAAATACAATTAGCCACTAGCTTAACTCCGTGTTTCAATTTATAACTGTTTGAATCAAAGCATTATGTATGTTATCGAATTAATCAAGATTATCAAAAGGAGTAGAGGTTGTTGGAAAATGAATGTTTGTGTGCTCGGATTTTGCTAAAATTGTAAAATAAAATGCATTTATGTAACAAAGATATGATAAATAGAAAAATATAAAATATTTTATTTAAACATAATTTTGTAAGCAAAATCTATTAGGCCATAATTTCACAAGATTGTTTTATATATCTTCAAAGTGTTTAGGTATAAATCTTACTTCATACTGGCATTATAAAATAGCTGTCGTCCCTGATTTCGTCAGCGCACAATTAAAAAAAGGAGACGATAATATGCCCGTATGCATCAGCTACCTTCCCGTCCAGGTCCCGTCAAAATCAGTACAGCCGTTGCGGAGATTACCCGGAACAAACACGGCCTTGCGGATAGACAAACAGACACAGACAGTAATTTTAAAAATTGGTTTTTCGTTATGAACAACGCAAATACATCATGTATACGAAGTAGATTTTTTTTAAAATATTGCAACGTTTGGACTAGTCTAGATGGGATTTAGAATAGAGATATATTACAGTCTGGAATAGTGTACAAGCCGTGTAGTGTAGTAGTGTAGTAGTGTACAAGTGTAGTGTACAACTTAGATTGTTAGTTCCACGCGACCGAAGTCGCGGGGCATGGCTGGTTTGCAAATAAATTTGACAATAGCTACGGAGGTACAAGAATTTCGTAAGTTTCGGGTTTCGAGACGGTGAATGCACTTACAAATATGTGCCTGCCGCCGCCAAGTTTCAGATCAAGCTTTATTAAACGACACAATCACGAATCCTGCCCACGATTCGCCACTTCATCAACGATAAGCCTTCATTCAGTATAAATATGATAAACTTCTTACGGTTATCCGTTACTAAGCGGACATTTTTAGCCGACTTCAAAAAGAAGGAGGTTATCAATTCGACTGTATTTTTTTTTTTTTTTTTTTTTTTATGTGTGTTACCGCGATACTCCGCCCCTGGTGGTCCGATTTTGATGAAAAATATTTTAATCGAAAGGAAGTGCTTGCAGGTGGGTCCCATTTTTTTGTTTTTTTTTTTAAATAACTAGAAGACTAGTAGATTTTGAATATAGCTTCAAAATTTGTTGCGAACATTAGGGACATTTTTGCTTTCAGCGCTTACGTAGGCTAAACTATAGGACCTACATAAAAATGATGTATGGCGAATTGTAGCTCTTTAAATGTGCTAAATAAAAGTCAGCGATAGCATATATCTATCTTTTATAGTTTTCTCACAATAACCATTTTTTTCTTCAGAAACATCAATTAAATTCATGCCCTATTTCCGACGCTATTATTCGAGTTCAGTATTAACGCTTATGTAAATAAACATGTTCATTATCAAGAGAATTTAATGTAGATTATATTTGCAATTGAAACTATATCATTCTGTCTAATAGTTTAGGAGATATCGTAAGAATAAAATTACGCGGAAACGAAAAATGCTACACGAAAAGCACAATTTTGCTTTCTGGGCTTACGTAGGTCACACTATATGACTTACATAAAAATGATGTATGGAGTAATTATAGATCCTTAAATTTGCTAAATAAAAGTCTTCGGTGGCATATATCTATCATCTATGGATGTCTCACAAAAACCATGTTATTGTGAACAAACTTCGATTAAAATGCACACGAAAAACAGCGTCGTAAGCTTACGGCGCTATTATATTATATTCGATATGAATCCTTATCCAAATAAATATGTTTTATGGGTAGAGTATTAAATTCAGATTACATTAGCTTTTAAACTATGTAATTCTGATCAATAGTTTGGGAGATATTAAATAATTAAAAACTACGCGCATTCGAAAAATGCTAGTGCGGCGCGCGGCTGGACAAAATTAAAGGCACGCTACGATGTATTAGTTCGGTAATTTTCAATTTGTATACCGATTTTGATAATTATTTCATTGTTTAAAGGATAAGTGGTTATCTGCTGCATTCTAAATTAGTTTTTGAATTGAAGTACACACATATCAAATAGGAAAGTCCTTTTTTTATTTGTCTTATTTATGTCTTTATATGTATTAAGGAAATTTGTAATTGAACTTCAAATTCACTAAAAATTGTGAAATAAAACAAAAATTTTAAGAAAAAAAAATAGCCGACTTCAAAAAAAAAACAATCGCAAACAAAATGCACTCAAAAGTAACCTAAAAAAACCAATTTCAAACAAAATGCACTCAAAAGTAACCTAAAAAACCAATTTCAAACAAAATGCACTCAAAAGTAACATAAAAAAAATTTCAAACAAAATGCACTAAAAAGAAACAAAATAATGTCATGAAAACTCTCTAAACTCTAGTAGTTAGTAGTAGGGGCTCAGTTTTCCGCAACTCCACGACAAGCGCGTATTTTGCGTGTCTCTAAACTCTAAAGAAAGTTCTCTTCTTTCTTGTAACATGTCTATATTGTATAATTATTGTTATTTTGGAGTCGGTTTCGGCCTAAGTAGGGACATAAACGTAAGTATGTCTAATACATCTCAAATATAAAATGTCACCTATTTACTTCGGCCGACACCGACTGCGAAATAACAATAATTATACAATATAGACATGTTACAAGAAAGAAGAGAACTTTCTTTAGAGTTTAGAGACACGCAAAATACGCGCTTGTCGTGGAGTTGCGGAAAACTGAGCCCCTACTACTAACTACTAGAGTTTAGAGAGTTTTCATGACATTATTTTGTTTCTTTTTAGTGCATTTTGTTTGAAATTTTTTTTATGTTACTTTTGAGTGCATTTTGTTTGAAATTGGTTTTTTAGGTTACTTTTGAGTGCATTTTGTTTGAAATTGGTTTTTTTAGGTTACTTTTGAGTGCATTTTGTTTGCGATTGTTTTTTTTTTTGTAACCGTCTTGTCTGATTAAAACTCTATTTAATCTCCTCTGGCATTCCATTACGTCGCTTAAAACCTCGTACATTTTAAACATAGCATTTATTATAACTTTGAAATAAAACAATACAGTTTTGTATTATTTTTTAATGTTTATTTGATTAAAGTAACTCATTTATTAAAGTTAAACATTTGGTTTTAAAGCAAACATATATACGGAATAAATATCATCAGGAAAACCAGTTTGAACTTCAGATTTAATTATTTCAAGATTTGCTTCATTAAATATTGTCAGCATCTGTTTGTATGGTCGAGTAACAGATGAATCTTCATCATCATACTCAAGTTCCTCCGCTGGAGCTATGTTCTCTTTTATTATAATCATACCATTAGGTGCAAGGGATTTGCTGCATTTACGTAAAAAGTCTACAAGGTCTTTGTTTGTCAAATATCCTAGAACCCATTGGCACCAGATCAAGTCGTACTTCTTATCGGGTTTAAATTTCTGAAGACTTTTATGATATAATGTTCCGAGTTTCACGTTATTCTGACCTATTACCTCCGCTGCGGTGTTAATAAATTTTTCATCTTGTTCCACCAAATCGACTTTATCGAAATAAGGAACAAGTAGATACTTGCTTACTCTTCCGACGCCCGCTCCACAATCCAATGCTAGTTTCGTATCTAGCGGGTCGTCGAGTGATAATAAGTGATTCAAAAATGTTCTCGATCCATCTATGTCAATGTCCGAAATGTGACCAAAGCCGCCGAGCACTCCGTTCACCGTCGCCGGTACTTTAGCCCAGTAACTTGCAGCTTTTTTGTAAAATTTTACCTCTGTCATTATCGGACATCCTTAACACTGAATTTTGATGACATTTATGACAACTTATATTTTATTTCACGAAAAGACAAATAAAAACCAGTATTATTATAAATACTTACTACGTACTACTTATTGCTTGCTAAAAATTGTATAAAATAAAACTAAAATAACAACTTATGATTTTGTGTTTGGTCCAGATAGTAATATGGTAAAAAAATATCGAATTCATAGACGCCATGCCTTGGTGATATTTGTTAATTTTAGATTTGATTGAAATATTTATGTTGTAGTCCCCGTTAATTGCTGCCATTGCACCAAATCTTTAATTAAGGTTTTAAACTAAACGAACTATGTTAGGTATTTCCTTTTTGTATTTTATTAGTAATAGTTATAGAACTAAAAATTTGCTTTTCATTTGTTGCAGGCGCTCATAGCGGCAGTAAACGAGACGCCGGAGGAGGATATCCGCGATGCTCTGAAGCAGCAGACAGAGCAGCAGCTGGCGCTGGTGCCACACGGACCGGAGCTAGTCAAGGACACCGTTGCATACAACACCACTATCAAGACTGATGACACCGTGAGTTTCAAAGACATTTAATTTCACTACCGTATTTTCAAATGTATTAAAAATCATAAGTATTGTTGTGCATGTTTATATCTAATTAAAAATATTTTACTCCACTGCGTTCTTTATTCAGAAAATAAGTGTTCAGAATCTAATTTTTTGATCATAGAGCGGAGTGTTACACTTCTAATTTTTTCTAATAGATGTATAATAATGTTTTGTTTTATAGAGGGAGCTGCGCGCGCTACGTCCGGACGGGACGCTGGTGACGGAGACGCGGCACACCAGAGAGGAGGAGCGACTCTGCGACGAGGACCTGCCCGAACAAGAGGTCAGATAAGTACAATATAATGAAAAAAGAGGGCGTCTTGTTCTTTGTACACACCGCAGAAATTATTCTTATTTTTAAAGTATCTATAAAGTAGCACACATCAGAGCAAGGGCCGTATCTAAAATTCATCTTGCAGTGGTATAGCATGGCATGAACTAGACGAAATGACAATAGTTATGATTACCTCCAGGCCGGTGGCATTGCGAGCGACGAGAGCGTGGTAGAGGAGCGCGGCGGCACGGAGCGGCGCCGGCGCGAGGATCTTGAGCGCAGCACCGACCTGATGGCGGGTGGCCTGCGCCTCGCCACGCAGATTCATTCCAGAACACGCACTGAGGAAGGTACGAAATCTGTTAAAAGTATTATAGAATTAAACAATCTGATCATAGATTGGTTAGGAAATGGAGCAAACGCACAACGTTTATATATTAACGCATTTTTTCTTGCTTTACACAGTTGAAAGAGAAGGACAACCAAACATGGAAGACGATTGGGATAGTTTATCTGTGAGATTGCGACGCCAGCGCCGCCTTCGTTTAAACGGTGAGCAATGAAATTGAAATAGTACTACTACTCAATAATAGATGGCGCAAGTTGTCAAAAGATATTTTTATAATACGATACTAGATGGCTTTATAATTTAATGAAAAATGAAACATGGAGAAACAATCTTTAGTGAAGGGCCTAAGATTTTCATTATTAATATGTACGTAAATTACATAATTGATATATGAATGTCTTAACCATAATACGATTCCGTCATGTGATCTATGTATTAAAATGGTCAGAAGCGTATCAATGACCGTAACAAGAAACAACTACTTATTTATCTATTGGTTCTGCCCACGGGGAAACAAGACTCTTATGGTAACATGTTATGTTGTATCGGTGGTTAATCATTAATTATACCAATACGTTTAATTCATTAATATACACGAAGGCGTCGTTATAATATTCTTAAGCTGTAATATTTTTAGTGTAATTTCAACAGGCGCTGAACTGTTTTGTATACTCGCTCTAGTTAATATTACTTTAGACATTACAGTGAGCGTCGGTGGCTCAGGAGTTAAGCACTTGACTTGCAATCTATAGGTCCTGGGTTCGAATCCCGACATGTATCAATGTGTTTTTCGATTTACATATTATATACATTAAATCGATGTTCGTACCGTGAAGGAAAACATCATGATGCAACCCGCGCACATACATGTGAATTCCCGGGACGTGGCTCGCCAGTCGTAACGTTCCTTTTCCTGAAAAGCGAATAGTGGATTGCGGAGGTTCATTTGGACATACCAAATGGAGGTCCGAGATCTCTGCGTACCACTCTGGGTTACAGGTGTGAGTTGTTATTACATGATACCAATTTTACAACTAGATAAAGTATTACGTCATTTTATCATGTTTAATGTTTAATGATGGATTTAGCAAAATATAAATTGATTGATGAAGTAATTCTAAAGTCTATTTTTAATTTGAAACAATCGTCTTGTATATATAACGGGTATAATTAAAGTAATGCTATGTGTCCGACTTGTAAATATTAGATGGAAAAGATTTATGACTGCGTTAAAAAATCTGAAATAAGTGAATACGAACGGTGTCCTCAATTTTAAAACTCTTTTGAGCATTTAAGACCGCTCTTAAATGTTACTAATATTATGAACTAGCTTTTACCCGCGACTCCGTCCGCGCGGAATAAAAAATAGAAAACGGGGTAAAAATTATCCTATGTCCGTTTCCTGGTTCTAAGCTACCTGCCCACCAATTTTCAGTCAAATCGATTCAGCCGTTCTTGAGTTATAAATAGTGTAACTAACACGACTTTCTTTTATATATATAGATAAGATAGATGCAAATGAATAAATATAAAGTCAATCTTCTTTTCTTAGATATTGAACTCACGAATCGCGGCGTAATTGCTGCGAATGCTAAACTATTATAATGTAAATGTAGACTTATAAATTTAATTAAGATTTTAGTTTTCGATTAAATACAATTAGATTATTTGAAGTGGAAATATTAAATCATATAAAGTTGTAATTATTAAGATTAAAATAGTTTGGATAACTTTATAGAGGATCTAATTAAGTGCTTATGCAAAACTCAACCTTCTGTCACCTTATATAGGATAATACAACTTGATATGTGTATTCTGCCATTGACTGTAGCCTTGTAGCCTTGCATATTGTTTGTACATAATTAACCAATTGTAAAAAGTCGTGGTTTTGAGTATAAGAACAAAGGCAATTTTTTAAGAAGCTTTACATTTGTTGGTCTAGAAAATTTGTCTCCATTCAGTGTATATTAAGTTAAAAGGAGTGTTGCCATGAAATACGTGATTTTTAAGCAATTTTGTTTTAGTGACGATTATTCTGTGCGCCAAATTATGTTATTAAGCATTCAAGATAAAGTCATATTATGTCTTTATGATTACTACTTGTTGTTGATACGATGACTCTTGTCGACGAAATGATTTTGATTGACTTTTGTCACGAAAGATCAAAATCGGTCATAATAATAGCGAATTTAAATTATTAAAAAAACAACTTGTAAGTCATAAGCAAAACGATTTTTAAATTTGTATTATGTAGTGGTAGTTTATGTCTTTGTAGATATCAGTAACAATTAAACAAGGCTTTGGTCAATCTGCATTTGGGAAACACACTCGAGGTTTCAGATTTTTTATTTTAGTTAAAATTTTCATGATTAGATGTCACTATTTCTAAGTACATAATTTATTTATTATAAGTGTTGATTATTAAATATATTGCAAATAAACAACAGATTAAGAAATTGCACTTCATCTAAAAAAGTGGAAAATATTTTGTACAATTAATTGTGCGTTCAAATACTCGTAGTCAAAGTGGGTAATTTAATGTGAGTCCATCCGATGCCGCATTTGGTCAATCATTGTGCCCACGCTAAGGTTTGCGAGGCCGTTTGTGACTCGTCTTTGCACACGCCTGGGTGACCCATGCTTTTTACTATATCCATTCCTAATTGATTTTACGCTTCAAGTATTTTAAGTTATATATTTCTTTTAAGACAAATGATGTAGATCTGAGATATCGTGTACTGATAGCTATTTTGATGCTTTTCAAGATAAGATTTTTACGATAAATTAGGGAGGTAAAAAGAATATTTGTATTGATGCTTAGTTTGATAAGATTTTAATTAAGCGAAAGGATTCAACTATGTTAAAGGGCATTATTCGTAAAGATACTACTACTACTTAGACTTTAGAAAAACATTCTACTTTTAGTTGATATGTCCCTAAACACCGTCAGTGAAGTCTTAGCATATTTCGCTTTATTTTATATACTATACCTTACAGGGAAAGCGAAAGTTTTTTATTAGGTGTTATATGGTCGTATTTGATTCCTTAAGAAGCTCTAAATGAGTCTTTCGTCATTTATTGAGAGAGTACTTGAGAATTCCGTGATGTGTAAATTCCAATTGCCGACGCAGCTTCCAATGGATTTTGCAATTTACTTAGCTTCATGTTACTTACTTACTTTTCGTTGTCATAATATAGACGAATCTCGTTAGTTTTATTTATTATTATGCAAATTAAAGTATACATTGAATTTAAATTAAATTTGAATTACTTTGATATGATTCAGTCGAATTTAAGCAAAAAAAAAAAAATAGTAATAATGAGAAAAAAATAACACATTTTATATTTGAATTATTTTGTACAATATTGTTCTGATTGAGGATTTTTTTTATTTTAACGTCATTTTCTGCGATAAAAAGATTGTGTGATGGTTTGCATACACGGTAATTATGAGTAATGTTAAAAGGAAATACAGGATAATGAAATGGTACAGGGCTATTTGCTACATTTGCATAAATGTAAATGATTTTGTCGCGATCTTAGAATTGTTTAAACTAAGGCTACATTTCTCTTCCATAATTAGTATAATCACTGAAACGGCCGTCCTGACCTAGAAATAATTACGCGCTTCATAATTTGTCGCCTCGGCAATGTCTCGCAGCTGTAAAGTAAAAATGACACCCGTGTTTGCAGCTCATTGCATTGACCTTCGTTAGTTTGGCAAACCTATTGACTAAACTATTACGCCACGTCGCGTGCTTGTGAGGATGCGAGCGGCCCCGCTAGCCGCCACTCAAACGTGAACCGTCGCCCGCGCGGCCGCGCCATAACGCTCTGTATTAAATCGCTCTTCGTTTACAGATCAACAGGACTACGCGAAAAGACCCCTGGACTTCGATATCGAGGAGGAAACCCGCAAGAAGGAAACCTCCAAGTGGCTCGAGAGTCATTTTGGCAGCGACTCCCGCTCCTCTCACGACTCCATTGCGGAAGAAATAGGACGAAGACCGGAACCAGCGTATTACGTAAAAAATAAATCTGCCGATGACGAGGGATACTACGGAAAAACTTCGTCTTCGGTACCGCCTCCGGCTGCATATGGTGACAGAGTTCTTAGAAAAACAAAATCTTCAACACCATCTGACGAGCGTCCGACGGGACCGGTAAATCGCACGGGTGGCTACTTTAAAGGTGTAGCCGATTGGTCGCAACGTCGTGCCACTAAGCCGAGGATGCCGGAACCGAGAAGTTCATCACCGTCGCCCCCGGCCGTACGTTCGCCGTACGCCAGTGATGATCGATTAAACGGGTCTTCGCCGCGGCACGTTTATGGGAAGCGCGACTCGCCTCAAGGAAGGTCGTCGCCGATCGGTCGCCGTCATCCACCCTCACGAGATGATTCCGCTTACGTGTCTTCTTCGACGATGCACAGTCCACCGCGTGGTTCGCCGTTTCGGCCGCTCGAAACGGATCGATCTTTCCGCGAGCCGTCCATTGAAGACGATTACAGGCATCCCGTTGTTCCTGAACGTAAGCGACATACTAAGCAACGCGTATCTGAGGAGCACCGGTACGACAGCGGATATAGAAGTTCCTCCCGAAATGGCAATTCGGGACGGTCTCGAGACAGTCGCGAGGAGACTGTCGCGGAGCCACCACCGGATTACTCTCCACCGCGAGAACGTCGTGGCAGCTTGGACAGGGATCGAACACCACCGCGTCGTAGGGACGAACGTAAACAAAATCAGAAAACGCGATTCGCGGAAAACGAAGGTCGCCGGCGGCCATCTCCTGTGAGGAAATCGGTCGGTACCGCCATAGGGAACTCGATTAGGAAATTGGTTGGAAAGATTCGGTCGGCGTCAGCTGAGAGACGGACACGGTGGAGGAATTCGCGGTCGCCGTCGCCGTCGCCGGAACATTCGTCGCGGACGTACAAGCAATACGGCGGCGAGCTGGCGCCCCCCGTCGCGCCGCCGCACCGGTATTACCTCGGAGAAGACCCCTTCGCGCCCAGCATCTACGGCCGAGAGCACAAGTACGAGGGCAGTTCGAGACGGGCTGCGACGAACGACACCCGCGATCATCGTGATAGGTAAGCATTTTTCTACATCATAAACTAGTTAGTGTAAGTACCAATTTATATCGATAAGGTGCTTGCCTATTTAAGACCATACGCGTTATTTTATTTATTATAAACAACAACGCTTTTCTCAACCGTAAATAGAATTTTGGGCTACGATAAACGCCTCCCACGTGCATTATTAAAGACATAAATTTAATTTATGCCGTCTGGTTTTGATTTTTTTTATAGTTTGATCGATTTTTATGTCCAAAACATTTAACGATACAACGCAATATGGATTTTATGATTTAGTAATTTACAGGTGCTAGATTCCGCAGTTATTTTGTAGATTAATAAAATACGTTTTAGTCTACGCAACCTTTAATTAGTTTCATAATATCAGCTAAACATTGTTTATGCAATAATATAAAATATATTTACGCATCTGCTATCATGCAATGTTTAAATTTCCAACCTAAAGTATTTTACCCGTTTCGGTTATTCATCATTTGTTTATTTCTAGGATTGCTTTTATTTAAGTATATATATATATAGAATTTCTTTAATCCACATTTATAATATTTCCTAGCCTATGTGTTCTTCCAGACTATGTTTTACATCTGTGCCAAATTTCATCAAGATTCGTTGAGTCGTTCCGGAGATACCTTCAAACAAACATCCATCCATCCATCCTTCCGTCTAAACATTCGCATTTATAATATTAGTAAGATCAAGATTGCCTTGAATGCACACTTTTTATTCTTTATTAAACTGTTGCAAACTGGAGTACTTCTGGTTGACCTTTAATCTACTATCACGGTTAAGGCTAGCAGATAAAATGCAGCGAGTGATCTAATAATAGCGACGGTGACAAGTCTCTTTGTGGTCACATTCCTTGCATTCTAGACTATGTTTTGTTCTACTTAAAGCGAATTAGTTATTATGTTTTACGCTATATTTATCTGTGCAAATAGACAGCTTTATTTCTCGTAATTTATCAATATTATATACTAGCAACTAGCAGATCAGTTTGACTCTACGGCTATTAGATTCACCTTACTCTCTCTCATACTCACCTCAGCCGTATACATATACCGAAAAAATAAATATCCTAAGCTTCTCGCTGGAAGTAATCTATCGAATGTTGCTATGACAATGTGTAAAATTTTGTCCGGTGTTTTATTAGAAACGTACATTTTTTACGTAGTAAGTACATAGAAATATGCTCTTTCTAATAAGAAATACAACGTAACGTATTGAGAAAATTGAAATAACAAATTATGTAAATAAGAGAAAACATCAATTTATTAATGTTAAGCCCAAAACGTGACGTAATAAAAATTGTATGTCGCAAAAGAGCGCTTAGACTTCGCAAAAACATATTTCACATAAAACGATGTTAGAAAAGATATGTTTCATAATTCAAAGAAAATTAGGTACGTGATGTTATTTTGTAAAATAGTCTTTTCCTTATTTTTATAAATTTGATTACCTAGTTGTTTATTTCTTAAGTTCATATTGTGTTAGTGACAGAAATTTTGTTAATATATTTTGTTAATCGTAACAATTTAGAGCAGATTCAGTTGGAACATATAACATTATTTTATTTTAAAACATTGTCATATAATAATATTGTTTTTAAGATTATCTTACCGTTGTTATTTTACAACCATTGCCGTCATATCAGTATATCTATAGACAAATTCTAATTCATTAAAAAACTTTCTTAGTATTATATCAAGCGACTTATTAAGTAAGTAAAGCTAAGTAGCTAAGCTCTTATTCATAGGTAAAGTTAGAATTACTGAAGCAAGTTCCAAAAAGAGTTTGATAATATCTTGTAGATCCATGTATCCCACCTTGCATACAAATTAATTTGTTTACATATTCTGAAATCGTAAAAGAAAACTGATATGGATTGGTATAATTTTAAAAAGAAAGTAAAACTCATTAAGCGCCTTAAAATAGTCAACGGAAAATAATATACTGCAAACTTACAATCAAAAGGAGAATTTATAACTAATAATCTAAATTTATAAGGAATTTATTGTTTATTAAATCTATAAACACCGTACGAACAACGATCATTGTGTTATAGGACCTGTTATTCAAGTAATATAATATGATATATGTATATGTACCAATAAAATAAACACAACATCGCGATTATTTCGGCCAGATTTTAAAAACTCTTTTCTTTTGATATTGCATATTGGTTATAGATTATTTAACACTAACGATAAGGCCCTGAGTAATTAAGAATACGACGATATCGTTACGATAAAGAGGTTTTTTCTAAGATATTTAATGTACCAAAACATGTAAAAACTTGGTTTAAGGTCCTCAAAAGATTGTTTCCATGAAAGTGTTGTAAAAACTTTTACAAAACAAAAATGCATCAAGCAAAACATGTTGCCACAGAGTAACAAAGTTTGCGTTCCGGCATATTTTGCCTTTTTCATCCTGCCGCTGTCCATGAGCTTTACCGCTTACGGCTAGATAAGTGTTTCATTCACCAAACAGTCCTTATTTAGCTCATGCGTTGAGTCAGTTTGTCACATTGATACATACATGTGTTACAAGGAATCGCCGGCTTACGACAAACAAAACGTTCGTGACTCATGATAAGAACATCTCAGTACAGGTGTCCAATGTCGCCTCAACAAATGCAAATTAGATCAATACAAAATGTATGTGTATAGGCAGATATCGTCTCTCATTTTGACTTTATTTGTGTCAGTTAGGACCAACCTACGTCAAATTAAAATCGTTCGCGCTAGCTCATTAGGTATAGACGTAAATCATGCCTACACGAATGAGCTTGTTATAATTATTATGCAGCAAATAAAATACATTATAATGTTTGAATATTAAAATGTCGCTATGTACCAAGGCGTACTAACATTACGTACAAAACAAAGTAGTCATTAGGCGCGTAGGCGGTGATCCTCCATTGAATCCAATTACCAGCGAAAATACAGGATTGTCTAGTTTTTGTTGATACAGTGAGATAACAATAAATGTATGTGGGCCGTACTAGTCTTATAATTACGAGGTATTATTAATTGTGTAATAAATCACAGTTGTTTTGCTTTCAGAGGTCAATTTTCGAGCACACTCGGTCGATTCAGTCACTCGACGAGCCGCTTGAATCCGAACAGTGAGCCTGAGGAGGAGTACTCCCGCAGCGCGCAGACCTTGCCGCGGAAACTTCACGACCGCAAAGAGAAAACCACAGAGAAGCCGGCGACAAACAAATATTGGAATCGCCTGTCGTCTAACAAGCGATCAACGAGTGCCATCAATATATCGAACAATCACGTGGCGCCGCCGCAAGAGGTCAAAATCAACGGCTATCCACCGGGTCCGGCTAAACCGGCGCGGACCTACAAAGGTTTGAACAGAAGCAAGAGCTTTGCTATGGGCGCTCCTGAACAGGAGACGCATCCACGTTACGTCACAGGCATGAACCGCAACTACTCCACGATGTACAAATCGAATCCGCATTTAAGTAAACTCGACGAGACGCCGGAACAACTTAAGAGCCCCGGCATCGTATCCATTATTAACAGAAGTCAACGGGACCTAGCCGACGCTGTCTCTCGGGAGACTGAACGCAGACGTGACGGCTTGTTCGGAGCTAGGTACGGTAAAACTGCACCGATTAGTAACGGTCACACGAATGGGTATAATAAATCCTACGAGGAAACCGATAAGAAGAAAATTTTCCTTAAAGGACTCCGCGAACGTGCCCCAGATCTGTATCAAACGTTACACGCCGACGATGAATCAGACGGAAGCAGATTATCGTCGAGATATGGAACCCCCTCCCCGCATTACAAAGAGCGAATATCGGAGGAGCGAAAAATCCCGCTTTACAAAACTGAATCTTTGAACAGAGAATCGAGTCCTTTCGTATCGAGATTGGAAACAAGATTAAAATCACCGGCAATAAGGAGAGGTAGCAATAGCAGCGATAACTTTTCTGAAACGTACAGGTACACGACACGATCAGGCGACCCGGAACGACCGAGTGTGACTGATACCGTCGAGACAGTAAGTAAGAAAATAGTACCATCAAGAGACGGACGTTCGAAAGAGATCATAGAATCTCGGGAAGTAAATTCGGTTACAAAGAGCAGGGGTTATAAAGGGGAACCAATCTCCAGCGTTAAATACTATGAAAATGGAATACGTGCTTCACCGCCTGGCTATGAACTCAAGAATGGATCAGCCCCTTTGTATTCAGAACGAAGGAGTAGCAACTACAAGGTGATAGAGAAGATGAGAGATTATTAGTTACGTAATTTTATAATCGTAACACTGATTGCCATAAACACTACGTTATTGATTTGAAATTATCCGAAAAAAATTATGAAGCAGATTTAAAATGGTCTATATTATTTACGTCGTTGGGGAAATATTAATAAAATTCACATTTTAACATCAATTCTTGTTAAATTAATAGATCGCTATCTCATGTAAAAAGTCATATAGCTTTACTAATTTTATTCTCCTTAACATAAATAATTGAATAAATTCCGTCCATATTAAGGATTTTTTTAAATCTTTATTTATACTTATAAGTGTATAATTAAGACACGTTAATTTGTAAAATAAACATTTGTATAACATTTTTTAATGTATAATTTCATTAAAAAAAAAAAGAATTATGATAAAATGTATTCGAGAAAAATATAATGTGTTAATATGCACTAAGAAAGTTGTTTTATTCATAAACGTCACATTGAGATTTTTAATTTTATCATCTTGGGAACAAGCTAAAAATATTTCGAGAATGGTAACATTTACTATTTTAAGTCACAAAATACTAATTAAATTGGTCTACAAAATAATTCTCTCCTTCAAATGTTATGCAATTGTCATGTGCGATACAATGATACTGAACATAATAATAATAAATACAATTTAAATTAATATTTTTTTAATAAATTCTACATTACATAGTTAACAAATGTTGTCACACACACGCTTTTAGAGTAAAACAATACAATTTAATATTTTCGTATCAATTTGTTTAAACAAGTGCATTTAAAATTTAACCTTGACGGAAATATATTCAGTTATAAGAGTTAAGTTAAAGAATAAAACACCATACAGTAATTAACTGTTAGAAGAAGGCAAGTACTACGAAGTTCAAGTATTCTGTTCTTCCAATTTAAGGGTCAATCTGCTCAAAGGTGTGATGATACTTCGTTTATTATCATCATTTACTCTCACACTATTAGAAGTAGTATCTAATAGATTTATTAAGAATAATGTACTAATCCTACACTGAACGGCACTTATCATTAAACTAGTGTGACTATCATTTCATCATTATTTTAGTATCATTAACTTAGTATTGCATTGATTTCTTAAACCGCCATCTATAATTTAGCATTATGACTTTTATGACGCCTAAAACGTTGAAGCTAACTTGTAGTGTTTTAAAGTAGGCTCAATAGATGGCGGTTTTTTTTTTTTGCCTCTACCTCTAACATGATGGTCAGAGTCTATATTCACTATTCTCATTCATTCCAGTTCTCTCTTTTATTCTGCTCGCACTTTTATTCTGCATACTATATTTCTTTCTAACATTCATCTACTTTTATTCCTGTTCGGGTGGGGTTCCCGATCTAATCTATTCTATCTATGTGTCTACTTATTTATTTGTTTATTCTGTTTGCAGGTAATAAAACACAGCTTCTGGGATCTTTATTCATCAACAGGTTAAATACTTAGTTTCTAACTTAATTTGCTAACAATAGATGGCGGTTTAACAAAATGGAAAGTTGAAGTAGTGTATTGTTCTTAGCTCTTACTCTTTAAATATCTTTATCGAGATACATCATGTATGGGCCAATTTAGTATCAAATGCATGTTGTACAAACCACTTCAATATGTTTGAATATGTATGAAATAGTCATATTAACTTGGTCGCAAAGGTAATCTTATCATCAATAGCTTTAGCAGCAAAATAAAAGAAAAAATTTGATAATTATCTTTCCCTTTCAATTCGCTCCGTCTCAAGTAATTGTCCCTTATTAATTTATTAAATTATAAACGTTGCTTGAACACATCTACTGACGTCTGTGCTAATTATTTTTAAACGATTTTTGATGCTTCATTTCAATTTAATAGGTATAACTTTCTGCTTAATGAAACTGTCTAAATGTGGGATAAAATCACTAAAATTCATTCTCTTCTACTTAAATTAAAAAAAATTCAAATCAGTTTTCGGATTTTGGAACTTTTTCGACTAATTTAGTTTTTTTTTTTCAATTTCATTGTTTACCTTGCAAATCAACTTAAAAATAAGTACTTAACACTTCCTTAATTACACTTACACATCGAACAGTTATTTAGTATGGAATAACAAAAAAAAATCTTAATAGTACGGTACGGTACTTCTTACTACGGTAGTACGTAGTCCGATTGCGGTGTACTTGAAAATATATTTGTAAGCAAAAAAAAATGTTTTCCATTTTGTCTTTTTTTTTCTTGTTGATTTATATCTTAATACACTTACAATTTATGCATGTAATGTTTTTAAAGATACTTTCTGATTCCAATTTTGTTGTCTACGTTTTTGTTGTGTACGATTTCATTTTATCCTGGTTTTAAGTTATATTAATAGTTGTATGTAATAATCAATTTTTATCTGCTGGATTTGAATTGAAATATCGACAAGAGACATGATAATTATTAATAAGTAAATGTAAACAGCTTATACGGATGTCAAGTGAAAAAAGAAAGAATGTGTGAGATTGTAAAATTCTTGTACTGCAAGTAAGTAAAGGGTGTCGGAAGTGTGTGCTAGCGTAATCATAATTGTGTTAGTTTTATCAGTAAAAGTAGAAGTCTTTTATCTGCAACGTATTTTCAAATAATTGATAAAAATCTTAACTTTAAATAAATATTCTTTGGAATGTTTATTCTGTTTTTGTTCAATTTCTGAGGCAATGTTATTGTTTTTAATTAAACAGTGTTGACTTTATTTTTAGGATATACATGAAATTAGTTTTATTGAAAAGTGTAGCTTTAACATACCACAGACCCCAATAGTAATTTTTTTACTAATGTTTTGCGTTAAAACTAGACTAACGAGGTGGCTAGTTCGTAGATAAGAAATGCTTACTGTACTGTAATCGTGATGAAGCGTCTTGCTCAACTTGTAATGTCAGTTCAACTTGCGACTCTGATTAAGAAAGGTCAAAGTATTGAGTGTTGTAAAGCAAAAATGGTTCGTATTTATTTTTATTTCATGAATTCAAATACATTTTCTGTCTTTGTTAGATATATAAAATCAATTATAAAATTGTAATCGGCACCTATCATTCTTGTTCACCTTGGTGTGATGGTTATGTTGAATTAAAATTACTTACGAAGATATACGAGTATATGTACGTATAATCTCAGTTTAAATTTGTCTTTTATTGCTGCTCTCTCAAAGAAGTTACAAATTACAGGAAAATTACAAATTACAGGATTTCATTTTAAATTTCTGATTTACAGATCAAATTAAAATTCCTCTGGTTGTCTGCGGTGTTTTGTTTCTTTGACTCATGTCTTTGTGCAAATATTTTGTATGTGGTACCGTTTACTTCAACGTCCCATTATATAATGTTACGACAAATCGGACTGGAACTCGCTAGAAGAGGACACAATGTAACTGTTATTACAGCTAACAAGGAAAATAATCCGCCTAAAAATTATCACGAGGTCATGGTAGACGACAAGAAGATTTGGGAGGTCATTGGTAAGTTTAATTTTTCATGTTATATTTTAATACAACATTTAATCATTTTGCACATGTCTCGCAAAATAAGTATACACTATAATATGTTAAATTAAACGTTTTTTTCTTTAAAGTAAAGTATAAAACAATTAGTGGTTCATTTGGTGTTAAGCTGCTACATACAAAATTTCCTTTGCCAGTCAGGCTACAAGTACAACTATATAAGCGATAATCAGCAGTCGTACTTTTTTAAATGGTTACGTTTGCAGGAGGTGGAAGACCAAACGTTTTCACAATGAGTAGCATATCAGCTGAGAAATTTCACGACAAAATTCTCTGGAACGGTGGCCTGGCATTTACGGAGGTGATTTTGAATTCAGTTCCAGTTCAACAGTTATTAGCCAGCGATCAGAAATTTGATTTGGTAATCTGCGAACAGTTCTTTCAAGAAGCTACGTATATTCTAGCCCACAAATACCAAGCACCACTAGCTCTTGTAACAACGTTTGGAAATTGTATGCGGCACAATATAATAGTACGTAACCCATTGCAATTGGCAACGGTGATACCAGAATTTTTAGATATTAAAAACCCAGCAAGCCTATGGGGTAGATTAAGAAGTTTATATTTCACAGTGTACGAATTCATTTGGTGGAAATTTTGGTACTTAGAGAAACAGGAACAGTTGGCAAAAAAATATGTTACTAATCTCTTAGAACCGGTCCCAAGTTTATATGAAATACAAAAGAAGGCTTCTCTCATGCTTGTTAACAGTCACTTTAGTTTCGATGGACCAGTGGCCTATCTTCCTAATATAATAGAAATTGGCGGAATACATTTATCAAAAAGTGATGGAGAACTACCTGGTGTAAGTAAATACATCTTGATTTCTTCATGGATAATTTTGGTTAAATTGTATGATGAAATAATTATTATACTGTCAAGTAAATCAAATTCATGTTTTATTTAAGGATCTGAAGCAGCTGTTAGATAAATCAACGGATGGAGTTGTGTACATGAATTTCGGTTCAAATGTCCAAAGTTCTGAATTGCCACTCGATAAGAAAAATGCGTTTGTCAATGTATTTAAACGACTGAACCAAACTGTCTTGTGGAAATGGGAAGATGAAAATTTAGAAAATAAACCGAAAAATGTAGTGACGAGAAATTGGTTACCACAAAAGGAAATTTTTGGTAAGTGCTTTTAAGATTAGAATTTAAAGTACGTTGAATTTTATAGTTAAATCTTAGTTCAAATTTATGAAAACATATCAATCCATTAAATTTACCTCCTCTTCCCATCCTATCCTTATAAGAAATGGGTAGGAAAAGGGAAGGGAAAGAGGACTAAAATTAGGCCTCCGGAACCACACTTCCACTTCACGCCTGTCTTTTGTGGGTGGTCGTGGTATTGCACCGGGCGAGCCGGCCAATTCGTGCAACAGATGTTGTTGTTACTGGCGACTACCACTGTTAAAATTCGGTAGTTATAAGTTCGGGACCAATAATGTTCTTTCTATTTCTAGCTCACCCTAACGTCAAAGTTTTTATTTCTCACGGCGGATTGATTGGAACCCAAGAAGCTGTTTTTAATGCAATACCAATTATAGGCATTCCCATTTATGCCGATCAATACAACAATCTTTTACTAGCTGAAGAGAAAGGATTTGGAAAAATTCTACAATATGATGATATCAGTGAAAAATATCTAGAGAGCATAATTTTAGAAGTTCTCAATAATGATAATTATAAGAAAAATGCATTAGAAATATCACAAAGGTTTAAAGATAGGCCAATGACTCCTCTAGACACGGCTATGTTTTGGTTAGAATATCTTTTAAGAAATAAAAATGCCGAGGCATTGAAAAATCCTGCACTAGATTTAAGTTGGTTTGAGTATTTGATGCTCGATGTGTACGCCATTGTATTATTATCTGGTATTGTAATTATTGGTGTAATACTCAAGACTATTTCATTAATTAAATCAGTATTATTTAGTAAAAATATTAATAATGATAAGAAAAATAAATGAGCGTTAGGACATTTAGGTAAATAACACAAATTTTGTAACAAATGTTTACAGAAGCGCCTTAGTTTAGTAGTTATTGGCTCTCTCAATAACAACGGATTTAGGTTGAAGATAATCTAATGAGATGGCTGCGTTGCCTCTTAGACTAACATTGCTAAGCCGAACAACAAATATATTTTTTTTTCATTATTAATTAACTAATTCAATTTTTAAAAATTTGTCTGGACTCTGAATGTTTAAAATTATTAATATCAATAAAGAAAAAGATCGGAAGCTACAAGGTCGCTTTTTTAAAATTCATTATCAGTAATTGTAATTTAATAAGATATTGGTAGAAATATGAGATAAAAAAGAACACAGTCTGGAAGAACACATAGGCTACTTATTAAGTTTTTATAAATTCCGGACGGATTCGCGGACGACAGGTAGTTTATATATACATGTAACAATGTCCAGTTATCTCAAAACTTATCGTTAGTAATGATGACTAATTTATGAATAAATTTCCTCGTAAGATTTTCTTTGACTCATTATGAGGTTAATATTTATGCAGTGTTGCCACCGGCTGTAGATAACTTTTAATTTTCCATGTAGTTTATTATGTTGTTAATGTTTACTACACACAGTTTTGCACAAAAAGGTATTAAAAATCATCCTCCGATATGACTGTCTTTATTTTATATCAACGGGTTCATTTTCATGAAACGTCCTTGACTAATTTTTCCAGGTTCAGTCCTACTGTCTCTGGGTACGATAAATAGAACATTACTAAGCATAGTATAAATATTGACTTACATATGCACATGTATTAAGTCAATAAGTCAGTGTATTTAACGTGCGTTTGCACTGCTGAAATATATGTATAAAACATACTGTTATCTTTACTATCTCGAAAATGATAAAGCTGACACTTTGTATTTGTACAGATGTACTTCCATAAGGTAGTTTAAGTCACACACTTTCTTTTAATTTTATATCGTTAACAATTGAGCAATGAATGGCTTATTTATATGTCTGTCAGCTAGATGGTCACAAGAGTTATTACCTCTACACTGAGACGGCGAGCAGGGCTGCAGTGTTCGTGCAACGTAACTTATGAATTTTCAATGCGAAGTCAAGTCTCGACACCGCTTTGTGTTTGTACCCTCTTTTCCAGACGAAGGAGTTTTCTTTTGTTTGAGTATGAATGCGATGTGTTTGTCGGATGAATTGTTTGCTTTTATGTTCATCATAACTTCGAAAAACCCTCTCACAAAAGATTTTTAATAACGAGTGCGTTCCACGAAAGACACGAGCTTGATATTACAGGTCGTATAATTAAGTCGGTAAACATATTTATATGCTCTTTTGTTTATATATAGAGCTGACAAACGGCTATTCGGGCAATCTAATGGGACCATACTTCTGGCTTGCCTTCTATGAAATTATGGTATTTCCGTGGGTAAGCCAGAACGTAGCCGTTCGAGAACCGATATATTGTTGATGTCACCAATGTTACCATTCTAAATGTAAAAAAATAAATCAAAACTGTCGTATCTTATATCTTAATATCTTATTTTAGACCTACAATCATCTCAGATCTGCCTTTAAAAGAATATTTAATCGTTTCCGTCTGTTAATATTAAATCAACGAGCTATTTTAAGTGACTAGCGTTTTGTAATACCGGATAATAACCTGTAATTTGTTGATTTTGAATTGTGTAATAGTCGGTTGGATTGCAATTTAATACAATATTATTTTTTTCTAGCATAAATTACTTGATTACATTTCAAGTAGGTATAATTATTATTATAAAATCCTATTCACGCAAAATATTTTTTTTATCCACTTCATGACTTAATCATTGAGAGAATTAAATTTGTTGCGGCTTCCGTGAATAAACAATTTAAAGACAACCATCAAAATTACAACAGAAAATGTGTTGAACAAAAAACAAATAATTGTTTCCAAGAAAGTCTTAAGCAAATAATTATAGGCGACGTTCGTTAACAAAACGTAGAAAATTATTTGGAAGTTGTTGACACTCTGAATTTCATTTATTAAGCCTTTCACGACTCTGTTAATTCTCTATTGAAGGCCTTTCAGAACACAAACTTTTAATTGTCGACTCTTAAACGGCTTAAGGACAGATTTCGAATAAATTATTGTATGAATAAATAAGTCAATAACGTCCGTGACCTAGATGTTGAGATAATTTTGGTTTGTGTTCCTGTTGTGTCGTATTACACACTTCATGCTACAATGATCAACAATCGTAAAAATAAAAGCATAGCTGTTCTATAATAACTATGCAAAACTTAGATATTGCTACTCTAATTTATAACTAGATGGCGCTGTAATACATATGAAAAACTGATGTGACAAAATAGGGATATTTCGTTTTTTTGCCCTAGGTGTTAACTTCGAGACTCGCACTGTTACCTACGATTTTGAAATAAACTGGTTTTGACTTCTGTAGTTTGACTCATTTTTGTTTGTTTAACTACTATTTTTCAAACACTTATTTATTTTTATAATTGGGTTTCATTTTATAAATAAAACATGTACTTAGTTATATAGTTGTTATATAATTTCGGTGGAAAATTCTACTAAGGAACATATATTTTTTTTAGGTTTGAAAAATAAAAAATGATTGAATGAATTACGAAAGTTCTTTTTTTATTTTGACTATTCTTAAAGACAAACTTCCCAATATCTTCTTCTTACTCCACTGTTCAACCTTTAATGAAGTCATTTCGTCGCTTAAGAATATAGATTAATAGTTAAAATTATAGGCTTTACTACTAAATACTTTTATAATTGTCATAATACACCGCTTTGTGGCAAAACAAAGGAAAGGGATGGAAGTAATTTAACTGCAGTGTCCATTTCTCGAATAATAATCAGCAAACTGAATTGTATCCCGCTTAAAATTAGCTCGTAAATGAATTACTAGTGTTAATACGAAGTGTTAATGAGAGCGGTTATGTTTTGTTGACACGTTTCAGTGTAACCTCACTTCCTATGGTGATGCTGTTGTTGACTTTGATTTTGGATGATTGCAAATTCGATGCTTTACTACGGTATCTCGAATGTAAATAACTTTATGAACTGTTTTCGACGAGATTAAAAAATAGTAGAGATTCGGTATCACAGTTTGAGTAAAGTTGAAAGGCGTCCCTTAACGTTTAATTTGTAAAAAGTTTAAATACCATTTGGAATGGAGATTTAGTACAGGTACATTTTATTGACATTATAAGGATTTTCGAGCTTTTAAAGCATTATTGTTAGAGTTTATTGTATCTATAAATTTCGGCTAGAAACTGTTTAATGATATTTGCCATTTAACAAAATAAATCATTTTAATACACTTGAAATTACAGAATTCGAGTCTAGTTAGCATTTGAAATTAATTTAACGTTACATTATACAAATATCTCTAGTACAGTGGTCGTCCTATTTGAAACTAATTGTTTCAGCAAATACCCGTCCCCTTGTTTCGATTTTGACAAATAAGACAATGGAAAGGATCGCCCGCTTTACCTATTAGGGTCACATTAAAGCTCTCTAAGCATTTTCAATTCTATTGGCAATTCTATTTTATGTTGCGACAGTCGAGAGCAATTAAAGATTAAGACTTTAATGAATCAACGTAAAAAATAAGTAAAATGTTGCACAGTAAACATTGTTTTCAGTTTTTTTTCAATTGTTAAGTAGATAATGACTGTACTTATACACTTTCACATAAAATGTATATGTCCTATATTTATGTATATTATGTTTGTTTTCCGTTCCAAGGAAAAATCTTTGTTGAGGCAAAAATAGTCAATCTATATAGTCATATAGTCAATAGATTAGATTTAGATATATTAGTAGTTAGATTAAATCGTAGATCTATCTACGATTTTTTTTATCTACAATATATTTACAGGTGATACAAATTAAAAATTCCAAGTTCAAATTTCTTTATGTCTTACGATTCCGAAGAGATCGGTGGTGTTTTATTACCTTTGAGGCTGTAAGCTGGAGAGCATTTACAGTCATCGGATTGAAAAATAGTCTTACACTTGAACTATTCGATTTTAACTCTTATAAAGTATTACTTAGGCTTTCACTGTAAGCTATAGCAATCTGACACGAAGGTGCACTTTAAGAATCAACTTCGGTCGAAGAAAAAGCTCGCCTAATTCAACGTGTAGGCTTCAAGTCCAATAACATAATGTTAAACCATTGTTAAATTTATATTTGTGTGTATACTGTACAAATAGTACAGCAGGGTTAATCCTCGTGATGAAGCAAAAGTTTCTAGGTTTGGTACACTGTTAAAACTTACGCTGATTCTAAACAATTATAATTTGCCAAATAAAAACATTGCTTCATATATTATTTTTAAAGTCACTTTGGTCTATAAATTTCACTACTTTGATATATACCTCTTTAGTTTAATTTCATATGTAAAAGTGTGGTTTTAATTTTAAAAGAAAAATTAGAATTGTTTTTGTTGGAATTATAGGTCAACGAACAATGCAACTTACGTGGAAAAATAATGTGAAATTGCGCAACGTAGGTAGGAAAATAAAATAAAAACATTTCGCTTTACGAGGAATTATTGAGAAAATAAAAGGTGAAATACGGCGTGCATTGGACACTAGCGTCTATTCCGACGCCCGTTGGCTTCCTCATTAAGAGTTACCAATTAAAACTTGATAATTTGACATTTTTAATTCTCTAAAGAAATGGAAGTTTTCATTGAAATGTCAATAAGATAAAAGAAGGAATCATTAAGATAATAATATCGTTTTTGCACATAAAAACATCGATATAAAATCTTCACATATATCCAATCCGTACTGGGCCAGCGTGGTTGACTAGGACCTAAATTTAGGGTACTAACCACCTCTTTAGGGTAGCCTCTCGCCTATCGGTAGGGATTCTGTGAGACATATTACAGTTGTCACGATATAAGCATAAAAGCAGTAGACAAGCTGTCCATATCCTTTTATTACAGATAAGAATCTTCATTGATAAGTAACCTTACTTGCACCGAATATTCTTTTACCGCGATACAAAAAAAAAAAAATCAAATGAGCGCCTGGCCTGATCAAAAAAATATAACAAACATATAAAACTTTTTGTTATTTTTAATCGAAGATCCAAACAATTCTTCGTTATAATTCAAAAGCCGAAACTATTTATGTAACAAATTGCCGTTTATTCGGCGTTTGACACATAAGACAATGAAAGGGATAAAGGTCGCAGGTATTAGGGATACATAAAACCCTTTCCAGTAGCTATTAATTCTATTGTAAGATTTCTATGTGATGTGTGGTAAATATAGTTTTAGATTGTTACTTTGGTGTATATAATAAATGGTGGAATATGATAATTTTACAATACATGAGCCTATTTGTTTTTGTATTATTGTATATAACAAAACAGGTTTTGGTATTTATGTGCTTAAATGTATTTTCGTACCATAAATAATATTCTTGTATATGTTCAATATTATATAATCCTTTAAATAATTAAGCTGTAGCTTGTTCTTGTTTAACTTGACTTCATCTTGAAATTTCTAACTTAAATTATTAAGTTCCAGGTAATGGGATTCGGTATTAATTTTGTAAGAAGATTCAACTGAGTGTGTATTCCAAAATTTATGAGTAGAAAGTTCTTCGTTAATTGTAAGTGTATCTTTACTTTAAAATATTGATAAATTAACTGTTCGGAGCTATTTAACTTGCCAATTAAAAGGTTACTCTAGTTAAGTATATAAAATATATAAATACATTTTCCTTTAAAAAAGGAATTATTATATTAGTATAAAAGAATATTAAGTTGTATTATAATTTGAGTTAAGGACTATTATGGTACTTTTTACAAAATTAACGCATCAAAAATGCTTATGAGAATCTCATACAATTATTAAAGTCTTTGAGAGGTTTTAAACTGTACATAACTTCAGCACACATACTTTTAAGTGGTCCAAACCTCAGATAGATTTACTATTCGTTATAATTATTTCGAACTTTTGTACGCATTGGATTATGTCCAATAAAATTTCGATAATGTCTATAATTACCTTTTTATTCCTGGCTGGAGACAGCTGAGAAGCTACACGACAATTCCATTTGTGTTTGCGGAGAATTTCGAAGTGATTTCCTAACTTGAGAATGTCACAAACTCCTGATTATATAATTTGCAGTTGCTGATTTCAGCTTAAGTTTTATACTGTTGAATTTATAACGTTTTAGTAATTTGTAAGGTTGAACTTATTAAAAAACGTTCGATAAATAATTCGATAATATGTAATTCAAAGTATTGTCAATGCAGAACAGCTTGTCTTATAAATTTTCTGATGTAGTTCATATCCTTAGATTCATTTTTCACTCGTGCGGCTAGCCGCTTGATAGAAAATGGATCAAACCATACATAAAGTCATCACTTTTTCAATCCTATTTTAATAGCTAGTCGTCATTGCAATTGCCACAGTTGATGAAAATTCACCCTATCTATGTAGATTTGTTTGTTTGTATATCACACGTGATGTGAAATATTCTCTAATTAGATTAAAGTAAAAAGAGAATTTGAAATGTTTTATTAGGAGCTTTTTTTTAGTTTTTCATTTGCATTAAAAATTTGAACGACCTCATAATTAGAACAATTTATTTACAAATTAAACTATCTTTAGGAACCTATTCTGCTATATTTGCAGCAATATTAGTGTAATATATTTGTTAAAAGACTTTAACTCAGGAAAACTAATAAAAGCTAACTTAGATCTAGCTTTCACGGCCTAAGTTAATTCAATCATACGAGTGCTTTTATATCCTTACTTTAACTAAAATCGGCTTTGTGTATGAGATCAAAATATAAAAGAATTTGTATAAATACATATATAAAATATATCAGTAAAATATCGGGTGTCACAAGCAAGAAGCAAAGAGGAAAGACATGCCATTAGGCACTTCGCTTATCATGCAAAGCGGGAGTGAATATTTTATAGGAAAAAATTATCCCTGTCGGAAACATTCTAAATCACATGAGATGTTGAATGAAGGCATGATTAAAGTACATATTATCTTGTTTAAAAATATGATAATATAGTCAAATAATAAGCAACAATTACAAGGTATAAATTCATTTTCCTTAAACGTACTTAAAATTTTCAATTAAAACTTTCTATCACAACATACTAAGCTTTTACACTTATTAAACAAACAAGCAACAAATTTATATTATGTTATTAGAATTTTAAAACGTATTTTCTGTGAAAATATGGAATTCAATATTAAATGCAACTAGATTAACAATCTAATTTTGAATCTAATGTGTTTCAATAAATTTTTCGAAAACATCATAATTTATAAAAAAAATAATAGTATAATTGTTATTTAAACGACGCACGGTATTATTAATATTAAAAATTATTTATTACAAATTATAAAAAGATTTGGAAAACCTATCCAGTTTTCTTAAAATAAGACTGGTTTTTTATGCATAGTTTTATTCTTTTTATAGTAATTATAAAATAACACGATTACCAGGAAATAATAACGCGTAAAAAATACAAATCGTATTTACTAAAAACAAATTCTTTTCATTTAGAGAATTATAATAAAATACCGTAGCAATGTGAGCCGAGCCAGCTGCAGCGTTTCGCATTTAGGAAAAGTTCTGTTTATTTGGTCTAGAACGTAAATAACAGAAAAAAGGGACAGATGCCCCGTTAACAAGTCCCACGTAAATATAGAGTTTTGTATTTCGTTTTCCATGCAATGCTAATTTCGTTGTGCTTATTCCTATGAATTTTAATGAAATAAACCGTAAAATTATATACTTATTGTTTGCTATACCTTGCTGTATCATATATTAAAATATAGACATGTATATATACAAGTAAGACACATTCGTAATTAGAAAATCTGACGATAATTTGCTCTCTTTATCTTTCAAAAAAGAAGAAGAAGGAACTGTTTTGATAGTCGCGTAAAATAACCATTTCAATATTAAATTAACGCATGTAGTTTTATTGTACAAACAAAATGAATAGATCAGTAACATTTTATATTTACTTAAACTTGTTAAATCTGTCTATCAATCTGTCAACTCAAACTTGAAAGTATAATTTAAACTGGATCAATATTAATACACTAATACAAATAATGCTGAGCGCTTAATTTATTATTCTAAGTTTACTTAAGTAGTTCTTAGTTTAAACCCTATGTATATTTAATATTTAAACTTCTTATTTAGATAAATGAAATTGAAATTAAAATTTATTTTAAGGTGTTTTATAATCATAAATATTTAAAATCGTGAAATAAATGCTTGCTTGTTTTCTTGCAACTTTGAACAAATATTCTTATGCCGTTTGGATTGGAAAATAAATTGAAAATCCTTAAATTTAGAAGAAGTTAGTCCGGTCTCCGTATAAGTGACAATAAGAACTGGTACAAAAATACTTTTACAAGTAGAAACAAAAAGGTTATCAGTTCTAATACATTCGGATTTGAATAAGTGCGTAAATGATAAAAACCAAAAAATATCTTAATAAATTATTAAACGTACCTAAAATAATAACTCGCAAAATGAAACGGTTAAGACTAATTTACAGAATTTAAAAGCATTTTAAGAGAATGAGGATTTAATTCCAATTTTTCAAACGTAAAACAAAAAAAAACATCCATAGAGTTAATTTGGATTAACTCATTCACTGTTCAGATTTTTCGAGGAATTTCATCCGAATTACGAGTTTTGGTTTCATGTAATGGTCTTTAGTAACTAATTTTCATATAAAAATCGTATATACTTCTCACATTTTTTTTAAAACGAGCAACCTGCTTTTGCTTTACTCATAAAAATAGAAGGGAGAATCTTTTAGATTTACGAAACTTTGATGGAAGCAAATACAAAACGATACCTATATCAGTTAGTGGTTAGTATGTTTTGAGTGTTTGAGTAGACATGGCTACCTATACATATACCACATTCAGGCTGGGTATGTACACGTAAACATATTTGCATAGAACATTGATGTTTTCAAAGAGGGACCGGTTGCTTCATTTTTTCACAAACCAAACGCAAGTCTATTCACTACGCGAAAGATGACTGTACTGTCAACCATGAATTTAAAATACCCAAGCTTTGACTTCTATGACACGACACTTTTTTCGTATTTGAACTTTTTTTCTAAAAGGATTTTTGTGATTAAAGCTTTTCAGTGTAGTAAAGCTCACTATTTGTCATGGTCATGACATACGTACATGTCATGCACATGTCATAGTCATGTCATGGTATACATCATAATTTGTCATGTTTTTGTTTCGTTTTATAATATAACAAATTTTACTAAATAATTCTTCTTAAACTTTTTAACAGCCCTTTAAAGGGTTGGTTTGTCAATCTTTCAAGAAACAGCTTTAAGTACTTTAAACCAAACTACCGAGTTAAGTCTGTACAACTCTGTGTTGACCTGTAATATAAAGGAGTTTATTATTATTTAAGCTACCACAACATGCATGAGTCTTGTACCATTGCCCTGAAGCCGTAGCACACGGCTTTATGTTGTAACAATGCGCACATGCGGAGCCGTGTGCTGATTCATTACAATAGCCTCGCGGGGAATTGAATGAAAAATGTTCGGCCGAAAGGTTTTTGCGCAGCGTTATCGGTCTGCGCTGACAGTTCGCCAGACAAAACACCACAGAAATATCACAGAACAATGTTGTATTGAAGGAATCTCGGTGAAAGGGGACTAAATGTGTTTTTTTTTAAGAAAAGGGGTAACATAATATTTTAGGTGCTATTTATCTACAGTCTATACCAAATAAAAAGGATTTCATTGTATGTTAATTCCCGTTAAAATAAAAAACTACCGATTGAAACAATCACAACTAGATTTATTTTATGATTGAGTTACATATTTTATAAATTCTTCGAAATTAGTTATGTGGTTTTGGAACGCATTGAGAATAAATGCACAAAACAAAGATTTTAATTAACATACTAAAGCGAAGGCTATTCTGCCATTTATAGTGCTAGTGCTGTATGAAATTAACGATTATAAACGACATCGTCTTCCCACTAACTCGTGTTAGCGATTGTTAATTAGCAGCACAAAGTGTAGTTATATGAGTAATTTAACTGTAGCACACATTTGCCGAACATTAATTAGCGAACTGAATCGCTTCTCGCTTAAAATTGGTACGTAAATGAATTACCATTGTTTAATACGCGCAGGTTAATGAGAGCAGTTATATTTTGACATACGTTCCAGTTTCACGCTATTTGCTGTCACACAATTATTACTGTTGGAGATAATTAATTCAAGTAATTTCGACGTTAACATATATAGAGTTATTCAATTAACTGAAGCATTGTTTATATGACAGCTATGTAACATGTTTAAATTGGTAATGGCTGCGAAGAAGCTTTACCCTGATGTTTACTATGGCGAAAACGACTAAACTGCTCACCGCAAACTAATTGGAGCTCAAGACAAAAATAGTATCTGTATAAGACTTTTCTCACATAAACTGCTTACGTTGTTGTATTTTTATCTGCAATAATAAACTGGATTTGAAATATGGAGGATTACTTGAAGATTACAAGTATAATGAAAATGTCACTGTAATTTGTAGTAAATTTTCGATAGAATTTAGTTGTAAGAAGAATAATAGTTTTTATACAGTTATTTAAAAAAATATATACTATTTAATTGTTTGTTAAAATGATATAAATTAATGATATTTAAAGGCACCAAAATAAGGGCACGAAATTTATATTTTTATTTAAGATAAGAGCTCCCATGGTAACAATGAGGTTCGCCGCCTCATATCCATGCAAATTGTGTCGAGGGCACCTGCAAATAATGTTTTGTATAATTTGTGTGCGCTACATTTTGTTTTTCTTTTTGGACATATGCGTCATCATTCTTTATAATATGACTTTAAAATTTTCATCTGTAAATTGAAATCTGTATTCAAATTAGTTCAAACGTCTGCACGAAAAGTTTTTTTTTTCAAATTACTTTGAAATTTTTTTATACGTGGCAAACAAGCAAGCGGTTACCTGAATTCGCCGAAATGGCGAAGCGATCGCTGCCCATAGACATCCGCAATAGCAGATGAGTTGCCTACTTTTAATCAACAGATGACCATGCTTCCTCCATCAAATCCACTTCCCCTTCCCTTCCTTTCCTTAGGAGAAAACGGTGGGAATGGAAAGAAGACTAAAATTAGGCCTTCGGCACCACACTGATCGGGCGAACTTACGCTTCACGCCTATATTCTGTATGGTCGTGATATTTCACTGGGCTAGTCGGCAAATTCGTGCAACAGATGTTGTTGTTGCTGGCGTCTACCACTGTTTGTGGTAAGTATTTTTTGCCTTCATCTTTTCTAACAAAAGAACGTAGTTTGTTGACAAACTTTCTGCATATTTATTTCTTCAGAACTACTACAAGTTAATTGGCATTTACCATATTATTATACTTTTTTTTATAAAATATAGTAATAACTCAGATATGATGTTTTATTTATTATTCTTAAATTGTTACAATTTAATCATTTATCATCATGTATTTTATGTTAAAATCTCATGCCATTTGAAGTTCCAGCCGCAAATATGTGTAAAATAACTTTTACTATTCGTTAACCCTTGAATTCGTAACAAAAAGCTTTTGTTTTATTCAATTCATTGTTAACGTAATAGTCTACATGCCAGGTAATTGTCTAACAAATACTTACCGATTTGTTTGCGATTTCAGTAGAACTATACTGGGGGACCTTTCGTATTGTTTTACAAATGTGTACTTACATTAAGCGTGTTTATTTCAACATGGATTTTGTAAGGAACTATGGATAAATTATATAATGAATATAGATTAATTTAGTAAATTTTACCTACAAACACAAACCTGTTAGTTTTTTAAATACGACGTATTTGGGTGATGTAGATTTTATAACTAAAATTTTTGAATGTATCTTCTTCTCAATTAAAACTAGAGTAAAAGCCAGAAAGTTATGTGTTAAAATAGTTAAACGTTTTTACAAAGACGAGCGCCATAAATCATCGTAACTAGACTTCTTGCTCCTAGTAATAGACGTTTCGAAGTGAACACGGATATAAATGACTTATGTCGGCGTTCGTCAGGTATCCTTTAGCTTAATTTTTAAAATTAATAATGAACTACGAGTAAGCTATCAATATCGATATTAAAAAAGACTGATAGGCCTGCAACTAGTGTTCATTAAACGTATAGGTGTTTATAATTGTTTGCGGAAAACATTGCAATAGTTTACTATTGTAATATTTTCTTTCTATCTCTCTTTTAGTATTGTTAATTCGTTGTTACATATTATACAATGCATTATTAACGCCACCAGACGGTCTCGAACATTTAACTATTGACAAGGCACAACTTCTAAATCTCACGTTAATTATTAATAAGTAAATTTGAATATATGGCTTTGAATTTCACATAGTATTACCTAAGCCGTTCAACTACTGGCACTTAAATATTGTAGTGCTTCTCTCTAAGTTTGGACTGTGTACTTAGAATATTTCGATTTGCGAAGCTCGCCAGATACACGACTATTCCATTTATGTTTGCAAAGGAATGAATTCAATGTGCTTTTCTTGTTCGGTAATGTTGGTCGCTTTTGCTTGTAGTCTTATAATTTATGTATGATCTTACCAAGAAACTAGTAGAGATAAAATAATAAAAATATTAATATCAAGTGATTTCATTAAAAAAAACATTGTATTTTCTAACGCTAGTGGCTTTTTTTAAATGTCTAAAATCTAAATATTAGGTCCTTACATATGAAATTGGCGTTTTGTATGGGAGGAACACAAAGTCGAATATTTTTTAATATATTTAATTAATCAAAGTATGAACCATTATTTTCTATGCACTTTTGCCATCTCATAGGTAGTTCATTGATCCCTTTACTAAAAAAACCAGTCGGACGGGAATCAATAAAATCTTTGAAGGCGATTTGGACTGCCCCATCGGAGTTGAATTTTTTCCCTTGCAAGAAGTTATCCAAATTTCGAAAAAAATGGTAATCTGTTGGAGCAAGGTCCGGGGAGTACGGAGGATGTCTTAGACTTTCCAATTGAAGCTCTTCTAATTTAGTAGCCGTCTGTTGCGCAGTGTATGGTCTAGCGTTGTCGTGAAGCAGCAGTGGCGTGGAGCGATTGACCAGCCTAGGTTGTTTAGCCGCTAGCTTTTCCATCATGGTTTGCAATTGCTGACAATAGACATCAGCCGTAATAGTCTGGCCAGATTTGAGAAAACTGTAATGAGCAATACCGGCACTAGTCCACCAAACGCTTACAAGTAACTTTTTTGGGGTTAATTTTCGCTTGGGGCAGGATTTGGCTGGCTGGCCAGGATCCAACCATTGCGCTGAGCGCTTCCGATTATCATAAGAACCCATTTTTCATCACAGGTAATGATTCGGTTTAAAATACCTTCATTATTGTTCCGGTTTAGTAATGTAACGCAACAGTCGACGCGCGTTTGCCGGTTTGCTTCAGTCAATTCGTGAGGTACCCACCTTTCAAGCTTTTTAATCTTCCCAATTTGCTTCAAGTGAATTAAAACAGTTTTATCACTAAAATCGCAGCCTGCAGCTAACTCGGACGTGGTTTGCGATGGATCCGCTTCCACAATAGCCTTCAACTCTTCATTATCAACTTGAGTCTCAGGCCGTCCACGGGGCTTGTTCTGCAGATCGAAATTTCCAGAACGAAAACGTTGGAACCAAAAACGAACTGTGTTTTCTTTTGCAACACGACCGCCATACACATCATTCACCCTTCGAGTCGTTTCCGCAGCACTAGTGCCACGGCGGAACTCGTACTCGTAAATAATGCGATATTTTAAGTTTTCCATTTTGTAAAATGAGTGACGCAAACAGAAAAAAACAGAAGAAAAAAAACAAATGAATGACGGTCATCGAACCACAAATACATGAGTCTATAGCTGTACAAATTTGAATTTGGAATTCCTTACCAAAGAAGAGAAATTCGTGATTAAAGTGGCCAGTACGAAAAACGCCAATTTCATATGTAAGGACCTAATAGAATGTTTTGCAGTCTCAATTAAGAATTATAGTACATTTTTATCTAGAATGAAAAGAATACAATTCCTTGAAGATTTTGGATTTGTTTGGAATACGACAATTTCAATCTTATTACCTTTTATTTTATAATATTTGTGTTAGTATCCTTTTTGAAAATCTCTTTTCGTTTTCTCTTCGTATTTTATCTTGTCAAAGGAGAGATCCATAATCAGCATACGCCATCAATAATAAAAACACGTTCCTGATTTGAGTAGTATACGTTAAATTAGATAATTTAATAGTTATATTGGTTGATAATAGATAATAGTTTTGTATCATATCATGTTTTGATAAAATTGTGTAGCTTGGACAAAAAAAATACTTTATATATTTAAGTAATCGAAAATTTGTCTGCATCGAAGTCAGTGAAGTTGAGCATGTTTCTTCTGAAAACAATAATAAATTACTATTTTATTCTTTTCTTTACAAGTATCACGGTACAATGTAAAATATGACACGTGTTTCATAAAAATTCAATTTCTTTCACTTTTACAAAGAAAAAGGCGACGGCACACACTAGCTGCAGTGTTCTTCACATTTCGGAAGCTCTACTTTTTACCCCGGGGCATAAATAACAGTAAAAAGGGACATACGGCCCGTTAACAGGTTCCACGTGGCCGCCATCTTTTTACGCTAAAACGATGCTTGTATTTTAGCTTATTCAAAGATTTAACAATTTTTAACTTAATACCCTGAAAGTTAAACGAAAAAAGTACGGAAAATCTTAAGTTCTATTTTTAGCATTTTTATAATCGGTACGTAATAAATAAGAAATCCATAAGATGTACAGCGAATGCAAAAGGATTTTTTTTTATTTGAAAAAGGTGTTCATTTTGAAATTTTTGGATCTTTATTTACAATGCAAACATTTTCTACTTGGTTAAAAGAAGTGGTTGCGTCTAGATTTCCTTCAAGTAAGGGTACAAGGATAATGTTGCTTGTCTTGAAAACTGGAGCATAATTAATTTTGCTATAATATGCAAAATTAATTAAGTAAGGAGTATGAATGAAAACGTACAAACCACAAAAACAAAGAACCAATTTTCAATTTCTTCAGTATAAAAAGAAATAACTTTTAATTATAATGAACTAGCTTTAACCCGCGACTCTGTCCGCGCGGAATAAAAAATAGAAAACGGGGTAAAAATTATCCTATGTCCGTTTCCTGGTTCTAAGCTACCTGCCCACCAATTTTCAGTCAAATCGATTCAGCCGTTCTTGAGTTATAAATAGTGTAACTAACACGACTTTCTTTTATATATATAGATTACATTATTATTAGATATAGTATCACATTTAAAAATATTTAATCAATCATAGGTGAATTTCGAGTTTCGAATCCAAATCTTTCATTAATAGAGTAAACAATGTTTTCTATTAATTTGGAATTAAGTTTCACTTCAAGTCCTCTATAAATACAAAAGTTTTAATTAGAATATCCTAATGAGAATCGACGTTGGCTGTGGAATAATCAATCATTAACCTCTATGTACATTTTGGTTGTGTAAACTAAATATATTATTTTTATTCGTAGCTTGAATTATTCCATATGAACAGAATTTAAATTAATTTTACTTAATTGTATATTTTAAATCGAACCGGAAACCGATATAGAAAATTGTTGCAATAAATATTTTCAGATTCCATGTTATGGAACTAACAATTATAGGATAAAAATATATGTATATTTCTATCATATTGTACGTAATAAGTGTTTCAAAAAAATATTGAGGGTTTGAATCTCAGACGAAAAAAAAAAAAATTTCCAACTGAGCAAATAAATATGCAAAGCACATAGTATGTTACGATAGAACCAAAACTGAATTAAACGAAAATGTGTTGATGTAAAAAGAAAACAAACGCTAATGTTAAGTCACAATTACCTACACATGAATTTAAGAGTAACCTTCTATTTATTATATGAAGTACAGGAAAATAAATATACACTGCTACAGTTAAACCTAGTAGAAAGAATATAAAGAATATGTCGTTGAACAAAACAGAAAGTAAAGTTATGAAAGTCATCAGCAACATTCATTTTTCTTTATTTAGTCTGCAGGAATCGAGAAACAAAAAGGTGTTGACGACAGCCGCAGCAGTGTTTTTCATTTATTCAACTGAAGCTTGTAGGTATATTTCTAGCTACGTTAAACTAACATAAACTGACATTCATTTGCATATTAAGCTTATGAAAAACATTATAAAACATCTCGTGTGTATGTCGAACATTGGACAAAATGCATGCTTGATGCAGCTGATTGATCTTTTTACTTTTTATTAACATTTATAATCAACTATAATTTTAATTTTAGATGTTCAGTGATCACAAACACCAGTGTGAAATATAATTTGGAGACAGACAAGTATTTCGATACCTGCGTTTACCTCATTAAGAGTTTGCAATTAAAACTTTGGAATGAGACGGGCTTTCACCGAGACTACGGCAATGTGAAACATTCAGGAAATTAAAATCAAAGCACAACACGAAATTGGAGTATTTTGAAAATATACGTCTATTTTAGTGAATTAAAATTGAATTATTGAAAGGGGAAATTGTATTTGAATTCCAATCAAAAGTCGAATTTATTTTTACCATAAATACGTCAGCTGATTTAAAATTAAAATGTACTGTGTTTTAGTACAGTAAAATAATTTTTAGGGTGTCCCTTAACTTGTCCCATTAAATACTCCTTACTTCGACTTTAAGAAAATTTTGACATTAAATTACAAAGTTGCTAGTAATGGCTTCAATTGAAATTTGTTTCAGCATAAATTTTCAAAGGAGTTTCAAACTTCTCGTCTAACTCAAAATTACAGTTTTAAGTAATTGCCCAAGAAACACCTTTTTGCACTTATTTTTATATCAGCGAGTAATTCAATATATTTGTTCACTATTTAATTTGTAATTAAGTATTTGTTTAATTTCAAATTATTTTACGTTTTTTTTCATTTCCATGTACCATACGTACCATTGTTCACGAACAAAGTACATTTCGTGGAAACGTACTTCGTTATCGAAATCACTAATTGTAAATTTCATGAAAATTTTCATTTTCTCCTCACTACCAAAGTAACGAACAGTTGTACTCGGAACGTTATATGGTTTAATAAAGCCCTACGTTTTTGCACCAGGTCATAAATAATGGCACAAAACGATCGCATATGGGTTCTTCGTAGTAAACGATTTTACCCTTAACAAAAAAATAAAGATTTCTATATTAAGAAATATTTCTTAACCCGTGATAAAAGAAACGATATTTCATTACTTAAATACGTTTAAAAAATGTTTCTAAATAAAAAAGTTTCAGATTCTAAACTCGTTTAAAATAGAATAGCTCATATAAGTTTTTGTAAGAAAAGAGTCCCTAGACGCCTTTAAAATTTTTTGAATATGTGAAAAAAAAATTCGCTTTATTTTGTGTACTCTGGGTAAGTCTTACATACGACGATAACAAAGGCAAAAAAAGCACAAGTTCTTTAGTCATATCATTAGAAAGATCAAGAGCACTGATGACAAAAATTATGATCGCCGAATACCATCGTTGGACGTTCACAATTAAAAAAGGTAGAAAAAAGATATAAGAAACGCAATAACCATAGAAAACCAACTAACAAGTTAAGCAGAAAAGCAACAATCACGTGCAATTTTCTACCTGGTAACACAACACTAAGTTGATTTTCTTGTGTTACAACTTACGTAGTCTGTGAGTTTGTATAAAGTTTCTCTCTTTGTCTATGTGCATTGTAAACTTATTCGAGAAAGAAAAACACTCTTATCATTTATATTATATTACGATTACACTTAATGATTGTGTGTTTGTCGGTTCCATTCTGACTTCTTATAACCTAAACAACTAAAAAAGGATCATTCAATTGTTATTTTTTGGGGAATCGTCATCGGAATAGTCTAACGCCTGATGAAATAATATAGTATTTTTTCGCTTTTCCAGAAAAATGCAATTAAAAATAGACAGATAAATTATTAGTTAATTGTTATGTACCAAAATAATTATACGTTTAATTAATAATTTCTTTTTGTAAAAAGATTCTATAGAATGGATAAAGGACCAACCGTAAACCAAGTAGAAAAAACATAATTTATGTAAACATTACGTATCATCTTTTCTTATTTATGCTTGGTAAATTCATGTATCAAGTAATCATGCCGTACTCTTATCTCCATTGGTAATCGTCAAAATAGAATGTTTGAATAAGGATAATAATTGTATTCACGTATTATGCATGTATTTATTTTAACATTATCAAAACTGTTATCATGCCACCACACGTCAGTTATCTGTTACTTCATTGCGATAGTGTTATTTGTTAAGAAGTTAGGTCTTGACCCATTTTAAACTAATTTGAAGCTTAACATGTGTGTGTTAGTGGTGATATCTAAATAATACTTTGAAGTCGAATGCTGTCACATTCGATGGTATTACGTTTACAACGTGAATAGAGCTGCAAAAGGTTATTTTGATCTCGCAGTATACATTGCGCTGTCAATGGGTCATTGGCGAGGTTATTTTCCAGTCTAGTTTATTTTAAATACTAAAACATTACATTTTTTTTTAATGAGAAACAGTACAATTGTGATACGTGTCTGTGAAGATAATTTAAAATAATTGTGTATAACCTTGTGTAAGTGATATCAAATAAGGAAACTTGTTTGGACCGTGAACACCTGTTTACTTGTTGTATTTTATAATGGCGTTATCACTTACAAAATTTCCGAGAGTTTCATCTCTTTTATTTAATGTAAACAATTTGAGAGCTTTAAGTACATCACTGTCTAATAATTCTAAAGTGAGTTTTAAATGGGATGACCCTCTAAATTTAGAAGGGCAATTAGAAGAAGATGAAAAAGCTGTAAGTGATACTTTTAAAGATTATTGTAATAAAAAATTACTGCCTAGAGTTATCGAGGCTAACAGAAAGGAGTTGTTCGACCGGGAAATATACAAGGAAATGGGTGAACTTGGTGCCCTTGGGTGTACTATTAAGGGTTACGGATGTGCTGGTGTATCGTATGTTACGTACGGCTTGATAACGAGAGCGTTGGATGGTGTAGATTCAGCATACAGATCAGCCATGAGTGTACAAAGCAGTTTAGCCATGGGAGCAATTTATATGTATGGAACAGAGGAACAGAAAGAAAAGTTTTTGCCGAGGATGGCTACTGGAGAATTGGTAGGTTGCTTTGGTCTAACTGAACCCGATTTCGGAAGTGATGCTGGAGGTCTCGTAACAAGAGCCAAATATGATTCAAAATCAAAATGCTATATACTAAGTGGTGCTAAGACTTGGATCACAAATTCACCAATAGCTGATGTATTAATAGTTTGGGCGAAAGATGATGAAAACAAAGTAAGAGGTTTTATTGTGGAGCGGTCACAAGTCAAAAAAGGACTCGATACGCCCCGGATCGACGGTAAATTTTCTTTGCGAGCGTCTGCGACTGGCATGATATTGCTCGACGAAGTGGCTATACCGGAAGAGAATTTATTGCCTAACGTAGTCGGCTTAAAGGGACCTTTCGGATGTCTCAATAACGCTCGGTATGGAATCGCTTGGGGCGCGCTCGGCGCGGCTGAAACATGTTTGCGGATCGCCCGCCAGTACACATTAGATAGAAAGCAATTCGGAAGGCCGCTGGCGTCCAACCAGCTGGTACAAAAGAAGATGGCTGACATGATTACAGAGATAAGTATCGGTTACCAAGCGTGCTTGCGAGTCGGACGTTTGAAAGATAAGGATTTGGCGGCCCCAGAAATGATTTCGTTAATTAAAAGGAACAATTGTGGTAAGGCTTTAGAAATTGCTAGAGTTGCTAGAGATATGCTCGGAGGAAACGGTGTGTCAGATGAATATCATATCATACGACATGTGATGAATTTGGAAGCTGTAAATACTTACGAAGGGACGCATGACATTCATGCTCTAATTTTGGGTAGAGCCATAACTGGAATTCCAGCATTTGCTTAATACATTTACGATGACCTTGCTTTATAAATATTGAACTCCATTGTAAAATATTGTATAAATTGTATATGTATAATAAATTGGTTAGCTTATTTCATTTATTCGTTTTTATAAGGGTTAAGAATGTTAACCCTTCTCAAACTTTTAATTTCAAGTCTTTAACAGCAATCATTAAAAAACATTAATTGTATTGAAATTAAAATAAATAGCACCTCTAACTCAATATTTTCATAATTATAAATCAAAATTTTTTCTACAATATAACTTAATCAACTTTCAACTTATTACTTTATAAAATTATAAAATTATAGCAACAAATAATTACAATATTCCAAACTTAAAAAAAAAAGAATCCATATCTCTTCATTTTTTTCACAGCGAATAAAATTCAATCGTTTTAAATTTTTTTTCTCAATGGAGCGCGGTGCTGTGTTAGTAGCCAGTTCGACCTCCTTGGCAGCGTACAACCTCTTCAGTACTACCGAGGAGGTTCAATGATAATACTATGTAGTTATGCATTTATACTATTTTATACTGCTAATTACTACTAAATAAAAATATCTATTCCACAAGTTTTGACTTGGAATACTATTTTTATTACATGAATGCCAAAAAGAAAGGTTTCGATTGGAGGCGCCGGGTATCGATCCCGGTACCTCTCGCATGCTAAGCGAGCGCTCTACCATCTGAGCTACGCCCCCGATATTACACTCATTGAATTTTTGGAATTAAATCGAATTAAAATATTCTAAATATGTATTCATTTCATATACATTTGAATAAAAATATTGTAGTAAATATAGAACTAAATAACAGTAATGCAGGGCAAAGTAAATGGTTATAAAATAAAATAAGCACTATGAAAATGAATGATCTATGGTTAGGTGAAGCATAATCTAATTCACGATCTTCAAATTGCTTGTCATTTATTTAGATTAGAAAGATGGCCTCGATTAGTCAAGTTATCTCATTTATTTAATTATTAGTTATTTTAATCTCGGATACAAACCAATAATTTTCATAAAGTATTTGTATGTAAATACTACCTATGTTTTTTTATCTAGTTTTTGTGTATATAAGACAATTCAATTTAACAGATTAAAAAATTTAAACACAGTAATTAATTTAAAGCATTTAAAGACACCACCGATAAAATACGATATTTAAATTATCTTTTGAAACATACTTTCAATGGTAAATTCGTTTGGATTTTAATAATGAAACTCAATAAACAAGACCGTGATATACGAAGGTCTTCTTAGAGATAATAAACTACAAGAACCGAGCGGTTCCTCTTTAATGAAGTACTCTTTATATTTTTCCTTAATCCGGGCAAAAGCAATGCTTTTGAAATATTATAATTTGAATTTGACCTTTCCCTTTTAAGTTTTTCGTAAAATATTTCATTTCATAAAGTTGAAATAAATTGCTACCAACCGTTGGTAATTACTTAGCATTATTTTTGGAAAATGATTGCAAATATTATAGTAGTTAAGCTTTACCGAGTATTTTGCGTCAAAACTTTTATAGTGCCAAATTAATTAGAACCTCTCAGGACCGTTTGACATTTAGTGCGACGGTTAATTTCATGAAAATTTAACTGGTGTTTATTACGCGCTGACATTAAGACCATGTATTTTATCAACGTTTTACGTTCCTATCTTACTATTATAAATGCAAATGTTTGGGTGGATGGATGGATGGATGTTTGTTTGAAGGTATCTCCGCAACGTTTCACGGAATCTTGATAAAATTTGGTATGCCAATACATCTATACTCTTTGTGTTCTTTCACTCTATGTTCTACATCCATAGATGTAGAACATAGAGTGAAAGAACTCTATTATTTCTTTTTCAGTGTGGACGGAGTAGCGGGCGACAACTAGTATTTATATAACATCTATTATTTTATTACTCTGATTTACTTTTTATTGCATTTGCTGTTATAAAACAAAACATTTAAAATTAACTATTTTAACTAGAAATGAACGCAATATTTTCTTATGTGTAATATTGCTGTGATAATTTTATTAGGAACTGTAACGTTGGTATTATATTATCAAGAGTAAAGAAAGAAATTTTCAGTTAAATTATAAAATATGCGGTTTTCTATTTCAACGTTACATTATGCAGTGATCATTGTTGACATTATTATACTTTCCAACACGGTTTCCAAGAAATGAAAAATATCATTAGACTTTTTAACTTTTATAACATGAAATGTGTCAGAATATAAGCATAAAATATATTTCTTGCTTTATTTGACATTGTAATGGAAGTTTTTGCATTATGTTAGAAAAAGTAGAACAATCGAATTTATTTTTTACGTAGAACATTGTTATTAATTAGAAAGCTGTCGCCCGCGTTTCCGTCCGCGCGGAATCTATCACAAACGTTATAAGTAGCCTATATTACAGACTATGTTCTACATTTGTGACAAATTTCATCAAGATCCATTGAGCCGTTTCGGAGATACTTTCAAACAAACATCCATCCATCCATCCATTCATTTAAACCAGGGATTCTCAAAGCTAATCACTCTGTCTTTTTCTATTGACCTAAGTCGGAATGAAAAATAAAAATAATAACAATAATTGATCTTAAAAGTAGGTAATTTGGTCATGGGAGTCTGCGGTAACGGTTCATTTCGGAAAAGGGGGGTCACTTGTGCAAAATAGTTTGGGGATCCCTGATCTAAACATTCGCATTTATAATATTAGTAAGATGTGTATTGTATGTTTAAAATAAATGTCAGTTATTAAATTCTTATTCAACCAACAATAAACTGTTGCAATCACGATGAGTATTATAGTTTATAGCGTACATTTGTTGCTATTATTTGGGTTACTGAGTGTGCTTACCGTGTGTTCCTACAGTCAAATCAATTATACGAAAAATGTTGTCATTTTTTTCATTACCTCTGGAAAACGTAAGATAACGATGTGTTTTGTACATAAGTTAAAGGTTATACAGCTTTGGATCATTATTTACTGCCAAGCTACAATCCAATCGTAACAATTGTAGAGCAAGCAGCGTGAAACTGGAACGTTTGTAAACAAAATATAACCGCTCTCATTAAGTACGCATTGAACACTATCAATGAGTTTATGAACTAATTTCAACTGAGATACAATTCAGTTCGATAGTTAACTGTATGTTCAGCAAATATTTGGTACTGTGTAGAGTCGGTTTGGTTTTCGTACTTCGTTTTATCACTACACGAACAATTATATCTATAGATAGGTAATCGAACTTTATGGCGGTAATGTTATTAATCTACATTCACTCTATAATGCAAAATGCGAACAGGTAACAAACACTACAGTCAAAAACTACAGTCGTTTTGAGTTTTTATTATCCGACTGTATATTTTTTTGGGTTTGTATGTATGTAAATTTCAATGTGACGGCCTTGAGCGTAAACGACTGAATCGATTTTGACAAGAAAGGTTTCATTCGATTCCTCTTCTTCCCTAAAGTGTCATAGGATTTGTAATATCTGCACAAAACACAATTATTGGACGTAAAAGATAAATTTCTGAAAAGATCGTAATAAGAACCGTTTATAATGTATTATTTATACGAGTATACATAACTTTTTTTATTGCTAATTCTTTTTTTTATGTTTTTCAGTATATTCTAAAATAAGAAAATTTGACATATAAAATTACGGTTTATTTAGTTTAAATGACAAATTTATAATCTTTCTTTTAAAACGCAGACTATTCGGTGGACAGTCATTGGGGTTTCTTTTAATCAAGGTTAGGTTATTAATACCATATAAACAGATAAACCTGACTGTCGAATTGAATATGTATTGCGATATATAGTTTTCAAATTAGCGCATACAAACTCTTTCTTTATAGATGCAACAACTAAAATTATTTTTAATTATTCTTCCATCATTAGAATGATACATTATCCTGTAGAAATATAGGCTGTATTAATCTGCAAAATTAAAATTTACCCAAGCGAATTCAGGCGCTAGCAACTAGTAATAATTGTAGTGATAGATGAGATGAGAAATAATAAATTTATCTTCGATGTTTTATTTTAACAAGCTATAATATACATATTAAATTGACATTTAAAATTAGTGTGTAAAATACAATAATGTTTTTAAAGTAGTCTGTATTAAATTTTATATTATTTACTTCAATTCGATTAAAACTTTCACTTGAAAACTTATTAAAATGAAAAAGATTTGTTTCAAAAGAATTGCAAGAGATAATACCGAACATAAAGACTAACTGTTTCTTTTATTAAAGCCTTTTTCCAGAAACCCGAGCAAGGCACAGCTTTTGTAATAAAAAAAATAATTTCGCCACTTTTCATTGTCTATTGATAATAAGTTAAGGAAGTAAGATTTTTGTCATTATTTATTGTACTTTATCACATATTTACATGACTAAATACGTCCAAATAAACGAAGATTAAACCTTCAGTCATCATCATCATCATCAACCTGCCCTTATCGGGTTGGCACAGTATGTACTACTTCTCCATACATCTCTATCAGCCGTCATATCTGAATTTACCCCCTTCTTACGCATATCCCCTTTCACACAATCCGTCCATACTTTCTTTGGTCTTCCTCTACCTTCATAGCCATCCACATTCAATCTCATTACTTTTTTGTTTATATGATTATCATCCATGTCCAAACTACGCAAACCTTCTGCTCCTCAATTTCTCGATAACTGGCGCTACTTTCAAACTTCCTCTGATATACACATTCTTAACTTTATCTTTTCTTGTCATACCACACATCCATCTTAGCATACGCATCTCAGCTACATGCAATCTTCTTTCATCCGAAACCTTCAGTGTTCATTTCGTAATCCACATTTGGATACAATAGAAATTGAATTAATTAGGCACATGTTTTTCAACGCGCCCATTTTATATGACCTTTTTCAAAATTCTCATTACTATAAATCAGCTCGTATCGAATGTTACCATTCACCGCAAAGCCATTCTGTAAGACATATTACATTTCGTTAATGAAATTTACGCGTTACGGGTTTTCGATTTTGTAAAATAATATATACTTTTTAAAACCCTTCTCGAACAATTCACCTAACCTCAACCGCCGTTGTTAAATTGATCAATTCTCACTTCTGTTAAAATATTTTTGTATTTGAGAATTAATTTACATAAATAAGTTTTTAAAAAGCTGACTGGAAACGGACAAATATGAAAAATCTAAAGCTTTTGTTTAATAACTCAATAAGAAAAGTGCTCCAAATACAATACAATATGAATTTGAGTTTCAAAATAAACCTTAGAAACAATTTTATAACTTTAATACGTATGGTTATATTACGAAAAAATTAAGGGGACTTAAATCAGGTCAAAAACAAACTTAAATTTTATTTTAAGACCCATCTCATCCAACTTTTGTAACAGAAATTCTTCAACAAACGTACAAACATAAAATGCATTCCTACGTTTTCTATATTTGACGTTGTAATGAAAGTTTTGATATTATGCTTATAAAAGTGGAACAGTCGTATAGTATATAAACAGAATACGAGTTTAAGTAAAATTGTATTCGAGATATCAATTTTTATTTTATAAAATAAGAATGTTATTTACATTTTGAAGTTTTTGTAGCAGATTTATCTAATGATAATAATACTCGAATTTCAATATAATAATACTCGAAATTTACATTTACAATATAAAATATTCGCCTTCAAATATTTTTCTTATCCAACATCATACAATATTATAAATGCGAAAGCTTAAATGGATGTTTGTTATTGCGTATGTTCAGAATGTCTTAACGGATTTAATTGAAATTCGGCATGGATGTAGAGGATTGTGTGGAAGAACAGATGGGCTACTAATTGAACTTTTTTTCATTCCGCGAGGACGGAGTCGCTGGCGACAGCTAGTAATGCATACTGTACAAAAGTAATGAGTTGAATACGACAAAATCGATAACTAAGTCAAGCGTATAAACATAGAATCAAGTAGAGTGCATAATAAACGCGTTGCGAGCTATTGTTTCATCGATTCTATTGTTTTCAGTGAGACGTATGAGCTTGCCGCAATATCGAACTATCTTTGCTAAATCCACCTTAGGAAATAGTTGTTGAAACGTTATATGTATTTCTCCAATATATTGCAATGTTCCAGATAGTTTAATGCAGAACTCAAACAGCTTGAAGCAATGAATTTAATACGGTAAGGACTATAATAGAATAACATTTTAACGCGTTGTACAAATTCTCTAATAATGAGTTAAGGGCGCGTCTTGTAAAATAAAGACACATTTGAGTTTTAATTCCATTCCAATATACCTGAAAATTTAATCTAAGCATATGTAAAATTTAGTAACTTTCTAATAATCCTTCTAACCTGTTTTTCTTTTTCAAAATTATTAAAGGCCTCATTATCATTAAAACTTTGTAAAGGTATAAAGCCTATAAAAGTTGAAATTATTACGACTGCAACGCGTGTGTTAATGGCGGTAGTTAATGAGTTTTGTCAGTCGTTAAAGTTAAAAACAAATAATGTGCCTATCCTTTGCACTTCGTACTCAATGTAATTTAATCTTGAATGTAATCGGACGCATTTGTTTGCTAAGTATTTAAAAAATAAACAGTTTACAACTCAAAATTAGTATATTTATGTTCAAATTACCTTTTGGTGGTGTATATATGGGTTACAATACTAAGATGACCTAAATTTTTTAGAAAGTACAATAACATTTTTAGCTAATAGTCTGTCTATTAAAATAAATTCTTTTCTCTTGGATGAACTTAAGATTACAAGTTTATATTAATATCTTAGATATGGGATTAGATGAATTGGAGAAAATAAGTCAAAAACATTTTAAATATACTATGTAACATATTGTGTACTTTATACTGTTATTAAAATTTGGTTAAACAAAACATACAAAATTGTTCTAATTAAAACTAATTCTACTCGAAAATAAAAAAAGTATATAACAATGCTACGAAAAGAGAAAAGCTGCGGAAAATTCGTTCGTAACTTTTTCATTACTGCGGTTGTCGACCTATTTTATCACTTTTCCATTTTTAGCAATTCACTAAAATATGCTTTTGTAATTTTCATATTTTTAAGTATTTTTCATTGTTATTCTTAACGTCATATGGATATTTGTATTAAAATGTTTTTCATAAGTTTTAAACGAAATATTCCATTCTAGTCAGAGATAAAGCGGAATACGTTTCTTGATACATTGTATGTAATAGACAAATATAATACAAATCTCAAGAAAATGATTTTATACAAATTAATTACAACCACGGGATAATTTAAACAGTGTTTGCTCAATATACAAATTTCTCAATAGATGTACAGTCTAATTCAATAGCAACGAGAAATTACATCAAATCTATCAATAACTGACTTATTAATAATAGACTTGTTAGTATGATCATATTAAACGCTAAAAGTAAAAAAAAAATCAATTTTATAATCATTATAAATGCGAATGTTTAGATGGATGGATGAATAGATGGATGGATGTTTAAAAGTGTCTCCAGTACAGCTTGATCGATCTCAATGGAATTTGGCATAAATATAGAACATAGTCTGAAAGAACACATAGGCTACTTATAAAACTTTTGACAGCTAGTTGGCAATAAATGACATTGTCAACCATTGAAATGTGTTAGTATAATTTCTCATTTCCACTAAAAATACAAATATACACTCATTATTTTTTTAAGAATATAAGAAAATAAAATATTTAATTCCAGGAACTGAAAAGATAAACCCCCTGCTTTGAAATAGATTAAAACATCTAGATGTCGGCAACAATATAAATAATTCGATCAAGTTACCGTATTGTTGCAAATGGAATTGTCATGTTGTTTGAGAATTAGTTCCACGCATTTGATCAACCAGGATTTGTAATGTTAAATTAATATATTCACGCTTGTAAATTTGCTTAGTGTTAATAACTAATGATAGTAAAGGTTGGTAAATGTGAAAAGCAAACGTTGAAATATGTTACATACATGCATTAGTCTTTTCATGAAGAATTTTTGGGAAGAAGGATTATCATATAGTCATTAAAAATAGTAGGTATACTTTAAACTGAGTTAGAACTACAACTTACAACTTAAATTGTCCACTGTGTATATTTATTTTTATCTTTACATTTAGGAATATCTTGAATTTACTTTGTAATATATTGCACACAACACAAATATTTTATTATTCAGAACATGTCTCCAGTGATCAGGTATGCTGTAAATTTTTCATAAAGCAGCGACGTGTACGCGACCTATCTCAAATCTGCCTTTTTGCGGCAATAGAAAAGCTAAACGTCACGGCATTGCAATATAAATAAATTGAGTAGTAGGAGTTATTTATTTAATTTCCACTTCGGATATAATTTGTTGTATACGACGATTTAGCTGCTGTGAAACTTAACATGATTTAATATATGTAAGTTTTGATAAAAGTCTACTAATCCTGGTCTGGGCTTGGCTAATCAATATTAATCATCAGTATTATTGTCAAATTAAAAAAAAAACAAATGCTAATTAAATATCAAACTCAAATATAATACTCTTTTGTTTTAATGCTGAAAATCAATATTGGTTTAAGTCAAATATCATGTTTGATCTGATTTTGAGTTTGGATGTTCCGTTTAATAAATGGGGCTACAGATAATACAAACTAATTTAGGTTAACATTGTTTTTTACATCCAGTCTATAGAGAAATAACGTGGCCTATATGTCCACGAAATTTTCTAAACGCAATTAACTTTTTTTTAATTGTGTAATGTAACAGTCAATTAATTTACATTTATTTAAAAAATTGTGCTTTATCATCGAAGCAAAGAAATCAAATATTTGAATATTTTTCCAATGCTGAAGGAAGTACAGCAGTTGTTTTGAGTAAATAGTGTTTTGGGTTGGGATTGAAAAGGTACCAACGATCCGGTCCCTTTTGAACCCTTGTCTCTGTAGCTCGTTACATCGACCGCTGAACCAGGCACCTCGTGTGTGCAACTAGACGGTAATAAATCGAAACAAACTTTATGGCTTTGGATTGTTAAAAGAAGAAAACAAAATACAAACGTCGCATGCTCGCAACTTTCAAATTCCAGGATTCTCTTGCTGACCTTTCTTAATCTTAGGAGAGAATGAAGCCTAAACTTACATTTTATATAAGCAAATAGCGAAAATTAAGGGGCAGGACACACCAAGCTACGAGGAGTAAAATAAAAATCAAATATCCAAAGTGAACATTTTTAAAGTTGCTTTCTAAGTTCTAAATTTAAATAGAAAGTTACTTATCCAGAAAAACTAAAATGAAAAATTTGGGTGTTTACCTCAATTTTTTATCACTACGCTACGACAGAAAACAAATTGCGGTATTAAAATTATGACAGGAACCGTAACAGAGATAGCTTTGGCAAGATTCACAATGGAACATTTTAATTAAAACGGGCTTCGTGTAAGTTCATTAATTTTTGCTATAAATTATTTCAAACGTTGGCTTTACTAACATTGTTTCATATTTACCTAACATCATATTGTTCATGATATTCCAATGGCTGATATGTGTATTGGTTATAATATTTGGGACTAGTGGACATCTGTTGAAATCATGTCACTGTCTCCATTTATCGAAGGAGAGTGAGAGGGAGGCAATATGTTTTTGTACATTTGTTTCGTCAATGGAAACTCACGCTAATGCTTACAAATCAATAATCGCAGCGTCAACGTAACAGAATATCAAAAGCAACGTGAGAACGGCGTACGAGAGCTAAAGCGAGAGATTTTAATGAAAGATTGGGTTTTTCAATTACGTGGAATTTCGTTAAAAGCTTCTCGCTTAAATTATGAAAGCACCTTTTAGTAATTTACTATACATATATAGACAAAGTATAACAATTTCAGATGTTTTATATTTGATCATATAAAAGTTACAAATTGTGAAACATTGAATAACTAGTTTTTTTTTGTTGAAAGATTTAAGTTTTATGATTACCTTTTTGTGGGTTTAATTAATTGTAGTCTTCGAAATTGAGGTTATATTTTAAAAAGTTGTAATACGGCAGGAAACAAATTGCGCGTTTTTAAATTATGACAGAGGCCGTTAGAGAAATAGCTTGGCCAACTTTTACAATGAGAATTTTTTAATTAAGCCAGCCTCCGTACAAAGATTGTCTAGATTTAGCTATATTAAAGAAAACGTTTAAATTGACTTATTACATACAATTATATTAACATTAATTTGTATTTTGTTTTAACTTTTCGTTCATCATTTTATAATAACTGAAGCAAATCTTTCTGAATTCCTCAGCGAACATCTTTGTGTAAATTGTTATTAAAAATTGAGTAAGTATTTTATACCATTTCTTATTGTTCTGTGGCTGACATGACATAGTTTTTTTTACGCACAAGCATTTTACGCATGAAACACGCCGTATAGCTTCAAATAGTTTATTGATATTATATGCAAACAAACCCTCAGGTAAGCGGTAACTTTGACTTCGTGACTTATCTCAAATCAGTGATTCTTTTACGGGGTCACCTCAAAAATCAATTTGCATTTAAGATTAGTCGTAGAATTTGTAAACGCAATTATGTGAATAGGCAATGTTTCCTAAATCATTTCTAAAGCAATCTCTTAATATAGATTTCTCTCATTAATTCTACATACAGGATGTTGATTTCCTCTGCGTAATATGTTATCGTTAGCGTATTTCATGTTAGGTAAATGTTGTTTATTTTAATAACTTCAATATTGAAGTATCAATGAAACTGATCTAAAAAATAAATAGATTTGATTTAACAATAAGTTAATGTGGTTTTGTTGGCACAGGCATAAATACCATAATTCATAAATGTTAAGAAAGTTTTTTTTATTGTCGCACTTAATCCAAAAGTTCGGCCCATCTCGGACATTCGAAACTTTCGGGAAAATAAAGTATTCACATTTTATCTGCAAGCTACATTCCCTAGCTTGTTAGAAATTTTCTTCCAACTCTGTAATATATTTTTATGGGCATCTTTTTTTCCATTTCTTAAACAACTTTAACATTAACCGTCAGGTGGAGCCACAGTTTAAGAATACATTCCAAAACCATCTTAAAAATATGTATATTATATTTAGTTTCTGTAACATAATTCCGTAATATAAAAAAAACATTTGCCCTTCCTATATGTCCCCTCAACCATCAGATCCAATTCCCCTTCCCATTCCTTCCATATAAGAAAAGGGCATGAAAGGAAAGAAGGCTAAAATTAGATTTTAATGTAGAGAAGGAATTATTAAGAATAAGTGTAGGCAATACAACACAATGCAATAAAAGTGTACTTAATTCACAAGATACCAACATAAGACAGAATTACGGCGTTAACAAATCTACTTTTACTGTTGCACCGTTGGGAATTTTAGGCCGTAAAGTCGGACAGCTGTAAACGTACTACGTGTTTTGTGCTCAAGAACTATCATACATTTTCTTTTATGTACTTATGGGTGTTTCTTTATTAAACAAAAGTAGTTATAGTGTTTTTATGATAGAGCTTTATAAAAAATTCTTAGACAAGGAGTATTCGTCACTTCTATAACGAAAATTTGAGCATCTGATCAAGATAAAATAGTATACACCTTTTTAATTTAAATTAATTTTCAATTTAAAATAATTTAATTTCGTTTTGTCCATTTGATTAATAGTCGGAGTCGACATTTGAACTGTCTTCTAGTTCAAGTCCCGTCAAAATCGGTCCAGATGTTAGAGATTACCCAGAGCAAACGCGGCTTTGTAAACAGACAAGATTTTTAAAAGCATGTTCACGAATTACGATTTTATTCATATTACATACAAACACACCAATTTATTGATTAATTGTATGGACAGATAAAGTTCTTCTTAAAACGTCTGGCGTATGAATTTTAAACACGCGAGAAGATTTTTTTAACTGTTCACATTTTAATATGAAATTAAAATGTAATAATCAAGTGTAACGGAAATATTAAGTATAACATTTAATAGTACTAACCTCTTCGCCTGCTTAAATAAGGAAATAAAATAAGTACCTAAAATAAATTCAATTCCGTTTGGAGTACGAAAATATATTTACATATCTTTGTTTATTAAAACCTTTGTATACGCATTGCGAGGCTCTGTATCACAATCGGGTGTGTTTTCATCGTACGCATTTCCGAATGAATGTGAAATACAAAACCGAATTGCACGTATCGAGGTGACCGGAAACACTACGGTTTCACTTTGACTGAAATAAACTGATTTTTGTTGCTTGTATTCGGTTATCTATTTATTTAAATAGTTCCGAAATAATTTCACGAATAAACTTTTCGTTGGTTTCTGAGACCAATATCCTTATATAAATCATATCGTTATCCCTCTCAATAACTTTGACGCAACAAACAAACAATATGTTTTATACATGGATTTTAGTCTCAGAAATCAACGATTAATTAAATATACAAATTAATTTTAAATTTAATCAAAATAGAAATCCAAAAGCATGTTTGATATTTAGCCTTGTTAACAACTTCATCATTATTCAAGCTTCCCGGTATAATAATTTAGTAGCTTTTTCCCGCAACCGCGAAGAAAAAAATCATGTTTTCTTCTAGACAGTGTTTTATCTATACTAAATTTCATCTAGATCTAAGCAGTCGTTCTAATGATACTGTCTTACAAACTTCAATCCATCGAAACTTCCGCATTTATAATATTATTAAAATTTTAATTGTTTTAATAGTTCATTCGTGTTTTTATAAATATGAATTTAGTTACTATACAATAGTTTCTGAAGATAAGATGAAAGAACCAGTTCTTTATTTTAACGGCCTTTAGTGAATCATTACATCTGGTTGGGTACAAGTACTTGTTACAAAGAATATGTTAGTGTTTGCTATTAAACTTATTAAGCAATATAAAAACTATTTTCATGTAAGTGTAGGAAATACATGCAACGTTACGTGACTTTCTAAGATTTTCTTAATGCATTTAAGTTTGAAAATGTAATTAGGTTGTAATAAAAAATCACAATTTGCCGTAGGTTTTAAGTTTATGTTTTCTTGCTATTTTAATGTCTGATATTAAAATTTAATTTCATTATTATTTTCTTTAAACATGTTACAATGGTAAGTGGAATTTTTATGATTGTAGATTGTTATTAAAAAAACACAAGAATAAAAGGGCGTCGCGTCGGTGGTTCAGGTGTAAAGCACTTGACTTGCAATCTGCAGATCCTGGGTTCGAATCCCGCCATGTATTAATGTGTTTTTCGATTTTCGATTTATATATTTGCATTTATCCGAAGTTCAAACGGTGAAGGAAAAGATCAATAATATGTGTGAATGTGGGGCCAGAGTGGTTGACTTATGGCCTAGTCACTCTTAACTTAGGGTAGGTTCCGAGCACCTCGGTGGGGACGTATAGTAAGCTGATGATACAAGTATAAATATACCCCGAAAACGATACGAAATTAATGACACCTTACTTGTTAATATTCAGGATACAGGTCACAGTAAAACGAACGAATAACATACAAACCCAATACATGCAAACACAAACAAACATACAAAACCAACGTAAATGTACCTACGAGTACAAACACATTTACATACTCGCTGTAATTCGTGGAAAAAAACAAAAATTCGTAAAGCTGTCCGAAAACAAAGCTTGAACCGTGAGATAATAAAACAACATACTGAGTCAATAGGCCAACAGAGGCTGAAAGATTTTAACATAATTAAATTCCAAGGAGAAAGTTACAAAGGAATTAAAAATAGATGTACAACTTCTGTATAGTTTACGCCACGAAACTGCAACACGAGTAATTAGTAAATTCCAAGAGCTTATGCGGAAAATGTGGTTGATTTAGGAGATTACTCTCTTCCAGATTATCTTTTGAAGTAGATTCTTACATTCTGCACTAAGTTTATCTTTTGTAGTAATATGTTTCTTTTAAAAGACATACGAATACAAACCTAAAATAGATGCAGGGCAGAGAACGTAAAACTACTGTAATAAAGTTGTAAAAACAATCTAATATTATAAATGCGAAAGTTTTTACGTATACATGGAAGAAGGTGCCTCCAGAACGGTTCAACGGATACTGATGAAATTCGACACTGATGCAGAACGTAGTCTGGAAGAACACATAGGTTACTTACTAAGTTTTTTTAAATAACGCGCAGACGGAGTCCCGGGCAACAGCTAGTTTAAGAATAAAGTTAATTTGCAATTTTTAATCAAACGTAACTTCCGCGAGTAAAATTATTCGTGATTTGAACATTAAATCGGTCGCATACTCTTAATGTCGTGTAATTTGCATTTCCATCGTTTTCCTTCCGAGTCACAATTGACTACGAAAAGCAATTAATACTTAGAGTGGCCTGATTTCCCTTTAAGATAAGATTTCCTCTAGATATTTCCTCTATTACATTTTCTTTAGAGATCAGTTTTCAATAAAAATTCTTTAAAATAAATGACATAAATACTTGTATAAGGTTGAAATCCCATCTGCAATAAAATACAAAGAATGTTTATTTAAAAAATTGTTATTTAAAATTAAATAGAGGAAAATAAATCAAACTAGAAGTTTCTTTTTCACTAGTATGAAATCTGATTTAAATTAAAAATTGTTGTAAACATTTTAACGTGTTGCCATTAAAATGCTAAATACAAACAAGCTTAAAAATCAAAACAGCCAATACATAGCACAATCATAAAGCTGAAAATGCAAACATTTGTCAAAAACAACTTCGTAGATGCAGAATTCAAAATAGGAATTTATTGTGTTATCTCATGGATTGCGGCCATAAATAAAGTGAACAAGAATAAAGAAATGTTAGTGCGACAAGATAACTAGCCGGGCACCCGGCACCCAGCCCCCGGCACCCGGCACAAGGCGCCTGGCACCCGGCACCCGCTGCCGTGGAGTGACAGTACAACTAACATTACCTACGAGAATATTTTGTCTTCCAAACAAGCCAAAAGATAACAAAAGTAGTGGCTTAAAACAGAAATCGTGTTACAAGAAGGAAATGCTATTGAACGCAGAAAAATCTGAGCTAAATTTGTTACGGAATATAAGAGCGATGTCTAATAGAAGTAAATAAACTCTATTTAATATACGTTATGTGTTTTATTTATTTATTACCTGGTACTCAAGAGTGTCTTTTTTGCGGGTATTGATTATGCATGTGTAATATAACATTAAAGTTAATTAAATTAAAATTTAAATATCTTTGTTTTAAAATGTTGCAAATACATGGTGGTTTTTCATCCAATAAAACCTAGTCAGTTGGTTTTTAAAATCATAAACCTAAAATTAATCTCATATTTACAAGTGTCACGTAAACGATAAGAGGCTAAAGACATTTCCCTGCATTTTAAGCATTTTTTAACTTTATTTTGTAAAAATTTACTACTTTAGATTAACATAAAATTACTTGTCTGGTGAAAGAATGTTATGCAAACGTGTTTTTATATTAAGCGGGAATTTCATACAAAAAGATTTATGTCTATAAGGAGCGTATTGCTGCTATGTTATATGCTAATAGAAGATTATTAAAAAAATAAACTTTCATGATAAATATGTTTCCTTTTTTCGTTTTTATTAGCGTGGGATGAGCGCTGACTTTGTTTTTTGAAGATACTTTTAAGTGGAATTAAATTTATTAAAACAAGAGATCCTTATTGGGTATCCGTGGGTATAACAGACTATAGAAACTGAAGCCTTCATCTAAAATGATACATGACATCAAACATTATTAGCACGGCCACTGTGGTCAAGATCAAATTGTACGTCAGAAATTAATCTAAAATCTAAATCATAGTGGATAGCCGTTTGTGGATTTCATGGAGCAGAAACAAAGAGAAAACTCCAAATTTTGATGTAAATAACCAAGCATGTTTACCTGGTTATATTTATACAAATTGTATTCAGATTTATGCCTCTTTCTTTTTTAATAAACCAAAGTAGTGGGTTGTAAAGTTTAAGCGCCCGCTTTATGTTCAGTACCAGCCATGACTCCTCCATTAACATTTTAATTAAATGGAAACAAGAGAACGTCGGACCTCTTTACCATTTCAAGTTTGTAAGTGCATTTGTGACAGCCCTGTCTACTTAATTCTTCTAAAGTTAATCCTATAAAAGGATCACTTCACTACCATTTTAATAAATTCTTTTCAAATTACAGAAATCGAGATATAAACAAAAAGCAATGGAAAAAATACAAACAAATTTTTTACGTAACTTTATATTACATTAATGTGATAAGAAGAAATGAAATATCCGCGTTGGCCATTTGTATGTAAGAAAGGAAATCCATCAGATTGTCTCGGGGGCATTTTAAAAGTTGAGGAGAGGAAAAATTTTATCATGTTTTCTCATGTTACCAAAATTTACATTGCTTTTATTGAATGATTCTTAAAATGTACTTTTTAAATAAAATAAATTGTGTCAATAATTACCTAATTATTGATTATTCTTCTTTAATTGTTATTACAAGGGCTGAGTATGTTATAATAATCAGCCCATGAAAACCATCTTTTCTCATTTATAATATAAGGTGGAGGCACACTGATTGTCTGGGTTTAAATTGATTCACCTTGATTACCAAATATGGAAATGTAACAGCTTAATATCGATAGACTATAGATATTGAGGTGGTTTATTTCAAAAAAGGCAATTAAAGCAGCGCTTGCCTCGCCATTTCGGCGAACATAAGTGTGCTGGCTCGTTTGCCACCTTATAATACAAAAAACATAGTTTTTCATATAATGTAGAAATTTCGCTTGGCAATTTTCGTAATGCAATATTTGGCAACGCATTTAAAGCATTAAAATATGCCGGATATTTTTTGTGTAACATATATTTGCATAGCTTCAAAAAATTAAGTAATGGAATTTACAATTATAGCAAAATACGAGTTAATGGAGAAAAAGATTTTCAAAATATGAATTGCATATATATACATGTAATTTTCATTTTACTTCAAAATTCTAATAAATAAAATCTTATTTACTAAAAAGCAATTTATTACAAAAGTTATTTCTTCTTGTTATTTAATAAATTTAATGTATGTTTAATATTTATATGCAAAACTAGCTTTTACCCGCGACTCTGTCCGCGCGGAATAAAAAAAAAAAAAGAAAACGGGGTAAAAATTATCCTATGTCCTATTCCTGGTTCTAAGCTACCTGCTCACCAATTTTCAGTCAAATCGATTCAGCCGTTCTTGAGTTATAAATGGTGTAACTAACACAACTTTCTTTTATATATATAGATGAGAAGAAGAAAAGAAAATACGATGAAAGTAATGTTTTAAAATGCTCTGAATAATTTTAAAAGAATAATATGTACGTTTTTAATAAGTGTTGTAGAGTACAAAACCAAAACATAACTAAACAATAAGTTCATCAAACGTATAACTTAATAATTTCGGCATATTACAAATAAAGTCTTTCCGGTAATGATATTTCTTGTCCTTCCCTCAATCTCGAGCCCAGCGGGTATTCTCGAATAAATTTCTGTCATCAATATCAGTCGGAAAGGAGTGTCGCTATTTATTTCGGATTCTGGTACGTCTTATTGTATATTTTATTAATGAAAGTAAATTACAATAATATTTTTGGCTTAAAAAATAAGACAAAAAAACAAATAATAAGAAACTCAAGAATGGAAAACGGATTCTTTGCTTCATATTGTTATTAAGATGGAATAATTTCATACTAAGTCTTATAACTGTTTAGCTTTTACCCGCGATTCCGACCACGCGGAATTAAAAAAAAACTTACATGTAGCCTATGCGATATTCCAAACAGTAATCTACCTCTCTGTGCCAAATTTCATCCAGATCCGTAAAGGGGTTTTGGAGCTACCTGCTATCAAACATCTATTCATCAAAGTTTGCCTTTTTCATATTAAAAGTATTAAATAATAAGCTTTAAAACAGCATTTTAATATTCAACTGTGCAGTTATTGCTTGTAGGTTACTAGTAATATATGAAATTGTAATAAAATAAATATGGTACTTAGTTATTGTAAAATTTCACAAATAAACATAATTTCGTCACTTGTTACGTACATTCCGTAAAAATTGTCAATGCTTGACAAACACAGCACTAATGGAATATAAATTAAATAAGTCGAAAGATCCTTAAAATTTATTGATGGTCGTAATTTTTGAGCGACACCCACAGAATACTTGGGAAAAATATGAAAGACATTTCGGCAAAAAGGCCTCTTGAAATTTATGAGCACGTCTCCCGTACTTTGATCACAATCGACTTTTCACGATGAAAACCTTTAAAGTAATTCTCATCAATAGGCTGAAAGTCATCGAAATACTTTGTGTCTTGTTTTCTTAATTAACTTAAAGAACTTTTAAGTTTCAGAATCCACTTTTGTATTTAATTGATTAGAATAAATCCTAGGGGGAAATGAAAAACTTGTATATGTTGATATGCCATTTATTTAGATCATGAAAATTTTATTTCACTTTGTCGTAATAGCAAACATAATTTGAAAAGCAAGGGCATTTGTTAGGCAGGAGAAAATAATGTTTACCGCTCGCTCACCACATTTAGTTTGGACAGATACTAATTTCCAACGAGTTTTCTAATTTCATTATTCTTGCGCCTAATTTGAAAGGCATTTCCTTCAAAATAATACGTCATTAAAAAAGAATAAACAATTCTTTTTGAAAACTAAATATTAAATTATAAAAAACAATTAATAAGAATTCCTTCCTTTCTCATAAATTGAATCCTAAGGGCGGGTCTAGAAGACAAGGTTAGAAACGAAAAAATAGTAATAATCGTAAAGTTGAAACCAGTTTTATATAAAGTTTAACTGGCAAAAAAAACACGTGTTCAATTAATTTGCAAACTACTATTTTATCTTTTACCTATTGTCTGCATTTTATATAACGTGGGCAATAAATAAAGATAATAGCCAATTTCTCTCAAATGTTATGGGCGAGGAAATCTATTACATTTTGCGTTTCCAGTCATAATAATGAAAGTGTAATCATGTGTAAGCCAGATCTTCTCTTTAAAACATTTTGATCGTGTTCCACACTTGCAGGAAGAGATTTGTTATTTTTTAATAATAAATCAACTTGTTATATTGATGTATGCTAATTATGAGAAACACATCAAATAAGAAAAAAATATGGTAAAAACAAAACTGTGCTGAATACATGTTTCAAAGTTACGTTAGTTCTTAGTTTTACAAACACTCTTCGTACTAGATTGGGAAACAAGTTTGAAGCTTACAATAGAGTACCTGACTACATATGCGGGTTTAGAGTTTCAATTTTACCGTACGAGTTGAGACATGGTCACTGTTTGAATTTAAGAGTAAAATGTGATAGAATTTGTTGCGTTCTCTGACTTTAACTTCCAAATTCTTCATGAAACTGGCTTTTGTTGGTGTGATTATGAAAAAAAGTGCGGCAGTGTTAACAGAGAACGCCTTTAAGCGAGGCGATATTGATTTTCCTATATTGATTTAAAAAAAGAGAGAGAAATAGAGAAAATAATATCTGTGCAGATGTTACTTGTATCATTCAGTCTATATTGAGCAATCATAACATAATATATTTAAGATAACAGTAAGCCCCCAAAAATTGTCCGCACGGATTTTAAAAAATCTTGTAAAAAATATAGCCCGTCACAAATCGGTTAAGTAGTTTCGGAGCCTATTCAATGCAAACAAAAAATGAAATCGTTCATATTTATAATATTAACTAGCTATCGCCCGCGACTCCGTCCGCGCGCAATAAAAAAAAATGAAAAATAGATGTTGGCCGATTCTCAGATCTACTGAATATGCTCACAAAATTTCATGAGAATCGTTCAAGCCGTTTCGGAGGAGTACGGTGACGAAAACTGTGACACAAGAATTTTATATATAAGATATTTATGATATTTTTAACAGTTTTATTAATATTTACTTACAGTTAATATTTTAAAATTGTAGTTATATTATGATACTTTATATTTAATTACATTTTATGATGAAGATCGCGTGACTGCCGAGTTGCGTGCTGGTACATTATTACCTAATACTAACTTTTCCAATAACGAACATCATTGTGTTCTAGTTATTAGAAAGATTATGTAATAAAAGTAATAAACATGACATTCGTTCATGTTATTTTACACAATGTAAGGCAGCGCGGGCAGGCCTCCCGCAAGATGGATCAATGATCTGGTCAAGGATGCAAGAGTATCCTGGATGTGGGTAGCATAGGACCGATCATTGTGGCGATCTTTGGGGGTGGCCTATGCCAAGTGAGCCTCCTCGCGTGGCTAAGAAGATGTGTACCTTAACTTGTATTAGATACATATAGAGTAAAAAAAATAAAGTTTTTCAAATGAATTTATTTCTTAATTTCTTATAAAACTTTTTTCTCTCTGATTACAATAAGATCAAGTAGTAGCATATATAATGTCTAAACTTATGCAATAAATTTACAGCAATCTATTCCAAATTCAGAGTGCTTGTCGGAATGTTCAAGTGGCAATTAGCAAATTGATAGCAGGTGCGAAGCTTCACTTTGCTGTGTTTGGGCACGAGAATCTTATTGTGGTTTCCTTCGAGTGTATCACAATCTGCGTGCCTTTTCATTCTACCTACTCTTCTGACTTATTTTAACACATTAAAAAGATGTAAAGTTTTTTTTAAATAAGAAGGCTTAAACATGTTGAAAATACTTTATGAAATAACAAAAGAAATAATTTTTAAGAATTAAATTGAAGAATGGATCCCTAGACAATCAGAGAAGCGAACTTAATCCACGTAATAGACATATTGATAGATAAGCGGACTATTTGTGTGTTGTAGTGTAATATATCTACAGAGACTTTGGTATTATTTTCAATTAGAAATATTGTAGAATACAGAACGTTCTATTTTACATGTATTACATTACATTATGTTTTGGAATAAGGTGTTAAAACAGTATTTCACGTGATTTTATATGATCAAAGTTGCATTGATTATTAAATAATTGACTACATTGGATCGGCACGAGAGAAAAAAACTTGAGAGGTGTCAAGGGACACCCGGATGGAACGAAGTTCCTTTCGATTAATAAGTGAAGGAACCAATGTTTATTCTATGAATAAAAAACTTAAGTCTTCACAAGAAGTACATTTTATTTCTATGAATTTTCGTTATATATTGTCACGTCGTTGCCATGGTGAAGTAGCGCTCATTCGTCGTTAACATACTATAGCAAAAAGTGTCGTGACAACTTTTCGTAAGAATTTTTTCCGTCTAGCCCCCTTTCACAACGCGCGATAAGGAACTTCGTTCCAAAAATAATAGGTTATTTCCTATCGCTTCCTATTCTTTCCCACAAAATCTCCATCCTTAAGTATCTTTTCGAAAAGGTTAGAAAGGTTTCCTAATTTTGAAATACAGTATTGCAATATAAGTAAGAAAACTATTGTTAATCTTTGTCTTCGTACATCTTAAGAATAACAAATTTCCATATCTTTTAAATGCAAAGAAATAATGTTATGATATGCAAAGCAAATATAAATCAGAGTCGATTTGCTACGTTCTTGCAATTTTTCTCTAAATTGACATCCGAAATCGATATCATTCTTCTCATAACATTCCTTTGTAAGCTAAATTTCATTTCAGATAATATTCTACATTTGCAATTCACCAACGTGCAACTCGTTTACTATTCGTAAATTATTATAAAGATTTTTCTTTTTGTTTTTAAACTAAAGATTCGTTACAATATTAGAGATTGTTACAGGTTCTTAATATTAATATTTAGTCTATTTTACATATTATTTTGTTACTGCAAGTTATTAGCTTGTTACAAAATTACATAATTCTTACTATTTCAACCATAACATACATTACAATATCAAAGTAAATTTAAGGTCAAAAATCTTTATTATCGAAATAATTGGCCAATACCCAGAGTTTTCTTTCTTAAATTTTATAAAATCTTATTTATGATACATTACTCAATGAAGTCATGTAAGTATAGTTTTCGATGTTATCTTACTAAGAGCTTTTGATTGTGTTGATAATATAAAGTTCAGCAAAGCGTAAGTTACATAAATTTCATTAGCGAAATGCAATGCGTCGCGCTCGAATGGCTTTGTGGTTAATGGCCATATTCGATACGAGCTGATTTACGATAATGAGTGCATATCCATACACCCGATGTATCCCATAACAAGCACAATTTGTCTTGCATGACGCATTATGCGAAACTGTTTTTAATTTTGCTACCCACAAAATATTAAAAGAGTTAAACATAGGACTTTATTTTTGTATGAGACAAAGTTGCAAAAGTTGTTTTGGTTACCTATAATAAAGATAATTTCATAATACGTTGAAAATAAATTTTGGTTAACAATGATATCGAAAATCAATACGTTAAATTGATTCTTGTGTACCTTTGAGATAAGTAAACGAACAGTGCTGGCTAGGTGAAACTGGAAATTTATAATATTAATAGAATATGTTAGTTTTAATGGCTATTATATTAATACAACACGCTTACATTTAGCAATTTCTATACAGCAAAGAACCTTATCCTGAAATAATGAAATTAAAATATAAATACATTTGTAAATTGATGTCGTCATTTTGAATTAAAAACATATTTTTGTTTTATCATATTACATAATAACATTTAAGGGTACTGATTTTCAATCAAATGATTATATGCGGAATCAAGCAACTTAAGCTTTTTTTAAACTTATTATTCGTAGATGATCTGACATATTAAAGTAAAATTATTTAAAAATTACTGATTGTGAGATTTGAGATTGAGATTGTTTAATGAGATCCAGTGTTATAATTTTCTTACTTAAAGTTGTTAAAAGAACTAGTATGGAAATGAAGTTATTTTAAACATATTGCTTTTTGAAAGACCTATTCAAGGGAATACTCGTTATTGCATACAAATACATTGTTCGAAATTGGTTAAGTATTTGGAACTAAACAAGAGATCGAAGACTATTTGCAACATAGTTGAGTAATTGCATTGCGCGCTCCTCTTCAATCTAAACATTAAAGACGACTGTAAACTTTACTTTTTGTTGCATTGTTTCACGCAATTACTAATAATTTTATACACTGTTTCATAAAGAGCAATTTACACACAACGTACTATAATTTCACTTTTATAAAGATGTTAGTACAGACAAACATTGGCATTTATTTTATGTTAACATTTCTTAGTATGACGAGTTTTTTATTAGACTAAATTTTAATATTGCCTTAAGCCATAAATAAATACCCTAAGTAAACTATGCTGCGTGATATTTTTTTGTGTAAAAAACGTTATTATGTAATGCAGTGACTGTTCCATCAGAAAATTACTTGCCAAATACCTGCCTCTTTAACTAGATAGAACAGTGTGCCAAGAAAGTTATAAAAATGGATAATATTTCACATGTCAAAATTGAACTACTGTGCTTCAACATAAATACATTATTTGAAATGCTCCCAAAAGTTTTGATTCGAGTGTAAATGAAGTTTACAACGACATTTGCTAAGATCAAGATAGGTTTAAGTTATTTCTGTAATTGTACTTAAATTTTTATATACATCAAAAAAAGTTTGCGATCACTGGAATGTTTAAGTAAATTTAAAAACTAATCCTTATCTATAGTCCTTATATCCCATATCCTTACATATAGTATCTACGTCTTTAACGTATAGGATTTTATGTCGTATATTTTGGTAACTTATAACACACTTTTTTAACAATAAAGGTATAAATTTATTTACTTGATACTCGTAATTATACATTATAAACATTTTCTGGTGATCGCAATCCTTCTTTGTTTTATGTATATGTCAGCTCTTTTATAAATAAACTTGTTTTATAAACAAAGCAAATGCGACATTAATTAAGACAGGTAAGATGTTAATAGCCCTTTTAATTATGTTTGAGGAAACATTTTAATATACCTTATTATCATTAAATCATCTTTATGGAGGAATTTTGTGTAAAATCCTATAAAAGTTTTACAATCTTACGAATCTGCTAATGGAATTGTTTAATGAGATTCAGTTAAGATTAGTTCAGTTCAAATAATAGTACTAGCTTTCGCCCACGACATCGTCCGCGTGGAATTACAAAAACGTAATGAGTATCCCATGTGTTTTTCTAGACTATGTTCTACAACTTTATTACATTTCATCAAGATCCATTGAGCCGTTCCGGAGATACCTTCAAACAAACATCCATCCATCTAAACATTCGCATTTATAACATTAATAAGATTGGGTTTAATATCATAAAATTAATTTTAATCAATTAATATAAATACGAAAGAAATTTTTTCAATCATTCGTATTTAAACGTTTCTATCAAATTGACGACCTAAATAGGTAATTTAAATTGTCGGAGATCTAAAAATATCTACATTTCTCATTTTCTATTAAAACTAGAGTATTCCCAGTGATACCACGTTACTGTGTTATTGGGATACCTTTTTAAATTGCTTTTTTCTCTAACGCAAATAACATGATTTGAAATAAAATTTCACATTTATTTAATTATATTTTGTATTTATAAATTTACATATTATAAGGCGGCAAACGAGCAAGCACCCACCTGAATTCTCTGAATTAGCGAATCGAACGCTGCCTATTGACATTTTCAATTGTAGATTCGTTGTCTAGCTTAAATTAATTTAATTTAAAGGGGACACACAGAAAGAGGACGTTTCCCTGCTTAAACGTCCCCTCTTCCACCAAATCGATTTTTCCTTCCCATCATTTCCTTATAAGAAAAGTGTGGTAAGGGAAAGTGGACTAAATATTAGGCCTTCGGCACGCACACTCTTCAGACGAAACTCGGAATTGCTTCCACTTCACGCCTGTCTTCGTGGTGCTGTACTATACTTCTACTATACTGTGTGGTCGTGATATTACATGGGTCGACTCGTGACTCAAAAAATATCTTTGTAGCGGGATCTACCACTGTTTATTTAACAGATACTTGCAAAGATAATTAGTACTTAAAATATTTAAAGGCACACAGTGCATACACCTTTCATTAACCAAATAACCTTAGTTATGCATATATCGGTTGTGTTATTTTTTATCTAAACATAATTTCCATGTTCCATCATAATTTCGAAAAGCAATTTTAATCTTTCTAACAAATTGATAGAAGTAACTTTTAGAGCTTTAGAAGAATGGCACTTGTCTTGTCAGCAGTCAACAAGCACGTCGTTAGCTCAAGAGTTTTTGTCTCAGGTTTTCTAGACTAACTTGTTATTTTAAAACTCATCTTAGTCCATGGTTAGGTTAGATTCATGAATCAATAAATTGCAAAATAATTTGAGAGATTAAATTTTTCTTTTTGGGTTATTCGCCTGAAAATTACTTTGCTCCTTTGCCACAGGCACTTTTGAAGATTTATATCTAAAAAATGGAGATTCCAATTATCTATTTTGAATACCTTAAATTAAAAATAAAGTATAGATCAGTTGTACATTCTTTAGAATACATATTGCTGGCAGATTAGGTTCCATTGTTTCTTATGCTAGTAAAGTTTTTTCTGAATTAGGATTAGTAGATATGCTTAATTTTTGTAACGAATATATGTTTTAATAATTTTATTACATTTTATAAATCTTTACCGCATTACATGTCCGCTCAATATTAAAATGCAACTCAGTCCATATGCTAAAATTGCGGTACACCGAAAATTCGCCACTCATTATAGTTAAGAACGTTAAAACTACTATTATATTGCAATATGACTATTAAATTAATTGCATAAAACCAACAACCATAGAGAGAGGAATAACAACGAGCCGCGTGAAACTAGAGCAGATGTCAATAAAATATGTACATGTTCGTTAACCCACTCGATCACGTTGAATATGGATAACTTTCAAATTGAAATTTTGTGCAGCTATTTCATTGAAAATTAAACTGTGCCACAAATTACACTCATACATCATTTAGGATTAAAAAAAGGCAAACTTACGGATTACTCACCTCCTTATTAACTTCACTTTAGAAAACAGACCTAGAAATAATTTGTATGAGTTTTAAACCGAAACAAGGTAATATAGCTTGGAAGCCGTGTGCATACTTTAAAATTTCTTTAGACAGTTAACTAAAAATGAAATACTATGAGAATTTAATTTAATTTTATTTTCGACTAAATTTTCTTCAAATAATAATAAATTTATGTCTATATACAGAACACCGCTGCGTTGTTTCGGGCTTGATCGTTAAATCCAAACATCCTGAAACCTGAAATATATTGCTAGCCACATGCATTCCATCTTAGTCCACGGTGGTTGCCATGCAACACATGTGGCTATATGGTATATGCTTTGTCGAGGTTAGACGTTTGTTGATGTTAACATAAAACAACATGTAACATTTTAAATATTTCGCTTTTATATATTTTATTGAACCATTGTTTTTTTAATCAAACAGTTGATACTTAATGAACCGTGAATTATTTTAACTTAATAAAGTTTTTTATTGAGAAATTATTGATTTCTTGGTCGCAGTGCATACGATAAATATGTTTTTACCAAATTAACCTATTAAACTTCGTACTTAACTGTTATAGTTACAAATTCAAGGATTTTAAAATACACAGAGTGTATTTTGCTTTTGCTAAGCTGCTATACGAGTAATTAATAAATTCCAAAAGCTTATGCGGAAAATGCGGCTGTTTCATAAGCTTGCGGATCTCGAGTGTTTCTTGTAACCTTCGCATAAATAGAGATACTTTGCGGAAATGTTTGTTCTTTGTATCTAATTATTTTATACAATTTAACAAACTTGAGTACGACACTTTGAATATATTATAATTATTACGACTAGTAATAAAAGGTCTTAATAGAATAAGGTAATTAAAAATAGTAATACTTGTATAACTATTTTTAATTGTTTACAAAATTGTCAATTGTTTTAATAAAATTCAATTTGTTTTATACACTTTCTTGTATCGGAGGCTATAACTAAATTTGGGTAACTGCGCTAAATTATTATTATTAGATATTTAGTTTACAGTCATCGAACTCATTCAACACATATTAATAATGAAAACTCAAAAAGAGATGAATCACAAACCTTGACAATAGGGAGAATAAAATGAAAGGCAAAGTTTCAAGTAATCATCAAAATGAAAATTACAATAAGAAATATTGAAGGGGCTGAGACACGATTCGTGAGAAAAGTAAAAAGGAGATAGAATTTCAAGAGAAGGAAAGTGAATCTTAGGGAGAGGATAATATAAACTTTTTGAATATTATCTTCGATATTAATAAAATGCTGAGAAATTAGATTAATGTTACTGTCGTATACAGTTACTGTCGTATGTAATATAGTACTTGTTGATTGAAAATGAAATGTGCAGTTGAAATCTATGTATACAACCTGTTTGAATATGTTTATGTTTGTAACAAAAAGTGGAAAAAGATATTTTTAAGAGTTGATTATTAATACCATTTGCAATCGTGTTGCCGCTAAGAGGTATCGGCTGCGACGTGGTATGCTCGAGTCTAATTTAAAAAATGAACCGTGAACGCGGGAGATTTTAATGAAAGATTAGGTTTTTCAATTACATACAATTTTGTTAAAAGCTTTTCGCTTTCAATTTTGTAGCAACTTAATGAAGATTTTTTTTCTCTTGTCATTATTTAACAAAGCTTATTTTTTCTAAGAAAAAGAAACAACATAAAAAAGATTATTTATAACAACAAAATTGGAAAGATATAACCTTGTTATATCTTACATATTCTAGTTATTAGAGGTTCAAGGTTACGATGAAAATTAATGGTGATGAGATCCTTCTTTATTCAATTGCGAAAAGAGTGTTCTTGCATCAACTTGTGTAGTATTAAATGTTGCAATTCGACGTGACTCCATCTGAAATATTCCGGCAAATAACTAATACGAAAGTATATACTCGTAGTAAACTTTTCCAAATAAGACATATGAAAAATATGCTTTGTTTGTGTTATCATATTTGAGCTAACTCGGAAAAAAGTGCAGGAATAATTTGGTCCCGCAATGCGGCAATTTGTTCACTACGTGACTATCTCAGGAGAACATTACGACTCTTGTTTGTTGTAGGATATTTCGAAATGACGCTATATCGAGCATGTCATTTGCATAACATATTAAGAATAATTTGAGAGTTATTTTATAACCATGCTTAATAAAAATAAACTTGAAAATACAAAGATATACACATGAGTAAGAAAGGGTTAGACATAATAATTCTTTACTATTACAGAGTAGTTAATTTTTTAATCATTTAACACCAATAAAGTTCACGTTGATAAGTTTGTTACATTATATCTGGTCAACAGAGATCAAATATGTACATGCTACGCTACACATGCATATTGTTGTGTTTGAAAACTTTGAAATCACTTCTTGATACTAGATTTAAATAACACCATAACACAATAACAGATGTAGTTAAGAATAACTTACCTGAATACTCGAGTATGTCACAAAGTAAAATATCAACATACAGGAAAAGTCTTGAGAGCATCAGATAAAAGATACCAGACAAAACTTAAGAAACTTTCTTGTTCAAGCAGAGATTTATGATAAGTCGTGCACTTTACACAACAAAATATTTCTACACACTAATACAGAGGATAAATTGACACACTAACTGTAGACTTCATGGTTGTCACTTCGTTTTAAACCATAAACTATATCGTTATATTTTCTTTAATTATGTTGATAGAACCGTAACATAAATGAACACTTTTTCCCCGAACAAGTTCATACAAACACTCGTGGCGTATCGGCTGATTGATTTTATTGTACCTACCTTATTCCAACATTGAAAAGTAACTCAAAAAATACGTTTCAAATTAGTTTTGTGTTGTACAGCTATAATAAAACTAAAAAAAAAATACGTGTATCTAAATTCAAATATAATGTAACAATACTTTTATTTTTAGGTAGAGAAAATATATATTGTACTACGTAACTCATAACTGAATAGGAAAATTTTTCGCAATGTAGCACTTAATCCTAAAGTTCGACCATCTCGAACATAAGAAACTTTAGGAAAAAATAAAGTATTTACATTTTATCAGTAAGCTTCCACTACCTTGTTCGAAATTTGTTTCTCGTGCCTGATATACATTTTTACAATATTTTATTATTCTCTTTAACTGTTGACCAAACGAATCTTAGCTGCCGAACATAGTTATTTAAGGGTTAGACAAGAGTCCCTTAGTGTAGATTGAGTAACCTGTATTTATAGAAAAACAGTACAGGTTTTTTCTCGTTTTAATCAAATAAAAGGCACAATTTCCCAGATCTTCGCCTGTTTATTTAATTACATAAAACGAACAACTATACACAAATAACGATCTGCAGGATGGAAGTGGAGCAGGTGTCAATAAAATATGTATGTGCTCGTTAACCTGCTCATGTTGAATATGGATGACATTTACACTCCCAACTGGATGTATTTCATTGTAAATTTAAATTCAGTGTAAGTGGCAGATTTTTGACGTTTGTTTACACAGGCTAAACAACTGTAGAAAAAACATATTGCTGTCTTAGTTTTTTCAAGCAGAATGAGTCAGATGAAAAACTGATTTGTACTAGGGTAGCAATGAAAACTGACCGTTATATTATTATACGCAGGTACAATCATTTTACCAGTTTTGTTATCATGAAGACATATTATTAGGGTTGTTATAAACATGTTTTGTTTGTCCTATTTTTTAAGGTAGATGAACGAGATTTCAGCTCTACTTTCTCATGATCACTGCTGTCTTTCAACATCAGCAAAAATGAAAAGATTAACTGGTTGCTTGGACTTGTGATCAAAATTTTAAGAATCTTTGATTCGATACAATTTCCAAATTACAAAAATTATTATTGATATAGGGAAATTAGCGCCATCTTTATTAAACCGATGTAAGCAGAAATTCTATCAAATTAATGTTTTACATTGAAATTTTATACAGACTAAAGATATCAGAGCATTTTGTAATGTTCTCTTTAGCTTTAAAGCTTTTAGTTGATTGCGGAACAAATAAAATGATGCGTATAAATTTAAAAGTCACTGGAAATACGTCGGAGGAAAAGTTTTTAGCAGATGAGAAAGCGTACCGTATTTATAGATTACATTTTATTTTTTAAACTTGTACTTTTAACTTGATTTTGAAAAACCGATTTTCACGATTTTTATTCCAAAAAACGAAATAACTGTAGATCTATTGAAAATCACGCATTACACTTTGGGCTTAAATTCATAGCTAGTGAGGTTCTCTACCTCCACAAAGCCTTTGATCCGTCCATTTAGAACCACCTGTATTTAGTACTAATAGTAGTAGTGTTAACGAAAAGCTTTAGTGGCTGTTGGATTTAATTACAATACTTATTTAACATTTTTGAACTATATTTTATTTCTCATTTTACTTAAATAGTTTGTTCCGGCACAAAATTATTTTCATTGCGTGCTTTTGCCAATGGTAGTGAATTACAAAACGGAACCGAATTGCATATATCGAGGTGACATAAAATGGCTGCGGATTGGCTTTGCCTGAAATTTACTGAAACCTGTATTGTTGTTTATCAGAGAAATAAAATATGATAATTGAGAAGTGTTAAAAGTATTAAGATGTTAGTGTTTAAATAGATAATCATTTCTTGTTATTAGAAAAAAATAATAAAAAATAAATAATTTGCGCATCCTAATTTCTTACAATGGTCCATAAGAAATCCAAAGGCTTTGGAGGTACCGGAGAGTGCAATCAATTTAAATTATTAAGTCACAAAATAAGTCCGCAAATTTTTAGATTATCCTTGAGATTCTGTATAAATGAAGAAAGTAACATTTATGGAAGAAGTACATATGTGGCGGGAGATGGCTTGAAGATAACGAACTAGTTATAACTGCGAGAAGCAAAATGATTAAAGTAGTGATTGAAATCGGACAATACATCAATAATTTCACGGGTAACCATGTATCAAGATGTCCTCAAATACAATACATTGTATCAACAAACCGCCTTCCATATGAAATATGATATCTAGCTCCGACAATACAAACAGTGCATAATAGCATGGACTAAATTTAACAAACGGACATACAATTTCCGTTATCGTACAAGTGTTCTATAAAACCGTCTAGACTGAATTGAGCGTAGCGCTATAATTTATTTCCGCCACAGAAATACACGACAAACCTTGTTTCATCTTCTGAGAGCCTGATACAAAAGATTTCCGATAAAATTTACAAAAAGAACAATTCTATTGTTTCCATGGTAAAAATAAATAAATTTCTATGCACTGAATTAAAAATTCATTTCAGTTCAGTTCTTTTCGGTTTAAATAAATTTTTTTTTTTTGGTTAGATTTATGTAAAAATAGAATTGTAAGTTGATGAATTCAAAAATATTACTTTTACATAACTGGAGCAATAAATGTTAGTCAATCAATATTGTACACGATTAAAGATTCAAACATGCATATTATTTGCAAAACTGCGTGTTACTTTCTCCCATCTGCTTCCGAGATTTCAATTGACTTGAAGTTTTGAGCAAATAGTATAACTAAGTTTAATTCGGAACTACATTCAATCTAGTCAAATATTAGATTAATCTCATAATATCATTTCTCAAAATGTTGAGTACAGAAACAGACGAGCCAATTTTGATTATCACTTTGATAATCAAAATTGGCTCGTCTAATTTAAACAGAATAAACTATTTATTTTTATTAATTCAGAACTCACAGTTCACTGGTTTGCTATTATTTGGTACGTAATAAAAAATGGTATATTACGTTAGCATTAATTGATCGCTTCCCATTTTCCGATGCAACTAAAATGCAAATCGTCTCGGATTTTTATTTTATTTTAGTTGGAGCAGGCGCATAGTCGTAATTTTGATTAATTTGCATTTGTACCGCTTCGCTCTGAATCACAACTGACAGCAAAAAGTAATAAGTATTCAAAGTGAACCTTATAATGAAATCTCCTCTTCAATTTCATATATAGAACAGAACAGAACAGAACAGAGAAGAGAACAGAGAAGAGAACAGAGAAGAGAACAGAAAAGAGAACAGTAGTAAAACATTGTAACTTTTTACTATGGTAGACGTAACACAATAAAATCGTTTCTTGATTCCTTTAATTAAAGCATCAATCATTGGAGCTGTAATATTGTTATAAAAATTAATATTCATGAAGCGAGTCTCTTGCTACCCTACTAAATTAAGCCTCAAAATGTATACAATGTTCAAATTTCACTGGTTTTATTTTTTAAATTATTCCTTAATATAATAGTAAATAATATGCCAAAATGCGACAAGGAGTTTTTTGTTCATTTTTTTAAGTCCCTTAGTAGCGTGTAAGTCAGGGGCGTACATATTCATGTCTATTTCCAAAGACCTACATATATTCTGAATACGCGGGCACGACTTGTCTATTTAATAAAAGAGAGAACGTTGAGGTTGGCTCTGCCAAAACATCTTTTACTCCAAGTGGAATGCGAATGAAGTTGTCAAAGCAAGTGGAATTCACCAAACCGACGGTAATACTAGCGAGTGACATTCCTCTTACTATGACGAATATGCGATTCAACTCGCACTACGAAATCGGATGTGGATTTTCTGAGAGTACTCCTTGAGATGATGTAAAAATATAAGTAGAAATTTTCTTAATTGTAATTACGATCCGATTTCTAATCCTTAACCTTTATTGTAGCTAAATACTTAGAGCTAATTATAACCTTCAAAATATTTGACTTTTAGATTAAATATAGATTTTTCATTTAATTAAAAATACGAGTTTTCTTTACATGTTTAAAAGCTAAAGGACATAACTCTCAAGATCTGCAAAGATAATAACGAAAGTGGTATAGGAACAATCAAACAAAAAATCAACGAATTTAATATGACCGATTTTTCTGTCAAACTCGAGTTTGTGAAGTGTTCATACATATTTTGTTTACTTAACCAAAATTGTAATATTTCTAGCAAACATCTTAGAAAAACCTAAGATTAGGGTTGTGATATATTTCTTACCGGGAATACAATTTAACTTGACCCTTTTTTTTCTTTTAAAACAAAGACATAATGTGGGTTTCGAAATAAAGGTTGTTTGTTTTGTGATAGTAGTTTCGCAAATAAAATACTTGTGTCAAATTCATTCGTTCATCATTTTTTTCGCGCTGTGGATTGCTTTGCTCAAAATAAGATTGTTATTTCAGTACTCGGTTATTTTTAGGTTGTGTTTTTGCTACACGCTTTAACTTAAAATAGATGTAATTTTTACAGTCACAGTTTTAAATTCTGAATGATTATAATTAAAAAAAGACGTATAGACACAGACTTCGATTGATTCGATTCCAGATTTAATAATTTTATCATTAAATCACTTAAGGAAAAAAGTGATTTATTTAACATTAAAATACAGACTATGCCGAAGGGAAGCAAATAATAATAAAAAGTTCTTTACTTTTCTAACGGCAATGGTGAAGTTAATGGAACTCTAATGAACCAGAATATTTACTCACCAACTCTAACAATAGTTAGTTTTACATTTACCTACTTTAGTTTTTAAATAGACTTTAGATTAATTTTAAGGTTATTTTAATTTTAAACAGTAAAGGATTAAAAAAATAATAATTTTAATACTATCAGTATAATATTTAATAATAAGCTAATTTTTAGATTAAATACTACTAGACGTAATTTTTCACGAAGGATTTAAAAAAAATCAATCTTTTTTTAAGAATTATATCTATTTGACATAATTATAGTATATTTATATATTTTTATGAACGTTTAAAACAAATTTGGTCTATTACATTTCATGTACCAATTAAGGATATGTATATTCAAAAAACCTTATATAAATTTATTCAGTTTAAAGTAAATAACATTAATAATAAAAGTTCTTAAAAACGTGATTTCAAAGTACCTCAATGGATGTAAATAAATGCTATAGCCTGACTGAATTTTTATATATAAATTATAATGAAAAAGTAAAGGATTGAGGGTTTGTTTGTTTTTGATAGATACTTATTTTCTGAGGTTTGAAATGTTATAGAATCTACTTGGTATCTTTGATTCAAATCTTATTAGCCGACTTCATTTTATAAATATTATAAACATACTTATTTCGTATTTTTCCAAATAAATAAAAAGTTTATCTTAGTGAGGATTTAGTGAAAAATGCTTTCTTGGTATTAAGAAATAAGACAACGATTAATTAATTAAAATTCCTAAGCAACGTAGAACAATCAAACCTTTTCCTGACCATTTTAGTGCAAACCATACACTATATACTAAATGTAGACACATACTATGGACTGGAATTAATAAGTCCGTCAACAATATAGCTTAAATATGGGGCCACAGTAATATTAGTAATAACAATTAAATTCAAAGGAATATATTCTAAGTACTTGTAACGCAGTAACTAGCGATTGTTATCAAATGATTTTTATTCCGATGTGCTTTCTCATACAAAATCATTTCTTCAGATGAGAGAATAATTTAATTGAGAAACTCTTAAGTACACAGCATCACAATTAAGTGATCCCCAGTAATTAATTTTGTCATTTAATAATTCATTCATTGATGTTATCTTCATTGCTTCTATTTTACTTCCTCTTAATTAAATTTATTTTCTGAGATCTATTCATAAAACAGTATTGTTAGCATCTTGAATTATATCGAAATCGACTGAACAATTAATTAGATTTTGAAATAATTTTATTCAAGTTTACGTTTTAAAACTAAAAGTAAATTTTCTAAGTTTAAATAATTGTAATACATTATTCGTTAAAATAACAAACTTACATCATTAAAAATGAATTTCGAAGCTATCTCATCTCTAGAAAAATTAAGGCAACGAACCTAAAAAAACTAATTCAATTTAGTGTCGCAGTGCGCAGACTTATCTATCAATGTGTCTATTATTGGAAACCGGTAGCATGTTACCTTGCCGCCGTGGGAGTCATTCTTTAATTTATTTCAACACAAGCAGCAATCAGCAAGCTCTCCTCAGGGAAAACTGGCTTTTATATATATATAAATTTCAGTAAAACTTACGAATTTTTTAAAATAAAATTAACAGTGGTAGATCCCGTAACAACAATATTTGTTGGGTGCACGAATGGGCCGAATCGACCGGTGAAATACCACGACCACACAGAAGACAGGCGTGAACCTGGCATATGGGTAAAAGGCAAGAAATAATTTTTTTTTGAGTACGCACTTTTTTTCTTCTTTGTGAAAAACAAAAACTAGTGACTCGATTTCAACTTATTTCAGCGTAACACCAACGTTGTAAGTTCTGGCTTTTATACAAGTAGAGTTTCGGTTTTTGATTAAATATTGTGTACTAGGGTGTTTCAATAAAAAAACTTTTTTTTTTTTTTGCTAATGGTGTCGAAAAGTTGAAAGTACACATAAAAACAAAAATTTTAGCGCCTAGTAAAGCCCTTAATATTAATATTAAGGTTTGCCTCTATTCATTCGTAATTTTTCTATTTAAATAACACGGGAAAACCTTTTTTTTATTTTAAAATTTTAATTACTTTGGATTGGCTTGTTTGCGCTACATCTCAAAGCAAGGGTCTATAGGAAATTTCACGCTCTACAAAAAACGTCTGATGGTCAAAGTTCCTCAGATCAACCGTTTCAAAGATATCTGCGATCAAAAATAACACTAATCAAAAATTTCAAATATTTTCCAATAAAACTGCAAAAAAATATCATACCCTATATTTATCTTATTTTTTTCTGTAAAATCACTTGAATTTTGTTTGCTTGAGACGGTTAATTTTTTTTTTTGCTTATTTACTCAATACGTAACTCACAAAAAGCACAAATACATATAAATATAGAGGTTAAAAATATCAAATAAATGATTTTTGGGTTTATTTTATAGCAAATTTATTTTATGTGTCATAAACTTCATAAATTTTTGTAAGAAGAAAATGTAAAGTTCCTCATTACATTAACTAACCAAGCACTCATCATTGCATTTTATTCAAAATAATAAAAAATTTATGTAAATATTTTAAATCAATTGAATCAACTATAAAATTTGATCAATTTTTCCATTCAAAAAATTCGACAGAGCTTTATTTAGCTCTGTCGACAAAAGTAGTATAATCGTTTGATCTGAGTAGTGTAGCTAATAAGCTCTGTGTTGGTAAGACTGGCCGTTCGGTACCAACTTCACTTTGTTGCTCTGCTTTTAACGCTTTATTATATCTTCTCGTCATTGTCTTTCTTCATTGATACTGATTGTTTTTTAAATCCGTTATATTATTAATTTAATTTGCGTAAATATATTAGATATAAATTTTATTACTTGTTGTTGAATATTGTTTTTTGTTATAAAAAATTGATTGTTCAATAAAATTTATTAGTATTCGGTGGAAAATTAAATAAATTTGTCATAAAATAAACCCAAAAATCATTTATTTGATATTTTTAACCTCTATATTTATATGTATTTGTGCTTTTTGTGAGTTACGTATTGAGTAAATAAGCAAAAAAAAAAATTAACCGTCTCAAGCAAACAAAATTCAAGTGATTTTACAGAAAAAAATAAGATAAATATAGGGTATGATATTTTTTTGCAGTTTTATTGGAAAATATTTGAAATTTTTGATTAGTGTTATTTTTGATCGCAGATATCTTTGAAACGGTTGATCTGAGGAACTTTGACCATCAGACGTTTTTTGTAGAGCGTGAAATTTCCTATAGACCCTTGCTTTGAGATGTAGCGCAAACAAGCCAATCCAAAGTAATTAAAATTTTAAAATAAAAAAAAGGTTTTCCCGTGTTATTTAAATAGAAAAATTACGAATGAATAGAGGCAAACCTTAATATTAATATTAAGGGCTTTACTAGGCGCTAAAATTTTTGTTTTTATGTGTACTTTCAACTTTTCGACACCATTAGCAAAAAAAAAAAAAAGTTTTTTTATTGAAACACCCTATTGTGTACTCATTCATTTGTTTCTCACTGTCATATTTAATATTGCGTAATAAATATTATAGAACGCTAAAAACCGTTTACTTTAAAATACGAAGCTCCACTTTCATAAAAATAACCCTTTTATTTCTCACTTCCACCATAAACTTATTGAGTTTAAAGTTACTTTTTTACGACTTTTCGGGCTCGTATCTGGTTGGTGTTGAATTATTCACTTGTTATTCAAAATTTTGTACCTTTCCAAAATGTTTTAGTAAAAGAATTTTGATGATAATTTATGTATTAAATTATTTTAAATTTTGTGAGACAATAATAGCTATCATTCACGTCTAATTCTGAAGATCGACCTCAAGCGAATCTGAAACTAGTCGGTGCCTCCACGGGAAAATTAGACGCGAGTGTTACATAGTCGTATATCAATTAGTTTATATAACTTCTTTATTTGGTTCATTTCTTAAAGCATATTGTTTATTTAATAACGTCAGAATAAAATAATCTTACTTGCATGAAATATGTCTCTAAATGTACGGTAAGTTTAGCGACAACGACATATTCAAATGTAGTCTTTCCGCATTCATTCAAACCGCATATCATCAAAGGCGTAACTAAAGAGAATCAATATAAAAGGCTCATCGGTTTAGGTGAAAACCTATTTACAACTTGTAATACAAGTCAACTTTTGAAGATTACCCTTAATTATTTGAGTTTACTAAACAATTTTGGCTCAAATAAATATTATTTTTATAAAGCAGTTCAGAAAGAAACAATAAAACTTATACATTTTTAACATCGCTTAATTTCAATTATATACTTTAATGGGCACTTTAGGAACATTTTTATATGAAATCTTTTATATTTTCGCTAAGTGTTTTTATAGCATAACTTAGATGATATTTTGTCGTTAATATTTTTAAAATTTGAAGATGATATTTTATGGAAATATCCTGCCTGTTTTTCGCATGATTAAATGAAAATTAACTCATTTTGTATTTTATAGAACAAAAAGAAGTACAGAAATGTGAGGAAAAATCCGTAAGTGAGGACATTACTTTATACATTGTATTTTATACAACTAAAGTAAAATGACATACTTATCCAGAGATTACATTACGGTAATGGAACTCGTATATTGAAAATATCAAAGCGATTCTTCCCCAAAATAAGTGTAGCTTCACCCTAACACTTATGAGGGACAACAAAGGAATGAAAAATGTTCGCAAATATCTACTTATAAAAAGGATAAAGATATCTCTCGTGTTGGATCATTCAACATCGCATGTTCAGACATTCGTATTCAAACTGTTATGTAGAGGGTGGAGAATATAAAGAACCATAAGTACGACACAAGCCCGAATTATGTGTAAATTATTTGAAAAATATTCTTTTTTTAAAGAAAAATTTGGGTGTGTATGTATACATGTTGCTTTGTTTATAAGTACGTCAATTCCATTATGACCTTATATAACCTACACAAATTGTAAAACAGATTGAGGTATAATTCGATTCTTTTTGCTATTGTAGTATTATAGGGGTGAATTTAGTCGCCTTTATTGATTTTTCTCAATTACATAACATTTAGAGAAATACTTTTACACCTACTTTAGAGAAATATATTTGATACCGTGTAAAAAGTGTAAGCATTTGTTGAGAAATCGAGTTATATAAATACCTTGTTAAGGAATAAAGTTTTGTATATAAGATTAAGATGAATTATGTGTGCTACAAGCTTCGTGCACAGTATCGCGTGATTGCGACTATCGTGTCGAATTAACATTTATTTCAAAATGTCCCATGCAGCTAACTTTTTACTATTAGTCCACGGCCTACTCCTATTACATAAAACTATTCGCAATTCGCAAAAAATATTGTATATCTGAAACATAAAGATATACTTATTTACTTTATTTATTTTTATCCGACAGGATACATTATTTAATAAATTAAACGTATAACATATATATTAAACCAGCTTTTACCCGCGACTCCGTCCGCGCGGAATAAAAAATAGAAAACGGGGTAAAAATTATCCTATGTCCGTTTCCTGGTTCTAAGCTACCTCCCCATAAATTTTCAGCTAAATCAGTTCGACCGATCTTGAGTTATAAATAGTGTAACTAACACGACTTTCTTTTATATATATAGATATAGATTTATTTATTGTTACTGAAACAAAACCAAGTTCAACTGCCAACCTTAATTTATAAAATAACCTGCATTAAGTAAAACAATTAAAATTAGATTCAGAAAAAGATTTTCGTAATAATGTTAAAACTATTTTACTTATTCTCACGTACAAAATTAGAAACATAATTTCACGAAACATTGTATAATAGGAATGTATACTAAAACTTAGCGAACGTAAACTTCTCAAGTATTCTAGCTGACCGTAACCACATGCGACATGTTAAATGTTTGAGCTTGCTCGTACGCTTAATAATTTACATGGTTGCCTAAGTAAATATATTATTACCAAACAGTTATTCTTGTAATTGTGAATTATCTTATCATATATCTATAGATTTGTATTCATAAAAAATACGCTAAATATTCGTCTCAGCTAATAATTCGCGGAATTGTAACAAGTAGCCTATAACATTACCGCATACATTAGCTACTTTCTTGTCAAAGTTCCCTCAAAATCGGCCCAGTCGTTTCAGAGATTACCCGGAACAAACACGGACTAGCGGACAGACAGACAGTGACAATATTTAAAAAAAATTGGTTCTTTGTTATAAGAAAAGCAAATTCATATGAGAGGTACAAACGGACACTACAATTTTATTAATCATATATATATTCGACAACGTAACAAAATCGTCATTTGTTACGTTGTCGAAATTACAAAGATTTATTAGTGTAAGTTTTCTCTTCCGAAAAACATGTTCACCACTTTTTTAGGTAATGAACTATTTATATGATTTGCTAACGTTTTATTTTACGTTCTAAAACTAAACATTTTCAATTGTTTGTTCTCTTGGGAGTTGTAATAACACATTTCAATCCAGTGTTTCGGTTGATGGCATCACTCGTTTTATCCTCGATATCAAACCCCCCGGGTACATTCAAACACATTTCTGTCATCAATATAAGTCAGAAAGATAAAGTGTTTGTATTTTAAGAATTCTATTTAGAATTTTATATTTAAAACTAGCTTTTACCCGCAACTTCGTTCGCGCGGAATAAAAAAAATGCACACAAGATAAAAAAGTTCCTATGTCCGTCTCCTAGTTCTAAGCTCCCCATCGATTTTCACCTGAATCAGTTCGACCGATCTTGAGTTATAAATAGTGTAACTGACACGACTTTCTTTTATATATGTAGATGACTAAGAATTTTTCTAAGAAAATAACTGTTATAGTCTCTTAATATGCAATATATACTATTTTATTTTAAACTGATGTTGGTAACGCTGATTGTTGTAGATTGCTTAAATACTTTCGAACATACATTACCTAACATCCTTCTGATTTTCGTCCTTGCATAATGCACAAGGTTTGGGAACATATTTGTAAAGCTTTTAATTATTTTGTATATTATCGGTACCTCAATTTTGCCCCTTGCTCTTACTAAAGCTTACTTTGAACTTTGAAAACATTTAACAATAGCAAGCTCTCTTTGAATTGCCATTACGCATCGTAAGCATATTTTATCGCTCAAGGAATGTATCTTCGTTCCAACATGTCTTAGTTGTCAGCATCTATCATACACTGATCTCGCTGTCAGATAATTTCGTAGGTTGTCGAGAATGTAGACAGCTGGATTACGTTTCAGAGATGCGTAGGATAGTGAAACTATGTTTTAAGTAGAAATGACTTACATGTTTGTAGACTACAATACTGGCTACATGGTATTGTCAGATAAAATTTTATTGAAATACAATTTTAAAGTCACTAGCTTTTTCTCGATACCACATCTTTTTAATTCAATTTAATGTTAGCTACTTACTATGTTTAGTAGCGCTCGATTATGTATTGATCTAAGGATTTAAATGCTCAAAAACGTACAAGAAATCTTTGAGGGACAATATTTGATCAGCATATTAATTCCCTAAATATTTTCCGTACTTTGTTTTTTTTTTAAGTTTTATGTTTAGGTAGTTGGTTGCCAAGAAGGAATTTCGAATTTCGAATGTCGTTTAATTTTATGAGCGCTATAAATGTGTGCGTTAAATATAGACCAATCCGAATCGAGAATTACAGTCCCTGTTGGAATGTTCAGGTGCCAATTAGCAAATTGATACAGGGTGCGAATGTGAAGTTAGGCTATATTGGCCTACCTAAGCGATGTAAAGGTATCTGATTTTAGTGTCTGAATCGACGAAAGCTTTAGATTCCAAATCCTCTTAACTTTTCTTTTATTGCGTAATGATGATCAAAATATCTTAGAGCAGTAGAGTATCAGAGTAGTTTCCTAGTGTTGTTTAGGATTTATTTCATTTTTTAAACAGAAATTCAAATGTCGCAAGACTTTAATTGACAAAGGCATAAGGCAAAAAATTAACTTACTTAAAACATACGCTAATAGAATATTAGCAGAAATGTGTAACATTAACAATAAAATTTTATAACTTAATAATAATTATAATTTACAATGACATAATGGAGGCCCACCTTCACTGTTTATATAATTTATTGAACCTGGATTTTAATTAAACTTAATTAAGGATTCGTCTGTTAATAACAAATGTCCTATTTCGAAATTGAGAGACAACCAGAATTGGTAGCCCTGTTGCTAACGGCTGTCAAAACAGTGTGCATATTGGTTTTGGCTTACGAGCACAGGATTATTCCGCAATCTGTCAGCAGTCATGACGTTTTTGTGCTTCCAGAAACACTTTTCTTTTTAAAGTTCATATGGAATAGAACCATTATCTAGAAACGTTAGCTTAAAATCTAACTAAGCAAATAACAAATCTTACTTAATATTATAAATGCGAATGTTTAGATATATGGATGGATGGATGTTTATTTGAAGGTCTGAACGTCTGAACGGTTCGGGATGAAATTTGGCATGGATGTAGACAGAGTCACGGACGACAGTTAGTTGTGATATAAAAAAATCACTAACAATTTGGTTCGTCGCAACTTTGGCAATTTATAACATTGTCTAGAAATTGTACATCTAACTGTTAATGCATTCTTCAGCTTAAAATTTGATCTCAACTTATTGCTGCTGAGTTTCTCAAATTACGAATCTAAGAATTCAACAAATAAAGAAATTGAAAATCATATTATAGTTTAATGAAGAAACATTACTTATAAGTTAATTCAAAACTTATATAATACATACATATGTTTGCTACATTGGTTCTTAAAGCTTTAATATAAAGCTACAAACAGTAGCCATATTAGTGCTTACTCTTTGCACCAGTTCCTCAGGTATTGCGTTGAGTGTGTAGGTCAAATATAAACAAATAAAAAGAAGGCTTTCATTGTGCCACTATTGTGTAGTGTAACATCGTATCTTATAATTTTAGGTATGCTACGGTTTTAACGATTTAATTTTAGTCCTCTTTTCGTTTCCACTCTTTTCTCATGAGGAAGGGATGGGAAGGGAATAGGAATTTTACGGAAAAGCTGACGCATAGAATGAAGAATTATTCTTTTTCTGTTCGTTTTCCGTCGATTAAAAATAGGATACATATTTACAACTGCGGATTTCTATGGACATTGGTCGCCTCGCTATTTCGACGAATTCAGGTGGCCATTTGCTCGTTTGGTAAGTTTTAATATTATTTTAAACTTTATGGTATTGCCTTAATGACAAATTTTCTTATTTACTGTATAGTGAGTTATAATTAAATTATAATACTTCACAGATATTTATAAAAAGTCAAGTTCCCAAGTAAATAAACAAAAAAAAAATCATTTCAGAGAAAAAAAATCCACGGATAGGTTTTCGATCTGCGCTTCGCTATTCCGCTAAGTGGCTTGCTAACGAAGCTGTTAAGTGAAGCACTGCCGGCGTAATAAATTAAATCAAGCTCGTCCTGATACAAATTCATTTTTGATCAAAGTAATAAACAATTTTATTATATGTCAACATAAAAAAAAGAAGTTTCTCTTTCTTTCGCGCTGTCTATTAAATTATTTGCTTTATTTTTGTGCCGTGAACTTATTATAGGTTACCTAATATATTTATTACTTTGCAAAAACTGGCAACTAGTGTGTTAGTATTTTAGTCAAGTTGAGTCTAATTGGGTGTCGACATATTTTCATATAATTGCATAAAAAATACTAACAAGTGTGAGCGATATTTCTAAGAAATGCTTACTAAGGAGAACGTTATTGAAAAATATTTATCAATGTTTTTGCTGTTAGAAACAACGTAGCGATAATAAATAGTGCGGTGTGCCGGATGTAGCAGCAAGATGTTAAAATAAATAAGAGCACCGTATACTTGTAGATCTCGATTTCCGACATTCTGATGTTTCCGTTCTCATTCACTATTTATAGAAAATATATTATTTTCTTCCCTATTTACCTTTATGGCAACGAATCAAGAGTTTGATGAATTTGACACGTTCTTTCCAATAAATCTTTCTGCTTTCTCAAATTTGAATCACATGCTGCTTGACCAGAACTATAGAAAACTTACAATGGGGTCGTTCGACATCTACGTTAATACGTCTAATGAAGTAACGTTGTTTAAAAATTAAATTAACTAATTTTTAGACTTCTTAAACGATAAATTCTTTATGATGAACATTTTTCAGCTTTTAATTACAAATATTAGATTCAGTCTTTGGCATTCAAAACCCATGTTTTATATTGTATACTTTACTAAACTGAATGTTTACAAGATTACTATCTAACTCATTTGGCTATCGGAATCCAAGCGGTCTGGATATATTGGAGTGTTTGAATCGGAACCACGTAATGTTAGATGTAAGCGAAGCCTCCTCAATTAGTCTAATGAAACCGTATCAATAACAAATCAGATAATTTACAAATAGAAAATATCAACACATATGTAATACAGTAAATATAAATGGTTTATACAATTAATTAATGAATGTGTAAATATTTGTATATTCATATTAAAAAAAGTTGATCGGTTCCAACTTTTCGAATCGACCGTCGGTGGCTCAGGGGTTAATTGACTTGTAATTTGCATGTCCTGGGTTCGAATGCCGCCATGTACCAATGTGTTTTTCGATTTTAGATTTACATATGTACATCTATCCGATTTTCTTAGGGTGAAGGAAAACATCGTGATGCAACCTACACATGTTCAAAGATATGTGTGAAGTCAACAAACCGGCACTAGGCCAGCGTTGAACATGGCCTCCTAACTTAGGGTACGTTCCGAGCCCCTCAGTTGTTCGCTGAAACGTTTCCTCGCATATAAAAAACTTTACGTAACCTAAATTAGACCAATAAACATAAAATAAAAATACAATAAATGAAATTAGAACATTTTTTAACAGAAACATTGTTGACATGACATTTAAATTAACTATTAGGTTTCTATACAGAAACAGAACATTATGTAGGAGCCTCCTTTTGGGTCGCTAATTAAGACCTCTATATTAAATGCCAAAGTCTGACCCAAGATAATTGAATGACGAAGACCTCATTTAACTTGTTTTCCTAATGAAGTGTTTGGAAAATAATGTGTCCTTATTCGTATAGAAAATACGGTATTACAATAATAGCATTGTGTTTTCATACTTTTTATTGAGATTTTTTTAATTACACAAGTATTTAAATCATAGATTCAAGTATGATATGTATCATAAAAGTATAAAAACAATTAAAAAATTATCTTATTGCAAATCTAGTTTTTTTTTAATTGTTTTTGGTTTATTATAATGACAACGTTTTTTAATATGATAGTCAAGGAGTTGCTTTGTCCCGCAGTCATACGAAAAAACAATCTCGAAATCTGGGCCGTCCAAAGAATACCGCCTTTCACAGCTTTTATATTTACTGAGCGATAAGGAACCTTTGTTTCACAAAAGTCAAAGGAATCTCTGGAAGACTATCGTCAAAAATTTAAAAGTCTTTTAAAATTGCCCTCTCTTTGTGAACTTTGTTCTTGACACGAATATCCTGATTAAAATTGTGCTCTAAATTAGTTGTAGGCGCCGAGATAAATTCCTAGCGTACCATACTCCTATGTTATTCACTGGTAAAGAATTTCTTTGCAGAGTAGCCTATTGTCTGAATTCTAGATTTTTATTTCTTTGATTAAGAATTATGTTGTATTATTTAATCTTAATGAATTTCGATATAATCATATGTTTTTCATTTACTACGCCATTTTTTTTTGTAAAACAAGAAATAAGTGCCTTAAACATGTCCTTGAAATTCCGGAATCAATAACACTATGTCATTGTTTTTAACATGGAATTCCTTTAAATTTGATAAAGGACTTCCCCATAGAACAACGTTGCTTGCTCAACCCATCTCTAACAACTAAAGTTAACAGGACTGTGGGAATCGTGTTTATTTAGCAAAAGTTTGTTTCAATAGACGTTGGCATCTCGCCTTGTCGCTTTACAACACCATCTCTGCATTCTGAGATTTCAAAATGGGGAATAATCACTGAGAGCCTAGTCTAGACAGGGTGAATGGTATACGAAGTGCATCCCTTTCAGAGCCTATTGTTTCCCAAAACAAACGGTTCCTTAGCTCAATTGAGTTTTAGGAGCTCGCGCGCTTACATTCTTTGTTACATTTTTTGTTTACATTTCGTAGGAAAACGTGTTTCCTTTTTATAACTGTTCTTACTTTTGACGTAACTAATGTATCTGTGTAATTAGAAAATGACAATGTGTTGCATTGTTTTTATTTTATGATTTGTTTTCTCGACACGACACAAACGTGAATAATAATTATTCCGTTCATAGTTCGCATAGCAATTTGTCTCAACACTTGTTGTCATCTGGTCGTTCTATGGAAATCCGATTAATCTACGTTAGAATTGTAATAATTGAAAGTCAATCCCAAAACTGTGACTTTAAAACAAAGTTAGAGATTCAAGTACGGTTTTGCGTAAATTGAATTTAATAAATTGAAAGAAAATAAAGAAATTAAAGAATTGCTCATATTGAAATACATCCCAATTGCGAGTTCCACACTTTCCTGGGTAAAAGTACAAGCTGTATTAAATTCGGCAACGGCACTTTTTAATTAGGAATTTAATTTATTTCTCTTCTTAATTCCATACCTCGATTGTATACTGCTTCTAAAATGACTCCAAGGTAACACTTTTTTTTTCGGTTTGTAAGCATCATATCGCCAGATTGAAATATTTCGTTATCATTGAAATTCGCAAATAAATTTAAAGAAAACGAGCCTTAGCTTGCTCATTAAATACGATGGCGCTTGGATATAGTCTCAAAAGGTTTTATTGCTTGATCGGTCAAAGGCGCCTGAATCTAAGGTCCAACAGCTAATTAGAAAGACGCTCCGATCACTTTTATTACTTCGCTCACTTCAAAGCAGCCTTATAAAGAACGTTTTAATTTATACTGTAAAATGTTAACACAATCTTGAGCAAAGCATAACCCGGCACCCATTGCAACTTCAAAGATGAAACAATGTCAAAAGTTAAAATAATAAGAAATGTCATAGCGAAGTCTATTTCTAGTATTTTGAATTCCTTGTAAGATGCATCAAGCGTCAAGTTTTCTACAACGTAGCTTTTAAAAGCTTTTCCCAAATTAGAAAACAGGTAATATGATTAAAAATTTTAATCTTATAAGATGTACTACATAAAATGTTTTCAATTTTTACTTCACCGTTATGTTTTCTTGATGCGGTGTAAAATAATTTCGAACAGGATTGATTATACTTAACAAGTATTCCTTATTAATATGATGTTTGGTGCAAATATATCTCAGTAGATAATAGTCCAATAATCTTTTATAATAAGCAACATTAATACTATCATTTTGTCGACATATTTGAACGTTAAACATATTTGTTTATGAACTAAATTGTGAATGGTGCATGAAAAACGATACATGTGATTTATAAATAATATTCGATTTTAGGAGTACAAAACGCTCATTCTTGACAATTTATGTGAAATATTAGATCGGTTTAAAATTCTTTTTATAAATAGAAGCTTAAAGCACGGGTACTTTTGCTGTGGGCACATGTGAACCAAATGTCCGTTTTTATGGTCCTCATAAAACTTAAAAGCTTAAAACTGACGCTTTAAAAATATAATCACCTATATATACGAGTTTTCACTGTTCGGATTTAAAAAATATATTTATATGCAACCGGTCATGAAACTTCTTCAATGAATGACAGCATAATTTTTCGTTTCTTATGCGTAATATTTTAATCTCTAACAAACATTGTGATTTTTAGGAACAAAAAATGATTTTTAGGAAAACCAAAATAATCACTCGATAATATTTCCATTTCACATAGAATGCAATTTCCAATAAGTCATAGTTAATGGCTACTCTTCGAACTAATCTTAAGTTTTTATTTCTTCGGACTTATGAAATGTTGTCGATGATTAAAAATGTAATTTTCTAAGATTTTATTAACAAGTAGAGCGGAAAACAAGTCAAGTTGTTTCCCATATATAATTCTAATTTCTAGAGACGTTAAATCAATAAAAAAGAAAAATAATCCAAAGAAACAACTCTGCTATTCCTTATTAGTATAGCCATAATACAATGAAATCGAAAATAGGCTACTCGCGTTTCGCCATGTTGGTTATTTTTCTAAAATAAGTAAAAAAAAATCAAAAAATATTCTGCATGGACTCGATCCAAATGACTTTCAACACGGCCAGAAAATAAACAATTTTCGCTCAACAATAGCTTCAGCGTCTGTATTTGACTTTTTAAAATAAGCTGGCAGCTCTTCATTACACAAAGGACAGAAACGAGGGTAGATATTGCACGCTGGATTTTGTATATCACCAATGAATACAATAGTATAATGTATATTTTTATTCCAGAATAAGTAAAACTCATATCCAACGATACACAGAAAGAACAAGTATTAGGAATAATATCGAAGCTGTTAAAACGATTAAGTAGATACCCATGGCCATAAAAATAAAAGGTAAAAATGATGGTTTTTTTATAGCTTTGTAAGTTGAACAAATCAGGCCGACATTTTTGGACAACGGAAGAAACAAGACGTCATAGAATCGGTAAACATGTCTTTTTATTATTAGAAGTGGGGTTCTCAAGAATTTATTATTTGCTATAAATACATATATTATGATCTCTTCAAAGTACGCTTTAGTCTTTGAAGTTTTTAAAAATTACTCATCATCAAAGCATAACCTACAGCATCACTGTTTAAATATCTACAAATATGAATTTCATACAAATTATGTTCGTTTCAATTGAAAACGTAAAATTGGTAACATGTACAAAAATGAATTTTGCACTCTATGGGAATAGCTAAAATGTACAGATGCAAGTTTTTCGAAATCGTCGTTTGGCCAAACAAGAAATACATTTTGTAGGTCAACTTCAGCCGTAGCAAATGAATCCCGTTCATTGATTTCCCTCGAGAGTAATATAACCGAACAAGCCTTATTTAAAATCTAAATTCCACGTGGTATCAACTTGAAAGAGAATGTCGAACCGCGTGTATTTTTCACTAACGTATGTTAGGAAATCTATTAGCAAATTATTTAAAGGAAGAATGCTAATAAAAATAAATATAAAAATATAATCATAAGAGATTCAAAATAATCATTTTCCTTCAAGAAAAATAATTCGTAAACCAATAGACAACAGTTTTATCAACAATATAATTCCTATGCAAAATGTAGTAAATAAATCTTATTTTATTAACAAACAATTTGAGTAGAATTTTATTTAACTTGATCACAAAGAATTAACGTCAAAAAAGAATTAGTAGACAGGACGGATTGGTTACAACTGCTTCCGCAAAACTTGAAATGGAAAAGAGGTTCGCCGTTCTCTTGTTTCCATTTAATTAAAATGTTAATAGGAGAGTCATGGCTGGAACTGAACATGAAATGGACGCTTGAACTTTAGAAATACCACTTAAGTTTATAAAAGGAATGAAATGATTATATTTTGACTTGTGGGCCCTGTGCTGCACGCAAGAAAAAATAACAAAGAACCTTTTAACGCAGTTCTTTCAAATACCGAATATTACGAGGCCGACCAATTATGAGATCCAAATATAACCAAACCAAATATACAATGCATTTTTTAAATTCATACTTTCAATAATATTTTGCATATTTGTCGGTAATCATAGTCGGTTTACAAAAAAAACTCTGAAATGTCTAATTCCCAAAATTAATAATTTTGTTTGTATTGTGTATGTCACATAAACTTTTTAAACGAAAGATATGGCTGAAGGTACGTTAAAGTAAAACATCTTCGCCGCAAGTAGAATGCGAATGAAGTTGTCAAGGCAAGGGAATTTGAGAAACTGTCGGGAGTGAATATTTGCGGGTGACATTCTTCGCGTTGAAACGAAATATGCGATTCAAATTCACTTGCATTGCAAAAGCAGAAAGGGCTTTTATGAATATATTCGTAAGATAAGATGTTCTTGTATTCGTTATTTATGTGTAAAAACGAATGGATTGCAGTTGCATTTTACATTAAACATATTTCAGGAGAGGAAAGATAAAACAATGGGGAATTGAGTTTTTCAATTGTGAACCATATGCTTTATCCAAACGTCCTTACTGAAAATTACCGATCATAATTAAATAAAAATAGTGAAATATATATATTATTTATAGAGGCATAGTTCTAGGACTTGTTTACTGAAACATAAATTGAAATTGGTCAAAGATTTAGAATGTAAGAAACAATTTTTGCAACCCTTTTTTAGCCGACTTCAAAAAGAAGGAGGTTATCAATTCGACTGTATTTTTTTTTTTTTTTTATGTGTGTTACCGCGATACTCCGCCCCTGGTGGTCCGATTTTGATGAAAAATATTTTAATCGAAAGGAAGTGCTTGCAGGTGGGTCCCATTTTTTTGTTTTTTTTTTTAAATAACTAGAAGACTAGTAGATTTTGAATATAGCTTCAAAATTTGTTGCGAACATTAGGGACATTTTTGCTTTCAGCGCTTACGTAGGCTAAACTATAGGACCTACATAAAAATGATGTATGGCGAATTGAAGCTCTTTAAATGTGCTAAATAAAAGTCCGCGATAGCATATATCTATCTTTTATAGTTTTCTCACAATAACCATTTTTTTCTTCAGAAACATCAATTAAATTCATGCCCTATTTCCGACGCTATTATTCGAGTTCAGTATTAACCCTTATGTAAATAAACATGTTCATTATCAAGAGAATTTAATGTAGATTATATTTGCAATTGAAACTATATCATTCTGTCTAATAGTTTAGGAGATATCGTAAGAATAAAATTACGCGGAAACGAAAAATGCTACACGAAAAGCACAATTTTGCTTTCTGGGCTTACGTAGGTCAAACTATATGACTTACATAAAAATGATGTATGGAGTAATTATACATCCTTAAATTTGCTAAATAAACGTCTTCGGTGGCATATATCTATCATCTATGGATGTCTCACAAAAACCATGTTATTGTGAACAAACTTCGATTAAAATGCACACGAAAAACAGCGTCGTAAGCTTACGGCGCTATTATATTATTTTCGATATGAATCCTTATCCAAATAAATATGTTTGATGGCTAGAGTATTAAATGTAAATTACGTTAGCCTTTAAACTATGTAATTCTGATCAATAGTTTGGGAGATATTAAATAATTAAAAACTACGCGCATTCGAAAAATGCTAGTGCGGCGCGCGGCTGGACAAAATTAAAGGCACGCTACGATGTATTAGTTCGGTAATTTTCAATTTGTATACCGATTTTGATAATTATTTCATTGTTTAAAGGATAAGTGGTTATCTGCTGCATTCTAAATTAGTTTTTGAATTGAAGTACACACATATCAAATAGGAAAGGCCTTTTCTTTATTTGTCTTATTTATGTATTAAGGAAATTTGTAATTGAACTTCAAATTCACTAAAAATTGTGAAATAAAACAAAAATTTTAAGAAAAAAAAATAGCCGACTTCAAAAATAAAACAATCGCAAACAAAATGCACTCAAAAGTAACCTAAAAAAACCAATTTCAAACAAAATGCACTCAAAAGTAACATAAAAAAAAAATTCAAACAAAATGCACTAAAAAGAAACAAAATAATGTCATGAAAACTCTCTAAACTCTAGTAGTTAGTAGTAGGGGCTCAGTTTTCCGCAACTCCACGACAAGCGCGTATTTTGGGTGTCTCTAAACTCTAAAGAAAGTTCTCTTCTTTCTTGTAACATGTCTATATTGTATAATTATTGTTATTTTGGAGTCGGTTTCGGCCTAAGTAGGGACATAAACGTAAGTATGTCTAATACATCTCAAATATAAAATTTTATCTATTTACTTCGGCCGACACCGACTGCGAAATAACAATAATTATACAATATAGACATGTTACAAGAAAGAAGAGAACTTTCTTTAGAGTTTAGAGACACCCAAAATACGCGCTTGTCGTGGAGTTGCGGAAAACTGAGCCCCTACTACTAACTACTAGAGTTTAGAGAGTTTTCATGACATTATTTTGTTTCTTTTTAGTGCATTTTGTTTGAATTTTTTTTTTATGTTACTTTTGTTTTCCTTTCAATACGACACCACATAAAGTGAGCTATCGAATGGAGGGCCAGCCTATATTATAGTTTGTATGTGAAACTTCATATAAAAAATTTAATTAAATTTTACTTTAATATTATTACAAAAAGCTTACTTAATACAATGCAATGTGCTGTATGTATGTATTATTGCTGATTTTAATACATTATTTAAGATTTATGCCCTACATACACAGGTTACGTAAATCTTCAAAACAAATATTGTGATCCTTCCATCAAGTATGTAGTATTTCTCGCGCCCCGTTTACACAACGGTGAATCGTCGACGTGAGTTATCTATTCGGTCAATACAGGTAAAGCGACTACATATCAAATGTATAGATTTGCTCCGCCATCTTGAAAATCTTGGTGGCATTATCGCGAAGATATTGAGAACAGTTTGAAATAGCTTTGGTGACAAAAGTAAAAAACGTCAGCGAAGCTTACCTGTTTATGAAGCTCTATGAGACTGTAAAGAGTAAGTCACTTAGCAACAAAATCGCAGGGTTTGGAAGATTTACGTTGTCTTGAGTACGAAGGGCTTTATACGCATTAGTAGTTAAGATGTAGATACATACCTGGTTATCTTAAGTGCCTGAAATCAAAGAATAAAATCTGAACGCTGGTATTTGAGTGTATAGCAAACATTATCATTTATATTACTTCTCTCGCTCATAACGTTTATTAGCTTTATCGGATGAGGAAAAACAAAGGAAGGGAATACAAGCACGTCTATATCTGAAAGCTTAAGCTTATGTTTGATATAGCAAATAGAATCTGACAGTTGTAATAACATAAGCGGAAAATGGTTTTTATCCCCTTTAAATATACAAAAGATCACACAATATTTTACATTCGATTGCATTTAAACGGTAAAGGACATAATCTTACTTTTTACTAATATTGTAAATGCGAATGTTTATACAAAAGGACGAATGGATGGATGTTTGACAGATGCTATCTCCAGAACGACTCAACGGTCAATTGTCTCGAAGAAGACATAGTCTACTTATTATTATGTTTTCTTAATTACAGGCGAAAGTAATCGCGGTCAAAATCTAGAATAATTATAAACTGTACGACTGTAAAACTGTTATTATCAAAATATTAACTTACCTCAAATGCTCAAAAATCTTAATTAAGATTATGTTAGACAAGAAATCGACACAAAATACTCCTACAGTTGCAGTAATTATAGTAGTATAATGGAAAAGACACAAAATTATATTTTTTCATTATTAAAATCCGTAAAGATTATTCTTGATCTCTCTAGTTTGACTTCCCTTGACGTCTGATCTTTGTGCCCAGAATTTAAATTGCTTGCTGGTTAAGATGCATGACTTGTATAAGTTCTTCAGGTCATTGATATTCAGATCTGTACCATAGGGATGCTAATTACTCTAAACTACAAACTCCTCAACTTTTCTAACAGTAATGGGATAAGTTGATGAAACTCTAATGGAGCAGAAAAGTTTCTCATCATTGGCTCCGACATTCGTGGATTTTACTTGTAGTTAAATCGATTTTCTTTAGTCTTTCAAAGTCTTAAAATTTTAAAAAAAAGTTTTAACCTACGAACTGAAGCTTGAGAAAAATAATTTAAAGTCTTATTAATTTAAAAAATTCTTAAAAACTCGAATGAATTAAATGACGCTTTTGAAGCTTCAATTTATATTTTTTAAATTGTTATAATAACTATATAGTATCACCATGTGCATTGAACTACTAATTAACTTATTGCGTTTCGTGCTTGTTGTCGCGTGATTGCGACTGTATCGTGCTGAATTTACATTTATTTGACAATTTTCCAATATTACGAACACTTACACATTAGTAGCAGTCCACCATAATAAAACGATATAATTTAAATTGAAGCTTTACTGCAATATTAATGAGTCATTACAATTCCACTGAAGCATTTTTTTAATCCCTTTTTAAACGTATCATAACGCATGTGGCCAGTTCGATATCTTCGTATTCCACCTCTATGGTGTAAGTTTAGCAATTATTAGTATTTAATGTATTTATCTAACAAATCAGTTAACTTAGCTTAAACTACTTATTTATAATTGTCTATTCCTAGCTACAAATTTATCTTTCTGAATACATTTTCATTTTAACAATGTCACTTTCTTAAATGATACGATACACCCCATAAGCTTATAATAATTGGAGTCGAATCCAATTCCCTTTCACACGAACATCTATCCCCACTCGCAATCCTCACTGTCTGCAACACAAACTCGGCTGTGGATAACTGCGTTAATTTACTCCGTCACGAAATCGCGTCGAATTTTAGGGTGCTAGCTGTAAAGGCGAATATTAAACCCTCTTTGACAGAACTTCATTATCAGTCCATTCCGCGTTATTTTTTGAAAATAATACTGAGCTGAATCGCGACTCAATGAATGCAACGTGTCGTAGTTTTATATCAGAATACAGAATTATAAAAATCTCGAATATAGTGAGGTACAAACGTCAATTAGATATAGGATTTATGTAAATACATTGATTATGTTAATTATGATAAGGTTTTGAGGATGAAAGATTTTATGGTAGAATCCCAAGATATAAGAAAATCAATGGGGATGTGAACTGCGGACGTTAAGTATGTTATAAATTATTTGTGTAAATATACGGGCAAGTGAAAGTTTTTAATAAATTACCTAATTTTATAGATACACTAAGTTAGACTGAGTAAAGCAAATAGTTTCAAAAGCAGTCTATTAGGTATAAACATATATGAATATGAATATGAACACTACTTCGAAAACTAAATATTAACTTCTAAAGGCAAGCGGTTACAATATGAATATTTCACGATAACTTTTCTAAAGAAATACTTTAACAAAAGTTTATGTTCGTGAGGTAAAGAAATGTTTTCTTTAGAAGTGTTACTGTTATTAGAATTTTAGTAGCAAACCTAGTTTTATATAATGGCTTGTAAATATTAAATTTATTTAAGAAAAAAAATTGGTAACCAAAATTTAACTGGTTAAAGTAATATATTCTTTTATTTGACTGTGTAGCCGTCGGTAACTGAGACTAAAATTCTAGTTTAAAACTTAGTGTCATCTCTGTTTTATCAAAGATAATGTCAGGGATAACCATGTGTTTTAATCAGAGACTTTGGTCTCAGAAACCCACAGTAAGATATTTTAAAATTGTCAGTCAACATTTATGCATGATGCGAAAATTGACAATTCAATTATTACCCAACATTATGCAATTTTCCGGACCAGCGAGTCAAATATGAAATCGCGGTGGTTCGTTGCCGGATGAATAGCGAACCTTACTTTTAATTACCATGTTGTTAGTTACTGATCTGATAAGTTAAAATTAATAAATTCGGCCTAAGGTTTCTATATATTTTAGAATTTTTAATTACTTTTACTCAACTATTTATTATTTCATCAATTTATTACTGTTTATAAACATTTTTACATATAAAATGTGAAAATACTTTTGTCATAAAACGAAAATCTTGTGTTTTTATTTTGAGGAAAGATACCTTTGATGCGGAAATAACTACGTTTTATGTGTGGATGTTTCTTTTATTTCTCACTTCATTTATAGTTTAGTAAGCTGAAACATGTCACTACGTTATATTTACAAATATGTATAGAATACGTTCCTATTCAATGTGAGCGAAATTTGCTCTTCGATTTAAGCAAACATAACTTGCTCGTTACATAATTTAATTGCGTCCCTGACGGCGTAATAATCTTGGTACTACAAGTTAGTTACTCAGTAACTTTGACAAAAATATTGGCTGTACAAAATTAAATATTTGATAACACATACATTTTCATTTTCATTTCAGGTTATTTTACAACATTAAATGTTTTACATTTTGAATTTTGTCGCACTTTAGATATTTAATATTTGATGAAAGCAGGTGAGAGATTAAATATACAAAATTTTTCAAAATATAGCTCATGAAATAAACCAACCATCGAAGCATTAAAATAATTAGGTAATGTGGAAAATATGTAAACGAGTTCGAAAGAGTACTTCCGCGTCTCAAAGTAAATCAGGTCTATTAATCACGGGTCACTGCGTAATGTAATTGAATTTTACAGAACTGCTGCATTTAGAATCTTTAAGTTAAATCCTATCCTTAGTGTAGCTTTAGTATTCTAAATCTTTATTAAGGAAGTTCCTTAGTGACCAATTAAAAACTCTGAGATGGGTAGCATGTCCGTGGCCAATTAAATGGAACACAACAAAAATTATATTTACGTATTGGTATCGATTCTCTTGAATTTGGAGTTTATCCGACTTATTGGGATAATAAGCTCATATTTATGAATAAAATTGCTTAACGTCAAAATAGTTAAAAAGATAGAAAAAATTACACGGCCATATTTTCTAATCGCTCTCGGCTCTTTCAGTAAATGCATTGCTAACGAAGTTGTTTATAAATTAAATTGAACTTCCATGTAAATTTAATATATGTTTAATTAATAAATCAAAGAACATCATCGTTATTCGTACATATGTTAATGTTATTAAATTATAAAATACGAAAGTTACGGCAGCCATTGTATCAGCTGTGTGTTAAGGCATACATATGCATACTTGTTTCTATAAATTCTTACAACAAATAACTAGAACTTTAACGTAGTAAAATAAATATTTCAAGCAATGGAAAACAACATAGTTGTATTATTGTCGTAGATATGGTAAAATTAATTTTTATTCACAACGGAACAAAGCTGTGAAGCTTACGTTTGTAAAACAATATTCAGTGACAATAGTTGGAGACAATAGCCAACCCAAACGTACAACTAGAATACAGACTTAACCTCGCACCATTACAGGCTTAAATGTAAGTGCGAATTACAGACCATCCATTTATACGACAACAATTGTTACATTGTAAACAATAATGTTATTAGTGGTTTGAGCATGAGAATTCAACATTGGTGATGAGATTGAAAATATTTTGAGGTTAGAATAATAAAGTATAGACGTGACATTTATAAAACCTATTCTTTGTATGTGGTATTCTTTTAATATTGACATTATTTTTATTGAATTTCTTTACTTTATCGATTTGTTAGAAATTCGAGTTAAAGTTATCAAGTGTCACATATCCACATATCTGATGGCCGTTGGCCAAATTCTACTTTGAAAGACTACATAATTAAAAATTATATTCAATTGGTGATCCAGGGTTAATTTAGAGAATGTTTTCTAAATATTGGATAGTTCATGCAATATGTAAATAGTAGCAGTCAACGTAACCTATAATACCTACCCTATTTTTGGTGGAAACGTGTGGTTTAAAAATTACCATACTACAGTTACCATTGTTATTACACGATGGGAAAATAGATTGGTAAAAGAACTGACCTGTTTTTGAACGCTATTTTCCCAGTTTTCGAGAAAATTGAGCAAATAATTCATAAACTGAGATCGACGGCAGTATTATTAATCCCTGATTACTCCTTTGCAGTTTGAAATAAAGTCCAATGGCTTTTTTTGCTTAAGAAATATGTAATTACATTCATAATTTTTTTTAGGTTGACTTATCTTTGACTTTAATAACTACATAGTGATTATAATATATTCGATTATTTAATCTTACTAATATTATTATCAATGTGAAAGGGTCTTCGGATCCTAATGAAATTTGGTACAGATGTCGAACATAGTATTTAATATATTTTTTAATTCCACGCGAACGGAGTCGCGGACGACAGCTTGTTATAAAATATATTGTTCACATAAATTTCAATTAGTCAGTTGTTTAATATGTAACTCGTTAGCCAGAGTATCTCATCAAAATGCGGTCCTAAATAAACTTGTGTACCAAAACATATTGTATTATATAACAAGCATTGATTGCCGGGGTATAGGTGCCCAAAGTTTTAATTAAGACAGAATAATTTATTGCATAATTTATCTCAGAGCGATCTACCGTGCTTCGCAAATTAGAGTTGCTGCTTAATCCTTGAACATTTGGAGCAAATTTAACATTTCCTGTGATTAATTTATGCATCGAAGGTGATACTTGAGATTTACCTAATATTGCTCATAAAACTTTCTATTTCCATCATAAACGGGGAACTTTATTATTACGGAAGGCATCCGGAAAATCCTTTTATGTCTTTTAGTCTATATTTTTTGTTTACATACTTTTAATTGCTTGATAAAGGTTTTAACTTTTTTTTTAATTTATAAAAATTGCAAGCATATTTTGTACATACTATTAGAAAGCAGACAAGCCCTAATGAGCCCGCATTACGATAAGCTCCTACATGTCTATACTTTTTAGTCGCTTTTTAAAAGCATTGTTTGTTTATAGTACGCGTCAAGAAATTACATGAAACACATATTTTTCTTTTTGTATTTTAAGTTAAGTTTAATTGATTATTAATAGTAATAGTATCATTATCAATTAAACTAAAATTATTTAACTTACTGAAATAATTTTATAATGAATTCATAATAAAGAGAAGAAATACATTACATACTATTAAAAAACTGGAAACTTCTATTTGGATGATGCGATATGTGTTTAGCGTCATTGGTTTTTTAATTAATTATAATGTTTTTCCTCCAGTTTAATTCTAAATGGCCCGAAGCCTTAATATACTATTTTCTATTTTTAAATTATGTTAAGCACTTGATCTATAGGTATAATCTGCAGGGCCTGGGTTCTAATACCGCCATGTACCCATGCGTTTTTCGATTTACATACATATGTACATTTATCCGACGTTCTTACGATGAAGGAAAACGCCGTGATGCCACCTGCAAATCTCAGAAGAAATTCGATGATATGTGTGAAGTTAACCAACCCGCATTAGGCCAGTGTGGTTGACTATGGCCTAGCTAGCCACCCCTAACTTAGGGTAGGCTCCGAGCCCCTCAGTGGTGACGTATGGTGAGTGATGATTATGTTCCGCTTATAAACAATTTAAAAGCAATAAAAAATTGTCTGAATTTTTTTTATCTACTACATTGCAATAACTAAACATAACTGTACATTAAGTGACGAGAAATAAATTATTTCTTGTTATTCAACTCAATATTCATACACAGAAAATGAGTTTGACCGGTCATATTGTTATATTTTTCCTTACAAGCAATTTTATAAATCTGCGTTAGTATTCGAAAAGAATTAATTCTTAATTTATGTAACTAAATCGCAGCTTACGTTTATTTTTATTTTTTTAGTAAATGGCGCAGTACAAGATAATTTAAGTGCTCGACATGATCGGCATCTGCCAGCGTTGTTTCAATTCTTTCGTGGATTACATACTGAAGAAAACTATCACCATAATATACAACCTTACTACTTTTTACCATCTGTATTGGTGCTGCCAATTAATCAGCAACAAAATACTATCATTCAAGAGAGTTCAGGTCAAGAGAACTATCAAGAAATAAACAAAAGTTTACAAATGAAAAACTACGCAAAATTAATTTCCAGTGAAAAAAACATTGATATTAACGAAACATTTGCTTTTAATAGAACTGTATATGTCAAGAATTCAAATCTAGAAAATATAACAAATGAAGACTCAAAATTGACTCAGATGGATAATGTTACTGAGAGAGTTACAACAAATGAAATTGCAACAGTAATATGCGAAAATGCGAATACAGAGATTTCCACTGAAGCTTTTGGAAGATATCCACCAGCCAAAAACAATAGTAATTTTTTAAATTCTTTATCACTAACAACTGATAACATCGAAAAATATGGAAATGATACAAATTCAAATTCATACGAAGAAGATTTGGATATGAAAAAGAATTTGTTTGACTCAAAACATATTCAGACAATTGAAAACCACCTTTTACCTCCGTTCGAAAAACCTCTTTTTATTACGTTTAAACCTAATATTAGTGAATATAATGATTACCTTCCATTGGATGACAATCGATGGCAACAATTTTCGACCCAGAAAAAAGATAAATTCGCAGTTAAAGGATTCAAACCTCTTGCTGGTTTGTATTTCGATGGTTTTTTACACAAGCCGATAACTAAGAAAAATGGATTCAAACCCATATGAAGAAAAATGTTTTAGGTATTCACGTTTTCTTTATCTCTCTACTTCATTATTTCTTTATTTGATTTATAGTTATTCAGATTTATAATTCAAGAGTAAAAGGAAAAAAGACCGAGTAAATAAAAACTATTTTATTTAAAATTTTCTGTTTTTAACTTTTATCTTTGCAAAATTTTAATTTTAATGATGTCACTAAAACAACCCTCATAAAAGAGGTTTGAAATTCAGCACGATTGCGCCCATACACGACGGATTAGTATTCCGGTGAAGACGCTCAAGACATTAACCTTTAAAAAGGGGTCAATGCGTGAAAGTTTTGTCCCCTGATATATTATTCTGGACTTGTTAGGGGGCTCTGTTCTAAGGGAGCTTTTACTTTGAATGTAAATGTTACTCCTAATTACTCTATCGACGTTATCTTTTTATATTACTTTTGATGTAATCGTTTAAATCATTTTCAACAGCAGTATCTTATTCTTTTTTTTTGCAATTATTATTACTTTTTAATAGCATTAGTTTGTAATTTTTAGTTTTAAATTTTCATTTTAAATTTTAATGAACACCAGTTCGTAAAACGACTAAACCTCGAGTATTAAAGGTTGATATAAAGTAGGATTAAGGTTTAAACATCCTCGTAAGTCAACTTTGTATAAATGAAATTACTATTTTATAATATACTAGCTGTCGCCCGCGAATCCGTCCGCTTGGCATGAAAAAAAAATAAGTAGCATATGTATTCTTCCATATTATATTCTAAATCCATCCATTCATACATCCAAACGCTCGCTTTTTAATATTAGTTAGATTCAGACTGTTATAAAATTCAATTTACCACATATAGCTTATAACGAAAATGGTAGCTAGAAAAATAGTTTTCTTTACAATAAATGGTGACTTCTTAAAAAAGTTTAAGCCTCGATTTGGGATAGTTTATATATTACTCTAATTTGTACACAGTTTATAAGTTCCACAAAGCATGTAGATAATTCGACGCCTAATTGCTCAGTCTACCTTTATATCCACCATTTTGAGGTTTCCACACAAAGCCGTATTGACCTGCGAAATACACGAGTGGATTCAATATGTGAAATGAGCCGGCACACTGTTATTGACGCACGCTTGCCATTCAAATTACTATCGCTTGTTATACGAACTTACTTGTTAAAAGAAAATCCTGAATTCACTTTCCTTTTATTATATTCATTTTATGTATACATGAAAATTCAATTGCTATTTTAAGCTCTTTTGAGTACGTATTTTTTATTTTTCATATGCAAATCAAATACCACTGGGATTTTACGAAATTTATCAATATGCATTTACATATTCCAGACGAAAAATAAAGTTTTCACTAAAACTCTTTATTCTTTATATCATATCGTCCATAGACACCCGCAATTGCAGATAAGTTGCCTACCTATAATCGACAGAGGACGGGACGCACAGAAAGAGAACATGTCCACTTCCTCTGCGTACCCTCATTTGTCAAATCCACTTCGAAAGAGGTTTAAAATTAGACCTCCCACTTAGATTACCACACTCATCAGACGAAACGCGGAATTGCTTCCACTTCACGCCTGTTTTATATGTGGGAATTCATTCCATCGTTGGTACTGTATTTATTTATTTTTATTTATTTATTTATTTATTTACAATACAATAAAAAAACCTAAAATAGAACTATGTCCCACAAAATTATATAAAATAATTTGACTGTGGGATCAAGAAATTTAATTTAAATTTAAATTGATATAATGTAAAATTAGATTAGTGTGATAATTAAAAATTAAATTAAATTTAAATTTATATAAAATGAAATTAGATAAGTATGATTATTAAAATTAAAATAAATTTAATGAAAGTATAATGAAATCAGTTATGGGAAAAGAAGTTATGGCAATGCATGTAATAAAAATTTTTTGAGCTTTGTTTTAAATTTACCTTTGATATGTACTTTAGAATATGAGTAAAAATCACCCCATTAGAAGATTAATGTAATCTACAGGAGGATTCAAAGACAAGAACCATTTACGTAAAAATTCGTGCGTGAAATGTCCAGTCTGGTAAATAAAGCTTATTTATTCTCATTTTTAACTGTGGGCATACTGGCTGGTTTCAACCCAGAAGTTACAATTACCACAATTTACAGTTCAATTTTCCGACAAAATTGGCTCGTAGGTATAAAGTCGCGCAAGCGAACGACTCGTATCGACCTTAATTTTCTCGTGGCTCACATATCGCGTGTGTGAGAATAGAAACACAAGTACTTCACAAAGTTTCACCCCGGGGAGTATGTAATAGTTGATAATCAAAATTAATGTCTTAAAGGAATTACACAATTAGGAGGCATATACTTTGGGGTGAACTCATAAAGTACATTATTAAGAGTTCCTCTGACGTACAATATACATTTGGAATATGAACATGACAAATTATTATGCTTTGAGTTAAGGATACACCACGTAGAGTGTGAATTGTTATTACATGGCTCTTACAAATATTTCCCCTACCGGCATTATTTCCTCTCAAATATATATATATAAATATTTGTAAATATATTTATTATAATATTTTTTATCAAGCGCCATAATTTGTAGAATTTCATTTTGATACTGAACCATTACTCTACAGAACGTTTTTATTAGCACTGAAGACCAGTACATAATAAAAAGGGATCAAGACATTTGTATTCACGTGACTCAATCGTCATTTTGTTTTATCACAATACTTGCGACCCTTAAGCCAGAGACTTTCTTTACTTAAAAAGTTGACCGAGTCTTAGATATAGGGGACAATGGATTTAAGACAGATAAGAGCAAGTTTAGAAACGTTACATGCCATAAAAACTTTTGTAACATTCTAAGTCTCAGTATCTGCGACGTTATTTATGTTTCTTTACGTACTCTGATCCTTTTATTTTTTTACTGATAAGAAAGCTCAACCGCTTAAGCCTCCAATTTCCCATAAGTACGTTCTTTACAAACTAGTCACGTTAATTAATTATATATTTATGTGTACGTTTTTTTGCTGAATTCCAAATATTCAGATACAAAACCACAAAAATATTTTTTTTTGGAATTGTAATTATAAATATGATTATTCCAAACTAGGTATAGTCCGCGAATCTGTGTCCGTGGAATTAAAAAAAAGGTAATAAGTAGATTATGTGTTCTTCAAAACTATGTTCTACATTTTTCATTTCATTGAGATTACTTATCTAAATACATAAAAAAAAAATTAAGAATTAAAAAAAATCACAGATATAAGTGTAAACCTGTGAAACTGTACGTATATAAGATATTTAGAAAAAAAAGCTAAAAGAATGATTTGTAAAGTAATCATTTCCTTTGATTTCATTACATTTCAATCTAGTACCTCACTCACGTCAAGAGTCATTAAGCTTTCTCACTCAATTTAACATTCACCTAATTATACAAAGTTAATGTTGCAATTCTCACCTTCTTATTAATTTTTATTTCAGGTAATACGATAAAATTATTTTTAAGTAAGAAAATAACAAATTCTATAAAGGTCGCAATTTTATTTTAAATGTTGATAAATTTTATCTATCTTTACACGTTAAAAATGCTAATATTAAGGTTGATAACATATAGTTTGCATAAAACAAAGGGCAATATATCGGTAGGCTAATACAAAAAAAATTCTATCAGTAATTTTACACACACCTTTTTTTTGAAAACTAGTGGATGGCAATTTTTTGGTTAAAAAGGTCTTTTTTTTTCAACACATGTTGACAAAGATATAAAAAAAATTACAAGCGTCCTTATTTTTATCTATTTAAATTTCATCAAATCAGCTTAACCTGCTACCACAGCAATTAATCGAGAAGGGATAGTTTTAGTGGCCCCAAGAAATAGATCTCAAGATAAAGTGGATCGTCATGAACTATATTGTACCTTGGGATTAATAACTTCGGCGTTGCCCTAAATTTCTCTGATATCCGTGTTATCAACGGTATATTGCTTGCTCTTAGTGAAGATATCTAGAGATCATTCGAAATGTGTTAACTTATTAATGTTATCTTACTAATAATGTAAATGCAAAAGTTTGGATGGATGGATCTCGAAATTTATCACAGATGAAAATGTAAAGTTAAAATTTAATGCAAATTCTTGGCAAGGTAACATAAAAGAATGGAGCTCTTACAATTTAATACTGACTGTTTAACCTTGATTTGTGAATAAAGCAAGCCTAAGATTTTCGTTCGCGATTTCGAGAATTTCCATATCTAAATGGAAAAACCGACCCCGCACAATCAATTTATCCTCCAATATCCTCCAGCGGTTTTATACCACCTGTGCAATAAATATTTATACTTTTCCCCTCGATTTGTATCGTTTCGCTTAGTTTTGTCGAATAGAAAATCTCCCTAAAAATATTTGGAGGTATTCTAAAAACGTAAATTACTTCCAAGTGTACGCCCTACTGTGACTTCCTCTATTTGATACCAACTACGTTATTCTCAGTTCGAAAAAATAGCTGATCGAAGTAGAAGAAAGGTATAACCGCCACTTTTTTATACATATGTGTCAGAATTTATTATAGCAAACAGGAAATGTCTGACACTTTTAACTGGGTTTATGATAGCTTAGTAAATGGGAAATAGTATATAGTATGAGAATCAACCAAATTAAATCATCTTTCGTAATGCAACAGCACATGTCCATGAATCATTTCAATCCTACAAATCCAAACTTATATCCAAAATTTCGAGTCGCCGGCTTTAAAACGTATTTCAAGTAGGAGGCCGCTCTGTAAACACTACCCTTGGACTGAAGTAAATGTTCCATGAAATTACCTCAGCATTTTGCCAGCAATAAAATTCGTTTTCCAGTTTTGAAATTTTCATCGTTTTATCTTTAAATGGATCTAGCTGCATAAATAACTGAGATTCATTTAAACATACATAAATTCAAAGTATTTATAAACTTCTTTGATTATGTTATCTACAAATGGAATGTATCGACATTTTTTTACGTTTGCATTTATTCACGAACCTTTGATTAGTACGCGTACTCAGCAATATTAAATTTTATGTTTTTTGTGATATATCTTTACATAATTCAGTTTTTATATGAAAAGTTTTTAAGATGAAATTGAAATTTCTTCTTCAATTTTAAGAATGATTTATTGAGTTATTAGATAGATAATAGCTTGTTTTATCCAGGGATCCATTTTTGTGTAGCCGTCGATATATTTTAGGAGATAGAAACGGAACATCAACAAAACATCAGATGGTCTTTTTGCAATGCTACTAAGTACTTGAAAAGTACATGTTCTTTATTTTAATTAATGTAGTGAACGCACTTGCATTAGTTAAAATAAACAACAATTAGTTTATAAGACAAATCATCCTTTTATGAAGTATTATTAATATTTATATTAAAAGTGTAAAGCATTTTTGTACGTTTATAAAAGTAAACTTAATGCCTGTGACGTTTAGAAAAGATAATTTGCATAACTATTTTCTACTTCAGAAATTGAGTGGAAAAAGAAATATGAAGCAATTTTGATAATGCTCTGATGTCGAGTCACAAGGGAATGAAAAATTCAAGGGGCTGTCGTACCTTGCCGTAGTTTGACCGTCAGCACTTATAGTGAAAGATTTTAGCAACATAGTCTTACTAAAATTAACTCTCAGTGCATGTAAGTCAATGGCACTGATTTACAACAATAGTATTGTCTGGGAATCTCAATTTATATGCTAGAACCTAAAATTAAAAACCTTAAAAAATATAATATAAAAATTAAAATATACCATTAAAAGGAGTCTCTTTCCAGCAAGGTTCCGAAGATACTGACAGCATACCCCTTTGAATAACTAGACTATATAAATTACTTTATATTTGTCGCATGTTGTTGTTGTTGGTGATTGGCGGTAATACGGTTACCTGCTAAGTTGGTTGCCCCTTTTATACCATATAAAGAATCCTAGATTACTTTTAATATCGGTACTTAAACCAAGGACTATATTATTATATATTCTATGAATATATTTAATCGCGTGTTTCATTGCTCATAGAAGTGGCCATAAACATATTGTCATCCTTTTCATTGTATTTTAAAAAACAAAAATAAGTATATTTTTCTTACAAATGTTTTTGAAAGTGAAAGTAAAGATAAAAAAATTCTAAAGCAAAATTATTTCACTACCATCCATCGTGTAAGTTTAATTTTAGTTGACATACTTTGTTGAAGTTCGTCTCGTCTCAAGAATTAAATGGTTACTACGTGATACGGAATATGAAAATCGCGTATTGATTCGTCTCCAAATATAGAACAATGGTAAGCCTCGGTGGGGCGACTCAAAGGACGCTATGAATTGTAAAATTTAAATTCTTCTGAGATCTTGCAAAGCAAAGTGAAAATCAATCTTTTGTTATATAACAACTCTAACAAAATACTGATAACTGTAGCCGTTTTACCTACTTAATACTGGATATTGGTTAAGAGAAACGGTTGGTTATCTTGTTAGAGTCGTATATTTACAACTCATAAACTAATGAATAAACTTAAAAAAGTTTCAACACTTAAAAATTATACTCTAGTTGGATGAGCTTTATGCCCTTTCAGTCATAACTAAAGGAATAACTCATGAACACTAATCACTGGGTGAAGTTTAAATCACACACGATTGGATGTGTTTGGTTTATATTCGTACAACGTACATATATTTTCTAAATAAGTATCCAAAGTGCCTTTACCTTCGTCTCGAGCCTTTTACGTGATGGAATAGATGTGACGAGAATCGAAAATAGGGTTGAAACGTTTTGTGGTTATTTCGATTGAACCCTTAAAGGGTTACCACCCCTCGATTTTCAGAACATTCGATGACTAGTTTTCTACTTAACTTTGTAAGCTTTGTAATTTATATTTAAAAAGACAAATGCATGAAACAATGATTGAGTATTTTTAAAAGTTTTAAATTTTAATACAAATTCATTTTCTCAACTTTAAGAAGGACTATATAAATTATAAATTAACGAGTTAAAGAATAACCTTACTTTCACTAAAAATCATATATACTCGTACTTAAAATAATACACGCCGCCCAAAAATACCTAGAATACCAGACAAGCTGCAGACAAGACATGTTAGTAAGTAAAGGTATAACTTAGATTCATTCAATTTCTTACGACCTAAGTATCATCATCAGCTCACTATACGTTCCCACTAATGGGCTCGCCGCCTACCCTAAGTTAGGGTTTACTAGGCCTTAGTCAACCACGCTGGTCCAGTTCGGATTGGTTGACTTCACACATATCTGAATTTCTTCGCAAGATATGTGTAGGTTGCATCACGATGTATTCCTTCGCCGTAAGTACGTATTAAATTTATGTATGTAAATCTAAAATCATAATACGCATTGGTACAAGGCGGGATTCGTACCCAGGACCTACAGATTACCAGTCAAGTGCTTAACCCCTGAACCACTGACGACGATCTAAATTTGAATAATAAATAGAATTGAGATTTATAAAAACTCAGATATTGAAAGTATACTTCGATACAAATATAGATTGGTGTTGACACAGCGATGGCTTGTTATTATTGATGGGTATAATTTATTGCGTCGGTCGCTCGCAACTCCGGGGGGACGCGACTGGAATCACGACGGTACCGCCCCAAATTTATGACTCTCGGCCGGCACCTTTGATGAATGTTAATTTTTCAATGCTTTCTTTTAGTAACACTAAATTTACAAAACTCTCCCTATCTTTTAGGTAATAAATTATTATAAAATTCTAAGGAAAAATGATAGGCCGCAGTAGATGTCATAAAAGAATTCCCAGACTAGAAAAAAACGATCAGTTATGTTATCCAATGTTAAGTTGACAATCGTGACAGATATAGTACCTACTCTTTATATGAACTAAATATAAAAGAGTAAGCTATGAGAAATGAACGATCTACACAAAAAACATGAACCTGAAATTTCTCTTTCTAGAATTAAAGGGAGCAACATTCCGGCTGCTCTTAATATATAATTCTGAGCTGAGCAATTGTACGCCCCCGATGTCAATGCCAGTCGTTCCTGCAAGAAACGGACATGCGGGGAGTTTTGTGAACCCAATTTTCTCATTGAATAGATTTTTGGGTAAATAGATAATTTCATGCTGAATTAATTTTCAGATAATTAAGAGTTATACAACAGCTTTAATATACGTGAAGTTATTTTTTAATTTGAATATCCATAAAAATAACCTCTCATATAATATTATTACTACACGTACTATCTGTGTGGTCTTCAAATGTTTTGATAACATAGCTAAGATTACAAAACTTAGGGCATCGGACGAATATTTGCAACACGCGCATTCGCAACGTCATCGACAAAATGTATATACGAGATTTGTATGAGATTAGTTGGTTTACTTTACGCCTGCTGCACAAGTTTTTATACGATTTTTGTCTACGAAGTCACGAAAACGTTCTGACTAATATTCATGCTAGGCTCTCTGCTTGTACTTTTGAAATAAATTCTTTAATAAATCGCTTGTATCACCAACGATCAAAAAGCATCATGTTTCCAAAAACAATGATAACACAAACTACACAACATCTGTTTGTGCTATCTATTAGTTACAATTACGTATAAAATTAAATTGCACACGTACTAAATTAATCCTACCCTTATCAGTGAGCGGTAGTTATTTGGAAGCCGGTGGTTGTCCCAAACTACACACATTAGAGGAAGCTTCTAATTGTTAATCTCACTATTAATATTAAATATAGCTACACATATTACGAGTACAATTTACTGTATTACTTTGATGTAATTTTATTTTAATTGTTATGGAATATTTGATGATTTGTAATTTTATCCGATGTCAATAACAAATTATTGAATATAAAATTTTAAATAATCAGACTTATAAAATGTTAACTTTTGTTTGACTTCGTCATAGCATAATTGTTTTTTTGTTTATTATAGGCAATGAATATTATTTATATAAGTTTTAATATCTGCAAAAAAATTTAATTATATTAAAGTTGTACTTCTTATGCACCTGTTTACTGCACACACATTACTGTTTATTTTATATAGTTTCTTTTTGTTAGTTAAAAGAAACTGCGCAGTATCGAAATTGTCTATTTTTCTTTCAATTAACTCTTTTAGTTTGATGTAACATCGGCGGGTACAATAATGGCTTACGCGGGCTTTCCAACTTTTAATTGAGTTTAGTTGTTGTTTCAATAGAATTTTCTTCCAGTAAAGCTTCAATTTACAGTCGATTCCATGGAACTAAAATACTTTTCATAACAAAGACTTGTGTAATGACGTACGTTTGTAAAAATAAGACATTAGAAAATTTAAAATTTACTTTTAGTTGTTATTATGAACAAAGATGAACAAAATAATACAAAACCCATTATTTTTTAATCCGTGACAAAGATAATGACATCTGTCTTGAATTTTAAGACAATGGATTGATGAATTATATGATTGACAAACGCACTTGAAATTATATGTACAACTAGCGGTAGCCCGCGACTTTGTCAGCACAGAAGGAAAAAAGAAAAAAGTAGCCGATAATGTACCCGCATGCATTAGCTACTTTCATATCAAAGTAATGTAAAAATCGGCCCAGCTGTGTCGGAGATCATCCAGAACAAACGAGGATTTGCGAACAGAAAGATAGAGAAACAGAAAAACAAAAATTTTAAGAATTGGTTTGTCACAGCAAAGCAAATACATCATGTGTTCGAAATATGAAATATTTTTTCTGATATTTCATATAGACACTCGGATTTTATTATTTTATTAATAGGTATATGATCGAACATAACCTGAGCTTGGGGGAAAACATTTATACCTTCATGTTAGAAAGTAAGTGTAGGCATGTAAATAAATGTGAGTTTGTTTGGCTTCAGCGAACTGGAACATAAAATAGCTGCCCACGGCTACCCGAGAAATACAAATCTAGGGCGCAATCCAATACTGTATCACCCTATTTTACCTTTACGAAAGGAAAATGTTTTTCACAAAACCTTCTTATTTTAGCAATACGTTGTTATTCACTAATCCTTTTTTTATCTTAATTTTTTTATCAAATCTTTTCATTTTATTATATTAGCATAGAAAACCATGTTTATATCCCAATCAAAAACGCAATATTTTTTCTCAATACGGGTATAATATTTCCACATACAATTTTTTAGAATTAATTAGCAGAATATGTCGTATTATAACATGATAATTAAAGCTGCAGTTAAAACAAAATATAACCTGACTTTTGGTTATAGAAAACCTATCATGGGGACGCCCCAATCGCCTCCCTCATTACATGACATTCTTAAAGTCCGTGTAGAAATTAGTTCTACATTTAGCCGCAGTATGGTGAGGTGTTTTATATTTCTGGTATATATATACATGAAAAGATGTATTACAGTAGGTTTACAAAGACGAGATTCGTTTAAAGTGAGTGTCACGTTGCTTACGTGACTTGCGTTCAATCTAACAACATCGATTGCACCTCCATTCTGATTATTGGCAAAGCAGACAATTGTTTTATCTTGTCCACTCGTCGAACGATTTCCTTTATGGATAAACTAGCTTTTACACGCGACTCCGTCCGCGCGGAATAAAAAAAATGCACACAAGATAAAAAAGTTCCTATGTCCGTCTCCTAGTTCTAAGCTACCTCCCCATTAATTTTCAGCTAAATCAGTTCGACCGATCTAGAGTTATAAATAGTGTAACTAACACGACTTTCTTTTATATATATAGATATCGTGTTAATTCTCATTTTAACGATTTTTACGTGATACAATCCTATTTACTTATGCTTTTTGTTATTTGTCTTACAGCGAAGATGTTAGGTTATAAATATGATAAAATTTCATCTGTCAATACCTGTATAAATTGCAAACAGCAGCACGGCAGCAAAAAATGCTTTTTGTTCCGTTGTTAAGTCCTTATTTTTAGCCGACTTCAAAAAGAAGGAGGTTATCAATTCGACTGTATTTTTTTTTTTTTTTATGTGTGTTACCGCGAAACTCCGCCCCTGGTGGCCCGATTTTGATGAAAAATATTTTAATCGAAAGGAAGTGCTTGCAGGTGGGTCCCATTTTTTTGTTTTTTTTTTTAAATAACTAGAAGACTAGTAGATTTTGAATATAGCTTCAAAATTTGTTGCGAAAATTAGGGACATTTTTGCTTTCAGCGCTTACGTAGGCTAAACTATAGGACCTACATAAAAATGATGTATGGCGAATTGTAGCTCTTTAAATGTGCTAATTAAAAGTCCGCGATAGCATATATCTATCTCTTATAGTTTTCTCACAATAACCATTTTTTTCTTCAGAAACATCAATTAAATTCATGCCCTATTTCCGACGCTATTATTCGAGTTCAGTATTAACCCTTATGTAAATAAACATGTTCATTATCAAGAGAATTTAATGTAGATTATATTTGCAATTGAAACTATATCATTCTGTCTAATAGTTTAGGAGATATCGTAAGAATAAAATTACGCGGAAACGAAAAATGCTACACGAAAAGCACAATTTTGCTTTCTGGGCTTACGTAGGTCAAACTATATGACTTACATAAAAATGATGTATGGAGTAATAATAGATCCTTAAATTTGCTAAATAAAAGTCTTCGGTGGCATATATCTATCATCTATGGATGTCTCACAAAAACCATGTTATTGTGAACAAACTTCGATTAAAATGCACACGAAAAACAGCGTCGTAAGCTTACGGCGCTATTATATTATATTCGATATGAATCCTTATCCAAATAAATATGTTTGATGGCTAGAGCATTAAATGCAGATTACATTAGCCTTTAAACTATGTAATTCTGATCAATAGTTTGGGAGATATTAAATAATTAAAAACTACGCGCATTCGAAAAATGCTACTGCGGCGCGCGGCTGGACAAAATTATAGGCACGCTACGATGTATTAGTTCGTTAATTTTCAATTTGTATACCGATTTTGATAATTATTTCATTGTTTAAAGGATAAGTGGTTATCTGCTGCATTCTAAATTAGTTTTTGAATTGAATTACACACATATCAAATAGGAAAGTCCTTTTCTTTATTTGTCTTATTTATGTCTTTATACGTATTAACGAAATTTGTAATTGAACTTCAAATTCACTAAAAATTGTGAAATAAAACAAAAATTTTAAGAAAAAAAAATAGCCGACTTCAAAAAAAAAACAATCTCAAACAAAATGCACTCAAAAGTAACCTAAAAAAACGAATTTCAAACAAAATGCACTCAAAAGTAACATAAAAAAACAATTTCAAACAAAATGCAATCAAAAGTAACCTAAAAAAACCAATTTCAAACAAAATGCACTCAAAAGTAACATAAAAAAACAATTTCAAACAAAATGCACTAAAAAGAAACAAAATAATGTCATGAAAACTCTCTAAACTCTAGTAGTTAGTAGTAGGGGCTCAGTTTTCCGCAACTCCACGACAAGCGCGTATTTTGCGTGTCTCTAAACTCTAAAGAAAGTTCTCTTCTTTCTTGTAACATGTCTATATTGTATAATTATTGTTATTTTGGAGTCGGTTTCGGCCTAAGTAGGGACATAATCGTAAGTATGTCTAATACATCTCAAATATAAAATTTCATCTATTTACTTCGGCCGACACCGACTGCGAAATAACAATAATTATACAATATAGACATGTTACAAGAAAGAAGAGAACTTTCTTTAGAGTTTAGAGACACGCAAAATACGCGCTTGTCGTGGAGTTGCGGAAAACTGAGCCCCTACTACTAACTACTAGAGTTTAGAGAGTTTTCATGACATTATTTTGTTTCTTTTTAGTGCATTTTGTTTGAAATTGTTTTTTTATGTTACTTTTGAGTGCATTTTGTTTGAAATTGGTTTTTTTAGGTTACTTTTGATTGCATTTTGTTTGAAATTGTTTTTTTATGTTACTTTTGAGTGCATTTTGTTTGAAATTCGTTTTTTTAGGTTACTTTTGAGTGCATTTTGTTTGAGATTGTTTTTTTACACTATACACATATCTACAGTAATTATATCAATAAAACTTTATTCACTATTACATCACGTTGTTAACTTACCACGCCATTATGCTCATCTATTTTTTACCCATCTTTTTCTATTACAAAAGGCAAAGGTCTTGGTGGCCAGTATGCCACCTCTTTGGTAGAACGCAAACTCCTTGTCTGCCACGGAGATGGGATACACAATTCTTCATTCAACAATAACCTGAAATTTCTATGAGCATTATCAATGAATCTCGTAAAATAGTCAAAGTGGTTCAAAATTGTATTTATATTTATTAATAAAAAAACACAAAGACTTAAAAGCTTTTGTACCTTTTATTTATTAAAATATTTTTACTCTTTTACAATCGTTGTACTTCGATAAGGCTTTTGTTACAATGTTTTTACAAGTTTTTAGATATGGAAGAATATCAGTACAACAATTGTACATAAATTTATTTGTGTTGTGTATTGTATTTATATAAGAGCAGCGTGTAAGCGATTTCCGATTGTTATTTATACATAGTTACAAAGACTCCAGTGGGCGTTAATAAAAACAGACATACAAAACATCTCAAAATTATTATGGGTGCTGTTTATTACCTTTAAAACGAAAGTAAACCTCTCGGAGATAGTGGATGGCTCTTTAGAAAAAATATGCATATTTATCATACCAATTAATTATTGACCGTGAGTTTCTGACACAAAAATCTGTATGAAACATAACGTTAACTCTATGATTCGCCTTTGACAAAACATAGATAACAATATGTTTTAAACGGAGATTTTTATCTCAGAAACCAACGGTATTGTTTCCAAAAGTATTTCATACGTTTTGATTCTAAGATCAGACTTAATGAAAATAAAAGAAAATTGTCAAAAAAATATTTTTAAATCTTCCGATCTGTTAAATATTTGTCCCTTGCCAATAGTGGTCCTCCTGCATTATTATGTTTTATGTAGAACTAGCGACCCGCCCCGGCTTCGCACGGGTGCAATGCAAAATATACCTACTACAGAATGTCCTTATACACAACGTTCACAGCGTTCACATTAGAAACCTTTAAATTTATCAGTGTTTCTCTACTATATTATGCATTTATTATACATACAAACCTTCCTTAAGAATCACTCTAGTCTAGTAAAAAAAACCGCGTCAAAATCCGCTGCGTAGTTTTAAAGATCTAAGCATACATACGGACATACAGCGAAAGCGACTTTGTTTTATACTATGTATTGATAAAACTATATTCCTATAAAATTCGGCTATTCCAGAGACTATTGGTTATTGTTTAAGCCCATTAGGTACTCGCAATGGTGAGCAAGACAAGTGACGTAAGAGCTGCTACGTGCCCAGCCTGCGATCCCACCCTGCTGATTGTGCTTATCCGATGACACGAGGGGACGGCTTAGTGGGAATTGACGTATTGATAGGTAACCGCTAAATGCTAAATTGGATATCTCTATATTCCAAATTGATCTATTATAATGTAGTAATCCAGAATTTATATACTAAGTGTAAGTGTAAGTCGTTTTCTAAATGACTGAATTTAATTTGTAAAACCTATGATAATTTGTAAATAATTGTTTTAAATCTAGAAACCGATATAAAATGACCGACCACAAACAATAGGAAAAAGGCTCATGCAAGAATAAAAAGATATTTAATTCGGAAAAATTGATCAATACCATAATTATCCTTAAATTATTTATAAATGAAATTCTGAATACTTTGCAGAAAATTCAAAAGAACCGTCTAATTATCTTAAAGAAAATCATCTTATTCTGAATTCAAGCAACAAAACGCATTATAATGAACACAAATTTAAGTACACGCTTAGGGGAAAATCAATGACTCTGCAATAAATAATGGCTGCAAAAGGATGACATCAAAATTCCATCAAGCGGAAAGCGGGTCCGCGGTTGATCTGAATTCGATGTGCGTACGGTACGCTTTCGTAGGTATTGAATGTAACGCCCCTCCGACTTGCATCTTATTGAACGGTAATACAGGTCATTCTGGAAGTTCCAAAACCCTAGCGGCCACCTTACATATTTGATGAGAACACATAAAATACGTTAACATCTGTTACAACGAAATGTGGATATTAAATTGGTAGGGAGGGAAGATTTTTCGGGGCTTTAACGAAAGTAAGATGTAATCCCCCATTTCACGTTCGGATTATTAACGAATTAAGTTCTAAATGCTAGTAAATCAAGCATAAGAGGTTTGCGTTGCTTGGTTATATTGTAATTGAATTGTTTTATGTCTGGGATGAATCTAATATAGAACCGATCGAAATTTTTTTTTTGCTATAACAAATGTAACATTATGTCTAATAATCTATAGACTAAAGGTTGTAAATGTACAAAAATTATACGGATTGCATGTAAATTTAATCTTCTCGGTGTTGTAAGTATGAGTGTATAGTTAGTACCATTATTAATCCTGTTAGTTCGTTATTCGGCTAAGTCTGTATTAATTTCGTACAAGTTCGCTAACGCAGCTTCTCAAATGAGAAACTAACTACATAGCCAACTAAGATTAGAGACGTGCTAAATGAGTTTATAGCGTGTTAATAATTCTTGCTCATTCTATCCTTAATTCATGTGTAAGCATATATTTTATGTGTCGAACATTACATACTATGAAGTTTTGTTTACTTTAATATTTGTTGATATTGTACTCTGTCTTTCTCTTTGAAAATATTGAAATATTATAAAGTTTCGTACGCGTATTAAGGTAAAAAATCACGATTAATCCCAATGGCTTTTTATCATTTCATTTGAATTTAAAACTTTTAAAACATAATTTTCATGGTATCTTTTAATTAGGGAAGTTTCGTAAGTTTTTCAATTATTTTTTAAATATTTGAAACTTTTACTTTTAAAGAAAATTATTTAAGGGGAAAAGGAAATTAATCTTTCTCTTAATTAGTAAAGTTGGTCAGACGTTACGACAGGGAATTCAAGGGCGATAAATCAAGGTACTGCTACAGTTTCAAACAAGTCTCCCAGAAAACCACTTTTGCTTTTAAGACTTCCATATTTCAGAAACCCGTCATCAATATTTCATGAGTTACAAATACGAGGGGGGATTGAAAATCGCTTTACCAGATATATAATTAATGAAAAAAGTCTCGACAGAGCGAACAAAAGATAAAGGTAATCGTATTTACTGCCGCACATCTTCGCATGAAATTTAAAAAACAACCACAAAGTATAGTTAAGATTACCCTTGACGATTTTCTTAGTTTTTATTATCGTATCATATTATATAAGTTCGTTAAAATTGTTGGGCTTGAACTTTTTTTTCAATTACTGATTATATAATTTGACGAAGATTTGCTGCAAACTATTTGTTGTAGTTATTGTTTTGTTTCGTGTTATGTTTCTCAGACTGATTATGGTATGTGAGTACTTTGAAAATCCTCTGGAGGTAGAAACACAATAACCCCTCTACGAGGTCGAAAATCCGCCTAGAGCGTTGTCGGACTCACCCGCCTACACGATGCGAAACCGTTCGGATTATTTTGAATACACCAACAGGGTCACTCTGAATTATCGATTTGTAGTTCCCAAATTATTAACAATTCGCACCGTGCAATACAGGTTCCATTAGGGCAACTTCTCTCCAGCGCAGCAGATTTGAATTTCTCGCCCTACAGAGACGACGAATAAAAAAAAATTTAGTATAAAGTAGTCATTATTATTTATTTACATAAATAATTTATGTTCTAAAGGGTTTCCCTTTGTTGCATGTGATTTTAATACTCTTCTGTCATGTTTTGTACCGTTTGCTAATCTCATGATATGTTGCGGACCTTGCGGTGGATGTTGTGGCGGATGTTTGTGGCCAGGTGGTCCTTTATACAAACGTGCGAAGATCTGTTAAGCCCCCAACCGCGACTGCGTAGAAGTCGTAAGTCTTTTATATGGGTAACATTATAATTGTATTTAGTATTGTCTGTACGTCCTTAAAGTTGAGAATGAATATTACTATATTACATACGCTGGATTCATATTTTCAATATACCTTAAAATTTTAAAAGTAATTTACAACGATGCAACTTTAAGATTTCAGACAGAAAACAGGCTTCGTCTCTAGAGAGGCTAGGACAGCTCTAAACGAGACTTCTGTGCAGGTTGGCCAATTTCTGCATGTTTTCAAAATATTTTTCGTTTGCTTTTTGATATTTTATACTTTTGCGCATTTATAATTTTCATATGACATTTCAACAGCATTTATTAATATAGGAGTCTCTCTTACCAGCCCAGATAAGCTTGTCGTCCTATAACTTTGTCTATCTAGAATTATATATTTTTATAATATTAACACATTGAAGAATGAATTGTTTGATACTAATAACTGAACAACATTATTTGTTATTATTCCATGGTATTGATTATTACATTATTACATTTTACCTCTGCTTAACTAATATAAAAAAACATCTTCATTTCTGAAGAATGCCTAAATTAGAATGTAAAATTATCTTTTTGTGAATACCCGAATTCTACCACGGTCTTTATTTAAACAGCACAGCGTAAAATGTTATCTCGGTGTCTTTGAAAGCTTGAGTGACGGCGAAACTTTAATAAAATAAAAAGCTCTTTGGACTGACAGTGAGCCCTGTCACAAGAAACAATGCTCTATTATTAATATCATCTACGTCGAAAAAAGTTTCCAGTTTTCTCATATTGAGGTAAAAAAAGATACTTTTTATGATTTTTTTTAAATTATGTATCTTTTTTTTTTGAAACTAGATTTTATGTAAAACATTTAAACGAAAGTATCTCATTAATAAAGGTTATAAAGCCCAATGAAGTATTCCTAGTTATAAATTCTTCAACCAACTGTAGCGGAATCGTTAAAATTTCTTACAACGTGCGTGCGATAAACCAGTCTGAAGTTCGATGCCGAAACTTCGACTTATCTTCCTCCCCTAGAAGGTCGTTACGCTGGAATTATGGTCGTGGTTAAACACATGCTACATTTACTCGAAAGTTCATGCCGCGCTCGAATAACTTCTAGTTAACTGGATCGGATTCCACTTGTAGGCAAAAACGTTTCTCCAATATATTTGGAACACAGACAGATTTTACTAGAGGTCAACGAATCCAGCATAATGAAAATTTTCGGTTAAGTAAGTATGAAATTTTCAAATATAAAAATCCATTGAATTTATTCCTGGTTTTAAATTACTCATCTCTTAATAGACATTTTGGTTATTTAAAATAATACACAAAACCCACCAAACCTTTCTGGCAAAATGAACTATAAATAAATATTTCATATTGGCATTGTACACGATTACAATGCAAACGTCGCACTTATATAAAGAGTTATGGCCATAGATTTCAATTTTCAATTTCAATATCCAACTAAAACAACAAAAAATCTTATATTCCTACCTGTTCGTAGGTACAGGTGCACTTTTCAAATGGAATGTGGGAACGAAATTGATTGTGGAAGGCCGTATTCCATTTAGATATGGAAATCCAGTCGATGTGTAGGACATCACAGTTGGCCGTGTTACTAAGTAATAGCTATCGATTGGATGTTATAGACAAACTTTTACACATACAAATGTAAAGATTATTGTTTTTTGTAATAAGAGGAGCCGGGCAAGTGAACAAATTACCATATTTCTAAACTTTTAGAAGAGCTTCTGCTGCAATATTTAAAAGTAAATAGCTTACAATATAATATATTTAATCAGATCAATGTAATATTACAAAATCATTATTTTAACATTCGTGTTTATAAGTTGGTGCGGATGTTGGAATTATTTCAGTGATTAGTTGTGATAAGTGGTCGCAAAGTAATAGAAGCTTTAAATAGAAGGAACGCAGACAAAAGTTTATATAAAATGTATAGAATTTTCTTTTATGTGCTAACATTTGTGAACTCAAGTAAGGTGCTATTTAGAATTAAGTCTGTAATTGGTTTCCACTTTTTAAGCCTTTGTAAAAGTTGTGACATTGATTGATAAATATATATTTTTATCTCGATAGATAATTAGATTATAGGCTCGGGATGCATTAGCGCGTCCACTTCGCTGTCTCAGCAAAGCACTACGCAAGCTAAATTATTCAATTAATCAATTATAGGTCGATTGTAATCGCACTCCAACAAATGGTAATAATTAGTTTACGTATGAATGTACACATAATATACATCCTGATTTTGTTATTATTAGTAAATTCACTATTTCTAAATAAGATTAGAAAAAGTTTACTTTTGTTATTTTTATTTCTTTGTCATTTTAACGGCAGTATGATAGAGACTTCTAATCTATTAATCAACTATAAAGAGAGATTGATATCCAATTAAAATAGATTTGACGAGTACCATACAATGTGAAAATATTTAATGTTATCAAAATAAAGTCTACAATTGAGTAAAAGATTTATTCAAATGTGACGTGCAGTGATTTCAGAGAGTTTAATGAAAATGCAAAGTTTTTACAAACGGTTTTATTTTTCCTTATACTTTTGAAATTACACGCTTATCCAGTAAGAACTTACGGATTTAAAAACCTTATTTTATATTCTATATACATGTTGATTTTATTTGCGCTATTTAATTAAAACTACGCATATGTTAGGTGAAATTTACATTATGACAAAATTTGCAATAACCTAATTAACAGTTACATATTGTTTATATTAGGTTTCTTACGAGCTATTTTTACACTCTATATCACATTTCTTTTATATCTTAATAAAGTAAAAACCTATACAAGCATAAAGTGTACGATTTGTAATAACATATTTATTTCAGGAATATTTTGATACATAGCTTCCTTTCACTACAACAATGTCCTTAAATCAATTTACAGAACAAGTTATTTAGCTTAAATTTGTATTGTCAAGCATTTTATTTACATTCAGATATGTAAGTAGATGATGCAAATGTTATATGTGTGGATTTTAAAGTATAAAACAAAATGTACTAATTTTAACAACCTTCACATTGAAATCCTAAATCCAATTCTTTTTTCAAACAATTTCCTAAATTGCTTAACCCTTGTACGAGTTACAAAAGTTCTCCGAGAAAACTCAATTTCATTTTCCTCCTTAAAGATTGTTTGTGACTATACTTGTTATATTTTACTGGGTTATTATGACGTGAATAATAAAAAATGTTATTTACATTTTACACATTTATTACAATAAAGTGAGCATAGAATCTTATAAAAATTAATTCCAAACACAATGAACATGACTATTTAGCAAAGATTTTTATGCCAATCAGTCTTTAGTATTACTTTCTCAAGAACCAAGTGAAACTAAATATTTATTACCTAATGCCATTTTACATAAGAAATACATAATCGATACAAAAAAGTTGTATCAACAGAAACCGTCTTTTAAATCTGGGTACCCTATATCGGGGTTAGGTCTTCTAGAACCATTACCTCGAATACTATCAGTACGGGCACATCGATTACCACGACCTAAACTAGCATATCTATTATCTGCTAATTTATCTCTCTGAGATACTTCATCGTAATATCTCGCGTCATTCAACCCGGCACTATATTTTTGACTTAAACTATATTTATCCAATGTTGCATACTTTTGAACTGTTGCATATTGAGGTATAGTTTCTGCAACACCATTACTTTTGACTCGATCGTAAGGTCTTTCTTCAGATGGTAATGCACCATCCAATCTGGCTTTAAATTGCTTCTCCTTTCTCCGTCGTCTTCGACATGCACATAGTGCTACAGTTATAGCACATAACAGCAAGCTTACGCCTGCAGCGGCGGCAACATATGGAGGAGGCAATGAAATTCTGAAGGAACAGTTAGAATCCTCCTCGTCATACCCCGAAGGACAATGCGCATTTCCATCACACCACAACGTGAAAGGTATGCAAGCGTTTAACTCTGGACACCTAAAATTAAAATATAATAATCAATAACTCCTACATTATTAATTAAAAGGAATAGAAGTATAATAACCGCTTACTTGTATCTGCACTCGAGTGAAATGGACGTTTGAAAAAATACCGAGTCAGCTTCATTCTCCATTGCGGATTTTTTCATGACCTCTATCCACTTAATTGAATAATCGGCTGGTTCGTGTTGTAGAAAATCAATTACATAACTTCGTGCATGCGGCTTAAGAGATGATTCTAAATTCGTTTGGGCTGCGCTCCAACCAGGGGAGAACAATTCCATCGACTCATTTTCGTCTGGACAAATTTCTTTTGGTTTTGATGTATCATGAGCTTCATAAATGTATATTCTATTTGGTGTCGGGCAAAATGTTGAGGTCGTTGACATTTCAAATCCTGGCAGTTTCATGTACAAATATCTGCCATGTAATGGAGTTACTTCATCACCTCCAGGTTCGATAAGCCATGGCCGATGTACACATGCGACTTCTGCTCTGACGCTTTCTGATATAACATTACGATCACCAATAATTTCTGGCGGTATGGGCATCTGTCTTTTGTCATATAGCCTAATCTCGCCACTACTTCCTCGTAATCGCCTATCTCCCCATCCCGACGAACAAATCGATTCATCGCTGGAGCCAGTAGGTACAAATTTAAATTCTCCATCAAATGCAAAATCATCATAATCTTCAGTAATATTCATCATAGTCACAGTGAAGTTTACTTCTACAACTGGAGCGGTTAAGGTATGAATATTTAACGGCTCCGATCGATTGGTGCAAAGACAGTCTCTTTGTATTGGTACCCCCTCCCAAGGATACTCTGTAATAATAATTTGAGCGTACCCCTCGCCTCCGATCGTTCTCTTTATTGGTTTGTCGCATACCCAACGACTGCTTCTACTATCTTTGTAAGTAATACAATATTTATTGCCAAAATAGGTATTGGTAAATGTAAGTTGCACTCTTTCTCCATACTTCGCTTCGAATCTGTGAATATAAATGGAATTAAAAACTAAGCCGCTATAATTCCGAAGTATCATATTAAAAAGTAGTTTTCGAATAGTGTTACCTTAAAATACAAGTAAGATTTTGTGCGCCTCCTCTGCCATAGTAAAATATAGCCCGAGGTGCTTGAAATCTTCCTGAATAGGTTTGTGCGGATTTGAAAACTCTGTCGCAAGCGGAGCGAGAGTCCGTCAAGGGTTGTCCTTGTTCGCTTACGTCGACAAATTCGTAACGGAGAAAGAATGATACTGGATACAGCGCAGATCCTTGACGTAGTTCCTGCAATAGAGTTGACTATAAACATCCATAAAAATTTACTCAAATATTTGTAGAATCTGCTTAAAAATTGACAAAATAATTTTTATTGAAAAATTCAGTACGAAAATCGACAGTTAAATTGTGTGTATCTTTCCAGATTAAATAAAAACTCTTCGTCCCTTTTTTATTCAGTCAATGATAAAAGTCACAAAAGAAATGGACAATATCATTATATAATTTTGTTAAAATCTACATGAATCAAATTTAATGACGTCTACTTTGAGCAAATCTTCAAATATATAGTTGTAAAACTTCCCGGAGTCCTCGCTGCGCTGTATTTAGTATGGAATAATAAAACAGTTTCAAACTAGAGACTTTATCAAGTTGGCTAAACCTGGTATTCTATATTGAGTGGAAAGTCTTCGCCTGCAATGAACAATTCAGATGACTAATATTAAGAAAGTAGTTTTCAAGTATTGTTAGAAATATATTTTGACAATTATTAATTACTTTTTTTTATTTTTTATTTATGATTATTGATTGCTAAATTTTAAATTATATTATTTATACTTATACTTTCAAATTGATAAAAATGTTATCTTTGATTATGAATCCGTTTTATGATACAGAAAAATTATTACGATAAAAGTAACAATAATAATCTTAGCTCCAAGCCCAAAATATCGTTTTCGTTGCTACCCAATTAGTTGTTATGAACAACTGTGAATTTATTTAAAATGTTATTATACAAATTATGCATATATAAATTAACTAATTACTATGGAAAAAATACTTTTTCGGTAATTAATAAAAGGTATACATCGAATCAAGATAATTTATTCGCACTGTCTGAAAAATATATCAGTATACAAATCCAAATGAATACGTGATATTGTATCACAATAGTCACAAAACAAGTCGTTATCACATTCTATTTGTGGGAAGTCTTTAAATTTTCGGTATTATTTGTGATGTACACAAAAACTGCTGTTTTATCATAATTATTCTTAACATTAATCTAAGCTTCCATTAAAGATAAAAGTTACGATTAACCAAACCGATTTCATAGGTATAACACTGCACAAAAAAGCTCGCAGCATAATTTTAAAATTTGACAGTTTAGTCTTGCTAATAAAAATAAACTTACTAATAAATACTGCTTTTCTACATTGAAATTCGTGTGTGTATGTAACGTACAAAATTTAGTTTTTCTATTTTTGTATGTTACATACATATTATATGAGATTACATTCTTATATACTTTTGCGTTGCTCGAAATAAGACGATAGTGCTAAAGCATTCCATGACTGAGAGCAAAGTGGAGTCCGCACGTGTCCCTTGCATTATTCACCATAGCAAATGCAATGCCCGCGCGCGCTTGACTTATCTGTCTACTTCCCGATTAATGTTTCAACGCTTCGAGAATTCTACATTCGAGGGGAGTAAAAAATGGTGTTAGAAATAGTAGTAGTAGTATTTATACATTTTTAACTTTATAGTGCAAATGTCAACCAGGTGTATTAGATCCATGTTTATTAAGTTTGTAATTTAATAATCAAAATGCACAGATGCATACATTATATCCAATAAAATAAAGGCACGTTTTACAATTTAATTGTGTAAACAAACATGTTGAATTTAAAACACATTTTTTGCTTATCATGCTTGATTAATATGTATGTTTAAAACTCAATCTTGGTAGAAACTGACGACTAATTTTTTTAAGTCTATTTAAATATGAAACAAAAGAAAATTACGTTAACAGTTTAACAATGGATTGATATTTGATGCAACAGTTGTAACTGACCTGTAATATTGTCAGTGCTGGACCAGTGGTTATATAGCTCTCGCTCGGTGCGCAGGGTCTAGTTGCTCTAGTTGCATTGGACAGGAGCGCATGGTCACACAATCGTGGCGACTCTTCGCGGCAGAACGAACCCAGAAGTAACTTCTTATCACTCATGTCTAACTGTAAGAAAATTATTACATTAATCTGCATTTAACACCTTTAGTATATGTATTTATTTTAGGCTCGCTTCTTTTAGGCCAAGGTATGGATTCTTCTTCGAGTTTTCAAACATACAATTTTAAAGTAGACTAATTCATGTTTAAATTGATTTTAATGTTTGATATTAAATTGCTTTTCTTTAACTTGTAATAAGTTAGAATGAGCCTATTACTCAGATAAGACAATAAAGTCTTTCAATATAAAAGTAAAATTAGTTGATTAAACACCAAAAAACTCTTTCGGAAGTTTTAGTGTTCATCCGTTCTTAATGCAAGCAAAGGAATTGCGAATGAATGGAACGAAACACCGCACTGCAGTCAGTGGAGAACTCGGTAAGAGTGCTCAGACACATTAAAGAAAATTAATGTTTGGCTCCCGACGTCAAGTGGTAAGGTAGCGGTAGTTGGCAAAGTGAAATGGCACGAATAAAGGCGGTGAGAACCTAATTTTATACCACTTCTTTATTCGTATCATCGCATTAATCTTCATTAATACTGGACTTGTGCGTAAAATGAATGCAAATTTAATCATACTCTTTCCTTTGTTTCTTTTATTACTTTGAGAGAGAGAGAGAACTTAACAGCCTTGATAGTGGTATTTTCTTTTAATTACGGAATCTAATTTCAGTAGGGCAATATATAAATTGTAGTTATAATAAAGTAAGTTGGGTGTCCTCTTGTATTTTTAGAGACTTAAAAAAGTTTTGCGGTTAAGTATGATGGAATTCGTATTACAATTTCTCGTATAAGACAATTTTTAAATATCGATATAAATGATAAAGTATTAGAATACCTTCCTATCGAGGTCGGCATCAGGGGCTGCGCCGTCCCAAATGGTGAGTTGAGATGAGCAGTCTTTCTGCTGATCAAAACCGGCCGGATCAGTGCCCGTAGCGTGATATTTCACAAATGACACCCAAACAATCTCGTTGGCACGGCCCTGGAAAAAGGGGATCTTTTCAACATATTTTTACCTGATAAATTACTTTCAATTTATTTACTACTGTAAATTTGATCTGTGGGCAATTTTTAGTAAAGGTGAATTCATTGAGCAATTAATTCATTACTTAGTAAATGTTATTTCAAGTTTATGAACGATATTACTTTTATTACAGTAATAGTTGAAAAAACAATCAATTTGAAGAAGAAATTAGCAGTAATCTATTGTCATCGGCGCTTTGTTAAAATTATTAGAATTGAATTTTCAGTTTCCTAGGCGTTCTTTATCCAAAGTTATTGCATATTAAATATTTATATGTTATGAAATTGGAAAAATTTATTTAACAATTTCATAGAACTTGTACGTAAAAGTTTATTCTATAAAGTAATACAGAATATTGTTATTTTAGCTGCAGTTTGCATAAACTGCAATATTTGTTTTAGTTTTGCACTTTTGGCTCTACAGTTCAACCTTTTACAAACACAAACAAGTCAACATTGCCGAAACCATTTCAAGCCAATTCGGATATGACGAAAAAGTTTTGAATGATACATGATTTCATTTGTTTTTTTTTTGTTTTCAAACTGTGAAATTGGTAACAACGGTCAAATTATCTATACTATGTACCTACTAAAGTTTAAAATGAACATCGTACATTTAAACATTCGAAGGTTTCTAAAAGAAACTGATTACGGTAGAATGTATAGGTATAGTCTTTTGACAATAATATAATAAAATAGTCAATTTATTAAAAAGTGACATCAAAAATAAAAACATGCCCCAGTATCTATATTCTATAACACGTACCTGAAAGAAGTAAACGCAAGACGTATTCGGTGGTAGCGAATGCCTTGGGTTCCTCAATATTCCGCTTGTTTTGTCAGATGAGCGTAGAATAAATCGACATCGTCCGTCAGTGCGCACGTACGAGTGGGAATCTTTATCCACGTATAAGACCTACCAAATCAAATTTACACGCTAAAGTTACATCAATCACGTTGGCTCGTAACACGAAACCTAAATGTATCGAATTAGTGTCACCCACGGTGTTCACATGGCTGACTGGGCGAATTAGCTTACGCTTTATTGGGCTGCATATTTATCAATTATATGTATCTAAAAAGGTTCACTGTATTAACAATTATTTTACATGCAAACTTATTGTTATCAAGTTTTAAAAAGTTCAAAAAAAATTAATTGTTAATAAAAAGTACTTATTCGTATTATAATTTCATTCATTATAAAAAAAAAAAACATTTTTACACATCTAATATGCAAAAGGAATCGATTTATTTTGAAAATTAATCTGTAGTACTACATGTAACCAACCTGTACTTCCAGTTCGAATCCCGGTAAATAGCTCAACGGTACCGGATGAAAGGGATTGTCGTATGGGGATGTGTGGAATTCCAGGAGCATGTGCGGGCCCCGGCTTACAATGTCGGGCACCGCGTCGCCTCCACAGAGACGAACTAACACGGGAGACTCGCGGGTTGCACCGTCCCATACGGTGAGGTAATCTTGAACCACATTGCACTGATCCCAAATCCTACGATGGTAATTTTGACTAGTTACATCCGGTTTTTAGTTTTAATTCAGACATTTGTAAAGTCAGACTTTTGTACATCAGATTCAACAATTATCTAATAAAATTCGATCAGCGTTCTAGTGCTAATATTATTTTCTAAATTAAAACTTTTTGTGGAAAAAATTCTTTTTTTTAATTCAGTTCAGAAACCTTCCATAGAATCGAAAAAAGGGAAAATCAGAAATCATTTCGAATATACTCACTTGAGAACTCGTTGACTCCTGTCATATTTAACTATTTGATCTTTGATATGTATTTTATGACTGTTCGTTTGTCTAACAGCTAGTAGTACATGTTTATCCGCTGGTATCTAAAAATAAAAAAAATAGTACATATTATACAGATACTCTAAAAAGGGGTGTATTCTTAAAACTTACATATTCCAATAAAACATTTTCTTGTTATGTTCACTCGCATGCGTTATCAAACACACTTAGAGAACTTAGACTGAAGTGGTCTCGTATAAAGTTGTATCTTTTGTGTACCTTAGTATGTTCAATGCGGTACGTGCAAGTAGCGTTCCGTGGATACACGCCGGGAAAGTTGGGAGACTGAATGCGGCATGCTCTTAGATCGCAGTCGGTGAGAATGCGGTCGCAGTAAGTGCCAGGCACCCGTTCTCCCCGCCACGCGCCCACCGTAGCGTTTCCGTATCTCAGACGGGCCTCGCTCCGACGTAGAAACTTGTAAGCCAACTTGAAGTCGAAATTGTACCCGACTCCCTAAAAGCAAACGTCGTCAGTACCGATGTAATTATTTCTGACGCGACGTGATTACACGCGATAAACTTGAACTCGAGATGTGTTAGTTTGAACAGCGTAAATGTATTAAATTATACAAATATAAATTTAAGAGGATGGAAAAAAAAACACAGTCAATTTGATAACGACATAAGGGCACACCGTGTGATGTTAAATCAACTCCTTTAAATTTACTCTACTTCTCTTTTTCTGACCCTACTTAGTAAAGCAATGAGACTAGTAGCACATAGTTAGCAATTCGAACTGACGGTCACTAATCGGCTATCATAATGTTAGCCGATTACTAATCAGCTTTTTCTATTTTAGCTAAATAATATTAATCTTTTAATAAATCCGAATATATGTTTTTCGATTTTAATTACCTACACTAATAAGCCCTTTGTGTAGATTTGTATAGAATAGTTACAACGTTTACAGGTAATGGATACTCTTTTTTTTAAGTAAAATTTTACGCTTAAATAAACACGGACCATAAATAAACTTTGACGCATAACAAATTGTTGAAGCGAAATTATTGAGGCAGTGAAATTCTTATCGTAGTCTCTAGAGGGTGTCCGTAATCATCGTCTAATTAATTGATCGAAAGTTCAACCCTCGGTGCACATTATTCGACTGCTAACGCCAGATAAAGGAAGGGCAGCGAGGCGTTAAAAGCGGGACGATGTGAAATATTAGTTAAGTCACAGGCGCAAAGCCACACTTAGTTACAACACAGGAGAACATAAAGGGATCTTCGGCCGAACTTTCTTAATGAAGATAAATATCGTTGCTCATTTTTGGGATTAATGCTACCATGTATCAGATCTGTTAATTACTGTACTAAGGTGAAAGCTATTATTTTGTGGATTAACTGAATGGTATATCATTTTGTGATAAATACTACATCATTTAACGTTGATAATTACATTGGTTACTGACGCCTTTTATATAATATTTATACATATGTTATTGAATAAAAAATCAATACTTCATGATATAATATTACAATTATTACGGGTCGCATTAATGTAATCAATAACAACCAACTTTTAATACTTACAATACCATTTGATTTTATATAGAGTTACTTTTATGGTTTTACGACATGAAGGGTAAAACTTAACTTTCCTTTAAAGCAACTCGTCAACAAAAGTTCGTTTTATTCTTTGTCAAAGTATGAAATTATGGGTTTCATATAAAGGCAAGGGTAATTACAGTACACACGCCATGGCTAAATTAACATCGATGACTCATCCGTACTACGACGTGAAATAAATTCAAACACCATTACATGTTTACCTAATCGATAGAGTCATGTTCGACTGCCGGCTTCTTTTAACGCAAACAGATAATTTTAACTCTTATAACGATAAAAATATACTGCAATATCAATATCATCTATATATATAAAATAAAGTCGTGTTACTTACACTATTTATAACTCAAGAACGGCTGAATCGATTTGACTGAAAATTGGTGGGCAGGTAGCTTAGAACCAGGAAACGGACATAGGATAATTTTTACCCCGTTTTCTATTTTTTATTCCGCGCGGACGAAGTCGCGGGTAAAAGCTAGTCTTTTATAAAGCCTTAATTAAGTTTTGTACAATAACTACAATCGTAAAATATTGATTTTCCAGCCTTTCAAAGCACAAACACATAATTGCTCTTTTATGATCAAGATAGTTCCTTACTCGTCACTATTATTTAGGGAATTATGACGCAAATCAAAATTCTTGACCAACAAAAATACGTATTACCTGCTGACTTAATCTATCGAGTCGTAGGGTCATATTTATAGAATCTGATTCGCTAAAGTACACGGTGTATCCCCAGGCAGAACCGCACCATTGCCCAGTAGGGGGCGAGGGGCTTCGCTCCACGATCGTCATGTGACCGTCGGGACATCCGTCAGATGTGAACGACACGAATTTACCCACAGTGAACGTGTCGAAAGTTAACTGAAAATAATAAGATGTTTAAATAAATTCTTATTTATAAAGGCCAACATGGTCTGTTCAATCGATTCACGTATGTTGGCCATATGAAGGCAAAGTAGCAGCGAGTCCTGGTAAATGTTCACGATTGGCACGCAACACCAGATGAACCAAAAATGAACAATTACACTTTTCTGAAATGAAACAAGAAAAATCATGATATGACATTTGTAGCGAAATGACTTTAGCTACAAATATTTAGGTAACAAATAAGAAATAAATAAAACCCTTATGCTTGAAGAATAAATATATTTGTACCTCATACGTAGTCTGGTTAATTGCTGCAAAAAATTTGAAATTCGAGAATATACCAAGCCTCCGTAGTTGTTTTTTTTTAATTAAATAATCTACATTTAAGCAATTGTTTGCTTACTTGTATAATATCTCCATAATTTCCACCGGTTGCGGTGAAATTAAGGTTGCATATAAACGGCAGATGATCCTCTCTTGGCCTGCGCACTTCCAACTCGTACGTTCGACCTACATCCCCCATATAAGTCCTGTTACACGCTACAAAATAAAATACTAGTTACATTATTTTAGTTTACACATTAGTTTAGTATATAATTTAATTCTACAAGTTATTAAAATGTCTTTAAACATTAATGTCACGTATTAAGAAGGTTATGTTGAATTTATAAGTTTCATAAACACGCAATTCTGTTATTATCACGATACCAATTATTTTATTTCATAGGTTGAAAAAAAACATTAATAATGATTTTATCCGCTTATTTTACTACTATTGTAATAAAATACATTTTAATTAAGTTATGTTTCAAAGATATTATAAAAAAATGTTTAGTGTCAAATTGTTTTATTCAAATCATTTTCATAACATGCCAATTTACTTTCAAATGTTATTACGATATTATTTTTTAAATATATAAATGACTATATGTCGCCCGATCGTCCACACGGAATTAAAAAAAACTTCATTAGTAGGCCTATGTGTTCATCCAGACTATGCCATCTACATCTATGCCAAATTGAAATTCGTTGAACCGTTTTGGAGGTACCTTCTAACAAACATCCATCCATCTAAACATTGGCATTTATATTATAATATTAGTAAGATCTAAGTGATTCTTGTTAAAGAAAACCACCTGAAATACAGAATTCAATCCATTTTTAATTAAAACACCTTTGTTCGCTGCTTACAAATGCGGTTTGGAAACGGAGAAAATTTCGCACAAAAACAGGCAATTTCTTTCATTATGTTCTACGCGTTCTGACTCGAAACAAATGGACCATTTTAGCAGAGTAATGGCATACTTAGACACGCTTGTGTACGTGGTTATGTACTCGCCTGAGAGTAACAGTTGTTCGCGTTATTTCGTCATAATTTATTCGTGAGGCGGTCGGTGTTAGGTGCATACCATACACCAACTCGTTACGATGCAGTACATTATATCCTAGATCTTATATTTGTAAACAAATGTGTGTTTGGTAATTACTTTATTAAATACTACTTCTTAAATACTAATAAATACTAAAATTAATGTTTCTACTAAGATACTATCTTGAAATAACTTATATGTTTTCGTTTAATTTGTAGCATCTTCAAAAATTGTCTATACATCGAATGTAAATAAAACATTTATTAAATAACAAGGTCTTTGAATCATCATACATCACTGTGACGAAGAAACATTTAGGTGATACTTTTAATTAACCTCTAATATATATTGACATACTTACAGAGTTCGTTATCAACATAGAAAACTTACGAACGCAATTGCCCCCGCGTAAACTTTTAGGAACATGAATGTCGTAAATGAGCAATTTCCACGGTCCCCCGTGAAGTAACAAGTCTGCGTCAAGTCGACTCATTTCCCTTTATAACTTTTTGTGGTTACGTAACGTATTAACGAGGCTATTGGCATTTCCATGTCGGGGTTATTACGTAATCAAATCTATAGAGTCATATGAACCCAAAATCACAGTGTATAAAATTACTTTTCATCTTATTTTGATTGAAATCTAAGAAGACATGGAGCACTAGATAGCTAATAGAACTTTACGAATAACGCCAAGTTGAGAGGAACAACACATCAATAGAGTACTCACTTTACAGAATAACAATCCTTAGCTAAGTATTGTACATTTTATAGTCTATCTGCTCAGTAAATTATATATTTTTCAATTTTTAATCACTATTTACTACAAATAAAGTTACCACTTACGTGTACAGGCTTTTGGTTCATCGCTTTTATCACCGCAGTCATCTTCTCCATTACAATATTTGTCTAATGATATACATTGCCCTGTATCACAGAGCAATTCACTAGCTCTACAAGAATTCACAGCAGTACCTTTGTTAGTTGTTTTTACATTCTTCTCTGTGTTAACACTTACATCTGTTACGGATTCTGAAATCTCATCATTGACAAATTCATCGTTCAAATCCTGTGGACTGCACAGTTTTATTGATAATAACACAATCATGAACAAAAAAGTTCTTATGTCACTTCCGGCATTGAAGAATTTAGAACACATTTTATGCCGCTTTGTACTCTGTCACAACATTCTTTACCACACTGAAGTATGATTAACTGAAACAAAGAAAATTATAATTAACAAATTGTTACATTTAGGGAAAATCACGAAACATTTACTGAACTAAATTGAATTTTAAATTATCCAATAACATTAAAGCTAAGAATATGTTTATAGCCTTTTGTTATATTTAAATTTGAGTCTTAATTGATAAATCATACTTTTTTACTATAACAATGCTGTAAAGCTAAGTGGTGATTAATAAATCATAACGACTGAGAATTAATTAATTAATTAGAATTAAGAATTAATCTGAGACTCGGAAATGGAGATGACGGCAGACAGATTGATTTTGAGGACGGAAACCTGGTGCACCGACCCTACGTAAGTGGGACAAGGTCAAGGAGATGATGATGAACGACAAGAGATAGGAGATTAAGCATGGATTATTAAAAAATATAGTTGTAAGCTATTTGTACAATATTTTACGGAAATAAACTTTTTTAATAAAGCCATAAGACTGAAACAAACACTGTTAATATTTCACTTTTCAACGTTTCCTAACACCACAGTTACGTAAGATATCATACCAGCGGCTAGTTGCATACATTTGCAGTCGGTGTTACTTTCATACCTCATAACTCAGAGCGGTACTATTTCACGAGGCTATGGCGCACATTTCGCCGTAACATAAATCAGCAACGGTACTGCATATGCGAATATTAAATTTCTTTATCTAGGCACAATCTAACTAGTTACAGGTGCGCAGTATTATTTATGGTGTGCACACATGTCGACGGCACGGCGAGGGTTACTGAATGTATTGCCCTACTTACGGAGGGTCGATTGTGCTTTCGCACTTACCAAATGTGTACATCTGTTCATATCAACGTCTAACACATTCATGTTTTCGTTACATAAGAACTTTGATATTAAACTTTAAACCCTAACATGAATTGTTTTAACTGTTCTTTATGGTTTAAAAATATCTTTAGCCCGAACTTTATCGAGCATTTATGTTACGGACATTTATTTGGATTCCTTTTGAAATTTAAAAAAAATAAAACATACGTTTTTAAGTTAAAAGAATTAGGTGAGTAAATTCATCATCAGCTCACTATACGTCCCCACTGAGGGGCTCGGAGTCTACCCCAAGTTAGGGGTGACTAGGCTATAGTCAACCACGCTGGCTCAGTGCTTAGTTGACTTCACACATTTTGTTGTTTGCATCACGATGTTTTCCTTCACCGTAAGAACGTAGGATAAATGTACATACGTAAATCGAAAAACACATTGGTACATAGCAGGATTCAAACCCAGGACCTGCAGATTGCAAGTCAAGTGCTTAAGAACTGAGCCACCGACGCTCTAGCAAAATATAATTATTTATTATTCGGTGTCAAAAGATAGCCCATTTGTTAGAAAAAAAAATAACATACCTTGGCCACGATTTTTGATTACCGGTATAAATAATTTTACCATTCCACTATAAACTAAATGTGATTAACCTTTATTTTTCAGTGATTAAATAAAACATTTTAAAACTACAATGTTTGCATGCATGTAAAATTTGTGAATGTGAAAACTGGGCGCACAATTTTGTCGTGGCAATTCAGAAGTCACCGCAACTGTGACACAGCAACATGCAAATGACCGTAAAAGCGAATTTGTGTTTCCAAATGCGGAGTGCTTACAAAGGGTTTAAATTTGCAAATCCATCATACGAGCTACGCAAATAACGCCTAACATTTTAGAGTAATCAAATATTTTACACCAGCATAAAAGATAGTTTTTAGAAATACATCTACTGATTCTATGGCTTTTACAACACATAGAGCGTACTTTAAGTCTCAAATACCATCCATCTCTGATCGTTTATAGTAAGTTCATAACATATCTGTACTTATCCCAATCATTTGGGGTTAGCTTTCCTCTTTCTAACTGCTGAAGTACAAAATAGGTATATAATATGAAATAATATATAAATAATATGAATTGAAAATGAACCGAAAATATGTAAAAAAAAAAAAAAACCTTTCTTAAACTGAAATTTACGTAAAAAGATAAATCTAGGTTAATGTTCTCTTCGAATAAGCCAAGATAATTTGTTGGACAGTGACAAATTAATGACTAACAAAGCACTGATAATGATTCCAAACAAAAAGTCCCGGCTTAAAAATACTAAAGTGGGATAAATCCTTTTAAATAAATGATACCAAATTCAACGTCACTATGTTTCCTTAAACTCATAAAAAAATATATTGTGAATTGTAAAATTTCATTTATATTCCGATGATCACATTTTAAAATATACGGCATGAATATACGGAACAAAAGACTTCATTAGTTATTTAAAGTACTACAACTATTAATATTTGAGAACCCGCTATCTTCATCATCATCATCACTATACGTCTCACTGATGGGCTCGGAGCCTATCCTAAGTTAGGGGTGACTAGGCAATAATCAACCACGCTGGCTCAATGCGGGTTGGTTGACTTCACACATATCATTGAATTTCCTGTCAGATATAGGTATACAGGTTGCATCACGATGTTTTAAGAACGTCGGATAAATGCACATATGTAAATTAAAAATCGAAAATCACATTAATACATGGCGGGATTCGAATCCAGGACCGGCAAATTGCAAGTCAAGTGCTTAACCCCTGAGCCACCCACTATCTTACTAATATTATAAATGCGAATGTTTAGATGGATGGATGTGATGGATGTTTGTTACATCTCCAGAACGGCTCAACGGATCTCCATGTAATTTGGTTTCGTTATAGAACATACTCTGGAAGAACACAAAGGCTACTAATTAAGTTTTTTTTATTAATTCCGCGCGGACGAAGTCGCAGGCGACAGCTAGTTAATACATATGTTTAAAAAAGTTTTAATTTCTTATTAAATATTAACATAATAAACAACAAACTATGGTTGTATGTGTAATAGTCATTCAAAGAAAACAAAGGTTAAAAAAATACTTTATTCATGCAAATATCAACGTGCAATTGAATCACATAGGCACTTATAACCCTTCATGTCTCGTTGTTAATTGAGAGACGTATTGCAATTGGAAATAATAATTGATTCAATTATGATTATTAAATTTTAAAGGCAACTTTTGTATTCATTAATATTGGAATTTATAATTGGATGGATACGATATGGATAGTATTATTTAATTTGGATAGATGTAAAGATTGAAATGTGATTTGTCACGCGAATGCATTCTAATTGCGCTTGTCTCCGCGTTGTGTGACAAGATTGAGTGCAAACATCATCTATAAATGACCCTGACATATATAACTTTATTCATGACAAGCTGTTCGTAACGTGAGACAGACGTTGTATAGTTGAATTTGAGACTAATAGCGCTGTGATAATAACAATATAGACATACAGATAATGTCGTCACTTTAATGATTAAACAGCTCAAATATTATTAGGTAAATATTATTATAAATAAAGATATCTTTCACTTTTTGAATACTTTTTTTTTAAATTGAGGCAGACAAATGCGTTGAAATTTCAGTTTGAACCGTATTATTTAATTACCATTATTTCTAATGACAATTTCTTTTATTTTTATTGATAAAAAAACTTTTTAACAACATTATAATTCAAGGTAGTATCATTTTGGATCAAAAACATTCAATCGAATCTGTTAACTTTGTATATACTCGTAGGTATATTTGAAATGTACAGTAGTAAGAAACTGAACCGTGTATTGCGTAATAAAAATTTGGAACACTTGTGACTGATTGATAATCAATACGCTGCCGCCGCGCCAATAAATTAATCTGTAAAGTTTCTTGACGAATAATATCTTTATTCATGAATGAAAAGAAAATAATAGAAATGCGTCCAAATATAACTGCATTATTTTAATCTCAACGAAAACATATTTGGCATAGTCTCAAGACTTTCAATAATGTAAATTTTATTTTTACATTTACAGTTTTTATTTCATTGCTTTTATGTTTTTGTATATTATCACTGTTGCTAGCTTTATTTTTCATTGAAAAATAAAAGTCTCGGGGATGATTAATAAAAAATGTATTTGTGGAAATCTGGCTTCCCCAAAGTCTTTGGATACATAAAAATGGCCTGCAATTGAATAATTATATTTTCTTGGTATCTCCAATCACGTTTATTTAAAGCCTTCGCAGAATTATATTTTGTTATAAATTATTTTAGAAATGTTTGATAACTTCAACACAGTTGAAATATTATATTAATCCTTTTAATTAGTTAGGTTGTGCCAAATAGATATTGAGACAATCCCGTCGAAAAGACGGTTCTTGCTATCCTACGTCTCCTTATCTCGGCCAACGTAATTAATTACGTCCTCCATTCAGTCTGGTAGGACGAACTATCCGAGCTTGTTAATGCGAAACATTATTCAAAGGCAACCGCAGATGAGACTTGAGCCTTGAAATAAAATGTATTTGATTAATTTTTCCTTTACGCGCTTTAATTTTACGTATCTTATTCTTCATGTGATTTAAGACATGCGATGGATTTTTGCATTATTTGTAAAAGTAATTAAATTTTATTCCATTACAATTCCTTGATAGTAAGAGTAAAATAAATTAATAGATAAATTGAATTTTAATATAACATATGAACACGTTTTATATAAATCTCATATTAAATTATTTAACACATCACGTGAATGCCGAAATGCAAAACGTATCCAATCTTTCAAAGAATAACGAACCGCAAATAGCGTTAAATGTAAATGCATTTTTCGTATAATAGCAGTGTCGATGAATACATAAATGATGAATGAATATAAAGTATCTGTCCCAACAGCGATGGAAATTGTAACAAAAAAAAAACGAATTCATCATGCTATATCATCTCTGTATAGACTCTCATTAGTAAATAAACGATCAAAGAAAAGGAACGAATTGTCGAAATAGCTTTGGTTTGTGGTCACAATTTTCTCCAACAAACAAAATATGTTGAACGCGCTTCAGTTGGTACAAGCAGTATTGTATTTTGTCGGGACCATCATTGTGTTTTCGAGCATTTGTTTCCTTGCGAAATGGCAGTTAGGAATATTTATTGAATGAACTTGTGGCGTGGTCTCTCTTTTTAGTCAATTGTAGCCATTTTTGTATCGCTGTCTTATGATCCGAGCTAGTATATCGAGCGTAATAAAAGTTTCGATGGCAATATCAATCCCCTTTAATGCCGCGGCCATATATTTGATTTTCTACTCAATAACAAGTTTCGTAACTGAACGGAACACATTTTCGTTGTTATTGTTTTAATCGAAACTATAAATCCAGTACATTTTTAATATCGTTTCGCTTTATAGTAGTACTAGCTGTCGCCCGCGACTTCGTGCGAGCGGAATTAAAAAAAACATAATAAATAGCCCATGTGTTCTTCTAGACAATGACCGACATCTATGCCAAATTTCATCGAGATCCGTTGAGCCGTTCTGGAGATACCTTCAAACAAACATACATCCAACCATCCAAACATTTGTATTTACAATATTAGTAACATTATAGATGAAGTTAATATTTAATTGTTCCAAACCTGGAATCAAGATAAGACTAATCTCTTTTCTGTCTGTGCCTTTGACGAATTATACCATGTTCATAAAATTTTCCCTGAAATGAAATGAAAGAAAAATCATTGTAAGCTTGAAAAAGCTAGTATCATCTAAGTTTTTATTGCGTCGTTTACAAAGGAAATTTAATTGTTATCATACAATACCCAATACATTGTTGGAAATTATTTTAAATTGATCCTGAGCTTAATTTCAAATTAAACTAAAACCCACCACGGATGAAAACCAACGCGAAGGGTAACTCAGTTGCAAATTTCAGTAATCTACTAATGCCATTATGAATAGCATTAATAATTTACACATTTATTATTGAAATAGCCGGAATAAACGGAACAAGCCATCAATTCCACAATAACTTATATAGGCCACTCCGCAGGTATTAAATTCGGAAAGGGCCCGTAATGGAAAGGAACGGCCCTATTATACGTAGCTTTATATCTACATCGAGGCCCTTTGTCGGCCAGAAATCTCGACGCGCTTAATGGTTCCCACATGGGTCTTTTCCTTTAAGAATACATATGATATCACAAAATGTTTTCCTAAAACGGCTCTCCCATTTCATACTATTGACATACATAATGTTTCCTTAAGCTACAGAAGCGAGCCCCAACCCAGAGATACCCGAGGGAGGCTTCCGTAAAACAAAAGCGTGAAAGCACGAGATGATTAGAAGCGATACACACGGACTTATGAAAGACGAGGCTATAAAGTGCCTTTACGCCAAAGTGTTCTTTTGAATAGTTCTCCTGATTTAGATAAAACAAATACATTTTTTACTGCAATAAGAAATAAACGATTTATTTTTAAGTAATATTACAACTATATTTTCCACTGTTCACAAGTTTTTGGAATCAAACGTAGTTTTATGTTTGAAAGTAGAATAAAAAAATAATCTGCTGAAATTATCAGGAACGATTTAATTTATAAGACTTACAGCCACACTTAGAATCTAGTTTAATTATCATGAAGTGTAGCGCTTACTTTAGATTCAGTATAAAAAATCTAAAGGACTGATTAAAACCATTAAAATATTAGTAACAATTAAACTTGTAAAATTAAAAATTGTTTCTTTCCCATTTAAATTCTAACACAACATGTACAGTCGAGGACGTTTATTTCTCACACATTTACCAGTAATTTTGACGCTTACTATACTGCTAGCTAGAAAAAATGTCTTAGCAACATACATTTGCATATACATAGATATACATATATGTGATCATTATAGCTCTTAGTAACGGTTTGCTGTACTATGGGACCCTAAATGGGAAACGATTTAAATTCTTTTACTATATTCATCTGAGTTCTGTGTAGACTAAAGGTTTTATTTTAATTAACTTGTTATATTTAGCAGTCCGTACACTAAGTGATGTTGTAAAAACAGACCGTTACGTCAGCTTGCTAATCCAGGACGCGGAGCCATTTGAAACACCCTTTATTCATTTGCATAAGCTCTATCTGCTGTTACAAGATGCCATGTGGGCTTAACAAGTCGTTTCCATAAATCTATTTATATTTTTTGTATGTTTTGATTACCTTTTTCCTTGTTGAATAATGAAATAGTAATTAAAACGACGAAAGCTGAAACTTATCTATAAATTTTGTCATTTTTTATTCTTCATTAAATTGATGTGGACTATGTTAAATTAATTAATTTTATAAAAAACTATTTACGAAATTTCCGTTTTAGTTCTGAATGGAATACCTAATCAATAAGGTAATAAACACGATTTAAATTGTTTTCTGAATAAAAATTAGTAAATTGTACATAAAATCTATCGCAATTGTATATAACATCTCAGCTTAATTGAAAAAAGAAAAAAATTAAGCGGTTCCAACAACATAAAGGTAACTTAATAACCTTAAAGTATGCGATACCGGCTTTTTGTACTTCAAAACTTAATCCTAACTTAGGCGCAATAAACTATGATTATCAAGCTCACACATTCTTATTTGAGCAATATTCGTAAAGCCTTGGATAGATCCCCGCGTGTTGTAACTAGTAACAGACGGTTAACATAATCCTGCCTAAGCTAGCACGAAGTGAGTGGTTCTAATACAGTCACTATTTCAAGTGCATAATTGCTTGGCGAGCGAACAGTGGCCCAAATTAAGCCCAGCCGCGATAACTCTATATGAAAACCTCTTTTATGTTTACTATAAATTGTTCGTTGGTTTATTATAAACAAATTTACTTTTAAAATGTATGTCTAAATGATAAGCTGCAATATGTACACAGTCTGTCAAAGTTTCTATGACTTTATTAGTCTGGTTATGATTCGTATAAAAATTATAAACTAGTAAAAATTGGGTAAACAGATTAATTTCGTTTTAATTTGTGTTTGCACAAGTGGGTACTTTGAAAACCTGCGTTGGATTGCACGAGGCCGTCATCTTTACAGCCGAAACCCGCAACTGCTCACAGTTGCCTACCGTCCCTAATAAAGTTCGGACGATTTTGGATTACCGTACAAAATCGCTTTGATTAATTCATCTAGCGGCTCTAAAGTAACGACGTTACTAAAATCTTTATTAATTACGAAGCTACCACACCATGGGATGTTGCGCAAAATCGTTCGCGCGGAACCGTCTTAAATTTTCGGAGTGTATAGAAACCTGCAAACGATGAACTGAACATCGAGGTGGTAAGTCATCTGCATTATTAGTCATTTGTATTTATTATGCAACAAGTATTTGTTATATATAGTGTGTAGTATATAAAAAAATGAAATATAAATATTCTTTCACATCTCTCAAAAATAACAGTATATCGCCAAAGGGTACATTTAAAATTCAAATAAACTTTTAACTCGTCCCCCCCAAATTCATATCGTTTGATTACTGTTTTGATTACAAAGGGGCCGGCCTATTCGTTGTTTTAGGGTTGCAGACAGAGCGTCGATAGGGATCGCCAGTGGATAGCTATCTTTCCACACATTTTGTTATCAATAGCTGTTTGAACCTCCCTCTGCATTCCAAATTGATATTACTTTCTAAGCGAATTGTAATGCGATGCTTTAAAAGATAAAACTCACTTTAAAACTCTATACAAAAAACATATTAGTTGCCACCTTTAATAGATTTCTCAATAGATTTGTACACATCTTAAAACAGATTGTGCGAAAAATTCTGTACAATTATATTGAGAAGGATGGAGGACGTCTTTGACTTTTGAGTTATTAAATAAAAAAAACATCTGTAGTATAATGAAGCTGCCAAAGTTCCTTGTGCATAAACAGGAGGACTAGAAAGTAGACCGTGCCTAAAATTATCTTATTAATCAAATATAGCGAAATAGTATCATCAAAATGTTTAGTTTAATTATAATTTGTGGACATGTATTCGTAGTATGAACCCGATAATATCAACCGTCCCAATTAATTTGTTCGTTCAATTGATGTTTCAGTTTATACATTGTATATTTTAGAATTACACGTCATAATTACGGTTTAAAGCAATTGCCGGCAATAATCATAAATCCGTATGCAAATCTCATATGGAAATAGCTTAATTGTCCGCCAGATGAACTTTTGGACGTAATAGGTACTTAATTTTATCTTTAGTACTTTTCGAGTACATTATTCGAGTGAAATGCAAGCGAGGTTCATAACGATCCTAGAAGGACATTAATATGAATGTATAAGTGGCGTTCATTAAATTAATGATGTAAAGTTTTGCTTTAATGTTGCATATAGCCTTAAAAGTTTACGTATATAAAATAGTTTTATTAAATAACTACTCGGTTTTAACATTTTTTTAAAAGTACTAGTTGACGCCCGCGACTCCGTTTGCGCGATATTAAAAAAAAACTTAATTAACTAACCTATGTGTTCTTCCAAACTATGTTCTACATCTGTGCCTAATTTCAACTAGATCCGTTGAGCCGTTCCGAAGATACCTTCAAATATCCATCCATCCATCCATCCATCTAAATATTCGCATTTATAATATCAGTAAAATATACATACCACGAAGAGGTAATCTGATAGATCTTCTGAATACTTAAGGCGTAAACAGAAAACTTATCGTTGAAAAACATTTGATTCTAATTTTAGTTTTGCTGAATAAAAATGTTTAAGCACGGAATCGCATTATTTTATTTTAAGCAAAAATAGATACGGACCTATATCTCATTTCATATGTAAACATTAATTATCCTCGTTTATGGAAATTGCAAAATATTTGTAGTATAATATAATTTTACTTGTCAACACAACTACTGCTACACCTACTTTAAACTCATATAAATTTTTTGATATATAAATGTTACATCTTGCATGTTAAAAAAAAATTAAATTCACTATAGTCTTACGGTAAATATTATATCTAGAAATCTTTTGCAACGTAAATATGAAAAGGAAACTAAAAAATTCTCTAACATAGAAATGCATTAATATCTTTTAATTTTTCTCTTTATTTTCATGTAAAAATAAAAATGTACCGTAAAAATAAATAAACGTTAAAATAAAATTCTATGCATTCATTCGAACGTTAAAGCCCGCATAACTTTCCGTTTTTTGTTGTTGAATTTGACGTGCAAACTGTTTTCAACGTGGTTGTAACAACGAGAAAGCTCGCATAAAACATACAAAAGAATGAATCTCATCTAGTCACGCAACACAGCGACATCTGGAATATAATAACCGCAGGAAGAACAAATGAAAAAGTGATTTCAAATCATCTCGTGCAAGCTTCGCAAATGATACTGGAACGTAATAAATGTTGTGACATTTATGATGTGGAATATGACAGTTGAAGGAACAATAATATTCTTTTTTTCCGCTGGAGGTGAGGGTTATGTACGTATGTTATTTATGTAGATAATATGACTTCCGGTAGCGATTTCACCTATTTTGAAGAATAAGATATTACTCTACTTTGTGCGTCTAACTTTTTTTTTTTAATTTGGCACTTCACATGTGTAACGTAGCCTGGTTTCAAATAAGCTCTGTTTTAAATCTGCATATTAATAAAATTGTAATGTCTGCATGTAATTTCGGGTAAAAAGAAAAAAATAAGATTTCGTTCACATTTGCGTAGCGAAACGAAAAACCTTTTTTTTTTATTTTTACCTGTCTGTCTGCAAGTCTGTTTGAAAGGCCGCGTTTGTTCTGGCTAAACTCCGGAAGTGACGGACCGATTTTGACGGAAAGGTGATGACGAACGTGGGAATATATACTAAGCTAGATATTTTTTTAAAATTATACTTTGCTGACGAAGTCGCGGGCGACCGCTAGTTAAAATAAATTCTCCACTTTTATATATATTTTTTAAATCTTATGTCTATTTTTCATAGAAAAGACAAGTTAATATGTAAAACTCCAACACTGAATTCAATTTCCTGGAAAATATTTGCCCAAAGTGTAGTAAGGAAGACGCGGCCATGATCACATTCTCAAGGCGGTAGCTTATGAGCTTTATTGTGTTATGTTACATTCGCGCTACAGTATCATACAGTACTTGCAGTTTATTTAAACTTGGAAATATGAAATTGAATCTATGTCAAACGGTAATGTTTCTTAAACCAGTGTAAACTTCGTGCATTGATCACAGATTAAGCACTGTTCGAGTTAATTTTGACGTTTTGAATTTGATATGACCTAACTTTGATAAGACGCTACCTTCCCAATAAGTACTGGTGAGTCTTAAAATTAAAATTATACAGCTAATCATAATATTCAAATAAGAAAATTTTATTCGAAACATAAAACAATTTTAGAACATGCAAAGTGACAGAAACAATTAGTTATGTAAATGACTCGTAGCTACGCAACCTTAAAAAGGAATACATAAAAGTGCTTAAAATTAACATAGCAAATATTTGAATAGGCTACGCATTTAATATTCCAACGTCGACATAAACTCTTTTTCATGTAACGTTACCTTTGCATACGGCAAGCTCTATGACATTTCTCTCCACAATAGATGTACGCTTGCGGCATCAAACAATGACTCTAGTCAATTGCGGTATCGCTCGTTTCTATAAACAAACGACCCGTGCAACAGCAGAACTGATTCAAGTGTTCTAAGCAAATATACATGCAATTGAAAAAAGGATTTACCATATTCTATGTTTGTGAAAATCACGCAATAAAATTATATCGTACGTATCGTAGACGGTGCTACGACCGTAGCAGTTATTGTAGCTCTATCTAAAGCGCTACGTCGAATATTGTTTCGAATCATTTTTTAACATTCAATTAAATTCAAAATTATTTTAAGCAGTGCTTATTTCGTTCATTTATGTTTCAGAAATAATAGTTTTATATAATAAAATACGAAAAAGACTCGTTTCTTGGAATATTATAAAAAGGAATATTTAATTTTTTTAAATTATGCATTCCTGAAAATTATGAAGTTCAGAATCGATATTTAAGAGTTCTGTTCAATAAATATCTGTCCCGTCAGTGAAAAGGATCAATCATATAAACAAATATAATAGATTATTCACAAGTCTTTTATATTTATTTGTTATCACTCGAATTAATCACTAATAGTTATTTGTAAGAGCTGGAAAAAAATTGCATTAGTTATAAATTTGTTTAAATTTAAATAAGTCATTAACAAAAATTAATAAGTTAAAAATAAAGATAAAACATAATATAAATAAGTATATAATATATAGGAAAAAATAAGTGCAAAATTAAGAAATACGATGATACATCAACAGATAATTAAAAATATAATTTTCAAAAGCCTCAAATTTATTTAGATGATCTTACCTATGGCGTTACTGAAGATATCTTAAACCAAATTCCAAACTATGGCACTTTTGAGCAGAAGTTGACCAGTCCGTTTATTAACCCACAATCACTTAAAAAGTCATTAGAATTGTTGTTAAAAATTGTCAATAATATATTGTTATTACACAATACAATAAATAACGTTATTTTTCATAACACTAATAAACGATCGTGTCTTTTCGGCAATAATTTTTTCAAGTTCGAATTATGTAAACGCACTAAAATATTTGTTTGCAGACAAAGAAGTCCTTACCAATATCTCAATGCTCCTTAGTCACTATCTTTTATTCACTTAAAAAAATACAGTTCAATCCATCGGCGTTGCTATTGTCCGAAAATATGGGCAAGGGCACATGGAGTCGTTCCCTATAACACAAACATGTCGTATTACCGCTGCGATCAGTTCGCTACTGGAGGGGGCTAGCGGTCCCGGACTGCGCACCCACACAACGACGCGAGCCATCCGTATACGACAAATTGCGCCCACAAGCGCACTCCTTACAAGAGAGCTACGAGAGGAAGCGGGAAAGTAACATTTTTGGGCTTGTAAATGACGTGCACATTAATGGTGATTCACTCACACAGTTAAACGAATGCCGACGCACAAGTATGCCTGTTCTCGTACACAGAGAAAACGATTTAAACTTGTAATCCCTAACGATAATTTGAATTTAAGGGATTTGCTTTATTTCAAAATAGTAACAGATTTTTGAAGACAAAACTTACCTCTTTTTTTGTAATCAGTACCTATACCTTTAAACATAATATCACAGTTACAATAACTTTTCAGAAGTTGATATTCTATATATATTAAATATTAACATGGATTTTTTCATTACAATCCGAATTAGTCTGCCGTTACATGCCTTCCACTTTCAGAAAGGTTGTTAAAGCTACATGTAAGATTATGTCTGGAACATAGTAATTAAGATACTAGTAAATAAAAAAGAAGCTTTGTAGTGTCTGACTTATTTGAAAAGGATTATTAGAAATGGGATTTGATGCTCTATGTTTGAAGGTCGGCGTTGAAAATAGGTTCCTACTGAATTGTCTTAGAAAAAAAGAACGGAGCAAAATGTAGAACATTTCTCAAAAATCGTTATTACGTAATATCCAATCAGTCACGTCTCAGACTTTCTTAACAGACATACAACATTATCAAAGTTCGCCTTTAGAAAATTTGAGACATCAAAGTTGACTAGGAAGTTTCGTCAAAGATGTCGCAATTAATTTTCAATAAATTTTATCTTGTTAGCTCTCGAAAATTAGGGAGAATCCAAAGAACTTTAATCAAAAGATTAAAAAAAAAACTTTTTTCATTTGTATCGCGCGGTGTTGATAGTCATTTTATTACATTAAAATTGTAATTATATTCTAAGCTCTTTGTCTATTATATTCATGGAGATGATGTTGATGACATGTAAAGGAAAATATTAATATATTAATATAGCATAGTTGGTATATTTTATTGATGAGACGCTTCTATTGATCTCGAATATCTATATTTTGGACATTATTTTAAATAATCTTCTAAAATTATTATAGACAAATTAAAGGTAGATTATACGTTCATAGGAAAATATTAAAGGCGTAAAAGAATACTAGACTTTGAAATAACAAAATAAAAAACTTACTCGAAGCCATTTCTTTTTCTTAGTAAACCTTGAAAGGTTTTCTCAAGTTTGCATTATATATTTGCAAATATTTTATGATATTTCTTTTACCATTATGTATTTCAAAATAGTTTGATATTCTTTTGAAATCATAGGTTACGTTTTCAATATATTTCAATAGTGATTTTATATTGCAAATAGGCGTAAAAAGTAAAAACCTGATAGTTAACGTGTATAAAGTTCATAAGAGTAAGGATTCTTACCATGATGAGTCTTTTTCAGATCCTGATATTTCGGCACAGTTGCATGCCCCATAATCACGGGCCGACCCGAATCCTTTCTCTTACAAAACATATATTTAAAAAAAAACACAAGAAATAAAAAAGCACTTAATTCTATGAAGTCACCATTTCGAAAGAAATACATTATTTTAGAGATCGGAATAAAATAGCCGGAGTCCACATTGTACTTACTCTGTTTTGTAATCGGATCGGGCATTAGAGAGCGATCATTCTCTGGCCATCGCACTTACCGGCCGATTCGGCGCTTTTCACAAAAGGCAACGACCGGAAAAGCAATGTGAAAAACTATTAAGACAGTACGCGCAAAGTAAGCGTCCCCGTTTCCAAATATATTAAAGACTTCATATATTTTCGCACTTAACTTCTTATCATTACATAGTATTTTTGATAAAACATGAAAACAATGTAGACAATATTTGTAAAAAAAAGAAACGTTTCATTAACTACCTAAGTGGCATGACTGAAAACGCACATCTCGTCACAATCTCTACACAATGAGCTAAATTTTCAAGCATGACTATATTATAAAGATAATGTGTTGAAACTTACGGTGCTACCTAAATTAAAATAGGACATCCGAGTTCCATCCGGGGAATGAGAACTGGCTTTTATGACTATTAAAATTAACGGATTTTCGTAAATCTAATCGTAGTATGGATTGAAAAGAAATTGGTTTACTTCACCATTAATTATTTACTATTAATGTTCTGTTAAAAATAATGAAAACAGAAAAATTTGAAGTCAAAAGAGAAATGAGCACTTGCGAAGCGGAAAGACAGCGATGGCCGGACCTTTTGGAGTTGGCTTAAGATATTGCGGCTATAGGAGAGCCCTTTGAGACTTTCTGCTGTCGGAAATTGAATTTAATCGCATTTTCTTCTTTACTAAGCGACCGTCTGTACGGGGGCATTTGAGTTTGTGACCGGACTTTCTTCGCGAATACGCCATTGGACAGTATAACGACTATTGATTTTATTTCAAGTAAAACAAAGGAATCGCTTGTTTGTTGTTTCATTTACGAACTTTATTTTAATTTTTTATTATTATACTCATATTATCAAACCCTCATTAACTGAAATTTTGAATACTAAAGTATGGTTAATCCGTAGATACCTATTCTATAATTAATAGTAAAATCTTAATGAAGCTTTAAATATATACATACTAGATCTATAATTATTTACTGACTACTTACAATTAATAATAATGAACTCACTATTATATACCTTGATCTTAATCCGTTTTAATAATATCATAGATTACTTTATAAACCAAAATCATCTCAGTTTATTGAAAGTAGCGAGGAGTACTATGTTGCCAAGAGGTCGTTAGCAATTATCGTAAAAGTAAACTTACTGGAAAAATGCCTCCTCTATTATTGTTCCCATTGTATTCCTGTATTTTGTACATAATGGAGTTGTATTTATAAAACTAAAAAGCTTCAGTATTGCGGAAAACATTTTTTTAGTACAAACCAAAGCGACAAATAATGTTCAATGTAGTTATATATCTTTAAAGATAGTAAAAGAAAATATACTTTTCTGAATTCAATTGAATCCGTACTGCCGAGTTTTTCTTTGAATTTTTTTGTGCCCAGTTCAAAGCTTCAGCATAAATTATTGTGAATAAAGGCAATTTGCATTCGAGTCAGAGTGTTTGCAGTGACGCTTTACAGATTAAGTACTCTTAAATAGCGACTCCCGGTCGCAAGTTATCGGTTAGCCAACTGCAGGGAAACTTTACCCTCCCCGTTTCTTGCGAAACATAATAAATCTTTCCCACTGTCATTGATATTTAGCTCGCACGAGGGATGCGCGACAAAGGAGTATTCAATAAATCATGAACAAGTGTTTGGTTTAATAATACCTTGGTAAATTCTTGTTTCCGAACATTCCGAAATTTTGGTATTTTACTACCAACGGAAACGATATAACAATATGTTTAAAATATAAAATCTATATCTATATATATAAAAGAAAGTCGTGTTAGTTACACCATTTATAACTCATGAACGGCTGAATCGATTTGACTGAAAATTGGTGGGCAGGTAGCTTAGAACCAGGAAACAGACATAGGATAATTTTTACCCCGTTTTCTATTTTATTCCGCGCGGACGGAGTCGCGGGTAAAAGCTAGTAATATATAAAACAAATGTGAAAATAAAAAAGTATGGCCAGAATGTACTTATGTATAAGTTTGGTAATCAATCTAAAAACCTAACAGACTTTAGCTGTTGACTCATAAATGTCAAACAAATCAGACGTACCATATAATAATTACTAAGTTTAGTCAAAAAAAGGAATATTTTACGAATGACATTCTATTAAGAAAATAATTTTGAATTCTAAGACCACAATATTTGTAATATTAAATTACTGTTTCGAGCTTTGTTGTTCGAGTTGATTCAAAATACTTGATTTCTGAGAAACGTGATTTGAAATCAAATTATGAATAATAATTTGTAAGCAACTTTTATGACATCCTTTCTTGTACCTTGAAATTTATTTTGCTTAGAGATTAAAATAGAAGTTATGTTATTTTTCTACAGCTACTGGGGTTATTTTTAAGAGGTACACAATGACATCTAAATTTAAAGTTTTGTTTTTCGATTTGAATGTATTAAAATTTAATGCAACATCCGGAATACAGTTATCGAAACTAAGGGAATAAAACAAAAAAAAAAACAATACATACCGGTTATCAAATAGCATCATGTTTGTAAGTTACTTTATTACCGTTGTATATAATTAAAGAGATTTATATATCTTTAATAGGCATGCTCAGAAACCAGTAGAAGATATTTTCTTTAATCTAGAAACATCAGCTGTATGAGTGTATATATTTAGTTAGAACGGTACGATCTATATATGTACGGGTACATCGGTAAACATTATTCTTCGATCTGTTTCCAGATCACGTCTCACAACACTTGCAGCCCTGTTCGACCAATCGCCGACAATGTTTAAGACGGGAATACGTTAAAGTGTGAATACCCGCTTACTCTTATAAAATATTTAACTACGTACTGCACTAGTTCACTACATAAATACAAAAACTCCGTTTGTGTTTCAAGATGATTCATTATATATTTTACAAATTTTGTAAAGTATCTCAAATCTTTACTGTTTAAATAAATTGATATGAAATAAACTTCAGGTTACGAAGATAAATTGTGGATATTTTAGTATTTTTTTATATTCAAATATTGTGTTTCTTTTCTCTCTTTACTCTCTTACTTACTCATAACAATTCATTTTTTCATATGTAAGCATTAATAAAAGACCAAGCTACAGACAGAGTGGCTATCTAAACTTTTGTATAAACTTGAATCGCAAACTTTTCTCTCTACTTTACTCTGCAGCATTTTTCCAAGAAACTGATGTTTCGCTATAAATACAAAAAGTAAAAAGATTCTTTATTTATTATAGAATTTATGTAAATGTATACTTTAACCGCAAACTTCTGTTCAATAGAACATACTCAGAGGAATAAGCCATTATATAATGTAATGAAGTAGAGAGGGCTATGTGGACCACTCAGAGTAACAGGATGGAAAAATTGATATGGTAAAAGAAACAAACATTTTAAGCGTTGCATTTTAAATATTCAATGTTTTAAACACGTTGCATTTAACTTTCCAACTAGTAAATAAGCTATGAATTTTCCGGCGCCCGCAATAATTTATTCGCCAATATGCGGCTAGTTTTCTCGGCTGAAAGCCAAATTAAAAAATCAAGCCCACACAAGTCGTATTTTATCAAAATGCCTTTATACAATATAGCTGTATAAATACCGAATCTATATATTATATTGATCATTACCCCCAAATTGTATGTTTAAAATACAATCGGAGATTTATATATTAAGTAAATAAAATGATGAAAGGGTCATTTTATATTCTATCCAAAATCTCCCAGACACTTTACTTACATATTTTTTATTTTCAGTTTTCCCATGAAAGTCGTTATTAAATTAACTATTTTGGGCTTTTTAGTAATGCATTCTAGTAGGCTTAATTCAAATAATTAAGTAAAATTTTAAACATTTCGTAAACATTTCTAATCCTGGGTTTCTAAGACCAAACTCCTCGTTTCAAACAAATTGGTTAAAGATAATGGCAGGGTTGACGATATTCTTTTTTTTTATTTTGGTCTCAGAAACCAACGGTAAGCCTATTTGACCAAATTGCTTACATAAAGATAGCTAATCGAAAATTGTAACACTAAGCACCCGAGCAGATGTGAACAAAGATGAAAAAAGTTTCAGAATCGGGAATAGGAGATGATTACTGTACAAAGAATGAAGTTTCGTCGTTTTTATGAAGTTGCCTTTGTACTGATTCCGAATGTTTCCCCTCGCAAAAGAAAGTTTAACCGGGATTTCGTATACTTTCTCTAAAGTTTCATTTTCGCCTAATCCAGTAATATTTTTTTCATCCCTTCGAAATTCAAATTGTTTTATTCAATTTAATTTTTTCATTAAAAGTACACAAAAGAGTTTCGTTGTAATTACTTGTTACTGGTTTTTCTAATTATTTTTTTCTTCTTTATTTAATTTTATATTATTAAATGATCCACGATACAATATTACACAATATTTATTTAAATGTAACATCAATAATAATATAAATACAATATCTGAACCTTATTTTATCACAGGAAGCAAAGAGAAATCATTTCACACGTATTAAAAGACCGGTTATGTGGATCACAAACACGAGACACCGTGGTTTTTGCGGTTGTTTTTTGTCACCAGATAATTTTGCACCTTACAGTGAAGTTAGCTGCACAAGTAAATATAAATTTTCTACAGGCGAAAAAAAAGTACAAAAACATTATTATCCCAGTATGCTACTTACAAAAACTTATTAAGATAAATTTATCAGAATGCTTAAAGGTCTTAAAGTAGGTTTAATGAAGGCCAAAAATACAGTTGTCCATCAAGTAAAAAGCTACAGTTAAGAAAAGCTGACATGAATAAGGCCTATTAATCCGCCAAGATGATAGAATTTGAATATTCATGAGACGGTAATGTTCTTAAGTGGCCTTACAAGGTAAAATTAATTTAAAGTAGGTATTTATGAAACGAAATGCTAATAAAATCTTTCCCTATTTTAAGTAACGGAACTTTGTCCTTAAGATTACATCTTAATTCTCATGTTAATCATTTCAAAATGTACTGTATTTATTAATTTGACGTATTATAATATTTAGTCCTTATATGCCTATGTTTATATTAAACTAGCTGTCGCCCGCGACTCCGTCTACGCGCAGTTAAAAAAAACTTAATAGGGGTATGAAAAGTAGATAGTAGCCGATTTTCAGACATACTGAATATGCATATAAAATTTGGTAAAAATCGGTAAAGCCGTTTCGGAGGAGTACGGTAACTAACATTGTGACATGGAAATTTTATATATAAGACTAGCTGTCGCCCGCGACTCGGTCCGCGCGCAGTTAAAAAAACTAAATGGGGGGGGGGGGTTATGAAAAATAGATGTTGGCCGATTCTCAGACCTACTGAATATGCTCACAAAATTTCATGAAAATCGGTCAAGCCGTTTCGGAGGAGTTCAAGTTCGAACCCCGTGACACGAGAATTTTATATATAAGATAAGAGATTAACGTTTAAATAGCATGATTTACTTCATAGAAAAAGTGTTGCTTGCAGTTTAGAACTCGTTAAGTTTACAACAGAAATATGTTGAAAAAAAGGTGTAAAAATTTATGAAATTTTTGTATTTTTCATTATTTCTTAATTAAAATGGTATGCATATTTTGTTTTTTAACAATTAATAATTATTTTCCGCTATAGAGATAAATATTTTTACGAAATAATTTTAAAACCATCATCTGAAAGTTATTCTTTTTAAACGTTAAAACCGTGCACTGCAATTATGTCTATTAATTTGTCCATTGAGGTGAGTTTGATAAATGCCAGCTTAATAAAAGTGGGGGTGAAGGGGTTGGTCGGCAGAGGGGGTAGCTGTGGAGAGCGACGGGTGGGCGCTGTCAAATTTCATGCACTAAAGCTCCGGCAATGATCTTTCATTCTGCCCGGTAGCCGGACAAGTACAGTCACAGACATAAAACTAAAGTTGTACTTTATTACATAATCATTATTATATTAATAAGCAAGATAAAAATTTGATAATATTATATAAGAGAATAAAAGAAAATAACCTTCAAACAAGTGTAACCAAATCAAATTAAAGTTAAATCAAAATCAAATAAAATTAAAAAAAATAAAGTAAACAGCTCCGAATAAAATGCCCTACACTGTGTGTTTCAGCTTACTTTTCACTAATATTATAAACGAGAAGGTTTAGATTTAGATGTAAGGATGGATGTTTGTAACACCTAAACATATAGTCTACTAATTTTTTTTTAATCTGACGGACGGAATAGCAACTGACAGCTAGTTTGAGACAAAATACAATTACAACGTAGACAAATTTTAAAAGATAATAACAATATGGAAGTTTTTTTTTTTTTTCAAATAATCCTATTCATGTATACTAAAAAGAATAAAGCTAAGAACATCTATACATGAGCGTTCAATTATTTGGACTATTTAAAAGAAAAACACTTCTGTTCACCACTGTATATTGTGCATTTCGTAACATATACCGAGGCCATTGGTGCGTTGTCCGTTTTATCTTCACCATACACTTCCTGATAAGAAGCTTACCAGGCAAACATAATAAGGGTCGACATGTCATACGTGTGCAAATGATATGAAACCTTTGCCCCTTTTAACAAGAACTTATTTGAAATAACAGCTTGGCTACTGAAACGAGTCACCTGGGCAGCATCGTTTGGAGAAGTTTATGCTTAGCTTCACTCTTGGCTTTTTGTGTTTGCAACATTTAACAAGGTTTTCAGAGTTCGTTTTAATTATATTTCATAATTTATTCAGCATATAGAACGGAACTTCATAAGTTCGTTCGTATAGTAAGTTCTTGTAAATTCTTGTTATTTTTTTTGTAAATAGCCAAAATGGATTTCATTAATGTGATAACAGAGCTATGTATATGCCTCTGGATGAAAGATTTTACTTATGTTCTTCTTAAAACAAATGTATTTTAGTGAAGTCGAAATCGAACGGCGTTAAATTTATTGCATCGGTTTGATTGATTACAAACAGGCTGTGTATATTTGCAATGAAATTTTGATTCGAGGCGCAACAGAGGCGAGTGTTTTCTATCGGTTTGTTCTCTCAACATTCTCGTTGCAAATTTTCTTTTTTCAATTAACTGGAGTAAGTTCGCGGGCGTCGGCTTTGAGAGGATTTTGTACGTGAGTATTCACAGTGAGCCAAGATTATTCTTTAATCTTTTTATTTATATAACCAAGATTTTCCAGAAGAGATTACTTTAAGTATTAGAAATATTATTTAACAAAAATATAACGGCGGCGTCATTGAAGTCGTAGGAATGACAACTGACATTAGTAATTTTATTACATGATCTGATCGTTTTTTGTAAACTAAACCCTTAATTTCTTGAATTTAAGTGCACTAAGTTTATAAAGACACTTCAAGGAGTAAAACATTAAAAAATTCAAAAACTATTATAATTTTTTGTTTATAAATGCTAAATACTTTTTAGTACCGTTAAGAAATAAGTTAGTTTAAGTACTAAAGTTAGGCCAGAAGATATTTCATTATATTTGTAATCTTTAAAACCCACCGGCTGCAAACATAACCTTTAATTATAATCTTGTAATCAACTGATTCAAGATTTCTCCTTCGTTTCATCTCAACGTACCATAACTTCGTTATCTGCGATGTGAAAGTACGAGATTAACAAAGCGCCTCAGTTCCTTGAATTGAAAAGAAAACCAATTTGCTCTATCTTTTTTATTGATATGAATTGCGCTATTCCATTTCTTCGAGCGCAAATTGAAAAGGAGATCTTCACTGAGTTGTCAACTGCAATTCGCACATCTGTCTAAGAATAATGAATTACTTATATAAAACATATCAAAAGAGTTCAAACTACAATTTTTTTTTAAATAGACATGGAATCTATTTTATAAATATTCAGTGTGCTGTAGAAAATGTTCTACAATCATCTCTTTCAGACTCTCTTATTAGAATAATATTAACATATCATAAACTTTGCGAATGAAACTAAAACATCTTTTTACACTTTGTTTCTTATCATTTCTGTAGAAATGTATTTATAATTCGCATTAAAGTATCCTCCCATGGAATGCGTAATATGTAAATTGATAATTAATAAAGACACTTGGTCCATACAAAATCAACTTAGAAATTAAATTAAATTAATTAAATTACAACATATGTAGACGTGTCCACATAGCTAATACGGGACAGTCCAAGCCCACTCTATCAATATTGAGTTGCAGGTAGCAGTTGGCGCTGCCCCGCACCCGCTGCATCAGGGATGCTGCTCTCTTTCTTATTAATGCGGCAAAGCCGTCTACACCGGCATCTGCAAACATCCCAGATGCGCTACAGAAGCGCGGCAGCCAGTGCAAGGCCCTAAATCCATTTAATGATCTGAGATTGAATAATCTATTTACAACAATGGAAGTTCATAAAAGGTTAAGATACCAGTTTGTGGTATTTTAAACATGATTACTTTATTTTTAAAGATATAATTACAGATGTTCATGGACGTCGTTGAACACTTCGGTGTTCCCACTGCTCTTTTGTCCCCTTTTCTTATAAAAAAGACTAATTTACATACTTTGACATAATATACATTTACTGCACAATTTTTCCTTCTATAGATTTAATAGATAGATCCAGAATCTATTAAACTTTGGAGCTACTAGATAAGATAAATAGAATGATAGTAGTATATTATTTAAAATAACATAATGTTTTTTAACATACTAGTGATTTATTACTATTACTCTCAGAATCTATGCAATTTATAGAGAATTATTAATGGATTTCCGTAAAGTCGTAGCAGTGAGCCTCATAACGTATGCGTCACTCATTAATCTACGTTCGGAGTTTGGCAGTAACTGACCGGTAAAATCCTCGCTCCCGACTGACGGATAAGCTTACCAAAAGCTGGTTACTGTTTGCTTTCCAATAGCTTATACAAATTATATGAAGATGCCTTTATAATTTAACATTTAATAATCAATAATTTTAAAATTAAATTACACGGAATATTACGTTTTGTAATTGTTTTGCAAATACATAGTTGGCGTTGTGATCAATCTTTAAATAAAAACGGTCCAATATTTGAATGCACGAGAATCACATTTTAATGTCAGCAAAGTCATTTAGTAAAATAAAGCTGTAACATTAAAGAGCAATTGTAACATGGTTTATAACAATGTAGGTGAAGGCTGAACATCCACTAGACATAATTTAGTTACCTAATTTTCACCTTACAATATGCCCGTGCTCTTGCATAATAAAGGGCCTTACATGTCGCAATCTTTATACATAGAAATGTGGAGGTAAATTTTAAAACTAGAAAATAAAATGTATTAGAATATAATTATAACATTTCTATTTATTATAATAAAATATAGGGACATTGCTTGATTTATTTGTAAGCTGATTTTACAAGATATACATCTTTTATAAATCATTTTAATCGCAAGTCGTATAACGTTAATAATTTCTTATTACTTATTATCTTTTGCTTGTGTTCTTTAGTAAGCTAAGATAACTTGAATGCATCCGCTTAAGGAACATATTGTCATTGTTAAGCAAGTCATTCAATCTGGCACTACAAAAGAGGCTCACATCGTCCCGACCCCTGCCGCCGTTAATCTTAATCAGCCCTTTGTGCTGATCACGCTTAGTTTTAATGAAACGTTAAGCATCTTATACTGTAAATAAATAAGAATTGACTTAAAGCAGAAATCAATATTCGTTCCCTAAGAAAGGTCCAAAAATGGTCAGAGATCAATGTTGATTTCGCCTGTAAAATAGATAGATAGGAATGATACAATATTGTACAAGGAATACTTGTTATATTTTCTCGTTTTGATTAAATTTGAATTTTCTTTGATGTAATCATTTTGATGCCTTCTGATGTTCGTTGGCAATTTTGTTCCGAATAATACAAACACTGCATTGATCCTATTACAACGTAAATTTAATTTTATTTCAATTGATGTTGCTTGAGTTTTCGCTAAATTTAATTTCGCTTGGATTTCACTAATTTGTTTCAGCTTATTCTTCAAGCAATTTTTTTTTTTATAAAACTTACTCTACAACACATTTTTATATTTTTTGTTTTCATTACTAAAACAAGTACTTAGGTAAATAATAGTTGAGATCTTTTTGCAACTTTTAACTTGTATTGGAAAAATAAATATATTTTTAGAAATATAAATAAAAAATTGTGTAAAATTTATTTAAGTGTAACTAAACCACAAGTAAATGTAAACTCAACTCACTTAATACTTTTACTCCGTACTTAGTTTAGAAGTTACACTTTGAAGTTATCCTTGTTAACCTTGTTGTGACGTGTAAGTATAAAAGTACTGTTCAAAACTCAACTACACTTTGATATGAATCTTGTATACTTCTAATATAAGTTTATATTATATATTATAGTGGTATGAATGGTAAAGGGAAAATCCAGTAGTGCTTTAGAAATTGTAAGGAAAATACAACGTGCTTCATATGAGTGTTAATTGATTGGAACAAGACGCGAAGCCCGCAGCGCTACGAAACATGATTGTACACCGCGTAACAATATCAACGTAAGAAACGTACCTAAATACTATTGATTTATTTTGAGATAAGATTCTATAAATCTAATAAACCCTTGAGTTTCCATTGCTGTAACACCTAACAAAAAATACCACTGTATTTTCAAAACGAATGTGAGGGATGAGATTAGGTATTTTTACCATTGTTTCAGCAGTGTAAACTCACGGTTAGACAATATTAAATGTTGGTTATCTTTGTCCACTATCGACTTTTAAACGTGTCAAGTTATAAGTTACATGCCTTCAAGATCGATCTAAAGCATTGTTAGAAATTCTTAACTATTCTTAGTTTTATCTTCAGTGGGACAAGTACATACTGCTACTAGCTAGAAAACTATGTCAGGATTAGTAACGTAACGTCATATTTATCGAGATTAAAAATTTAATACTTTTAGATAATACATTTTACTGATGCATTTTAACGAAAAATTTATGCTACAATTTGGTATTTTAAGATTGATTTTATTTAACATTTTATTATAATTGTTAGAGAATTTTTAGTATATGTATTTTTAATATGTAGTCTACATTTTAAGAAATCAATTTTTAAATATCTAAAATTAGTTGCATTTGTTGAGATTCATCGACTGAAATGTTGGTCTAAATTAAAATTAACGTCGCTTGTTTAAAGTTACTGTAACATTGAAAGGTATTTAAAAGGCAATATGACAATGAAATAGTCCAGTAAAGAATATATCTTTCGACATTTTACTTCTTAACATATAAAAGTGCCTTTGGGCATACGCGATAAATTACATTGACATTTGAGAGGCCAACTTCGACACGATCGTTAGTCGCGCTCCAGCAAGTAGCCGATAACAGGAAAATATGACCTAAAATGGAAAGCTTTGTAAGCCCTTTCACAATACACCGATCGGGCTGCGTGATATTTAAATCGAGCACGTGACTAAGCTATTAGATTATTCTTTACCGTAGCAAATACACGAATAGTGATATTCAAAATTAAGTTAGTAAGCTGGTAACAAAGAGCATTAGAATTTCGTATTACTACTACTAGTATTATAATTAAGTTCCACAATACATCAGTTAGATCGCAAAATAAAATCAGATGAGATAATATTAAAAAAAGCATTGATAGTAAATATTCAATACTTTGCTGTCTTTGTTAATAAGCAAATTGAAAACGTTAAAAATTCCTAGTCTAATTATTGAAATTAAGAAAAATATGCTACGGTTTATGAACAAAGTCAAAGGCTAGAAAGGAAAGAAGAAAATATTTTCAAATTATTAACTTTGTTTTATAATATTAATAAACTAACTTGCATTAATTAGTTTTTGCAAGCAAAGTTTTTACGATGCACGCGACTGAAAGAATCGTTGCAACTTATAAAATAGAGAACGTGCCAAGTTATTGCTAAAGTTTTCTTTATAAGGAATAAAAATTCTGAAACCGTATGATTCTAATAAATCAAAAGTTCTTCGAATGTGCCATAAGCAAACATTCACATTCTAACCGCAAAAAGCACAAAAGAATTGACTTATAGAGAAGTAAATTTTCAGTATCACGCATTTACGATCTAAACTAGATAAAGTAGAACTAAAAAGTTAATTTAAAAGCAGACACACTGTTGAAATTCAACGCATAGTCTGACAACGTAAATTTATCTTATATATATATCGTATATAAAAGAAAAAAAATGTCTTTGTATGTTTGTTCTCATGGTAATTCTAAAACACTGAACAGATTGTGTTTAAACATTGATAAAACTTAAAATAAACTATTTGAGAAGACCTGGCAGTGTTTATGGCCACTAATCCATTAGGATAAAATTACTTTAAATTATTAAATTATAAAAAAAGTTTACAATTTTACTAAAATTCTTGACATGCAATATGCTGATCATTCATTTGTTTTGGTTTAAAAATAACATCAAAGCGTACTCGTTATAGTTATTGAATTTTTACATTTAACTATTTTAAACGGAAACAATTTCCAATCTTTCTATTTATTACAGTGCAAATAGAAAAGATCCGTTTCACCTGTCAGTTTCAACGTGCTCATTTGTCTTGACTTAGCTCTATTGTGAATAAGCTGTGCCCAGAGCTTTGTTCGCGAACAACTTGCAAGTAATCTTTTGAGTTATTGCGACGTATAATAATAGTTATGGTTTACGACCGACTAGTATCGACTTTACACAACAACATACTAATAGACAAAAAAGTGAACTTGGTTTCATAACATTTTGACAAATTTAAATTTTTTCATATGTTATTCGTTTTAATTAAATATTGTTACCAATTGTTTTTTTATATATTTAATATATGATGGTAAAATTTGATATATATTTTATACTTTCCAGACGTATTATTTTATATTTTCAGGAAATTTTGTTTTAAATCAATGGTCACAGCGATCGACGAGGCTTAAACATCATAATAATTACGTCGGCTTGGGGGTGCAAGCTCAGCTCATAAATCACTGTGACATTTGAGGGGCGGACGTCTCGTCGACACGATCGTTAGTTGTGCTCCGACAATCTGCCGATAACAGAAAACTTTGACATGCCTCACGCATACTATCTACCATACACGTATACACTACTTACAAAAATAATGTGACAAATCTTGCATACTTAGTAGTCTATAATAAAACCTCAAGATAGTAATAACACTGGCCTAAAGATGACCTTATTTAATAACTTCCTTTATTATAATGTGTACACTAATCAATATTTTACGTTTGCAAACCTAATTTTGTTCCTCTTACCCATGTAATCCTTTTTTAATGGGGAAAGAATGTAAAGGGGTTTAACGGAAGATTTGATGGATGGGAAAGAATGTTCTTTTTTAACCGCTTTTGTTTTTTTAGTTGCTTACTTTTTCAATTAATTATTTGTTGGCGTCAAATTCATTAATACATCGAAAAGTATGATATACTACAGATTAAGAAAAACTTTTAGTCGAAGTTAAAGAAAATAAGAAATTATACATACACATTTCACTGGCTGGCAATTTCTATTGTCTATGAATTTATTTTGAATAGCTTTATTGTTTTAATCGATGATACAAACGTGTCTATCTATTAACTATGTGATTGAAGCCGTATAAAGGTAAAATTGTTTGGAAAGGTTTGTTTTAATTTTTCATTTCTATTCAATTCGAGTATAAATTATGTTTACTACTTATTTCTATGATTTTAAAGACTTTATTTGCATTTAGTCGTCTGAAATCCTCTGATACAGCAATCTTTTGTTACTGCAATAAATGATTCAATTTTATATACGCAACAATAGAATCCACTTAAATATTATGACCGCAATAGAGGAGAAGAAATAGTTTCCGTCCTGAAGCTGCTTTTAAGATAATGACAGAAAACGGGTTCTTATATCCACAAATGTATTACGACTTATTTGGTCCGCGCGCAATTGACTGGAAGCGGACAAACGTTCAGAGATATGCTTTGAGATAAGATTAACTGAAATATGATTGAGATATATATTGAAAAAAAATGTATAACACAAAACAAGTAAACGAAAATTACGGTAAGTAGATAATTATGTCTAAAATATACAAGTAGACTTTCAAAAAAGTAGACCAAATGTAACCATTCCAGATATAATTACAAAAAAATTAACAGTCTAATTCAAGGTTCTAAAGACATATTCGAAGATATACTTGTCGCAGAAAAAGCAGAGGTAAGACAGAGTTAGAAGGTTGTCTAGTAACTTGACTTAATGTATTAATTACCCGTAGTGCTGCATAGAGCGTGCAGTGCGCCGCCAGCTGGCTCTTTCCTGGGCTTTGAGTTTGGTCTCGGATTATTTTAACCCTATTGTATACGAGGTTTAGGCTAAGCGCCATCAGCGCCCGGCCACTTCAAGCCCGGTAAAACTGTAAATGCCTCATCAAGGCAAACAGTGACTAATCAGTCACAAAAAAAACCCTATTGTATTCATGTCGTCCACTATGATTGTTTATAGTGGTTCCCTAGTATTATTATTTGATATATATATATTTTTAAATTGTTCTAAGTATGTAAAAATGGTGTAAAAAATTGCCTATATTTTCAACATTATCCTAGAGAATCTGGAAAATTTTCACTGTGTTAATGTGCACCTAAAATATAATTGATAACATTCCGATGTACGTTTAGCAAATTAGCTTATGTAATTCAAACTTTCTCATAAACAATACTGATATTACTTGCAACTAGATCCAAATTTCTAGCGCATTCACTCCAAACAAGACAATAAATGTCGAAGTTTTGGTAAAACTTTTAATAAATGGCCCCGTCTTGAGTGAAAGGAAAACGGTGTTTCCTCTTTGTAGGTACTTATATTTTTATCTTAATAATCTAAATAAGTAACACAATTTTCTTTACAACGTTGTGATTTTACGTATAGTTACTATGTCTCTAAAATAATGCACCATTTCTTAACTTACTAATTATAATTCAAATAACATTACCAACTGTAAAATAACTAAATTAAATTCTTATTCCATGTAACGTAAATATACTTTTGTTTTTTTTTATGAAGAGTAAAAGTAATTAAACCTTATTTAAACTTCATCAAATTAAAAAAAATAATTAATGTTAAGACTACAGAGTGAAATGATGAAGTTAATCTGGAACTTCATAATATAATTTATCTTCAAAATCGTTGAGCCGTTTATCAAGCGGCTTATTAACAATTAGGCAAATAAGGTAACCTGGGATAAAGTGAAAGTCAAATTTTCCAAGACATTGCCCCGAATTTAATGAATGGCCCTAATTAAGTCCCTCGGCTTGGAAGTTTTACCTGTACATAACGTATCTTATAAAATAATAGAGTCCCTTTGCCTATTACGAAAGAAGTATTGGACAAAAATGATAATGAAATATTTTGTGGTGCGAAAAATTTATAAAATATTTATGAAAATAAAAAACACTAATATCCATTCTGTTGTTTTTATATTCTATAGTTAGTATCTAAATTCGATACTCAGTTGAAGAGACAATTTGCGTGCTTTATGTTGTGAAAAGCGAGGTAAATCGAGGTTTAATTTCAACAATATTTACTATACTCAAAATACAATTTCATAATATTTCGTGGCCTTCGAGAATTGAAATCAATTTGTATGTAATAAGATGATGTCGAGGCAAGCTCAGCCCACACAACGTTGACACGGGTAGCATTTGCAGCTCACACAGGATTTACCCGTGTCTTTATATGTCACTGTTTAGTTGTGTTGTTCATTTGACTGAAAGGATTAATATTTTACTCCGAATATTACAAATATATTATAATATAACCCTTAAACACGAGTTTGTATATAAACTTTAATTAACAAATTGTAAACCAACCGACCTGTATTGATTCATCGACACATCATTGTGTTCAAAGTCTATTTAGACTTTCCACTTAGTGACAGGTTTTTTATACCACTAACCTCATTTATACAAGTTTTTTGAATAGTTGTAGACGTCAACAATAACAACTGTTGCACAAAATGGCCGGCTCGACCGGTGGAATGTCACACCCAAACAGAAGACAGGCGTGAAGTGGAAACGATTCCGCGTTTCGTCTGATGAATGTGCGCGCCAAAGACATAATTTACCTTCCCACCCTTTTCTTAGAAGGTAAGGTTGGGAAGGGAAATTGTACTAGACGGAGGAGGAGACGAATAAGAAGGGGAAATATTCTCTTTCCCTGCGCTCCCTTCTCTATCGATTAGAGCTAGGTAACGCATCTGCAGTTACGGATGTCTATGGATAGGGGTCGATTCGCTATTTGGGCAAATTAATGTAGCTGCTTGCTCATTTTCCATCTTATATACTCGTAATATAAAGATGCAAGGTCCGTGCCATCGAAACAAGCCAATATTGTCAATTTGACAACGGTCTCTCTTAATCCTATCAGTCAGTGATGTCTACGTTTTCGTCACTTCTTAAATTAATCTTAAATTAATTCTATATTTTATACATAGATAAAAGGTTAATTTAAAAAAAAACTGCCAATAATTTTAAAAATGTACTCGAATTATACCCGTACATTTTCATTCAATGCGCATTTCAATCAATAAATAGCAAATAGATTTTCTTTTTAAGTCGTAGCAATGTGGAACATACATTTTCACTTTCGCCAATAGCTTTTCATCACATGTGATTAATGAAATGAGAGCGACGTGTGCTGACGTTCATTAATCACCTGATAAGAGCCAGATAAGTTGGTAGACATTTCACGTTTTAAACGTGGCAGCGGCAGCGGCATTCGTTTCCAATTAAATAGAATCAACACTGTCGGTTGTTACCCTTTTGATTGATACAAATATTGATATTCTATAAAATCCTTTAATCTTATTTTCGTATCGGAAATCGATTCTTAGGTGCGGTATTTCACTGAATTTTGTACTACTTTACTCACCTGTATTTGACCTTTTAAACAACGATAACGATTTCGGTTTTGATATTAAGTAATTAGTGAACGATAGTTATCTTTAAATATATTTTTAATATTTTTCACAAAACAATTCCGAAGCGTCCATAGAATTATATAATTAACAATTTTTATGTAAATATAGTTACATAATTAACAATTTTTAATTTTTTTTATGTTAATTGTAATATTAAGAATTATATCGATGGATGGATGTTTGTTAGAATGTATCTCCAGATCGGCTCAATGGTTCTTAATGAAATTTGGCATGGATGTTGAACATAGTCTGAAAGAACACATAGGCTACCATTTTTTTTGTAATTCCGCGCGGTCCGTGTCATCGACGACCGCTAGTTCAATACATATACGTGTAGCGTTAATAGCATTTTAAGTCATCTATCCTTAATATTATATCATATTGATAGCAGTAAATATATTTGTCGTCCTAACAATTTCGGAACCGAATACTACTTATGGACGAGTAAGGAAGATGTGAATATACTGGACACTGGCCAGCTTCTTACAATAAAGTTGAGGAGAAAGAAGACAACCTTCCGACTTGTTTACATATTTGCAAAATCATGCTGTAAGGCTGTCGAAGTTTTGGCAATATGCCAAGCTTTCGTCACATCCGTACTTGAGGTTGTGTAAAACATTATATTTTCATTACAATACAAATTTATAAATGAAAGTACGTTAAAAAATAAGCAAATAAAATTTGTTTTTTTTTTACTGTGAATGTCGGATTGAAATTCTTTTTATTTATGCTAAAGGTACACAAACTATAGAAATATCAAAATTTATAGATTCTGTAATTCACTTCCATTTTCAGAAACGTAACTTGCTTCTTATCATGAATTTTCTCTAGTAACAAAGTTTAAATTTTCATACTATATTTGAACTGCACACTTTGTTGGCAAGTTAGAATACGTGAACTGAATTGTTATTACGCAAAGATAAGTTTAAAAACATGTTCCATACTTATGAAAATATTTCCTTATTTGATTGTCAATGATAAAATGCAATATCAACAGTCTTTTGTCCCTCTGTCTGTATTAGTAAGCCTTTTAATTTCTAACAGATGGCCTAAACTCATCGCTTTTCCTTAGTAAAGTTTTAATTCAATGGTTGATATCATTTTGATATTAAGAATTAGAGCAACCTGTATAACTTTTGATGGCAAAATTTTCAAGCAAACTAACCAGTCACGTTTTAATTTGATTTCGGGAACAAGCCACGAATTTCTGAGCTCCATTTTCCCCTTGCTTATTTAGCATGCGTCGCTACACGCAACATCCAATAACGGGCTTGCGTGATTATCGAAAATTCTGACTTGGACACAATTGAGCACATTGTATCGGAACAATTCACACGCTAAGCTTTATTTGTAAGCTGACATAATTATACAAAATAAATTGGTATAAAATAATGTATTTTTAATAGCTTATTGAAGTAGTTTTTGGTGCAAAGAGCTGAAAATAACATACTAATCAGTTTTTTGTATACAAATCAAGGCAAGAAGAATATTTCTTGAACCAAACGAAATTCGTTATATGACTTTAATATATAATAATTGGAACAAATAAATATAATCAAAAACCAGTCATTATTTTTGAGACTTAGTACGCGTGTCAATTTAGGCCTTTCGTTCATAAGGCAACGTAAATCTTCCAAATCCGGCAATTTTAGTCGCTAAGACTTACGTAATACAATGGGTTCAGCACGTGTCGCCGATATTTCTAGCTGTAACTGCCAAAAACAATGGCTTGCAACCTGTCTGTCAAGATCATCATGAGAAAATCAATTTTCAAGATGGTCGAGTATATTTGTACCAAATAGACAATTTACGTCGAAGATTCAACATTGTATGCACGGAGATCGCACAACGCAATTCTCGCGACGCAAGTATATAATATTGGTATCGACGATTTAGTTGCCTTTTGTACAAAGAGCCTTATTTTAATTTTTTTATTTTTACGTTTTACTGTTTTTACTTGTTTCAAAACGTTCATTTTTATAACATATTTCAGTCTTCATTTACAATAACTTTACTTTATCCAGCTATCGAAGCATTCAAGATTTTTGTACTAACAATGGCTAAACAGTTAATAATTTCTGTAAAAGTATAAGTTTATATGTATCTTTGAAAATTTTTGGCATGTTAAAAAGGGATGTTACGCCGTCACTTGATTTGTTTGAGGAACAGAGTTTCCAACTTCTCCTTTATATTTGCTCTGATTCGCGCCTTTGAAATATACCAGTTAGAATTTATTTGAATCAACTTAATAATAACATGACAGATTCATTGCGTATATTTGCTGATGTACGAATGAACGGCTGAACGACTGAAATTACTAAATTAGCATATTTTCAACTGAACGAAATACAATACTAGTTATACAATCCGTAGTGTTTTTGGTTTTTAAAATTAACTAATATCTAATATATAAAATTCTCGTGTGACAGTTTTCGTTGCCATACTCCTCCGAAACGGCTTGACCGATTCTCATGAAATTTTGTGAGCATATTCAGTAGGTCTGAGAATCGGACAACATCTATTTTTCATAACCCTCCCCCCCCCATTTAGTTTTTTTTAACTGCGCGCGGACGGAGTCGCGGGCAATAGCTAGTTTGCAACATAAATACTGATTCAAACTTGTGCCATGATACAAAATAACTCCGCTTTCATTAAGATGAACGATGGCGTCGATGAACACCTTGGTGTTCCCGCTGCTCGTTTGCCCCCTTCTCTTATAAAAAAAAAAAAAGAGTTAAATTCACGTAACAACTTTTTTAAGTCAAAAATAAATCGTAACAATTGCATGCGGCTATACATATATGAACATTTTAGTGTAACACAATATTGCTCTAAAAGCGAAACGCATTTAACTGGTCTTGTTGACAGGTATTATAATTAATTTATCTTCTGCCTTTTTCATAAATTCCATTTGTATTCTATTCTTACCAAGCTTAGGCTGAATGAGCTTTTGTTCGATTGTGAACAACTTAAATATAGACTGAAATATTAGAAACAAAGGATGTAATTTACACTAAATGTTTTAAGACTCCTGTGGTTTTAATAGAATTAATCATCAAATAGTAATTAATTTATTTTCATGTCGAACATCTAACATTTAAAATATAATATGTTTATTACTGACTATTGAAGATGGACCCCCGACGGGTCCGAAACTAGTCGATGCCGTCAACGGACAATAATACGTGACTTAAGCTGTTCTTAATTAATTTAATATTGATTATAACATATTCGAATATTTCTAAAAACACTAAGTTTTAAATAATCTTTCATAAATCATTGTATTAATAGAATCACTTTTATATCATACCTCAGTCTTGCTCCTTATCATTCAAAAGCCGTTGTAATTGAGAACATGCATTTTTGCACTTAAGCTTAGCATGAGAACAATTTTAGTACGGGATACAATATTATCTTACACGTCAATTAAAGTTAAAAAAAAATTAAACATTATCCACAGCATTATAAAGTATACTTTCCCCTTTTAAGTCTACGTGAAAAATACACTCGATAAAAAAACTAGATTGCATTTGTTATGTTTTGACACGTTGAAAAATTGGCTTCATTGTACAGAATATGTTTTTCAAATTTGATATTTTAATACCTGAGTTACAAAGACAATTTTTTTTTATTAAAAGGTGGCAGATTTTTTTTTTACAGCAACTCAATTTCATGTTGCGATCCACAATAAAAATTTAAATCAAGCGATTTAATTAAAAATGATTTTAAAGCGATTATTAGACTAAAAAAAATATCAAATATCAACAATATACGTCAATTTTGTCGAACTATTTTATTTTCCATAACATAATGTTTTCTCACAGTTTACATAAGCCGAAAGTTATTCAAGCATGAAACTGAGCCCAACAAAATCAGCGTTTCAATTCCGCGTCAGTAAATTTTCCGACATAGTCACAAAACTTCATAAACCAATGATTTGTTCAATAACAAACGAAAATGTAACAAAATTTTACGTCTTTTCTTAGAACTTAAATCTGTACAGATTTGCACCGCACCTGAACTCATTTACATAAAGTTATAACCAAGTTTTGGCTACTTAAGATCCGTTATTCTTTCTTATTTTAACAGTGAGCCGTAATTTGGAAAAATTTCTATTGACTCCATTAATATCTAAACGTGTCAATCATAAGTTAGTATTTTTCGATTTTATTTATTCAAAACTGATGAAGAGGATATTAATTCAGGTTTCGAATAATCGAAGAATCTACACCTGCAATATGTTATAACTATGGTTATTTAAAAACAACAGATTATCAATAATATTACTTTTGTCATATCTTGGTAAAAGTACGTTTAGATGTTATGTCAAAAGAGAGCAAGTCCCTCCATCCCAGTTGTATATGACGTCGGTTAAAGAACCTTATTTTTGTACTACAAAGGATCCACTTATTGGAATAACGAGCATCTCCACAAAGCGTGCTTAAGCATCGGTTCTTTTTCCTTAAGAAAACTTGACGGTCACACGGCATTATTATAGGTTTTGTGAATATAATAAAGTTTATAGTTATAGACATTGGTATTAAAAAATAACTCTTAAAGTACAAATAAAGTTGGCGTCAGATGAAAATATAACCTGAATCTTGGATCTTGAAGTATTTTTCTATCATACTTAAGTGATTGTTCACTTTGGTTTAGTTAATTTATCTACCTGGAAATGAGATAACTTATAACACGTATTGATGCCGCATGCAGGTAAAATAGAAACGGTTTTGTGTAGTATTTATTTTGTTGGTGTTGAGTAAAAACAACGAAGTTTATGTCATTTGTATGTTACTTCTTTGTTTTTAGTCAAGCTCACTCAATCATTTCGACGTAATGGTTTTTAAGAAAAGAAACAGAGTTCAACACTTGTTTACGTGTTTGTAAAATCATGTTATCTGGCACCTGAATGTTGGCACTTGGCCAACTGTTGTGCCTGACTTTAAGTTATTACACGACTTCTAAGATTCGTGTAACCAACACCAGAAATGATAAGATCTCTTTCATTGTATGAGTTAATGCTTATAGTTGTAAGAGATTGCATACCTATTTTATTTTCATGCAGCTTAATAGACTGTATGAAATACTTATTCTATTTATATTACAAATTTCTATTTTTTTTTTAATTTCTTGAAAACCTCAACAGGCAAAAATAACTTTATTATTTAGTCCATTGCTGAATTATTCAAATTAAACATATGTCTAAGATATCTTAAAACCTAACAATATTTTCGCTCGGCTTTGTCTGTGAAGTGGCACATTGTGCAGAAACCGTACATAAAAGCTCTATGTACATTTCAATGCGTCCTTTAATCCTTTGCTATGTGGAATATTTGCAGTGTATCACAATACTATGCTATAGTTTTTTTAATAAGCACAGTATGGAATATAAATATTGAACGGCACAGAGCTTTGTTTCTTGCCTACAATACGGTTTTCGATGCTGAACTTTTTTTGCGTTACTGTTTACCATTGTATTATTTTTTTGTCAAAAATTTGTACACATTTTTTCTGCTTTTTCGGTTACCAGTTCATTTTTCATTATATGAAAATATGATATATTTTTAAAATATAAAAATATTGTAATTATCCGAACAAAATATTCAAAGATCGTTATTAGCTCATACCAGTATATACTTTCCCATGATGAGTTCGAGCCTACCCTAAGTTGAAGTCAACCAGCCCAGTGCAGTTTCCTTCCACCGTAGCAAGATAAGATAAATAATAAGAATTCAATATTTAAAAATAGTTTCACCTGGTAAATTGGCTGCAATGTTTCATAAAAGTATCACCTAGTTTAAAGTATCTTACCGTGAACATTTCGGAACTGTAAAGTTAAAATTTCCAATATTTGAACTGAACGCTTTGTTAGGGAGTTAGAGAACGTGCAACGAATTGTAACTTACAAATTTAACTTTAAAAGAAAGGCAATTGATTCACATAGGTATTATTATTTTATGCAAAGAAGTAAACTAAATATATACTAAAAAATGAAAGGGATTTTATTGTTGTATAGACTTAAATCATGGATCTTAATTATTTGTTACAATAAAATGTAAATTATTATTATTTCATTTAACGTTTTAGATAATTAGCATTATAAACGGCATTGTGTGATTTATTGGACGGATTGTAATTGAATGAACAATAAGCTATGAGTAGCATAGGTATAATGTGAGGATTTACTGGAGCCTAATGGCCGATGCACTGAGATTGGAGGCAAGCGGCGTACTCACCGATAATTCAAACGCACGATCGCTCGACCTGATTGATGAGCCAGCTTTCTGAGTAATTCCCAGACCCGAACCGAATAATAATATCGAATAACATTGCAGTAGCTTTCCATAATAACATTTATTTTATTATATTTTTTTTCTCAAATTCAAGTTACTTAATAATCTTATTTAAAGATTGGTGATACTGTTTGTATAATTTAAGTATTTCTGTGTAGATAGTTATGACAATGGTTTATGATGTGTTTTATCAAAAATAAGTATTAAGAAGTAAAACTATATTTCAGATGAAAAACTGATGTTTTTAGTGTATGAAATGACTCGTCTTTCGACCAAGACACAGCATAAAACTACTAACATCTTATGAAGAAATCTTTACAGTTTATCAGCTACGAAAACGTGCTATAAAGAGTACAATGAAGTAGCAAACATTTATATATAGAAATAGTACTTTGTACAAGCGCAAAATTGGTTAACCACCTGTCACAATGCTCCAAAAAGTCTGGTGAAAAGTTTGTCTAGACAATTTAAATTGACTGTCTATTCAATTAGTAATATTGTTACATAAATGAATAGATTTTTATGGTAAGAGTCAATAAGTGCATTTTATCACTACAGTGTATAAAACTCTTTCAGAAATTCTCAACACATTTTATTATTTTCGAAGCGCATGTTTACAATCGTACCATAAAGTCTTCGAGACTTTTGTGCTCGTATCGTGCTATGTCACTTCAAAACCTCTTTAAAATTGCAACAACTACTTGAAAATTGCATCTACTGAATCTAAGAAGATTTTTTAATATATAATTTTATAATATTTTCAGGTGTAATATTTTACACTTATTGATAAAAATTATCAATAATTATAGTCCTGTTCTAAAACTGTAAAAGTAAACATTTTCTTAGTAAGCTGTATTATTTAACAACTTTAATAAAAAATATTTCTCTCTATCTGACTTGCAAGACTAAGTCTTTTAAAACTTATTCTGTGTCAAGAATATACAAAATGCACTCTACATTTAAGTATAATTGGAATATATTCCTTCATTAAATGCAATCACTTAATAATCGATTTCCTCAGTCATTATTTACAGCTGTACTGTTGCCATATATTACTCAATTAGGGAGAGGTTGCTAAGCGTTATTATAACAACATTCACAAAGGGCGTATCTTCTGGATTATTCCCCTTCCCTCTAATGACACACAAGGGACACTCTATATCTATAGCATACCTTATTGATCCTGTTATGTTTCCATTTCCTATTCCAAATGAAGTATACACAGTTTGCTGTATTGTACGTTACTTTTTCTGTATAGCATAATCCTTTATCGATGTTATCTAGTGTCGAAAAATATTTTATCACTGTTTTTTTTTTTTTCATAACAAAACAACAGATATATACGTATATAATCTCGTATTTAGCAAAATTTAAATACCTTCGCAGATCATTTTAAAATATGCAGTAGGTATGTATGCTTTTTATTTGAATAGAAAAGATTTTAAGATTTATATATTATATATATTAAGAAAAAATACTGTAGTCAAATTGCATTTAGTAATTGTCCAGGCTACATCTTTCAATTAACTAAGAGCAACTCCTTTTTCGAAGTAAATAATGTGCTTAAGTGCAAGTTCCCATTCTTTGTTTGTAACATCGGACAAAGGCTTCTAGTACCGTACCGTATTAAACTGTGTCCTTTCAATTCTGCTTCCTTTGTATAAAGTATCTTTATTTACAAAGTACTTAATCAATTTGAAATCAATCAACAGGCGGAAAATAGCTATTCAGTTAATACAACAAAAGACCAGTCTTAATACAAGCTAAAACTCACAAGTCAAGGAAGTTGTCGGCTTGGCTAATGACGACTCTGATAGTAACTATTTTTCACCCAACATATAGGCGATAATATTTAATGTGTACAAAAAATATATATCTTATCTTAACATCATTCAATTCTTATTTTTACCAGAGTGATACAAAGATTAAGAAAAAAATGTGAGCCTTCATGGGACGCCTGGCAGATGTGAAATATCGTGTGTGTACAAGTAATATGCATAAAAGATAATATTATTAAAATAATATATATATATATATATATATATATATATATATATGTATACCTCAGTATAGCGTGGCGACCCGTCGTCACGGCAAGCGTTGCCACGCCAACAATTCGGTTTACAAGTGAGCCTATAGATGTTTCACATCAAAACAGCTTACAGTTTCACTTTAATCACAAATTCATTTATTAAAATGAAACAGTTGTTACAGCGCATTTCGAAAATAACTAATGTTTTCCTCAATATTTTTATTTGGCACTTACGACACCAACGCAAAGAGAATAAAGTGACAGATCCTTGACTCTGCCGCTCTTAACATACATACCTATTTAATCCTCATGTCGTTATCTATTTCTTCATGCGCGAACCCAAAGCATGAAATTAAAAAGCCTTCGCATCTCTCGACATCCTCTTGTAATAGCGAGTTAACTGGTGCGTCCTAACAAAGTCCCGTTGCAAGCAAACGTAATTTAAATTCTCTGCAGTCGAGGTTTAAAGCAATATTTGTATGCGAAAATTTTCGGCTACCACACATTTTTCTTTGTCGTGATCTCCTTATTCAAATTTTTATAATCCTTTATTGAAATTCTAAAATTATTTTCTAGGAAAAGGTGCTGAGATTGTTTTTTGTTTTGGTAAGATTTTTTTGTACTACTGCATTTTGTTGAAAAGAAAAAGTTATGTTTGGTTCCTATATCAACATTATTATTCTTTTTAAGAAATAGAGAAGAATAATTTGTAGTAATACAAAGAGTTGAGGATAAAAATACTTTCGCTACAAGAACTCAGCGGGTTTTCTTAAATTATTATTTCCTTCAGTTCCATTGTTCCTCGTGACATTCATTGCAATGGATCTCTTTGTTTATATTATTTAAATTATGTAATTTGATTCTCACTTACACCTTCATCACGTCAAAGTGAAAGCTAGAAAATTGTGTTTTGTTATTGTATACACTTACTTTAAAATGAAAATTGTACAATGATATATCTCACACAAGAAAAAAACGTTTTGAAAATACCAAAGATTTAAACAAAAAATGGGATAAACTGTAAATCCATTTATACATTTTCATTCATCCATCCATTCAGCCTCGTTACGCCCACTGCTGGGTATAGATCATAGAGAATCATAGGTCCATCTTGCGGTCTTTACACATTTAGTCTTATATTACTGTGAAGTTTGAATCAAAAAGGTTTATGTGAACAATAGCAGGCGCTTTATTTACCAGATTTGCAGTTAAGTACGATAGATTTAACAAATTTAAAAACTACTTTTAAAAACAAACTAGATCTGTCATAAAATGCTATTAACATTCATTTAAAGTATAGAAACCTCAACTACTGGACCTTAGTCTCGCCACAAATATCGATCTCTAACAAACAAAGAACATTAACAGATCGTATTGCACTGTTATAGCTTAACTTAACAACAACTAAAACAACTTGATATTTTACTTAGTATTTGTTACATTAAATTTGTTAAGGCAGCATTTTATGGTGATTGTCTTCTGTCTGTTCTCACGTACATGCACTTTGTTCTGCTATCGTAAAAACAGTATTAGACTGCGAGGAGTTAACAAGTACTTTAGATTGTAAGCTTGTTGAACTACCACACAACTCTCCGCGCAACTGTAGATTCCTTGGACGTCACTTAATATGTACTTTTTTGTGTTCATCATTGTAACTTAAAAACTACCCCGAATCATGTCTGTTTTGTGAATAATGTGAATTACATTTCTATATATTGCTTTGGCAGATTATGTGTAGGAAATAAATGACATAATAAAGGTTCCTGATCTATTTTTAATTAATTGCATTAAGTTAAAATAATACTTATGTGTAAAGTAGAATATAAAAAAAAATTTCAATTTAAATTGTAGATATCGTAGTTAATGCCTTCAATATGTTGTTATGTATCACATAACATTAATAGTTATTCTAGAACTATTTATACTGGACGATAAAAAAAAGAACATTCTTCTTCTTTCTCATAGATGAGTATACATGCTCGTACACTGCTACCCTTTTTGTTTTTGTTGGCACTTTTTAAAAACATCCGTAGAAAACTTGATTAACATTTCCTTTTTTCAGTTTCTTTGACGCAGAGAAAACATTATCTTTTTATATTGACGCTCGTTTGAAGTTTTGCGAACAAAGACAAAAGAGCTTTAAGAGAACTGAATCACTACATAGAATAAATCGTGTACAAAAATCCTCTACAGCTATGACCCATTTATCTTAAGTGGATAAAATACGTTGATCTAAAAATACACTTATTAGAATTTAATAGAAATTGATGTTATGGTTTATACAAAACATTTAATCCAAAATATATACCATCAAAGCTGTCATTTTGGACTTGGGGAAAAAAGTATTCAACGCTTAAAATTTAAAGAATTCAATCAATTCAATGACTCATACGCCACTTTGTAATCATAGTAAAATTGAAAGAACAAAGAAATTTGTTAAATTTCGAAAACAATTTTTTTTTTAATGTATAATAATATAAAGTCGAAGTAAAATTGAAACCTCTTAAATTGCATTGATTATAACTACACTTCGGTTATAGCGACCAAAACATTAAAACAATTAAAATCTTTGAAGCAACGCAATCTCCCTGTCCTTATCTCACGAATGTAGGGTCGGCGCAGTTTTTTGTCTTCCAGATCGATCTATTTTATTTCTCTTCCGTCCGTCTTTAAGCAATATCGATTATAAACACTGGCGGTTACAACTAAATATTGATGCTTCCTACGATTTCATTATAACCGATCAGTTTCGAATGAACAATAAAATAGTTACTTAATTAATCTTAAAGTGAATTTATATTAAATTGTAGACGGAAACAGTGTCAGTGGCAGTAGAGCCAGAGGGTATCGCCAGACCGATCTGATAGGGATTCCTTCTCGACCTGACACTCGCTTTTAATTAAGGTCGCTAACTATATGACATACAATTTAGATAAAGTTACCATACAATATGTTACAATTTTACAATAATAACAGATAAATGTACATGTGAATACAAGTTAAGACATAATTGTTAAAATATATGTACATATAAAACCATTAGAAATAAAAAAAATACTAGAGCACAGATAGGAATATACTATACCTAGGTATATACCTATCTGTGCTCTAGTATTTTTTTAATATTCAATTTTAAATAAAAAATCCAGAATTTATCTGTATTAGAGATTACAATATTATGTTCTTGGTTCTATATAATCCCAAAATTCTATTATAAGCGAATCTCAAATGTTAGTGACAACTTCAAAATTAGTTTTACGTAACCCATACAAGAAAGTTGTAGATTATACGACCAGGTGCAGTTTGAACGTATCTGAGTTCTCATGAGATACGATGCAAATATCACTGAAATTATTATATTTATTCAAGGAATAGCATGTACTGGGAAGTAACCAGTGGGAATGCAAACGAAACAAGTCAATAAGAAATTATATTAACATTTTAAGTTTTACATTTGAATTGATAGTTCGATCAAAAATTGTTTTTTTTTTGTAACCAAGCTTTATAACCTACATTAGCAAATATGTCTTATTGCAAAAAATATCAAATTCTAACAATGTAAACAACGAATTAGACATTTCACATCCATGTCCTACATCCATTCAAAACATCTGTTTCGGATTCAATGTAATATTATGTCGCTTAAAACTCGTAATTATTACTTCAGTTGCACAAATATAGATCAAAATGTAAAAATGTAAAATGTTCATCTAACTATTGCCTCTATTATGAATTACTGAAGCATTAAATCTAATTAAATTAAGTACATATAGATGTATACATACACATATGTTGCTCTATTTGTATCGATTCTCATTATCTAGGTTAAACAGGAAGTTAATCACATAATAGAATATATTATAATACTAAGCGTATAAACGGATGCATTGAAAGCGAGCACAATAACAGATTCCTTATTTCCGAGTTAACAGAAACTTTAAATTAACTGAAATAAACATAATTTACATAGATTATGAGAATTGTCTGAGTTCACATTAATACGTAAATACTTTCACACAATGAATCCATATTTTTCTCGCTCTCCTACTACCCTGGTACATTTGACGACTATTTCATTTTTATCATTTCATCCTTACCACAATAAGCTTCTTTCGTTCCATTTCTCTTTATTAATGTCAAATAATAATTATAAAACTCTTAAGGAAATATTACGTAGACTTGGAGCTAAAAATTGCTACAAGTTAGACAGCGAAGTAAAGTAAACAACAAGTCTATTAATCAAAGATAATTTACGTCGGATGTTTTCAATAAATCTTCGAGTGTGTAATAAATCCTGCGAAATGAAACTCACAAACTTAGCCTGCAATTTACCAAATAAGTAAAGATATTAACAACTTCCTTGTTCTATGGCTACAATGTTATACGAACGAGTATATTAATTATTATAACATAACATAAAAGAAAAAAGTATTAGCATTCCGTTAGATATTAAAAAAAGTAATTTGAAATATGATTTTTCTTTTTTTTGCAACCAAAAAAGTTATATTGTAAAATATATAATTAACCTATATAAAATGAAGGACTACCTTTGTAATAAACGGAATTACAATTAAGTTTGTCTTTATGTTACACTTATGTATCTTAAGGAAACGCTGTTTAAACACCGTCACCTTATCGGCGGAAATGGCTAAAGTTTGGTTGAAAGTTACGTGCTTAGTCTAACAATAGAACCGAAATCTGGAACTCAATCATTTTCTTCTTTAGTAACTTCTCAATCTAAGGGTAGAAAGTTACATTAGAATTCCATTTGGTGTAAATAACAAATTATTGTGACATAATCATTGTAGTGATGCGTCAAGCGAGACATTTGTACCCATTTTAAATAAATTGCGCTGACGAATGAACGTAAATTTAATACAGTTAAGATTAATGAAAAAGATGTGCATAAAGATATTTCAACAAAAAAATCTTTGATTACATATTATGTTCGATTTTCAACCAATAATCGACCACTAGTAATCATGATAAATAAGTAAAAACCTTACATTCCATTCGAGATTATAATTTATGTATGAAGGTAATACAAAACAGGCTACACATCAAACATTGTCGATTATTGAATTTTATTACTTAAACAAAGAAATTAAAATAGCATTTCCTTGTAAAATTTATTTTCAGGTATTGGAAAAGATAACAAAAAAATTCTGACGCTTGAGCACGCTTTTGTAAGACACTCGTTATTCCAATAAGTGGATCCTTTGTACTACAAAAATAAGGTTCTTTAACCGACGGCGTATACCTAACAAGGGATGTCAATCTTGTTTCCCAATTCGTTTGGATGCACGAAACACTGAAAAGTTCCGTTAGAAATATTGTGCTATACATTGTTGTGCTTCCGAGATATCAAATTTTATTTATATAGAACCTAGCGGTCGCCCGTAACTAACAATAAAAACCTGTGAAATAAAAAGCAGCCTATAATCTTCCCGCATACATCAGTCTTCCCATTAAAATACGCCCATCCTTTTCAACCCGGAACAAACGCGGCCTTACCAACAGACAAAAGTTTTTAAAAATTGATTTTTCTTTATCGAAAACGGAAATACATCATGTGTACGAAATATATTTGTTTTTTAGATATTAAATGTATAGACCAATTTTATTTATATGTATAGATTTATAAAATACCATGTTTTTAAATTTGATAATTTTAAATGAAATATGATGCAAATAATAATTGTTGTATTGCAATCAGTCCATGAAACTTGCATAATAATTTAATCCCACACCTATAAAGAAATCCACAAAAATAATACTAAGCAATTGTTACAAAATTCATATGTAACTGTAGAAAGCTGCATGTTACTTGCTTATTTTCTTATATAAAAAATGATAATGAGGTAAATATGCAAAAAGAGGTTTGGATATAGGCCAACTCGGTCATACATTTATATACTACTTTACTTTCTTGATGTTTACCATAGAACAACAAAAAGTACGCTTCTTCCGTTCGCCTAGCAGAACGGATACTGACTAGACGTATCCGTTGCTGGCGCTGTTCCGTATTTTATCGGGGAATATGCTATAATTTATAGACCTATTTTAGTAACATAACTAAATTGAATAGCATTTTATTGTATAAAGTTAATATTATTTTACGTCACCTAGTCAGAGTTTGCGAGTATTATGTGCGTTTCGTATGAGATCTTTTTTAACTTAAAGTGTTGGTTTGGTAAAGTCACTTTTGCAATGTCATTCAATTCATAATTTTCCGGAGCATCATGACAAAGATGAAATATATATGTACATGTATCATCATATATACAATACGTCCCCGCAGAGGGGCTCGGAACCTACCCCAAGTTAGGGGTGACTAGGCTATAGTCAACCATGCTGGCCCAGTGCGGGTTGGTTGACTTCACACATATCTTTGATTTTTTCTTATATATGGGCAGGTTGCATCACGATGTTTTCCTTCACCGTAAGAACGTCGGATAAATGTAAATATGTAAATCGAGAATCGAAAAACACATTGTTACATAGCGGGATTCGAACTCAGGACCTGCATGTTGCAAGTCAAGTGCTTAACCCCTGAGCCACCGACGCTGTACATGTATACATTCAGGTATTTTACTTTTCAAATGAACTACTAGAATCAGACTGAAAAATCAGGTTTTAAAGTTTTACCGTTATCAATTTGTGAATTTATTTTGTGTGACAAGTGTAAGTGTAAATTAGTTCACTAACTAATATAGACATAATTTTCCTCTCTTCGTATTTGTCTGGCGATTGATTATTTATAAGAAACCTAATACATATCTCGCACTTTATGTACATTCAATATTAAGGTCAAAGAATAAATAGCAAAATATATTATTCCTAGAAAAATTAAGCAAATATATATTCCGTCCACGCAATGTGGCTCTAATAATGCGATGTATAAGGCGTAAACAATTAGATATCTATTCTATTTCTTTGATAACATAACAAAATAATACAGAGGAAAATAAACGAAAGCATGAAGTTTGTCTATGGTAATCAAATATCTACTAAAACGACGGTTTTTTTTTTTAAATAAAATTAAAAAATAGTTGTTACATTCATAATAAAAGATGAATTGAATATTACTGAACTACGGTTTTGAGGGATAAATATTAAAGGCATGTTGTTCGAAACATTACCACAATTTTAAACTCTTATTTATTTTAGGAAATTTTGACTTTCAATGTTTTAATATAGAATTGAACAAACATTAAATGTGTGAATTTGAACACCTTGGTGTTCCCGCTACTCGTTTGCCACCTTATCTTATAAAAATAATATCATATCATATCCTGAATCTTTTTAAATGTGACTTTGTGAAGATATCCTCTATGTCTTGTGAAATGTGCATGGATATATTAAAAGAATTTTCCAATATGTTGTAGTCTCCCTCTCGACAGAAATATATCCGAACCAAATTGAATTCCTTTTATATAAGTACACGAAAATATAGTTAAAAAGTTAAAATATTTTAGATTATCCAAATAAGATTTTACTGATAGAAGTTCATTTCCTATAAAGCAAAAGTATTTCAATTTAGTAGTACATAGAACTATACGTACATAGAACATAGTACGGTTTATGAACAACTTCAAAAAAAGGTTACATTACATATTCCACGAGTTTTAAGTCGTCTTTAAATAATTTCTACGTGAACTTTGCTATTTGTTTGAAATGGTTATTTTATAAAGAGTTCAAACTAAGTGCATAGTTACTCCTATCGATGGAGACAATGAGATTAGAACTATTTTTTTTTATTTACTTTTATATAACAAATGATACAGATACAAACATAATGAATTGAAATCGACTAAGTATCCATTGTATGGAACATGTAGATGGCTTACTAATAAACTCCACACAATTAGTAGGTACTTTAGATCAAACATTTGAATAAATGAAGGGTTCGCCTCTTTCAATTCGTCCTTCTATTCGTACGTTCCTTGCCAATTAGTTTTCTCTACTAATTGAGATTAATCGTGGAATTTGCATGATGCCAATTATTTTAATACGACTGATCACCCGTAATAGAGTTGGGGAGATTGCTTTATTTGTGTTGTATTTGTTTTTTTTAATACGTACTCTCAATAATGCTTAAAAAATCTTACTTTGCAACGGACGTTTTAGAAATTCCAGAAATTTTTATCATTCTCACACCATTTATTTATTTTATTTAGCTTTTTTATTCCTAGTTTCTGATTACTTTAACAGAACATAAACATAAATATAACAAAAACATTAAACATAAATGAGTTACTCCTAATTAACTGCATTTGTTAGTAATAAATTAATTGCATTTTGGTCTACTACCCAATTACCTTTTCATTAATCATGGTTATATTCCACCAATTTCACAATTTTTTTAATATCGTACACAAAAATAAAAATTTGCTATATTTTAAAATTAATAAAAATGTAGGGAAATATTATTTTATCGTAACACGTAGAAACATATCTGGTCGCTGCAGCCGGTCGGACTTCATAACGTATGCGTGGCTCATTAATCTACGTCCAGAGTTTGGCATCAACCGACTGCCATAATCCATATGCAGCGCCTGCTACAGATAGTGTACGGAAACTCGTTTAGACGGCTTTTTATCACGAAAAATGATATTTCATTTATTTTAAATACAAATATAAGGATGAAGAGATATTCATTCGTAATGAGGCATTTTGTCACCATCGCTGATAAACATCAAACTGGCGTTAATGGTCGGCGACAAAATTGTACCCTGACCTCCCTTTGTATGAGAGCTATATCAGATTCGTAACCGTTGCAGTTTTGAACGAATTACAAATCAAATTCGAAAAAAGACTAAGCGTTCTAAAATTAAAATAGAAAACACTAATAATTGTTAAAACAAACAAATGAACTCTATACAAAATACAAGTCACAACTGTTATTTATTTGTAAGCCGACATGTCAAGAAAAGGGCAAATAAGAAGTTAAGTAAAATTAATGCTGGAAACCCGTACTTAGGGCCAGCTGGGCGGCACAGCTTGCGCGAGACCGATAACAAAACGTCTAGCCGGGGAACACTTAGGATCAAAGAGAATGATTTTAGTTTTGCAAAGGCGAATTTCTACTAATACTTAGTAGCCAATATTTGTAACAAATGGCATATTTCATAAAACCGTATGGATTACATTTCCAGAATAATTAGAATGTGTTAAAATGATTCAAACCATTACAGTTTACAAAATTAATTATTTGGTTATTATTTATAACTATGATTGCAGACAGAACTTTAGTTCCAAATAACAATAGGGCCTAAAAATTTCTTTAACTACTCTCACTCGATAAGATTAAGCAAGCAAGTAACTTCATTAATTTTTAATATAAAGAAATTAACTGTGTATAGATTTTATTGGACAAGTTTTTTATATGTATGTATGTAAGTATGTATGTAATATAATTATTCATAAAAAGTCACACTTTCAATTAAACCATGCCCCACAAAACTGCTTACGCAGTTTGACTGCAGATTACTCGCTTTATATAAACATAGCTGTAAGTTCTTAAATTAGGTTATATTAATACAATTAATTTATGTAAATGGTTACAACGTATTTTACACGGGCGGATAAATAAGCAAATGCATTGGATCATATTTGCAGTATGTCCAACCATTTACAATAAGTAACAAAAACCGCTACCAGATGCTGAAGTCTTAGGAAGCACTGGATTCAAAAGGCCAAATGGCCAAAATAGTGAGACTAAAACTAAGGACATGCCGTAATACAAAACATGTGTAATATCTGATGTGGACAATAAAATATAAATAAAAACAATAACAAAAATAGTGTGTTGAATAAATATAAATATGCTTGGAAGCGTAGTAGCATCTACCTCGTATGTAATATAAACAAATAGACAAAATATAGAGAAATATTAAGAAATAGTAATATAGTTATACACTCGAAAAATCGTAACTTTAAGAGAAAAATTATATGAAGTGTAATAAAAAAGGTAACTTGTTAAACGTAGCTAAATATATAAAAGTAATTAAATATTGTATAAGTAAAATTAAAATCATAACTTAAGAACCAATGTAAACAAGATAAAACACAAAGTATCATAAGATCTCTGACCTAAATTTATCAGAGGTAAAATGGAATAAAAAAAAAAACGTATTTTACACGTGTTTTTTAATAAGTATTTAAATTTAGCAAGTGTAGGCTCACGTCTTATGTCCTCGGGTAAACTATTGAGTAAATAAGGAACTCGTTTTTTTAACGTTCTATCTCCATAGTAATTTTGTAATTAAATTTGTATATAATGTATGTGATGTGTATGTAATTATGTATGTAAATAATTTATACTACATCAATAAATAATCATTTCATTTTTTATTAGGTCACCTTTAGTAATAAATCATTATAAAATATTATAATGGCTGTGAAGTGCTGTCGTTTCCATGCGACTGTGCACTTTATAAATTGCTCTACGGTATTTTATTACTTCTAATTCTAGCACGTTCTGAGCGCATATTTAAATTGCCTCGCTCATGCAGGTTTCCTTTACAATGGCAAATTATGTACTTATAATAAATTTTTGAGTAGAAACTACCGCAACGCCAAAATTTATATACACTACTAGCTGTCGCCCGCGACTCCGTCCGCGCGCAGTTAAAAAATGGGGGGGGGGGGTATGAAAAATAGATGTTGGCCGATTCTTAGACCTACTCAATATGCTCACAAAATTTCATGAGAATCGGTCAAGCCGTTTCGGAGGAGTATGGCAACGAAAACTGTGACACGAGAATTTTATATATTAGATTATATAGTCAATCTAATCGCTACTTACACTACAAATATTAAAGGAATAGATTAAGGTATTAAAATTCAAATTTTTTACTAACAATTGCTGACAAGTACTATAACATATACAAATGTCACGAGTTCATTAATTAAATGCCTGTCAAAAAAGTTACGCCCCCTCTCACTCAAATTATTTCAGGCTCTCGACGTTTGCTGTCTGTAATCATAGGGCGGAGAACCATCAAAGTATGTCGCGAATTCGTTAACAAGCAATGGCGTCGGGTTCAACTAACCACGAATCTTCGAGTACTTTGTTCAAGAAATATTGTTCGATTCACACGTAGTGATAGATATATATGAAGTTAATCAATGTAGTTACGGTAATAAAAGGCAAAGACAAATATATACGAGTACAGTTTTAATCGGCTACTTTACTAAATTAGGATATGTGAATTGTAATATCTTTTGCATGGTCGAATTTCTACTTTTTTGAGATATTAGTTAAGAAAAAAAATAGTATAATATAATATTTTCGTTCAAATTCAAGCACTGCAAATACTATCTGTATTTTTTCTCTATTTTTGTTTCCGCAAGGTTTCTGCGTAGCGTGTAGAGATAATGTTGATTTTGGTTACCGAATGTTGTTCCAAAGTTAATTAATTCCAAGAAAAAGATTTGATAAAAGGCTAAACAAGTTTCATGTCGTAATTGTATAGTAGCTTTTAAATTTATTAGATTTTATATCCTACTAAAAATTTATTTTGAAACCCACGTAGCGCATATAAAGCAAGCACTCAGTTTAGGACATTTTCCTACTTTATATGCAGGTCAATACATGAATCCATAAATGCAGTATATTTCGTAAAATTTTGTTATCAGATAAGCGCGGGTTGGAACATAAAACAACTTTATTGGATATAGAGTCCTTGTCATAAAACAGTTCTCTATATTTTTATTCAAATGTGTTCCAATTTTCTCATAATTTACTTAGGTCATTTTAAAAATGTTTTTGTAAAAGTAGTTGTTTTTGGAACTTTTGGTAACAGTAATAAATCTCTACCTTAAGTTTACACATATTTTAATAAGACAAAAGTTTAGTTTCAATGTCTTTTCTCTAGAACTATGGTTAATTCTTTAAATTTTAAAAAGTAGACAGTATACTACATATTTTGAAAGTAGAAAACAATAATGATATCTAGTTTGTTAATGATAATGAGCATTATAATTAGTGTTCTTCAAGACTTGTTTTACTTTCATAGACGTTGCAAATCTATCTATATATATAAAAGAAAGTCGTGTTAGTTACACTATTTATAACTCAAGATCGGTCGAACTGATTTAGCTGAAAATTGATGGGGAGGTAGCTTAGAACTAGGAGACGGACATAGGAACTTTTTTATCTCGTGTGCATTTTTTTTATTCCGCGCGGACGGAGTCGCGGGTAAAAGCTAGTATTTCATAAAACAATTGAAATACTTTCTTTAGTATTTTAATGATGACATATTTCGCAGTGAATATTATTGTACCGTGTATAGTTTGGGTGACATTAATTAGAGAAAGCCGGCACAAAGGCGTTCTTGTGAGCTTACACAAACACTCAAAGAAGCACTTGTATTATATGAGACTTTGTCTAAACTATGAAGATCGTAATTTTAATATCATCGTCTACTTTATTTTAATAAAATCGTATGAACTATATTTGGTAAAAACGTAAATTAAAATTTTTGAAACTGAATATTTGTTGAATTTTCTTATGGAGCCAAAGCATAAAAACGAAAAGCGTGTATTTGGAGATGCATTAACTACGAAAATTTCTGGTAGGAAAGCGCTAAATTGAAATCGATAATTTCTACCTGCTTTCCTCAGTTATCGTCTAAATAAGAAGATGTTCCTAAAACTTTACATACAATGGCGTGAAGGAATTCCTTTATCAGGTAGGGTTGTCACAAGTCGTTAGTGTTACCCGTCACAAATTAATATTATATAATTCCTAAGCAAGTTCACGTTTAAAGTTACAAGAACGTCTTTGTGTCAGCAGTTCTCTTTAATTAATGTCGTTGCAGCTATAGCCGGTGAAGTTAATTATTTGCACATGAACATGTTGTTATGAGATGGTTCAGCGCTTTAATAAGTTTTGGAGCGGAGTTATGCTCTACGAATTTGCATCGTTGCAAAGTTACTTTACACTGTTTTACATATAAACATAGTGTTAATTTAAATTTATTGAGCTTTCATACTTTTCATTCAGACATAACAAAATCTTGTGTTGGATAAATATTAAGGTACACAAACTGGTATCAAGGGAGACTACTCGTATGATTATAAAGTTATGATTTTTAAAATCTAATATCTAATCTTTATAGATTTAATTATTAGAAAAACAAATTGGACTAACCATTTTATTGCAGGGACAAAAGTCTTTTGGATTACAATGTGATAGACATTTTGTTGTAATTTTTTTTTTTTTTTTTTTATAAGAGAAGGGGGCAAACGAGCAGCGGGAACACCAAGGTGTTCATCGACGCCCATGGACATCTGCAATACCAGAGGAATCGCAATTTCTCCTAATCCTTTGTGGTACTGCTATGATGATGATAGCCTAAAGATTTGGTACCTTTGACAGAATAACCTTATTCCAAGCAACACCTTAGTTTTCAAATTAAATTATAAACTAAGAATTTAGACTTGTATCCTGAATTAATGTTAATAATCCAGCATTATTAATGCAATTCAAACACCATGCGCGAAGTTTTTTGCATACAGCAAACACTTCGCAAACTATGAGTTATACCATCACTGTTTTTTCTCATTTTGTTGCCGTGGAACGTGAAAGTTATAATGCGCTCTAATGTACTTTTTTTAAAACGGAAAAGGTTTTTCCGCAAATATTAATTCATTTCCTTGCTTTGAGTAATAAATGTCTAATCGTTGGTTTCTAAGACCAAAATGGCTTCATAAAACAGACTATGTTTTTAGTTTGTTAAGAAAACATAAGTCATAACCTTTTTAAGAGAACCTTTAACCTTTTTAAAAATAAGCGCATTAAGTGTAGGGTTTTAAAAAAAAACTATAAAAGTAACCGTAGCTGACCCATTAATGTTTTGAGGCTGAATTATTGTTTGGTGTTTCCTTAATATATTAAGTAACGTACATTAAAATAAGAGAGAACATTGATTGAAAGAAATAGCGAAGACAAAAATAGTTCTAGCTGATTCAGCCTGCAGATGTACAATACTTGAATAAATAATCCGAGTCTTGCAGCGTCGACACTTATTGTCGGTGGACCTTTTGTCTCTTTATAGTTGTCATTTTGTACGTGCATACTTCTCATAAACTACCAGAATGGTGAACTAGAAGATGCAATTTTACAAGAATTGGAATACTCAATATGTCATTAAAACTATTGTGGATATTATTGTCCGTTTGGGGGTAACAATATTCAATCAAAACTTTGAAACGAAACATGAAAAACCTTTTTTTTTATGAATATTAACCTGTATTAACCTCCGTTACTGTAGAATTTAGGCCTTTGCTATTCCTGTTCTTTGTGACACAACGTTTTTAGCACAACTATTCCTTGTTATAGAAACAAATTGAATAGATACCATGTGTATTATGTACGACTAATACGTACATACTACGACTTAGAATCCTTCAAGAAGGTAGCGTACCACCTTCAATCTTATTTTGAAAAATAGTTTTAAGACTTTATAAGTTAAAACGTAAAAATGTATATTTCTATTTTTCTATTCTATTAACTTGAAATATATGGTTACATATTCTCGAAATCAACTTAAAATAAGTTGCAGCGCCGTTAGTTTCATTGTTCATAAAGTTCAAATCGTAAAATGCGCAATTGTGCGCCATTGTGAAATGCAGCAATTCAAGCAATAATAAGACGTAAATAAAGCAAGAATTAATGTCGACTATAAAACTATTATTAGAACGTAGTCAATACTTACCTATACAAGCAGTTATAATGCTAGATTCACACGAGCTCAAAACTATGCGGTACTTCTTTTTTTACCCGATGACAAGAGGATAATGTTTTCGTGCGTATTTACGTTTGCCTTTATGTACGTGGGCGACTAAACCGATTTGGAAGTGTGAGGTCAAATTAAATTCTAAATTAGTCAAAAACTAGTTCGAATACCACCTTCCATAACTTTTTTTTACATTGCTACATCAATTTTTCGATGGATTCAAGTATGCTCTAAAATAAGCAATTGTGATACATTACAGTTTACTTAATTCAAATTTTAAAAAAATAATCATTGTTTTAAAATACTGCCAATAGATGGCGCTATTTCATCCATTAGTTCCTCAGTCAGTCGTTTTTTTTTTTACTATTAAGGTTAGGTTATTGAACGCACGCTTCCCGCCAAAACAGTACTGTTCTGTCAGCATGTGTTTTCAAGCAATAGCAATATCGTTCTACCATTCTGCATCACCGTGCTGCCCTCGTGTGCAACTAACCGAATACTAAAATCTCTTTAACAACAGCAGAAAAGGTTCCTTTGATTGAAATTTTCTAGCATCAATATAATTTACTTTATTAGTTGGTTTTGGCAGCTGTTCAAAATCCGTTTGAAAGTCTGACCTTTTAACTCTATAACCTTAATAAGTTATAGGTTTTATTTAAATTTATAAGTTATCCGACAGTTGATATTTAGACGTAACTATCTTTATATTGTCTTGACGAAACTAAAAACTTTGTTTGAATAGTCACTTGCATTACAAGTATCACTTGATTAAAAAATTAGTACTTTATGCCAAAGAGTAACCAATTTTACGTTATTTTAAAATAAATCTTCTATCGTTACCGAAGCGCACCTGCAACCTCCATTACTATTTTGAGCATCACATATCACTATTAATATTTAAGCACACAGAGAACAAAGTTAAGAGTAGAATAAAAGTTCTGTTTAATACCTTAGGTATTTTTAATTGAATTTTGCACAAACAACAGTTGCACGAATTGGCCGGCTCGCCCGGTGAAATACCACGACCACACAGAAGACAGGCGTGAAGAGAAAGTAATACCGCGTTTCGTCTGATGAGTGTGGTGCTGGAGGCCTAATTTTAGTTCTTTTTCCCTTACCACCCCTTTTCTTATAAGGAAGGGATGGGAAGGGGAGGTGGATTTGATGGCGGAGGAGATGCATAGGAAGGTAAAATATTCTCTTTTTGTGCGTCTCCTCCTTTTTCGATTGAGGGTAGGCAACGCATCTGCAATTGCGAATGTCTATGGACAGCGGTCGCTTCGCCATTTCGGCGAATTCATGTGGCCGTTTGCTCGTTTGCCACATTGTAATATAAAAAAAATGTTTTGGAAAAACCGTAGAATTCCACTGCAGTGACAATACATATTATTTTAGTTTCTGTTTCGTCAAAAACAGTGAAGTTCTACGGTTAAAAGTAAATACGGCAAAAATAACGTCATAAATCATTGTGATATATCAGGGGTTGGCATTGTTGGTCGTTAGCTGTTTACTGCAAGCACTGTCGATAACAGAATACATTGATATTATAGAATTTTGATCGTAGAAAATGACGGAACATGAAAATTATTTCGGTATAACAAATTAATAATACAATATAAAAATAAATCAATTATTTTAATAATCTTATATTTTTACAAACAATTATCTTACCAATATTATAAATGCGAATGTCTAGGTTGATGGATCCATCCAACGTTTGTTGGAAGGTATCTCCAGAACGGCTCAACGGATCTTGCTGATATTTGGTATAAATTTAGAAAATAGTCGAACATAGAGTACAAATTAAGTATTCTTTTAATTCCGCGCGGACTAAGTCGCGAGTGACAAATGATGTGATTGTTCAGGATAAACTAAAAAATTACTGAATCGATTTTCCTTTTGCCAATAATAAAACTTTTCTATAAGTGATTAGGGCATACAATTTGATTGACGAAATCGAGAAAATATTTACTTCGTGAAACAAATTATAAAAACAAAAGAAAAATTACCAAAAGTGTTTGCTACGTACATATACTAAAAGCTTTAGTAATATCAGAAAGAAAATCTAAATCCGATCTGATAAAGCGGTTTTATGCTGTTACAATAAATGATTCAATTTTCTTTACGCAAGAATAAAATCTACTTTAGTGTTATGAGCGTAATCGAGGGAAGGAATAGTTTTCTCTGTGCTTTTAAGATAATGACACGAAACGCGTTCCTATACCTACAAATGTATTACGACCTATTTGGTCCGAACTCAATTGACTGGAAACGGATTACGGTACAGAGATATGATTGTCTAAATTGAGATTGACTGAACGGTTGCATGAAATATGTATTAGATAGATGATTGGAGGATTATCTGTTGTTCCATATTGACCGGACGCTCCAAATATATTTAGTTGTTTTGCTTCATTCATAGATATTTTATAATATCAAATAATCCTAACTAATTTAATTTGTTACCCAAATTTTTTCCTTGTGCATTTGGCACCTAATAAATCTGTTTTGTATTTAATAAATTCAGTTTGCAACAATTGAAATTAAAACAAGAAAAAAAAAATACCCTATACTCAAGATAAAAAAAAATCATAAAATACCCATTAATGGAAAATCTTATGACTTCTCGCATGAGAATATCTTTCTTGTATTTGTGTCTGCAAATTAATAGTTTCTTCACATTCGAAGGAAATGTCTTAATACATATATCTCTACCAAAAGAAAAACTTTGTAAGTATTAATGAAATAGGTAATTGACTTGAAATTCAAGATAAAAAAGTTTATTCATATAAAATGGTTTAATATAGAAAAAGTACAATCCAACATCACATATTGAATTTACTACTGTATACCAGATGATCGGGCAAATAAACACATTGTTTGCAAAGGGAAGGTTTTTTTCTAAAGCTCGATAAATCACCACGACACATCCGGATGCGACATCAACATAATCGTTAGACGTTCCCTTTCCGCCCGCTGATAACGCGCAGAAAAAATCTGAACATCCCAACCAACTCGCTAAACCATTGCAACAATTTGTCTACGTTCCTGTTAACGAAAAAAATGTGGTGTTTTTTTTAACATGGGCTCTTTGACTTTTGACGCTAGTAACTTTCGCTTCGTAACTTTTTTAACATTTTTTATTTCACTCATTCAGTTCTGTACATTCTCGATATTAATTATAATAATTTTTTCATAGACAGAAAAACAACAATAGCTAGATGTATTTTCTATAATCGAGTAACCTATATTTTGTTTTTAAAGTATATAATGTTATTAAAATTAGAACTATCTTGTAATTTCATAGTTCATAGTTTGACGATAATATTCCCAACATTGTTAGTGGTATCATGTAATTGGATGTAATTCAGCTACTATTGTGATTGTTCTGTACAAATTACTGCGCTCGGCATAATCCGATAAGTTTAGGTTCGTACATTTTAGGATTAAAAGCACTCAGATAGTTATCCATCGGGCTCATCTTTTAAGATTAAAACAGTATCTGTTAGAATAGGACCGTAGTTTACTACCACATATTGTGATCGTGTAAATAATTACATGACCTAGTTTCTTAGGTTTTAATGTGTAACAAGCAACATAATTAACAAATACATCATTAACAAGCAAGAAGCAGTAGATTGAGGCACTTACATAATTATTAAGGTTCAATTTTATTGTTACAATTACACAAAATATAATTATTTATTTAGTTATACACATTGTTAATTTTCGAAAGTAAAATAAAAGTGACTAAGAAAGCACAAGTTTACAATGTTAGGTAAATAATCAGAATTACTTTAAAAATAGCCTCGTATTTTATTTGATGTTGAAAGGCAATCGATATACTGACAAAAAGGAAAATATTCGTAGTATCAGACTGGACAAGGGCCAGCATCTTGTCACTATAGATGGAGACGATACGCAAACTCTACACATGTTTTCTATTTGTAAAATCATGGCATCTAGCTATCGATGCTATGGCTGTTTGCCAATTTTAGATTACAGAAAATCTAACTCCAAAATTATTGTATAAGTTGCGTTATTATATATATTATTATAAAAATAAAAAACAATAAATTTAATAAGAAAGAACTGTTAGAATGTTAGGTTTGGGTAACTACAATAAAATTTTATTTCATAAAAATATTTACAAGTTATGAGGATAGGAAGGGGAAATATTCTCTTTCTGTACGTCCCCTCCTCGAATAATTAAAGGCAGGAAACGCATCTGCAATGGTGTCTATGGGCAGCGGTCGCTTCGCTTTTTAGCGAATCAGGTGGTCACTTGCTCGTTTGCCACCTTATGATATAAAAATAAAAACTCAAATAAATATTAAAGTTAGTTCTAGAAAGTCAGTCTACCTTAAAAATATTAGATACAAAAACCTGAAATTGCTTTAAACTTAAATCTTTACTTTGAAAGTACAGAATAACCTGAAATAAGTTCGCTCGCGGGAACCGCTACATACATCGCAACTTACGTAGAAGTGCATTATAACTTTACTGTAGCCGAGTAGATTGGAAGAGACGAAGTACTTAGTTAAAACAACCAAAAATGTTCAAAGTCTTTATAAGACCTCTTATTATAACAGGAGATGAGACTGAATTGTCGCCACTTAGTCTACAATAATATAATATATGCATTTTGCCCGACTGATATAGTGGGTGTTTGTATAAGTCGTCGAGGTCCTTTATTTCCTACCCATTTCGGTGTGGTATTGCTCATAATATACAATACGTTCTAAAACGTGTCATAGAAACACGCCTACATGCTAAATTATAGCTCTTGTAGTCAAATTTTGATGTACGATATTCGATCGTTGGTTTGAAGCGAATATATTTCTTTGACTGACAAGCAAATTCATGTAGCCTTGCTCTTAGTATAGAACGCGAATAAAATGGAGTTTGTTGTTTATTCCCTAAGCTAAATATTTGCACTGCACAAATTGCCGAGCGGTAATTTTGTTGAGACGTCAAATGTTAAAAAGCGCTAGCAATTAATCTTGCTGTTTAAAGGGGATGGCAAAGCAATGAGGGATCGCTGACCTGGCAAGTCATGTTGGAATTATCCTGATGAGCTCGTTAGACGGCAGTCTCAGAAGAAACACTTAGATATATATTTTATAATCAAATTTAATTTTCGAGCTTAAAAATTACAGATCTGTTATAGAATAAGATGCCTTTTCGAAGTAATCTTATTACATAAGCTATTTTTTATATAATTTAAGAAATGTCATGTAAATTTAACTATACAAAAGTAATCCATGGTATTAATATTTAAATGTTCTCCTCGAAGTTATTTTTTAGAAACCATTAATATTATAATGCAAAATTTTAATCAGCTTAGGTCCTTACGTACATAGTTTTGGCTTTACCAAAGCGTAAAGTACATGTTAAAAGAAACTAAAAGCAAGTATGAAACCAGCTAAGCCATCCAAAATTACCAGAGACACTATTAAATATATAAAAAAAAACTGCTAGTCACGATTTAATTTGATTCCAGGCGCAAACGGCGTATATTTCTGAGCCCCCATTTTCCCCTCGGCTATTTAGCATGCGTCGCTTCACGCAGCCCCAAATACCAGGCTTGCATGATTATCGAAAATTTCTACGTGGACACAAATGAGCGCATCTTAATGAAAATGAACGCGAAAGAAAATTAGTAACATACTGGAAATTGAAAAAGTTTAAGGAGGCTTTTTAACAAAAGTTTTGAATTTGTATTGTAATAATATGTCTTATTATTCTTGAGAACTTGAAACGTCTTTATTTAACCATCAAAAACACTTTTTTGAATACAAACAAAACATTATCTATCCTAATATTATAAAGAGGAAAGATTTGATTGTTTGTATTGAATAGACTCCGAAACTACTAGACCTATTTGAAAAATTCTTCCTCTTGTGATATAGGCCATATTTATTAAAAGTTTTTTTTTCATTCCTCGCGGAGACGTGTTATTTGCACAATTCATTTATAATTTCACTTTATAATATCTAGTATTATGTAGAACTTCTGAATATCCAAAACACCATAATCAGCAATTAATAAGTAATTTAATAACTTTATAACTAATAATTTAAGAACTAAAATAAATTTGAAGCATAAACTAGCAAAATAAAAATACTGTAGTTATTCGAAATAAAAAGCTGATAGTAAACTTGCATACTAAAAAGATAACTAATAGATAGCTGTGATGAATCAAAGGCACTTTGTTCGCTCCGCGTTCGCAATTCACTGAATTTTTTACTTTTTGTTTCTCGTTAGTTTTGCACATGAATCGAATTTGAAATACATATAGATTTTGTCAAACTAACTAACTTACTTATATTAAATGATTTTCTGTAATAAATCCACCCAATTAATCTAAAAATCATTAGATTACTCATCAACTTTTACCATTTAACTAAGTTACTATTACACTTTTCATGCAAAAAAAGTATAACAAAATATTAATATTTTTTCCGTCAACAGCCGGATAGATTACCTCTAACGATCGTGTTGATATCGCTTAAGGAAGCGCTGTCGTGATTTTATCAGCCGTGGAAAAGGCTTTTACATTTTTATACTTTGACTGACAAACCACAAAAAAAATACATGTTACTGTAATTTGCTAAAATGCTCTGTACATTTCTAATATATCACGTATATGTCAAAAATAAGTAGTTAGTTTTCTTCAAAAATCCCAATTTATTCTAGAAGTAATTACTAAAAAATTTAATAAGAAAGAAATAACGACATTGGTTCTTTATTAATGACTTAAGAAGCCAGAAATAATAATTTAAAATTTGTTATTTAATTAAATAAAAAATGCTCTCGGAACTTTTATTCCTGTTATTTAAACTCTCGGCTTTATATTGTAAACGAAAAAGTGCTTCTATTTCTTTCGTTTACTGTCTTGTACTTGATCTTAAACTAGATCGTAACAAGGATCCGTATGTAAAAGTCACTTCTGGTCACATTTATGTCACTTATTTCTTTTTACGGCTTCGTGACGCACAGAAGCATTTTCTTTTTACTATTCTTAGAAGGATCGTTTTCTCTAGGAAATGTTCTTATATTTTATGCAGTTTAAATGTACTAAATTAATATATATCCAAAGCAAATTATTTAATAAGAAATGATTTCTTTTACCTAAAACAATAATAAAAAAACTAACGGAACATTTAAATTGTGCATTTTAAAGAATTTGTTAATTGTAATTTTGTTGTAATAGTAGGTTATAAACTATATTAATCTAATATTTTACGATTGCAACTTTAAAACATATCTAGAGCAATAAATGCACGTATCGTTATTCTTATCAGGTAATTAATGTGAGCTCCGATATATTTACAATGCATTAATTATTATCTGTACGAAAAGCTATTGGGAGATACGTCTCATTTAATGTATCGATTAATAAATTTTATTGTTCTACAGATAGGAAAAAGTTCGATGTCGTCAATTTATTTTTTAATATAAAGGAAATTAAACTGATTTATGACACAATTAACATGTTAGGTTTATAAAATGTACAAGTAATTTGTAAAATTATCATTCCAAAACAATTTTACGTACTGTCCAGAATGATAATATAAATTTTTAAAGAAAACTGATTTAATAAATTGGTTTAGTGTTTGATTGATAAAGAAGAGTTTTGTTATGTTTAGTGTTTATGCAGTTTTTTTTGTTATTTTATTAGGAATACATTTTTTGAAGACTTATTGAATGTTTATTATAATTAAATTGTTCAATAATACGTATACGGTTGTACTAATTTGACAAAAATATTTGCATTTAATTTGTAAAAATTTAATAAACGAAATTCGCGACCTTTGCTGTACTCAAAAGCACTCATGATGACCCACGAACATAAGAGGTAAAGAACACAAAATATCGAAAACTTAAATTTTATAAATTAGCCACAACAAGAATCATTATATTTATGTAAACGAAGTTTTTTTTTCTTTATAAAAAAATTACCGATTTTAATAAAGAATTCCTCTATAATGAAACTGTTCGCTGAAAACGCGCTCTTATAAGCCAGAATAAATGACTCATTATTAACATAACATAAGAAAGCTAGAAAGATGTTGCAATATTAACCTCAACTAAACAAATATAACAATATTATTTGTACCCTCACGAGGATCAAACAAAATGACATTTTTAGCTCATCAAACTATCACAAAGCAACGTGAAATGTTTTTGATTTTCAGTATAAAAGGGTTATACGTTTCGAGCGGTTTGCGTAGCTTAAAACAGTGACATTTACGGACAGGGGTAAATCCAATGTGAGTTGCAAACACTACCCATGTCAACGTAACGTGAACTTGGCGTAAATCTATTTTGAATAAATTGATTCCGAGAAAATAGAGAAAAAAAAAAGGAAATTGTTGATTAGCCTGAATCCAATTTGTGTTACTTAACACAAATGATATTTACTACCTAATCACAGCTTAAAAAACCTGGTAACAGTTGTTTCGGCAAATGAACCTCACGGTTAATTAAATTATCTCGACAGACGTTATTCCCGTAATTATAGAAAAAAATAATTATTTGTATTATTGTATTAAGAGATAGCATTTGTCTTGTCAATGATAGACATAATTGGCTCATTTAAAAAAATTATATTCCCTAACAAGTATCATTTTCTTTATTACTTGATATTAAATAAGTTTTGTTTCTCTTCTGCATAATATATAGACTTATATCGGTAAAATATTCATATTTAGTTAGAAAAGTTTTCTTTTTGACATTCAAAGTACATTTTAAAATCCTCCAGTGATTTGAGCGACAAAGAGTTGTACAAGAGGTATTCCCTAGAGTCGTTTCTTTTATGAAAAATATATACGTTTATCTTCAATGTTATACATAGTTCCCTTGTTTATATATATCAATAGCTGCCAATTTTAATAAAGAATGAAAGTGTTCTTGTCAGTATTCAAATGAAAATGTCTAAATTCAAAGAAACTTAAACCAAAGTTTAGTTTAGTTTAGTTAGTTAGTTTAGTTTAGTTTAGTTTTAGTTAGTTTAGTTTTAGTTTTTTTTCTTTTAGTTTAGTTTCACAATATTGTATCTAAGTATTTTTATTTTAGTTTATTTAAAGTTTACTAAAACAACTTAAAATTTTCTATACTTACAATCACTGTCAGTGGTCTTAAAATTTACACAATAAGATCATTTTTTATTAAGAATTGGATTATTATTGAGGTTAACTAAATATGAGTTTTTTTTTAATTGTACCTAAAATTATATAAATTAACCTGATTTCGAAAACCACACGCGAAACCAAATTACAGGCCTCTTTTGGAATTTTCCCTAACGAGCTCCACGGGTAATTTTACCATGACTTAACAGGTCACCGACTCTGCTTTTACAGCAATAATTCATATATTTTCTGACCTTATTACATCGACAGAAAAGGTAAATAATATTTTATTGTCCTATTCAAAACGGATCATCTATATACGTACAGGAATAATAGGACAATTAAACACTTACGCCTACAAACAAATGGTTATTAACTGATATAATAGGAGTTGTTACTTAATCTCTAGAGTAGACCCCGCTGTTTAGATTTCTCGGATACTACTTTAAAACTCTGACTCTGAGTGAGGATATTAGTTTTCGTTATTATGATTATTTAATGTTTGCTTTTACTTACGTTCAAAAACCATTTATGTTAATAATTACTACCAATAATTAAACAACACAGTTTGTTTTAGGTTTTTGTACAATACGCTTAATAATAGCCTAATCATAAATGCCTTACGTGACAATTTATAAATTCGTCGTATTTGAAGTTCGCATTTCCCAGTGAATTTCTAAGAAGAAACAATTGTACAATTCTCAGGTGACTACGGAGGCACGTCTTTTCAATTTTCCTCTCTATAAATGGAAATTATTACATAACAAAAAAATATAGACATAAATTGATTTTGTACTCCATTGCAATTTTTGCAATCTATACTGTCTGTGGTTACAAACGTTTGTCTGGAGTCAATTCATTCAAATATATTTTTAAAGTTTGTTTTTTTTGTGACTGACGAGCCACTGTTTGCCTTGAAGAGGCATTTACAGTTTACAGTATTTTTAAATTAAGCAGTAGGTGTACTTTCATTACAACATGTTGCCATCTCTCTTATTCTCTTACAGAAAACAAAGACAAAAACATGTTTTATACAAGTATTTCGGCATTGTAAACTAAATTTTCTGTTCTTCTTCTAAATATATTAAAAGAGATTATCACATTACGCTTTTGTAATTAAAAAATTGCATAGTTTTAATACATTAGTGTGTCAAAATGTCAGAGGTCAGCATAAATTAACGTCGTATCTTGGCTGAATAACATCTCATTTTCATTATAACATTTCTAGAACATTCTATTCATTACATTTTGTAAAAGAAAATGGAGTAACGACTTACATATGAATTTATTTAAGTCAAAAGATATGTGAATATGTTTCACTCGATATAAATAAAGATATAAAGGGCTCAATAGATCCACAAGAAATACTTTCTTTTTATTTGTTTGCAAAAAATTCATGCACTTGAATTTTTTGCAAACAAATGTTAAGAATGAATACCATTTTTAGTGTTTGTAACATTCTCACCAAATTATTAGTTCTTTGGTTGGAACAGTATTTTTTTATGTTTTATTTTTAATTGCAATTAGATGGACTCATAAATGTGTCTAAAAAATAGCAAACCGTACTAACGTAAACCTCTACAAATTACGAATACGGCTCTACCTCATTTTTTTGGTGTACTCGTAGAATTAGATTTTTCCGTTCAAAAAAATATAAAATTCATTGTAAGTGGATTAAAGTTGGGAACTGCACTTCTTTAAATATTCTCCGTGGCATCACTGAAGTGCAAGTTATAATGTACTTTTAGTTAAATTTATAAGATATGAAAATTATACAACAGCACATATTTTACATGATCTACTGCAAAGATTTTAGTATAATATTTAACAATGTAATTTATATAACTATGGATTTTGTAACATACGTTAGAATAAAGGCATACGGAAATAGTAAATAAATATTTACTAATTCAATAAAAATTTCTTACTTTTTAACAGAGAGATAGTACTGAAAATTTAATGACAGAAACCAGTAAGTCTAAATTTAAAACTCAGTATTATCTAGTTAAACAGTTTTAAGAACATTTTTAACATGTACCGTCTTTATATGGACGTCGTTTAAGGATAGCATTTATAACGAACTGTAAGCTGGCAATCCTGTGTTTAATCGCTGTCGATTCTAAGCTTGATAGATATTCTAGTATCGAAGAAGATGCTTGCGCAAGCTGTTATGGGTTTCACTGATAGATCTTAAGTAAGATCATTTAATATTTTATTAAAATGAAACATAATAAATCAAAATAGAATTTTCTTCATTATTTTTGCCACAGGTAATCGCTTGCTCATATGCCACTATTGTTATAAGGAAATAATAATAGTTAAATATTAAATTAAAAAATAAGACTGTAATTCTAATGTATCAGTTTGCAATATTTAAAGATTTTATAATAACAATTTGTTACAATAAATTAGGACAAAATACACCCAGTTTTTTTACTAGTAATTTTTAAGTTCATATCTATCCATCGTTATTTAGTTTATAACTAATACATTTAACATATTATATTTAGATATTCACTTTTTCCTTAATTTTATAAATAAACTAGCTGTCGCCCGCGACTCCGTCCGCGCGCAGTTAAAAAAAACTTAATAGGGGTATGAAAAATAGATAGTAGCCGATTCTCAGACGTACTGAATACGCAAATAAAATTAGGTAAAAATCAGTAAAGCTGTTTCGAAAGAGGACACTAACTAACATTGTGACATGGAAATTTTATATATTAGATATTTAATCTTAATTTATTTCTTCCAAGGGTTGGCGACAGGTTAACAGGCGTAAAAATTAAACCAAAACTTGAAGTGTTAAAAAAAACCTTGTGCACCGACTCACGTGTGGTGAGTGGCATCAGGCCAGCGAGATGCTGAAATTGAGACAATTATTGGTTATTTATTTTTTCACATGGTTAAGAACAGCTTAAAACTTGTATTTAATAATTAACAATGGTCAGAATTGGTACTAAAAAGAAAAAAAATATATCCAAACAAATATAAATAACGTCGATGTTATAAAAAGAGCAATCCAAAAGCGCCAAAAGCTGGCGAAGATTTATTTTATACGGTGCAAAACATAAGTCAGTAATCGCTTCCATCAATCAGGTGATCTCGCCCCAGCAAGCTTGTCGCTTGTCGCATGCACCGTTTTCATTTTATTTTCTTTATTTTTCATCCCTAATGCAACAATTTATTGAAAAATATAACCCTTTTTAAGACTATACTATAAATACAAGCACGATATTTACAGATATGTATGATAATGTTAAATAAATCTTCAAAATTGTAATATAATACATACAAAATACATAAGTAAGACTCTCGTCACGTCACTCACTCGCGTGAATAACTTCAGTCAGTATTAACTAGTAGAAAACCTAATCCAATCACATACCCATAAATATACTTGTCATGTATTCATGGAATCATTGATCAATAAATTAATCACTAATCTAGTTCATTTTATTTTCTCAGAATCATTTCTTTTCCCCTAAGACCACTTCTTTTACAATTATAGTCACAACAACCATATTACACTCTTCCTTTATATGCTAATTTGAATATATGGCGATTTTATACAGTAGAAGTTATACCCTCATCAACTCAGGATATAACTACCTAATACCTCGTATCAATCAGGACGTCCGATCATGCGTCAGTATTGCATTGGCAGCCTCCGTGCTCTTTCTCCCTGCTACCAATCACCAATGGATCAATGCATTTATTAAACTCCGAGATTATTATATAATATAGTATAATTTAAATATTTAATATATTTAATACCGATATCTAAGTTCCAATTCAAATGTTTCGCTTTTAATTTTGGTGTAGCCATGGTCAGGCTAAAAATATTCATATTACAACTTTAACTTTTTCTTTGAAATAACAATTCGTCGCACGTTTGCTCGCTAACAAAGCGTTCTATTTAAATAAAGGAATATTTAACTTCGCTTAACATAAAATTATTAAGTACAATTTATTGAATATCTGTATCCTTCCTTCCTATATCTATATCTTCCTATTGAACACGTTACTTTTAACTATTAATATTTTTAGAATATATTTATATATATAATACAACAATATGGCTATAAATATGTGCTATCAATAATTAGGTATCTTACTGCTGAAACTACAAATAGTTCCGTTTTGGTGCAGAACATTAATGTAAAATAATACGAATAGTTTTTAACATTGTTCCAAACATGGCGTGATAGCCATTACATTGAGTAATTCTCGTTAGTTTCAGAAACAGTGCAGGTTTCGTGCCTTGATATTATACAAATAGTTTAGTTTTTAGGGTACCGTACCTGAAAAGGAAAAACGGAACTCTTATAGAATCACTTTGTTATCTATCCGTCTGTCAAGAGCCTTTTTCTCAGAAACGCGTTCAGGTATCAAGCTGGAATTTATATCAAATACTCAGGTCTACTGTCCCTTGGAGCTGTAATAAAATTAAACTTCTAAGGCAACGCTACCAAAAGATACAGCCGTTTATGCCCCAAGAATCCACAAATTTTCGACACTACAGGATACTTCCCGTGAACCTAGAATCTTGAAATTTGGTACGAAGCAAGGTATTATAGCACAAATAAAGGAGAAATTGCGAATATCAATCAATTTTACTTATTTGCCTACAGGTTACTTAGCAGTTGGTGAGCAAATCTGACTCGCACGTGATCGGTTATTTTCCGGTCGAATGAAATGCGTGAAAATTTTTTATAATTAAACACCCGCTACACAACACTCAAATATATGTCGTTAAATAAATAATAACAATATGATCACAAAGTATTAAACAATATTCAAATTCAGACTCTCTGGAAATGTTCTACCATGGGCATCAATGAATACTGTGAATTAAAATTAAATTAAAATAGACGATTAAATCTGGATAAAATGTTACTTAAACATTTTTAAAACTCTCAACGCAATTCACCACAAGCAAAGTCAATTTGAGTTTGCTCGGCGAGGCCAGACAAAATGTATGATGGGTTATTTTTCACTCAACAACGGCTCATTTTACTTTACCTTCTGAATAAAAAAAAGTTAAAACAACCGCAAGAAAAATATGAACATAAATTACATGGAAATTAATCGCGCGGCGTTATTATCTTTTTATGTCCAATTTGAGTCATTAAAATCATTTTCAGCCATTTGTCATGCCACGGCATTATGAAGTGGAAGAATAATTTAATTCTCTCTTATGGACTTTATAAAACATTAAAAAATAATATATATTAAGCTCACAATTTGTTGTTAAAATGTCATCTTCATCATCAGCCGAAAGCAGTCAATTGATGGACACTTCTCTAATGCCTTCTTCAATGTGTGATCCTCCATTATATATACATAAAATAATATTATTATACTCTCATGTATTATATATAGTGGTAGTTAGTTACTAATTGCTATAAACTAACAGCGTCATCATCATCATCATCAACCTGCCCTTATCCCTATGGAGGGTCGGCACAGTATGTACTACTCCTCCATACATCTCTATCAGCCGTCATATCTGAATTTACCCCCTTCTTACGCATATCCTCTTTCACACAATCCATCCATACTTTCTTTGGTCTTCCTCTACCTTTATAGCCATCCACATTCAATCTCATTACTTTTTTATTTATATGATTATCATCCCTCCGCATAACATGTCCAAACCACGCTAACCTTCTGCTCCTCAATTTCTCGATAACTGGCGCTACTTTCAAACTTCCTCTGATATGCACATTCTTAACTTTATCTTTTCTTGTCACACCACACATCCATCTTAGCATACGCATCTCAGCTACATGCAATCTTCTTTCATCCGAAACCTTGGTGGCCCAACATTCAGATCCGTACAATAAGACAGGTCTTACGATTGACTTGTAGATCTGTCCCTTAAGCTTGGGGGGCATTCTTGGATCACAAGTCACACCGGTGACCTGTCGCCATTTCATCCAACCTGCATTTATTCGGCTTTTCACATCCCGGTCAACACCACCATCGTATTGGACGAGTGAACCGAGGTACTTAAAATCGGAGCAGGTTGGTAGGTCAACACCATTTAAAGCGATTGGAGAAAAGCTGGTCGGACCACCAAAATCGCAGAATAAATGTTCAGTTTTGGTTCTGCTGATTTTAAGACCAGCTCTCTCCAATTTATCTCGCCATTTTTCCAACCTGCTCTGCACCTCGCATTCATCCTCCCCGACAAGCACGATGTCATCAGCATAAAGCATACACCAGGGTGCTTCCTCCTGTATGTCTGACGTTAGCGCATCCATTACCAGGAGGAAGAGATACGGACTTAAAGCCGAACCCTGGTGTAGACCTACCGAGACACCAAACCTGTCACTATCGCCAACAGCGGACTGGATGTGTGTATTGGCTCGACAATACATAGCACGAATAAGCTGCAGGTATTTCCCAGGCACTCCTTTCACTTTCAAAGCCCACCACAAAACCTTCCTCGGAACCCTATCGTATGCTTTTTCGAGGTCTACAAACACCATGTGCAGGTTTTTATGCACACGCCTATATTTCTCGCAAAGTTGGCGAATAGCAAAAATGGCATCGGTAGTCCCCCGTCCTGGTGTAAACCCAAATTGGTTCCGAGTTACCTCACTCTCCTCTCTTATTCTTCCGTCCACCACTCTCTCCCAAGCTTTCATACTGTGTGACATGAGCTTTATTCCTCTATAGTTGTTACAGATTTGTACATCACCCTTGTTTTTAAAAATTGGCACCAGCGAACTCCTACACCACTCATCTGGAATCACCTCTTCCTGTAACAACTTGTTGAAGAATAGAGTCAGCCACACCAATCCGTCCGCCTTTAGGAGCTTCCATACTTCCACTGGTATTCCATCCGGCCCAACTGCTTTTCCGTTCTTCATACCTTGCACAGCTTTCTTTACTTCATCCACGCTAATCTCTTTCACCATACCAATATTAACCGGCACTTTTTCCAACACTCCACTCCAAATATTCTCTTCGTTCATCAATTTTTCAAAATAATCCTTCCAACGCTGTTTAATATCGTTATCATCCGTCAATACATTTCCTTCATCGTCTTTAATACACTTGATGTGGTTTACATCTCTTGCATTCCTTTCTCTCTCTCTTGCTATACGGAACAGGCGTTTTTGTCCCGGCGGGCTGTTCAGGGATTCATATAATGTATCTTGTGCCTGTGCCTTAGCAGTTGCGATGGCTTTCTTAGTAAATCGCTTACACTCCTTATATAACTGCCTTTTATTCTCTTTCAAATCCTTATCATTATCATCCACACCCTGCCACTCTTTAAATGCTCTCTTCTTTTCACTCAAAGCCTAATAGCGTGTAATTAATAAAATAATTATTGCATTAGGTTTAAAATAGCAGGCTACCTATAGCACGAATATTTTTACTTGCATCGGTTAGACACGACAAAAATACATAGCTGAAATCAAAACCAGAATATGATTATTTTGAAATCAGTCATTCAAAAATAATAATTCTTTTTAAACAGACATTTATAAATCTTCGGTCACGTACCTGCATAAAGTTTTTCCACCGACTAAAATAAGATAAAACCAAGACCGTAAGCAAATGGTAAATAAACATCGCATAAAACTTTATGTATCGTGGAATAGACGATGTCGGCTCGCGGCATGTTTAATTGATCAAATAAAATATACTACGCAAAGAAACGTTCACGTAAATACAATTTTATTCCACTTTACTCTCTAGACGATTTAAAAAAGCGGATCTCTAATCGAGCGGTATTTTTTTCTTGGTATTAAATGTTTCAGCTAGCTGCTAAAGCGCCTTTCACGCTTTTCTAAAACAAATATCCATCCAAACATCCGTCCATCTAAACATTGGCATTTATAATATTAGTAAGATTGAAAATCTTGGTGTTTCAGATCGTTAATACCATTTTGAAATCATAGATTTAGAAACATAATTAATATGTATAAAGAAATGTAATAAAAAAGTTTGTTCATCTTAAACTATAAATATGAAATGTAATAAATTTGATACTTTACCTCAAAAGTCTTACGAAGCAACAAATTTACAACGGAACCTTTCTCATTTCTATAAATTCGCTCAAACACATTACAACTTTCTCTTCTCCCTGAAGTAAAATAAGGACACAAATAAAGGCGAACTTGGTACCTCTGTTGTTATACAAATTTACACAAGTTATCGTCGAATATATAAACTTTGTAATAAAATGATGACGATGATGTGTTCTTGAAATTCCTACAATTTCTTTTAGTAAAAAGTTGTTTTTTATTTTTAAAAAAAGAATCCAAAGAAAGTATTATCCATCAGTCAAAAAACGAGACACAAATATTGTGCGTCGTTACTTAGTGCTAGTAAATGGTTTTTGCTGCTTATTTGTAGTAAATTACTAATTAATTAATTGAGTTCTTGTTTTAACAATAAGGACAGTTTTTGAAAAATGTTTGTGTCAAAAATGCTTTAAATTTGGCGTTAAACTCACTCACTCAAACATCCTTCCTTGTTATTCAACCCACGAAAGCGTACCTTTTTCCATTATAGCCACAACAATGGTACAATTACGTTAAGAAATTTTCTTTTAAGCTTGTCACATCTTCCAGACATCGAGTCCTCGGTACACATTTGAGTTCATGAGACGCATTGTTACTGAGAAATGATATAATACTACGCTTTTACTGCTCTCCAACTGTATTGTCCGGCAACTGAAAAGAAATGGAACGTCGGCTCTTACACTAAATGATAAAAAAAACCTTACATTTAATAAATATATAAAATTATATATTCCATATATTTAATTTTAACTAACAACTTAAAAATAAAAAATGCTTAAAAAAAATTACCAAAATTTGTAAAAAACATACTTGCAACTGTCATGCGACTCGTATATTCTTCCGTAGGTTCTTGTCCCCGAGTAGTCCGTCCGGCTCGTTAGTTTTTAACTAAAAAATTGCATATTTCATATATATTCTTTGTATTAAGTTAATATAACAAAACTAATTACAACGCCATGACGCTGTCAAGTTTTCTCAGTATCCAGGATTAAGGTAAAAGAGGGACGCTTAAGCACGCTTTGTAGAGATGCTCGTTATTCCAATAAGTGGATCCTTTGTAGTTAAGTCTCTACTGCCTAAGCACATAAGAGATTCCGAGCCTTAGATTTCGTATAATCGTTATGTTTAGTTACTCTATTTACAAATTGAATTAGTTTTACAAGCGAACTAATATGATTAATTCTCTTTTTTCACGACTACTAAGTCTAATGATTTTCGCTGTTTTGTGGAGGTATTTAAAACGTCTTAACTATCGTAACCTGTACTAAAACTAGTGTTATCTCTATTATTTCAAAAAGAATAAGAGCAATGACAATATGTTTTTGTACATTGGTTTTTGACAGATAAAACTAGAGGTAAATTATGTCAGTTTCATTATACCTTGTAACCTCAACAACTGAAACCATTTTCAAGTGTGAGCTGTTTATTCTTATCCTTCCACAGAATTTCATGTTGTTTTTAAAACTATTTCTTTCTATATTAAATACTAGCTTTTGCACGCGACTTCGTCTGCGCGGAAATTAAAAAAACTTTATATGTAGCCTATGTGTTCTTCCAGACTATGTTCTACATCTGTGCCAAATTTCATCACGATCCATTGAGGTGTTCCGGAGATACCTTCAAACATATATCCATTCATCCATCTAAACCCTCGCGTTTATATTATTAGTAAGAAGTAAGATTAGTAAGAATTAGCAAGGATTCCCTGCCTTCTCAGTACAAAGTAGATATTGATAAACTACTTAAAGAGTTCTCAGTATGTACTGTAGTATGATCAATCCCGCGAAAAGTATTGCCTAGCTTAATAAGAAACAGATATGAATGGACATTCAAAAGCTACATTATATTCAAATACCAATGATCCAAATGATAGTTGTATGACTTATCATATTTTACTGTCATACAAAGCTTAAAGTTTGATATTTTATTAGTCTTCCCACTGTCCTATTCTATTCACCATATTGAAGAAATTGAACAATACGTTCACAGCCTTTTTATAGGAATAAGTCATACATAATGTAATTTAAAATGTATAAATTCTATCTATTTATATTACTAGCTGTCGCCCGACTCCGTCCACGTGGAACTTAAAAAAAACTTAATAAGTAGCCTATGTGTTCTTCAAGGGTATGTTCTACATCTATGCCATATTACATCAAGATACGTCGAGCTGTTCCGGATATACCTTCTAACAAACATACATCCTTCCATCCATCTAAACTTTCGCATTTATAATATTAGTAAGATGACATTTTGTCCAACCTATATTGAATTCATGTAGCATATGCGCAATATTCTAAACGTGGCTCAGCTGAAGTCTCTCAAACCGATATCTGCGGATACATTAATTATTTGTTTCGGGATTACAACAGACTCTGTTCTCTATGTGTATGTGTATACCACATGTCTTCAAACTCGTTCATAATACATATTTCCCGGTTGTATATTCACTTTATGACAACAAATTTAACCAGAAATAGTAGTAGATGAGATGAGTTATAATTTTTTCTTCGGAAAATATAGGTGGCAATTTTTTTAATGAATACTATGTTTTTAAATCCTTTTAAACTAACCTTTTTTTATATAGTCAGGAAATGCATTTACGCATTGCACAGCCCGGCGTAGGGAGTTTGGGACTCGCCGGCCGCAGAAGGCGACCGGAATACCCACTAAAACCAGACTGCCCTCTGACGCGTTACGGCGGGGCCACGGGAAACGCGTTAGCTTACTTCCCAAGCTAACCTAACCCAATGAGGGTTAAGGAGTAATTTAGAATAATTTGGTGGTCCTAGGTTCGTTTCCCAAGAACGTGTTTTTTTTTATTTTTGATTCTTTTTACTATGATATTTAAAAACAATATAAATGAACATAACAAAACGATGCGTATAATCTAGTACTATTCATATCACGTCATTGAAAGCTATGACCTATTTGGGTCAGTAATTTTACTGTAGTTAGTGTTCAATGTGTAATATTCGCACGATATGAAAATGACTAGCAAAGTTAAATATAACACCATCGACCTAGAGCATTAATTAAATTATTCGTTCTAATCTTCTCATATTGGAATTTTCCTTTTTTTATTTTTTAAACATTGCTATTAATCACTACAATATCCGGCAATCAAATTCTCAATGGTTAAACAACTTTCATATATACTATTCACACACACACACACACACTCGAGCTTTGATCAAATTCAATTTACTTTCTGATATACAAAACAATAATTAACAACCATAAATATAAAGTTTTACACGTTATGGTTGTAAGTTGAACGAACAAATGAACTTTCATTACCAAAATTGCGTAAAACAAACATACTTTATAATTACCGCTGGAAAACATCGTTGGTGTGGCGCAAACATTTTGAATGCGAGAGTTTATTTGATAATCATACTCGTACAGCGACACGTAAAGAAGGGGTGAATAAATTGAAAGATAAGAAATACACGAATGAAACAATAATTGAAAACCAAAAGCTTAATAAAAAATCATTTACATTTAAGACAATATTTTATGCTACAAAGTTAACAAGTTCCATAAAAATGTAGGCTGAAGATGATTAATTTTTTTAAGTCTATTTTATTGTTACTTCCTTAGATAATTACTATATTGTTACTACAATATTGTTTATTCGATAAACAATAGTTTTGAATAATTTGCTTCAGTTTTATTTAATTAAATAAAATCTCATGTAAGCAGAAAAAACCACCATCTCCTTGACCATGTCCCAGGTTTCTGTCTTCAAAATGAATCTGTCTGCCGTCATCTCCATTGTTGTCATCATTGATCATGTCATCTTTCACGCAATCCATCCATCTCTTCCTAGGCCTACCTCTACCGGTGTACCCCTCCACACTCATACTTGACGTAAAAAAGAAAAAAACAATGAAACATATTATAATACCGGAACAAACGGGGACTTGAGGACTGACAGACACAAATTCGAAAAATTGGAGTTTCACTCTAAGCATCCAAATACATCATGTTCGCAAATTATTATTTATTTATTTATTTTAATATAATATAATTGAATAGATTACGTGACAGTTATCTTATATGTGATTTATAAATGCACTTTGGAAAATATGGTGCCACAATTTTTATCAAATAAAATTTAATTTGAAACTAAATAAATTCTAGAGCACCATATCGTAGTGTCCGGCGATTAAAATTCTAATTTGAACTCGTGAGACGAAATTTATGCGTCGCACATGTGTTATGAAATGAAAAAATAAAACTAACATAACAAATATGATATATCTCGTGTATCACATGAAATGCTAATGGTTCATCACAACTCTAATTTAAGTAACTGTTTATAAGTATTTAAGTATGAATTAATGTACATTTAATGAGAGAAAGCTATAATACGAGAATACTTATGCAAACGACTGATGCTGATAAGTTACAATCACATTACAACAGTTCATATCAAATTCGTTCTAAATTAATATTCCCATACATACATACGTATAAACAAAGTTTTAAATAGTTACATAATAATTAAACAACACTTTAAAAAGGTACTGCAAAACACCGAGTGTTGTCTGAGTGGAGGAACCAGTAATCCCAGTCATCAGTCGGCTCAACCAGTCTGGCAATCAGATTAAAAGAGGGTGCAACTCCTTGTCTCCTGCGTTCTTAAAAAAATAACGATGAGCTAAGCTGCAAACGCTTATTTCGTAACTGTACGTTTCCACTGTAATACACTTGTATACAAATCTATTTGCATTTCTTTCATTATCTTTGAAAAAACAGACATTATTCTTTCTATTAATACAATTTTCACGAAAGTGGATTTCCACTGTAAGGCACTATTTACAACTACAACCTCTATAACTAAAGAGCGATCTAAATTTTAAATGGTAAAAAAACTAGAGTGGCGCACCGACCTAAAGTAGTCCCTCAGTGATCCCATTGTCACAACAGTCCTGTCAGACTAAAACTACATATACATTGGCATCCTAAAGGTGTATGGGAAGTGAGAACAAGGCTGTAGACTATGCAGTAACAAACTGGAGGCCAGCCAGCCGCCAGACGCTAGCCGCCCGTCGTCGTAAGGGAAGAGACGAAATGCTCTACACGTGTTGGCGCACTTGGAAAATCACGTTATCTATTGAAACGTTGGCAGAAAGCCAATTTTGACTTGCCCGTGTATAGAATATCGCCTTTTTCAACTTCTATAAACACTTATCACTTTATTAAATGTTATACATAACATTAAACTCTTATATCGTAAGGAAAATCGGTTTCTCTTGTTTGGACACACCACCTCACAATGTTTTTTTTTAAATAATCAAAAATACCTACATATATCATATAAAATAGGTAACATTGTTAAAGGTTTTCATTGATATAAGATTCAAAATACGTCCATGACGTAGAGCACAATCTTAAAACAGATTTACCCTTTCAAAAATAAATAAGTCAGTTTAGTAATCAATCCCCTACCTAAAATGAAATGTACGTAGATATCAGAACAAATCCGACGGAATTAAATTTAACCTTGGCAAAAACTTAAATTCATTTTTCTAGTCACGTTTCTTATGTCGCCGTGAACACGTTTGGCAAGCGTGATAGAAACTTTTATAAAATGAAATTTTTTAAATTTTTATACGAATTTTCCGATCTAAAAATGTACGGTAAAATTGTGACTATACTTTTAAATTGTACATTATTTTATCCTTTTTATGAACTTATGACTTTACCTTTGTACGCAATGCCACTCTACATTAAAGGAACTACAGATACGTTACTGTCTTTTAAAGGAAAGAAAAACAAATAAGGAAGAAAATAAATTATATTTTAGAAGAAACATGACTGTCCAAGTTTTGAATGCATTTAATTGCATTTAAATGGAATGCTCATACATAAACTAAAGGGATAACAATATTAGAAGTAGTTGCATCTTCGTATGTAGATTTGTAGGCAATGTAATCAGTGGATAGCGTTGCTTTCGTTTGGTATAAATCAATGTCACTGCATGTAGTGCTGGGTAGACCGATATGCATAGCGTTAGCTGATTGCTTCACACATATAAACTGCTATCTACATATCAAACTAAAATGTCGTAAAAATCAAACTTTAACCAATAGAAAAGGAAACATGTAGAATTAACGATAGTTGAGAGGAAAAAGTGTATAGAAAATTGATATATACATATTAATAAAATTGGAGTGTCTGTATATGATATCGAAAAAAAAGTCATCTTTTGAACACATAATGTATTTTCGTAGCTAATAAGGAAAAACATTTATTTTTTATTTTTGTCTGTCTGTCTCTATGTCTGTCCGCAAGGCCCCATTTGTTCCGGGTATTTTATTTATTTATCTTTTTTTCTGTACTGATGATTTCAGAGAGTCAGAAATACGGATGGATAATAAACAAGCAAAAGAGGTACGTCCATGAAATGTATCTAGTGCGTTTAATTGGATGTTTAAAAAGCGACAGATTAAAGAGCTTCACTTTAATCGTCATGTATAAGTTTATTTTCCACTTAGAAATTGTATGATGTACATCCATCAAAGTCTTCCTTGACTTATGACAAAGTACAAAGCGGGATATTTAAGATAGAGTAATTGTCTGCCGCGTAATGGAGCCGTAAGAACGCCCGTGATGAATAGTCTCTCACTCCTGCTGCAAATGGACTAAGATTATTATTATAAACACTTATAAAAAATAAAGACAGAATCTCTGACTTATTTTAAACCTCATAGAATTTTTTTGCGTTTTAATGTTTCTGGGGCTGGTTTTATTTTACCATTTATTCAAGTCCAAGTAAGTTTAATTTAAAAATGTACAGATGTAGTTTATAATGTAACACTTGTCGTACTAATATATAGATGTGTGTTAGCAAATTTATGTGAATAAAATCTTAAAAATAATTTGATGTAAAATGTGCTAGGTATATGATATTATTAAAAAATCTTGCTTATTTTAACGTTACCGCTTCGATTACGGCAGGTAGAAGTTATAATGCACTTTTAGTTAACTTGAGAGTTATAAGGAAGTTGCCATCCGCGTACGTTCCAAGGAATTTCATACTTATGAAGTTTCATCGTGAAAATATTAGCAAAGTTTACCGAACTCTCAATTTATTCTTGTGATCTCATAAAAATTAACACTTTGCCTCTTGCATCTATTACTCGTATTTAAAACTTTCTCTTACCACAGAAAGTACAATAGGAAAATTATTTATTGTTTAACCAATACTTTCCGATCTGTAAACTATTTTTAAATTAACTAGCCTTCGTAAAAAAATATTTATAAATGTTTCCTCACATAATTCACAAAAAGTCTCTCAATATGTAGGTATGTATCTAAAATTATACTTAAATAAACTATTCCAAAATGATATTTTTAAAAGATTATTTGCAAGCCAAAATTGTCAGGAGGCATCCAAAAGATAATTTCAAAAAAAAAGTTTCGTACCGTAATTTTTTAACAACATATTTTTTTCTTGTGGGCTACAACATCGTTTTTTCATTCACTGGGGAGAGTCGGTCGCGAGTCGTTATTTCTGTGAAATATTACCCAACGTACGTTCTCCTGGCTTCCCAGGACCAGCCAAAATTGACTTCGCTTAATGAAATACTAAAATACGTAGAGTAATTTTGAAATATTACGAACGAATAAATAATAGCCACGTTTCGTGTAAAATATGTTGACTTTATAACGAAGATGAAGGCTTTTTATCGTACCTTACATATTTCTTTTTAAAATTGAAATGTATGTCATTTTGTGGATAAAAAATTGTGGAGATTTTCTTTAATTAATCAAAATTTTTATAAATCAAATCTTTGAATAAAGTTTTAATTTTTTTTTTTTACTTTTAGACAAAGATCGAAGGAACTTATGTCATAAGTCTACTCGTAAATAAAATATGGATTATATTACATACTTAAGAGCTTTATTTTTTCAAATTATTTTTAATGAATATATAAAAACTTCATTTCCATTTCAATTTGAATACAATATAACAAATAATAATACGCCTACCATTGTGCTGTTACTCAACTAAATGAATATTAAATTCCTGAATTTGTGTTACATTCTTGTTTTATATGAGAAATGTATGATTTCATACTAACAGACACATTCGATACTTTAATTCGTGGATTACATTAAACTACGAATAAAATCACACATAAAAGTAGAATTTTATGCAACTTTTTATTGATTTTACATCAGAAGAACTTACTACAGTATAATAACTATTATAACCATAAAATGAGTTCATCTCGAATCTAAAACCTAACTAAAACATTGAACAGATTTAAACTTCTTGGCGCTCACCCAACTGACCGGTGAACTTGACTTATCCTTTGAAGGAAATAAACAAAATCAAGGCAAGATACAATAACATTGTACATACGTTCCAACGATATACTGTACTTCGTACTACAAATAGATTAACTAACATTAGTCAGAGACATTAAAACAGGATGGCAAATGTACAAAATTCAGTAATATTAAATTTAAATTGCAGGACCACTTGTTTATGATAGGGTGGCAAGCAATAACGAGCAAACGGCCACCTCAATTCGCTGAAATAGAAACGCGACCGCTGCCCATGGACAACTCCAATTGCAATTGCCTACCTTTAAAGAACAGAGGAAGGGACGCACAGAAAGAGAATATTTCTCCGGCCTATGCATTCCCTCCTTGGCTCCCCTTCCATCAGCTCCTTATAAGAAACGGGTGGGGAAGGGAAAGAGGACTACAATCAGGCAGATGAAACGCGGCCATTTCACGCTTGTCTTCTATATGGTCGTGGTATTGCACCTGGCGAGCTGATCAATTATCCACTGTTAATTAATCACCGAAAAATAAACTGTTAATTAATCACTATTTAGGATTATAATATATAGCAAATAAATTTTGTCTTTAACTTTATCATATATAATATTTCTGCAATAACCTATCTATTTTTATTGCATTACCTACCTATTATGTTTGCAGATTTAAAAGCTAGCTATTTTAACCCCTGAATCACTCGAGTAGTAGATTTGATTATTCAATTATTTATTTAGTAGTTAATAAAGTTATATAGAGAATGAAGCTTTTGCCTGAAATATTATACAATTTTGTTGCACCCAAATATTTGGAAACCGCAAACTACTCCACTGGTATTCACATTTTAAACATTCAAAACACGTAACACTACATTTCGAATGCTATGCTACCACAAAATATCTTCATATAATATTAAAGTTTTATTCTATTGCTTAATAATTTGAATAAATACATAAATTACCTAAATTACCTATGACTCGCTAACTTGGTATAGACGAAAAACGAAAACAGATTTAAAAGACACTTGTGCAGAAAACATCGTGATTTATGTATTACTAGCTTTTACCCGCGACTCCGTCCGCGCGGAATAAAAAATAAATAGAAAACGGGGTAAAAATTATCCTATGTCCGTTTCCTGGTTCTAAGCTACCTGCCCACCAATTTTCAGTCAAATCAGTTTCAGTCAAATTCAAAATTCCGTTCTTGAGTTATAAATAGTGTAACTAACACGACTTTCTTTTATATATATAAAGATAAGGTTATAGTGCACGTCAGTTTTCTATGAGTTCGTGGAGACTTTAATCTTCCTGGTCAATTTTTGCCACGGTGTTAAGAAATTAAAATTTATGCCAATTTAATTTAACATGTACATTTGTGTTTTGGACTCATGACGCTGTGTCGTGTTTAAAAAAAATATTAGATACGCTTTTGTGAAAAATTCATAAGAGCAAGTTATTTTATATGAGACATTTCGTATACATATGTAAAATAGTGTACAGCTTGCGTCGACACGGACACATTTTAGTTGTCTAGTCCACAGGTGTCCCCTCCCGTCTCAGTATTATTAATTAATTTAATTTATGGCAAGCTAGCTAAAATGTAAAATTTTATGCTACGAGTTCTCTTTTGTACACATTTTTGTCAAATAAAAAACTTCTAGAATCAAGACATATATACACACACACACACATAAATAAAATATAAAGAACTTGGCATGTTTGGCATGGCACAGAGTTAGAGTGGTTTACGACTATTAGTAATAACCGAACTATCTTTAATTTCTTTAGTATTATGATTTTTAATTACTTTCAAATTAAATACAAATTGTTATCCATATCCGATGTATCAAATGACCGATGTATCGATGTATAAGGGAACGGAAAGTCACTAGTCATAAACATATTTGCACTAAGGGACAGCTAAAGAGACTTAAATGATTCTAAGCACAGCTATAAATATGTTAAACTATTTCCAACTATTCAAAAAGATAAATGAGATGGTTATATAACAATGAAAGAGAAAACTAGTTAAGTATTCCAAATTTGTGTCGCCTAATGAACGTAAGTGATTTTGTAAACGATACCTGCTTAGTGAAGAGGGTGGCTCTTAATTAATTGCTAGCTCTCGTAGGGTATTAAGTAAAATGCCAACCGTGCTTCATATATCACTGAGTGCGAGGTATTAGACGCAGCCCAGAAAATGGGGTACATGTTAATGTAATCTCATTGATTGATAATGTATGATAAGGGACGGGATAAAATATACCGGCAACGGAGATTTTCCTTTCGTAAATCTTTTGTTATGTCGAAAATAACGTTATTTATTTGTTTTTAACATATAATTTACGAAAAATCGGTACAACACGCAAATAAATTAACATTTTGACCATCTATTAAGTACTAGTAATTATTTAATCAAAGCTTTTAAATGTAACACCAAAGCTTATGAGGTATTCACGCTTCTTTAATAACCAATATCTTGGATTTTGAGTCGTTGTGGGGTCATGGGGTTGTGGCGTCATTGGGTCTAAGAAGTTATAATAAACTTTAATACTTGTCGTTTTAAAGATTAGTGAAATTACTGAACTAACGTGCTTGTACCGCTTAATGTTTCTAGTTAGATAACTAGATTAAATGTTCATGCAATCCGCGGTTGTTTATGTACCGTGTACTTTAAGAACTATTTGTTTTAAAGTCACCTATGTTGCTGAAATAAAGCTTCATATAACATGAGTTGTTTTCGCAATATACATACTTAAGGCTCAACACGTAGAACTGAAAGGAGCAACACAGATCTACGAATTACACAGTCTCACGTAACCTTGTTAACCCTCCAAAGGCATGGTAAAAAAGAAGGACGCCGTATAAATCTCTACCAGGGCGCTAGTAATAAATTAAACCGGCAATATAAATAACCTCTAGAATATTTTCGACGAAATAGATAATTATCAATAAATTACACAAAACTCTTTAATCTCCTATCGCAATTAATTTGCAAATAAATCGTCAAGACTTGAAATTTTATAAAAAAAAAATAGCTGAGTATAAATCTGTTCATTTTATACGATGGAAATTTTTCATACTGAAAACAATCACGATATTCTAGTGGACGAGCGTTTCATTTTATAGGATTTAAAATATTAATTCCTGTCCTGATAAATATAAACCCGTTTTTTAAATAAAAGACAGGATATCTTTTTTTATTGATGTGAGTAAAATGTAGCGTCGCAATGCATTTCCCACTGACATGTTTTCTTTTGTTCAGATAATTCATTTTTAATGTATGATAAAAAAACAGGTTTAATCTGTTTGCTTCTGCAACTTGCTAACTTAATTCTGATATATATAGGCAACGATCTCTTATAACCCGTACTATAAAATAACTGACGCATAATCTTTAAGAATGGAAATTGATTTGTTAAGCCCACTATACAACTTCAGTTTAACTAAACAATCGAACTGTACAGATAATACAGTTTAGAGCCAAAATTGTAACGCCAGTTATTTTTTTGTGACTGAGGGGACAGGGGGGACAACGGTCGCAGATGGCGCTTATCCTAAACCTCATTTAAGCGGTCAGTTAAACTGTAGTTGTAATTTTACTCTTGGACTGTTCAGTTAAAACCGTGTATAGGGGGCTTAAGTCCCAATTACTAAACTTTAAATATACTCATAGTTACTGTTCATAAAACATTCATATAAATAGTGACAAGGATTTGTTCTAAAAGTTTCATTCCACTTATATTTCTGTCACTTATACATTTTTACGATATCGTAATGTTCCCCCGAGATGACTTCTGTTCCGCGACGTCGCAAACTTACATACGAAAGTAAAAAGTATGATGAATGAAACGGTATTCCATTTCATATGAAGCTATTCCCTTATGTTTTCAGATTTATTCCTTAGTAAATGCGTAGATATTTATATGAAATCATTATTATACTTACTGGTTTCATTAAATCATTGCTAGGTATTTAAGTTATGCGCAAAAGATAAAATAAATTATTATGTCCTTTGCTGATTAATTAATTGTAAAAAGGCATGCCTGATAAAGGCGTTAACGTCGGCTACACGTGCATATATTGGCGTTTGATAATCGCGTCGCGTTACGTTGTTTGTTACTCACATGACGATTTTCATGTATCATCATTTAAAACGCAAAGTCAATAAAGAGTCAGTAATTATTACTGTTGCTCACTAATGTATTATTTTAGTTGAAAATCACATACACACACACAATTGTATGTTTGCTAATATTAGTAGCCACTAAGCTATTGTTGTTTTTATGATACTAATGTACATAAAGTAGTCTCGTAAAACGCTAAGCTTCGGTAAATTAACTTTTATCTGGTCCACTAGGGTGATGTCCAGCCATTGGATAAAATTGCACTTTTTACGCTCGTCTCACTGTTTACGACCTATTAAATTTTAGCATTTACAAAACAGCGGCTTTAGCATACAATAGCTGCTTCTACTTTCAAAAATTACACAGATGAAATTTAAAAAAAGATCCTTTTTTGTTTTTAACTGACAAAGTGTGTAATGTTATTCGGGCGTATATAAGTATTTTTTATGTATCTAGATTTGTATGTATGTAAATCCCTTTGTGACGTTCAACGACCGAACCGATATTGACGAGTGAGATGTCATTCGACTCGTCTTCTTCTCCGAAGTGTGTTATGTTCCGATGTAATACCCTACCGTGTGCCTATGCAATACCCTATATTACATCGCGTACCGTAACCAAGCCGCGGGCGACAACTAGTGTTGAATAAATCTGCATCAAGATATATTAGCGTGTACGCTCATACGAAATGGTCGAGATAGCTTGTTGTGCTGACACTCTCCTTTAATTAACGCCGCAAACTAGAAGCGTATAACAATTTAGTGGAATTAGGGCATAACTAAAACGTGATTTAATCCGAACTGAATAACAACAGCTTGTGTATTTTATTATGAACTTAAACTTGCATAAAAACAAACGTTGCTAATCTTTACGAAGGTCTCCGAATGTGATTTAAAATAAAAGATTTCGACTTTCGCCGACTTTTTCTGGTTCTGAAAAAGTCGTTATCACCTATATGATAGTTATAATGATAGTATCTATACAAGCTATGACACTTGGTTTTACTTGATCAGCCGGACAGCAGAATTTTAGTTTCTGTTTTTAATTTCTTAATTCTTGTATGTTTAACAAAAAATAATTTAAACTGTATAGCTACTCATGTTGCCATTGCTCGTCCCAGTCTGACACATCGCCCTACATATTGTCATCATTTACGTTCAGTGAACGGAACATTTACAAATTGACGTATTATTTGTCTTCCTGTCACGTAAATCTGGAAGAGACATCTATATATATAAAAGAAAGTCGTGTTAGTTACACTATTTATAACTCAAGAACGGCTGAATCGATTTGACTGAAAATTGGTGGGCAGGTAGCTTAGAACCAGGAAACGCACATAGGATATTTTTTACCCCGTTTTCTATTTTTTATTCCGCGCGGACGGAGTCGAGGGTAAAAGCTAGTTTTATATAACACTAAGTTACAATGATGCATTTATCAGGCTTATCTTTTGAATCATTCAACTGTACAAGATTGCACTTTTAAATCATTAGGAAAGTGTATGAAACGTATTAGTATTAGGTATGAAAGTTTTATCATAGAATTAAATTATGAGCCGTCTAGCCTAGTCGCATTAAATATTAAAATCCCTTGACCTTTGATCTTGATTTTTTTTTCCAAATGCGGGATCGATGGAAACTTTTCAGAGTTCACTTATATAATGATGTTCCGAACAAACGTAACAGTATTCAGCTCTATGTGAAATATCATAGCTTCACCGCTTTTTTTTTATTAATTTTACAGCGCTAGTCTATGTCATATCTTTGAAAAAACAGAGATAATAATACGTTTTGGTATTAATATTTCAACTGTGGAAACTAACACGTGTAGTTGTTATTCTTCGTCGAATGAATAAGACCATCCATGCATTTGCTGTGTAAATCTACTGATTCATTATATCAGATTTCAAAAGCGTAGCACAGGAATACGAGTAGTACTGTATTTTGTAATAACGTTAAATTGTAAACATGACCTAGATTCTGTCTGTCATATTGTATGTTGTCGTTCAATGTAAATTTGTTTGTTTTTGGCATAAACCAATTCTCCTATTTCAATTTACAATCGATTTTTTTATCGTAAGGTGGCAACCTGTGAGCTGCCACTTTGTCTTGTTTTTTGAGGGGACTCACAGACAGAGAAAATTACCTTCCACACTTCGATTATGCTCCACGCATATTGTCTTATTGAAAATCGTAATATTACGAAAAATTACTATATTTATTTTGACTTATTTTATGTTTAGTAATTGTATAAGCACCTGACACCGTCCGCGCAGAATTTAAAAAAAACTTAATTAGTATCCTATGTGTTGTACAGTTAAGCCGTTGTGAAAATACCTTCTAACAAACATCCATCTAATCTGTTGTATTTATAATATATTAGTAAGATTGAGAACTTATAATTTGTAAATAATCTTAACTACAATGATGGAAAAAAACATTTATATTATGTTTGTTAAAATTGTTACTTTATTAACAATATATTATCTTATGCACAATTAACTAGAATGATATGAAATATACCAATTGTTGTTATTCTCTGATAGTAAGCTGAATTATTTGTTCCGTGAAATCTGGAGCACAAGAGCTTTTATTTCGTTGACATCGCATCAGACGTCAGGGAAACAATTCAATTATATGAGACAGCCTTCACGCAAAGAAAACATCAAATACATTTCAACTTTATCTTGAACAATATTATTTTTATATATTTATCCTGGACATAGTACATTCAATACAAACATCTGTATGCAAGGACTGTGTTAATATGACTTTACTCTGTATATCACTACTTTAGGTTATGACCTGAAGATCATTAAGTGTCAACAGACCCTTAGTGGAGATTTATCATACAAAGAAACTCTCATAATGATTATTTTACGATTCTGTAAGGCAGTAAGTGATATAAGTTATAGCTAGATTTATAACTGCTTCCTCTTACGTGCGTACTAAATCTAGTATACTTCTTTCAAAACTTTATCAACGAAGTTTAGTATTTCAATACCACCAATTACATTGAATATTCCGTAAAAAAAATTCCAACCCCTACCAATATTCAATGCACGTCCAGGCTAACGGGAATGGAAAATAAAAGCAAAAGAAATAAATTGCAAACGCTATGTGAGCAAAGTGCCTTTGTTTCATCGCAGTTTTCGATTAGCTCCTTTTGTTCGGAACTGTCCGCTTTTAACTAAAAAGGTTGTATATGTATGTTTAAATTGAAATTCAATTAGTTCAAATTACTACTCGATGGAAAATATTAACACAAAAAGCGAAGCAAAAATATACGCTTATCACCGCAGTCTTGGAAAATCGATGTAGGTAAAGTTAGCAATATGGCTTTGCACAAATGTTACAGTTATGGAAAACCACGCATATGTTCATACTATGTACATATTCCATATGAGCTTTCATGGTAAAACTGTCCTCTTTTCTTAAGAATCTTACACCAATATTCTACTAACACCAAGAGAATGTCTAGTTTCGACATTCAAGCGTTTTTTTTTCTTACGAATTAACCACCTGTATTTCGAATGTGAACTTAAACAGTAATTGAAATATATTCGTCGCAAGTGTTAAATGTAATAATGTTTTTGCCGATAAATTCAACCGCTTCTACCAACCGGAAATAGCAAGTGATTTAGTTCCAATGACGGAAACAAGTTCATATTATTGGTGTCCGTATTCAATGTGTAGTATTAAATACTTCCTCGACAACTTCATTGAAAAGATATTTTTACTTTTATTTTCCTCCCACAAAACATTGTTAGCATTTTTATTTGATAACTCTCTTTATAAGCTGCCAACATTTCTTACTACATTCTCAGTTCGTGTTTGAAGAGCGCTGGTTTTCTTTAATAACTTTTTATCTAATAGAAAAAGCAAAAAAACCATTAACTATTTCTACTGTTCTTCACTGTTCATTTTTTTATTTTGCTTCAGTACTTTTTCTATTTATATGAACTTGTTAGTGAAAATCTTAATAACGAATTAAATTACCAGGCTTTTCAGGAGAGGGTAAGCTTATTTTTAAACAAGTTTGAAAATACCACTATGGGCAGATTATACCACAAAGCCACAGTAGTCATGATGTGTCACGTAATGTTTCAAATTTCCACTGTTTTTTTTTATTTTTATTTCAACAATATGCAATGATGTAAAATTATGAAGGAATTGAACGTTAAACTAGTTTTAGGTAACCTGATAGCTACGCATTGTTCTAAAACGTTTCTTAAAAATTCATTATATCTTGGTTGCCTGGCTGCGGTCAGCATGACTAAAATCAGCATAACCTTCGTACGACCGAACCCAATAATCGATCTCTAACCACTTTTGTTTACTAAAGTAATGTTTTAACCGATCAAAGGATTGCAACAGCAATAGAAATATTCGTAGTTTACAGTGCTGGTTCAGCCGTAAATAATTTTTTGCAAAACTGCCGTCAATAATCAATTATTATAAAATTGAACAAACAAAATATACAACAGCGCCATCTGTGAAATATTAATGAAGCCATTATTACTTTACCTTCCTCCACAAAATTTCGTTTTAATTCACAAGAGGGAGTTAAAATAAATATACGTGTGGATGTAAGATTTTATGTTCAGTCCATTAAACCGTACTTAAAATAACTACATAAACCGAAAATGCTATCTGAAACGATGGGCATAAGTCAAACTAAATTTTAACAGCTCACTAGCGTCCCCCTTTCAATGTCACAAGAACAGAGGTTCTTGTGACATTGAAAGGGGTAAATACAAGTAGTAAGGGACAAGTAGAAAGAGTTCTACTGTAGCTGTAACTGTCATGTCATTTTTTTCTTATATTCTGTCTTTTTATGTCTAAGAAAGTTATATATATATTCTGACAGAACCAACCGCAATAGGAGCGCTTCCCTCACCATTTTAGATATCCTAATCGCGCCTGTTGATTTTTCTGAGAGTTAATTACATAATATAGTTAACAATAGCTGCCATCAGCGCCACAATGGCGAAAATCAAATAGGCACTACATAGATAATAGAAAAGTAGACACTAGTGGATTATAGATGTCAGTGCTGTGCCGATTCCCAGCGCCCCTCTTGATTTTTTTAAGAACTAATTTTGACACAAACACAAATGCAAATGGCCGGCGTTTTGCAGTTTTGGTCGAAAACAAACTTTTCTCTTCTATTTTTAAGTTTTCTATATGTAAGATCTAGTCTAGTCTAGTATAAGAATGTCTAACATTGTGTAGAACAGCTGTTTCATGGTATTTGATAATCCAGAAATTTTGATTTTAACAACAATGATTACATGCATATTTTGTAAAACTCAATACGAGAAGGGAAGTGGTATCTCATTGCACAAGTAAGTTAAATAAAAATCAATCAATCAACTAACAGTTATACCAATAGGATTAATGATTTCCTTATCGACCGACCATACGTTTACACATGTCAGCTGTATAATGATAGACATGGGTAACTCAACCAAAATTTATGAACTGCAGATCAGCTCACAGCTCGCAGCTGAACTCAGTTTGTACCTACATAGATTTATGATTGCCGATTCAAGCTGTAAGCTAGCGACAGGCAGTTTGCGGCTCGTAGACTCCACATAGTTATAGTACATCGCGATGAGCTGTGAACTGCCAATTTAGTTATACAGCTCAATAGTTCAAGTTTCAGTGAGCTGAACTTTTGAACTGGTTCAGAGCTGATTTACACATGGCTAGACATTGATGTTATTTATTTTGTAGGTTTCCAAAAGGCGTGATATTAAAACGGTGGTTAAATAATATGAAACTTGATAACTTCTCTCCATCAGATAATGATCGTTTATGTTCCAAACATTTCACTGATGAGTGTTTTGAGAAACATAAGACTCGTACCACATTGAAACGTAGCAGTGTACCAACAATATTTTATCCAAAAATGAGTAAGTAATGCCTCATTTACATTATATCAGTACAGCTTGAATGGCTGTTTTGACCATAGTGTTTGCATTACGCTTGATATTTACTCCATTTTAATGCTTACAGATTGAAATATAATGATCGCATTTATTTTAATCAATCAATCAAATAATTTTAACCAACATCCTGGACCTAGCAATGAACCTAAATATCAGTATTCACTAAAATATTATCTTTATCTTTGGCTTAAAAAGATATTAATGTACAGTTAGCTGCATAAATATAAAGACATTTATAAAAGTTTAGAAACTTGTATAGGTTTTTGGTTTCAATAATATGTATGCATAAATTCCTCACTGGTCGGGACGGCGCAGGATCGGAGAAAGTGGAGACTTGTTGTCGGAGGCCAAGGACCACTTCGGGTCACTGCGTCACCGCGTCACCCTAGTTAGTTACTTATAAATTCCTCAATAATGTGTAATCAAAGTTGGAAATAGATAGATATGCATAAACATGTTTTTGAAACCAAAGACATTACCAGTTTTGGAAGCTTTATAAACGAATACATATTTATGCAGCTGACAGTGCCTATAGTAATAATAATAATAATAACTGCTTTATAGTGCATATTTAACTGCTATTTTGAAAATTTTCACAGTAGTCTAGATGATTCAATAGCTTATGATAACTTACAACTGGCAGCATGTGAACACTATCATCAAAACTGTCCAATCAAGCTAAAGTTACTGTCTTACTGTACTGGCAAAATATAAATATGGCAAAGAAATTACTGTCTTATAATAAAAAATCTTTTTGCTTATTATTTATAAATTGTGATGGTTATTTTGATGAATGGTTTTCAGGGCCTACTTCTTCCAGTACATCATTTCAAAAAGATGATTTGATGAAAGATGTTGATACTCTGAAAAGCAGTAAGTCACAACGCTCAAAAAATAAGGGACTACAAGAGCTGAAAAGCCTAGGTGCTAAAACAACATCCACCCTCGTAGAACAAGATCCTTTGGCTGAGTGTGCTTTGCGCAGGCCAATAAAAATGGAGATGGAAGAAAAACATAATATTTCTTGTACATGTTAGTTTATTTATTGTTATTTTAAGTTAAATTGATGTTTTTTGCCTGGCTATCAGGAAGATAACATTGCCACTGTAATTTTTAGATTGGCAAAGATATCTGAACTGGTGGGCTAAGTCTAATTAAATTATGATAGGTTACTAGCACCACCCCAGTCAACAGAACAGTAGTGCCTCTATCACCTTGACAAAAATTCATGTTTTACTTTATGTATGTTTCATTCCATTAAGGTTTTGAGTGTAGTTATTTGATTTATAGTCATCCCCAGAGTCATAAGACCATCCTATGTTAGGCTTTATGTTTTTTAACTAAACATCTATATATTTTACATACATCTATATACATAAAAGAAATTCGTTTTAGTATTTATAAATCAGGAACTCCTGAACAAATTTGTCTGAAAATTCGTGCATAGCTTAGAAATAGTAGAAAGTATTCTAAGTCCATTTTGGACTTTTTATCCCGTTTTGATTTTTTATTACATGGAGTCGCGGGTAAAAGCTAATTTATAATTAAAACAAGATAAAAAAGTTCCTATGTCCGTCTCCTAGTTCTAAGCTACCTCCCCATCAATTTTCAGCTAAATCAGTTCTACCAAACTTGAGTTATAAATAGTGTATATAGATATGGTAGTAACAATAAAGTGGGAATTATATGATTTATAATTTATCTGTTTTTTTTTTTTTTTATTGATTCATGTGCATTGTATTTCTAGGTCTGTTTGCAAGCTGTAATTCACACCAGAATAGTATTCCGATGAAGGATATGTCCCAAGTATGTGGTACTGTCAAACATGATCATTGTTATCAAACAAACACTCCTACATCATACAAAAAGGCAATGGAAAAAATGCAAAATACTTTGAAGATTGCAAGACAACGTATAAAAGCTTTATCACAACATGTTAAACGATTGAGAAAGAAAATCACTACTTTGAAAGATACAAATAAAGAATCAATGAAAAGAAATGAAATTGGTGATGCCTTTGTTGATATGTTAAAAGATGGTGAAGATGTAAAATCACAGCTATTTAAACGGATGTTTTTAAATTCTGTAAAAAATGTAAGCCATGCCGGATATCCTAAAGAATTAAAATCTTTTTCATTAACACTTTATGCTCTTTCACCACATGCATATGATTTTGTTAGAAAGAAATTTAATTTGGCGTTACCACATCCACGTATGATACGTTCATGGCGTAGTGCTTTAAGTGAGAAATCTGGACTTCCAGTTGAAAATATTACCAGCATTACTGCCTCTGACCCGGCTGAGGAGTTTACTTCAGGTCAAGATGGCATGGAACAATCTAACACGGTCCATGCAGCTGACTCGCCTTACGAGTTTAATTCAGTGCAAGATGGAAGTGAACATGATATCAGTGAAAGAGAATCACCCTGTGAATTTACTTTAGTTGAAGATGGAATGGAACATGTTAACAGTGCCTCGGAATCATCCAATGAATATACTTTAATTCAGGCCGAATTGGAACATGTTAACAGGGACACTGAATCACCCTGTGAATTCACTTTAATACAAGATGGAATGGAAGATGATAACGGTGCTATTGAATCACCCTATAAATTTGCTTTAATACAAGATGGAATGGAACATGTTAAAAATGGCACCGAATCGTACGTTAATAAGTTTACTTTAATAAGAAATGACATGAAACGTGTTAATGCTTCAAACCAACGTAAAGAAATAACCAAGCAAAAGAGAAAGAAGAAAAATGATTTAAGCTTCGCAGTGGGTGATTTAATAGATGATTTAGTAATAAAATCCTAAAATAAAAATAAATGCTGATTAAATGAAAATTAAAGTGCTTTAATTAATTTTATTTCAATAAAAATATACCTATATCACAATTTGCGATACTAATATGTACAAATGCATAGGTGGGCACAGTTAATCAAAAAGTTAACTTCGTTAATCGTTAATTCGTTAAATAAAAATTTAACTTCGTTAATCGTTAAAGCGTTTAATTTACCAAAATTTAACGCAAGTTAAAGTTAACAGTTAAAGTTAATTTTTGTTTATATTACGAGTATAAGGCGCAAGCGGGAAATGGCCATCCGAATCGTATGGACCGATTTTGTCGAGACTTTCAATAGAACTTAGGCTATTTTTTTACTGCGCTTACGAAATCTCGGGAGATCGCTAATCCTATCTATAGTTTAGTTATATAATATACTAAAATAAAATTTAGACAATAGGAGCGATGTACTAATGCCTGTACCATAATAATGACATAGCATGCACTAGTTACACACACTTATATACTTCACTGACAATGATGGACAATTGACTTTTTCAGTCAATTTTTTTATCGACAATAGGACGTCACGGAATTAAAGAGCTAACTAAATTTAGACAAAACAAATTATCTATTAAACAGTAAGACATGTGATAATATTCAAAAGAAAACAATCAAAACTTTTGTGCAGTATTTACATTTATCTGTTACTATTTGCAACCGGATATTCATTTGCTCATACTCCAACAACTGAACATTTAATTTTATGTATAATTTGGTAATATTTTTTTATTTTATTTTAGCTAAGGACCCACGAACAGACTTATCATTTTTTACGTACTTTTTATTTATTAATATAGATTTATTAATAAAACTTCTAACATCAGAGGAAACTTATTATAACATTGATAAATAAACTATATAACCAATCCAGTGATACATCTCAACGCATAAAAACATACAACTGAGATGCCTTCGATAACTTCTATCATCTAATGATCTATCGTCCGATCTATTGTTATATGTTAAATCAAGTTAAATTACTCTCAGTGTATAGAACATAAGTTACACGACATAACGAAAACAACCGATCGCGGGTGATGTCTTCTCTCTTTCTTATCACCTATAAAATCGTTATAGTTAATTAGTAAGAATATATTTTGAATTATTTTCAACGACATTCGATTAATTTTAAAATAAACTTTCGATATACGTAAAAAAATCGATGTCTTTTTGTAAAGGTCACTTGTGGCGACATTTCATATATTAAATTTAGTATAACACAGTTTAACATTATTTCACTAACATAATTATTTTATCTTTTTCCTCATTCTTTCTCGTTTTGTCGTATACTTTTTTTGTAAACAAACAAATTATCTTCGCTATTGTCTTTGCGCAGCGCACGTGCATCCCCGACCATTAGAAGGGTTGGGGCCATAAACCATCGAGTTCGTTATCGCATTCTCTGTGCGGCTGTCCATTTGATCCTTTGTTCATATTTTTGTTGTTGTTAAAATTATTTTTCGTTGACCATGAAGAAGCCCCAAAAAAACAAACGACGGTAATAAACACCTAAATCCCTTTTGTTTTTGCGGAACGTTTATTGCGTACACATTTCGTCTTTCGAATTTTTAAATTTATTTTTCATTGTTTGTTTCTTATCTACGCAATGACAAAAAAATCCTATTTGTACGCTTTTTCAAATGAACCATAAACTATTTTTTTTTACATTTTTTGTTGTCTTTAAACTCCAACATTAAAATAAAAATTTTTGTCTGCAACAAAGTTTAGTTGTATTTTAGGTACGACGTTGAAGAGTAATGTACACTCGATTATTTTGATTGCAATTCAATGCAGAGTTTATCTTTTTTAATAGATTTTCTCGTCTCACGTATAACAATTATTGTATTAAAAGTAAAGTGTTTTCGAACCTTATGTTGATTTTATAACAACAAAGTCTTGTTCTAAAAAAAGTGATGTTAAATAAATGAAAACCAGTTTTAATGTGAATAAAATGTAATAAAGACTTTTCGAGATATTTGTGTAAATGTGAAATAATTAATAAACTTTGAAGGTGTCTAGCGCCTAAACTTCGCAATAGTTGATAGAGGTAAGTTTGTTTAAATCGTCACTATTTTCTAACAAGGATTCTGTGGTACGCTTTTGATCACGTCTATCCCGGCCGCTTGGTGTATTGTATAACATGCATCACACTCGCTCGTTCTCGTTCTCTCTCGTTCTCGTTCACCATTCGACTCGCCGACGGTCGCCGAACATAGCCGAACTTACGAATGTAGCCTGATGCATAATTTAAATAAAATGACAACACGTCAATAAGTGTCTATTGTAACAATTAACGGACTAAATTAACGGAAGTAGAATTTAACGGAAGTTAACAAGAGCGTTAACACTTTTTGAATTTAACTTAAAAGTTAATCCGTTAAGGAAAATGTTAACTTCGTTAATTAACGATTAACGGATTAACGAGTTAATGCCCACCTTTGTACAAATGTTTATAAAAAAAAAAAACAAAGTATTATACTTAAGGCTTTAATGAAATAGTGACTTAGCAAACAGAACAATGAATATAAGGCGATATCAATCAGAAACTTGTGAAAATTGTTTGTGCGAGGGCTCGGTATTTGTATTTGCATTACATTAGTGTTTATTTATCTACTTACAACCAGGTGTTAGCAAATCAAATTGCGTACCCGTAAAAAAAGCAAAGGTTTCGTTTACCAAATAGAAGCAATCATCTTTTAATTTTCAAAATTAAATCGAAATCTTAGAAAAACCGTAAAAAAATAATCGCTAACCCAACTTAGTTTTTCGAGGCTTCATAACTTTTATCGCATAATCTTTTTTCGCCGTAAATTAGTTTTCATATGAATTTTTTACGAGTTCTATTTTTCATGCATCGTATGTAAAGACTATTTTCTGTTAGAAAATTGTGTAGCCATAGGTGGGCACAGTTAATCAAAAAGTTAACTTCGTTATTCGTTAATAAAAATTTAACTTCGTTAATCGTTAAAGCGTTTAATTTAACAAAATTTAACGCAAGTTAAAGTTAATTTTTGTTTATATTACGAGTATAAGGCGTAAGCGGGAAATGGCCATACGAATAATCTCCGAATCATATAGACCGATTTTGTCGAGACTTTCAATAGAACTTAGGCTATTTTTTTTACTGCGCTTACGAAATCTCGAGCGAGCGCTAATCCTATCTATAAATTAGTTATATAGTACACTCAAATAAAATTTTGACGATTGGGGTGATGTGCTACTGCCTGTACGATATTAATGACATAGCATGCACTAGTTACACACACTTATATACTTCACTGACAATGATGGACAATTGACCTTTTCAGTCAATTTTTTTATCGACAATCCGACGTCACAGAATTAGAGAGCTAACTAAATTTAGACAACACAAATTTTCTACTAAACAGTGAGACATGGTAATATTCAAAAGAAAACAATCAAAACTTTTGTGTAGTATTTTCAATTATCTCTTACTATTTGAACTCGGATATTCATTTGCTTATGCTCCAACAATTGAACATTTAATTTTATGTGTAATTTGGTAATATTTTTATTTTATTTTACCTAAGGAGTAAGGACCCACGAACAGACTTATCATTTTTTACTTACTTTTTATTTATTAATATAGATTTATTAATAAAACTTATAATATCAGAGGGAACATATTTTAACATTGATAAATAAACTATATAAGCAATCCAGTTATACATATCAACGCATCAAACTATACAACTGAGATGCCATCTATAACTTCTAGCATTAAATGATATATCGTCCGATCTATTGATATATGTTATCTATTGTTTTTTTTAAATAACTAGAAGACTAGTAGAATTTGAATTTAGCTTCAAAATTTGTTGCGAAAACATTTTTGCTTTCAGCGCTTACGTAGGCTAAACTATAGGACCTACATATGCCATCAAGGACTTTTATTTAGCAAATTAAAGGATCTATAATTACTCCAAACATCATTTTTATGTACATATATCATTTATGGTTTTCTCACAATAACCATGTTATTGTGAACAAACGTCGATTAAAATGCACACGAAAAACAGTGTCGTAAGCTTACGGCGCTATTATATTATATTCTTATTTCTTATTCAAATAGATATGTTTTAAGGCTAGAGTATTAAATGCAGATTACATTAGCCTTTCAAACTATATAATTTTGAGATGTTTGGAAGATATCAAATGATTAAAAACTACGCGCATTCGAAAAATGCTAATGCGGCAATTTGTATACCGATTTCAATAATTATTTCTTTGTTTAAAGGATTATCTGCTGCATGCTAAATTAGTTTTTGAATTGAAGTACATACATATTAAATAGGAAAGTCCCTTTCTTTATTTGTCTTATTTCTGTCCTCATACGTATTAAGGAAATTTGTAATTGAACTTCAAATTCACTTAAATACCGGGAAATAAAAAATAAAAATTAAGAAAAAAAAATAGCCGACTTCATAAAAAAACAATCTCAAACAAAATGCAGTAAGAAGGGACATAAACGTAAGTATGTCTAATACATCTCAATTATAAAATGTCACCTATTTACTTCGGCCGACACCGACTGCGAAATAACAATTATTATACAATATAGGCATGTTACAAGAAAGAAGAGAACTTTCTTTAGAGTTTAGAGGGTTTTCATGACATTATTTTGTTCCTTTTTAGTGCATTTTGTTTGAGATTGTTTTTTATGTTATTGTAAAGGTTCACTTGTGTCGACATTTCATATAATAATTTTAGTATAACACAATTTAACATTATTTCACCAATATAATTATTTTATCTTTTTCCTCATTCTTTCTCGTTTTGTCGTATACTTTTTTTTTAAAAAACAAATTATCTTCGCTATGGTCTTTGTGCAGCGCACGTGCATCGCCGACCATTAGAAGGGTTGGGGCCATAAATCCATCGAGTTCGTTATCGCATTCTCTGTGCGGCTGTCCATTTGATCCTTTGTTTATATTTTTGGTGTTGTTAAAATTATTTTTCGTTGACTATGAAGAAGCCCCAAAAAAACAAACGACGGTAATAAACACCTAAATCCCTTTTGTTTTTGAGGAATGTTTATTGCGTGCACATTTCGTCTTTCGTATTTGTAAATTTATTTTTCATTGTTTGTTTCTTATCTACGCAATGACAAAAAAATCCTATTTGTACGCTTTTTCAAATGAATCATAAACGATTTTTTTTAATATTTTTTGTTGTCTTTAAACTTCAATATTAAAATAAACATTTTCGTCGCCAACAAAGTTTAGTTGTAATTTAGTTACGACGTTGAAGAGTAATTCACACTTGATTATTTTGATTGCAATTCAACGCAGTGTTTATCTTTTTTACTAGATTTTGCGTTTCACGTATAAGACAAAGTGTATAATTATTGTATTTAGAATTGAGTGCTTTCGAACCTTATGTTGATTTTATAACAAAATCTTGTTCTAAAAAAAAGTGATGTTAAATAAATGAAAACCAGTTTTAATGTGAATAAAATGTAATATAGATTTTTCGAGATATTTGTGTAAATGTGAAAAAATTAATAAACTTTGAAGGTGTCAAGTACCTAAACTTCGCAATATTTGATAGAGGTAAGTTTGGTTAAATCGTCACTATTTTCTAACAAGGATTCTGTGGTACTCTTTTGTTCACGTTTTTTCCCGGCTTCTCGGTGTATTGTATAACCTGCATAAAGCCGCGTTCACATTTGCCTGACGTGTTGTGTCGTGATGCGTCAGAAAGGTATCGGTCTCATACAATTAATATGGTTGCGTGCACACTTCTCTGACGCAGTGTGTCGTGATGGCTTGTGTCGTGTCGCGTCAGTAGCGATCCCGGTCCGCGTCAGTTGGGTGAGGTGCGGGGGACGGCGCAGCGACACGACACAGCGGGTCGGACAAGTGTGCACGCGCACGTGTCGTGTTGTGACGCGTCAGAAGGTATGGACGACGAGCTGATCGAGTACGTACGACAATATAAAGCGATTTATGATACAAAATGTAAACAATATAAGGATCAATCTATTAAAACTAAACTATCTTTTTGTATTTACTGGATGTATCCAATATCTTCTTCTCTTTTTTTGTTTTATTAGAAGTGTTGCCAGTGCCAATAACTGCATATCTTCTTCATAATCTGAATCCGAATCGGATGATTCATGAAAAAACATTGCGAATGTGTAAACTCTCCGAGAGGTATAACGGAACTGATTAAAAATGCGTCATAACGCGTCACATAGATGTGAACAGTAGCCATCACGACAGAAAGCATCACGACACGACACGTCAGGCAAATGTGAATGCGGCTTAACACTCGCACTCGCTTGTTCTCAGTCACCATTCGACTCGCCGACGGTCCCCGAACATAGCCGAACTTACGAATGTAGCCTGATGCATAATTTAAATAAAATGACAACACGTCAATGAGTGTCTATTATAACAATTAACGGACTAAATTAACGGAAGTAGAATTTAACGGAAGTTAACAAGAGCGTTAACACTTTTTGAATTTAACTTAAAAGTTAATCCGTTAAGCAAAATGTTAACTTCGTTAATTAACGATTAACGGATTAACGAGTTAATGCCCACCTTTGTATGTAGCGTATAACAAGTTTGTACACACAAACTTTTTCGTCTGAACAAATTACACAGAAGATATATATTTTAACAAATTGAAGTAAATACCACTTAGTTCCTTTCATTTATATCGAGGTCACCTCACGCATCGAGTCAAGGTTATAATTGTTATCACTAAGTTAAGCTTGAAAATTACAACAAAAGGTAAATTAAACTTTAAAACCAATATAAACAAGACTGCTTTCTTGTAAGAACTGACAATAAATTTTTGAGCACTTAGGCCAAGCGCTCCCTTACAAGATTTCGACTCCAAAAAGATTTAAGTTTAATCATTTCGAGTGAGTACAGACCTAATTGCCTATTACCATGTATACCTTACTGGAAATTTTGTAAATATATTTCACAACCTGTGTGTATATTACCAAATAAAGGGAACACTTGGATATAATACACACAAAATATGTGTGATAAGTTAAAGTTCCATTTTACAATATAAACAAACTTTAATGTCAGACTGAATTATATTTAAATCTTATATTGTTAGTTCAATAAACCTTATTAGCATTACCACGGTTTGCTAATTCACGCAATAATTCACTTCAATAACCAACAACAATATTTTACGCAAAACCAATCTGTGCGTAAATAACTGCGAGAGATACTCTCAGCTACAGCTTTGAGAATTTTAATATATTCCGATATCATTTAATATAAATGAATCTCTTTATATATAATCTAAGGTAATATTGAAGACAGCCAAGGTAATTTACCAGTCGTTTTGAATGTGTGCCAGTCATAAATAAATCTACCGAGAATTAACATTATAAGGGCCATGAGTATTAAATTTACTATATTAATATAGCTTATAGGCATCTCCACTTGTCCTCCTTTACTGCACACGTGGCCTAAGGATATTGTGCTGATCTGTAACAGAATGATTAATATTTCTATAGTTTTTAATTTCTCGTTTTTGTTCGAAAGGAATTTCGATCACGAAACCAAGTCTAGACAAATATTAAATTCCCTCCTATACTGTTTTAATACATTGTTTAGTGTTTTTTTTATGTAATATCTAGAATGTTACCTTCAAAAAACCTTTAACCAATAGTTTGTTTAAAATAATCGGCATAAATTGATCTAGTTGGTTACCTGGACAAGTGAAATGGTTTTATCGTCAGACTTCGGGCATTTAATGTCATGTTGGTCGCGTATAACTCTCTTGTATTTGAGCAGCAAAGCTTGGAACCTTGGTATGAAGTGACAATCGCATCTCCAAGGATTGTGGCCAAGCATTACGTGCATTATATTATTGTTGACTTGTATCGCCTTATCGAATGCGTACACTGGAATCTGATTTAAAATAAATGTAAATTTAAAAATTTTGTTATATGAGTACTTTTAAATTATTTTAAATGTACCTATTTAAAGAAGGCTGGAAGAAATACTTTAAATAATCAATTCTCCCTTCTAATTTGTAATCACTTTGTTAACCCGGAAAATTATTGATACAAAGAATTTTTCATACAATTATTTATAAGAATTTGTTAAATAATTATTCTTTATTTTATGGCGACGTAAACTATGATACTTAAAAACTAAAACAACATTTACTGTAATAAATTACAAGAAGTGTTATTTCGAATGTGTACTCATTTAAACCTGAAACTTGCATAGAATAGCTTTCGCACGTGACTACGTCCGCGCGGAATTAAAAAAACTGAACAAGTAGCCTATCCATTAATTAAGAAACGGCATAACTCACGTTTTGATCGTCCGGTGGCGGCACCGACTAGTTTCGGACCCATCGGGGGTCCATCTTCAGGGCGAGTGTCGGTGCCGCCACCGGACGATCAAAACGTGAGTTATGCCGTTTCTTAATTAATTAATTATGATGTCTCACGAAAGTTTAAACAATTTAAGTAGCCTATCCGTTGAGCCGTTACGGAAAAACCTTCAAATAAACATCCATCTATCCATCCAACCATTCGCATTTATAATATTAGTAAAATATGTAAGTGTGAAAATAATTTACCTGCTTTAACAAATTGCCGCGTAAGCTCAGGACACGGAATGTACCAAACCATTCTGAACCTTCCAACTCTTTAACTGCAGATATACTGTTATTGTCAAGATACAAGTCAGCAAGCTTCTTATATTGGGGATTCTGGATTATCATTCTTATAGTATTTATCTGGAATAAAATCAAATGTTTAAAAAGTCTTCAATGTATTTTCTATTACATAACTATGATACTTTCATTGGAAAAACTTAGTCAAACGTTAAAGACAAATTTAGTCGATAATCACCAAGTGATTCTGTGTTGGTGACTACTGACACTGACTACAAACAATTATTAAATACGTAAGTTCCTTTAAAAAAATACAATAGATTTTTAGTACGTTTCTATTATGTGTGAAGTGTTAATATTTGTGAAGATACACTAAAGGTGTGAACACAATTTTTTTTATTATGACCTTTGTATTTTTTATTTGTATTGAAAAGGTAGCGCTACAGATAAAAAAAATAAAAAGATACAACAAATACTACTGTTTGTTTTTATCTTCATTTGTATTTTAATTGAAGCTCCTTTTCTTCTCTGTTCTACGAAAAACAGTACCTAATTGAATGAAATTACCTTATTATTTTCGAGCCTTAAGGTGGTAGTTCCGGGAGGCAACGTTGCCGGCGGCACTTCTAAATGTCTATTGGAGCAGTCGACCGTGATCATCGGAATCACAGCCCCTTCCAAATCAGATACTACATGGGTCATCGCGCAAGCACACGGCTCCGGACATGTCTGACGCACCATCTTAAAAATTAATATAAGACACATAAAAAAATATTTCCTATAAAAATAAATTAATACGACAGAAAAAATTGGTTGGGAGCCCTTTATAATTGACATTAAAGAGAAGGAGGTTCTCAATTTCTATGTAGGTATATATTATTTTTTGCATCGTATATTTAAATTGCCGGGTTTTGGGGGAAAATTTATAATCAGTAAATCCTTATAACGTAGTTAAATGTAATATGTATTGCATTATGTAGTGTAGGTAAAGGCAACCGACACCTAATTACGAACCTTGGTCCCTAGTGAGATGTAACAAATGTACAATATAGTGTTGATACGGTGGTCCAAATTTTACCGGACGTATTTTTATTATTTTCTCAATGTTCATTTTTATTTATTTGTCTAATAAATTAATCCATACCAAAATATATATCCTATCCTTTACTTAAATTGATTAGAAAATATAAAATAATTCATGTCTATCTACAACATAAACATTACGATATAACCCAGAGGTATCTGGGTCTTGTTTTGTAAGAAAATATGATTTATATTCCGTAGCTTTACTATATTTATATTTCCTGTAAATAGTCGATACTATTTCAGTCGTGCCGGACGCATTGCACATAATGTATGACAATAAACTTAAGTACGCTAATTTTCCGATAACGACGCTTCAATAAACCTAAAAATAAAACCATTTGCGTAATGATCAGTAAACTGTGACGTCATCAAATGCTATGTCCGATGAAACGACGCGTCCTTGCTTTGTGAAACATTGTTATGAACAAATACAACGAAGGACACACTAATGACTATCCGATTAGTGTATAAAGTTCTGAGTACAAACCCCTTTATTTTTGTATTAATACTCTACAAAGATGGAGGAAAACCAAAGAAAGTACGGAGGGATAAAATGATATGAGTAAGAAAGGAGGGAAATCAGATATAATGACCGATAAAGATGTGTGGAAGAACAGTACCTATGACCTTAGCAATAAGTGAGAAAGTAGCAGATGAAAATGCCTACCCTTAAAGGACAGGAGAGAGATTTTTCAGTGGTAGAGGTCGAGAGAAGAATGGCCTGCAAAAAGCCATCAGTTGCACGAATGGGCCGGCGTGACTGAATTACCACGACCACATAGAAGACATATGTGAAGCGGCAGTAATTAAGCGTATCGTCAGATGAGTGTGCGCGCCGAAGGCCTAATTTTAGTCCTCTATTCCTTCCCATCCTTTTCCTATAAGGAAGGGATGGAATGTGGAAGTGAATTTAGAGATGGAGGGGACGCATACAAAGAGGAAATATTCTCTTCCTCTGTAGATAAAAGTAGGCAAAGCATCTGCAATTGTCGATGGTAATTGGCAGCGGTCACTTTGCTATTTCAGGTGGCAGCTTTTTCGTTTGTCACCTTAAGATATAAGAAAGAGCATGTACAGAAAAAGGACATTTCCCTTTACTATACAAACCCTCCCATGCTTGCTTGCTACCATGCCTCACTTACGCCTGCCAAACCTGGCCTCTATCAAAATCCTCTCTGTATAAACTAAAATATGCCAACGCGCCATTGAAAGAAGCTATGCAGGTTATAAATTGAAAGATAGAATAAGTAACACTCAAATAAGAAGACAAACGAAAGCTGCGGATGGAGTAAGACACGCATTAAAAATGAAATGGAAATGGGCGGGACATGTACAGAGAACGAAGGACGACAGATGGACGAAAATAGTCACAAACTGGTACCCAATACACAAAAAACGAAGAAGAGGTAGGCCAAGAAAGAGGTGGGACGATGACATAACAAACTTAGTAGGAAAAACATGGAGTAGACTAGCTAGAGACAGAATTGGATGGCAAAACATGGAGGAGGCTTTTACCGCTATTGGCGGTCCTTACAACTGATTAAAAATAATGTTTAGTAGTTTATTACATACTTTGTAGTTTTAGACTAAATAAGTAATAATTATTGTTACAAGTAGTATATATGCATAATTTGTAAGGAATCAATAAAGCTTTTTATTTTATTTTTTTTTTATTTTATTTTATTTTATTTTTATTTTATTTTATTTATACAAACCCTCCCACGTCAAATCCTATTCCCTCATCTGTTTCTTATTAGAAAAGGATGGGAAGGGGTGGAGGCCTAAAATTTAGCCAACATTGTAAATAGCCCCAAGCCTTGTAAAAACAAGAGAAAATAATAAGAGTTCGTTCATTGCTCCTTATTAATCAAATTAACATAGCATTCCATATCTTATCGGACTATCATAAATATTTATTGCTGCGACTTCGATATGTGCAGGCTCTTTGTACTCTTTGTTAAAAGAACTATTGCTTGCTTAGGCTTACCAGAGACTTTGAGTTGATAAAAAGTTGACTTGGTGGATTACATATAACGGCAAATTTGGATTGTGGTAACGATATCGTGCTTGATCACGATCCCCCTTGATGTGAAGTACTCGAAAAATGGTGCGCCTTAGCTTTGTAAACGCTTATTCAGTCTTTAGTAGACGATCGAAGGCGATTGAAGGCGATCACGTTATAACAGGAAATTAACACTGTCGCCGGTTGATTTTGATCCCCTATTTTTATAAATACTCTTATGATTTACGACTACTACCTCTTCCAAAAACCTAATTTATCTCTTTCGATCCTACTCATAACTTTATCAGTTGTCTCAGTGTCAAGCGGAATTATGGAATTATATTTGCCAAAAGGAAACTATTATATTCATATGAGGTAATTGGATTTCATAAAATTTAATTGTAATTATATCATGGTCTGCTATATAAGTCAGAACTCCATTAAACTAGTTTAAAGTGGTCGAGTTATACGTTAACGACACAAATCAAAACAAAGGAGAGTTACCTTTATGATATCCATGACTTTATGAAGAGGTTTTCCCTTATAAAGCCTTTGATTGCAAATTAACTGATAATAATCGACTATACGTGTCTTAACTGTACTATTATCTTGTTCTATTGCCAGCCAGTCTAATCCACTGTCGCTACAGTCCCATTTATTATCTGAAACAAAATGTTTAACCATATTAAACATATAAAATAAAAATAAATTGAATTAATAAAACGTTATTAAGACAGTTTTCAGGACAAGATAAAATTAAACAATGTTGTTTTAAATTGATTATTATATGGCGAAAATGAATATCCTGTCTCCGAACATTAGCAAGTGGTTGTAAAAAATCACGGATCTGCTTTTCAGCCAGTTACAAGAGTGCAAGTTGCTCTAATGATTGTTCAAAAGAAGATGGCACTATAAGAAGAAGATTGTAAAGGTTCTTCTTATATATTATGTAAATATGATTGGAAACGTGTTAAAGACGGTGACATTAAGATTTTTGACATAACAGTAAGTAACAGTCGTAGACGCCAGCAACAACATCAGTTGGACGAATGTACCGGCGAAATACCACGAACACACAGAAGATAGACGTGAATGTGCGTGCTGGAGGCATAATTTAACCCCCTCTCCCTTCCCACCCTTTTCTTCTAAGGAAAGTATAGCAAGGGAAGTGGATTTGGCAATTAAGGGCACGCATAGGAAGGGGTAATATCTTCTTTCTGTGTATCCCCTGCTACGTCGATTAAAGGTAGGCAAAGCATCTAAAATTGCAGATGCCTATGGGCAGCGGTCGCTTCGCTATTTCGGCGAATTTAAGTGACCGCTTGCTCGTTTTCCACCTTGTGATGTGAAAAAATAACATTTGATCATTATAAAAACACATATATAATGTACTCACTGCTAAGATGAACCCGCTGTAACAACGGAGGGCCCGTTATCATAGCACCGCGGATATGTCTCAATTCATTGCCTCTTAAATCCAACTCCCGTAGTTCAGACATCCTTGATACCAGGTCTGCAGGAACTTCCCAAAGAGAATTCAATCCATGTAAACCGATTTTCTGTATAAAAAATCGAATTTAAAAAACCCATCATGAATGTCTCTAATAAAATTAAGAAATGAAATACGAAGAGCAAATACATATGAAATATATAAAATTTTCTGCTTATTACATTTTGAAAAATTGTAAGTAGTCAAATAATTTTGCTCTAATTACAGAAACCAGTTCTCGTTTTATGTTTGTGAATTATAAATCTCGTAAACATTACAGATATTTAGAGTGAACGACGATGAAACTTTATGAATATAAATCCCCTTTAAATAGAAAATCTCCATAGAAACTGAAATTTGAGAGATACGTTTTCAAGAAACAAACTTTGCTGTAGACAAAATGTATTTCATTATAAAGGAGTTTTAAATATTAACCTTCAATTTTCGTTTATAAATTAATAAGACTTAAAAGAAAATCAGATGACTTTTTTGACTTTCAAAAGCTTGTCTTATCCAATTAAAAACGTAACTTTTAACTTTAATTTTAATTGGACGTTTTGCGTTGTTGAATTTAAAAAAAAACAGTAAGATCAATAGTTTTTGTATTTACAAAATAAAAATGATTATGTATAACCTCCTCATTATCGTTCCGACCTCCAATTTTAACCGACTTCAAAACGGAGGAGGTTCACAATTTTTCTGTTATTTTTGTTAATTCGTAATTTCACTTTAATCTTATCTATATATATAAAAGAAAGTTGTGTTAGTTACACCATTTATAACTCAAGAACGGCTGAATCGATTTGACTGAAAATTGGTGGGCAGGTAGCTTAGAACCAGGAAACGGACATAGGATAATTTTTACCCCGTTTTCTATTTTTTTATTCCGCGCGGACGGAGTACACTATTTATAACTCAAGATCGGTCGAACTGATTTAGCTAAAAATTGATGGGGAGGTAACTTAGAACTAAGAGACGGACATAGGAACTTTTTTATTTTGTGTGCATTTTTTTTATTCCGCGCGGACGAAGTCGCGGGTAAAAGCTTGTATTAAATAATAAGCAAAAATGATATATAAGGCAATCTTACAAAATCAAGGCAAGTAGACAAGTTAGAAATGTAGAGTACCTAATATACGAGTAAATATCAAGTTTGACACCTCAGATCTACAATATTACAGTATCCTATTGTACACAATAAAATATGTTTAAGGGTTGTCACAATATATATATGCATATTTGATTTAAAAGTAATTAATCGGCAGTGACATATCTCACCAGTCACGCCAATCTATTTCAAATCCCTAAGATAAGCTCTTTTTTCATTCTTCTCTACTTACTATCTGTGATCAAAATACCCGTTTAAAACATACTGTTATCTCTGCTTGATAATGATATAATAAGAGGGATGATGATATGCTTCATACAGAGATTTTGGTCTCAGAAACCAACGGTTAGGGGCTCGATTTCGTAAAAATGTAACTCGTATAATTCTATTGGAAGTGAACACGAGAATATGTTGGTGGTATATAGCTCGAGATAATTACATAAAGGCCAAACTAGTCCTCAATTAGTATGAAAATACAAAGAGGGCGTACTTGTGTAATGTTCGGTTGTTCGGTAAATTAGATGCAAATAAAAATAGTGAAAATATTACACTTGTAATATAAAAGTAAGTCTATTTAATCAAAGCACGTAAAACCCTGAGGAAGCTAAAGTACGGGAATGAGGGACACCTATTTCATCCCTACAAGATCGGAAAACTGTGAAAGGAAATATTGATTACTTTCCTCTTGAGTTGTTACCAAGACATTATTAAACATTTCGTATTCATAACATTTTTTATAAAATAGCGTTAAAGTTATAGAAAAAAGTAGAAAAAAAGTAAGTATTCGTTCCCGCAAACGTAATAGGCGTAAATAAAATTAACAGTTCAATCAAAATAAACGTAACTATTTATAAAGTTGGTTAAAACTAAGTAGTTAAAAGCTTACTCGGCCGCAAATTTGGGCCTATCTGTCGAAGCATGACTAAATCTAGTCTTCGCCTGAGGAGTGCTTTAAAAAGCATAAGATTTAAAAATTCATTGAAAAAAATCTTTTTGGGTTTTTTAAAATATTTTTTTCATAAAATCCACTTAGATGTTATCAAAACCTAATTTAAATCTATAGCTTAAACCTAACAAAGCAAGTGGATTATAAAACAATACAGATTTTGACACATTCTTTGAATTTGTAACTCAGGGTTTTCTAATTATCTCAATTAAACACGCAGACTATAGACTTTTGTCGGGATACATCAATGTGACAACCGCAATGCCTAGAAATATTAAAGGATTTTCAATTGTAAAATATCTATCACTTTAAAATAAGAAATTGATTATTTTTAGTTTATATTACTTACAGCTGAACGAGACCACTCAAACCCCAAAACAAAGCCGTTTAAACACCCTTGTAACATGCCTTAACAATAAATTTTTTCACATTAACACTTGTAAAGGTTTTGCAAGAAATCTCACAACTTGAACCCAATACAAGAGCCTCTTAAAAAATAATTTTTGACCATATGCTACGCGGCTGTTGTTCTATACATTGTTTTTTTTTTGCAATTTATCGAACAATTGAAACATCGTTTCGACAAAGCAATTTTGAACTTGAAGTGCTTCGTTTAAAGGTTTAAAATAGCAATAACCTCAATCTTACTGGAGTCTACAAAGCGTCCTTTGAACTTCGTTAACAACGAACAGTTGACGATCTCCAGAGCTCGCAACGCGGGAAAGTGATGCTGCAATCGCGCCACGTCCAAACACGGCCCCGGCCATTCCAAAACTTTTAAATGTGTTATTTCATACCTAGCAAAAAGTCATATAATTCGTATTAAACCTTTACATCATGTCACACGTTTATTACTCGAGAGGGGAAGGGAACCTTCAATCTGTCGAAAACCAGAGTTACAGTGCAACTGTGTTGGGTATCGGGATCTCCATAGGAAGGCACCGTAACATGTTACGTCTACAAGGCATCTACTTCTTTAAGTTACAACTTTTTTCGTTATATACACCTTAATACTTTATCTATACCAAAAATGTTATATTACATTTCACGAAAAACATTACCCGCTTATTAGTAAAACAATTACTGAAGTAATAAAATTCTTTGTTGATCTTTTACATTAAATTTAACGCTTAACTGATTACATAAAGTTATTCCATATATGAGTGTTTATCTTAAGTACAGGTTACAATAACGTAAACAAACTTACTTTGCCGCATTAACCCACTCGCTTGTAAACCCTCCTTTACAAAACAGCCGGTTGTGGTTCGAAACACAATTTGCTGTTTTCGTAAACTCGTACAGCGAACAATCTCTTGATATAATTTCGTTCCTTCTTCTCTGCATTACAATTGGTGTACTTAGTTGAAATAATACGAATATAACTACCGCCTCGTACACTGGAAAAAAAAGAATAAGTTACAGTTACAACTAAGAAAGTAAATACTTACATAAAGTTAGCGAAAAATAAATACACACAAGTAAGGTGGGTTTTTTTATATTATAAGGTGTCAAACGAGCAAGCGGCCACCTGATTCGCCGAAATAGCGAAGCGTCCGCTGCCCATTAATATACGCAATTGCAGATGAGTTTTCTACATTTATCCGACCGAGGTGGGGACGCAGAGAAAGAGAATATTTCAGTTTCCTATGAGTCACATTCACTGTCCCTTCCCATTCTCTCCTTATAAGAAAATGGTGGGATGGGAAAGAGGTTTAACTTTTAAACCTAAAAAATAATAATATTTCGTATATATGATGTATTTGCGTTGCTTTTAACGAAAAAGCTATTTTTAAAAGTTTTGTCTGTTTGCATGAATGCCTGTCTAACCGTCTTCCGCAAGTCCGTGCTTGTTCTTGATAATCTCCCAAAATGTTGGACGGTAATAAATATGTTGTTCAAAAACAAACACTAGACATCAGAATGCATTATTTAATACCATATTAAGATTATTAAACTATATGTTCACCCCAATCTTACTAATATTATAAATGCGAATGATTGGATGGATGTTTATACAAACGTTGATGGATGTTGTAAATAAAGTGTATATTTTCAAAGGTATCGCCACATCCGCATCAACTTGTTTCTAAACATGGAACTTTTAAAGTGACCATAATTGTATTAACACTTACGTCTAATATTTATGTTGTCTCGAAATATTATTCTAAATAAGTTCGTGACGAAGTTATTTGAATCGGATTAATTGTACTCGGCAACCATCATTTATATCAAGAATAGCAATTTTATTTAACAAATATTTTGTTGCCAATATAGTTATTTTTAACTGATTATACATATGATGAAAAATGACATAATTATTACAAACTTAGTAACAATTTCACCTTCATAAGGCTGTAATGTTATTAAAAACAGACATGTTTGAGTCATCAATATAATCACTGAAAGTTTAGATGGATGGATGTTTGTTACTACGTATATTCAGAATAACTAAACTGATCACGCTGAAATATGATCTAGATATAGAACATAGGCTGGAAGAACACATAGGTTACTAATATGGTTTATTTTAATTCAAAACTTAGTTATATAATAAAGTAAAGCACAGTAAGAGCTGCATTACTAAAAGAATTTACATATATAAATATAAATAACAAAGAGATATTGAATCCCGCTCTTTAAATAAACAAAATATCCTGTTTAAATTAACATTCATCAGTACGGATATTTCTAGATTATTTTTGCTGCTATCAAAAAGATCAAAGGAATAGGCAACGTAGGTAATATTTGACTAACAAAAAATATACTATCTATAGAGGAAAGATTTAATTGATTGTTTGTTTGTTTGCTATTGAATAGGCTCAAAAACTAATGAACCGATTTGAAAAATTATTTCACTGTTGTGAAGCTACACTAACTCCATGTGACATTTATTAGATTTTTTTTTCTAATTCCGCGCGGATGAAGTCGCGTGCAACTGCTAGTTATACATGAAATAGATATTTGTTTGGTTAATAATGCGTAAACAGTTGAACTACTGAATCAATATAAAAATTGTTTTACCGTCAGAAAAGAGCGTTATCAAGTATTAACATTCATTTTGACATGCGATTATTCGCTTATCTATTTACATCCTACTATATCTAATATAGTATCTCTACATCTATGAAGTGGATATTTTGCACCGGTCTGGAGATTACCAGTAAATCGGGAAATTATATGCAAGGTTTCGTTACAATGTTATTTAAAAATATGTCTTTTAATAAATGCATTTAATCTAGAAATAGTTGTTCGAAATTTTATCAATTAACTAATTAAAAACATGCAGTCAATACTGTAGTATTTTGGGGCACAATCAATAAAAGATATTATTATAATACCAGAGCGTAATTTCCTAAAATTATTTATTGAATTTTAAAGTCTAATACATACTTGTTAGCTTCATTTTTTGATAAAAAGTCTATAGTTTAAGTGCATCAAACACCACAATTTAAAATGACAAAAATTAATCGAATAAACTCATTAATAGAAAACAATTTTATCACAATCACAGACCACCATCTATTGTACATCACAATAGACAACTACTTCTCTCTTCTTCGTTCTTTAACTATTTTATGTGTAAAATATTGTATGACAATGATAAGTTTTTCGCGAAAAATCTCGTTTTTCCACCCCGAGTGATAACGTAGTGCGAGGCCGACACGCCAACCGTGACTGAAGATCCGAGTCTCTGAAAATGAAAATCTCAAACAGAGATATAGAAGAATGACGGTACAACAATGTTTACAAATCTAACCACAATTTAACAATTTACGTTATTTTAATTTAAATTAAAACTAAAGATAAAGGTTAAGTTTAGGTAAGTCTTTGTCCAGAAGACATTTAATTATAGGTGTTTTTAGATTTATAGTGATACAAGTAAACTTGATTTTTTTTTTCGTTGTTCTTACAATATAATACTTGATGAAAAATTTATTATGTATTCCGACATAATGTTCTTAAAAAATCAATGTAAAAACGAATGCTTTGTTCCGAATTATAATATAAACAACTGACGTTGATATTGCAAATCAAAAACTATATGCAATTAGTTTTCGTTTAACAACGATATAAGTAATAATTTTGTGCATATATTTACTCTGAACCAATAAAGATGTTAACCGTATCTTGATACTGTTAATCATAAAACAACACGAGCCTAAAATTGAATAAACGTTGTAAATTTTACGTTATGACATACTGTCGGTTAAAGATAAATAATTAGATACAGATATTATTAAAAAGTTAGGTGCAATTCGATTTATTACAGCGTATTATTCATTAAAAAATTACGCACATATATATTTTTTAAAATACGCTTAGTTCCAAAAAAAAATTGACATATAATTACCAGATTTAGCAAACCATTAATTTTTCGAACAATACAAATAGAAACGTGGTTTTTACTGCAACATAAACAACGCATTACAAACACAATAATGTCTTAAAATTTAATTACGTCTAGTAAACACTACAAAAACTTCGTCGAATAGTATTTTAATGAGTACGCTGAATACAAGAATCCAAGACTTCGAAAATTTTTATCTGGCAGTATTTCTAGTAGCTTCTCGAAGTATCTCGATGGATACATGGCATCCTTTTCTGTGGAAGTGTTCAACATATTTTTAATCAGCTGGCTTCGGTGGGACTCGGTATTCCATGTCAACGTTTCTGCGCGCCTCTTTATGTTGCTTACCCTAAGGGCACCGTGCTCAATAACATAACTTTGAGTCGTGACAAGACAAGGAAGAACTTAGATGTCTATCTCGAGACCGAGAGTATATTCTCCTTCAGCTCGTGGTAGGAGCCTCATCAGTATAGTTGGTCCAGGGACAGAGCCCGCGATAAGCCATGTGAAGGTCCAAAACAGCTGGTTAACAAACAAAAGGATATCGGTGTCGGCTTTTTGGGTGCCACTTTATCTTGGCTAACATAGGGTCTTGCGCACTAAAACAATACTAGTGCCCCCTGTTTTTTACAAGCGATCATAGTTATGATTTAATCCGCGCTAGGTTGTGAATGTGGTCCGCGCAATAATTCTGCCATTCGCCACAATCGCAAACAAAGGCCTCCTGATGGTTTCCTGAAGAGGAACAAACGCTTGCCAGATAGCGGTCGCAATAAAACTACGCCGACAAATGCAATAAAAGAAGGCAAGCGCAGCGCTTTAACAAAGCTCACCTTTGCGCGGCATCGTGTTGTCAGACGAACGACAGATGCTCGTTGGAACACTCCGTGAGAGCTTTGTCAGTGGTGAAATGGTTAATGATATTTGTCCAAATATTCCATAACTTCCCAAAAACTTGACCGCTCTTTTGGTTAGTTAGCATTTCCCACAATTGAAGCAGACATATATTTCTTTTACATTTTTTTTCTTCAACGTCCTCCTTTTGTATTATTTACATTACATAAAAAAGATTTTCCCGTTACCGTAATAAACATTAATCCTTTCACAACTTTATACCGTCCTACTATTATTACAATTTGCCTTCTTTGTTTGCGAGTCGCAACCATCGCTCAACTCATAAACAAATAAAATAAGTAATAAAAAATAAAAAATTAAGGATCGTCGTCTTGGAGATTTTTGTTCTATTGTTTTTGGCCTTAAACTTTAACTCGTATTTATGACCCAGGGGGCTGGAATTTTACGCTCTTATCTATAACGACCTACACGATTCTTTGAGGCAATATTAAATAGCTTACCCCTTTTACGAACTCTGAATGACTCTTCTGAATGACTCCCATAAACTCAAAAAAAAGAAATTCCTTTTTCAGATTAGAAAGTCTATACGGAAAATCTATACACATAAAAGAAAGTCGTCTTAGTTACACTATTTATAACTAAAGAACGGCTAAATCGATTATTCCGCGCGGACGGATTCGCGGGTAAAAGCTAGTTGTTAATAATTTAACAACACGCTATACACTATTCTATCAATGAACAGAAACAATAAATGCGATGCCTTGAAATGTGGTACTGAGATTAAAAGGTGTTTTCACATTTCAGGCGTGTTATACTTGTGTGGAGCGTAGTGCGCTATTGGGATGAATGAGGGGCAGTCTCGTTTTGAAATGAGGTTTATTTTTTGCAACCGCTGCTTATATATACGCCCTAAACTAATGACTATAATCACCTTATAAACCTTCAGGTTTAAGCGAGACGATTTGATCATTGTTTACTGTGGCTTTGTTATTAATTAATGTTCCTATTTCTTATGCCTTATCACTTACTTATGTGGACGATGTTGTACCTATACTATACTGTATTTCGAATACTGGCTAGGCTAACGGTTATTACAGTTGTTACGAAATAGTATGTATGTATGTATAGTAAAACCTAGACCCGCCCAGCCCCTTCCCCACTTCGCGCGAAATTCCACAGTAAATACACCGGATAATATTTCGAGGGGTGAAAGGCTATTTGTTTTAAGCGACATTTTTTGCGATATTATCATATATATGTATATTCAGAATCAGGGAATTTTTCTGATTCTGAATATATATATATAAGTCAATATCGCAAAAAAATGTCGCGTAAAACAAATAGCCTTTCACCCCTTGATTTGATAACCCATTAGTCTAATAACAAGTTGCATATATACCATTTCGAAAGCGCCGCGCTTGCAAACGTGCGGGGCAGTGGGGCGGGAGCAGCATTCGGCCCTCACCCGGCACCCGGCACCCGGCACCGGCACCGCAACGTCAGTGTTGTTTGAATCATGCTTGGGGTGTGATGTGTAGTAATGTCTTAGTTTGTGAAGAGTAAACTGAAGTAAACTTTTGTCAGCATTAACGAAAAAAATATTCTTAAGTTTGTGAATTATGAGACTGTGTTATAAAAGATATTGTTGGATTCATTAATTTTCGTAAGTACTGTCGTCTTCAATACATTTTGAGAACTTTTGCTAAATAATAGGCATATTATCCTCATCGTAGGTAGTAGGTATGTGCAGTAGGCATAAACAAAATTACATTGTACGCAGTTTAACATAATGTTTTTCATCTTCTGTATGTAGCTTCTCTAATGATCTATTTTTTTATTATTTTGCTTGCTATTTTTGTGAAAGTTAGTATAAATAAAAGTTATCTTTGTTTGTTTTTTGGTAGCCTATTCTAGGACCCCATAGAATGGTTCGAGGTCTATATAATCTAAACTAATACAATAATCTAAAATTTGTATCGGGTTCAATGAATCCCCTACTTTGATCTCTATGGATGGATAGATCATATCTTGGTAATGCAGCTTTTGACTTAAATTCTTTCAACTTAAATGCGCCTGTTGACGCTTCTCAAAGTTAATTCCAGTGGCGACTCGCCCTTAAGTGCGCCCCTAAAGTGCCGTTCTTGAGATATTTCTAATAAACATCCATACATACATACGACCAACCTTTCGCATTTATAATATTAGTAAGATATGATCTTAATGTAAATGTTTTGGCTAAAACTGAATTTTTAATATGAATTATATATTTAGTTAGCAAGTCAGGAGCGCGCTTCCGGTTCTTTGACTCACGAGCCCCCCTTTATAATTATCAGTAAATTCTATCTCTATAATAGTTCGAATTCTTACCACCGCACCGCTACCAATCGCAAACGTTAGCGCTAAAATGGCGAAATCAAATAGGCACAAAATATTACTATTCTTAGCCTGTCCATGTGTAGAAGAGGTCTGTGGTCCATTATGCAGTTTGAAATTATTTTTATTATTTACACTTGTGACAATGTTTTGACTTTTACATAGTGACGGATTCTAATATAATATATTCTAATACTGAAATTATGAAAGAAAGTTTATGTTTTGTATAGTTTCGCGTTTTTAAATAGAAGTTAATTGTAAAATTTTAGAACCTAATCGGAAACAGTTCAACTTACGTTTATACCTACGTCGGAGTCAGCGCCGTTTCAGACCCGCTGCCGTTCATTTATCGTGGTAAGAGAGGCTTAACATTTTACATAGTTTTTTTTGATGTGAAACATCTATAGGCTCACTTGTAAACCGAATTGTTGGCGTGGCAACGCTTGCAGTGGCGACGGGTCGCCACGCTATACTGAGGTATACATATGTATATGTATTTTATTTTAATAATATTTAATATTATTTCGTACAATGACCTCTTTACCTACTGACAGAGGTTACAAACATTTTTGTATTTAGTGCGGTTTACATGAATTATTTGAAGGAGAAAGAAAATTTACCAACTTATAAAATATAGTTATTATCATTATATAAATTATTTATTTAGATTTAATAATACAAGTAATAAAAATCTAGACAAGTATCTAATAATAAAAAAATCAAAAATCAGAATCCGATTCCTCTGTTTCGGAGTAACTGTAAGAGTAAGGTAGTAGGAGTAAGGCCAAGCTGGCCTCTAAGAAGCTTGGTGTCCTAGGGAGAGCGAAGCAGTATTTCACGCCAGCCCATCGCTTACAGTTATACAACGCGCAGGTTCGGCCACATATGGAATACTGCTCGCATCTCTGGGCTGGAGCTCCTAAATACCAGCTTCTTCCTTTTGACCGCGTACAACGACGTGCCACTCGAATCGTCAATGACCGGGGTCTTACCGATTGGCTTGACTCACTGGCTTTGCGAAGGGATGTCAGTTCCCTTTGTATCTTCTACCGCCTTTACCATGGGGAGTGTTCCGAAGAATTGTTTGGAACCATACCTGCCGCCGAGTGCCGTCATCGCACGAGTCGACAGAGCGCCAAATTTCATCGCTACCATCTCGATGGGTGGCATTCCACAACGACGAGGTTTTCACGAAACTTTCTACCTCGCACAGCCGCGTTGTGGAATACTCTGTCCTCGGCGGTATTTCCAAACAGTTACGACTTAGGGACCTTCAAGAAAAGAACGTATACCTTCCTTAAAGGCCGGCAACGCATCTGCGATTCTTCTGGCGTTGCGGATGTCCATGGGCGTCGGATCAAATAATTCTCGGTCCGTTGCTCGTTTGCCCCCTTCTCATATAAAAAAAAAAAACTTTTCCGAAGACCTCATGCCTGTCACATTTATTACAAAAGAATCACCAGTTTTGTCAACATTATCATCTAGTCTAGCTAATTTCGATTCCTCTTATTAAAAATTAAACTTATAGTCTCCAATAAAAGGTTTACAATTCCTGAGGACGGCGGCCTTTGTTTCTGTGCTAGCGAGACTCATTGTATTTACGCGGGAGTGACAGAGACAGGTAATGCGAGTTCAATGTACGAAATTCTTCGTGCTCCGCGACTGGACTATAGTTTGTTCTCGTCGCTCCGCGCCGCCACCGCTGTGCCGTCGCCCGTGCATCCACAGTTCACTGACCCTGCCTGGATCCTTCAGCGTTTATCCTATGCCGCCATAGCGGGCCGCAAATCCTTTGTTGCTCCTTTGGCGGCCTACGTCGAAAGACGGGGCGTTATTTTACTCATGTCTGCTAAAAAACTTAGCGGCACAGGAAGTATAGTTCTTGCTTAACTCGCGGCGTGAGTGGTATAAATAGAGTTTGTAAACTCCGAACAAAGAAGAAGTTTTTTGCTTTTCCTAGACATTCGAGATTCTACTCTATTTAAGTAGTATCCTAATGATCAACATTTCTGCTTTATAGTCTCAGTCTCAGGTGTCTATTAATCATTAAGACGGAACATCGCCACTGGCCTTTTTTTTGCATCTTAAAGCTTATTTATCTGTAAGGGCTGTCGAAGCAGTGCCTTTGTCCTACGCGCGTACAAATCGACCACAAAACGGTTTCACGTACTGTGCAAGATAGCAAGATAGCAAGCAACTGTTTGGATCGTTTTGATTACCAGTACCACCATTGCACACTCAACGTGCGATTTAGTCATGTTGGGGACATAAATCCATATCAACTGTAGTTTTGTGCCTCTTCACTTTCGCTTCAAATTCTATTGCAGATTTCTAAATTTTTCGTTAGTAACAAACGTGTCTTTTAAGTTAGTACCAATGAAAATTATTGGTAAATTGTCTTTTTCTACATTTATTCTTCCTTCCATCCAAGAAATTAATAAGCGATACTGATTTTCTACGAATTTTTTTTGCACTTATTGAAGTGCTGCCTAAGCAAGAACCTTATTATATCAGGCGTATTACTTTTTTACTGAGACCAACTGTTCCAAATTGAATTAATATGATACAGTTGTAGTTGCACAACACTGTATTTAATAAAGCGCTACCGTAGTACTTATTTAGTACCTTTAATATTTATATATCATATATTGTTATAGAAAATTGCAACCTATACATTAGTGGTAATAAAGCCTAAACATAATTTAATACGAATCAATCTTTAATTCTGACTTTTATTTAAAACCTAACAACTAGTAACCATAGAGAACCGGCGAAATGTAAGCGCTATTAAAACCTCTCCCCCACCACGACCACCAACCTCCCTTGAGGCGAACATGAGCAAGCCATGACACCGCCGCAGACCCGACGGTTGTGTTGTGTGACGTACGTGTGACTTGAATACGCTCGCTCCCGCATCAGCCTGTGCTGCTGTTTTTATATTAACCCCCAAGTTTTTGGAACCAGTGCAAGTGCGAATAGCAGATTTTAGCATTATTATTATTATCACTCGCCGAGTAGACCATCCGTACTGCCGCCACCATCATTTTGGTTCTCGTCCCTCGTGTAACTCCACAGCACGTATAATGCCTTGGCACGTTTAATGCTGCGATACGTGTTATGCATGCTTATGAAACCTATATCGACTCGAATCGTAAGAGAATAAACGCTTTAAGACGTCTTGAAAAGACATAAAATATGACCTCAAACGACGTGTTGTGCTATGTCATACAAATCACATACTTTATCAATAACATTAGGTACATGTCCTAATTTCCCTTATTTAATGTTAGATCTGAACTTTTTTAATATATCGTTCTATGAGACTGGATCTCGAATGATAAGATAGCCATCCACCATGAAAGTATCAGCACTTGATTAATATCTTTACAGATTTATCTCCAATGAACTGTTTTATAAATAAAGAAGAAAAACACAGTAAAGTGAGACAATTTAAATGAATAAAGTGTGGAATCTGTAACGCAATCTTATCCGTACCGACAAGATAATATTTTAACAAGTTTAGCTAATAGTTATGAATGCTAGTAATAACCTCAATTAAATTTCAGGTTCAAATGGAAGCCATCCAAACAGATACTATCTTAAATATGGAAGAGTATAATTTTAATGCGCCTATTAATGTAAAGATAATTTATGATGACGATGAAGAAACAAGTGAAGGCATAATGACGCAGAACAAAAATGCCCAAGTTGAAAGAAGGCAATGGGGAAATATGTCATATACTACTGTAGGAAGTAATTTAGGTGAACAAGCGCAAGTAGAAGCATTTAAAGGAATCAATAGTATTGTTCATAGTGACACTTTAAAAGTAGTCATAGAAAACATGGCTGCTATTATAGGGGCTCGATTCAAGTTCCAACAAGTTTATAAAACACTAAGCACAGCAGAGGTACAGAGGTTTAAAAGTAAATATATAGAAATGAAATATTTGCTTTTTAAAAGATCCATGACGGTAGCAAAATCATTACTTTTACCGCAAAAAAGTAATGAAATCTTCACCGAGACTATTGTAGTGGAAATTTTACAGAAAGCAAAGGTAAATAATAACATGTATTCTATTGTTAGATTGCTTTATACTGATTTAATAGCATGGACAGAAGCTCAATTAGGAAGAGAGGAAAAAGACGTTGAAGCACCAAAAAACCTAGGATTGGATATGATGCAATCAAATTTAAATTCTGGTCTTAGAAAAAGAAGTCATACATCCACTGAAGATACAAATGCTTTAAGAGAAATGCTTAGAAAAAAAATTTGCCAAATTGAAACACAAAGCACCGAAGGAGGAAATAGCTGTCCTTCATTTGTCAGTAATCTTAGTAGTATGGTATATTCTCCACCAAATTTGACAACATACCACAATCCTCATGAAAATTATTTGAATGAAATCAACGGTTTAAATCCTCTAAGTATGCAAGAACAACAATATTATTTAAGTATCAGAGGTCATTCAACAATTGAGTATCAAAAAACGATGCAAACAAATATTTCACAAAGTTCAGTAGATAATTCTTCACATTTAGAAAAAAATAGATACGACGGTCAAGATGTATCTCGAAGTTCCATTTCAAGAGATAGCGGCTTTACGAGTCCGGATATATTATTTTCTCCACAAGAATCAACGGTAATTTTTTGGAGCACTTCTATATTTAAACATTATATTAAATTTATATAATAAACAAATACTTAAAAGAAATTTCTTTCAGAACACAAATTACCAAGATCCATCACCTTGGCCGACGTCCACATCAACACAAAACACGCCAATACCAAACATTTCAAGTAACAGGAGAGTAGGTTGGTGCCAAGTATGCGGAAAACAAACGGATCTACTATGCTTGGGTTGTTTTAAATATTTCTATTGCAGCTTCGTGTGTCAGGTAATTACATTTTTCTTAAAGTGTTACAATTTGCTGCACTAGGACCACCCTAGCACGATTTTTTTTGACACGCGCCTTAGTATTGTCAACGACAAAATATGTATTATAATTTATATCGGGCGTAAAGTTCACCAAAAAATCTCTTATATATTTTGAAATAATTGATGATGACGATACAAAAGCGTATGTCACATATATTTGTGTGTTATTAATATCTCGTGTTTTAAATGTTCTTTTAATTTTAAATATGAGGAGCAATAGCAAAAACTTAAAATTATAAATGTAGCGTTAAAACTAATTTCCTAAATGTAATTTTCTCTTCCAGAATATACATTGGACTACCCACAGATTAAGGTGCCAAAACAGTCCCACAAGTAACGCTCTCGCTTCCAACTATGAAAACATTAGATGATTTACTTTAAAATTCATTGTTTTTGGGTTAGAGTTTATAACACTATCTAGTGAATGTTGAAAATGAATGTTTTAAACTAACATTTTATCTATCTTATAAAAAAGTTGATTATGAAGTTATAATTACAAAATTGTGTTTTATTTTACCAAAATCAAATCGGAAAATTTCACAAATGTTAAAATAAATCAAGGTATTTACATATGTATTGGTAGACGTGTGAATCGTCGTTCCTTGTGTGCACTGCAAAACATTGGAACAAGTTGCCAATATCAGTTTTTCCGACCAAATGTACGAAACGTATGAGACGTAGTGGCCTTCAAGACTAGAGTGAATAGGTGAATTTACACCATGTGGGATCGTGGTTGAGTGTCATTGGAAAAGTGTTAATGCAGTCCTAAGGTGGCTCACGTCTTGTAGCACGGTTAGAGATGCTATGGGAGTAATAACGAATTAGGAACACAATATACAATTACGCTAATATAACACCGATGAAGTTCGAATAGGGATTACAATGCATAATAAAATGACGACACTGCATCTTGATGCTTGGCAAATGAAGTTTTAAAAATTGTGAAATAAAATCTTTTGATACATCATAATCATGACACTAACATTATGGATACATAAACATGTAGACTAGCGTATTCTTGTATACGCTGAGTAACAACCATATCCCAGTCACAAATAGTTTATAGTTTATTTTATTTTTTCTCTTCATTGTTGTTACTAACATTACTTATTAAGCCTTTAATAACCCTAGTATAATAATATGGATCTTTGTAGATTAAATAAACATTATTATTATTTCAAAAACCCTCTACACTAGAAACCTCTAAGGATAGTCACAGATTTCCATATTGATTCACGAGACCTATGATTTTTGTTACCTACCCGCACTGCGTCTTTCCATTAGTTTTTAATTTTTGATGTGAAACATCTATAGGATCACTTGTAAACCGAATCGTTGGCGTGGCGACGCTTGCCGTGGCGACGGGTCGCCAAGCTATACTGAGGTATACATATATATATATGTATATATATTATTATTCATTCATTCCTTCCTTCATTCATTCATTCATTCCTTCATTCATTCATTCATTCCTTCCTTCATTCATTCATTCCTTCCTTCATTCATTCATTCATTCCTTCATTCATTCATTCATTCATTCATACATTCATTCATTCATTCCTTCATTCATTCATTCCTTCCTTCATTCATTCATTCCTTCATTCATTCATTCATTCCTTCCTTCATACATTCATTCATTCCTTCATTCATTCATTCATTCATTCATTCATTCCTTCCTTCATTCATACATTCATTCATTCATTCCTTCATTCATTCATTCATACATTCATTCATTCCTTCCTTCATTCATTCATTCATTCATTCATTCATTCCTTCATTCATTAATTCATTAATTCCTTCCTTCCTTCATTCATTCATTCACTTGTCATTTATTTATTTATTTAATATTTTATGCATATTACTTGTACACACACGATGTTTCACATCTGCCAGGCGTCCCATGACGGCTCACAAGTTTTTTTTAACTATAATACAAAATGATTTGAAATAACACCGGAGAGACATGCCATTTTAGGACATAAACATCTACTTACCTCATTAAACCTCATTCATTCAGGTGTGATATACTTCGTTAAAGCGTTTAATTTATGAAAATTTAACGCAAGTTAAAGTTAATTTTTGTTTATATAATGAAGCGCAAGTGGGCAAATGGCCATATGAATAAACTCCGAATCGTATGGACCGATTTTGTCGAGACTATCAATAGAAATAAGGCTATTTTTACTGCGCTTCCGAAATCTCGGGCGAGCGCTAATCCTATCTAGAGTTTTTTTTTTTTTATTATTAGAGAAGAGGGGGCAAACGAGCAGCGGGAACACCAAGGTGTTTATCGACGCCCATGGACATTTGCAATACCAGAGGAATCGCAGATGCGTTGCCGGCCTTTTTTATATACTCAAATAAAACTTAAACGATTGGGGCGATGTACTACTGCCTGTACAACACACATGATATAGCATGCATGCACTAGTTACACACACTTAAATACTACACTGCAATGATGGACAATTGATATTTTCAGTCAATTTTTTATCGACAATCCGACGTCAAGGAATTGGAGAGCTAACTAAATTGAGACAACACAATTTTTCTATTTAACAGTTAGACATGTAAGTAATACTCAAAATAAAACTATCAAAACTTTTTTGCAGTATTAACATTTATCGGTTACTATGTGCACCCGTATTAATAAAAATTGCTCCAACAATTGAACATTTCATTTTACGTATAATTTGGTAATATTTTTTTATTTTATTTTAGCTAAGGACCCACGAACAGGTTTATCATTTTTTACTTACTTTCTATTTATTATTATAGATTTATTTATAAAACTTCTAACATCAGAAGGAACTTATTATAAAATTGATAAATAAACTATAAAACCAATCCAGTGAAAAATCGCAACGTATCAAACTATACAACTGTGATCCTATCGATAACTTCTAGCATCTAGTGATATACAGTCCGATCTATTGTTACATATTAAATCAAGTTAAATTATTCTCAGTGTATAGAGTATACGTCACACGACATACCCGTAATAGCCCGGGAGCCAGGTGCATTTTCGGTCAATTATTTCCTCTCAAGCGAAACTTCGTAAAATGCATAAGGGACTTATACTATGAATACTCGCGACCGTCAGCTGTGAATACGTGGGTGGGGTGGGCAGTGGCAGCCTCCCAAATATGGAAAAAAAAAATTCAGTTATTTCCTCTCATTTGAAAATTTATCAGAGTGTAGTTTATTTAGTATTTTGAAAGAAAAACATAGTCAGCTGACCATAACACGGTGGATTATACGTCAGCTGGCTCCTTAACATGAAAAAAAATATTTTTTTTTCATTGATTTCCTCTCAACTAAAAATTTACCTGGTGATCGTTTACATTTATATGCTACTATGAATGAAAATTAATGTCAGCTTGCTGTATCTCGGTGGAAAGTTTGTCAGCTGGTACCTTGAAAGGTGTAACGCAACAGCATCTATGACCTAATGAAACTTATCAGCTGACGACTTTTCCCTTGACTTACAGCTAGCTGAAGCTTTTATGGAGTGTTTTGTACAAATGTCAGAGCCATTGATGAACAAGGATAAGTTATTTCGCAAAATTCAAGAATTTACTTGTCAAATGTATGGTCTTAATCAGCCAAAAAAAATAGACTGAAAAAAAATTTTTTTTCTCCATGTGTGGGAGGCTGCCACTGCCCACCCCACCCACGGAGTCGCAGCTGACGGTCGCGAGTATTCATAGTATAAGTCCCTTATGCATTTTACGAATTTTCGATTGGGAGGGACTTGGTCATGAAAATCTGTCGCTGGCTCCCGGACCATAACAAAATCACGGCACAGCCAAACCGATCACGGGTGAGGTCTTCTCTCTTTCTTATCACCTATAAAATCGTTGTAGTCAATGAGTAAGATTATGTTTTGAATTAAATTAAAAACTTTCAATACACGTAAAAATTGATGTTTTTTGTAAAGGTCACTTATGGCGACATTTCACATAATAATTTTACTATGTCACCATTTAATATTGTTTCACTAACATACTCGTATTATTCTATCTTTTTCTTCCCTTTTTCTCGTTGTATTCTAACTTTTTTTTTGTAAACAAACAAATTATCTTTGCTATTGTCTTTGTGCAGCGCACGTGCATCCCCAACCATTAGAAGGTTTGGGGCCATAAATCCATCGAGTTCATTATCGCATTCTCTGTGCGGCTGTCCATTTGATCTATTGTTCATATTTTTTAAATGTAAAATTATTTTTTGTTAAATATAAAGAAGCCCAAAAAAACAAACGACGGTAATAAACACATAAATCTGCACCCCTTTTGTTTTTGAGGAACGTTTATTGCGTGCACATTTCGTCTTTCGAATTTTAAAATTTATTTTTCATTGTATGTTTCTTATCTATGCAATGAAAAAAGCCTATTTGTACGCTTTTTCAAATGAACCATAAACGATTTGTTTTTTAATATTTTTATTGTCTTTAAACTCAACATAGCCGAACTTACGAATTTAGCCTGATGCATAATTTAAATAAAATGATAACACGTCAATAAGTGTCTATTTCTATTGTAACAATTAACGGACTAAATTAACGGAAGTAGAATTTAACGAAAGTTAACAAGAGTGTTAACACTTTTTGAATTTAACTTAAAATTTAATTAACGTATTAACGAGTTAATGCCCACCTTTGGTCAACAGTTAAAAACGGACCTTACAAACTCATCGCTTTGCATCAAGGAACAAGAAGACGGCATTGGCACATCATATACATCAGTGCTAATAAACAGTGGGGATTTAACTCTCGACTGGGAAGAATTATTCGAGAAGGAACCAACAAAACAACAAGCATTAACTGCTTGTCATGTTTACACGAGTTTCTTTATTCCGGGAATGATCGCCAAATATTACAAGACATTTTCAGCGACGAACATATCGAGGCTTGAAAGTGCGCCGATCATTCCCGAATGGTCGGGTACGATAAATGGACAACGGAAAACTACGAGGCTGAGTGTCCCGAAGGGGGAAATCCAATATTTAGAGATGAAAGCTTAACATTACAAGAAGAACAGTCAAGAATGGTGGATGCAATTGATGAAGCCGATGAGCGCAGCATACGTCAACAACTTTGGGACGGAAGTAAAATACCACGCAAAGACTGGCAAGTTCTATGCGGACGGAAAAAAAATAACAAGTATGACAATCGAAAAAATAGCACTTCTTATGACCGAAATACAGATATTAAACTACTTTTATGCCAAAACAGTACTTTCACGGAATCAGAAGCTATGGAAGTGCTTACAAGAACGCCTGAAGGCATTGTATTTATATGCACAAAACAATACTCGGAAAGGATCAAAAACTACATCAATATCGCCCGAATTTTAGTATTTCATGAACCGATAAAACAACGATTCGAGCGAGCCAAGGCAGAATTTAAAACCAACAACCTAGAAATGATAAAGGACGAGTATCAAGACACGTCATTCAAGACATTTCAAAAAGTAACGAGATTAAAAGGGAAAACAGGAAAAAAATTTTTATGGAAAATCCTCGACAGGAAAAACATGCAAATAGATACAGTGATTTTGCGTAAAGCAGCAACACAATATGAAGAGAACCTTTAAGAAAATTACATAAACATCGCTCTGCTGGTAATTTTTTAGATAAAGGTAGGTATATTCAGTAGATGTCACAGTCGGGTTATCATCATAACTAATATACATAAAGAACAATCTATTGTTGTTACCGACAATTATCCATTCTATAAGGACAACAATTTGAAAAGGGTTTTTGGCGATTTAGTATACGATACGAGGCTAAGCGCACAACCACGACCACGACACGTTCAAGGCCTTTCGTCTAGCGGTGCGTATCAAAGGAGCCCGCTCGCAGCAAGACGGTATTTGACAAAGGATCTCACTGACCCCGACAAAGTCCGTTTGTGTTGTGCCGCCACGGCGATGTGCCAAAAGAACTCACTAATATTAGGTCCTTACATATGAAATTGGCGTTTTGTATGGGAGGAACAAAAAGTCGAATATTTTTTAATATAATATATTTAATTAATCAAAGTATGAACCATTATTTTATATGCACTTTTGCCTTCTCATAGGTAGTTCATTGATCCCTTTACTAAAAAAACCAGTCGGACGGGAATCAATAAAATCTTTGAAGGCGATTTGGACTGCCCCATCGGAGTTGAATTTTTTCCCTTGCAAGAAGTTATCCAAATTTCGAAAAAAATGGTAATCTGTTGGAGCAAGGTCAGGGGAGTACGGAGGATGCCTTAGACTTTCCAATTGAAGCTCTTCTAATTTAGTAGCCGTCTGTTGCGCAGTGTGTGGTCTAGCGTTGTCGTGAAGCAGCAGTGGCGTGGAGCGATTGACCAGCCTAGGTTGTTTAGCCGCTAGCTTTTCCATCATGGTTTGCAATTGCTGACTATAGACATCCGCCGTAATAGTCTGGCCAGATTTGAGAAAACTGTAATGAACAATACCGGCACTAGTCCACCGAACGCTTACAAGTAACTTTTTTGGGGTTAATTTTCGCTTGGGGCAGGATTTGGCTGGCTGGCCTGGATCCATCCATCCATCCATTGCGCTGAGCGCTTCCGATTATCGTAAAGAACCCATTTTTCATCACAGGTAATGATTCGGTTTAAAATACCTTCATTATTGTGCCGGTTTAGTAATGTAACGCAACAGTCGACGCGCGTTTGCCGGTTTGCTTCAGTCAATTCGTGAGGTACCCACCTTTCAAGCTTTTTAATCTTCCCAATTTGCTTCAAGTGAATTAAAACAGTTTTATCACTAACATCGCAGCCTGCAGCTAACTCGGACGTGGTTTGCGATGGATCCGCTACCACAATAGCCTTCAACTTTTCATTATCAACTTGAGTCTCAGGCCGTCCACGGGGCTTGTTCTGCAGATCGAAATTTCCAGAACGAGAACGTTGGAACCAAAAACGAACTGAGTTTTCTTTTGCAACACGACCGCCATACACATCATTCACCCTTCGAGTCGTTTCCGCAGCACTAGTGCCACGGCGGAACTCGTACTCGTAAATAATGCGATATTTTAAGTTTTCCATTTTGTAAAATGAGTGACGCAAACAGAAAAAAACAGAAGAAAAAAACAAATGAATGACGGTCATCGAACCACAAATACATGAGTCTATAGCTATACAAATTTGAATTTGGAATTCCTTACCAAAGAGGAGAAATTCGTGATTAAAGTGGCCAGTACGAAAAACGCCAATTTCATATGTAAGGACCTAATACAAGTAAGGCAGACGCGAAAAATGCAACAATATTGACAAAAATACCTTTATTTAAAAGTTTTCTTTTCCATACTACAAGGGTTTTATCATGAAATAAGTGTCAATTTAATTTCTATATCAAAAAGAACGCTTACCTAAGTATGTTACTTTAATAGTTGCACAATTTGTAGTCATTATTAAGAATATCCGTTAATATTATAATCAACATCACTATAAGGCTAAAAGCGCACTTAAGTTTTTTCGCCGCGAGACTAATGAAAGCAAGCTTTGTAACCAGAGGTCAAATTATATCACGTACCCAGCAATAAATAATAATCTTAACAGTGGTGAGCCTTAAATCAATATATGTGACCTTTGGACCAGTGCAAGCTGTTATCGTAAAAACTTACACACACTATGACACACTGCATTTATTATTATTTATGTTTGATGCGTGTGTGTGTGACAATAATGTTTTTCTTTCTTCACACTGCAACGTCGAATTCGCTCGGATCAGGTTCCTTTCAAGCACTGTTCGAACAAAACACTCTACATGGGAGTCAAATCTAGTTCATGTCAACTCGTTTGACTATATCAATCTAAACAAACTTTCATTCCTTAACCACACGGCAAAAACACAAGTGGACGCCTTTACTCACCTAACTTCCATGTTCCCGATATTTATAGTTGCAAGTTGTCAATGGGTTTTGATTTTAATGACACTTATGTTGTTGTCTCTTTCAATCTCTTTACAAAATAGAGACCACATATTATGATGTATTAATCCAAGAGTCACGACGGTGATATAAGCATTGTTTATGAAACCGTCAGTTTTAATGACGCTTTATGAATGCGTCATTAAAACTGACGGTATTTTAGAGTCAAATATCAATCCCGTAGATCTTGTTACAAGAAATTCTTGGTAATTACCGTCGACTAGCCGTTCGCGATAAGATTACACTGCATAACTTGAATAATATGACCTTTGCCTGTTGGATCGAAAAACAAAAACGCATTTAGACTTACACTTTTATTAATCAACATACAAAAATGTGTTCGACAATTACAGCGTGGGAAGACATGACAGTTAGTGTGCAAAGATTAATTAAGAATTCACTGGCATTGGGTACTTGCTATTTGAGCCTACAAATCTCCCCCTCACAATGCTAGTGTTAATATATTCCCATAGCTCTTCGAAGTTCTTGATGTCTGTTAAAAGATTTAATAGTTAAAAACAATCAGTACGATATCAGTCACGGTAGAGAAAAGTCGCTAAGTATTATCCCTTCCTTGACAAATATGAATCAATCGATTTTAATGAATTGTGTAACAAAAATATTTGCATTAACTTTTTTACAAAATTAGTATTAACTAGCAGTTGCCCGAGATTTCAAGCGCGCAATTTAAGAAAAATATTGTAATAAATGTAGCTAAGTATGTTATCCGGAGATAGTGTAGCTTGCCAACAGTGAAAATTTTTTCAAATCAATCAATACAAACAAACAATCATATCTGTAGTGTACTGTATTAAACGAAAGTTCTTCTTGATCGGAGATACTAACGCCTCTATTGCTCCCAAACGATTGGACAATTTTGATAAGTAACAATAGCTATTTATACAAGTTCGCCGCGGCTCCAGCAAACGTAACCCTGTGCCGCATCGCTCTTTAGCGGGCTCAAGTTAAAACAACGCCGCATCTTTCGGTGTAGGTTGACAAAGGATTTACAAAGAAACCCGCCCTTTAGCGGCCCGCTGTGGCGGCACAATCTTAAACATTGAACCGACGCTAATTCCTTGAACTGTTAAACGTGTTGCGATGCGAGTTCAAGGACGGCACGTGTAACGCGTTGGTAACTACTTCGCCAACAAAATCTTTTCTCATTACACATATCCATTCTTGATGTAGAAGTGATATTCAGTTCAGTAACGTTCAGTGGTGAATCACATATACGGCAATTTATTACAATGGCTCGCGAAAGTTTAAACGATTTAATAACTTAGTTAATCATCTGTTCTGAAAAGTATTAATGTCAATTTTAAAGTTATTCACATCTTTTCTCCAAACTTATTTAATTTTTACTTTCTTTAAATTGAACTTAATTTAACTTACTTTTACATTAGGTATAGATCGCGGCATGTTAGTTGAACTAAAATGGCGGTCGTTTGCGCAGGTACAATTATGGACAAAAAGGTTAGACACATGCTCCACAGTTGCCTGTAAAATTCAAAAATCTTAGAGGAAAAACCAGGAATTCGTCGTATTTAAATATATTTTTTTAAATACAGAAGCAGGATATGCAGTTTTATTCAGAGAATCAGTTATAATATTTTCTTTTAAAAAATTATTATAAACATCAAATATCATTCTTCTCCCCTGTCTCCTTAAAGTTGGTTGTGGTCGAGTCATTTTTTTTAAATTAAATAAAATGATCACGCAATCGACTGAATTATAAATGTCAAAGAGTTGAAAACTTCGTGTACGCGATTGTACTCCAGGGCCGCGCGGTGAGTGCGCGGGTAGCGAGGGACAGAGTGGACTTATTGCAGTCTAGCGTCGCCACATTGCTATGGTTACGCGCTGCCCCTCGCAGCGCACCTCATACCGCACTTCGATTGAGACCCGAAAATGTGTTACTGCGCATCATACCAGGTCATAGTTCAACTTAAGTGCCGCGATTTATACTTTAATTGAAATTTAAAGTTATTTTTTGATCCTGCAGTCAAATTATTTCAAATAGTTTTATGGGACTTAGTTCTAATCCCATGGTTAACAACGTATTATAAATAAATAAATAATAAGCATCGACATATCTCCATACAAATTTTAAACCTTTAACAGATGAATTTTCAAAAAATCAGTCATAGCGTTGAACTAAGTAATACTAAAAACACATAATGCAAAACATTAACGGTCCTATTCATAAAAAAAGGTTATGAAACGTTTATAACGGTGTTATATAATGACCACTATATATATACTATTTACTCCATTTTGTTATGTAATATCATGTAAGATTACTAATACTAGTATATAAGAACCTACCACATAAATTCCTCAACATCCCTTTATCGTAAATTATTTTGTTATTCTCGTAACATTGTATTTACAGTTCCCACATAAATTAGCTAATATATATTTGTTTAAGTATTGATAAGTACCATTTCCTAATAACTTGTTTAAACCTGTCAATAGGACATTTAAGAGTTTTGTTCACACGATACCCTTAACATATATTTGTTTAAGTATTGATAAAGTACCATTTTAAACCTGTGAATGCGTCATTTAAGAGTGTTGTTCACACGATACCCTTTATATATATTCGATGTCTAAATAGGATCGACTCACTCACTGTTTCGACGTACTACTGTTAACATGAAATTGTATCCTAGTAAAATAAATTATTTTATTTAAAAGTTTTTGTCACTTGGCCATATAATAAATTTGGCGCAGTCGGTAGGATAAGTGCATAAGAAAGTCGAAGTAATAACGTGTAGGCTCCGGAAAAGGAAACAAATCGCCAAAAGACGAAGCAGACACGGAAACTGAAGGTTTTAAATAAATACTTCGCCGGACCTTATAATGAAGCACGCAGTTTATATTGCATTATTGTAGTAAGTGGCTAAAACTTTGCTCTGTTTCACCATATACTATATCCAAATCCTATATTTCTACCATTCCTCGTGTATTTAACTATGGCTATTTCTCGTATATTTTACTATTACCATTTCTAGTGTATTTTACTATTGCCATTTCTCGTATATTTTACCCTAGTTATTCTTGTACTATTTTTTGTATTCAACATGTCAAAAAGCAATTACGTTTGTGTAGATCATAAAGGGATAGAAATGCCGATAAGGACCCTTCTACAACTTATCCCAGATTTCGATACAAAAAATAACAACGATATATACAGATACATACGGTCGTGTGACGCCGCATTTAACCTAGCGACTATCACCCAACAACCGATAGTACTAGTTTTTGCCCTAAATAAAATAACTGGCCCCTATTCTGCAGACGTACATGCCAAACAATTTCTTAACTGGGCGGAATTAAAAAAATTTCTAATCCAAAAATTTTCGCAAACGAAAACTCTCGCGCACCTAAACATGGAATTACAATCAATTCAAGCACTAATAAAAAAAACACTATTTAAAACAAACTCCCCACGTCTCTCAATTGTACCACATAAGAGCTTACAACAATAACCTTAGAAACAAAAACCAACTCTTTCAAACGACACCATCCACTAATGTTAACAATTTAAACTGGTCGGCGACCAACGAGATGGGCAACTCGTCGGGAATCGCTGTCTGCCCAGAGACTTCCGAATTGATCGAGAACTTAAACAACCTCCAACTCTAGAATACCACCGAAACAATATGTTAAAACAAAGTGCATCTCTAGATAATAAAACAGTCCATCGGAGACAATTTAGAGATGTATGCGTTCAAACCGAAGAACATACCCAAACAATTAGTTTTAACAAAACCTACGAACAGGGTAGCCAGCCCCAAACTCTCGGTTTCCCCACAAGATCTACTATATCCACTGAATCTTCTAACTCTACTAATTCTCATAAATCAAGCGAACATCATCAGTCAGAAAATAAATACTCGTAATATCATTGTATTAGTGTGCACCCGGTATCAACATACGATGATTGAGCCCCAGTATTCACAGAGTATGTTTCGGGTACTGTACATGAAATGATTATGGTGTATGCTAGCAATATTCAACAGCAAGATCAAGGCACAAGGAGGGTTGAGAGGGGGGGGGGGGGTACGGCAATAGGGTGGCCGGCAATGATCCACGGCGTGCCCAAGGCACAAGGAAGGGCACAGTGGCAAGAAGAGTAAAAGCACCTTGATTCCATTCGACCAGAATGATCTATTTTAGGAAGTAAAAATCTTTTATACTAGTTGGAAATGATGATCTGTTCATTTGTTGCACCAGTTGTCTAGTTGCTCACGTCTTCTAGGGCGCTTAGTCAGCTTTAATATCTAGCACATAGTTGTTTGTCGCATTCTGGGAGTTTTACGTAGTTGACATCGATGGCTACAATTATGTTCGTTGGTACGAACAATTAGACTCCCCCTTTCTCGTGATTTTAAGCGACTTTTTTATTTTTATGGATCCCTTACAATGTAACAGATCGAGGAGCTAATTCGATTTTATCTTTTTAAATATTGTTTCGTAGATAATCGATTTTCAAATCGAATCGATGCTATGGATTCCAATTATTTGTCTTCATTATCAGGTGGTCTTGATGACCTTATCCTATAAATATATGTGTATGTCGAGGGGAGGCTCGTAATAGATTTTTTCCAGCATAAAATGCGGCCAGAATATATTAATCTTTCATTAACAGCCATTGTAATCAGACGTCAGTAGAAGTGTTTATTATTTTTTATGTTGTTTTATACATATTTTGTTACCATGTTTGTTTAATCGAATTAAATATTTAACCCGATTTTCTGTCTTGGACCGACCTTAAAAAAAGCACGTCTCTATTTATTGCTCGAGCTAAACACGTAGGTACAGACTTATCATTCGTTACAGCACACCAACAGACCAACAGGAAGAAGTGTAAACAAATGAACAACATTCCATTCATTCGCCATTCTGTTACTAAACGCCGACACTATCTGTCGTGTTTTAAATATAATTTTTGTTTTACAAATTAATATTTTTATGATTTACTGTTTTACACCCGTCGTCGTTATAAAAATATATAAGTTCATTAAGTTATTAAAAAAAGTCAATACCAAATGTTGAAAACTGGATTGATTTAACGTACATGAGGTAAGTTTTTTTTTTTTCTCAATAACTTCAATTTGTTTTTTAAATAAAATCAATTTATTTTTTATTAATTGTTAAATTAAAATACTAATAAATACCCAACAGTACAAATAAAGTAAAAAAAAAATTATTGTATCGGATATATGTACTTCATATTAAATGTATGTTAAAAAATAAAAATTAATTGAATTGTTTACATTTTTGGGAGATATTTAATATAATGACTCACAATAATTATCTTTGGTGTGTTATGTATATTTTAATTAACTTATAAAATATTAAATATTACACTTTGTGCCTCATTCGCGCGAAATTCCACAGTAAATACACCGGATAACATTTGATAACCCATTAGTAATATATTCATCCGTTCAATCTATTTATCCGTATCTTTTTTCACACATGCCTCAAGTAGGAATATATTCTAACTATATCAGTTTGTTTAAAGTTTTCCACATATTTTTTATTTCTAGTAGAATCAGGTTATATTTTTTTTATAAATAACTGTGAATTAAAGCTTTTGTTACGAAAAGTATGACAAATTTGCCAGAATGTACCGCTGTAATGCATCACTATTAGCGACACACAAGCTGTTAGAAATTACTATTTGTATTAAGAAACGAGTAATTAAAGTTTACACACTCATTACCTATATTTCTTCTAATATATAAAATTCTCGTGTCACAGTTTTCGTTCCCGTACTCCTCCGAAACGGCTTGACCGATTCTCATGAAATTTCGTGAGCATATTCAGTAGGTCTGAGAATCGGCCAACATCTACTTTTCATAACCCCCCCCCCCATTTAGTTTTTTTTTAACTGCGCGCGGACGGAGTCGCGGGCGACAGCTAGTTAGTATTATAAAGATAATGATAGTTAAATGATGACATTGTAATATTTACACTATTTTTGTTTACCCTTAATTTTGTTTACATGTGCTGATGCATTGCCTTAATCGACAAAAAAGGGGACGCACAGAATGTGGATTCTTCCAATTCATCCTCCACCAAATCGACGTCCTCTGCTTATCTATTCCTTTTAAGAAAAGCATGGGAAGGGAAAAGGGACTACAATTAGGCATACGACAGGCAAAATTTGTACATTCTTGTTAATTTCTATAATTATATTTACTTATCATAATTATTAATTATTATCAGTAATTAATAATAAATGTACAGTTCAAACTCTCTACGTTTACCTAATGTGATGATGTTATGTATTTACATAGAAGTACTATGTACAGTACCAAATGTACTGTTTACTTTTTCTTAAAACGTATTCGGTAGTTACGTCAGTCCGGTAGTAAATCCGTTGAAGTAGAGTAGTCCACTTGAAGAAGTCTGCGTATAAAATACCTCTAGTAGTAAAATCAGTTGGTTAGTAAATAGCTAGCAGCTAGAGAAAGTATTAGTGATTCTGTAACGAAAACATCGCTAAGTCAGTTTTATAATAATCCGAAAATTTTTTGCCCGGAAACAAAGAGCAGCCGCACATGTAGTAAAGGACAATATTAAACAGAAATAGGAAACTTTATGGTACCCTATAAAGTATGGACGTATTGTCATGAAGTTCGCTTATTGTTCCTTCTTAGAATTTTGTTTCATTATCTTGTTTGTCTTATTCTGAGAATTCAACAGTTATATATTTTTGTTATAAGATACACTGATATGTACTTTTTATTGCAAATACCTACTGTGTAGAGAGTAAAATGAATTTGTAAATAACTTCAAAATGCTAAGATACATATCAGATTTTTATAAAAAAAAAATTGACCACATACTGATTGGAATAAAGTTTTTTTTATTACTAGCCCTCCCGCCTTTATCATAGGTAGGCGACGCCCTTATTAATATAATATGAGGACGTCATACCAACCCCTTCTGACCATCTAATTACAACTAAGTGGACGCTTCCACTGCTAAGTGTGATTTGTAATTGCGGAAATATATTTTTTACTTAATTTTAAAACAAAACAAAAATTTTCCATGTATATATTTACATTTTAACTTATACTTAAGTATTAGCTAAAAAATTGCTTTCATTTTTTCAGGTAATATAAAAAATCATTATGGATATTCAACAGACTTCCGAAAAAGGTACATTGAAATAAATAAAATAGCAATTAGATTTAGGTAATCCAGCATATTAATTTCTATGAACTTTATTTTTGCAGATACCACGACGCTTATGAATAAATATAACTTCGTGAAACCAGTCACCGTAACTGTTATTTATGAAGAAGATGAAGAAAAAGTGAAAGAGATTAATATCGGTGAAAGAAATGTTCAAAATATGCCAAATCAAGAAGTAGATCCGTTGAAACCAACCCCTTCAAGAAAGGCTGCTACAGCTACATCAGAATACGCAAAATATGAAGAAACAGATAATTATAATATGCTACTCAAAGTAGCACAAAATATGTCTAACATAGTTGAAGCATACAATAAGTATATACAATGCCTTAAGCGAAACGAAAAGGAAGCAGTTCATATATTAAAATTTAATTATATCCATACTAAATCTCAAAATTATAGGCGGTCATTTGAAGTGGCAATTCGATTACTGTTACCACACAAAACAAATGAACGTCTTAGACAATTTTTGGTACAAAAAGTAATTGAGATATCAAAAGTAAAAATCGACTCCAAATATGTAGAAGGGCTCTGCAATGATTTAATATTTTGGACTGAAGAAATGATAGATAACATTTCAGCTCAAAGTAAATTCGATAAAACCCAAAAGGTTTCCAACAATTTAAAAAGAAAATCCAATCAAGTAAATGTTTCAAAAGAAAGCAAAGTCACAATATTTTCAGCTGGACAGAAAGGAAATGAAGTAATTCTAAGCGTTGATGCACTATACTTACATACAGCTTTGCAGAAAGATGACAGTAATAAACGTACAAATTGCCGAAATGAAACGTCAATGCCAGAACTAAACGTATCTTCTACATCTATAAACACCACGTCCAGCAGTGAATTAAAGAATCCTCTGCAGGCTGACACGCAAAGTAATTCACAAAAACATTATGCAAGCCAAAGCAAAAGCTTTAACAATGTTAACTTAAGCAATATGAATAACCTAGAAAATTCGTTTTATAAGTCAATACCAAAATCCTGTGCAACAAATGATGCAAATCCTTTAATTAGAAGACATGCAAAATTAGATACTAGTAATAGAATTTCATCCCAACATAACAGTACAACTGTCAACAACCGCGCAAATCAAGAACAAGATACCATGTCAAGAGAAAATGGCAAGAGTTCTCTTTCCTTCCAAGCTCTAATGGATCAGATGGTAATTTATTACCTATTTGCAAAAACGAAATCAGTTAATAATTTCATTAACTGATTGTTCAACTAATATATTACAAATTTCTTACAGAACTCTGCCCTCTACCCTCAAAGTTCTAAGACAGGACAAAGAGCTTCAAATCAAAGCAGCAAACTTAATTTTTTACCAACATATAGTACAAACAATGCTGTAACGCACAATAATAAAAACACTACAGCGAGCCAATATGAAGTAGAAAAAATTAATCAAAATATTCTTCCAGCTCAAAATACTACTTTAGGCAATATGGCAAATTATCCCTCCAGTATGCCTCTACAGTATAATACTAGGACAAGTAATGTAACTCAAACAACAAACTTACATTGCGGTATGATTACCGTAAATAGTCATATTAATCAAAATTATGAAAACCGTAATTTTACTAATACATTACCTGGTTATCAACAAAATTATTGCAACAACTATATGATGGATCGAAGACAACAAACCAATCAGCAGTACATGCTTCAAAACACCATTTCAAGAGACATTAGTTTCATGACACCAGTTACGTACAATCCTTCACCTCCACAAATGGTACTTTTTAATTTATTTTGCATGTTTTACAACAGTGAAGTGTATTTTACAGTCGATTTAATAAATTAAACATTTACAGAACCTTGCCGCCTTCCAAGATCGTCCAAATTGGTTCAACATTTAACAAACGTGGGTGCCGAACATTTAGACTATAATATAAATAAAGATCGTTTTATTCTTGCTATTAAAAAAATGGTATGCTATAAATAATTTAAACGGTATTAATATAGTTTTAAGATTTTATTTAATGTTGACTGCTTTATAAGCACCCGGAACACGCAAATGAGCTGCAGATTTTTATTTTCGTGTAATTAAATCGCCTTGTTCAAACATTTTTATTTTAAAGTTGTTAATTATTAGATAATAGTAGCGTTTTACCTGAAATAAAACGCATATTAAAATACTTACCTAACTGGAAGCTTTATTATGAGAGAGCATTTCCGTTTCCGTCGAATTTCTACCAGTTTTTCGTACTTTCAAGGGATGTTTCCGGCTAAGTGGCGCCACCTGGCGGTTGGCCGCCATTTTAGTTTCTTTAAAATATGACGTGCCATTTTGGATCATTGGCTTTGTTTACACCAGGCAGAATTAAAGTGAAAGCTTCCAGTTAGGTAAGTATTTTAATATGCGTTTTATTTCAGGTAAAACGCTACTATTAAACAACTTGACCGTAACTGGAAGCTTTATTATGAGATCTGTTTGTTATCGCCTGGTGACGCCACTGTAAAAGGTTTATATTATGCTTATAAACGCCAATGTGAGTTAGGATGAAAATGAAAAATACTATCTATATATTAATCAGGAATTTTTTATTTCTTTCAATCAATTTTATTAATAAATAATCATTAATTAGTTCGCCGGTGTGAATAATTGTGCTACATTTTGAGAATCTTGTGTTTTCATTACTTCTCGTCTATAGAACTTGTGAAATGTATTAGCTGATCGCCAGTTTCCACGAGTCAGGATTTCATCAATTGGAGTATTCTCCAGACAATTTTTGGAGGCTACAGCTGACCGAACACTTCCTGGCGTGGCTGTTATGCCAGCTTCCTTAAATAGAGTCTTTATCCAGCCTGAAATAACTGTTCGTGAAGCGGGTTTTGCAATCCCTCTTACTGTAATAAAAAGTTTAAATGATTTTGCAGTATCACGTCTTTCATTTAGCAATGCTACAGTCTTCTCTACCCAAAATACAGGATTCAGATTACGATTATTTGTGTTTGAAATCAATTTCCAACCAGACTGTCTGTAATCATTATTGTCAGTTTTTGAACCAAATTCCGGCCAAAATACTACACTATGTTCAGCCATAACAAAATGCTCAGGATCTACTCTAAGCAAGGTGAGGTCATGTACACGCCTTCCTGAACACAATAGTAATAAGAGTGCTGTATGCCGTGAAGTCTGATATACATTATTTATGTCTATAGTGTAGTTGGCTAAAAAGGAAGATAATTTACTAACATCCCAAATAGGTGCTTTGGAAATCTTTGGAACTTTAAGAGCGATCGATTTACAGATGTGCTTTACAAGAACATGTGAGCTTAACTGACTCGATGTTTCTGAATTACATAAGGTAGAAACTACTGACTTATGTAGTAGTATAGTGTTATACGATAATTTATGTATTAAATATAAATCTGATAAAAATTGTGCTAGTTGCGCACCAGTGGGGTTTTTCGGGTTAACGTTTTTATCCTTACACCATAAAGTCCAACGTTTCCAAGCCACCTCGTAAGTTTTTAAGGTTGATTTACGCCAAGAGTTTTTAAGCAATGATAGCTGATCAATGTTCCATGATTTTATAGCTTCAGTCCACCCCCACATCTCCAAACTTCGAGCGTCATGGATTCTACTTTCTGCGGTGGAAGCCCCGTTGATGTGTCGATCAGACGATTGTGCAAATTGTTCAGAGTGAACGGGGCTTCGAGGGATCGGGCTTTGAGGTCTGCGCGCCAAAACACTCTCTCCCACCGTGGAACTACTATCAAGAATATTCCTGTTGACTGATTCAGGTGTGCCAGAACTTTGGGGATTAAGAACGGCGGGGGAAATACCCACGCAAGTGGATAGTCCCATGGAACACTGAACGCATCGTGAAAGAGAGCTTGGTGATCGTTCAAATCCCGAGAGACATAATTGTACACTACGTGAGCAGTTTTCGAAGCGAATAAATCTATCACTGGAGTACCCCATTTCGCAAACACCATTTCCGCACAGGTCGGTAGTAGGTGCCACTCTGGAGGTTGACGGTGACGCGAAAGGTGGTCGGCATGATTGTTGTACTTGCCCGGAATATAGTGAATGCTGAAGTGTATTTTGTGATGGTCTAATAATTTCAAAATTTGGTAAGTTATGTTCATTAGTGATATGGATTTCGTACCTCCTTCTTTCCGTAATTGAGCGACTGCAGTCTTGTTGTCGCACTGTATGAGCAGCGAGCTGTGCTTCAATAAATGAACATGGGTCTGGAGGGCGTGTAAAATGGCCAGCATCTCTTTCTGATTCGAGTGTAGCCGTTGTTCTTCTTGGGACCAGCTTCCCCAGATCGCTAGGTCTTTCAGTTGTGCCCCCCAAGCTAGGTCTGAAGCATCTGTTGCCAGAAAATGAATTGGAGGAGGGTAATGTAAAGGTGTTGACAATTGGCAGTTCGCTTTCCACCATTCCAGTTCCTTGATGACATTTTCTGGCAGATGATAGGCTTTCTGCGACGTTTTGGGCAGCGAGTTCAGGAACATTAACATTTGTCGATGGTGAAGTCGACCTCGTGGTACAACAAAACTTGCAAAATTTAATAGCCCTATTGTTTTTTGTAGTTCTTTTACACTTGCTTTTCTTTGCTCTAAAATCAGACTTACTTTTGTAACGATGGTGACTGCCTTTTCCTTTGGAAGAACTTTTTGATTGAGCCAGGGTCTCCATTGTATCCCTAGATAAATTATGCTCCTCTGGGGACTTAGAACTGATTTTTCGAAATTGATTTGCCAGCCTAAGCTCTGCAGAGTTTGTATTGCGAGCTTGACGTGGTCTTGAAGTGTGTGTGCGCTTTGATGTGCTATCAAAAAATCGTCTAGGTAGACTAGAACTCTTATGTTCCATTTTTCTCGTAATGCATGAGCCACCCAATTTGTGAGAATTGAAAATGTTTTCGGAGCTGTGCTGAGGCCAAATGGTAGGCAAGTCATCTCTAGCAATTCTTGATTGTAAACGATCCGAAGGAAGCGTCTTTGTGACTTGTTTACTTTGAGGTGAAAATACGCCTGAGATAAATCTATCTTGCACATCCAATCCTGAGGTTGTAGAAAGTCTGGCACGCGGTGCATGTTTATTAGGTGGAACGGTTTGGTCAGTATGTATTTGTTGAGCGCTTTGAGATTGAATATAGGTCGGGCTGATCCGTCCGGCTTGGGCACCAGGAACAGAGGAGAAACGAAGCTCGGTGAGAGCAGTGCTACTTCTAAAATACCCTGTTTTTTCATCTTCTCTACAATTGCTGACATTTCTTCTGAGAAATGAGTTTGAAAGGGGCCTTTCATTATTTGTGGGTATACAAGGGGTGGCTTTTGAAAAAATGGTATGCGATACCCTTGGATTAGTTTTATTATGATTTCTGGTGCCTCCATTTTCTTCCATTGCTGATGATATTGCGCTAACTGACCTGCCCGAAACCGTCTCGAGTCATTGTCTATTAGATCTATTTTGAGTTCCTCTGGAACCTCTTTGTGTATTTGCACGTCCTTTGTTACCTCCACGATCGGGCCGCGAGCCTCGGTTGTGAAATGAACCACGCCCATTGTTGTTATTCGATGTTGGGTGACTTCTAGGAGGGTAGTTAACATTGTGGCATACACCCCGCGAGGGTGAGTTATAAGCATGCATTTGTGAGCATGGTTCATGGTAGCTATGTTGAGTTCCACGCGATGAAACTACCGATCTACGTGCGCCATGCCCCCGCGAGGGGCGGCTATTAGATTGGTTAGATTTTGCTTGCTGAGAACCATCACTTTTTAGAGGCCAAAATGCTTTGCGGACCCCACCGGCTTTTTCGAGCGTCGATGTAAAAGGTTCTGAATCAAATATGTAAGATGTAGATGGTGGTATTCTGTTCAAAGCCGCTTTGACCAAAGGATCTCTAACCTGACTTGTTATTGATTCGCGGCGCATTTCAATGCTTTCAGCTCTATGGCCACAAACCAATTGTAAGAGGTCGGATGAAACTTTGCAAAAATCGCCTTTACAAAATAGTTGGTCAACCTTGCTACTCAAATTGTCGAAGTCAAGATTATTTGTATTCTTAGCCCATGAAAGTAGACCATGAATGGCTTCCTGCATAGACTCTTTTTGTTTGAGTATGCAGTATGTAATGGCGGCATATGATTTATCAGCGTAAGCGAGGTGACGTGAGGTATCGAATGTTTTTACCTCCTCGTTTATTTCAAGGTCTGTAAAACCTGGAGTATGATTATACAGCTTTTGTGTTTCCGCATATCTAACGTCGGACCATGAGGCGCTACCTAATCGCTGTACTTCCAATAACTTTTTTAAGAAACCTTCAGATGTTTTTGGAATGGATGGTTCTTTTAGTTTAGTTTCGATATCAAAAACCAAATTTGGATTAGAGTCATCGTGTTCTGAATTTATTTCATTATAATCTTGATCAAGCTGCTGATAAAGTTCGTCACTTCCGGTATGAATTGACACGTTGTCATTACATGCAGTGTTAAAATTATTAAAAGTAACGATTTTTCGAAGCTCACCCATTTCCTTGAATAACTTGTCCATCAATTGTTTTGAATGCTTGCCACGCTTACTTTTCTTATGCTTGTGGCGACAGGACCACCTTCGTTTGTTGTCCGACGAGGATGAGCTTGTAGAACTGCTGTTGCTGCTGTTACTGGAGCTGCTGCGTCTCCGCTTGTTGGCCTCTCCACTAGGACCGGCCACAGCCTGTGGCTCAGGTGTTAAGGTCTTCTCATTCATTACTGCAAACGAATTTTGTTAGACTATCTTTTAGACTTCATTATACCTATATTTAAAAGAGTACGATTTAAAATTATTAACTGGTAAATATGTGGTTATATTGAAAATAACTACACAACATATTTGAAACGAACGGCAAAAACCGTTAAAAATCATACACAATTTTAATCACTTACAACTGTAGTATTATAATTGTTGTCACTTACTTACTTTTCTTGTAGTAATTTATTATTTTATTTTAAAAAATTTTTGTATTTTAACCACTTTTAAAATTAACAACGTTCGCAGAGAGAGACTTGCTGCGTAGTTGTTGCTTCGACGGGAACTCAAACGCCAATGATCCAAAATGGCACGTCATATTTTAAAGAAACTAAAATGGCGGCCAACCGCCAGGTGGCGCCACTTAGCCGGAAACATCCCTTGAAAGTACGAAAAACTGGTAGAAATTCGACGGAAACGGAAATGCTCTCTCATAATAAAGCTTCCAGTTACGGTCAAGTTGTTTAATATTAAATTATTATCTCTTCCAGATTCTAAAGGAAATACGTCAAAATGGAATGGACTTGACCACTTCAAACACTTGAATAAGTAACGTTCAACCTTCACATGTTAAATTTTATTTTATTATTAACTACTTGTCGCCCGCGACACCGTTCGTGCAGAATTTTAAAAAAATACTTAATAAGTAACCTATGTGCTTTTCTAGACTATGTTCGACATCTGTGCGAAATTTAAACATCCATCTAAATTTTGTATTTATAATATTAGTAAGAAGTATGATAAAATTAAAATGCTTTTGATAGAAATTGTAAATAAAAAAAAATAATAAAAATTACGATCAAAAAATATTTTTAGCAATTTTTTCTTTTTTCTATTCTTGTTTCTTTATGTATTTTTAGTTTTAAAAAATTCAAAGTTATTTAAAAATTCTTTTAAGTGTGGCTTATGGTTTTGTAGCTGCCTACATATTCCATCAGTCAAGTGCCATCGAATGAGGAATTTTAAGTTAAGTACCCGTCGACCTTTTCCCGTGCGAACCACCCGAAACATTTTTTGTATCCACATTCCACATTCCTGCCACGCCACAAATCTTTAGCATAAAAATATGTTACTGCTCGAGATAAATTATTCCATTCACGAGAGCAAGCGGAACCACACTCTGCACAACCCTGCGTTTCATTCGTCACGCCTCGCGTATAGAACATATAGGCAGTCTTAATTAGTGAAGCCGCATTCACATTTGTCTGACGTGTTGTGTCGTGATGCATCAGAAAGGTATCGGTCTCATACAATTAATATGGTTGCGTGCACACTTCTCTGACGCAGTGTGTTGTGATGGCTTGTGTTGTGTCGCGTCAGAAGCGATCCCGGTCCGCGTCAGTTGGGTGAGGTGCGGGGGACGGCGCAGCGACACGACACAGCGGGTCGGACTAGTGTGCACGCATCATTTTGTTGTGTTGTGACGCGTCAGAAGTTAGACATTCTAAAATACTGATGAAATTTTTCAGCATCACTCTCAAGCTCTTTAACGAGACAATGAAACTCGCCTTTAGTCTCTCTTTTTGTATTTACTGGATGTATCCAATATCTTCTTCTCTTTCTTTGTTTTATTAGAAGTGTTGCCAGTGCCAATAACTGCATATCTTCTTCATAATCTGAATCGTATGCTTCATGAAAAAACATTGCGAATGTGTAAACTCTCTGAGAGCTATAACGGAACTGATTAAAAATGCGTCATAACGCGTCATATAGATGTGAACAGTAGCCATCACGACAGAAAGCATTATCACGACACAACACGTCAGACAAATGTGAATGCGGCTTGATGCAACGGGAGTGTCTTAGCGGAACCAGAAACGGAAACAGATGTCAAAAATAAATTTTAGCAGAAACGGAAACGGAAGCGGATGCGGAAACAGAAGTGTAAATAATATGAAAAAAAACGTATTTACATTTTTTTTGGTAAAAACAGCTTGTATTCGTTTTTAATTTATTAAGGCATTGGATATCGGTGTCCTTTACCCTTCAATGTATGTGTTTTTACTGTGCTGCAATAAGTTAAAATACGTGTTGACAAACGGAGGCTTTTAAATATTATAACCATTTTATAAATATATTTCTTTATTAATTCATTCACTGCTGACCACTCGGATCCGAGTGGGCAGAGCTATTAGTAGCGGCGCCTCCCCCTCGGATCCGAGCAGAAGGAAATCATAGTGATGCTGCCTGCACATATCTGAGAAAAAATTAAATGATATGTGTGAAGTCAACCCGCTCTGGGCCTGTGTGGTTGACTATGGCCTAGTCACCCCTAATTTAACATTACTTTACATACTCTATACTATACCATTACAGATCATGAAATCACGAAGGTGACAGACGAAAGAGACTTGACAGTTGACTTATTGACTTGACTTTGACATTTGTTATAAGAATTGGAATTGTATTGTATTGCAAATTGCACTGCAATTATACATTTAAAAAATATTAAATGTTTCTTTATTGAAAGTACTTAAAGTCATATTGTAACAATTAATTTTAGTAATAACCAGAATGTGATACTGAGTATAAAATGTTAACAACAAAAATACCGCTGATTTAGTAGTGTACGCAAAAATGTTATCATTTATTTTCTATTTTTCATACAATTTTAGTTTCTGCTCTAATTTAAAGAGCAAATACATTGTTTTTAAAATGTGGTATGCAGCCTTAGTTCGATTTATTAGAAGGAGATTAGTATTGGGCATCATATTTGCATCTTCACTAACTTACTGTATCGTAAGTTTCTTAAGAGAGGCAAGTATGATAATAAACAATATATGTTTCATGAAATTTTTTACTTCGAATTATATGAAAAGCTTGACATTTGAATTATTTCATTACAGGGGAGCAATAAAAATATTGTATACCAAGATGTATCAATTGAGCAAAAGCCATTTATTTGGAGAACCCTTCAAGAACACAATGATACAAATGATACAAAAATTTGCAGAAATTCTGTCCAAGGAAAGTCTGTTGTTGTAGATGATAGAGGTAAGTACAATGAACTAAATTTAATACCCTATATATTTCTAATCAATGTGTATGTTATATGTACTTCAAATAATTGGCATATTTGCTTAATATAACTTGTTATTTAGGTTATGTTTGTCAACGAAGTGACATATTAAAAAATGGGTGTTGCAATGCTGATGTAGAGAAAACAACTAGATACAGTTGTGAATCGTGTAAAGACAACAACTGTTGTGTTATTTATGAGTACTGTGTCTCCTGCTGCCTGGATCCTAGCAAAGTGAGTACAAGAGCAATACAATACAAACATAGCGCAATGGCATATTAAAAGCATCTGTGTCTTTTTCTACTACAATTACAGTTTTATAACATATAGGTGTGCGCCGACTTTGTCCTTGAAATACTGTCTTTGGTATAATTTTTAAAGGCTGAGGCTAATTATTTTACTTAAAATTATAATATATTGTAACAAAACATAATTATTAATAAACATAAAACAAAACTTACAAAACATTCACATAAACCTTACATATTGTCATACAAACTTTCATCCCCTATTCCCAATTGTTATTTTGAATCTTAAAGGGTAAAACTTTATATCATATTAACAGCATAAAAAATAAGTTTCAAGCTTCTAACTGTAAAAATGACGTCACTTCCGTACATATTTCCACCCCACTTTCAACCCCTTACAACCCTTTTTTGCATTAGAAAGTGGAGTTTGTCCTTTGTCAGGCTCTTGACTATGTGTGTACCAAATTTCGTTTAAATTGCTTCAGTAGTTACAACGTGAAAGTGAAACAGACAGCTTTACTTTCACAATTATAATATTAATAAGGATTTACTGGCTGTTGCCCATGACTTTGTGTGAATTTAATACTAACTAAACATTATATAAATTCTCCTGACAAAAATAAATTCAAGAAAAGGATTAGCAAACTTTTTCCATCTGCACACATGTGTTGTGATAACCAGGGGAAGTAGAGATTCATTTTTTATATATTTTGGAGTATTTCATAACATGATTTAAAAGGAAATAATAATTTTCAGAGAGACATGCTCGAGTTGGTACTATCTAAACTATCAGCAGAAGAGAATGTATTGTTCCGTTCATTGACCGATGACTATGAGCTATGCTTGACAAAATGCCGTACGAGTTCGCATAGCGTCCTTCATGAGAACTCGTACAAGGATCCCGCGCATAAGCATTGCTTCGGTGACGAACCACCCGGAACCAGAACACCTGACTAAGTTAACAAAGTTAGTGACAATGTTATACCTGGCTGATTCTATCCACTCAAGATTTGATGACTTCATCAATAATATTTGTAATTTGATAGAATTTGAAAATAGAGGTGTCATTCCATTCTGACGTCTTGGAATGTCTTAGGTGCAGTTGAATTTTTTATTTTTTAAGTTAACTATTAATATTCTCTCTAAGGTGTCTTAGTAAAATTATTTTAAAAAATTAAATTAATATTTAATTAAACTCACAAAGGTATGTTTACATTTTCATAGTTATAAGTAATTGAATGATTTCAATTGTTATGTAGAATTTTAAATTATATATATTTAAAATTAATAAAAAAAACGTATGTCGTATTTTATATCTGAAATTGTGCTCTTAAAATATTTAATATAATAATAAAGCAGATATAATCTTGTAAAACAATTGTTATGTAAACAAGTTGTTGTAATTATATATATAAAATTTTAGTATGAATACATAGAATAAACATTTAATAAAAATATGGGAAAATCTTGATATTTTAAAAGTATAATGTGTGCTATCCATTATTCATGGTGCTAAGTTTCGTATTGAAGAACAAAATAAGAACAAAACATAGACTTATTGAATTTAGAAAAAGCATTATGAACAGCTTTGCTTGTTTCATATGAGTATATATAAAATCTTATGTACATAATATATAGCAAAGGTATGATATTATGGAACATTTTATCGTATAGTTATATATATAATCCAGTTCATGTTGAGACCTAAACTTTGTACACAAACAAATTACTATAGAAGGCCCTAAATTTCTGTAAATATCTGATAAAAGTGAAATTGTATAAATGTCTATGCATAGTCGAAATTTAGTGTAAAAAAATGGAATTATTGTTTTACAAAGTAGGTTTTTTTGGAACAGATTATATATTTCTAGAGTATTCTATTTCTGTGTGGGAAATAAAAAAATAATTCTCATATCATTAGTATTATGCGAAGAAGGCTATTGTTTAGTGGAATTTGTTGTTTATTGACTTGTAATGTGCTACAAATCTGTATATTACGTTATTATAACGCTATTCCTAATTTAAAATTCATTCTGATAAGTAACGGTGGCCTTGAGACTATTACGCATTTATTTTTAAGATTTACTAACGTTGTTATTCAACTTGTAAATGTCTTTAGTGTGTTTGGATAATTTTATAGGCACTTATTTGCGCGCAGCCTAGATATACAAATAAAAAAATATTTAATTCTTACCATTTCTTCAACTTTGTAACTTCAAATACTTTCAAAGATAGCTACACTTTCCAACTTTTTTTAATATTATACGTAGAAATTCGTTATGCAAAAGTTCAGATAGATGGATGGATGTTTGTTTGAAGGTATCTCCGGAAGTTATGTCATAGGGTCCTCATAATTTTTTATTTTATTTACGCGCGGACGGAGTCGCGGGTAAAAGCCACTAAATTATAATTTGTCTTCTGCTGCGTGCTTAATTTGTAGTGCTTCGCGATTGCTTTTAAAAAATATATCGATATATCTAAAATAAAACACCAAAAATAGTTATAGATTTTAAAACGTTAAATTTAATAAATTAGATATAACAATTAATTTTTATAACAAAATTATTTGTCAATTATACTTAGCTAGTATCGGTGACAATGACGAACTTAGCTAGAATCTATATTTTAGAAAAACCAATGTCGATATTTAAGTTTATCGACATGATGTTACTTTCTAATTTTATGAAGAATGAATATAGATGAGATGAAAGTTTGACTGACGTAAGTAGTATACTTTTGTAAACCTAATTCGTAACCATAAATTTCATTTATGTATAACTTTTGTATTATTATGAAACCAAATTTAATTAGACCCAGTAACATTTTAACATACTTTTTATTATAATAAAATTTTGTTTTTTTTGTTTAAAAAAATATTATATTTCTGAATGTCGCAAAGTATACAAAAGTAACAATTAAAAAAATTAGCCGATAATTTTCAAATATTTAAAAAAGAATCGAGTTTTCTATAGGGTAAAGGGGTATTAAGTGACTATCAATATTAGCAACATAGACGGACCATTTACTGTATGTTGTGTTATGAATAAAAAATATGTACCGTTATTTAAAAATATAAAACGACTGAATCGAAAAGTGTATTCATGTATTAATGTTACCAGATTCAGGGTTATACTTAATGTAATGTTATATAGATTTATAGAATTTGTAATAAGTAACTAATTTTGTATTAAAATACTTTTTTACAATAGTCTTATTTAATTTGAGAAGTCACCTCCACAGTTCCAGTTGCGACTTATGACTTAGGGTCCTTTAAGAAAAGCGCGTATTCATTCTTTAAAGGCCGGCAACGCATTTCCTGTTTCTCTTGTGTTTAGGAGGTCCAAAGGCGACCCGCTGCTTGTTTACCTCCTTTGATAAAAAAAAAACTTTCTATTCAATTTATATAAAAACTGTCTCATTACAACGAACATTTTACACTCGTTTCGTTTACTAATACCTACCTAAAAAATGAACGTACTCATTGGTAGTGTTTTCTAACCAGCCAACTAAAACGTGCCTGGCCTTTCATAGAATTTTGCGTAAGCGCAATGGATTTAATTTAGTCGGTATTCGACTCTCGGTACAAATCGTCGTCTACTCACAATGGTTAGGTGAGCTCCAATACGAAAGTATTTATGTTTTATTTTCTTTTATTATTGTGATCTTTAGTGACAGTGATGTGAGTGTTATTTAGTTTTGTGAATTTTATTTATGTTTTAATTTTGTGTTGAGAAAATAATTTAAAATGTTTATTTGTTGAAATTTTAACAGCCTTCGTAAGAATAATACAGACAGACCAGTTTTATGACATCACGTTCAAACGCTTACACTATTATTTTTACATTGATTTATTTTTCCTTTACCATAATCTATTTTACTAAATGTATTTTTAATTGTACAAGGTAATTTTAATTTACAACACTCATTCGTTCCATTAAAAACAAATATATAATCTAACAATAATTCTAAAAAAAAAAAATAGTTAAATGTAAAAATACTTATCTAGTTCGAAGTACAATAGATATAGAAAGAAAATTAGTTGATCTAAATATGCATTAAATTTGTAAAATAATTGAATCTGTATTTTAAAAAATTTATGTCCACAAACCGTATTTAAAAGATTAAATAGCACTCTAGGTACGATGTTTGAATTTTAAATAAGTTTAAAACATCATAAATATGGCACAATGATGGCTGCATTGATTACATGGTCTAAAAGTCAAGCGTTTGATTCTCAGCGTGATGGTAAGTCAAACATGTGGCGATTTTTGGCGCCCAAAAGCTTAACTTAACACGTTATTTATTAATCCTAGAAAATTAAATACCCAAGACATAGGCGTCGTCAACGGAGGCAAGGAGGGCTCTCGAGATGTCCCTCGAGAACTGAAAAAATATAAAATAGATAAAAATCTAAGTAAGATATACAAAAATAATTACAATCCCTATACATCCACAGAAATAACTCAAAAACTACTTGTCAGTTTTTCCTATTCCCTAGCTAAGCAAGATAAACATTACCTTTGGAATAAAAAATCACAACCTGCCTTCCCCCCTGCCCCCCAGATCTAGCCTAGATTATCGGCTGGCGACGCTCTTAAACCAAGATCACTTTATATAAACAATAACTTCCTTCCTTCGTATGAAATTGCTACAGCCGGACACTGACAGTGTATAAAAACACGTGTATTCACACTCGCGTAATCGAGGCATGAAGAATATTTTTCAAACAATGTAAATTCTGATCTTATTATTCTTTCGATAAGTAATTTTAAATGTTCATCAATCATTATTCATTTTTCTTAAGAGAATGATCATTTGCCACCATGAATAATTTTGTTTAGGATAAGCCACGATAATTCTTAGGATAGAACAAGGATTAAGCTAATTTTAACTGCAATGTGTACTTTTAATCAGTTGCGAATTAAGTGGCAATTCTTGTATCCACTTATACTATCAATATGATAAGGTCACACGAAGGTATACAGGGGCAATGACATTATATTCAAAACCTGTTCAATTATAAGATCCGCGAAATTAAATTTTGTCAGAAATTTTAACACATATAACATGGTAAAGTTTTACATATATAAAACTGCTAATATTTGCTATTACAAAGCATAAAACATTACATGTGATTTAATTATTTGCGTTGCTTTTAAATTAGAATTTCCGCAATACCTAACACTGGTTACATCTTCAGTTATGACTGAACAGTCCGACTGTTCAGTTATAACTAAACGTGTGTAACCGGCTTAAATAAAAATAGTAAGAAATAAGTTAAACGTATAATTATCCACAAATATATAAATACCTATTTGTTTTACTTCATGATAAGATTAAATGAAGATTAAATTTAGTAATAAACTTATTGAATTCCTAATTTGTTATTATTGTTCAAATACGCAATTGTTTTTTTTTTTGCTATCTTTGCAAAAGATTTTCAACTAGTAGGATACCAATGTCAACCTAGTTCAAAGTAGATTAAATTGGTTAATTATCTTTTAATAATTAATTATAATGATATTGATTCGATTAAATTGATCGCTTAATAACAATTAGTTAATACTAAGCTGATTCCTTAAAAGATAAATTGCTTCTTTTTTTTGAAAAGCAAAATGTAATAATTAAATCACATTAAATAAATTAATAATGTCTTTAATACACTGAATAATATAATAATTGCTGTAAAAGTGCTTTGTCAATGTTTGTTTTGTAACTACACTCAAGTGCAAGTAATATTAAAAGCTATTGAATGTTATAGCCATAAAAAAAAACTTTTTAATATAATTTGTAACATCTTTAGATTTACTTAGAAAAATGTTTCACTACAATGCAACAACACTTTGGGAGAAATTGAAATGTTAAAAGTGTATTACAAATTTTGATGATCAGTATACAATGTTTTTTAAAGACTACATATATATTTTATATGTTATTATTAAGATATCTTAAAAATGTTTCTCACGATATCACAAACTTATCAAAGTATTAAATCGGATTTATCGTACACGATACGCTACCAACTTTATCAACTGTTTGATAAAGATAGAAGATTTGAACACATTAACGTTACAATTTAAATACCGCTGTGTTATTTATCTTGAGCCTGATAAATATGACGACGTAACAAGTAAAATCATGCTGATGTTGAAGATATGTAAATGTGCGCACACAGATCTTATAAACTCATAAAATCTTTTTACTAATATAAGTGCGAAAGCTTAGATGGATAAAATTTGAATCAGAATAGAGTGCAATAGCGCAAAGGCTACATAAGCTTTTTTTAAATTCCGCGCAAAAAGCCTCAGGCAACAGCTAGTAACTTTCATAACTATTTCTTTGTTTTCTATAACTTTAGTTTAGAATCGGCCAATTGGCATGGGATCCTTAACAGTTTTGATCATTTAAAATTACATAACCAGTTTTTTAGATTGCTATTTCTCACATAAAACCAATCTTATAGATAGAGTGAATGTATTTTATGAGTCAAGTTTTCACTTAGATCTCGTTCAACTAAACGTTTATCTTGACAGACTTGTCTGCATTCCGATGTATTTATCTAAATATGTCGTAGGAAAGTAATAGATAAAAACTGTTCTATAAAATATGAATTGGTAAAATGACGTATTTATGCAGCTGTTTGTTGGTAAAGTAATATGATTAGTTTCGGACGTAGTCTTTACAACTTTTTATCACTTAATTTAGCGCCGGACTTTCATTGTTTTTACTGAAGTGTGATTTTCTGTAAATATGTAATATTAAATTATATTAATATTGTTGGAACAATGGAACAGCTATTGCTGTTGCAAACAATACTTTATTGTTCATTGTTATAAGATAAGCGGCTTAAACTTTTAACTAACTCCGCAAGATCTTAAATCAGTCTGTATGAAGGAATTAGTCCACATTAAATAAAGATCTAAGTGTCTAAGAAAACAACCCGGCATTCACGAGACTCCGCCGAAATGCCTAGTCTTGTTAGTCAGTTCATTTTGGAAGATAACTTTTTGCAATTTATTTAATAACAATGGTCTAATGACCAACAACCCGGAGGCATTGATACAATATTCTAAACCACGTGCCAACTTAGTTACATACAACGCAACGTTTTTTACGTTGCTAGCTTCTAATATGCTACACATCACGCTTTAAATTACATAACAATAGTCTTTTTACTTCTATAGCAATTTCCACAATAGTTAACGAGTGTCGAGATAATGAGCCTTTATTCTAACCACCTAGCCGTTTTAACGAGTCATTATTCTTGGTTATGTTCATCGTATAGATACAATTTGATACCTTCAACTGTTGATTTCATCTCAGAAATAAAGGAAGCTATACTGAGTGTATCTGAATTTTATGACGCTCGTTGTGGTTAGAAACTATTACATAAATGTAACTATCTATCTATATGAATAAAACTCACATTTGTAATTATGTCGTCTATCATCAACCTGTACTTATTCGTACAAATAGTCGGCACAGCACCATAAGAAAGGAATAAATTTGGCGACTAATATATATGATATGTATGGGAGAGTATGGTACTATTCAGACTGCACTAGCGGGTGCGGTGGCGGGCGCGGGCGCTCGGGTCTTGGCGTCTGCGTATTCACAGTGGCGATCGAGCTAGGAGTGTCATTGCACAAGAGAAAACTTTGGAGAATTTTATGTATTATACGCTGATTTATTACTATTAAATGTTGCAGATGTTTGCTTTGCCAAATAGCAGTGCGATGTTGTACTGCAGATATAAATTCTTCAGTATTGATATCCATGACGATTGACGACGCTTCGGCGGGTGAATCAAAATGGTTTAGAACCACACGCGTAGTCGCCTAACAGACGCTATATCACTGTGAACGATACGGGCGGACTGAGCCATTAGATACTCCCGCGCCACGCGCGCCCGCGCCCGCCTCATGAAGACGCGCAGCTCGCGGGAGCACTGTGAACGCAAATGGCGTCTGCATACATTTTGATTTACACGCGCCCGCGCTAGCACCCGCGCCCGCCGGCACTCTGAAAGAGTACTTACGCATATCCTTACAAGCGAGAGTGCATAATATGACACCGACCACAACGAAATTTTACATTTTACTTGTGTCTTCTATGCCTTTCCTGAAACAATCTATTAGTTTTTGGTAGACTTTGATGAAATTCTGGTAGGGTTTTTAGAAAATATTTTACACTGTGTCATAATTTGATATAATTTGCGTTATTTAGACTTTTAACTAGCTATAAATTGATTTTGGTACAACGCATGCCAGGCTTAAACAACTATCGGTTTATAGTATTACAAGAAACAAGCAGTACGAGTATGTATATTATCACAGCAATAATCAAAATATTTGTAATCTCGTAAATAGAGCGCATTGTAAAATAGTGCTTCGCAACATTTTGGTTACAAATATTTCATTTGAGTAAGTTATAATAGTGGTTTAAATGTTTCTCATAGAAAACAGTTAGGTGTATGAGAAATGAATACGCATTAGCAATTAGAAACGCGATTTAAACCATTGTTACTATGTTTGTAAACAACATATTTCGCAGTATAATTTAATGGATTGCGTAGAGAACTTGTTCTCTTAATATTTCATTTAAGCCAATAATGTAATGCGAAAAAGATTGCTGCCAATATTTTGAAGTTACGATGAATTAGAAAACTTTTTTAAAGAGTTCTTTGACTACAAAGTTTTTATAACCGTGTTTTATAGTAGAAAGAGGCAAAGGAGTACCGGATCGTTTTTTTAATTTGGATTAATTGATCCGATGCCTATGAACGTCCGCAATATCTAAAGAACCAATGCATTGTCAAGCTAAATTACTTTTTATATTATTTCCACTGTTATGTCAAACTCGTGAATACTGTCGTTAAAATCATTAATTAGGTAATTCTAGTATGTAAGTAAGTTGCATTCATTATCTTGATAGTTTTAAAAAAAGGTTATCGAATTTATTTTTTATGTCACAAGTTACAAAAATTACTGATCTGCACGATCTTTAACCTTGTTCCCAATTTGCTATAACATAATTGGTACATTATTGTCAATATAGAGGTCAAAAGATTGTACTAATAGTACTCATGTAATCAAAAACCACTTGTAAATGAAACGCAGCATATATAGCTTTATTATACTTATTTTTATTACTTACTAGCTTTTACCCGCGACTCCGTCCGCGTGGAATAAAAAAAATTAGAAAACGGAGTAAAAATTATCCTATGTCCGTTTCCTGGTTCTAAGCTACCTACCCACCAATTTTCAGTCAAATCGATTCAGCCGTTCTTGAGTTATAAATGGTGTAACTAACACGACTTTCTTTTATATATATATATAAGATATATATGTATGTATAAGATATAGATAGATACTTATGTTACGTTTTTCTATTTTACTACTGGCATGAGGTGTAGCAAAAGGTTCTTTGAGATAGTACATCATTTACATAGAAAAACAAATAAAATGTAGTTAAATCATACTAAAATTGTACAACGATTTCTGTTTAGTGTTAAACATTAAAGAAAAAGCTATAATAGATTAATTTTAGTAAAAGTGAATTTACAAGTGTGAAGACAATCCAAGCAGCCATTAAATATGACAAATTTACAGCCTGTCACTTATTACGACGCATTGACAGACAAAATCTCTTGCTCCCAAACAAAATATTGGGTCGGAATTCTGTTAAATTTCATATGTATATTTATCAATTAATAATTAATTCAAGGGTGATGATCGACAAGGGGATGAGGTTTTACTGATATCGTGTGGTAAAAGTAAATATTTGGCGGTAGTGTGTGGCGGTCGCGGCGCTGTGTAGTGGTCAGCGTGTTGGCGGTGGGAGTGGTCGGCGCGCTGGTCGCCCTGCTGGTGCTCCAGCCGTGGAACACCAGCGACCGCCCGGCCCCGCGCTACACGCAAGCCGCTGTCGCCGCTAATGGCTACGAATGCGCTTCGATTGGACGGTTAGTAACTTATGCAATTTTTACATTAGCTTCAATGGCCCGTGTCCAACGAACTTTATTTCGGTTTTAAATTTTGTTTCCTTTTGTCTAAAAATGTAATAAAACTCTGGGTTATATGTTAGAATCTAATGTACAGCTACTTACTATCTTCAATGGAATGGTTATAACTTATTTAAAAAAATTATAGTAAATTGTGTTTATAATTTTAGAACAATATTATGTAAATTTACGTGTTTGTTATCATTATTACGGTATTCCAGTAAGATATTAGAGAAGAACGGTTCAGCGGTCGATGCGGCGATAGCGACCCTGTTCTGCGAGGGTCTGGGCTGTGCGCAATGCATGGGCCTGGGGGGCGGCTTCCTGGCCACGGTGTACGACGCGAGCACGGGCCGGGTGCGGGTGTTGAACGCGCGCGAACGGGCGCCCGCCGCCACCTACGAAGACATGTACGACAACAAGTCGTCGACGGTGGGCGGGCTGGCGATAGCCGTGCCCGGCGAGCTTCGCGGCTACGGCGAGCTGTATCGGGAATACGGGCGGCTGCCGTGGAGCGAATTGGTGCGCCCCGCGGCGAACCTCTGCCGCACCGGCCACCGCGTCAACAATTACATGGGCCGCGTGCTGCACTCCTACAGCGACAGGATCAAGGCGGAACCCTCTATGAGGTACACTTCTTTTCAGCTAATTATTACATCACTTGACCTAGTTTTGTATGTTCCCGCTGCCAGCCGTTCAACATTTTTATTTCTAAAGAATTTTTTTGTTATTAAAAAAAATATTATTAAACTTCTAGAATTTGAAAAAAATATTTAAGACTTTGATTGCTTTGCTCCAATTATGTGATAAACGGACAATTCTTACATTTGAGTAAGTATATAGAAATAGAACAGTTTATCTCTAAACTAACGACAAAGTTTGATAACAACTAACGCGTGACGAAATGGCAAAAAAATCATTCATTGCTTTGTCATGGACGTTTTTTTATGGTATGGACACGGTATTGGTTACGGTCGAAATAGAATCATTCTTTATAATGGTACTTGTCATGTGGTCCAACTATACAAACAACGACAAAAAATAGTAAAAGGAGCACCTAAATCCTAAATCAAATATTATCAAACTTTTTTCTCCTAGGCCCCTTCCAACTGACTTTACTTGTTTCGGTGGACTCTGTTGCAACATACCTCAACTTGTTAACCCTTAACTTTACTTTCCACCATCGCTTACTCTCACTGGGTCTTACCGGAACGTAGGGAATCACTTACATAATAATGAACCCGCTAATAAGGAAGTGATAATTATTCACTCACCCATTAATCTATTATAGGGAATTGTACGTGAACCCAGAGACGGGGGAGGTTTGGAACGAGGGCGACATGATCCGGGAGCCGACGTTAGCGCGGACGCTGGATATTATAGCGGAAGAGGGCCCGGAGGCGATACACAACGGCTCCCTTACGGCCGCGCTCGTAGAAGACATTCAAGGATTTGGTGGTATCGTAACCGAGGAAGACTTGTTCGAGTACAGGTGAAAAAAAATTTAAACCACCTCATAGATTTCATTTTATTATGAAGTAAAATAAAATAGATAATAAATATAGCCATTAAGATAAAGAACTCATAATCAACTAGCAAGAACGTGTACATCCTTTTTACATTAACATTTTGGCATTGTTCACAATTTGACAGTATAGTCTATAAGTTATTCCGCTTAGAGATAACGATTTTATATTAAAAATAACATTTAGGGCGGAATGGCAAGAACCGATCGAAGTGCCCATATCGGACGATTACACTCTATATACGACGCCACTGCCGGGTTCCGGTTCGGTGCTGGCCTTCATACTGAACATGCTGCGAGGATGGGTGGGCGCCGATACGGAAGCCCCGGTCGAGTCCAACCTCTACTGGCACCGTATAGTAGAGACGTTCAAGTACGCATACGCGAAGCGAACAGGCCTCGGCGACCCTTCGCGCTTTAACCTGCCTCATTCCATCCCTCAGGTAACTTAATACATATATTATTCCACCTTTACCCAATAATTGCAATCGCCTGGGGATCTATTATAATTGGACCTTCGTATGTATATTTTCAATTCAATTTTAACTAGTTCATAGATTTTTTTTATTCTACGTGTAGTTAATGAAATAACCTCGTAAAAGTTTTCTCGTATGTATAGTCGAATTCAATAAAATTAAGAAATTACAACAAACCTATCTGAACAATCTTCCTTTATAAGGCTGTAATCATAGACTTATTAACTCAGACACGTTTGTATCAATTAATTCAACATTAATTTTAAGCACTACAACTTGCCAAAATAAATCCATCGACAATAAAAGACATTCTCAGCCAGAGAAATGTGTAAATAAAATTTCGCATTTCCATTGAATTTGACTATAGGTTGTTGACGTTTTGCAGTTGGAACGCAACCTGTCGTCACGCGGGTGGGCGGAGTCTCACCGCGAGCTGGTGGACGATACGCGCACGTTCTCCGACTGGCAGCACTACGGCGCGCTGTTCGAGGGCGCGGACGACCACGGCACCGCGCACGTCGTCGTCATCGCGCCTGACGGCAGCGCCGTCTCCGCCACCAGCACCATCAACTACATGTACATTCAAACAAATAAATTAGCTTCTCACTTACAATTAATTCGAGTAAAGACGAGGAAGTTTTTTTCCCACCTATTTTGAAGAATTGTCTCACAATGCAGGTTTTTTAATTCTCAGACTGTGTTTCGATAAATGATGGTACAAATTACAAGTTAATAGCTGAAGAGCAAAGTCGTTCGTACCACTTTTTTGTGAAATAGTTTTTCTCTTCGGACGTGCCGAAATAGCTATACAATGGAGCCCTAGCACTGTGTAAGCTTAATGATGTTGAATAAGAAATGATTAATGTTACTCAGTTGGGGCTCGCAGAGGCGATCGCGCAGTCTCGGTATAATGTTGAACAACGAGATGGACGACTTCGCGATACCAAACCGCGAGTCCGCTTACGGCCTGCCGCCATCACCGGCCAACATGCTGGCGCCGGGCCTGCAGCCGCTCAGCTCAATGGTGCCCAGCATTGTCGTGTCTCGCGACGGTGTAGCACGCATCGTGCTCGGTGCCGCCGGCGGCACAAAGATCACCACACAGGTTGCCTTAGTAAGTGCTCACTACGTTTCACTATAAACAAGTAAAAAATTGTGCCAAGTCCACTAAATGCAAAGAAATTGATTAAAAAAAGTTGATATTCTATGGAACAAAACTTAAAATTAGCTTCGACGCAGCCAATATCTATTTAAAATCGGTCGGAATTACGATGAATCACAACCGGATGCTATTTTTTAATAACACGCTATTAAAACAGAAGTTAACAGAAATGTAATCTAGAAATCTTTTAATCCAATTACACTTAAACAAATTATAAAACACTATTTGTAGTCCGCGACTTCGTTCCAATTCGGTATTATGTATTTTTTTATTTAGGCGGTGATGCATACAATAGTGGAAGGCGCGGAGCTGCCAGAGGTGATGCAGCGGCCGCGGTTACATCATCAACTTGTACCCATGGAAATCGAATACGAAGCAGACTTTGATGCGGTAAAATGTTTTATACTTTGTTAATGTAGATAAGAAGTTTACAAGAAAATTCATGGGCCAGGCAATATTTTATGGCTAACTAGATTGATTGCTTATTTATTTAATTCGTGGGCGGTCAATCCAATTCAAGCATCAAAAATCTTTTATCTCGCCTATAGCCTAGATACTACTAATGTTGATGTTTTAGGTATTATTCGTATTATTTCCCTGACAGTCAGTCGGACTTCTTGATTTCTATTTATTAATAATTAATTTCTGATTTATAATTTTTTTAGAGTATAATAGAATCACTGCAGGCCAGAGGGCACGCGACCACGGCCAGGGGGCCGACGGCCGGCTTCGCAGCAATGGTAGCTGCTGCTCGGAATACCAAAGGCGAGTTGGTACCGCAGACTGATCGCCGGAGAATTGGAAGCACGGATGGCTTCTAAATATGATAAATTATTTTTATTTTAGAACTTAGCGACCGCACTTATCAAATAAATTGTTCAGTTTATGAATTTAAATTTTAATACTTGTGTCGGTCGATAACTGCATTTCTCATTTTAAAAAAAAATATACTTTTACCTACTTAAAAATGACCATTAAGTTTTTTGATGATTAAGAATATCAAGCATACATTATTTTAAGGTTTTTTTTAATGTTTTGACAATTAAGGGGAATCTCTGTGAGAAATACCTAAGAGAGTGTTTTAGTTATATATAATCTACAACTGGCTTAATACAACTTTTGAAACAGGGTATTTATACTGGATCCCTACTTAAATTTTAATTGTAGTTAAAATAAGCTGTGTGATTTAGTAAATATATAAATTTGTTGGTAATTAAATAAATTGTTGACATATACTATGGGTTTTGATTGTAAATAATATTTCACTGTGATTGTAATTGTTGTGTCATTGTGATGTCGATGTTATTTAGTATAAATAAAAATAAATTAATGGTTTATTTTTCATAAATTTTATTTTTATTAAATAAATGTTTCTGGTATTTCGTTCCTTGGTTCTTTCTTTCTTTGGGTTTTTCAATTCCGCTTGTGACCAGATGGTGGACTGCGGTAGATACATATCGCAAATTATAACTCTTTAAACAGAACTTGAATACAGGTTAGCTTCCAGACGCCTATTAAACGATCAAATTTTTTGCTTGACCAATAAATAAATTACCTTTTAACCATGAACATCATGATCCCTGTATTACAAAAAAAAATGATTTGACAAAATTTTTACTTATTAAAATTGACAATTTATCCCTGGCGCCACGTACCATAGGGACTTATTTGAAGATTTTAAGCGGAAAAAATAAAATGTCATCTTTGTTACTTTTTATATTTTAGTCTATGACTTTTCCAACCTACAAGAAAATATATATTATCTATAAAGATGTCAAAAGTCAATCAAATTAAAAACGCAATTCGCGCCAAGTTTGTCGTGTTTATAATTGTAAGATTTTTATTTTAAAAGAAAGAGGACATTATTTATTTACTAGCTCCAGTGAATAATTACAAAGACAGGACAAACGTTTTTATTATAGTTTCATGATTTTCGGTGATTAGAGTTAAAAAATTATGAGTTACAAATTATCTGAAGGGGCCCTGGAGGTATGTTATTGTAACGAAATGAAATAACATGTATTGTTATTACTGATTTTCGTTAAAAGCATAGTCCTTATTTCTGCTGGTAGTATTACTCAAAGGTGACTTGAATATCATAAATAAACTCCTATTTACAGGTCATAATGAATGGCGGTCGTTATGATAAACCGGTAATGCAGATACTCGGCAACAAAAAGATACAAGGTAGTGGCGCTAACGAGAGATTTAGATTATTGGTATCAGATGGCAAACATTCTTTGAGCTTTGCTATGCTCGCGACACAATTGAACGACAAACTGAAAACCGGCGAACTGTCAGACTACTCTGTTGTCCAAGTAGACCGCTTTATCACTTCAATAATAAAGCCTAATGCTGAAAAGTAAGTATTATATTATTGTATTAAGTAGTGCTTTTAAACATTGCAAGTTTACAAGCAATCTCATAAATAAGGAAGTATGGCCTTATATGAAAACAGTTTCAAACAAAACTTTTCATGTTTAAACCAGTTTATGTATGACACATCCTAATTTCCTAATTCTTTCTGTGGTGTGGATAATGAATTTTAGTAGTTAAACAAATAAAGCATTTGCTTGTATTTCACTCTATACCAAAACAATACAGTTTATTTCAATATTATAAGATATTGTACGCTAGTGGGTACTTTTAAATTTATATAATAAACTATTGACAGTGGGTCTGAGACTAAAAATCACAATTTAAAATATATTGTTATCTCTATTTTGTCAAAGCACTGACAGAGATGACTAGGTGTTATACAGAGATTTTGGTCTCAGAAACCCTTGGTAATATTAAAAAAAAAATATTAATATTTAAACTTGTGTAATAAAAAAGTGTACAATTAAAATACAGTATTATAACAAAGAACATATTTTCTTACATCTACTTATTATATATATGTATATATTTTAAGCATTCATAAATTATTTCTTATAATAAACAGCAAAACTTAACTATTTCAGGAGAGTTATGATATTGCTAGAAATCACAATCTTAGCGCCTGGCTCAGAAGTTGGCAAGAAGCTGGGTAATCCCCAAACATGGACGGAGGACTCGGCACATGCGCCAGCACAAGCCGTGACACCAGCGCCTCAAGCGAATCCAAGACCAGCTCCCATCGTCAAACCCACTTTCAACCAACAGTTAGACTCAAGTATGCTATCATCACAAATGACGCATCCCATAGCAAGTCTTAGTCCATATCAAAATAAGTAAGTAAACAAGAATAAATTACTAATAAACTAGATAAGAAGACTTTAATGAAGATATGAATGTTTAAATATATATAGGCCTTAAATAATGTAAAAAAATTGTGTAAAGGGGAAAGGTTGAAGTACTGAAATTATTGTTGGTATTAAATTATGGAATTTTGATAGTAAGTTATGTTTACACCACTCAAAAGTGGAAAAAATTAAGGTACAATGCGCAGCAATATAAGTACTTATAAAAATAAGATTCCATTTATAATAGTAGTTAATATCCATATATCAATTCATATAAGCCTGGTTAACCAACTACATCTTACTAATATTGTAAATGGATTGGATGGTTGGATGTTTGTTTGAAGGTATCTCCAAAACAGTTCAACAGATCTTGATGAAATTTGGCATAGATGTAGATCACAGTCTGGAAGAACACATAGGCTACTTATTATGTTTTTTTTTAATCTGCGCGGACCGAGTCGAAGGCGACAGTTAGTTAATCTATATATATAAAAGAAAGTCGTGTTAGTTACACCATTTATAACTCAAGAACGACTGAATCGATTTGACTGAAAATTGGTGGGCAGGTAGCTTAGAACCAGAACATAGGATAATTTTTACCCCGTTTTCTATTTTTTATTCTGCGCGGACGGAGTTGCGGGTAAAAGCTAGTAATAATTTAAAAATGACACAATCTTTGGTTCCAGATGGGTCATAAAAGCTCGTGTAATGAACAAGTCGGCGATCCGCACATGGAGCAATGCTAGAGGTGAAGGCAAACTGTTTAGTATGGACTTGTGTGATGACAGCGGGGAGATTAGAGCCACAGCATTTAAAAATGAATGTGATAAATTTTACGACATGATTGAGGTAACTGGATTAATCTACATATATTAAAAAAATATTTGTAAATATAGATTTAATTGGGTTGCTAATAATGAAAAAAAAAAACAATTTTTTCTGTCTGTCCGTAAGACCGCATTTGTACCGGGTAATCTCTGAAACAGCTGGACCAATTTTGATGGGACTCTGATAGGAAGGTATCTGATGCGTGTGGAAATAGGATACTTTTTAATTCTGCGCTTAGGAAAATGAGAGCAACCACTAGTTTTCACTTTAGTAACCACTATATTTCATTGTTTCATAACAAACTTATTTATTTTAATTTAAACATTGTTTAAACTGTTTTCTACTTTTGATAGACAAACTTCGTCTTCCTTGTCCGTCATTACAAAAATAATGAAAGAGAAAACTTTACGTTTTCAACAGTGAAAACTCACAGATCAATTAACTATTTTGACTTAACATCCAGTATATTTCAGGTTGATAAAGTATACTACATAAGCAGATGTATTCTGAAGCCCGCAAACAAACAATTCACAAGTTTGAAGAATGATTATGAAATGACATTTACCGCAGACACAGTTGTCTCTGAATGTGTAGAGGATGCATCAACAGTACCCTCTGTGAAGTTTGATTTTGTACCAATCAGTGAAATAGCCAACAGGAGTCCTGATTCATTGCTAGGTAATTTTTTATTTTACGTCAAAAAAATTGTGACAAATAATAATTGCAGTTGTCAGCATTATGTTAGAAACCAGTTCTTTTTATTAACTTTATATGTAGTCCTAAATAAAAAATGAAACTACATACAAACCAAACCTAACTAAAAGAGTGACTTTAGTAGCCTAATTCTGGTTAAAAAAAACTATACTAGATGTAAGCACACCCTTGAATAAGCCTATATTAATGGTTACGTGAGCGTCGGTGGCTCAGGAGTTAAGTACTTGAATTGCAATCTGCAGGACCTGGGTTCGAATCCCAATGTACCAATGTGTTTTTCGAGTTTCAATTTACATACGTACATTTATCCGACGTTCTTACGGTGAAGGAAAACATGCAAAGGTGCAACGTGCACATATCTGAGAAGAAATTCAATGATATGTGTGAAGTCAACCCGCACTTGGCCAGCGTGGTTGACTATGACCTAGTCACCCCTAAGTAAGGGTAGGTTCCGAGCCTCTCAGTGGGGACGTATAGTTAGCTGATTATGATGAACTTAGGTTACTTTGTATTTCTTTCGCACTCAAAGTCTTTAAGTGATCTTGTGTAGATTTTAATTTAGAAATATCTTCACTAAGTGTCACAGTAAAATTATGATTTCTAGATATGATTGGTGTATGTAAGAGTGCAGCGGATGTGCAGGAATTAACAGCTAAAAGTACGGGCAGGTTACTGAAGAAACGAGAAGTGACACTTGTCGACTCATCAGGTGGTGCGGTTAGTATTCAAAAATAAACTTACATCTCTTTACAGCAGTACTATGAATATTGTTCCTATAATAAGAAACATGTTTGCGGTGTGAACGTGAATCACAACAAAACATGTTTAACAAGAGTTTTGTAACATTAACATATTGTATGTCCAAGTCCATTTTAGTCCTCTTCCCCTTCACAATCTTTTCTTATTAGGAAAGGATGAGAAAGAGAAGTGGATTTGGCGCAAGAGGGGACGCATGGGAAGGGGAAATGTCCTCTTTCTGTGTGTCCCCTCCTCCGTTGATTAAAGGTAGGCAACGCATCTGCATTTGCTTCGTTATTTCGGCGAATGCAGGTGACCGTTTGATCGTTTGCCACTTTTTCACTGTAACATAGTATGTGAATGAACCATTAAATTCAACAATATAGTTAACTAGCTGTCGCCACGACTCCGTCCGCTCGGAATTAAAAAAAAAACTTAATAAGTAGCCTATGTGTTCTTCCAGACTATGTTCTACATGTATGCCAAATTTCATCAAGATCCGTTAAGTCGTTTTGGAGATATCTTAAAACAAACATCCATCCATCTAAACATTCATATTTATAATATTAGTAAGATAATATTTAAAAAATGTTAGCCTAGTACTGTGACCTTAAATTTTTTTTTTTTTTTCAGATTACTCTTACATTGTGGGGCAATGAAGCTGAGAAGTTTGATGGTAGTACTAATCCAGTAATAGCAGCTAAGGTAAAAAAAAAACTAAAAAATATTTTTGTCTCAAATAGATGAATGAATGAACATTAAATTGATACTTAGATCATTTTGTTTACTTTTAATGCATTTAAATCTTGCTCTTGGTTCAGACAAGAGTAATGTATCAGGACTGCTTCAAATAGAAATCCATTTGATTCATCCAATCTACCCATACAACCCACCTGACTGACTCAGAAGGGTTGTATGTATTTTGTATGTATGTAAGTTTCATTGTAAAGGCCTGTAACAAAAACGACTGATCCAATTTTTACTAATGGCATTTTATTCGATTCTTAAGCCGCATTCACATTTGCCTGACGTGTCGTGTCTTGATGCTTTCTGTCGTGATGGCTACTGTTCACATCTATGTGACGCGTTATGACGCATTTTTAATCAGTTTCGTTATAGCTCTCGGAGAGTTTACACATTCGCAATGTTTTTTCATGAATCATCCGATTCGGATTCAGATTATGAAGACACTTCTACACACAACACTTCTAATAAAACAAAAAAAGAGAAGAAGATATTGGATACATCCAGTAAATACAAAAAGATAGTTTAGTTTTAATAGGTTGATCCTTATATTGTTTACATTTTGTATCATAAATCGCTTTATATTGTCGTACGTACTCGATCAGCTCGTCGTCCATACCTTCTGACGCGTCACAACACGACACGTGCGCGTGCACACTAGTCCGACCCGCTGTGTCGTGTCGCTGCGCCGTCCCCCGCACCTCACCCAACTGACGCGGACCGGGATCGCTACTGACGCGACACGACACAAGCCATCACGACACACTGCGTCAGAGAAGTGTGCACGCAACCATATTAATTGTATGAGACCGATACCTTTCTGACGCATCACAACACAACACGTCAGGCAAATGTGAACGCGGCTTTAATTGTATGAGACCGATACCTTTCTGACGCATCACGACACAACACGTCAGGCAAATGTGAACGCGGCTTTAATTGTATGAGACCGATACCTTTCTGACGCATCACGACACAACACGTCAGGCAAATGTGAACGCGGCTTTAATTGTATGAGACCGATACCTTTCTGACGCATCACGACACAACACGTCAGGCAAATGTGAACGCGGCTTTAATTGTATGAGACCGATACCTTTCTGACGCATCACGACACAACACGTCAGGCAAATGTGAACGCGGCTTTAATTGTATGAGACCGATACCTTTCTGACGCATCACGACACAACACGTCAGGCAAATGTGAACGCGGCTTTATTCTTCAGTCGGATCTTTTAGTTTTTTTATTGACAGATTTATTTTCTTATATATTCCAGGGTGCTCGTCTAACAGAGTTCAACGGCAGCAAATCCTTGTCTTGTCTCTCCAGTACGATGGTGCGTCTCAATCCAGATCTTCCGGAGACACATCGACTGCGCGGCTGGTATGACAATGGCGGTGCTGACTGTGACATAGTCAATATCTCAGCCAGGTCTGTATCACTAGATCACTATCATTTATCTAGGTAGATAGATATCTACCTTCAGAATTTTTTGTATAAATACAATACCAGAATTTGTAATAATTTGAAAGTATTAAGAGATTGAATGTGGATGGCTGTAAAAGTAAAGGGAGACCAAAGAAAGTATGGATAGATTGTGTGAAAGAGGATATGTGTAAGAAGGGGGTAAATTCAGATATGACGGCTGATAGAGATGTATGGAGGAGTAGTACATACTATGCCGACCCTCCATAGGGATAAGGGCTGGTTGATGACATACGATAAGGGTGCAGTTTCCCACAACTCCATTATTTCTTGAAGTGCATCGAAGCAAAAAAAAACTATTAAACTAATTATAATATTTTTCAATTATGTGTGTAATTTGGTTGTTAATTATTATAACTAGCTAAGTTATTGGTCAAAGTTGCGGGTATCAGCTAGTTTGTATTTTTCAGGAGTGGAGCATACGGTGGTGGTAGCGGAGAGTGGGTGACGTTCGCGGAGGCGGAGGCGCGGCAGCTGGGCGCGGGCGAGCGCGGGGACTACTTCTGTCTGCTCGGAGCTCTCACCTTCACATTCTCAGACAATGCGGTGTACAAAGCCTGTCCCCAGGAGCAATGCAACAAGAAGCTGATCGATCAGGAGAACGGCCTCTACCGCTGCGAGAAGTGCAATCGAGAGTACCCTAACTATAAGTACCGGCTGCTGCTAGGCGTGAGTATAACGCTGGAGTTTTATTATGTTATTATGACGTAACAATGATTAATGTAGACCATTATTCAAGTAAATCGGTCGATCGCTTACCATTTTTTCTCCTTAATTTTATAGAATTTGTTATTATATAGTATCTAGTACTAGTATAATATTTTTCAGATATCTTGCCAGCTCTTAATATTACACGAATTCAAACACTTTATAATATATGAAAATACAATATTTATTGTTAATTGATGTACTCAGGCGAATGTTTCTGACCCGACGGGAGACCAGCGTGTGACAGCGTTCAATGAGGCAGCGGAGAGTATACTCGGTAAGACGGCAGCTGAGATCGGACAGATGTTTGAGTACGACAAGGCCGCATACAGCCAGCTATTTGAGGAAGTTAAGTTTAAAACTTTCGTGTTCAAATTCCGCACCAAGATGGAGACCTACAGTGTGAGTAAACTGATCGACTACAGTTTTATTATCTGTCCCTTACATCTCTATTAGTCTTCATGTCTGAATTAATTATAGTCTCGTTAGGAACAATAAAAAAAATTTAAATCATATCAAAGTATAAGGCGACTGTTGCAAAAGAGCAGCAGTGTAAATGAAGAAAGTACTATACTATTGGCTTTGTATTGTATTCATACTGCATAAAAATAAGGTCTTAAAGTTAAATCTTTAAAGTTAGGTAGAACTTCACCTACTAGGATAGATGACAGAGTTTTTAAGCTGTTTGTGACATTAGTCTATAAAAAGATTTTTTAAATGCTTTATTTTTAATTAAATTTCAGGATGAAGCTCGATTAAAAACTACAGTGATGAGCGCGACTCCCGTCGACTACAAAGACGCGAACGCACGACTCGTTAAAAGTATCAAAGCTCTGAGCGGAGTCGAATTGTAACTTTTAAAATAAATTCTTTCATGTTATTGTCAATTAGTGATAATTTATAATTTCCATTTATTACTTGTATTTGAGAAACAAAAAAAATATTATGAAAGTATTTCACTCATTACGTTCTAAATTTATTGTAATTAAAAATACGTTTTCCTATGTTATTGTTTTATTTTAACAAACTTTGTGAATCATATAAAGCAGGATTTATTTATTTTCACGAAGCTCTGAAATTGTAATTAATCCAACACTAATTTATCACGACTAGATACAGAAATAAAACAACAATTTACTCACTAATTATTTTATTCAATCTCATTGATATGACTCATAATTTGGCTACGAAATGGACAATTTAATATAGAAACTGACAATAGCAGATTTAAACATAACTTCGTTACAATACGCATAATACTGCAGGTGATAAAAACAGCAAAGATTTCCAGTGACGCAAAAAAATAAATTTCCAATTACATATACTTAAATTATCTTTTGATAATACAGTCGAACCTGAATAAGCGAGAGTCAATGTCCATTGCCGATGAACGACCTCCATAAGGGAGAAACTTGATAAGATAAAGTGAGTAAAGGGTTTTTCAACAAGAACTTTGTTTTTCAATTGGGGCCACACCAACAACATGACAGTTTTGACATTTAGTTTTTTGACCTATTCGTAGTAGATGCTTTGGCAATTGCTACAATGAATTCAATTTCGCTCGAAAATCGCATTAAAATCCACTATGAAAATGGTGGTTCTGTTAAAGTTACGTTTCGTAAAATTCGTGATATTTTCGGACAACTATGCGGTCTGGAGGAGTGATTGGGACATTTTTTTTGATGAAAGAATCGACATCTGTCAGCGTGGTCGTGGTTGACATTTGCCAGATATCATTTTTCATTCATAATTGCCATACTTTTCTCTTCGTAATACAATAAAAATTTGAATCATCTTCATCTAAACTTCTAAACTCTTCGTTTTATTTTGTTTTAGAAAACAAAGTTCTTGTTGAAAAACCCTTTAGAAACCTCTACTAATGAGAAAAATAACACGATCCGTTAAACTCTCGCTTATCCAAATTTTGATCACAAATCCCAGAGTAAAAAAAATTAACCTTGTTAAAATTAAAAATCTTACAACCGTTTAAAACCTTCACCTTTTCAAATACGTTCCATGGTTATAAAAGATAGTAAAGATGCGAGTAAATTATAACGAAGCTATAGAGCGTTAGTTAGTTTGATCAAACATTTGAAATATAGATAAAATCGTCAAACAATGTCAAATAGTTTGACAAACACGTAACATTTCATTGTATACCGGCCATTACAATTCCATTTTCACAGAACAATCAATATTGACATGATTCAAAAATACAAATTTATATTTAAACTATTACAATTGTCAAAGAATTTACAAATGTAAAGTGCAAGAAAATAACTAGCTAATAAATACACTGTTCAGTGTAACACGGGGTGATTGCTATTTAAAATTTACACTTACATTTAATATTATAACGTGAATATAATTTAAAAATCGGATAAAATCAATTAAAATTTGATTATTTAATACATGGCAGTGTGATTTACTATTTAAGTTATAAATAACTTGTATTTAACTTGCTTCATACATTTGATTTGAAAAAAAATACAAGTTTTGTCGCTGTTTGAAACATCTGTGCGAGTATATTCATAGATGCCAACCTTAAAACTATTACACAGCAATCACAAAATCTCAATTCTATTCACAATACATTCAAAAACCTATAAAATAACATAGATATTACGACAAACCGATCTGACCCGATGACAGGCGCATTTATCTCAAAAAAAAAAAAATTAAAACCTACTTATCTTAGGCATGACACACAGGACAAGACAACTACATTCTAAAAAGTATCTTGTGACATTTTTAAATAAGGTGTACTAATTTAGTTTTACTAATATCCATTGGGTCAGGTAAGTTTGTCTACACAATCCGACAAAGATCTTGTGACACTTTATGTCATTAGACAGTATGGCGCCAGTGAGCAGTTGTAATTTAGTGTCACTAATTGCCAACGAGTCAGATACTGATCTCTATATATGGATAGGCCGTAACTTGAAAATTTTGCTTTGTTCAGACTTAAACATGCCCGTTGATATTACTTACAGTTAATTCTGTCTTTATTATTAGTTAGAATCCTTAAAACTGCTACCATCCGGTACTGTCAGTGCCAAAATGGTGAAAATCAAATAGGCACAAAATAGCAGTGCTTATAGCCTGTCCATGTATAGAGGAAAGTGGGATGAATAAGTTTGTCGGAGGTTAGTATCGTAGTGTATGTGGGAGTCGGTTGGCGCGGCGGCGGCGGAGAGCGTGTCGTCTACATGAGCCTCGCCGCGGCCGGGCTCACCTTCTGCATGCATTTACAAATAAACCTTACACATTCATCAAAGATTTAAATACAACGTATTAACCAACAATATAAATAAATAAAAATCAATGTTTACGATCTTAAACATTTGATTATAAAATAATTAAAGAATGTTCTAAGGACAAATTAGCATAGATATAAAGCACAATTCTGTCTTTTTAGTTATTAATAATTGATCATGTAAAATGTTCAATTAGTTGAACGAGTGAATAACACAATTGTCTTAAGATTTATCTTAAGATGATTCACTCATGTGTTGCGTACACGCACAACCTCTTTATTCAAACAAAATACTTTTAAAGTCAAATTTAGGCCTAGACTTCAAGGAATTTTTGCTCTTATAAAAATCAATGTCATATGAATAACGAAACATTGCAATAATCGTCTATGAGATTCAATTTGTATCATAAAACGAGATAAAAAAAGATTCTGTCAGTAAATTATGTATTTAAATCTTTGTCAAAAAACTTATTCGTAATACATAATAAATAAGGTCACTACAAAAATAAACTATACATTACGCTAATTACTGAATCACTTTATAATAATAGGCGTATCGTTTTGAGATATAGTAGAGGCCTATATTATTAGAGTATAGCATTTTACATAATACATCAAATAGCTACATAATTATCACATAAAAATACATGTAGTTTATAAAGTATGGAATTAAATCCGCAACCAACGTGTGATGAGAAGACATCGGCAGTGAGTCAACATACACATACAACCAGTACATACAACTTACATACAACCGAGAACATTGAATTGTTTGTATAAATATTTATCACCCAGAGGCAGATGTTACAAAATATCATCATTCATATTGTTAATAAATTACACATTTCACTATATCATAAAATATAATAAGAAAATATCTTGTTTACATTTAGAACAATTCAATTTTCAATTCCCAAAAAAAAAAGCTTTTTATACCATAACACTTATAATGGAATGATATTCTAGAACATGTCTGAAGGAGAGAACAAACCACAAGCAACGAATACATACATTGATATAATCGAATTCATTATATAAATATATAGACGCAGTTTGCGATGTACCCGCGGGACATATCAGAGGTAACTTTACACTTAGTACTAGGTCAGAAGTCATAGCCCGATGGGAAAGTCCACACGTCGACACTATACTAGTTGTGCGACACTCGGCTCCAGTCAGAACTAAACGCGAATGTATCGCAGAGCGAGAGGTCGCCTGCCCGCCTCCGCAGCCGCGTCGCGCCGCCCACCGCCCGCCCACTCGCCCACTCGCCCACACGCCCCGCCCACTCGCCCACTCGCCCACACACAAGCACGCACAAGCCTCTACGCTCTAACTAACACTAACCAACGTAACATAAGATAAATTATAAGCGAATAAATAATAAAAAACGCTCTTTGGATCGCGTCCGAGATGTCTGCCGCCGCCCCGCCCTCCAGCCCGCCCTCCAGCCCGCCCGCGGGCCGGCGGGGCGGGGAGCGGGGGACCAGCTACACAAACTTACTAACTCAATCGCTTCTAACATTACCTTAATAACTAAACCGAAACTTTATAACAAATACTAACAGCAGATGTTTGCGAATTTCGGTCTTCGATTTTTATGTTAATATACTTTTCTCAGTTATCGTACCTCGAAAATGAGGTAAATCATCCGCCACTAACTAACATACATAAAGTAAATCAGACTTAATATTTTATCAGTCAAATAATCTAAAAATCCAAATAATAATCATTAATTAAAATGATTAATTGCGATTTTATAACTTAAGAGCGAGCGTGACAAAAGATTTTAATTTTGAATCGAGCGAACGAAAACAAAATACCGGAATTATTAAATAATTGTTAACAAAAATGTCAACGAAAAATTGTAGAGCTCCAACTGGCTGCGCCCCGACACCGCGCGCCCTCGCACACACATACACACACACAGACACATATCATAGTGAATACTATATTATCAAGGGTTTAGGCAAAACCTCAAAATGATGTTTTTTTCCTATCGAGACGTCAACAACAACATTTCGTAAAATTCATCATAAAATCTTACCGAATTACTAAAAATTTGTATCAAGTTTTTGAATCCAATAGCAATTGACGATAATTGACTTTTAGTCCGAAGATAAAACGTCCACTATTCGCTTATGTGAATGTGTTGTGTGTGTGGTGTGGGGCGCGGCGCTAGTGGGCAATGTGCGCATGCGTCACACCCAGCGCGCTATGGGGCGGGGGGGCGTGTGTTGGGGAGGGGCGTGGGCGTGGGCGTGGGCGTGCGCGGCGCGCGGAGGGCCGCTAGCGCGCTCACGGCACCAGGTCGGGCAGGCGCCCGCGGCCCTAGGGGCGCGCGCCGCCCTCCGCGCTCACCACCTGCGAACAACGCGCGCCTTAGCCCGACACTACCTCATCTCCACTACTCCTCTCATTCATTTATTGTCGAAATTATTAATACGAAAGTTTAGATGGATGGATGTTTGTTTCAAGGTATCTCTGGAATGCCTCAACGGATCTTAATGAAATTTGACACAGATTTAGAACATAGTCTAGAAGATTACATTGGCTACTTATTAAGATTTTTTGAATCCCGCTCGGTCGTAGTCGCGGACGATAGTTAGTTTAGGTATAAATATAAAATAAGAATTTATACAATTGCAATCAGTAGTCAGTCTGTACGAAACTATTATTTATTGTTCATGCTATCAAAAATGTATGTGCAGATTGATGTTTAGGTTAGTTCATGCTATGGAAGATGTTAAAGCAAATTGATATTCATACAGGGGACTAGAAACAATCTACAAGCTAGATGGAATTAGCGAAATAACTTGCTGTAAAATAAAGCACATGCACGGAAAATGAATGATCTTTACTACAATAAGCCAGCAAAAATTTTACTAACCCAGGGTAAAAAGTAACATATAGAAAACAAACAAGAGGACATATTAAAAATGACAAATGTTTCTCACACACAATTCAAAGTACTGATGTCATAATATTTGCAAATGAAATAGATCCCCACATAAAATAAATTCAATACTTCAAAACTACATACATTTAACATCAAATTAATATAAAAATAACATTTCACACTAGAATTGTATTCATGCTAATCTTATAAAATTATCATACATTTTTAAAACTAGTTACAGTAAAAAAAACAAATCATGTAGTGCCACTAAATTATCTAGCCCAGTATAAGTGAAACTAAAGTAGCCGTCTCTTCGGTCTAGTATTTTATTCTCAAGGCCTAAATATTTGATATGCCACACTTACCGGGCCAGATAACTTTGTAGGACTATAAATCAATTATTATCTTGACAAATCAAAACGGGCCAATAACTGTGTCGACTATATCAATGTGTCGTAAGTGTTGGTATTGTTTGTACTCACTTTTCGTTCCTTATAGTAGAGCTCCTCGCTCTCCTTGTCGCACAACAACAACACGACTGCGCCGAAAAGAAAGATGGCGGCGCCCCAACCCACTCCGTACGCCCAACCAAACTCCCACACCGATCTGTTACCTACACCGAGAACTCAAAACTTAACATAACCATCCAAGAAACAATATTATCCTTCGTCACAAACCAAAACAATAAGCATATTAATGGTAATATCGTTCTTTTTTAATTCCATAACTTACCCAGATTCAATTCCGCAGCAAAGCATACAGGGTAAATCACCAGCGCAATCAAGATGCACATCACTGAAAACATGAAAAAAAAATTGTACATGCATGTTGTAAATGGAACATTTTAACTTCCTTACTTTGGGTTCCATTCCCATTTACTCTCATTCGAAAAATCTAGTTAAGAATTTGTTAATGTAAATGACTTTAAGCAGCATTATTAAAAACAACAATACAATCATCAAAATTTCGTCATCAGTTCAAATATGTCCCCACAGAGAACCTCGTAGTCTAAAGTTAAGGGTGACCTCAAAAATGTTTTAACATACTTCCCATACTTAATATTATGAAGAGGAAAGATTTGTATTTTTGTATGTAACGTATAAAATCGAAAACTACTGGACCGTGTATATTTTTTTTTAATTCATACAACATACATGCGAGAGCCATAGCGAGTACAGCGAAGCGATAGTATCGGAACTTGGTGCGGTGGTCCGCAGAGCGCAGACCGAGCCCGGTGAGCAGCGCGCCGCACACGTCCGCCGCTAGTGTCGCCACACACAGCCCCGCCGCCGCCCTAAACACACACAACATCAGTTTAAAAAACAATAAACTGACGCAAAATTTAGGAAATATTGTGATTTTTAGCTTCCATCTTAAAATAGCAACGATACTTGATATAATTTCCATATTCTAATTAAATATACAGCTATATTAACATGGCGTCAAAAGAAATAATTTTTAAAAATTTAAAAACATTTTAGTTTCCATTAAAATGTAGGTCGAGGCTCCTTCGAGAATTTCCATTTAATTCCGTTGCTACTGAATTTCAGGCTATCCGCAACCACTTGAAAAATTGACACTAAATGTTAGCAATGATCATTGAAAATATTTATGCTAACTTGAGAACTTTATTATTTCGATAAAATGAATGAAAGTATAAAATTATGCGAAACCCGGTAATTGATAAATCGATAACGTAATAACGATAAATTGAGTTATTAACAGCCAGTTTATCAATATATTAATATATGTTTAACGATTATTCATGTTTAAATTTTCGTGGAAGTAATTCGAGTGAAAATGCAATAAAATTATCCCTTGTTCCAAATCAAAGCAATATTGTACACAATGGTCAAACGGCAAAATCGACACGAAAATTCGTAAATTCGAAAATATTTCCTAAAACACATTTTTTTCTAACATTAGCAAAATAATATCAACAAAGTCACTTCACGTAAACTCATAATTTCCACACAAGAACAATCCAGATGAAAATATGAAAAAGTGTAACGTCCACGCTGTATGGAGGTTGACGTTTGTTTATTCACAAAACTTAAGCATTGAATGAGCTAGAAACGAAGCTATCAGTAACAAAGGTTCTTACTTAATGTACGATGCGGGTCTCGCTGCATAACATCCTGGCTGGGCGACTATATCGAAAGGTAGCGGTGTGGGCGCGTCCGGATCGATGCAGTGCATGAAGAGCCCCTGCCGCCAGCCCGCCGCCATCAGCCAGTCCGCTGACGCTAGCCCTAACACCATCAGCACGACAACCAACAACCCGCAGATCAGTGCGATCACCTGCAAACATATAGACATATGTTAAGAGTTGAACAAATGTTGTATTAGACTTCGTTAGTCTGTAGCTGTTCATATATAATTGATGATTAGTAATCTACAAGTATACAAAGTGCAATCTATAATTTTTTTCTTAATCTTTAACTGCAAATCTGGCCTTTATCGGATAGTCTTAATGCGTTATTTGAGTTATGGTATTGTAGGCATATAAACACAGAATGCTTTAATTAGTCCTTTTGCACATCTTCTTCAAATTTCTGTAAGATCGTGTAATAGGCAGTTATTTAAAAAAAATCCCAAACGATAAAAATAAATTACTATTGTTATGCTCCACCTACGGATGGTCACATACATTAATTTAAAATTAAACTCTTCTTCAAAAAGCTACTACTAATTACTTCTTAAAATATAAGAATACATTTTCTGGTCGTATTCTAAATAAACGGGATCATTAAAAATTCAAAGCCTTAAGCTGTAGGAACTTAGTAATGGTTGACCCGGTTAAATCTGAGCCGTGCCTTCGAGCGAAGTAGGACAAAACAATTGATTGCTGGAGAAACAAAAAAATTGTGCATATAATGTCAATGATGACAATGCATATGTCAAGTTTTTCGCTAGACAAATGTTTCCAAACAACTAAGAATTGGGTCAACTTTCCGGAGTCGGTGTTCTCCGATTATGACATTGAGAGAAGTTGTTCGAAAAGTCTACAAAACGACATAGACAGTTTACAGTTCTTGTTGTGATTTCAAGCGCAGTACATAGTACATAGTATAGATAGCATTAAATATTTTCAACTGAAAGTAAAGAATACCTTTGTCTTTATTATATGTATAAAAAAAACCGTTGCTCTGAACAAATCGGACAAAGTAAAATAGAAGTTGGCTAAATATAATTTATAGTCATTATTTACATATACATTATTTATATATACATAGACACAAAAAATTAACAATCTTATATTTTGAGAAAAATTTGACTTTATATTCATTTAGGATAAAAACTTTTACCCCATTACACATAAACGGTTGCAAAGTAAGCTTATCCAAGCTTCTAATTTCAACATCCGACATTACTTTAAACAATCTACGTTGTAGCTCCCTCACGAACCTTAATAAAACCGTACAAAATTACAGCAGAGCGGAGAAAAAGTGGGTTAAAGAATTTTTTTTATATTTATCATACCAACTTTATTTTGTAAACTAAAGCTTAACCTGGTTATCTAAAACAAAAGTACGAATATAAATAATGTAAGTAGCGCAGATTGCTTAACAATCATGTGCTAATTTTAACAAATTATAAAATTTTACACCTCTTAAACTCCGACCTCTGCCCATGGACACCTGCAATTACAAATGCGTTGCCTACCTTTAATCAACGGAGGAGGGGATGCGGAGAAAAAGGATGTTTTCCCTTCCTATGCGTCCCCTCCTCCGTCAAATCTACTTCCCGTCCCCATCATTCCCAAGCAAGAAAAGGGTGGGAAGGGAACGTGGACTAAAATTAGACCTCCGGTACGCACACTCATCATACGAAACAGAATTGCTTCCCACTTTACGGCTTTCTTCTACGTAGTCGTTGTATTGCACTGGTCGACCCGAGCCTTTTTTTTTATAAGAGAAGGGGGCAAACGAACACCAAGGTGTTCATCGACGCCCATGGACATCTGCAATACCAGAGGAATCGCAGATGCGTTGCCGGCCTTTGAGATGGTGATACGCTCGCTTCTTGAAGGACCCTAAGTCGTAGCGGTTTGGAAATACCGCCGAGGACAGACCATTCCACAACGTGGCGGCCTTTCTTGCACCGAACAATTTTTTTATGCGGAATCTACCAGTGTTAAAATATATAATGTAGATACTTGTTAACAAGGTTTAGCACGCTCAAACAAATCATCGGGCATCTTATTATGACAACAGAAAGAATAGAACTCAAGCCCGTAACCAAGACAAATAGGCAGTGACTAAGAACTTCCATTTGGCGAAGTCTCCGCTGACCTCTCTCGCCTCTTCCGCTTTGATACATCTGTGCATTCAACAATATGAATGCAGCAAAATGTACGCGCATATAGAGTTGATTGGAATCAAAATCGATATTGTAAGCGTATACATAATCTCGGTCAGGTTACGAGACCGTGGCTTAGTTAAGCTATGCATCACGTATTAATTACTTTTCGATTAGTTTGAACTTAGCGTTAAGTAACATTAATACATATGATGTTTTAATTTATACTGTTTTAGAACTTCACATAATAGAAAGTCGACTAAACTTTGGTCGACATTTTATCTGCCTTTTTCCATCTTATCTTCCTTTAAACAATCATATTAAATAGATCAATGCACAAATGCACAAAATGTAGTAATATCTATATTGAATTGGGTTAAAATATTCGTGAAATTGAATCCTGTCTGATAAAACGTTCATAAATAATAAAGTATTTTATCAGTCACGTAATACATTGCTCAAGGCGGACTGCATCTAAACTGTTAATACCAATACAAATGTATTCATGCAGTGAATATGATCGGCGCTATCCTCTATTAAATACAATGCCCTCACGTACAGATACAGAACGTTTGCATTGCGATTGCATGTAATCTCAGAGGACATTGATAACGATAGCCAGGCATAGTGATAAAAAAATTGTTCAGGTATTACGTTGTATTATTTTTAGTTTTATCCCAATTGAAAAGAATGTATTCATGTACTTTTATATTTATCTGAAGAATGAATTCAACTTCTGGTTTTTGCTTTTCCTTTCGTGTTTTACTCGCTTTACGTTAACGATACTTACAACTCGTCAAACAATTACCACTAATTTCGTTTGTCAACACATAATAAAAATGGCAAAAGTAATTTAAAATTTTAAAATCATATTTGTCGTAGCGCGCTGTTCTGTAAATCTATTTCCAGCGCGACTTTTCCATTATAACTGGGAGTAAAAAGTTAGTTCGCGTAGTTGACAAAGAACGTCACAAGACAAAGGAGGAAAATGTTCCCACATCGCTCCGTCATCCTGAGGCTCGGTACTCGTGTATTATGACTCGCTGGAGTAAAACTAGGCATTGCGACACAATGTCCCCATAACATGTACTTGCTAGACTTTATTAAACCATCATTACACTCGCAAACTTATGTCATACTGTTATGCCAATCACTATACTATAACAGCTCCAGTTATTAAAAATACAAGTAATAAAATCGACAGTGTTTGTAACATAAAAAAAAATCATATTTCGTACACACGATGTTGCATTACTAATAACGAAACTTTGGCTTACTTTTTTAATTCAACTTTAACAAAGTCACGAGAAGCAGCTAGTGCTATATAAAATTTAACTCTAGACTTTTTTATACATGTCCACCTTAAAATTATTATAATAGATTCCTAATATTCGCCTACTTTTCTCATTGCTTAGAGCTAGAAATGCAAACAGCATTTTTAAATTTTCATTATTATTACACCTCTCGTTTTAACCCAGAGCTCAATCGAATGTGGATATCACACCTTAACATCGAGTATTCTTTACCTTATCTGTAAGTCAAGTATAACATAAAAGGCAAGGTCTTTCCTTAAGGCGCTGTTTCATGACCCATGTATGTGTGTAAGACTCGAGGCGTGACTCATTACGGTTTAAGTGCTAACCGTGAAAATCATTTGGGTCATGGGCATGCCCACATTTTTGATATTCGTGCTTGATGTTTCTGAAAGCTTTTATCTTTTACTTTCTAATTCTTACGTAATCATTAGTTTGGCTACTGGTATCTACCTTCACCAATTCTCACTGATTTGTTTTTGTAAAAAAGTTAAAAGATTAGCGTACAATACGTGGACTTACATATTGTATTACTTTGTCTTGTAAAACAAGTCTTGAACAATAGCCTCACCGGTGTAAGTCTTACAATGGTGTACACTATTGAAAGGAACCCTACAGCTTGAGTAACAATCAAAGGTAAGTGTAAGTGTTGGGGGCCGGAGTGTCGGGGGTGCAGACGTGAAAGTGAGGCGAGCGTCTCAGGGGGTGTCGCGGGGGTTGGAGGGTGTCGGCGCGTGTCGTCTACATCGATCGCCAGGCCGCCGTCAGCTGTTACGAACCTTATCACCATCTCGTCTGAATCTTGACCAATACTAAATGTTTACGACGCGCCCTAATGGCAATATCTCTTTACATTCCTATAACGGTTGCTAAATACCACAACTGTGTATTTTTTTTAAGCCTAAAATAAAAATAAGTATTTTTACCACTATAAGATCATAGCCAACGATCATGGCATGGTACTATTTGGTTCGTAATATTGTAAACATTTGTCTGATTTTGTGTAAGAAAAAAAAACATGATATTAAAGTGTCGTAAGTCGAATTAACTTTGGTCGGATCACGATTGGCTATATTACCGTGCGTTCTGTTAACAACGGAAGTTGAAGCGCATTAAAGAGGGATTTCATTCATCAAATCATAAAGCTTGAGTCACGTGGGAAGTCACGGGCAACAACTTCGACGTTTGAAGGGTCACGACACTGAATATATTTTATTGCTCGAATCTTTGTTCGTATTGACATTTAGGTTAGCTATTTTCATTACTACTTTACCCATATACTTTTTGCCTATAAGCTTTTATCATTTATTTCGTACCTTTATAACCGCCTGTTTTTCAAAAGCAAATTTTTCTTATCAACTGATTTTAACGGTTAATATGAATCTTTAATACAAATGCGAATTGATCATTTTGAAACGTATGAGAAAACACCGTCTGCGTGGCGATGGGGCGATAGTGTGGAGACAGGCTAATAATAAAATACGCGACAGACGCATCGATCCAAGGTCCCGGCTGATGAAACTTTAGAGCTTACGACTTACGACGACGATCTCAGTGGACTATTCAACTTAAAAGTAAAGTATTTTTTAGCATTTAACTTAAGATTAGGTGCATATTCCTTAACTAAGTTGACATTTAATATAAAAAACGCGCATTAAAAATCCAAACATTTTTACTATAAGACAAAAGCCCTTAGTATCGTGATTGTTCACGAACACAGCCAACCCACTATTAACAATGATTACATCTTGGTTTTTCAAAAGTTGTTCGTATTTTAATGTTAGATATCTAATTCCGACGTTATCTATATTATAAGGTGGCAAAGGAAGTGATAAATTCCCATAGACATCTGCAATTACAGATGCGCTACTTACCTGTAACCAACGGAGGGGATACACAGAAAAATATATTTCCCCTTCCTACGCGTCCCCTCCTTTGCCAAATCCACTACCCTTCCCATTCATGCACCCAATAATATTGTTGTTGCGGGATCTACTACTGTTAAAACTTCACATCAACATGGTTACAAATTATAGATGAAAGAACACTTTCTTCTACAATTACTTAAGAAGACTTCGCGGTCGCGTCGCGTCTCGTCGTCTAGTCGGTGTCGTCACCGGACGATCACACGTTAGTTAAGCTGTTCTTAATTAATTAATTATTATATCTCATGAAAGTTTAAACAAAGTATATTTATCTGTAAAAATAACTTCAGAAGTAACCTGTGCTATCTGATTGGCCGGCATGTCTTCGTTGTCTGTGGCGAACTGCGGCGGCGGCGGCAGCACCGGTGGCGGCAGGGCGCGCGGCTGAGAGCGGAGCCCGCCCGCGCCCGCTCCCGCGCGCCCCTGCATGCGCCCGCCGCCGCGCGCTACGACTACGAGCGAGCTAGCTCTACGCCACGATATACCACACTACACCTCGTTATAATGCGCTAAACAACAATATACCGCGCTACACCACTTTACAACGCGATACACCACAATACAACGTGGTACACAACGTTACAACGAACCTCACCACGAAAAAATATGCGCTACACGATGTTTTATAGTCAAGCTTTTAAAGCGTACACAACAGAACTTATAGACAAATGCACTGCAATAGTCCTTTAAACACTTTCAACTGAAAAATACAGGTTACTCACTAACACTTATATGATGTCCTAGATAGACTTTTTGTTACTTCGAATGCAAGTAAAGCTCCGAGCTACGAGCACAGCCTTTTGTTAAAACAAGAATACGAGTTCCAAAATGAAATAGAATGAATAGCAGTTTTATATTAACGCGAGTGTTAAAAACGTATTACCATACAAAGATTTTTTAAAGCATGCCTAAAAAAGAGTTTTCTGGGACTATTCATTACACCAAGAGTATCGTAAGTTTAGTGAAAACGGGTAAATTTACTGTAAGAAATAAAATATCTTGAGTATTTCTTAACAAAAAGTCTCATGAATAAAGGTTGCAATTGTTTTGTTCGTAGCACTATTTAGAAGTAAGATAGGTGTTGTATGCAAATGAAACTAGAGTGGTTGAAAGTTCATGCAAGTTTATCTTTGGCAGGAAATAAACATCGCCCGCAGACAGAAATCTTGGCAAGCTGCACAATTTCTGTTGTGACAATAATATTTATGAGTATTTCGACATAGGTACTACTACTTTACGTATTCGAATTCGATGACAATCTAATGTATGATTTATTATATCCAATGGATAATAAATGTTACAATTTTTATTTAATTAATGGGTTTATGAGATTACTGTGATATTGCGAGACTAAATAATAAAAAAATAAATAAATGCAGCATAAAGTAAAACTTTAGTTTCAATGCATTAAAAAAAACTACTCTTGACTAATGAATAAAAGTTATATAAAACATCGTTCTTGAAACTCATTTTAGAAATAATGATTTATATTTAAATAGAACGTATTAATTTGGCATTGTTTGCGAAATTATATTCAACAAAGAGAGAAACACTCGAGGCTATTATATAGGCCACACAGTAACATAATACACAAGGCCACAAGCTAACAGACATTTTTCTTCAAATGACAATTATATTAATATTAGGTCCTTACATATGAAATTGGCGTTTTTTGTACTGGCCACTTTAATCACGAATTTCTCCTCTTTGGTAAGGGATTCCAAGTTCAAATTTGTACAGCTATAGACTCATGTATTTGTGGTTCGATGACCGTCATTCATTTGTTTTTTTTCTTCTGTTTTTTTCTGTTTGCGTCACTCATTTTACAAAATTGAAAACTTAACATATCGCATTATTTACGAATACGAGTTCCGCCGTAGCACTAGTGCTGCGGAAACGACTCGAAGGGTGAATGATGTGTATTGCGGTCGTGTTGCAAAAGAAAACACAGTTCGTTTTTGGTTCCAACGTTTTCGTTCTGGAAATTTCGATCTGCAGAACAAGCCCCGTGGACGGCCTGAGACTCAAGTTGATAATGAAGAGTTGAAGGCTATTGTGGAAGCGGATCCATCGCAAACCACGTCCGAGTTAGCTGCAGGCTGCGATGTTAGTGATAAAACTGTTTTAATTCACTTGAAGCAAATTGGGAAGATTAAAAAGCTTGAAAGGTGGGTACCTCACGAATTGACTGAAGCAAACCGGCAAACGCGCGTCGACTGTTGCGTTACATTACTAAACCGGCACAATAATGAAGGTATTTTAAACCGAATCATTACCTGTGATGAAAAATGGGTTCTTTACGATAATCGGAAGCGCTCAGCGCAATGGTTGGATCCTGGCCAGCCAGCCAAATCCTGCCCCAAGCGAAAATTAACCCCAAAAAAGTTACTTATAAGCGTTTGGTGGACTAGTGCCGGTATTGTTCATTACAGTTTTCTCAAATCTGGCCAGACTATTACGGCTGATATCTATTGTCAGCAATTGCAAACCATGATGGAAAAGCTAGCGGCTAAACAACTTAGGCTGGTCAATCGCTCCACGCCACTGCTGCTTCACGACAACGCTAGACTACACACTGCGCAACAGACGGCTACTAAATTAGAAGAGCTTCAATTGGAAAGTCTAAGACATCCTCCGTACTCCCCGGACCTTGCTCCAACAGATAACCATTTTTTCGAAATTTGGATAACTTCTTGCAAGGGAAAAAATTCAACTCCGATGGGGCAGTCCAAATCGCCTTCAAAGATTTTATTGATTCCCGTCCGACTGTTTTTTTTTTTTAGTAAAGGGATCAATGAACTATCTATGAGATGGTAAAAGTGCATAGAAAATAATGGTTCATACTTTGATTAATTAAATATATTATATTAAAAAATATTCGACTTTTTGTTCCTCCCATACAAAACGCCAATTTCATATGTAAGGACCTAATATTAATCCTTTCATTCTAAAACCAAAAAGTATTTAGAATGACTATTCATACAGTAGATTTTTTCGATAACTCTTAAGTTATATAATATTTGCATTTATTTAGGACTGATAACATAATATACTGATAATTTTTATGATAATGTCAACATCATATAAATACGTGAAGCGAAAACTTTGTACCCTTTTGGAGATTGCAGGTTGAACGTAAAGTAATAAGTTTGGCGCAATTAAAATTAACGTCGAGAATTGCACAAAGCTATTTTTAAGGAAACGACCATTAGTTTTATTAAATTTATATATGAGCATTTGATATAAAGCTATATAAAGAGGATGGGAAAAGACAAAGACGACGTCAAGTAAAGAGATGGGAAGATGATCTACCGAAGGGGTGGAGAAGATTAGCCCGGGACAGGGAAGTGTGGAAGAATCTAGGGGAGGCCTATGTCGAAGGACAACCTGACAAAGAAACTGGAAGCTGAAAATTTTGTTTATACTTATAATTGCTTTGTTAAGTTTTATGTAAGATAATAATTTAAGTAAAAAAAAAATCTGGTCAGTGAATAAAGGCTTATCTATCTATTTATCTATATAAAGAGGATGGCGATGGGATAGACACCAATAATGGCGATCAAAACTGTAGATACTGGTTGAATGTCTCAGCCTTGCAAATATAAAGACTATCGCTTATCTTACATATTAATAAAATTGTAGTGTCTGTTTATATAACATCGACAGAAAGAAATTATATTTCGTACACGTGATATATTTACGAAAAAGTAGTTTTTGAAATTTTTGTCTATCTGTCTCTCTGTATTTCTGTCCGCAAGGCCGCGTTTCCGGGTAATCTCCGGAATCGGTGGACGGATTTTGACGGGACTGTGACGGTGCCATATTAAAGGCCACTTTTTTTATTTCTTCGAAGACGCGGGCGACGGCTAATTATAACTAAATATTGCCGGGACAATGTCACTATAACTGATTTTAACTGTCTATCTATTTCAGCTATATCCGTTTAACAATCATTGATAAACATAACAATACAGTATACACACAATTACAGAGTATACAGCCCGACGGCTAAATACGTTCATTTCAGATGCAATGATACGGAATTCAAATAGCCAGTGCACGTAGTTTTCCACGAATTAGGTCATAGCGGCAAAGGTTTACAGTGATCGCGGGGAAAACTGCCGCGGAATGAGGTCACATATCAACAACGTTCAACAAAAATTAAGGTCTTTCGAATACAACGACAATTTTCTGATATTAATTGAATTTTATTACAAGATTTCAGAAGACTGACATATATTAAGTGTACAAGCGACGAATTGGACGAGCTCAAGTCTACCCTAAATTAGGATTGAAGACTGTTGTTTATAAAAGTTTCCATTACAGTAAGTAAAAAGTCAGCTAATAATAAATATATTTTTGTATCAATAAGATTTACGTCAGTAATATTATTACATAGTATAAAAAATATAGCGCATAAAAACTATCTAGTGTCATAAAACAGCTTGTTAATATTGAATATTCATTTAAGAACGTAACATTTTGTAGTGAAATACCAAAAGCCTCCAAGAAAAGTTTGAGCTCGTTAGTTATGACTAGTTTACATTAAGAGAGGCAGCGCTCGGTAAAATCAATTAATTCAGCTTCACGCCCGTGTTTTTATTACACTTAATTTTACTCAACTTTAAAGCTCTCTTTGCCCACGATTTTTATGCCTTACCCTTTTTCATTCCACAGTATCGCGGATAATACACACTTATGCCATATAGCACGTTGGCTTTTAAAGAAAACTAAAGCATAAATCTAGAAAATTGTGCTTTAGTGGTTCATGGTGCTCATCAAAAGTATTATCAAGATTTAACCCACGAGGTTCTATTCATAGCTCTACATATAACCAAAAGATTCGAATCGACCGGCCGTGCAAAATATAAATACTAGTTACTACTTAACCCTGTGAGGTTTTTGTAAAGTAATTAATAATAGCGATTTTGTGTATCATATAGACAGACATCAGACACTGTATCATTTTTTTTAAATAATGAAGTTTTTATTTTAAAAAAAAAAACAGAGTTTCATTTTTAATGAGATTTTTAAATATTAAGTACAATATCGATATTCCTTTGTTCTAATTAAATAAATGTTTACCGCGGGCCCTTTGTTGTAATTTGATTTCTGAAATTATCATCAGTATCGTTCATCTTGATTCAAGATGAAAACAAAGTTTAACTTAATGTAAAGATGAAGAAATCTATCTGAATTAGAATTTTTAGAATTAGAATACAGATAAGTCATCTTAATTTATCATAAAATTCAATTGTAATTTCCAAACATATTTTTAAACCAATTCACATAGATATGTACTGTTAGCTGTTAGCCATCAATACAAAAAATAATTTCATTCCATCAAATTGAAAACTCACATCGTTTTACGATGCGATGCGAATCAAATACAAACCGAGCGAATATGAACCACTTTTATGCCGTTGTGATTCGTTAAAGTACTTTTAAATTACATACATGTTACGGTATATTGTTATTTATTTTGCAGTACAAAGAAGATAAACTATTCGTTTTATCTCAATCTCGAGATTCGATATAGAATATGTAAAACGCCTACAAGACACCAAAGACGAACAAATATTTTTGTGATTATACGAACTATATAGTGTAGTGTAGTGTAGTGTATAGTGTCTATTTCTCATTAATCTATAAAAATTTCGAAGACTAATTCATTTAATTTCTTACTATAATATTTATCACGAAATAATAATGTCTAAAAAGGTAATATCAGCAGTCAACGGAAACCTAAACACTTTCCTAACAAGGGATGAAACGATAATTAATTCTAATAATGTCAAGCAACAGCATAGGTTACTACGTAATGATCACATATATTGTCCAAAATTACTTTAAAAGGTCATAATTTACTTTGTTCTAGCATAACAAATCTTCTCTATTCTCTTTCACACGTATTGTACGAACTAACTCCAGTTCAAACTCAAATGACTCCTCTATATTCTAAAGGTCTAGCATACGGGTGCACTGACCGAAAATCCTTACAATCAAACAATGAAGTAGTACTTTACGAATGGTAACATGAGACAAACAGTAGGCAATGTGTAATCCAATAATAGAAAGAGTAAATAAACTCTGAACGTTCACGCTCTGTATCTGACAACGTAATTTATTTACAACAGAGAAACTGCGCTTACTTTCCGTATGGAAACCATATGTTTTGGTAATTGTTTACTATTACTGTTTATTATTCCAATACCACTTATAAAGCAACAAAATTAAATACGGAACAAACTAAGCTTCATATGCTTCAAAAATATAAAGTGAAATCAGAACACAAATATTACGGGTGAGCTAAAAGTGAAAGTTCTTCGTATATTTCGGTGAAATCGCAATGATGATACGGCCTAAAGGTAAATTGTTTGGGGATGTCACGAATGTCTGTCAAATAATATTTTAGGATACGAACAATTGCACTTATTGTTCCAGGAAACAGTGTTTTGGTTGAAATCCACGCGATAAAGTCAAAGAAGTTAGGTTCAGTACTGAAAAATTTCGACTGAATCCGTCCTTTGCGGGTATTGCGCATTGGGTCGCGCTGGTTTTACGACACGAGGACAAAATCACCTCTTACTCTTTCGGAATTTAATAAATAAATATGTCTTGCAGTACGAGAATTTGGTTCGTTTGCAATCGAAGGAATATAAGCGGGATAGAGAGTGAGGATGGGTGTGCAGACGCGGCCGAAGGGCGGAAGCTGTGCTCGTGCGAGGGAGCGACATACGCGGCGCCTGGCGCGAGACTGCCGCCCGGTCGCCGCCCGCCGCCGCCCGCCCGCTGCCGCGACGCGCCTCCGCCCTCCGACCGCCAACAAAACGCAGATTGCGATCCATGAATTTATTAGCCGACGCGCTACTGCCATCGCTTCTACACAAATAATAAATAGCGTTCCAACTGTAACACTATAGCGTCTGTTTGCAGCGTGTGTGATTCCCGAGCTACACCTGAGTAATCTGCAGAGGCGGCTGGGGAGTGCGACGCGGCGGGGGGCGCGGCGCTCGCGCGCAGCAGGCGCCCAGCTCCCGCAGCCGCCGCACAATCTCGTACCGCGAGGGAACCCGGCACCACCGTCTTCTCGGGCGAGCGCCAAACGTAGTCATCATCCTATCCCCAGGTTTTGGCGTATCGAACACAATTTTAGGACTCTCCACGCTCTCTGATCCGGGAGTGATGCGGCACTTTGCACCAGAAATCGCTTTCTTGATTCCTCGCAATGCTCTCTGAGCCGCATTCTCCTCGTCTTTTATTTCTAAAGCTTCGTCTCGCGCCACTATCCTAAGTCTTCCGGGCGGCGAGCTTTCGACCGGGTCAATGTGTTGTTTTTTTATGATTTGTCGGAGTCTATCGAATATTGTTGGCGGCGGGTCGGTATTCGTACCGATGGTGCACAGGCGCGGCCTGTATTCGCAGTCATCTTCCACCGTGGTTGGAAGGTAAGGTTGTTCCTGGAGCGAGGAGGCACGTCTCGGCGGCGGTTCGTCTTGCAGATAGGCGACGTGCAGGGTACTAATGCTCATGGGATGCTCCGGCTTGGGCCAGAGGTCCCGCGTGGGCGGAACGGGCGCGGGGCGCTCGCCCAACATGCGACGCGCCAGCTCGCCCGGCTGCCAGAGACAGCTGGCGGAGAGGTTTCCGTGCGGCTGCATCACAAGTCCGGTGCTGACTGCCGGCGCGCGAACTCATTTGCTAATCCAATAGCGCGCATTGTGCACTTGTCAGTATTCACAAGAGATAATAAAACATACTCCGTACAAGGGTATTTCATAATTGGATAAATGATATCGTATCCTAAGGTACGAGAATTCTTCGCTTAGGGTTAACTTAGACCATTTTTTACTGTTTTTATATTTAACTGAAATATGCAGTTGTAAACTAAGAACTGGTTGTATACCTATTTAAAAATCTTCCATTAATAGAAAAGCTTTCCGCCGAAGTTTAAATAAAATGTAAGCTCCGAGCGATTAAATCGTTTAGTGAGAAAATGCCGCTGGAGAAATACGAGGAAAAAGTTACGTACAAACATGGCACTGGAGATGTGAAAACATATGGAAGTATATATATATATACTGCGCAATTTATAACACAACAATAAACCATAAGTCAATGTAACATGAATATAGTATTAATTGATATTACTTGAGACTTACCTTCAGCGGGCGAGTTATCGTGACTGTCTCGATCATCGTAGTAGACGCCATATTGTCAGACGTTCCCATTCCTAAAACACAATAACTGTTATTTTGTTGTCTATTTGGTGTTATTGCACATGGGTAGTGCAAAATTTATAAAGTCTGTTAAATAGCTTTCTCTTCATAAATCACAATGGTTTTTAATATTTAGTATTCTAAAATTATATTTTAATGTTGTTATTTTAAAGGAAAAATTGATAAACAACAAAATATAAATATACACAGATAAATAAATACACAATAGTTTGTTTTAAACCTAATTCGGAAGCATGATATCATCTTTCAAGGACAGGGTAGGATTTGTCATGATCATGTTACACCATAACAGTTATTTAGCATAGTGTCGATTAATACAATTTCAACTTTAACTCCTCAGTCTTAAGGTTCTTTTTAACGAAAATGTTTATGCAGCATTGTTATTTACAAGGTTACAACTAAATAAATTTTAGTAAATCATTGTAAATATTATGCAGTTTTATTATTTTATTTTAATATTATCTGACACATTTCAGGATTCCTGTAATATTTTTCTCGTTTATCTCTAACCCAAATTTCTCGCTTATGGAGGGCATCCGTAGGGATTGACCATGACTCTCACTTATATGTTTCATATCCAGGTATAACTGTATTTAGTTTACCATAAGACGAAATAAAACATTATAAATCATATTATATTTTATAACAATTTGAAGCTAGCATACATTACAATGCAAATCTTAATATAATATTCCATATTATTGTTAATTTTAAAAAGAAAAATCAATATTATCTTGCATTAAGGTCAAAGAAGAAAGGAATTATACAATCACAACCTAATTAAGTCATTGATAACTGTGAGCTAAAGAAAACAAATGCAGACACCACCTTGTTAAATCAAAATCCCTTGTAATAAAATATTCATAATCTAGGACACAAACATAGCACTTAGACCTAGGTCTTAAAATAACCCAGGTCAGGTTGGTCAGGTTTTTCAATTGCTTTTGCAATTCATATATTGTTAAAGATTAAAAATGATATTTAAAAATAAGCCTAATTACAGTTATTGTTGGATTTGGCCATAATCCTTTACTTGAATCACCATCAAAGTATTTTATGTTACAAAATGTGTGAAAAATACAACAATTTTATGTGGTACAAAAACCGAGTGCAAATACATTTACTAAGGTTGAATTTAAATTAATTATGTGGTAAACTATTATTAGTAGTAAATACAACAAAATTAGAATATCCAATATAGCTTAAAACGAGTAGATACCATATGTCTTTTGAATAATGCATGGACAATAGATTCGTCATAAGTTATATTATTTTCAATAAATATCTTTTGAGCGATTGATTAATGGACTTATGTAAACAAAAGACATCTATTACAATAAGTGTTACTGTTAATATTTTCGCATTCTCGTGTATGTTTTTTAAAAACACACCGAATGCCTTCAAAAAAGGAACGATTATAAATCCCACGATAAATTATTATTTTGAACAATGTACAATACTCACATGTAAACAGTACTGTTAATGTTATTGATTTTGAACTCAAATCTATATTTTTTGTACTTCAGCACAACCGCATAAATTCTACTACGTCGAATGCAATACACTTACACAAACGAAGACAATAAACATTTAATTCACAAATTGTAATTTTTGAACACAACTAATCATCCAAGATCCAAGCTAAATAAAAAATTGACGCGAACGAGACCTGAATGAATGATACTATACTACTATACTAGTGATAGAATGACAAGATTTGTTTTCTACGGCCACAGCAGATGCAGTGAATGCAAGCATTAACTTGCTTTTATTACTTTTTTATGAAAATTATAGAAAGTGTATTTTATAAGTAATTTATTATATTATTCTATATTCTTGCATACAGCATTAAGATTATTTTTTTTATTTAATTTTACAATTTTTTTGAAAGTTGTCCCTTTATTTTCTGTGCTTTTTTATCTTAAATGCATAATCTGCAGTTTTATTTGTCAAATGTCAATGTTTGTTAGTTCAGTTTGTCACATCTTTCAAAATTAAATGTCTTTCGGCGTTTCGTTTTCGGCGGCGGCGCGGAAGCTTTTATAAACTTTGGTATTTGCAAGGAATGTTTTGTTTGTCATATAAACTTAGGACTGCTAATGATAGTAGTATTTAAATAAAGAAGTATGGCTGGCATAAAATCGCTTGCTGTCAGGGGTATAAGAAGTTTTGGGCCAGAAGACAATGACGAACAACGTATATCTTTTGAAAGGCCTTTAACATTAATTTTGGGACAGAATGGTTGTGGAAAAACAACTATTATAGAATGTGTACGCTATGCTCTTACTGGACAGATGCCCCCGGGTAGTCGTAACGATTGTTTTGTCCACGATGCTAAAGTTAACAGAACAACAGAAGTTTTAGGACAAGTTAAATTAAAGGTAAGAAAACATTTCCTCAATCAACCCCTACCTTTAATATTAAATATGCTCAAGACACATCTGTACTAAAATATTATAGATGTATAAAAATATTCAAATAATTTTTTAAACAAAAGTTACATGTAAAAAACATTTTTAAGGTGTATTTTAAATAAAAATGGAGATAAAAGTAGAAACTTGGTAGTAAGTAGCCACAATGAAACTTTAATGTCAAATATTGGAATGTTTTAAGAAAAATCATTTTGAGCTCTCTTAATATAACATATAATAACTTTTATTTTAAAAACATTTTTAATCTTATGCAATAGATTGTAAATGCAAAAGATGAACAACTGGAAATTGCAAGATCTATGAGAGTGACAGCGCTACAGAAGAAGAAAAGTAAATTTCAGACATTAGATTCATTTCTCTCAGTAATTGATGAGAAAGGAAAAACTAAGGACATTTCATCAAGATGTGCAGATTTAGACTCCATGATGTATGAACAATTAGGTAATTATCATTTATTATTTACTAGCTGTGCCCGCGACTTCGTCCGCGTGAAATTCTGTCTTCGGATAGAATTTTTTAAGGCTAATTATTTTACTTAACCGACGTGCTATTATTTGATGTATGGATGTAGAAGAACATAGAGAGAGGTGTGCCAGGACCGCGCCAAATGTCTAAAATATTCCCAAACAAAATTTCATCCCCTTTTTTATTTAGCAACCTTGAGGGTAACAGTTTTTCAAACGATGAATTTCATATTTATTTATATCAAATTAGCAGCCACAAAAATAAGTTTTAAACTTGTAACTGTAAAAATGACGATACTTCCATACAAATTTCCACCACCACTTTCAACCCCTTACAAACCCTTTATCGCGTTAAAATGTGCCCTATGTCCTTCCTCAGGCTCTTGACTAAATATTGGTAAGGGTAATAGCAAAACATATTAAACAAAACATTCACCAAAACCTCACATATTGCCAAACAAAGTTTCATCCCCTATTTTTATTTAGCGCCCTTGGGGGTAAAATTTTTACAAATAATTAATTTCATAATTATTTATATCAAATTAGCTGCCTTTAAAATAAGATTTTAGCTTCTAACTGTAAAAATGACGATAATTCCATACAAACTTTCACCCCCACTTTCAACCCCTTACAACCCCTTTTACGCGTTAAAATGTAGCCTATATCCTTCCTCAGGCTCTAGAATAAATATTGGTAAGGGTAACAGCAAAACATATTAAACAAAACATTCACCAAAACCTCACATATTGCCGAACAAAATTTCATCCCCTATTGTTATTTAGACCCTTGGGGGTAAAATTATTACAAAAAAATTATTCATATTTATTTATATCAAATTAGCTGCCTTAAAAATAAGTTTCAAGCTTCTAACTGCAATAATGACGATAATTCCATACAAACTTTCACCCCCACTTTCAACCCCTTACAACCCCTTTTTCGCGTTAAAATGTAGCCTATGTCCATCCTCAGGCTCTAGACTAAATATTGGTAAGGGTAACAGCAAAAAATATTAAACAAAACATTCACCAAAACCTCACATATTGCCAAACAAAATTTCATCCCCTATTGTTATTTAGCACCCTTGGGGGTAAATTTTTTACAAAAAAATTATTTCATATTTATTTATATCAAATTAGCTGCCTTAAAAATAAGTTTCAAGCTTGTAACTGCAATAATGACGATAATTCCATACAAACTTTCACCCCCACTTTCAACCCCTTACAACCCCTTTTTCGCGTGAAAATATAGCCTATGTCCTTTCTCAGGCTCTAGACTATCTGTGTACCAAATTTCATTTAAATCGGTTCAGTAGTTTTGACGTGAAAGCAAGACAGACAGACAGACAGACAGAGTTACTTTCGCATTTATAATATTAGTAAGGATTACTTACTCTTATATAATTATACCATTTAAATTTAAGCAATTAAAATGTCCTATATAGACCGGAAAAACATCTTATATCTTTAGCTCCCAAACTTCACTAACCTATATACTATTTGAAATATAGAACTATTATGCAGCATTCAGTCAGGATCTTTGGTTTTTGTTGCTATAATTGATAAGTCAATTTAAAAGTTGTATAATTTTGTTTTCTTTTGTATATTTACAGGAGTATCAAAAGCAATAATGAATTCAGTAATATTTTGCCATCAAGAAGATTCCAGCTGGCCGCTAGATGAAGGGAAAAAAGTAAAGGAACGTTTTGATGAAATATTTGAAGCAGATAAATACAGTGACTGCTTTGATCGGTTAAGAAAAATAAGGAAAGAATATGAAACTGAAATAAAAGTATTAGGTAAACTTACATAATTTTTAATTCATACTTTAAAAGTGATAAATGTCATAAAATATAAATTTTTTTATATGAAAAAATTACTAATGCTTTTAATTTTTCAGAGCAGAAAGTGGCAAATTTAACAGACAAAAAAGAAAATTTGGATAAGAAAAAATTAGATGTTGTAAATACTGAATCAAAAATCTCCGAAGCTGAAATCAGGGTGGCTGAACTTGAACAAGAAATTAAACCACTATCAGAAAAGATTAAAGCCATAGAAACATTGCAGAAGAATTTAGTGACAATAGAAACGAAGAGAGAAAAAATTAAAACAAAGTAACAGACTGACTATAATTTACTATATGATGAAAATAAATTAAAGAAAAAATTAAATTTTATTATTGTTTCTAGATTAGAGCATTTCACAACTCAAGAACAAGAATTGAAAAGTGCCATAACCAACTTATTTGAAGGATCACAAGCTGAGTTGGAGAAAAATATATGTAAGATAAAATTGTGCATTTTTTTATTAAAAAAAAAAAACATTCTTCTTGGTAGTTTATAATAATACCAGATAAATTTCCGCTACTGATTGAAGGAAGGGTGTTAATGCATTTAAATAACTGTTATGTCTAGTTTAAAGATATATTTTTTAAAATTTTTAGCCAATTACGCGACAACTGCCAAAACTAAGAAGGAAGACTTAGATAATTCGTACAAGCAAAATAATAAATTCAATATAGAAGAGGAAAAAATTGCCAATGAAAAAACATCAAACGAAATGAAGTTTAAAGAATTAATACTTTTGGAAAGTCAAAACCAAGATAAAATTGATAAGAAGAATACTATGATAGCAAATACTGCAAAGCTTGCTGGTAATAGAAATATACTTGTATATGAACTGAAAGAATCAATGCCAAATTTAATGTCTCATTTAAAGTTTATAAATTATTGAAGTTGGTTTGGTTTGTGTGAAAGAGGATATGAGTAAGAAGGGGGTAAATTCAGATATGACGGCTGATAGAGATGTATGGAGTAGTTGCACATACTGTGCCGACCCTCCATAGGAATAAGGGCAGGTTGATGATGATGATGGGTTTGGATCAAATTGTCCAATCAAGTTGACTGAGCTTTCAATTTGCCTGGTACAATTATAAATTGAGAAAGCTCATAATCTTTTATCGTATGTCATAATAACTTTAATCTAACATTGTAACCTTGATCTTCTTGTAGTTTCTTTACCTGTTATTTTACAATTTATTTTCTAGAAATAGAAATAGAGAACATTGAAAGCAGTGAAGATGCTGTGAAAGCAGAAGAAGCTATAAAGGACAAAATAAAAAGCCTGCAAACAGAGCTGAGTGATAAAAAGAGAGAAGCTGATACTGAAGAGAATAAATTACAGGCAGATGTAGACACATGTCGTGATGCTTTGGTATGTTTTTTTATCTACTAGCTGTCCCTCGATACTCCATCCGCAAGGAATTAAAAAAAAAAACAAATTAGTAGCTTCCAAATTCTTCCGGACTATGTTCTACATCTATAACAAATTTCAGTGAGATCTGCTTACTTGTTCTGGAGATACCTAATAACAACAACTTATCATCCATTCAGCCATCTTCAACATCTAATCTATATTATTAGTAAGATAAAATAGCTAATAATCTGATAATGTGGTGGTGTTTTTAATTTAAAATAAATAATTAATTTCTATTACATTTAATTTAACAAATATGTAAACCCCAATAATCACTATTGATATTAACCTAATATTTTCAATTTCAGTCTCGTCACAAGCAAAAAATAAGTAACAAAGAATCTGAAATACAAAATGTAAAAAAAGAAATAACTAAAGTGGAAAAAGGAATCACCGACACAAACAAGTCTAAAGTTCGATTAGAATTTTTGGAAAAGAAAATGACTACAGCTGAAGAGTAAGTGAAATTTATTAAAAAAAAAAAATACAAAGTGTGTCCTCAAAAATATATTCAATAGAAAAACTTAAATTTCATTTTTAACTTTTAAACTTAAATTGAATTGCAATCAAACATTTGTTTAATTCGGAAACATGAAAAACCCACTAATCAGTAATATGACTATTTTATTAAAAATCTTAAATTATTTTTTTAGAGATTATCAGGAAGTTGTAAACGAGTTGAATACGGAGGAATGTCAAAAATCGATTAATGAAGATGAAGCTACGATGGAGAAGAGTGAACAAGAACTTGAAGAGTTAAATGAAAAGGTATATAATTATGTCATAATTAATTACTATGTATTTTTGAAAAAAAATATTGACATGCACAAACAATTGAAACACTTTGGACCCTTCTGATTGATAAAAGGGTCGCAATAAGACCATCAGCGGTGTTTTTTTTAAAGTTCAAGTTTTTAAATTTCTGTCACTTTATGATATACTTGTGGTGAAGTGACTATTGAATACTTCTTTTTACGATATAATTATACATATTATTGCAATGTAAATTTTCAGATCAATCAATTACAAAAGCAAAGCGCCAAGTTAAAAGAGCGTGATATGATAGAAGATTCTTTAAAACAAAAAGAGAAACAGATGAATGTACTGAAGAACAAACACCGTAGTGTTATCAGTGAACTGCTCGGTGAAATGCCGGACAAGGGTTATGCAATGGCCATTAACAAATTGGAATACGAATTACGTACCGAAGTTGATTCTGTTAAAAAGAAACTTAAAGAAAAAGATACAAGTGTAAGTAAATTTAAAGATTTTATCCTTATTTTATTTAATCTATCTATATATATAAAAGAAAGTCGTTTTAGTTACACTATTTATAACTCAAGATCGGTCAAACTGATTTAGCTGAAAATTGATGGAGAGGTAGCTTAGAACTAGGAGACGGACATAGGAAATTTTTTACCATGTGTGCATTTTTTTTATTCCGCGCGGACGAAGTCGCGGGTAAAAGTCAGTTTAAAATAAATCAAACAAATAGTGTGGCTTTTCCATTTAAATGGATGTTATTGGATCTGACAGTTTTGTGGCGGCCATCTTGGATTTACAGTATGTTAAATATCAAATAGATCCATCTGTTATTATAAAATCTTTTAATAAATTAATCTCACAGTAATATAATGAGATACCTAGATTGTAAATAATGGTAATGAAATATTAAAATGTACAATTTTATTTTTCTTTATAGCTAACAAGTTTGGAAACTGAAAGGAAACACGTGCGCGAGCTGTTGACGGAGCGCCGCAATGAGCTGACCGAAGCCGAAGATCAGATGTTCAAGGCTTGCGGCACTCAGACTTACGAGGCCACGCTCAACAAACTAAATACTACTGTTGAAAAGTTGCAGGTTAATATCACTAGATATATCTTCACAGTTAAAATAAATTAAGAATGTTATTGTAATTCCTTATTTAATTACTTATAAAAAAATAGCATATTACATTAATAATTAAGGCTAATAAATACATTTATAGTGATCAATGTACAAAATGAAATTGATTTATATTTTTTTAATTCTTTCCAGGAAGAACAAAATATGCTCCAATCATCAATGTTTATATTCACAAAATATAAAAATCAACTCAAAGACAACAGTTGTTGTCCCCTGTGTAATCGAGGATTTGATTCTGATTCAGAAGTAAGTCATTCATTTTGTAATTACTTAACCATTCAATATTTACCTAATTTTTTTTCGGTTCCATTCATAAAAATAGTGGTACGAACATAATTGTTGATAAACGTAGGCTCCCATGTAAAAACATATTATTTATGTTGTTTAGAGAATGAAATTTTCGTACATTCGTATGGATTGTGTAATCTAACGGAAATGAAGGTTACTAGAAAGAATTCAATTTTACAAATTTAGTTACTGTATATGAAATAATTTATAGATTTACCATGTATTTTATAGGCGTCAGATTTAATATCACAATTGACCACACAAGTAATGAATGTGCCGGCTAAACAAGAAAAAGTATCAGAAGAGTTACAGAGAACATCAGCAAAGAGGGATGATTTGCTCAGTATGAAGTCTTTGAATGAAAAAATAAAGACCTTGAAAGAGAAAGATGTACCTCAACTTGAAACCCGCTTGAAAGACGTTGATACGGTGAGACATTAAAAACCACTTTAAAACTAACTTTGACACTATTCACTACTTGTTTTGCTTGACACATATCATCAGCTCACAATACGTTCCCACTGAGGGGCTCGGTACCTTTTTTTTTTTTTTTTTTTTTTTTAAAGTCAGGAAATGCGTTTACGCACGCCTACGCCGGGCTGTGCAATGACGTAGGGAGTGTGGGACTCGCCGGTCACAGAAGGTGGCCGGAATACCCACTAAAACCTGACTGCCCTCTAACGCATTATGGCGGGCGCCACGGGAACGCTTTAGCTTTCTTCCGTGGCCCCGCCTGAAGGGGGGGGGGCTCGGTACCTACCCCAAGTTAGGGGTGACTAGGCCATAGTCAACCACACTGGCCAAGTGCGGGTTGGTTGACTTCACACATATCTTTGAACTTCTGTGTGTGTTTTCCTTCACCGTAAGAACGTCGGATACTTGTACATATGTAAATTGAGAATCGAAAAACACATTGGTACATGGCGGGATTCGAACTCAGGGCCATGATTGCAAGTCAAGTGCTTAACCCCTGAGCCACCGACGCTCTTGACTTATGCGTAAACGGCCTAAAATCTTCCATTATTATATCTATCACCCTGGAAAGAGTTTATGAAATCAGATTATTTTTGTCCGAGTAGATTAGTTCAATCAAACTATTGATTTTTATATATAAGTAATATTTATTGGTTTCATAGCAAATAGCAAAATTAACAGAAGAATCGGAAGAACTATCAATGACAATAATGGAACCGGAACAGAAGCTGCAAAACGCTAGACAGATACTGAGTGACATGCCGCTACTGGATCGATACACTAACGAAGTTACCACGGCAACTAAAGATGTAAGTAAACAACTATAAAATGTTCCTTTTGTATGCGTACTTACTTCTACTAGACGACTTACTGCACACTATCGTCATTTCTTCATAGAAATAGCGCGAAAAAGGGTATAAAGTGAAAGGAATAAGTACTAAGATTCTTCATCAATGTAATCTATCTATATATATAAAAGAAAGTCGTGTTAGTTACACTATTTATAACTTAAGATCGGTCCAACTAATTTAGCTGAAAATTGATGGGGAGGTAGCTTAGAACTAGGAGACGTACATAGGAACTTTTTTATCTTGTGTGCATTTTTTTATTTCGCGCGGACTGAGTCGCGGGTAAAAGCTAGTTAGCAATAAAAGGTTCTACTTTTTTTTGGAATATTGTTTTAAATAGAGTAACAATGATCATGTATATTCATATTTAACAGCTAGAAGCAATCAAAGCTGAGTGCTCTGACATGGTAATTGATATTAGCTTAGATGAAGCGACAACAAAGAAGAATGCATTGAGACAACAAATCACCTCTTTAAGGTCCCAAATAAAGCAATCACAAACAAAACTCAACCAGCATGCTAAGAAGTTACAGACCATGGCCGAAAAGAAGAACAAACTTAAAGAGGAACATCTTAATGTGCAGAAAAAGGTAAGATTCTACTAATAATAGTGTACTTAAGAATGGACGTCATTCATTTTCACCGATAGACTTTTAAACCTTGTCTATTATTTGTAAATGTGGTTAATAATAACCTTATATAATCTTACTAATATTATAAATGCAAATGTTTGGATGGATGGATGTTTGTTTGAATGTATCTCGAGAACAGCTTATCAAATCTTGATGAAATTTGGCATAGATGTAGATCATAAGTGTGGAAGAATACATAGGCTACTTATTATGTTTTTTTTTAATTCCGCACAGACGGAGTCGCGTGGGGCAGCTAGTCTATTATTATATATTTCAGTTTTAGTTAAGTTGTGAAGATTTCATTTTGATTCTAAATAATGTTTCTTAAGAATAGAATAGTTGAATTTTGAATTGATTAAAACTTTAAACGAAACCTCCTGCAGGTCCAAGAGTTAGTGAATTTACAAGAAAATCTGAAACAATTAGAATCTAACAGAGAGAAAGCTCTGGTTGAATTAAAAGAACTGCAAGATGCAACAGCGCCTTTGGAATTAGATTTGAAAGAAAAGGAAAAAATTAAGACTGAATGTGTTAAGAAAAACAGGTGAGTAAATATTAATTTAATATTACCGTTTGATTTCTTCAGCCGCAACATCAATAAAAAAATTGTTGTACAAAGACATTATCATTTTATCTATAATAATTTTATATACAGGAAAGATTTGATTGTTTACATTGAAAAATCTTACGGACGAAGTCACGGGCAACTGCTAATATCTTATATAGTATATAAAATTATTTAATAAAATATTTTTGATACATAATAGGGCGGCGATCGACGTCAAAAACGATTATATAACTAAAATTAAAAATGCATTTGATAAAGTGAAATCTATTGAAATGGAGATCAAGCAACACAAAGAGAGAAATGTTCAAGCTGAAATGGATAAAATAAAAGAAGCAAATGAACGGCTGATGGACAAACAGAAACAGATAATGGTAGACAGAGATACTCTTACTAAGAAAATTGATAGCTTGAAAGATGAACTCGCCAAACAAGATGTAAGTTGAATATTAAATTATACCATCTGGATTTATAGTACGTTATAAATTATAATGTGCTTTCGTTTATGTTTTAATGGGCCTTAGTGACCACTGTCATAAATCAACTGACAAGTACAAATTTCAACAAAAATTGCAAAACAAAAAAAAGAACAAAAAATTGTACATAAAATTCTTGTTTTCCTTGGTCAGGGCATCACGGGAAGGTTGGACTAATTTTGCTATTTCTTTATTTGATGTTTTTGTTATTGAGGTTAGGATTTCAATTAAATTTTGCATAGATATAGAACATAGTCTGGAAGGCTGATTATTAATATTGTAAAGGTTCCGTGCAGATGAAGTCGCGTGCTAAAGCTGGTTAAAATAAATATATTTTACTAACTCTACCTAATTCTTTGATATGAAATATGCAATTCAGAAACTTTTCTTTGCATGAATAAAAAATCTGTCTTTTTATATTATAGTAATTCTATATGTGTAATATTAATATTTCAGATATATAAACGCAACTTGGAAGATAACTTAAAGCTACGTAAAGCTCAAACTGAAATTGCTAACAGTGAGAGTGAGTTAGCAGCTCTCAATGAAAAGCTGAGCGGAGTCAACATGGACATGATCGCTGAGAAGGAACCGCTAATGGCAAAACATGAGGATTTATTTATAGAAAAGTTACAAACTGAAGGTCTACTGCGTGGATACAAAGTAAGATTTTCTATAAATAACCGGCTAAAAGAAAAAAAAAACAATAAACAACATATCACTCATAAAATATATTTAATTTCCACTATCGTAAAATATGTATGAAAATATTACGAATCAATTTTTTTTTTAATTTGTAAAATCCTTAATTAACATAATTATACATACTGTGGCCTAAATTAACAATTCTTTTATAAGTGACCGAATTACTGAATTATTTGATTTTTGTGTTTAAAAACTTGGAAAAATGAAAAATTTTTAATATTGTAGGAAAGATTGAAACAATGTAAAATGGAACTGAAGAAAGCTGTGAACGAGGGTATAGAGAAACAGTACAGGGAAAAATACTACGATTTACATGTTATTAAAGCTCTAGAGAAAGATATTAAAGATTATTCCGTTGCCTTAGAGAAGTGCCTTATGGAGTTTCATAAAGAGAAAATGGAAAATATTAATCTAATTATAAGGTGTGTTATGTTTATTTGTTTATAGAATATTTAACTTTATAACTTTGGCACATTCTTATATACAGGATGTAATAATTTTTAATTAAACCTTTCACAGAGAAATGTGGAGAAAAATTTACAGAGGTAATGATATTGACTATATTGAAATTAAAACAGAAGGCAGCGCAACTTCTGACTCGGATCGCAGGAAATATGATTACAGGTACAAAATATTTATGACAGTGTGACATTCAAATTTAATTCAAAACATACTATAAATCCATAGCTTTCGTTTTGTTTTTAGACTTAATCTTGTTTGTTATTGTATTTACTAATAAAATATGTAACAGAGTGGTGCAATGTAAGAACGGCGTGGAGATCGACATGCGCGGTCGTTGCAGCGCTGGACAGAAAGTGTTGGCCTGTCTCATCATACGTTTGGCGCTGGCCGAGACATTTAGCACAAGGTACTTTTTAACTTATATATAATTCTATACAGTCGTATATAGATAAGCGAGAAATCTCTATAAGCGATAGTCACTGTCCTGTCCTGACAGATGACCTCCATAACTCGAGAAAATCGCGGTCCCTTGGACTCTTGCTTATCCAGGTTCGATTGTATATTGTTAGATATGCTTTCCTAAATACCTCACATACAGGATAACTAAATTATTTCTCTATTTTCTTCCGTCTGTAATTTTATGTTAAGGTTTTATAAATTTGTTCGGTAAGATTACTTTACTTACTTTTATTTCAGGTTCGGTATCTTAGCATTAGATGAGCCAACAACAAATTTGGATCAAGAGAATGTTAAAAGTCTTTGCGAGGCTCTCGGTGAAATCGTTTTGGAAAGAATGGCGCAAAAGAATTTCATGTTCATCATCATCACCCATGATAGAGAATTCATCGAGTCCTTGGGCAGTATTGACAAGGTCACACATTTTTATGAAGTATCTAGAAATGAAGAAGGAAAATCCAGAATCAAAAAGATAAGATTCACATAATGCATATTTTTTTACTCAAAATCCTACAGTCATCCCTATCTCGAATGTCAAATAGCTGTAAAGAAGGCTGTGCCTTACGAAATTTTTTAAAGTTAAGCATTACATTTTTATATATTAATAAATATAATCTTTTATATGTTTTGTTTTTCTTTAAATAACCATAAATTCTTAAACAGTTTTTAAGGGATCAAGCTGTTTATGAGTAAATCTAAAGTCTATATTCTCGATCAGGTAGTTCCTGTATTTAAATATATTTCATGACTTATTTATAAACAACTAACATAAACATACATATAAAGACATTTTATACATTTTTTTTAAATTATTGAAGTTTGTCTTAAATTATTGCTCATAAAAGACAAAAAAAAAATTAACTCGAGAATAAACCTGTAATACTATTCAACGGTTTGCAAATTTCCATTTGATCAATTTGCAGCAATTTGCTCTCTTGCAATACAGTCAAAGTCACCCCTAATAGTTCACAAATTTGCGTCGGGGGAAATGACTGTGAGAGGCACTTTGTTATATAAGGAACCAAGTCTTCAGTAAAGCAAATACAAAACGAAATAAAATTCTGTCTTTCAACTTCTGTAAATGCTTGTTGCTCCCTGTTATAAAATGTTAGTAAAATTTGTACTGATTTTCCCAGTGATTTTCTATATTCGTTGTACACATCTTTAACTATATTCAATGGTGCCGTTACTCGGAAAGAATTTAAAGTCGATAACATTCCATTACAATATTCCGCTAATGGATAGTAATCTAATAAATTTTCAGGTGGTCCTGATATCATATTCTCGTTAACCGGTCTTGGTAAATTCTTTATTGTTGGTACTTTATAAGTTCTCATTTGATTCTCAAATTGATTGTCCACTTTATCAAGATTATAGTGAAACTGAGCCATGATATTGTTTCGAAACAGTGGTGTCAGTACACAACGTAAATCTGCACCAACTCTGCCAAATGAGAGACAAAGATACATACATTGATTCAAAAGGGACTCAAAACTAGACTCATCTTCCTTCTTTAAATCTTGATTCAGCATTTGGGTTAATTTTTCAACCTAAAATAAAGTTATTATTTTGTTTTCATTAAAATAGAAGTTTGTATGTACATGAAATATAGTACAATTATCAATCAATCAAGATTATTTGAGTTACAACCAACTATTCCACTACGGGAAAGAGTAAGTATTAAAGAAACATCATTCTAGCTTAAGTATGTTATAAATTTTTATCTAATATATAAAATTCTCGCGTCACAGTTTTCGTTCCCGTACTCCTCCGAAACGGCTTGACCGATTCTCATGAAATTTTGTGAGCATATTCAGTAGGTCTGAGAATCGGCCAACATCTATTTTTCATTTTTTTTTTTAACTGCGCGCGGACGTAGTCTCGGGCGACAGCTAGTACTTTAATATAATTTAATGTACCTTTTGTTTCAGCCAACATGACAAAGCACTTGTACCACTGAGTTCGTGATCACGCACTTTAGATTCTTGAGCATCTGATAAGAATATTGATTTATGCTGAGTTAAAACATTAAACAGATGTATTCTGTGTAACTCAACAATTTTTCTTAACAATCTCTCTGATGCTGCAACAAAATATAATAACAGTAAAACACACACTTTTTGTTAGATGTCGAGAACTATCATTATTGTAAACATTTCAGGAGATACTTACATTCACTACTCTTGGCATCTTCTAAGGCTTTTTCAAACCAAGCATTTCTCGCTTTTAAAAAGTGCAAATGTAAGCCATCAGTCATTATTGTATGGCTTGGTATTTTACTACCCACTGATAATTTACTATGGTCTTCTTCGGTAGATTTAAGGACTGTGTTAGCCCTTCTTAAATAGCCTAGGATCTAAAGAAATAGAATAATTTTCTTATACAGTCATCTAAAACTCCATTAGTTTTAAGTTTAACCTTTATAAAACTATAAATATGACTTACTTGCAAACATTGCGGCAAAGGTAAATCATAATGTAACTGATTGTACAAGTGATATAAAGTTTCATACCACAATGTCATTATTTCTGATGTTGTATTCTGAAAATTAGCAATTCTATGTTTATTATAATACTAGCTGTTGCCCACAACTCTGTCTGAACGTAATTGAAAATCTGTTCTGGATAACTTTTAAGAAACATCCATCCATTCATACATCTAAACTTTCACATCTATCTATATATATAAAAAAAAGTCGTGTTAGTTACACTATTTATAACTCAAGATCGGTCGAACTGATTTAGCTGAAAATTGATGGGGAGGTAGCTTAGAACTAGGAGACGGACATAGGAACTTTTTTATCTTGTGTGCATTTTTTTTATTCCGTGCCCACGGAGTCGCAGGTAAAATCTAGTTTATAATATTAGTAAGATAAGTTAAAAATAACTTTATAGAATTAATAAGATAATGTACCTGAACAATTGGTATCTCAGAGTACCTTTTTGATAGATTACGAACAAATGTGAAAATATCCAAAGCACTCTCATAATCTTCTGCATTAAGTGCTTCACGCATTAACGAAGGTAGTTCTAGTAATTCCAACAATTTATCACTTTGATGACGAATACTGCTATAGCGTCTAAAAATAACAATATTTCATAATGTAAATAAAAACATGCAATGTAACAGACAATAAATCAATTTAATAAAAGTCATTTTATAATATAATAGATGTATTTTCAACTTACTTTTTATCTTCCACAATGTTTCCAACATTCATAGAAAATTTTTCTAATTCTTGTACAAAATCAGGCATAGTGTTAAGAAAAACATCCAAAGATTCTTTAGATTTCCCCAAATCTTTCATAATGGTACGAGAAATCTCTGCTGTCTCCACAAAGGTTTTACAATTTGTAAATGCCAGCTCTTGAGTCTGCTCTGTTAAATGTTTCATTTCATCAGATAATCTCTCCGGTTCATTCCTAATGTGCTCCCAATTTTGTGATCCAAGCTTTTTAATATAATCAGTAATGTCACTGAAGTATTCTGGGGTTTCTGCAGAAATTAATGATAAAAATAAACATCTGTATCAAGCAAATGAGTTGCACATTGCCTATCTTCACTAGACAACTATGCGGAAACAAATTTTCCTTTGTTTAAAAGGGTCGAAAGAGGATTAGAACTAGATTTTGCTTCTAGCACCTTAGTGATCAGACGAAAAGCGGAATATTTTTATTTCACTTCTGGTTTGCGTGACGTGGTAACAGGTCGACCCGGCCCTTGTTAGGGCCCACAAAAACATATAAACAATTGTTGTCGCGAGTCTCAGAACTGATGACTCGACTAAACGAAATTGAAAAATATTAAATTTACTACACCAAACTGCTTTGGCAAAAAAATTATTAATATAAACAACGTACCATTCGTTGAATTTGGGAATAATAGTTGACATAACTCTCTCAATTCTTGAGCCATTTGAGTACCTGTATTGGCTAATTTAACTGTAATAAAATGTGTAATTCGTGATTATCTATTACTTATGTGCATGCGAAAATACGAAATGCAAATTATAAGATACTCCAAAGCGAGTCGTATTTTGTGGTCGATGACATTGACAGCGTTAGACTTTTGACATAAAGTCTTGTTTATGGTTTTCTATCAAAGAGTAAAATAGCAATAGCTTAAAGTAGGTCGTAAAAAATCTGTATCATTTAATTTCGTTACGACAATACAATGGACTATTTAAAAGTCTGAACCAAGCTGACCCATTTTAGATCCATACCATATGTTTTGTATTGCCTTATCTAAATTAAGGATAGATTTAAAAAAATATAGTGTACAGTAAAAGAAGGGCTGACTAACCGCTAACCCGTAACGTTCCGTGTGCATAATCTATAATTTACTCTTTGATAATCTGTATTGTGTAAATGAAAATTTTTATAGAAACGAAGGAATATTAGTTCAAGATTACCATTTGCTTAATAACCAAATATTATAAAAATAGCTGGAAATATCTCGTGAAACCAATGGGAAACATCACATAGGCAAATTATTTTCGGCGCGGTATGTAATTTGTGAATTCTATCAATACTATGGTTATGCCCTATGTTTTCATCCATGTTGAACTATTGGTAACTTCTGTGATTGCGTCATGAAGGTGTATAATTATAAAATGTACTTAAAATTTTATACAGTTTTTTGTCATTAGATGGCTCAATAATTACTGTTAGGATTATTAAAAATTTGTGTATGTATTTTAACTTTTCGTTTTGACACTTCTAACCTATGAAAGTACAACTCTTGACACCATTTTTGTAAAACTTTTCTGTGATAAATGCATCGCAATCAGTAATATGGATTAATTGATCCATGCTAGAAAACTTTTATACTATAAAAACTTGCCTGCTTATAACAGAATTGTGTTTCGTTAGATAAGGTTATGTTGATGTTTTGATTTGCTTGATGTTAGATGTTAAAATTCTTTGACATATTTAAATGTACTATTTTAATGTTAATCGTTGTTATTTCACATTTCCATTAATAAGTTTCGTTTTTAATAATTTACACTTACACATATACATTTTGTATTTAACGATTTTCAGTAGTAAATAAATAAGAATATGGAAATAGTTCTAACCGCGGTATTTGTTATAGTAGAAAGAAAAAATAATTTGATTTTGTTGATTATGTTTAGGTACTTATTGGCATAAGAAAACTGATGACTTGTAATCTTAAACACAAATTTAATTTAGTATACAAAAAAATAGCTTAAGTAAAGCACCAAAGTGTATAATTCTAGGTTGGTAGCCTCATTACATTTTATGCAAGGCAGGGTTCTAAAACCTTGCTTGTTAAAGTGAAACATTAATGACAAATTTCATTATTACAGTTGCTGTCCAAGACAGCCGCAATGGAGCCATCAGGAGTTGATTTCAACCTCCATTGGGAGGAGGTTGTGATAAAGGTAATAAGCATTGGATTGTTTTATAAAATTTGAAATAAATTAATTAAGCTATGTTATGTTGCTATTATTATTTTTTTCGTACAAAATGATTAAGTTTTTATTACCTAGTTTTTGTTTTGAGTATTTTGAATATATATTTACCATCATTGGATGTAGTGGTTACCATAGAATAAAAATATTGCTAGCCAGTTCTATAACCATAAAGTAATAAATTTGTCACATACTATAGAAGGTGACTTTACTAGTATATGCTATATTTTAAATGTATGGATGTAAAAATTGCAATTTTGCAACAACTTGTGAGGTGCATTCATTGTTTTATAGTTTTGGTTATACTTTTGAACATTAACAGAACCATGAATATTTATACAGTTGAACCAACTGTTGAAATGACTGAAAATATCTGGTACTTTGTTTCTTGAGAATTGGTATTGATTTTAATTTAGTTTTAATGCTATAAAACCTTTCAGAACTCCCCCAAACATGAAAATGACACAATGTGCAACCTTGATAGTGTACAAAGCTATTCAGCAATGGTGTGTATTTTACATTTGATCACACAATAAGGTGGCATGTAGTTTGGGATACTTTGCTTGTAACAAAACTTTTACGAACATGAATGAAGGATTTATCATACTATTTATGTATTTGCAATAACACTAATCATTATTACTTTTGTTTGCTTATTAGATTTGCTTTTTAATTACTACTAGCTTTTACCCGCGACTCCATTCGCGCGGAATAAAAAATAGAAAACGGGGTAAAAATTATCCTATGTCCGTTTCCTGGTTCTAAGGCTGAAATTTATAGTCGGTACTCGGACTTAGCTCCGACTTGACTTAGGTTTATCTTATGGCAAACTCATCTAAGCATTTGCTTAAAGTTATCTCAGATTCGAATTTATAGTCGTTCTGGGCTGAGATTTTGTCAGTGTTGCCAATTTAGCATATTTTATGCAAAATTAGGCAGATTTTTATTACGTTTAGCGCATTTTTCTTCATTTAGTATATATCATTATTTTTATTACCATATTAACTTATATAGATATAAATGGAATTTAAAATGAACATGATGCATTTTAGACGTATTCAAAAAATCACAAGGTAATCATTATATATTTTTTAATAAAATTTAGTTCGGCATTCATAACAACGATTATAGCAGATCCACTTTAATAGGCCACATTTAATACTTGGAGGACTTTTTAAAAAGATAGTATATTTAGGCATATTATAACAGGTCTTTAAGCACATTTTGAAGTAGCCGAGGTGGCAACAGTGATTTTGCTAAGCAACAGAGTTTTACAAAGTTTCTATTCGCACAATATCTTCTTGGTACTTCTCAGTATTTAGAAAAAATATATTTAAAATACATGATCCATATATCATTTAACTTATTAATTTAATCGAATAATTGCATTTATTTATAATTTGCTATCGAAATTATAAGCAAAACGACGAAATTAACATTTTCAAATTAACACTTTTGTAAAATTATGGTTAGGTATACGGTAGAACGGAACGAGATTATTTGACTTGACAAAGTAAATGACAACGTCAAACCCATAACAACAAAATAAAATAGATTTTGTTATTGTTGAGGTTAATATCTTTTCTATCATATTATGCATTTCTTCTGGAATTTGCCTTATCTACCTGGACATATAAAGATTCCATCCTTTGATGTTTACCTTGGACCCGTATTCTTACGGACTTTCCATACTTTATCTTTCATTTGGATTTGGCTAACGAACAAACAAAGATTTTCGAATGGATTTTATTGAACGGACAAATTGGATATTGTCTTGAATAGATAAAATTAACAAGCTTGGAACCCAATATTTGTTACATTTACACCATAGATGTTTACCTACGAGTATATCAGCTAAACGTGAATACAAGAGAGCCCTGTATAAAATACGTATGGACAATGTTCATTAACTCTGTACTAATTTTCTCCTTTCTGTTGTAGACTGTTTGTGGTGATTTACTAGGCTTAAGCCAACCTACACCGTACATCATAAATAAAGTTTCAAGAAAATTGAGTCAACTTCTACCGCAATTTATACGTTTCCCTATCCACCTACATACGCAATTCGAAGAATTAGGTAGCACTAACAACCTGCATGGCCTGAACAATATTTTTCTTAATAAATAAATATTAATAAATATATTTCTTCGTAAATGTTCAGAATATGGTTTTTGTTTGTTTATTTTATTGTAGCAATCCATGTCGTAAGCAAAATTGAAATCCTTTGGAGCGAGTAAGAAGTATTTGTAAGAGTAGGCAGGTACAAAATCCTTGGAAACGGAGTGGTCATCAGGTGAATTCAAAATATATAAAAAACTCAAAACAACACTATCTTTTGCACGAATGGGTCGGCTCGCCCGGTGAAATACCACGACCACACAGAAGACAAGCGGAAATGGAAGTAATTCCTAGTTTCGTCTGATGAATGGGCGTATCTGAGGCCTATGTTTAGTCCTCTTCATTATTCCACCCTTTTCTTATAAGGAAAGGATGGGAAGGGGAAGAGGATTTGACGGAGGAGTGGATGCCTAGGAAGGGGAAATATACCCTTTCTGTCCCTCCATCGATTATATGTAGGCAATATCTGCAATTACGGATGCATATATTATACGAATTTAAAAGTAGTCGAGAAACGTGTCAGATTTCGCTAAGTCAACGATTTTGGTGACTTAGCATTTGCTAAGCAAACGTCTAAGCTAAGCTTAGCATATGACTATAAATTTCAAACTCGTAAGATAAGTCTAAGCAAAGTCCAAGTACCGACTATAAATTTCAGCCTAAGCTACCTGCCCACCTATTTTCAGTCTAATCGATTCAGCCGTTCGTGAGTTATAAATAGTGTAACTCACCTTACAATGCTATGCAACAACTAGAAAAGCAAAAAGTAAAAAGCCTGATAGCATATCAATGCTACATAACAGAAATAAAACACATAAATCTAATATTTGTTATACCACCATTAACACCAAATTTGTTTAATCTAAATTTCTCAAAACATGAACATACCATTTTTTTATTTCCAGACATCAGAAGAGATAATAGCTGATACAGATCAAATGGCGGCAGAAAATCTTATGTATCTATCACAAGATGTAGTTGGTTATGCAGAACCAGTATTGCCAGATGAATTGAATGTTGAATGTGTTACTGAAGAGGTTATAACTGATGACTGGGTTCTAGCTGGAGGACAGGAACGGTAAATTTCCAAATCATCAACAAAACTTTCTTTTGAGATGGGGGGGACCATGTATAGTGTAAAATTATCTGAAAAGGCAATAAGGTGTTACTGTCATATACTGCAAATGCTTAAGGGTAGTTTCTATGATTTCTTAGTACTGCAGAACCTAAATCCAAATTGTCTGACTTTTTCACATTGTTGTGATCTTTTGTAGACTTTCCTGTTATGTTTTTTTTATTGTAAACAATTTTATTCCTTACTACTCCTTTGTCATCAACACCAATGCCTCTCTTATTGTTGTTATTTATATGTAACTATGGTCATGGCTGTGATTTTTAATGATATATTTCTAATTTAAATACAATGTAACTGTATATTTGTGTTATATTTTCAGAGTGGAAGTCCCTATGGAGCAATTAGTACATAATGTGTCAGATGTGAAAGTTGAAAATGACATTGATGTTCCGTTACCAACTGATCAGGTGAGCACAATTGTTTTAACAAAACAATCAATATTATTTTTAGTAAATGATATTTGATGTAATAAATAGAATAGTACTTTTAGTGATAAATTTATCTTATTTTAAGACATAAACTTAACGATAGGAAGCTGTGCATTTGCAACAAATCAGATATGAAAATAGTCATATAGGTAGATGTTCAGATTCTACAGCTATAGAGATGTCTGAAAGCTACTAATACTGCGTAATAAAAGATACAAGATATCACATATAAACACTAACTATGGGTCTAACCATTAAAATCTCCAGGCAGCGGTCAGACAATAGTATCATATCACTTTAGATGACTGCTGTCTGGGTCTTACAATTATGTATGTACTTCTAGCGTATAAGAAAAACTTTTAAATTGTGGAACACAAGAATATATTCCAACCTTGGGAGGGTGTACTCTTGAGTGGAAAATAAGAATTAAAAAAAAACTTCAAATAAACCTTGACAAATAAATAACAACAATACCTATTAAACCATACTTTTTAAAACCATTATTACATCCATACTATCAATCACCATCGGTCAAAGGGTTAAAATCTATTAATAAAAGAACATTTCTCTGTATTTTTTAGAGAAATACAATATTGGAGTTTATGACTGGATAACAGCATATCCTTCTATATGATTATAGTAATTTGTATGTGTTGTATAGGACCAATACACAGCGATGCGGCCCTGGCCTTGCGACTTCTGTTCGCGCCGGTTCCGCAAGAAGGCGGCCTTGATGAACCACATGGTGGCGCACCAGAACGACCGGCCGCATGCGTGTAACCTGTGCGGTGTGCGGTATGTGCGCAAGTGTGACCTCATGAACCATCTGAAGGTGCATGCCTTTGTGCCTGACAACCACGACACTATGGATTATGGTGAGTAAACCTAATAACTCAAGGTCGTTTGGTTTGGTCGTTTAATCTACACTGAGTACGGCCCCTTAACAACTTGAAAGATTGAAAATGTTTTATAGTTTTTGTACCTCGTATTTTATATACTTTAATACTGTTTGTTTCATAAAACAAAGCTAACTGTGATGCTAGACTTATTCATTTCAGAAAGTGTTTTACGGGTATTGTTATATTACTTAAGTTGTCCTCATAAAGTTGTTTAATATAAATAAAGTATTTAAGTTTTCTTTTCCAGATGATGTTATTAATAACAGTCCACTATTAAAGCCAAAGAAAAAAAGGGGACGACGAAAAAAAAATCCAGAACCAGAAGAGGTAAATCTTAATTTTTTTTCGCATAATAACTCCAAAAATTTTACCATTAACAGTGACATTGCTTGATCATAGCTATTGTTGCAAACTGTTAGAGACTAATGAAAGTCTAGTATCCAAGTCAGCATAAAGAAACGGAGTCTCGTGTCATAACATGATATTACTGTGACGTGACGTTTTTTATTGCTTGACAATGTTACAGCTGAAGTTGTCTAATATTTACCTTATAATTCAGACCTTATGTTGTAGAATGGTGTGTGGGAAAACATGACGTCAGCGAGGACACAGCAATGGCAGAGACGCGCGCGCACTCCCGTACGGCGCTCCCCCTCCCCGCCCTCGGAGCCGGACCCACCCCCAGAGCCCTCACCGCCCTCCCCACCCTCGCCACTACCACCCACCGACCCTTCGCGACCCTTTGTATGTCGCCATTGTGGGGTCGGCTTCGCGAGAGAAAAAGCGCTACAGTCACATTCTAGAGTAAGTTCTTTTATACATATTACTAGCTTTTTCTTGCTGAATTAAAAAACAAATTTCATCGAGATCCGTTAAGCCGTTTTAGAGATACCTTCAAACAAACATCCATCCATCCATCCAAATATTCTCATTTATAATATTAGTAAGATTAATGTGGTTAATACAATGTATTCTGCAGATCCACGGCGGCGATTCACCAGTGGAGTGCGGAGATTGCGGCGAACTGTACTGGTCCCGAGAGGCACTCGCCGCTCACGCCGCTCACAAACACCCGCACGCTGCACCTCGCGCACGACGTGATCCCTCATACGAACTTTCCAACTCAGGTACACCTACCTTAATATATCTTTTAAAGAGAATTGTCCGAAAAAAGACTTCCACCAAATTAGTGAAATACTATTGTGGTATATATATGCAAGTAAAATGAAAATATATTTTTTATTTAAATACCTACTTTTAGCAATTTATTTTTAAAGATTAATTTTCTTGTTTTGTATCGGACCAGTTTGTTCTATTAGTCAAGGCATTTTATTTGATACTCATGGTGAGGGATTGTACATCTATGTCGTACGCCATTTTCTAAAAGCTGCCATCTTGGATTCACAATGACATCTTGAATTAAGTTTGTATTTAACAAGGTTATATTTTTGTGTAGACGATGACTACGACTACCGCATGTCGTCAATGGAGTCAAGTGGGGAGCGCACTGGGTACGAAGCTCGCGGGCCAGAGCTGCGCTGCCAGGACTGCGGAGTCGCCTTCCAACGTGTCGACTTGTTACGCCGTCACGTTGCTGCCGCTCATAAGTATGTAGTTTTAAGAAAGAAGACAGTAAGAGGTCTTTGCCAAAAAAGTTTCTTGTACAACAGAGAAAGAAATAAGTGTCCTTTAAAGCTTGTTTTTTTTTTTGGGTGGCTCTATGCCGCCCTCTCGTTCCCCCTAATTATTTTTGGGTCCTGGGGTGCGGGTTTATCTTTATTTCTTTACCTTTAAGGCTTGTTAGGAAGCTTACACTATCTCCAAGTGACATGGGCTATGTTTATTACTAGATATTTTTATAAATCTTTATGTACGAAGTCAACTGTTACAATAATGTAAGGATGAATAATATGTACAAATTTGACAGTTACAAGCGGCACGATAGTACGAGCAGTGCTGGTGGTGGTGGGGGAGGGGGAGGGGGCGCTTGGGGGTGGGGCGAGCACGCGTGCGATGTGTGCGGAGAGACCTTCGCCGATCCTCTGCAGCTGCTGGCTCATGCCGAGGGCCATGCGGAGCGACACCGGCCCAATGCCACCAGGTATAAGGTCCAAGCATTCTTACAGAAACTTATCGAGATCACTATCTTCCCATATAGATAGAGAATTTCTTACGATTGCTTTTACATTTATTCACATATTCAGTGGTGGATTTTCCGTTAAGTAAAATTTATTTTTTAAATTGTCAATAGAATTTTGAATTTTGGTCCCTTTTCAGATTAAAAAGAATGGGTCGCGGCAAAACTAGTACGGCATCATCTAATAACTCGAGACAGTTTCCCTGTAAAGAGTGCGGTAAGCAAGTAACATATTTATATTGCATATTCACTCGAGTTTAATGAAATAAGCAAAAGTGAATTACTTTTGCTTATTTCATTTGATTAGTTGATTGATTCAGTTGATTTATTTGTATGTTTTCAGGCAAGGTGTTCGGTTCGCGCAGCTCGCAACAGATCCACGTGCGTATTCACACAGGAGAGCGGCCGTACGCCTGCCGCTTCTGCTGGAAGGCTTTCGCGGACGGCGGCACTCTGCGCAAACACGAGCGTATACACACCGGTATTACATAAATACACATCTCAATGACTTAAACGCATCTTTATATGCGCCTTCCTTTAAAATAATATTATGCTTTTATATTGCAGGTGAGAAGCCATACGGATGTGCGGTCTGCCCGCGCGCTTTCAACCAACGCGTCGTGTTGCGAGAACATGTTCGCTCCCACCACTCCGCTCCCAACAAACGAACCAACGGTACTAATACATCGCACAAACTAACACGACACATAAAATATTTTAATCACATAATAATTTTTTTTAATCACATAATAATTTTTTTAATCACATAATTCGTGTTAAAAATATTTTTTGGTTGATAGGCAGCAACGTGTACATGTGCGTGGTTTGTGATCGCACTCTCCATTCCAGCGTGGAGCTGGTGCAGCATCTCATACAGCACTGCGACGCCAACACCGCCCTCAAGCGGCAGCCGCAGGCGAGCATTTACATCACTTGTTGATTTTCAACGTCTAAGTTTGATTGTATGATAATTGTAATTAAATATTCACAGAACGGACCTCGGAAGTACAAGCGGCGGCGGAAATTGAAAACTGAACTGGTGTCGCCGAAACGCGAGTGGGAGGAGCAGGAGCGTGCTTCCTCCCCCTCCGCCGCCTCGGGTGCATCCCGCTCTCCGTCGCGGACCTCGCCCCCACCCTCACCACCACCGCGTCGTCTCGCCTCCCCGCCGCGTCGCGTCCCACCCCCTCCGCGTCGTCGACGTCGCCGCGCGGCCCAACCCCCTCCCCGCCCCCGCATGATACACACCGAAGAAGCCAGACCCAGGACTAAACAAGTTAGTATATAATATAATTTAATAATTTGTTAAAACAAATTAGATTTCGATTCTTTATTAATAAATATTCTTGATTGTGACAGGTGCGCGGTCGCAAATCGCCAAGGCAGCCGGCTGACGACCTGCGTGCAATCGCCATGCCCGCCTCGCCGCCGTCACCCCCCTCGCCGGGCATGGCGCACGCGTCCCCCGCCTCCCCCGACACGTTGTCCCCGCGCTCACAGCACTCTCCCAACTCCCCGGCCGGACCGTACAAGTGCGAGATGTGCTCCCTGGAATTTGAAGACCGCGATGCGCTGCTGCTTCACGTGCCCGTACACATTTGACGCACGAGCTCTCGACTACGCACACGGAATTGTAGAAATCTCGCCGGTGTTTAAACACACTTGTGGGTACATATCTTAATATAATAGTGCAGTGATGGCGAACCTTTACGTGTCGAGTACTTTATCAAGGAATGTTTGTTTGTCAGAGACGTGCCATCAAGTAATTTTTACTATTATAAGGAACATTCCGCAGCGTACGGGTTATTTGTGTTGGCTCGTCATTGTGCCTCGTGTCCTTGGTTCGCTATCCCTGTATTAGTGTGTGGTGTAAATACATCTCACTCGGGTATTTATACGAATAAGACACGCATTTTAATTTTGTTAATACACTTACCTAATTTGGACGCTTATTTAATTTTTTTTTTTTAGAGAACATGGTCATGTGAATGTGGTAATAATTACTCGAATCGTTCAATCGCAAAATTTGTATTAAGACAGTATTTAAGATGGTTCTTATATAAATGTACATATTTGAATATAATATGCAATTAAAAACTTTTAATTCGTGTAAATAAATGATTTTGTAAAAAATTAGGAATCAAATTATAATTTTAACCGTAACTGTCTAACCATCGGTTAAACTATATTTAACATAATATTACAATCTAATGAGTTCTAGTATTCTGGGTTTAAACTTTAGAAATTTATAAATAGCCGGTTTTTTTATGTATTCTATGAACCAAACAAAAATAATCCTATACACATCGTGCGAGAATCTTGTAAAATAAACAAAAACAAATATTTTGCAAGTGACCCTTTCTTCTCCTGTTAATTTTATTATTTTGATAAAAAAAGTTAAAATTCTAAAGAAATAGATAAAATTGGCAAAAAATCGATACAAATTTTACTGAGAAATCATTTAATTGACTTTGTTGATCTTTGAGCCAACTATGTATTTATATTAAATAATATAATTATGAAAATAATAATAATTGTTATTGCTGTCCTTTGAAAGGTGGTTATTCTGTTGTAATACGCTAATTGACTGATTTATCGATTAGTTCATTGTAAAGATAAAAGTTTAATGTAAACATGTAAATAAACTTTATAAATAATATTATTTTATAATAAAGAAACAATGCATTGTTGTAGCTTGTGTGTTTTGGATATATTTTAATGTGAATGTGGGTCTGTGACACTTGCGACACATATTGTCTCTGGTTATCTGAAGATGCCCGATTTATGCCAGTACAGTAGGACACTAGATCTGTCCAGGTATTGCATGTTTTGGCTCACTGGCGCCAGTAAGTGTTTATTATACCGCTACTATCTTACTGTACTTGCATAATATGGATAATGTGTCAATACTGCAACTGCAGTTGAAAACCATACTGAAAGCAAAGTATTGTTTGTAAATATTGGGCTGTAAGGTATTTAGATTTTAAAGTTTGTAAAAAAAGCAAAGAAACATTTGTAGTATTTCGACGGGAAAAGTGCAAGTTTGCAACTAAATTTTGATGAAGTCATTTGCATGAAAACTGAGAAAGCAGTTCTTCGAAAATACCTTGAAATTTCCACTAACGTAAAAAATGCAACAAGATAAAAAACTATCAAGTTAATTTGTGCCATATTTTTACAGAAGGCAGAAGTTAAAAAAATGGCTATTACTAAAAAGTTTAATACGACATTCCCTAATACTTGTTCAAGGTTTTAAATGATGACCTTTATTAAGTTCCGAATCTTTGTTTTGGCAGTATTTTATATATTCAGTATAAATATCGACATTTATTACTAAAAATTATATGATTTGTAGTTTATTTTCATAATGTAGCTAGCTGTAACCAAATGTAAATTTCTCTATATTTAATAATAATAAACAGATCTATCGTTAAATTGAATAGTTTTATTGATATTCCACTGTCGAAATATAGAAAAAAACAGTGACATGTTTGCGATAAGTATTGTGTGTGGATCATTCGCACTCGGTGACACTGTTACTAGTAATCGTGAACAGTTAGAGCTCCCTACTTGTTTATTTTGTAAAGATACGGAAAACTATATTATCGAGAACGAACGCGACTACATTTTGTCCACTCCATTGTGACTACTTGCTTGGAATAACAGGAGAGATCATTTGTTTTTTAATCGTAGAAATAGACGCATAATATGCATATTGCTTTCTTTAAGAAAATTTCTTTTTGGGCGGGTATTACTTTTGTGCTCCAAGCATTTTTGTGACATGATGTTACTCTTGTCACTGACTTGTTTTTATGATATGACAACACTGCGAAAGGTGAGTAGCTGGATTTGTTGTCAAAGAGGTTATGTTACAAGTTTAAGTAATCATTTTAAGTTTTTAATTAAACACATACCTTGAATAATCAGAGACCAAAATTTAAACGACCTTCCCTTCAAATTATTGCGAAGTTTTTCAATCAGCATTCACAGCATAATAATTGACAATAATTCGGCACAATAACAATGAGTAAACAATAACAAGTTCTATTCATTAAATAACTATATAATATAAAATTATGGAAATGAGTGGTTAACAACAACTATGACAGATGTTAACTGTGAATTTATTTTTGAACAATTACAGACAAATCGAAAAAAACTTTTCGAAGTAGCATTATCAAATGCAAAAAATGGAAAAGTGTTTTACATACTGCAAGAAGAATTAAATGAATTACCTGAATTATCACAAGATCTCAATTCTGTGAATCGGCATTATATGAAAATGATAAGTTTTCTCTACACAAAAACTATAGAATCACTTATCGAAAGCATTTCGACTTTACCAGAATGGCAAAGCATTCCTAATACAATAATTTTGGATAATTTAAATGGATACTGTAATAAAAATAGTTTGCAGAAAGCTTGTGGCATTGTTGCATTTCTCATAGACACAGCTCGAAGTTGCTCTAAATCCCTTAACAGATCCTGTAATTTATACATCTCAGTAGATAGACAAGCTGTAGGTAATGATTACTGTAGTGTTTTAAAAGATATGTATGGTTTAAAGTTGTGAATGTAAAAACTTTCAATCTTATAAAAATGTAATTTTGTACTATCCTTGTTTTATTTAATGTATTAATTCCAACCAAGGTCAAATGTATTTCAGTACATAATACAACTATTAAAAACTATTGGAATTTATTTGTGACAGAAACATGATAATTTCCTTATTTATATAACTACATAAATTGGTTACATTAACTTGATGTTTTATATTCCTGGCTTTCCAAATTATGTAAATGTTAATGATTTATGTTTATAGTTAAGTAGGTAATTGGTAAAAAAAAACATCGAAGATAATAATAAGACAATTTGCACTTACAAATAAATTGTCAATTTAATCAACACCTCCGACATCAATTTTAAAAAAATATGAATTATGTACAATACATCTTTTTAACCGGAATGAACAATCTGATTTCAAAGTAAAAACATTTATACATAGTACAGAATGAAATGGATTAAGGAAATCATCTAAATTTCAAAACAATATAAAGCAAGAAAAACACAAATATGGAGAATAAAAATAAATAAAATATATAATAATTATGATTTCCCTTTCCCATTTTTAATACTCTGCCCATAGTTTTGCCCAAGAACCCCGAACTTCTATCAACATCATCGTCGAGTCCGCGTAAAATCTTATCTTGTATTCTCACTTCATTACCAATTTCTATAGACATATGTTTTAATGTACTGATTTTTCCGCTAAGTTCCTCTGCCATTCTTTCATTTTCATGTTCCAAGACATCTTCAGTCGCAACCCTTGGTATGGGCTGATATTGATAGCCGTCCCGTGCTCTTCTCATATTGCTTCGCCCCGCCGTATTGAAAGATTGATGAAACTGTTGTGCAAGTGAAAAATTGTTGTGTTAGCTAATACGCCTAATTGATTTAGTAATATTTTGTACAGGAAACGCCAATTTCATGACTTAGAAAAACTTACAAAATATAGCCACAGATAGTTAAATGGTAAGCGAGACTAAAGACTGATAAATAAATGTTTTTATTAAAATTTCACTTTAAAATTAAGACAAATATGACACGACACACGAAATCGTAAACTGTCAAATTGTCACTGTCAAAGTCATCTGATAATGATAAGTGGCAAAGATTCACGCTTATTTTTACATACACCAAGAAACGAAAACTTTTTGCCACTAGTAATTTTTTTGTGCAAAACTAATTATTAGTGTTTTAGGATTTAAATCGTCAAAATATTTTGCTATTCGACATTTGTAATGCTCATCTATAACTATAATTCATAGATTTAATCTTTTAAGTTAAATTACTTCTTCTGACCTTTTTTTTCTTTAAAAAGTAAAGCCGCGAATACACATGCCTGTAGATGGCATACTTGCGTGTAAGCTTCAGGCATGTATAAACGCTAACTGGCATGCAAGTAAAGAACACGAGGGGGCTACAAAAACGAACTTCAAATGTTATCAATCTTCAAAGTAACAGTTGTGCAAGTAACTTGAAAAAGTATCCGTATTGCACCAGTGACAGACACGTACCAGTAACATGCCTATGCCAGCTACTGCTCCATTTTATGGGCATGTGTAGTCACACTTTAATGGTAGGTATGGTGGAGTCATCCAATAAAAAAAAATAACAAAGTGGACAAAAGGGGGCTTAGACTTTGAATTTATGTTTTGAAAAGTCAATGCAAGACGATTATCAATATAGAGGTAGTAAAGAATAACAGTACCTTTGAAGTATGTGGTGATCAGCAACTACTAGCGACAAGGGCTTAATGTTTTTTCTATTTATAATGCTATCTTACTCATTTTTACTCGAGATGTTTTTTTAGAATATTGAATTATTTAGTTTATATTGTATTTAATTTTATGAAATTCCTCCGAAGTAGGGTTGGTGACAGGTAGGCGGCCGGCCGTAAACTTTTAAAGCCAAAATTTTAAGGTTTACAAAATCTTGTTTGCCAATCCCACGTGAGTGGTTCAGTGTTACCTGTTATGATTGTATTTAACGAGTGTTTCCAACTTATAGCATTAAATAAAAGATCGAACACGAAAGATAAAATGTGCAGTTTTAATATTTACAATATTTTGCTCATAATATAGACAATGTTAAACTAATTATATCCTATTGTGATAAACTAATTATATAATACACATGTCGTATTTTACAGTCGGCGTGACAAGTAATTTGAATCCTTAGTTTATTTCAAATCAAGACTTACAAAGTTATTGTAAAGAAAATAACGCAGGTAAATAACGCCATTAGAATAATTTATTTCATCGCAAACATATTTAACAATCAGTACTTTTGATCTATATAATACATACAGCTTTATTTCCTTGTAAAAAATTTGAATTTCACACATATTTTGGAAATAAGTCTTGATTTGAAACATCATACACAATAATGCAAGTAAAAACCACAAAACTAGATCGAGGGGTGAAAGGCTATTTGTTTTAAGCGACATTTTTTGCGATATTGACTTATATATATATTCAGAATCAGGGAATTTTTCTGATTTTGAATATATATATATATGTCAATATCTCAAAAAATGTCGCTTAAAACAAATAGCCTTTCACCCCTCGAGATAAAAAATGACATTTAACAACATGTTCAAGATGTACCAAGATATGTTTGTATGTAGAGGTGTTTTATTACACCTTGTCTATTACTATTATGTAAATAACAAAAAAAAAATGCTACTACTTGCAACACTGACTGTTTACACAAAGTGTGATTCAAGTCACTATTGAAAATGTTATTAAAAACTAAATGAATACTATCATATATACAATTCGATGGGTAGTTGGAATAATGTCGCAATGGATATTGCGACAGTCTTCGGGTTAAGTCAGATTCGGTATCTACGGACCTAAATACACCTTATATATTTTTTTTACTTAATTCTGATGAAAAATGACAAAAATAGAAAAATCACTTTGTACATTAATTGTTTGTTCCTGGTAAACGTTTAGAAAAATATTACTGGAACAATACGGTTATGTTGAAAGTGAAATTTTTGTTTCAATTTTAGACCAGCAATTGTAATTACGGCTTTCTTCCAGGGAATAAAACATGTAAACATTAAACGCACTATACATTACTGTACCTACTTTGATGTTAACAGATTCGCACTAAACATTGCTGTACCTACTAAACTATCGTTGAGTCGTTACTCAATGGCAGCAAATATTAATTCACGCACAAGACTACCAAACTATAGTTATTTTATTTGTATTACTGAAGATAATAATCTACAATAATTATTTTACAATTTTATAGTCATCTGTTCATGATTCGAATTAATGTACCTGTGTCAAAATTTTTGTTTTCTGATATTTTACAAATGACATGTACTTAAATCATCATCATCATCAACCTGCCCTTATCCCTATGGAGGGTTGGCACAGTATGTACTACTCCTCCATACATCTCTATCAGACGTCATATCTGAATTTACCCCCTTCTTACGCATATCCTCTTTCACACAATCCATCCATACTTTCTTTGGTCTTCCTCTACCTTTATAGCCATCCACATTCAATCTCATTACTTTTTTGTTTATATGATTATCATCCCTCCGCATAACATGTCCAAACCACGCTAACCTTCTGCTCCTCAATTTCTCGATAACTGGCGCTACTTTCAAACTTCCTCTGATATGCACATTCTTAACTTTATCTTTTCTTGTCACACCACACATCCATCTTAGCATACGCATCTCAGCTACATGCAATCTTCTTTCATCCGAAACCTTGGTGGCCCAACATTCAGATCCGTACAATAAGACAGGTCTTACGATTGACTTGTAGATCTGTCCCTTAAGCTTGGTTGGCATTCTTGGATCACAAGTCACACCGGTGACATGTCGCCATTTCATCCAATCTGCATTTATTCGGCTTTTCACATCCCGGTCAACACCACCATCGTATTGGACGAGTGAACCGAGGTACTTAAAATCGGAGCAGGTTGGTAGGTCAACACCATTTAAAGCGATTGGAGAAAAGCTGGTCGGACCACCAAAATCGCAGAACAAATGTCCAGTTTTGGTTCTGCTGATTTTAAGACCAGCTCTCTCCAATTTATCTCGCCATTTTTCCAACCTGCTCTGCACCTCGCATTCATCCTCCCCGACAAGCACGATGTCATCAGCATAAAGCATACACCAGGGTGCTTCCTCCTGTATGTCTGATGTTAGCGCATCCATTACCAGGAGGAAGAGATACGGACTTAAAGCCGAACCCTGGTGTAGGCCTACCGAGACACCAAACCTGTCACTATCGCCAACAGCGGACTGGATGTGTGTATTGGCTCGACAATACATAGCACGAATAAGCTGCAGGTATTTCCCAGGCACTCCTTTCACTTTCAAAGCCCACCACAAAACCTTCCTCGGAACCCTATCGTATGCTTTTTAATATCATTATCATCCGCCAATACATTTCCTTCATCGTCTTTAATACACTTGATGTGGTTTACATCTCTTGCATTCCTTTCTCTCTCTCTTGCTATACGGAACAGGCGTTTTTGTCCCGGCGGGCTGTTCAGGGATTCATATAATTTATCTTGTGCCTGTGCCTTAGCAGTTGCGATGGCTTTCTTAGTAAATGACATGTACTTAAATGTCGCAGATAATATATATTTATTAACACCGAAATACGAGTAAAACATAATGGTGACATCTTAGAGAAATTTACACGTTTAGACGTTGTTTCTACGTATTCTACAGCTGAATCTGCAACTCTTCCTGAATTACAAGTAGCTTACAACGAACCGGTTCCTGTGTTGAAAGCTCTGTACTCTGATCTACTGAGTCTTTGTAACAGTCATGATATTCCACAATATTATCACGATTTCTATAAATCTTTGGCATGTGGAACCCACGAAGCTGCTGAGGTACAGGATCCGCTACAAGAGTCAAGTCTTTAGACGTGATTTTGCTTTAAATATTTTGGTACCCAATTTTTTATTATGTTAAGATAATACGAATGTTGGTTTAGATGAGTTTATTTCCTACAGTTCCTAATAAACTAGTCTTAGTTTATTATAATTAGAGTAGGTACATTTTATAAAATAATTTAATTTAAATAGCACAAGTTTTAAAGTTAAGCATAAGTACCTTTTTTATTAGGAATTCTTAATTTTCATGGATAATATAAGTAAAAAAGTCTTATAAAGTCACGAATTTGTCATTTTAATTATGCTACTTTGATTCAATAAAAAATGATTGTTTAATAATAACATAATGCTCTTTATTTCTACCACTTTAAATGATCCATTCTTATATTTCTAGTAAAAAAATAATAATAATAAAAGCACTGTCAATAAAAATAAGATATTCACGCAAATATAAAAGATTAAAAAAAAACATACAACGATGAATATACAGTAAAATATGAATACCGTCCACAAAACGCTCATCAAGTTCAAGGAATAAGAACACAAACTATGGTTACTGTATCCATCGTGTATCCTATAATACACTGAAAAAAGCTGTAACATATTATTACTGTATCAACATTAATTTTTTTTTTCGTGGAACAAAGCTGTAAGTGACTATTATGGGAACAACCTTTCGACATAAATAGTAGCAATATGATCTTTACCGATTTTTTCCTATTTGGATAAAATATACAATCTTGTAACTGCAACAGTACTTTAGGCAAAAAATAACGAACAAGGTGACATATAATTTATTTTAAGATATTCAGTGGTTTTATAGTTATTCCATAATTTCATTAAATATTTTTTCCTGAACATTTTCATTTTTACGATTGCGGCTTTATTCCCGGTACCCATCGAATTGTATTCTCAATCACCAACACCGACATAGTTTTTAAAGATTCACTAAAAGAAAAACTACTTTTGTGAGTTACCATCATTGTCACACTCAAACAAGAACATTATGTTTTTTTACGAGTGTTTGGCTATGGAAACTCAAAATTTTTAAACACATAAGTGTACAAGTTCATTACTTATACATCGAAACATGAGCACTTGTCAGGATTATATTTGCACTACAAAATATCTGTCATAAAAATTGATACATGAATTTAAGTCCTTTTATATTGTTGTTAACACATTTCTAGTGCTGTTTTTAATAAATATAACATTAAATTTACCTAGTCTAGCCATAAATACTGTCCCAAAGTTTTGTATTAAAATTTTTCGAAAATGGAATGTCATTTCAATTTTTTTTTTTTCATGTGACATTAGCAGGTTTCATTCTCCTAGAAAACCCTCACTTGATGGTATTCATCCAAGAAATCATCATGGAGTGGGGTGGCAAAGACAATCAAATCGCTGTAACAGCTCTACATAAGTGCAGTAAAACTTCGAGCGAGATATTCAATCTGTTACAATCGCTTCGAATCTCAATGAAATTCGTGTACCTTACTATCAAAAGGTTCAGTGAGATGTCCTCTATCGATGACAGGCCCAGGAGCGGCAGCCAGCGTAATTCCAGGACGCCAGCGGTGATCAAAGCTGTCGCTGAGCGAATCTGAAGAAATCCTCTCCGCAAGCAGAAAATCTTGTCTAGGGAGATGAAAATTCCACCGAGAACCATCTCTCGCATGACTAAAGAAGACCTTAGACTTGTCGCTTATCTATGAAGTACACGATATCGCTTGACAGTTGCTTTACGAATCATAAGAGCGACCAGAGCGAAATAGCCGTTTCAACAGCACGCTAAAGGCAGGTACCGAAGAATCCTGTTTTCCGATGAGAAAATTTTCACGGTAGAAGAGAAATACAACCGTCAAAATGACAGGGTCTATGCTCACAGCTCTCAGGAGGCTTTGGAGAAGGTTGCCAAGGTGAAAAGAGGCCATCACCCGGCATCAGTCATGGTTTGGTGGGGCGTGTCGTACGAAGGGGTCACTGACCTCCATTTTTGCCAAAATGGCATAAAAACGAAGATGGCAAACTACCTGAGTGACATTTTGGAGCCTGTTGTGAAGCTACTCACTCAAACAATGTTTTCCAATGAGCATTGGATCTTTCAACAGGACTCGGCCCCGGCACATAAAGCACGAACCACTCAGCAGTGGCTAAAGGACAATTTGCCGGGTTTTATCGCGTGTGAAGATTGCCCTCGGGCAGTTCAGACCTCAGCCCTAGGGATTAACAACTGTGGACAGTTTTAGAGAGATAGCCTGCTCGAAACCTCACCACAGTATCAAGTTGTTGAAACGTTATTTGCTGGCAGGAGAGGCTTCGATACCTTTGGAAACGGTGCGTGCGGCGATAGACAAGTGTCCGGATTGATTGAAGACATGTGTGAAGCCAAAACTAGTCATATTGAGTTAATTTCTTATTTGTTCCTTTAAATAGTTAATAAAGAATAACTGTGTTGTATTTCATTACTTTTAGCTAATTTATTTTTGAGATAGACATGTTTTAGCTAGGGACAGAATATATGGCAAGACTAGGTACACTCATAAAAATATGAGTGTACCGAGTTAAGTTTTAGTCATTTATATTAAAAATTTAAATTAAATTATTCTTACAAACCAAACAGTCGTATAGATAGTTTAAGTCATATTGTCGCGTGGTGCTAAATATGACCAAAATATAAACCACAAAGTCATACCTGTCAATCGTCAAACACAGCGCGCCAAATTAAGTTGAACCATCTATAGCACAATTACAATTATTCCAAACTCCGTCCACTTAAAAACATCTTATCCATGTTCACACACAGTAAACACATTATGCACTGAGGGACACTAGGCCATTAGGAAACATTTCATAATGTCATCCGAACCTCATTCCGGCTTGCTGGCCCCCGTTATAGTCTCGTACTGTTCCTTGTCCAGCTCCGCCATTGTGAGTGTGCCGTCAGGTAATAACAAAACTACACGCCGTGTGCCACCTAATAACAATAGATAGAAAAATATGGTATATCAATTAAATATGTTATGAAGTTACTTAAAAGTCAGGCACTGATTGGTGGTTCAAATGGTCACCAGTATAAATATCTCTTGTCGAAAGGACACGTTTGTTCCATTTGGGAGCTATGAGATGTCACAATATAGAGCCATGGTGCATATTATGGGTCAACAACAATCTATTTGTAGCTAACGTCAGTGGGGAAAAGACAAGAGATGGGAAGATGATCAACCGAAGGGGTGGAGAAGATTAGCCCGGGACAGGGAAGTGAGGAGGAATCTAGGAGAGGCCTATGTCGAAGGACAACCTAACAAAAAAAACTGGAAGTTGAAAATATTGTTATATAATAATAATAGTTTTATTTTTTATGTTTATGTAAGATAAAAAATGTTCTGGGCTGTGAATATCTATTCAACGTCAGTGGGAACTGTGTACTTACCTGGCGAAGGCAGGTCGGCCTGCACGAGCTGCGCGATGACTTGCGTGGAGTCCTCGCCCGACTCGCTCTCCATCTGCACGGCAACTTGCTGCAGCGCGCCGCCCGCCTCGCCTCCCGGCAGCAGCTGCGCCAACTGACTCGAGTCAATCGACAGCATGTCCTGCATACATACACTCACATTGTATTTATCAAATAAATTATTAAACATAAAAAACATAGAATTTTACTCCAAATTTACTATAACCGGAAACGCTCATTAAGAAATTGAGCATATTTAGCTGAAATATTAGATTAGTTGTAACTCTTCTAATTTACAAATTGAGTTATTATTAAGAGAAAATAGAGTTTGAATGTATCTGACCTGTCCCTCTTCCCTGGTGACATACATGACACCCTCGCCCTCGCCGTCCCCGCGCTCCTCGCCCTCAACTGCGCCTTCCACACCCTCCACACCCTCTACCCCCTGCGCCGCCACCAGCACTGTTTGCCCGTCCTCGTTCTCACCGGCGACCTATTACATAATAAAAGAATTTTCATAGCTAAATATTTAACTTTTTTCTTGTTTTGAATTGCTTTTCAACTTGTTGAGTAAGTTTCCCTTACAGTTACATTATAGATATGCACTAAAAGTTTTATTTACTGTTATGAACCAAAATAATTTGTATACTTTAAAAATATTTAACGAAAACTTGAGTTCTAAATTTTATTACCAATCTTAATACTAAGAACAAACCAAAATAATTTCAAATGATTAACTTACTTGATAGAGAACCCCATCTTCACCGCGGATCATGATTGGTGGGTGTCCAGCGTGCAGCAGGCCCACTTCCTCGCCGTCGTCAACACCCACGCCTTCTTCTAGAAGTTGTTTCACCGCACTCGCCTCGATCTTTACTTCTGTCTGTTAATACACGCATATATTATACAATCACATAGTCTAATATTATTTGTAAGATAACTTTTGTTTTATATAGGTTGTTTAATTTAATTAGTACATATAACTTACTCCATCTTCATCTGTGAGCACAGGTAAGGATGGCTGTGCTCCGTCTCCTTGCACCAACATCCCTGTCGTGCCTCCCGGAGACATCTCCACCTGCATATACAACATAAACATTGCTATGATTTATTGTCGCTAATTACAAGTATGTATTGGTAAAAATCACTCTTAAAAATGTCTCGAGTTTTTTTATAAGATAAGGGGGCAAACAATTTGCGGGAACAGCAAGGAACGCCTTTGTAACATTAGCATGTAGCAAAGGCAGCTGTTAAAGATTGGCGAGGTCAAAGTACATCGACAAAGAGTTGTTAGTCGTCGCGAAGAGATGTTAGTGAGCGGGGCTAATGAATTATAACTTTTTAAATAAACAGAATATGTATAGTAAGTATTCTAACCTTCATAAGCATAGTAGCATTATGATGGGGTGGCGGAGTGGTGGCGGGCGGCGGGGTGGGCGGTGGGGGTGGTGTCGGCGGAGGTGTAGGCTCGCCTTCTGCGCGCGCCAATCGTTTGCCCGTTAATGGACAAAGGGTCAACTCGCGCTCCGGACTCGGCGATGGTAAGGGACCAAGATCACTTGGGAACGGATCCTCTATGCCGTCCGATGATTCCGAAGATGCGTCCGACTGAAAAATAATGTAAGTAAAGTAATGAAGAATGATAAACAAGTAAAATCAAGGCAATTTCCCAAGATTTCATGATTAACAATTCAACTATCATAGAGAAGTGAAGCTCTACCACTATTAATTTATTTAGTGAAATAAATAGACACCTTGTCAAAGTCAAAGGACGTAGTTTTATCACGAATACGCACGATGTTGCCACCGGCCGTAGACACAGAATACCCGCCCCGACCGCGACCACGCATAGACCCGCCGCGCCGCAACAAACTGTCACCCTGTCATAGCACACAAAAACATCATTATTAGAATACAGACTGTCGGAAATACTAATTTTTTTGTAAACACCTAACTTAGGCTTAGTTGTGTCAACATTAAATAAAGTTTCATTTTAAGAAGTTATTGTTACCTGCGCCAGCTTTTTGTTAAGGATAGTGACGGGCGATTTGCCCTCAGACTGTCCGAACGGCCGCTGTATTGTGCGCTGAATAATCTTCTGTCCTGACGGTGTAATAATGGTCTTTTCTGTAACTTGTTGTCCGCTTGCTGAGTATGTTCGTTTAGGCTAAGAAGAGAAACATCGCTCCGTAAATAAATAAAATACTGCCATATTTTAGTTTCTAAGGGATGGACATAGCAATATAAGATATTTAGGTAATTTCTTTTGCAATGAGACGAAATGTTAAAATTATTTTTGTTGATATAATTAACACTGAACATGCCTGTGCAGAGAGAGGTGTTCTCATCGGTGACGCATTCTTTTTACTTTCTTCAAGCTTTTTCTGCTTAGCTGCTAATATTTGTTTTCGGATCACATCTTGGTCAATGTTCAGGCCGGGACCTAGTTTTCCAGGTGAATCAATCTTCATTATGCCTGAACTTTTCGACATTATGTAAATACCTAAAAAGAAGAGTGGTGTTTAACTTATGTGTGTGAACATAACTTGTGTGGAAAACCAAGAACAATAGTCACCTTTTTAGGGGGGGCAGATTATTACAAGAAAATTGAGTGCAAAATAAAACAAAAACACGAATTAAATGATATTAAAGAAGTACATATTTCCCAGATAGACACGCTCAATTCTTTTCTGCTTGAATATTATTACTTATTCAATTGTATTGTGTACTATGAACATTTCTAAATGTCAAACCACACAGTTAAAACAATAAAAGTGCCGTATTTACCTGTGGTAAGATTCGGCATATGTTTCGGATCAACTTGTATAACCCCCTTTATATTCGGCATGCCCTTGCCACTGAGCCCGAGTGACTTCACAAGTTCAGGGTCTAATGATGACTTTGGTGATTCCATACCATTCCCATTCAGTACTCTCTTCTCAGCTGAAATCGCCGAGAATCATATACAACCTCGTTCTATCTCTAATCTTATTTCATGTTGTGTACAGTCGAGGAAATTAATTCCATACCCATTACAATGAAATCAAACTTATCATAGGAACAAATGTATGTTCCTAATTATAGCTTTTGTGTGACAGTTTGTTTTAAGATATTCGATCTTAAATGGGAAGCGAATTTAATTCTTTGACTGTACAGAACTGAAATAGAATTACAGGCAACTACCAATGTTAATATTTATAAGGATAAATATTAATTACTTTGCATGTTACTCCTGGGCGATTCTGCGTCGGAATAGTCCTCCTCTTCGCTGGACAGTTCCTTCTTTATCTTCTTAGCGGCGGGCTCGTCCTCTGCGCCGCACCACGCCTTCACCTGATCCAGTGCACGCACTTTACTTGTTCTTTGTAGGCGACTGAAAAGTATAATTGATAAAGATACCAATAATATTTGCACTTTACACAATAATTACCACAAAGTAAATATGTGTAGATATTATGTTTAATAAATATTTTATTTCTTACCCAGAAGAAGAAATCATGGGGCTGTCAGATTTTTTAACAACCTGCTTGACAATTTGTGGCAAAGGTGTGCTAATTTGTTTAACCTAAAAAAAATATAAAATTAGTTGATCTTGATTTAAAAATTGATATTAAAAATGTTACAAGTATCTTAAATATTTTATACACAAATGTAAACTAAAACGTCACTGATAAACTTTGTCAGTTTTTTAATGAAACGCAGAGTTACACTTTTAATTTACCTGCACAGGATGCTGTTGCTGTTGAGCCCTGAGGGCCTTCAGTTCCTTCTGTCTCGCGAGCTGCTTCTCAAACGCTTCCAGAAGATGTTTACATGTCTCCATATTCTCTACTGGCTCCCATGTGTTTTGCTCACTATATTTATTAAAACAAATATCATACTTAGGAAAAACATGTTCAATGTTTATGTAGGGTATAATGCCATAGTACATCAAATATCTACCTTTTATTAGGAGAAATAAACTCATTCTTCTAATTGAATGATCGAATTTTTTTACAAACATTAACAGTAGCACTTAGCTTTTACGTAGGAAATAGCAGTTTGTGTGTAAATAAATTTGTACTTACTGTGGATATCCTTCCCACTTGAGTAAGTATTCATACTGTTTCCGGCGCGGGTTGAATCGTTTGGCGAGGATCTTCTCTACAACGTACTCGCCAGCCTCCGCGGGATCTGCTCCCTCGCGCTCCGTGCGCCGCGCTATCCTCTCCTCTGGTGGCACTCGCTCCTGCGCGTTACGTACAGACTCTTTGTCTGAGAAGTCCTAAAAAAACAAAAAATCATAAATAGTTTAGTTAAAATACTTTAATATAAAGATGAAATTAATGCATGAGCATCTATTTCTTTATGAATAATGCATTACATATCGAAAATCGACAATACTTGGTGGTCCTACAAATTCCTGTTTAACATCACAAAATTGTGTATAAAGTTCTAAGACATATTGTATTGAAAATAATCATTTTTATTTCACATTTCCAACCACATTTGTATTAAGCTGTATTAAATTTAAATGGTGAAGAAAATTGTAGTGTACTGGTTATAGTCTTGGTAATCTCATGAAGCTGTGGTGTTGTGCATTTGTATGACTGGGATGTTACAAAAATGATTTAACCTTTGGCCTTGGTGTTTGGAATGTAACTGATTTATTCATGGCTCTGTGAGCGGGGTTAGATTTAAAGTCATCACTTTCTTCACCAGATGGCAGCGCTTCAGAGTCTTCCTGCAAGTTTCATTATGATACAAATTTTTCATCGCAAAATAACACCCAATTTGATTATATGTTAATTTAATAAATTAGAAACAAAGAACCTAAAATAAAAAAATTATAATCTTCAAATTTTACATCTAAACATTTTGGAATTTATAAATATTATGCAGAAAATCTTCAAAATTATGCTTTGTAAAAAACTATAAAAATAAGTTGGCTAAATTGTGACTTGTGATACTATATCAATTTTTGGATTTAAATGGTCTTACCACTTTAGGTATTTTTCTTGGTCTACCTCTTTTTTTAACTTCTGTGGTGGGAGTTTGGACTGGCACTAGTTGATCTTCAGTCTTTACTTCCATCTAAAATATAAACAAGTTATTTATTGATAGTTGTATCCATTAGCTTAACACATTCAATGCCAAAAAAAACTTAGTTTTTTCAGAGCTAATGAGAGAGTGGACATTATTTTTATGCTGAAGAAACCCACAATTTTATTGTTTATAAAACACATTTATCCAAATTTGAATGTCTAACTAGTCATAAGAAAACATTGAAGTTTTTGCAATAACTTACAACTTTAGCGTGTGCAAACTTAGACAAAGCCTGCACATTAGAGCCAGCTGTGATCCATGCTGTTCGTTGAGCCTCCGGCATGCGACACCACTGCTGATATAGTTTCCAGCTGTTGTCCGCATTTGATGTGGATCCATCCCTTGCCGAAGAACACTTCCACAATAGAAAAGCCCATACTTGAGCTTTGCTTTCATTCTAAAAAAATAATTTTTATTATGACAATCACTATCAATACATAAATCAAATTTCCTAGTTATCAATTCAACTATTTCTTTCATTAGTAAAAAATTAAAATTTATAACAATAACATATAATATTAACATGTTTAATACATCATTATTTTATCATTACCCAAAGTATTCTTTGCCTATTCTTATATTTTGTTTATCATTGAAATAGCAACAACAAATATTGATCATGAAGAAATATATAGCTACTGAAACTACTAAAGATGAGATAAATGCTATACACTTACACTATCTCTTACTGGAGACTTCCCAACACAATTATTAGCATCTTTATGCTCTTTGAACTCTTCATAAAAGTGGAATGCAGAGTGACACTGTCCACAAACCAGTACATCAAGAGTGGCCATCTCCTCATGAGCCTCTGTAATATGTAATGTATCAATTAACAAATTAAAGCTTAAAATTACATTTAAAACTTCCATTTAGATTTTCATTATTTTAATTAGGTCATTCGCTAGTAATCACCTTTCAACGCAGTCGGATTTTTTGCTAATTCGTCAGGATTTCCCGCCGCAACTTCTGCAGAAGGCGATTCGCCTTCTTCTACGGTTGTCATTTTACTATTCTGATAACCTATAAAAGTTTCAATGAGTCAAATAATGGAATGAAATCAGAATATTATTGTTGATAGATATCACAAATATAACCTTGCTAATCTTGGCCGGCAACTTCCCGCCAACTCATTAAATGCGTGTATTGTTCAACATACCAATTTATTTATAAAGGAAAATTTAAACCTACGATATTCAATATTTAAAAATTTTAAAAAAATAAGATCATTCCACCTCAGACATAAACATTCCAATAACTTAAAACAATTCACTCATTTAATTGAAATTTCTATCTGTGACACAAGGCAGCGACGCTTAGCATTATGCTTTACATTATAACAAGCTGTTATAAATTTAGATGCTACTTATCGATGTCTTAATAAACCACGCTAAAGTCATTCTTCCTATTTAGTTACATTTAGGACTTACCAAAACAATGTCAAAATTATATTTTTTTTAAATAAATTATATCACTTCGCAAACACAACGAAAAACGGAACACCTAATGCAAGCACCAAATACTTTATGAGAGAAAAAAAGCATTCACCGTCAAAATCATTACGCCCTCTAGCGAACGCCGACAATTCTTGTTCTCTTTGCATCACATGTGCTAACCAGCCAATAGGTGATGAAAGTTGCTTGTTTTCTACCAATGACAAAATAGCAACCAATTAGGCATATCGTAACAGACTTGCTGTTAATGGTTTGCCGAAGCAGTTCACCGCTATTCGATTAAGCCGACATTTTATGCCGACATGTAAAATTTCTTTGTAGAAAAGCTTTATTTACCGTTTTATTCGGTAAAAACAAATTCAATTCATTAGTTTTCTATTCTACGGCTTAAGATATTTGACATATGTTACAAAAGTTGTTTTTATTAAAAGATTTTTATATATTTGGTTGATTGAATGTAGAAAAATACTATTTATAGAAACTCTTTATCAAAAATTTTAATAATTAGAAACTGATAAGCAAATTCTGACTTCTTCTTCTTAGGCGTTATTTCGATCACTTATCGAAGATCAGATATTGGCGAAAAAATTGCTCATTGTCGCTAAATTTATATAATATATGCCAATTATATTACGCTATGTTTATGAAACAGAAATCTCTTTTTTGGTTGAAAATTTAAAAAAAACATATACGGTGTTATAATTATACCATTACCGATACCCAAGTACTTTTGGGATTTGTTATATCAATGTCTCGTAACTTAGACATTACCGACCATCGATACCTATATAGTTTTGTCACATTGGTTAGATTAATGGTCAGACATTATAATTTAGATAAAATATAAAAAAATGTATACGATTTAAATATATAAATAACCATATCGATTATCATAAAAAGCGCTTTAATGTAACTATGTCTTCCAATATTACATGACAGCTGGCCATTTATGTATTTATGTGTCATAGATTTGGTTGTGGTTATAAGACTAAATACGAAGTGTCTTATTTCTTCCGTACATTTGTAAACGATACAGACATTAAGGTCGCAATTTTTGTCATAGCCTATGCGTACCTCAGTCATATTTTTGTATACGATTTTTAATACCTAGTTGTTAAAGAAAAAATTTAGAAATTAATCACGCCCGAAACTCAGTGGGGCAGGCAATGATCACTCATTCTTAAACTTCCTTTTCTCTTCAAGGTTTTTAATATCACAAAGACTTGAATGCCGTCGATTACAGCGTAGTATGATATGAATACGCGTGCTGTATTGTGATGCAAGTACTACATACAACAAAGTTTAAATTATTTTTAGCAGAACTTCATCCGATTAACTCTGAATGATCAGTAATAATATCCCACACCTCACGCGTTGTGCCTGTAATACCGTTAAAAAGGCAACAACGTAGCGACTAAATTATCACTTTCTTGAAAAGACTTTTTCTATAACAACTGCTGATCAGTTAAGGGGAGTGAAAATAGTCCCGGGAAGTCTAAGTGCTATTCGTCTGTTTTGAGGGTCTGAAATAGAAAATTTGTTATTATTACAGAATAAATGTTAATTGCCACACAAAAATAAAATTAACGAATTAAAACATATTAGCGTATAGTTCAAGCGATTTTAAGCTTTCATGCAACAGTTTAGAGTTTTAATTGCTTTACAAATATGTAAAGGAAAGCGAAGTTATGTCGCTCGAAAAGTGTAGGTCTTATATTTTTGTATTTACATTTGATATATCTATAGCTAAATGATTGTAGAATATTAATATATTCGTAAGTAAAAACGTTTTGCATACATATTCCGCCTTATTACAAAACGTGGTCTAACTATAAAACCTGGTTTAAACCTACATTCGAAGTGGTTTATTTAAAATTCATATTACAAAACGTAGTTTAACGTTAAACCTGGACTATCTATGGTAACAACTTTAAACCATTGCGTTCCCAGGTTTAACTATTTAGACCACAGATTTAGACTTATGTCAGAAGTGTCAAATTAAAGGTTATTCATTTGAATTTGCTATCCGCTTAGTTACGAGTTTTGTGCCTTATCGGGTTTTTGTTAAAAATCTGATTTGGTTAATTTAATGGACATGGAAGACATTGAAGATATTGAAACAATGGAGATATTAGAAATGTCACGTCAACCTAATAAACGTCGAGTTCGTTTGGATCCTTTCGTCGAATTGTCGAATGAAGATTTAAGACAAAAGTACCGATTTACCAAACGTTTTGCGGAAAAAATAGTGGATGGAAAAAGTAACGCGACTAATTGACGCAATATTTCCTAAAATATTAAAAATAAAATAATTCTTCCGGATCAAAGATAGTTTTTAAACGTAGTAGTAAATTAAGTAGTAGGTAATTAATTATTTACTTTCTTCTCAGAAGTCCAATTTGCAGATCATTTTGCATATCGTTGATCCATTTTCAATTAGTTTATTGACAATTAATTACACACGTAAAAACAAAGATCGCGTGGGGCGGGCACTTTCAAAAGAATTCCGTTTGACGTGCTTTATTCTATTCCATTTTATATACATACCCGATAAAAGATAGCCAGATGTTACAACTTTCGCAGAAACGGAACGTTTATTATCGAATGACATTTAGTGAGCGAATGATTATCTGTCATAAGCGATTGTCCGTGGTTCAAATTCTTAGTTTATGAAGTTCTGGTTTGGTCTACGTTTTGTAATACCTCAGATGAAGAATTATATAGATATGACATGCGCGTTCACCCGTAAGGGACAGATAGAGAGTACTATAGACTATACCTATATATAAGTAAAAGGATTGGGGTTACCAGTTATTTGTTTTGTCCCGAAAATGAATAATTACGATATAATTTAATATAGACCAATTTATATATTCCCAATTAAATTGTTATTAATAAACGTAATAAATATAAAAACAATGCGTAATTTTTGTTTATGTGACTAAGATTACGTAAACAGATTTTTTTTAGTAATACTTAGTCAGGTCATAAATTCTGTCACATGTTTAATATAAAATAATTGAAACAAGTTTATTCATTATGTGACCATTTATTTACCAAAATGAACTTAACAAAACATAGATTCTTATGACACTAAAGTTTATTCAAAATGACATCCGTGATTTTGAATACAGGCCTTCAATCTGCTCGGCCAGTTGTCTATCACAGCACGAACGAGGTCCATGTCAATATCGGCGGCTGCCTTAATCAAGGATGTCTTGAGTGACTCCAAAAAAAGAATTTCCCGATATTTTTTTCCCGCGTACCGCTTCAACAAAGCGCGGCATCTCTTCAGTCTTAGGTCCATTAGACGAGCATTCAAACGATGTCCTATTTTTCTTCGATATGCACGAAGCCCTAAGTCTTCATAAAAAGCTACAAAAAACATACCAATATTATAGTCATATAATTTTAAATTACTCTGTATATCATTACAGTGAACACTACATGTAAAACTACTTAATATTAAACTATTTTGATTGTAATTTCTAAGAAACAAAATTTACATGGGACAAATTAAAAAGCATACTCTTTAAAATCAACGGGATAAGAAAGTATCAAATATTTAAAAACACAGCATATACCAGAATTAAAAACTCCTTTTGAAATCTGTTGAAAATAGTATAAAAAATGTGAATTGTTTCATTTATATACATTATACATACTATAATTTATTTCCCCTAAATTCAGGGTAATTTTTACAACAAGATGGTGGTATTATTTTTACGGGTAATAACCAACCAATTTGAAAAGAAGTTTAATATGGCCGCTTGTTTCCCAGATCTACAGTATATTATTTGACACAAATGACATCTGCGTTTGGGCGCATAATGTTCGAAAAATACTATTTTATTTTAGCTGATTTTACCCGTATTTTAACATATTAGTTATTACAAAGACTGTAAAGAACAACTAGTTTGTATTTTCTTCCTTATTTTGTATGAATACATGTGAATAAGTGCGTAGTTTCAGTACTTACGAGTGAAAGGTTATGTTTTTCTCTTTTCGCTCACTACGGCTTTTACAACCGACGATACAGCAGTATACCATGTTTTATAAACTTTACCTTACTAAAACTGTAATATCAAAATATTTTTGCACAATTACAGCCACTAAGTACTCACAATTTTCGAAAAATAGCACGAATGTCAAACTTTGTTAGGGACAACCTAGGTTGTTTGTAGGGGACAACCTTTGTTCCAAACAAAGCCCAAACCCTGGTACGCAGAAAGGGACGGAAGATAGTTATCCCTGTCTTTGTCACGTCACAGGAATTGTGTATAACTGTATCTCTCTCACTCACGGTATTATTATTACCGTGTCATAGACTTGTGTAATACCTCAGATGAAGAATTATATAGATATGGCATGCGCGTTCACCCGTAAGGGACAGATAGAGAGTACTATAGACTATACCTATATATAAGTAAAAGGATTGGGGTTACCAGTTATTTGTTTTGTCCCGAAAATGAATAATTACGATATAATTTAATATATACCAATTTATCTATTCCCAATTATATTGTAATTAATAATTGTAATAAATATAAAAAACAATGCGTAATTTTTGTTTATGTGACTAAGATTACATAAACAGATTTTTTTAGTAATACTTAGTCAGGTCATAAATTCTGTTACATGTTTAATATAAAATAATTGAAACAAGTTTATTCATTATGTGACCATTTATATACCAAAATGAACTTAACAAAACATAGATTCTTATGACACTAAAGTTTATTCAAAATGACATCCGTGATTTTGAATACAGGCCTTCAATCTGCTCGGCCAGTCGTCTATCACAGCACGAACGAGGTCCATGTCAATATCGGCGGCTGCCTTAATCAAGGATGTCTTGAGTGACTCCAAAAAAAGAATTTCCCGATATTTTTTTCCCGCGTACCGCTTCAACAAAGCGCGGCATCTCTTCAGTCTTAGGTCCATTAGACGAGCATTCAAACGATGTCCTATTTTTCTTCGATATGCACGAAGCCCTAAGTCTTCATAAAAAGCTACAAAAAACATACCAATATTATAGTCATATAATTTTAAATTACTCTGTATATCATTACAGTGAACACTACATGTAAAACTACTTAATATTAAACTATTTTGATTGTAATTTCTAAGAAACAAAATTTACATGGGACAAATTAAAAAGCATACTCTTTAAAATCAACGGGATAAGAAAGTATCAAATATTTAAAAACACAGCATATACCAGAATTAAAAACTCCTTTTGAAATCTGTTGAAAATAGTATAAAAAATGTGAATTGTTTCATTTATATACATTATACATACTATAATTTATTTCCCCTAAATTCAGGGTAATTTTTACAACAAGATGGTGGTATTATTTTTACGGGTAATAACCAACCAATTTGAAAAGAAGTTTAATATGGCCGCTTGTTTCCCAGATCTACAGTATATTATTTGACACAAATGACATCTGCGTTTGGGCGCATAATGTTCGAAAAATACTATTTTATTTTAGCTGATTTTACCCGTATTTTAACATATTAGTTATTACAAAGACTGTAAAGAACAACTAGTTTGTATTTTCTTCCTTATTTTGTATGAATACATGTGAATAAGTGCGTAGTTTCAGTACTTACGAGTGAAAGGTTATGTTTTTCTCTTTTCGCTCACTACGGCTTTTACAACCGACGATACAGCAGTATACCATGTTTTATAAACTTTACCTTACTAAAACTGTAATATCAAAATATTTTTGCACAATTACAGCGACTAAGTACTCACAATTTTCGAAAAATAGCACGAATGTCAAACTTTGTTAGGGACAACCTAGGTTGTTTGTAGGGGACAACCTTTGTTCCAAACAAAGCCCAAACCCTGGTACGCAGAAAGGGACGGAAGATAGTTATCCCTGTCTTTGTCACGTCACAGGAATTGTGTATAACTGTATCTCTCTCACTTACGGTATTATTATTACCGTGTCATAGACTTGTGTAATACGGATTCATTTAGACCATGGTTTTAGAGATTAAGCTAGACTACGTAGTTCGGGTTTAAACCAGAGTTGTTGAGATTTTTTGTAATAAGGCGGATTATGTTTTACTTCGTTTCGATCGATAATAGCGCCCTCTAGCGGATGTCCTTTCATGCTATGATGCATGTTGCAATTTCATTGCTAATGAACGCCCTCTGTTGGTGGTCAATAACCGCTGCCCCTTAAAATATTACGAGGATTTTTATATTTCTGGTCAGACTAATACTTTTAAGTTAAATAAGAAAAAAAAAACATAAAATGCGCGAAGCTGACTTACATTTTGGCTAAGACAAGATATGGCCGTTTTGACGAACTTCGATCGAATATACTGCCAAAAGTTACATTTATGTTTTATTATTTATTATTTATTTATTTATTTATTTACTTATTTATTTAGAATACAATAAAAACCTAAAATAGAACTATGTCCCACAAAATTATATAACATAATTTGTCTGTGGGATCAAAAAATTTAATTTAAATTTAAATTGATATAAAATAAAATTAGGTAAGTATGATAGTATTGTTAGATAATTCCCTAATTAAATACCTTTATTAATTAAATAAAAAAAATTATAGATTTTTTCTGTCAGAGTGGGTTTTTTAATATCGCTACTTGAACGAAAGCTTAGTTTTAATTGTTTCTAATTTAAGCAATTTCATCCTTATCATGTCCATTCCATTCTTTCATTTTTAGTTTTGTTATCTGTATAAACGAGGTGCTTTCTCATTTTTCATACATTTTTCACTGGTAAAAAATGTTACCATACTTTTAATAGCAAATGTACCATTTTTATTCTGTATCTTTGTTGCTTTGACGCATCGTGGGACGCTTTATTTTATTCGTCCTTTGCAAATTATTTTTAATACTTATTGACTCGTTGGTGTCTTTTCTCATAATATTGTACCGGTTAGAAAAATATTATACCTAGTTTTTACATTACTTCTTATTTATCTATTCGTCTCTGTTTCAGATAATGTCGGGCATAGCCAGTGCACGGTTAGCTGAGGAAAGAAAAGCTTGGCGCAAGGACCATCCCTTTGTATGTGCAGTCATAACTTAGTGTGTTATTTTAATTTAGTGTCTGACCTTAATACTATTATTCGCTTGCAGGGGTTTGTGGCAAGGCCTATGAAAAATCCCGATGGGTCTTTAAATCTCATGACTTGGGAATGTGCGATCCCCGGAAAAAAAGGGGTTTGTAACTTAATGGTTCTAGAAACATTCCGCAGTAATTACAATACTACGTATGCTTTTGAAGGCTTGGTTCGAATTGATTGCATGCATATGCTAACATTTCGAAAATACCTTCCAATAACACTTTCTTGGAAATAAATAACTTAATTCATCATAGAATTGTAATTAAATATTTAAGAAATTGTCAATTGTTCATAAACACTGCTTCATTTCATTATTTAATGTAATTTGCAATTATAAATTAAAGTAATATTAACTTAAATTAAAATGATCTAGAAGTGAAATTGAAAATCTAAAGTCAAGATTTTTGCAACATTACAGTGAAAATGCTATTTTCAGACACCCTGGGAAGGAGGTTTATACAAATTAAGGATGATCTTCAAAGATGATTATCCTTCCACTCCTCCAAAGTGCAAATTTGAACCTCCTCTGTTTCACCCAAATGTGTACCCCTCAGGCACAGTGTGTCTTTCATTACTTGATGAAGAAAAAGATTGGCGTCCTGCTATTACAATTAAACAAATATTGCTTGGTATTCAAGATCTGTTAAATGAACCTAATGTAAAAGATCCTGCACAAGCTGAAGCATATACAATTTATTGGTAAGTGCTTTGAATCTATATGTAAATATTTAGATCTTGAAGTACTAGGCAAGGTAATTGAGTGAACTATATATGCTAAAGAAATGATAGGCCACATAGGCTTAAACTTGATATGTTTAAGAATAACTCTTCAGATTTTAAGCAAGATTAATAGAGCTCTGTGGTGCCATTTGTTTATATACAATTCTAATCAATGGAGGTTAACAATCATCTGAAATTAAGCTGTGATAATTACTGCATTTTAACACATTGTTGACCAGCAATTATACTGAAAATCAATCAGATAAAGAATACGCGTATAATTCATTGAAAGTTTCTTCACTATGTTCCGTCATCGTTTTTTTAATAATTAAATATGTTTAACACCAAAAGCTTTGGCGGGTCTTATAAGCGACAGAATCAGTTTGTGTTATACTGGCTAACAATTGCACTGTATGGTCGCCAACAGTGAAAACAACAGTGATGCGAAAAACAAAGCGCATCACGAGTTTATTTGTGGCCGGTCAGCAACATTCGGCTATAAAAACACGAGTTAACTCATGACCGGTCAATAAAGTGTTAATATAAAATAAACAAATCAATAATACTTTTCTTTAGTTAAAATTTGGGGAAAGTCTGAATTTTTACTATCAGTGTCTCATACATCCTTTTCTTGTATTTGCAGTCAAAATCGGCTAGAATACGACAAACGTGTGCGAGCGCAGGCGCGTGCTATGGCTGCCACGGAATAAATGAAGTATTTTTGTAAACTTAGGCACTACGGTTACTAGAAGAAAACACCACAAGAGGTTTGAGAAGGTTGTAAAACATCACCAAGATAATGGTTAATATAAAGATGTCTGCCTATGGTTTAAGTTAGGTTTAAGGTTCATAATTTAAAATTAATAATTGGTTAATGTGGAACATCAACCCGAACCAAAAACTCTCAGTGTAGAAATCATTTCTTAGAATATAGAAATAATTTTCTCAAATCTTCTTGCAAAAATGTAACCATAGGTATAATATAGGTTAATTTGTTGAAATATTTATTGAAGTTGATAGAATATTAACAAGCTACAGTAAATAGTTTGACATATTATCCTTAAAAAAATTAAAAAATTCCAATTGTAAGGATCTTGTTTAATTTGTAAGTACTACTTGATGTTCACAAAACATGATTTGACCAGATATAGGCTTGTTAAATGTCTACATTTTGCATTTGTGATCTAAAAAGCATTGATAAAATAAATTGTAAGTTTATGAAACTTGTATGTGGGGATTAAACAAAATTTATATTTAACTCAACACTAGTTATTTTAAAATTGTAAACAGTTATGTCAACATATATTAACATTGAAATAAACATTAAGAATCTGCATCATTATCTTAATACTATTTTTGTATTTTATGTTAGTAATGTCATCAATCAATAAATTTTTAATGATACATTTTTTTTTTATTAAACAATCGCCACTAATGAAGATTCCTTTTGACTTGTGCAATTTTAAAACATTTTTGCTTGTAAGCTCTATTAAGAGACAAAATTATTATCCATTCTTATGTCAATACTTAGGTCCTGATTTGGAATGACCCTTAAGTATGAGATGTAAAACTTTCCCTATTTCCATCCTGATTTTACAATACAATGATCCAAACAAGAATAGAGTTAATCATATGTTTATGACCAGTGCCTACCTATACAATTGCGCATGGGCTGCAGACAAAGGGTAGAGGGAGGTTCTGCCATCAGGTTACTGCTGAAATTTTTTTTCTGAACTTAACTATAATTCGCGTCCTTCTAAGGCGTATTCTTTACTTTAAGTAAAAAGCTTTTTGAAAAGATCTCTTTAAAACTAATACGTTGGTATTTGAATCTTTTTATATTAGGTGGGAAACGAGTAAGCGGCCACTTGAATTTGCCGAAATATCGAAGCGATCGCTGCCCATAGACAAATTCAGATGCGTTGCCCACCTTAAATTGACGGAGGAGGGGAAGCACAGGAAGAGAATACATGTTTCCCTTTCCTATGCGTACCCTCCGCCGTCAAATCTACTTCTCCTTTGTTTTATGCATTATGTTTTTTTGTTCTTTGATAGTAGGCTTTTAGTCATATCTATCATGTTTTACATATTTGACAAGATGCTTTTTTTTAAGGCATTGGTTGCTTTTTTTAGGTTTTTAGGGTCAGACAATGTTGCCAATGCTACGGCAACTGCCGTATTCTATGCACAAGTTTTACAGCTTGCAGGCCAACAAAATCTACTGCCTACAGCCGCAACCCTATGGCCGTAGTAAAATTTACGGCTTTTAGATATTTGCAATAATCAATTGATTTTGTTTTAGAAATTTAATTTTAAATCGTTAGGACTGTGAAGTGAAAAAGTTCAAATACCGCGATTTGACGAATTTTGAAAAATGTATTCTTTTGAAGTAGTGCTACGGCCCGTTGATCTTTCATTCACAAACGGCGTTATTTACTAAATGTACACGACCGGACAAAAATTTTCATCGGCAACACTGCTTGTTGTCAAATGTCAAAAATGCCTTAATAAATTAAAAAAAAAGTCAAATGTCAATTCAATGTTTGGTTTGAGATTGGGACGTACTGCAAAATAATTTATTTGAATAAGCAATAATTTATAAATCTATGTGACTTTATAGATAGAAATACAAAGAAAACCTATACCAATAATATAAATAGTAAAGATCATGGCTGATGATGAGCAAGATCCAAAAGAATACAGATGGGAAACAGGTTATGAGAAAACTTGGTATGTATAACTTTAGCTGATATACAAATAAAATCTTTATTGTTAAATGCTTATAATGTTTCTTGTGTATAAAGGGAGGCTATTAAGGAAGACGAAGATGGCTTGGTGGAGGGTCTTGTGGCGGAATTCGCGCAGAAAGCTGCCCGCAAATCTGCAGTGCCCAGAAAAGGCCCGGTACGACTGGGTATGATGAGGCATTTACTTGTGGCGATTGATTGTTCGGAGGCTATGAATTGCCCTGATCTCAAACCTATACGATTTCTGTGCACATTGAAGGTATAAATTTTATTTTCTGGACTTTGCACAGGCCAAACAGTATCTGTTTAAAACTACGATGAAGCATTCTTGTATTACAGCTTCTTGAAAAGTTTGTTGAAGAATTCTTTGACCAAAATCCATTAAGTCAGTTAGGAATAATAGCAATGAAGAATAAAAGAGCCGATAGAATAACAGAACTATCAGGAAACATTAGGAAGCATATTAAAGCTGTGCAGAGGTAAATTAATACAAAAGTTCATTTCATGATTTAGTCTAACAAAATTATTATTTAGTGTACAAATATAACAGAATATTATAATTATTTAATTTCAGTTGTTAATATCATAAAATTTTGTATATTTTTTTTCACAATTTAAAAATAAAATTATGCTTTCATCATCAATACATAGTATAAAACAAAGTCGCTTTAGCTGTATGTCCATATGTATGCTTAGATCTTTAAAACTACGCAACGGATTTTGACGCGGTTTTTTTTAATAGATAGAGTGATTCTTAAGGAAGGTTTGTATGTATAATAAATTCATAATATAGTAGAGAAACACTGATAAATTTAAAGTTTTCTAATGTGATGTCGTAAATAAGCACGTTTTTTTGCGCTTATATTGCAAACGCTGGCTGAACCCTACGAGATAGACCAAAATAATGTACTACAGTATTGTTCACCTTAAAAAGTTCAACAAAAAAGTCCGCGATGGTATATGTCTATCTCTTAGGGATAACCCAGCATAACCATTTTTATTCTTTTACGAAGTGATTTTAAACAATACAGCATTAATCCTTATCCATTTAAGTACCTTAAATAAATTGTGCATTTATTCTGTAGTAGTAGGTATTTATGTAGTAGGTATATTTTGCATTGCACCCGTGCGAAGCCGGGGCGGGTCGCTAGTTAATAATAAATGACTGTAATAGTGTATTCTAAAAGTAATCTTTTTGCACTCACAAATTAACTTTCATTGTCATAAGTTGTAATTTATTTTTTTTATTTATAAAAATTATATATTGTTTAAGAATCTTCTTATTACAGCTTGTCAAATTTGGCACTGGTGGGAGAACCATCCTTACAAAACACACTGGAGTTAGCTGGCAGAATCCTCAGGCCGTTGCCCGGCCATGCCTCTAGGGAATTACTTGTTTTGTTTGCATCTCTCACCACATGTGATCCAGGAGACATTGTACCTACTATACAGGTGCATCCTATTTATATTTATTGTCACAATATATAATTTTGTAGTTAAAGGAAATTAACTAGCTAGCAGTTCTCTTAACACACTTTGTGCCACTATATTTTTTTGTATATAAGTGAACTTGCCATGAGTTAATGTTGTGGAATGTGTTAATTATCAAACCTGAATTATCATCTATTATTATAGGTTAACTAGCTGTCGCCCGCGACTCCGTCCGCGCGCAGTTAAAAAAAAAAAATGAAAAATAGATGTTGGCCGATTCTCAGACCTACTGAATATGCTCACAAAATTTCATGAGAATCGGTCAAGCCGTTTCGGAGGAGTATGGGAACGAAAACTGTGACACGAGAATTTTATATATTAGATTTTATATCATATTTCCTTATTATAATGTTTACAGGGTCTAAAAACAGATGGAATAAGATGTTCAGTGATAGGTTTGGCAGCTGAAGTAAGGATATGCAAAAAGTTGTGTCAAGACACTGGAGGGGAGTATGGTGTTGTATTAGATGATGTACACTATCGTTCACTACTGTTAGAGCATACGTCGCCACCTCCACGGGCGCGAGCGCTTGACGCAGGACTTGTCAAAATGGGATTTCCACACACACCTCCACCTAACACTCAGTCTGATCCGAGTGGTAATGCTGACCCACCGATAACAGTTTGTATGTGGTATGTTTCTTACTTTAACTAATAACCTTGCGTTAAAATTGCGGTAAAATATATTCAACAAATAATACTTTTTTCGTCAATTATGATAATAACAGACTTGTATTGACTGATTTTATGTACCTGTTGGACTAAATTATTCTTCTTTTAAAAGTATGTTATTGTATTCTTCAGCATAATCAGAGATGGAATCACTTAGCGATTAGTTCAAATTTCTTGTAGTATCAATGTAGATCCAAATTGCCAAATAGTTTGTACATATGTGTTGACGAGATATGATTAAGAATATAGGGGTTTTTTATGTATTTGCAATCATAGGATGTAGAGTTATCGTAATTTTTCTTATTGTTCATCAGTCATTTGGAAGAGGGGGAAGGTGTGGGCGGGGAGGGGCACCTTTGCCCGCAGTGCCGCAGTAAGTACTGCTCGCTGCCGGCACAGTGCCGCACCTGCGGACTCACACTCGCCTCTGCACCGCATTTAGCCAGGTACAACATTTGACACATTTTTGTTTACTGTCACATTTGGAGGACGAAATCAATGTAAAGATTGATAGTGTAATTGCATAGTTTATATATGTATTTTCTATTGGTATTATGATAGACCAAAATAGTGTCACAGTTTAGGGACCTAATTAAGGTGAATGTTGGAAGTGTAAATTATGCATATTGTATGTTAGAGAAGGTAATTTGAGGCAATAATCTTCATGGATGAGGAAACACATTAAAAGAAAGAAATTTATTTGACACGAAGTTATTTTTATTATTCGCTCGACAGAGCAGGCTAAGGAAATAAGCCATACAGCCTTATTTGCCAAGAAGGAATTGACACTTCAATGTTTTGTCTGATACCAGGTATATATGACTTAACCTTGCAACTGCCACAGTTAAAGAACATGACTACTTATAGATTAACTATTGCACATATTTTTTTGTAAATATTGCGTATAGATTAGTAAATTTTATGAAATAAATGTTTTCGTTACCACCAGATCTTATCACCATCTATTCCCTGTGGAGCCATATGAAGAATTGATTAACGAAGGTCAAGCACAATCTTGTTTTGCTTGTATAAGAAGTTTCACCGATCTTGATAAACAGGTTTGATAATTTTTTACCTTATTCCATAAAATTAATTTAAACTAAAAAAATAAATAAAAAACCTAATTTGTTACATAAACCGTTGTATTTCTACGACACTCCAGGGAAGTAGAGGAATCTAATGACACCTCACACGACAAAATCGGTTCCGTTGTTTAAACCATAGGGTGTCATAAAGTATACACATACATACAAACCCACAGACAAGCAAAAAAAAAAACCTCATGAGTAGTTATAACAAGGAACACAGCTTTCTTATCGGTTAGATGTCAACTTGGATACTTAAAAAAAATTGCCGAAATTATTTATCATTAGCATTTAAAAGGTTATCATTGTTCAGATATTCCGCTGCAAGCGCTGCAGTGAGTACTACTGCTGGGAGTGCGAGGGCGTGGTGGCGAGCTCACTACACGTGTGCCCCGGCTGCGCCTCCAGACCGCATCTCTACCAGCGTTTGCCAGAACAGCGGTGACCACACTTCACCACATTGACAACTCATTATGTTAATAGATAAATAAATAATATAAACTGCTAAATATGTTTCTTATTTGTAATTATCATAAATATTTTAGCAGTGGTAGACGCCAGCCACAACTTCAGTTGCACGAATTAGCCTCGCTCAGTGTAATACACGACCACACAGAAGACAGACCTCAAGTGGAAGTAATTCCAAGTACAGTCTGATGAGTGTGGTGCCGGAGGCATATTCTTAGTCCCACCCTTTTCTTATAAGGAAAGAATGGGAAGAGGAAGTGGATTTGATGACAGAGGGGACGCATAGGAAGGGGAACTATTCTCTTTTTGTGCGTCCCCTTCACCCTTGATTAAAGGTAGGCAACGCATCTGCATTTGCGGATGTCTATGGGCAACCGTCGCCTCGCTATTTCGGCGAATCCAGGTGACCGTTTGCTCGTTTGCCACCGTTTGATATAAAAAAAATATTATACAAAGGTTGACAACCTGTGTAAAAGTCTAGAAAATTCTAGAGTTTCTTCAGAGATGCGGTAGATTATGCCATCTGTGCGACGATGAATTTTTTTTTATTTGGTTATTGAATGTATTGGACTGAGAGAAATAAAAATAATATATTTATTTTAGTTATTTATTTATATCACAATTTGTAAGGTCAATGCGTGCCTATAAAAATATTAGCTTATTACACAAAATGCACGGTTCGAAAAGCACCTACACTGATTTGTCTATGTCTATGGTCATCGTAAAAATCACAGATAAAAATCTCATTGCAACAATTGCAATTCGCCTAAAATTGTAGATCACTACAATAACAATATATTTGTTACAACATGATAATAAAATAACAATATTATTGTAACATTTTGACAAAAAATCGTGAATATCTATTATATACACGTTATGAATATTTCTGTATCAATATGCTAGGCCAATTTCAACACTTGAATTAGACAAGATTCTTTCCAAGTGTGATAAATAACATCCGTATATTCAAAGTATCTTTTTTCTGTAATCCGATTTCTAGTTTATCATTAAGAACTATATTGTTAATTAATTTGCATTGACACTCATTAAAATTGGCCTAATATTTTGCGACTTTAATAATTTAAAACATTTTATATATTGAGTTGTAAATAACGGTAAAAAAATGCAATCTAAAATATTTTTCATTCGTTTTAACAAACTGGTCCTGTTCATAGTATAACAACAATTATTTTTGCCGCCATATTTTCGGTATCGGGAATATGAAAAATTTAGTTTTGTTAATGTCGCTTTTTTTGACCAAGATTTTTTTAATATATAATAAAGGTATAACAATCCAAAATTAAAATCGCCAAAGTGTTATTAAAAGCACCATATCTCAGTTCCTTTCTTAGAAAATCGTGTGAAGTAATAAATAGTTTGGTAAACATTAGGTATTGAAAACCACATAACTGTCGGCTTCAGTTTAGTTTCTGTTTGTTACAGTTTGGAAGTAAAAAAACTGTTTGTACTCATAGAAGACTACGTTACACTATATGGACTATTGAATAGCTATTTTGCCCTTTTAATTTGAACTATTTAATCTAAGTTGCAACAGGGCGGTGAGACAACGCTTTGTGTTAGCCTAACACACTTATTATACTTATTATAACTTAATACTTAAACTTATTGACCGTCGGTTGTTTTTTTGCGCGTCACCCAAAGTATGTTGGGTTTCTGGTAATACTGTTCTATTTGGAGAAGGGATTTTCCTTTGGTTTCTGGAAGGAGGAGGAATAGAACGACCGTGGCCAGAGTCGCGGCGAACCCGAAGAGCGCGAATACACCTGACATACCGACCGAGTTCTTCATAACTGGATAAAGTTTGGTAAAACCGAAAAGGACCGCATTGAACACGCAGAATATGTAACCGCCACAGAGACCACGGACTTTGGTGGGGAGGAGTTCTCCGATCATGAGGCCGGGAAGTAAGAAGAAGCCTAGAGTATTAAAGGCTACGTAGCCCAGGATGAGTACGGGCGTTATGATGCCGGAACCCGCGTCCTGGTACAGCAGGAAGGCGAGGGCGAGAGTGCACACCGCTGTGCCAACGCCGGACACCATCACGAGGGAGCGACGCGTTATCTTCAGCAGCAAGATGCAGGCTATCACGGTCACGCCGAGTCTTGTACATGCGCTCGCGTTTGCTACCATCTATAATTACAAAACAATACATGCGTTATTACATATTAATAGTAGACTGAGACAGAAAATTATTTTTAATATAGAGATCAAAGACAACAATTCTTTGTAGGTAACTTACGTGAGGGCTGAGTGAGCCGCCAGCCTCTTTGACGATGTCGACGGCGTAGAATATGACGATGTAGCTACCGGACAGGATCTGCAGCATGTTGAACGCGTTGATGAGCAGCAGCGGCTTGAGCACGGGCGCCCTCGACACTGTCGCGAAGAACCGAATAGTCTCCTCGCCACATGCCTTCTCTTTCTCCCGCGCCGATATCAGTTCGTGGAGCTCCCTTTGCGCCTGAATCGTACAAAGAGCAAAGTTCAATGGTATCTCGTAGCGAGTCCACTTTTAGTACTTGGAAGTTGTAGAGACAAATAAATCCGTTCGAGAGTATAATTATAATAAGAATAAGAATAATTCAATGACACCTATTTCTTTAAAATCTGTCAAACAGTTTGGAACTACAAGAATTACAACTTAAAAGGACAACAAAAAAGGGAATCTAAAAGTCAGATATCATAGTTAGGCTGATATTTTAACCATTCTAGCTCTTACTTTAGTAATGTTAAATTGTTTAAACTTTCGTGAGACATCATAATTAATTAATTAAGTAATTTAGTAATGTTGTTCATGTTTTTAAGAGCCGAGATATAAAATGATTTAAAAACAATGTAAATGTACGAGTTTTTTTTATATAATTGATACAATATACAATCGTTAGTATTCAAATGCAGAGACAATAAAGAATGAAGAATGATTAATGTTCGTGAACAAATGACCGTTGAACGAAGCGCGTGCGTTCGCATCTTCACCTCAGCTGTCAAGTGACCTCCTATTGAGCTCGTTAAGGCAGATTGGCGGAGCAACGCGAACCAATGCATGCTCAGTAAACACAAGATATTACGTCGCTCATTGAAATATGTTCTCGAAATTACAATGTTTACACTTTAGTTATGAAATTTGAACTTAATACATTGTCTTGAATGGTGTTTCACTGGTAATAGGATATAGTTATAACGAAGAGGCACAGTAGAGGACGAGTGGTAATTGGAGACGGTACGGGTGTATAAATTCCAACCTGTTCATTTTTTTGAATATTAAAATCATGATGCAACTTGGTTCCAACATATAGGTTCTATTGTTACTTTATAATCACACAGTAAAAGCTACTAAATTACATTTTAATTATAACTAAAACTAAGGGTAAACACATTCGATTAATTACGGCAACTAGAATTCATAGTTAATCAATGTGTTGCATCTTTAAAAATATATAACTTTTCATTGCTGCATAAATTTACTGTAGATACATCGACTGTTACTTACGATCTCTGGGTTTCCACGTAGTCTGCCCATAGCGGCCATGGCTTCGTGGAAGCGTCCCTTCCTGGCGAGCCAGGTGGGACTCTCAGGGGAAAGACAAAGCACGACGAAGGCGAGCGATGGCAACACGATGCAGAGGAAGGACACAGAACGCCAGGGTAGCGCGCCGCCCAGAGCATACACATATAGTACTCCGAGAGAGTACGCCACGAATGGTGTGCCAATCAGCAAACCACGTAAACGAGGTTCTGATATTTCTCCTAAATACACCTGAAAGTAAGGACAATATATGCAGGTTCAATGAAGATGTAGGGTTATCGTGAAAGACGAAGGAATTCCATACGAGTAAAATAAATCAGTAATCAAGTACCTCGTAATTATGTATTCGTGATAATACGACACATGATCTAAAGAAATTGAGTTGAAAGTAAATAATGAAAAAAACCTTTAATAGTGTATTTTAATTATTTTAAACCCAAATTTCTTTAAAGCAGACAGATAATAGTTAGTTGTGTTCAAGTCTTTATATTTCAACAAACCTGCGAGGGGGCCGCCATGATGCCAACAGCGAAGCCGCACACGATCCTGCCGAGTAGCAGCAACGCGTGGTGCATTGCGGTACCGATTAGTATCCAGCCCAGCACCAGCGGGAAAGTGGAGGCCTGCAGCGTGCGCCGCCGCCCTATCGCCTCCATGATGGGCCCAGATAACATTGACCCCAGTGGTGTCGCCGCAGAATGTATACTAGCTGCAACAAAATAGAATAATTGAATCAAATTACTTTTACCCATGGTTTCGTAATGTAATGCCTTGGAATCATATGTTCTCTATGTTTTGAGATTTGTTAAGACACCCAATATTCTGTTTTATAGTTAATAGAGATGAATTGAGAAATCTACATTTTAAGTCTTAAAACTAAACTAGCTAGACTTGATTGAACTCTTAGTGTTAATGTTTTGTAAGATAATCCTTAAATGGTATAAAAATATTATTATAAATATTCTTAATTCGTTTTAACAACTTATCGGTGAAACCAGAATAGCGGAAAATGGCGGAAAATTGTAATTATTTACGGTTACTTGTTACCTACGAGTACGTATTGTGTAACGCGAATAAATATTTAGTAATGTAATTTTATTCGTAATACTAAAGTATTTTGTATTAAAACTGGTCATTTTGAAGTAAAATTTGTGTATTTAATATTATAAAGAAGAGAGATTTGAGTATATGCATTGAATAGGCCCCGAAACTACTGAACCCATATGAAAAACTCTTCCACTATTATGAAGCTATACTATATCCGGGTGACATACGTTTTATTTTTTACTAGATTTTTATATTCCGCGGGCGAAGCTGCGGGCAACTACAAATAAATAATAACATAAATGTATATAAATAGAATTGAAATTGACATAAGTCTCAAATTAACTTGTACGTTACGTACGTGGATTTGTACTTTTATGTTACACCTTTAAAAGGCAATAAATTTATATTGAATCGCAAACCTTTTGTTGTAACATGCTTTGTGGTTAGAATTCAAAGTCCATTGTTACTTGTTGAATTTAAATAATTATGTAAAACTATAGAAAGTCAGAATATGAACATGACAACATCTTTTTAAAAGTTAATAAAAAAAAAAAAAAGATGCAATCGTTTAGATCCAAGCAAATACTGTACACAGGTATTTATTTATTTATCTTACGTTTAATACATATTTATTTAGATTAAACTAATTACATATTTTGTCTACACATATTTGCAAACAGATAATAACAAAACTGTTCACACTAAATTGATGTTAAAATACAGTTAGATTTAATAATCACCTAAACCAAGTTTATATTCAGATAAAATTGATAATTTTAACATTAAAAAAAAACACAACAATATAAATATAGTTATTTCGATAGTAGATCCGATTCTAATATGGGGCTGCAAATAAAAGAAAAAGACAGAATATTTGTAAAACACTAGCAGTTGCTTACGACTTCGTCCGCGTGAAATAAAAAAAATCTAATAACGAAACTAAACTAAGAATTCAAACAGGTTCAATAGTTTCGGAGCCTTAACAATGCAAATAAACAATCAAATCTTACCTCTTTATAATATTAAGTATAGATAACTTATCCTTATCTCATACATACGAAGAAAATAGTTATCTTAAATAACAATAAAGATAAATTTAATAGGAAGCTTTGCTCTATAAAGCTTGTGACTGTATTCTGCAGAGCTATTTGTTATTCATAATGTTCTCGTATGAATAGTGTTTGGTTTCAAACGACCGTCTTAATCAGTGTTAATTATTTTAATGGTCCTGAAAGGACTTCGCGTTCATGGCTTGTTCGAGAAACATTTTCATAACAAGTGGCTTTATTCTTGTCCAAACAAAGTTTCCAAGGCCCAAACAAATTAAATTCGATGAATATAGTTTGTAAAATCCTTACTAATATTAGGTCCTTACATATGAAATTGGCGTTTTTCGTACTGGCCACTTTAATCACGAATTTCTCCTCTTTGGTAAGGAATTCCAAATTCAAATTTGTACAGCTATAGACTCATGTATTTGTGGTTCGATGACCGTCATTCATTTGTTTTTTTTCTTCTGCTTTTTTCTGTTTGCGTCACTAATTTTACAAAATGGAAAACTTAAAATATCGCATTATTTACGAGTACGAGTTCCGCCGTGGCACTAGTGCTGCGGAAACGACTCGAAGGGTGAATGATGTGTATGGCGGTCGTGTTGCAAAAGAAAACACAGTTCGTTTTTGGTTCCAACGTTTTCGTTCTGGAAATTTCGATCTGCAGAACAAACCCCGTGGACGGCCTGAGACTCAAGTTGATAATGAAGAGTTGAAGGCTATTGTGGAAGCGGATCCATCGCAAACCACGTCCGAGTTTGCTGCAGGCTGCGATGTTAGTGATAAAACTGTTTTAATTCACTTGAAGCAAATTGGGAAGATTAAAAAGCTTGAAAGGTGGGTACCTCGCGAATTGACTGAAGCAAACCGGCAAACGCGCGTCGACTGTTGCGTTACATTACTAAACCGGCACAATAATGAAGGTATTTTAAACCGAATCATTACCTGTGATGAAAAATGGGTTCTTTACGATAATCGGAAGCGCTCATCGCAATGGTTGGATCCTGGCCAGCCAGCCAAATCCTGCCCCAAGCGAAAATTAACCCCAAAAAAGTTACTTGTAAGCGTTTGGTGGACTAGTGCCGGTATTGTTCATTACAGTTTTCTCAAATCTGGCCAGACTATTACGGCTGATATCTATTGTCAGCAATTGAAAACCATGATGGAAAAGCTAGCGGCTAAACAACCTAGGCTGGTCAATCGCTCCACGCCACTGCTGCTTCACGACAACGCTAGACCACACACAGCGCAACAGACGGCTACTAAATTAGAAGAGCTTCAATTGGAAAGTCTAAGACATCCTCCGTACTCCCCGGACCTTGCTCCAACAGCTTACCATTTTTTTCGAAATTTGGATAACTTCTTGCAAGGGAAAAAATTCAACTCCGATGGGGCAGTCCAAATCGCCTTCAAAGATTTTATTGATTCCCGTCCGACTGGTTTTTTTTAGTAAAGGGATCAATGAACTACCTATGAGATGGCAACAGTGCATAGAAAATAATGGTTCATACTTTGATTAATTAAATATATTATATTAAAAAATATTCGACTTTTTGTTCCTCCCATACAAAACGCCAATTTCATATGTAAGGACCTAATATTATTAATGCGAAATAAAATTTGATACACAGATAGTCTAGAGCCTGAGAAAAAACACTGAGAAAGGACATACAAAGGCTACTTTTTATGCGAAAAACGTGTTGTAATGGGTTGAAAGGGGAGAATAAAAAGTTGTATGGATGTATCATTATTTATACAGATAACTTATTTATAATGCTGTTAATTTCATATAAATAAATATGACATTAAAAGTTTGGAAAAGTTTTTCCCTCACGGGTGCAAAACAATAACAGGGAATAGGGGATGAAAATTTGTATGGGAATATGTAAGGTTTGTGTGAATGGTTTGTAATTTTAATATGTTTTGTTGAATTGTTTTATAATTTTAAGTAAAAAAAATTGGCCTAAATAATTAAAATGCTACCCGAAGAGTCAAGACGAAGTCGCGGGCACAGCTAGTTAATTATATGTGTAAACTTTATTTTCATAAACATTTTATTATCATGTTTTGATTTAAATCTATGTATGTTAAAGTTTAATCTAGATATAAATTTTAACAGTTATAAAGACTACAATTTTTGTATTAAATTTATTGCAAATTAAATTGTTATTTGCAAATAAAGTTGATAGTCAGCGTAATTTTAATAAATTGTAACTTTGTCATTATAGTTCAAACAATAGAATTGCTTTATTTATGTCTCCTTTTTGTAAGGAATAAAGTAAAGAGTTATTTGCACGTAACGTATGTAAAATTCAACATAATCGAATCGTAATTTATCGACAACACTAGGTTTCCCTTAGCGACTGTTTTATTTACGTGCTAGCTGTCGCCCGCAACGTCGTACGCGAGGAATTATAAAAACAAAATGTAATAAGTTATATATTCTTCCAGACTATGATCTACATGTGTGCCAAATTTCATCAAGATTCGTTGAGGCATTCCGGAGATACCTTGAAACAAATATCCATCCATCCATCCATCTAAACATTTGCATTTATAATATTAGTAAGAAGTAAGATTATGGAATTACCATTCTTGCGAAAATGTTTTTGTATGTTATTCGTATAGCAACTAACGGTCGGAGGCAATTATATATTGCTAAGCCTGATGTTGTGCCAAACAGGTTTTCCTATAAAACTTTTACTTAGGCTCGATTTAATCTTGTCATACCAAATTATGTTCAGATTTATAAGCAATATTTTATTATTGTTACTGCCACTTCTTTGCCAGTGCCTTAGTGCATGTAGATTTCTCATATAAAGTTTGGATCAAGGGTCCTATTTGTGACCATTAAGAATTTGACAGTCACCTTTCTTGGCTTAATAATTAATGAGAGTTGTGTACTTACCAATCCACGAGCCCATTTCCTCGTCTATCCTCATGCTGGAGTTCTCATTTTGAAGCTGCGGCAGCGCCACCGCGGAGAAACCGATCGGATGACCAGCGCCGGCCGCCAGCACTAATACTGCGCATGTGATGAGGCACTGAAAAATATACGCTGCTTTATATGGTTTTAAAAGAATTTCAAGAAATATCATTTAGTAAACTCTTGACTAATGTAATTTGTAGTAAGCATAATCAAAACATCTGTGTCGACCGTGCGAATTGGAGAAGAGAGATGAAAGATGATGCAGAGATGACCATATCAAAGAACAAAGAGAATAGATATATTATTTTTATTCTATTAGATAAGGCTACACAAAATATAGTACTGATTGTAGTAGCTAGTAGTCGACAAGACAGTAGTAGAGCCGATTGTTTTTAAGATCGCTGTATTTCCCCGATCCGATCGTTTATGGAGCGGAAAGTGTTAAACTTTTTTTTAAATTTATTACAATCACAGATTGCACGTTTGGCAAAAACAAAGGGAATACTTGTAGAGGTAATAATGTTTCATGTTACGAAGCAGCTAGGCCATTGCCACTTGAATGTGTGTATCTTTATTATGAGAAGAACCAGTGGAACGAAACCGATTCTAAGACAAGTTAGTTACATAACTACTTTGAGAGAACCATGTAAGCAGTATGTTTAGTTTCCAATTCGATTCGCAAAGGTTGATTCAGTGCTACATTAATCATGCCATTGTTTCACGGCCCCCGGCCAATGTAAATAAAAGAAACATTTTAAGAGATAACATCAGACCAGTTTTTATTATTTTTTTGTGATAAGCTTAATTACAAGGAACTGTTTTTTATTAAAACTAACCTGCCTCAATTGTTGATCAAAGTTTAATTAAATCGTATTAACCTAATATTAAAAAGAGAACTTTCTTGTTGATGATATTGTAAGTATAATATAATAAACAATTATAATTTTTTTACGGATAGACGTCATTTTAGCAGCTGAGAGTTTTCATATACCCCTTTTATAATAATAGGAACAATGACAAGCAATTAAACTTAGGTCACTATGACTTTAGAATTATAAGATCGTATAAAACTGAATTATCTCTAGAAATTTTATAAAAAAAATCATTAAAAATGTTTAAAAAAAAACTCAATCGAAGTACGAAAATAAAATTTTAAAACATTCAACGGTACGGTACGATAATTTTAATGTGATTTCCATTTATTTCGATATCGGCCAAGAACCTCAAGAGGGTCAAGTTTGTATTCATTAATTTGCCAACCGGTCAATGAATTCCTGTAAATATAGCTGTAGGAAATATAATATAAACCAAGTGTTTTAACACTTAATTGTAATGCCCTTCAGATGAATTAAATAGTAAAACAAGACAGTATGTGATTGCGGAAGTCTTTGAAATAAATTAAATAAATGAAATAAATTCTTTCTTGAAAGAAATAACATACAATAACAGTTTTATATAGATTTGTTATAATTTAAAATATGGACTTAATCGACCAATTTGAGCATTTCACCAACCGATTAGCACTTTACTAGTGTGGATTTGTTTTGTAAAAGAGGAATTTAATTAAATAGAAGGCATTTGCACTTAAAAACCTAGTAATTAATACAACAACACTTAATTTAATCATTACTTGCAATACTTTTCGATTCTTAACATAGATGCACAGATAAAAAATGATTCACATAATATGATTTATTACTTAGAACATTGACGCGCTGTGAGCATGGCGTATGCTGAATGTCAAGATTAAGCTGATAAAGTCAAGTGGAAGGCTTCATGTGTTAAGGTTAATTTAATTGAAAAGGGCAATATGAATAATACCCAGAAAACCATGCATTTTGTCATATGGTCCAATAGTAATAAATAATTCTATGTCATCTTAAGATAATTTAAAAATATGACATTGGTGATGGATAATATTGATGCCATACACGTCCATAAAGTTAGTGTTCTTTGACTTTTGGAACGTAGTTCCTTATCGCGCGTTGTGAAAGGGGGCTTGACGGAAAAAATTCTTACGAAAAGTTGTCACGACACTTTTTGCTATAGTAAGTATGTTAACGACGAATGAGCGCTACTTCACCATGGCAACGACGTGACAATATATAACGAAAATTCATAGAAATAAAATGTACTTCTTGTGAAGACTTAAGTTTTTTATTCATAGAATAAACATTGGTTCCTTCACTAATTAATCGAAAGGAACTTCGTTCCATCCGGGTGTCCCTTGACACCTCTCAAGTTTTTTTTTTGTATTATTTAAGAGTTCAATGCTTGAATGCAATCTATAGTTTGTAATAAATTTATAAACACTGTTATATGAAACTACAAATTCCTTAAAAAAAGTAAAGTTAAAAAGTAAAAAAAAAAATGCTCAACAACTTGAGTTATGAATTTTGATTGCAAGAATTAGGGTCGTTTTCATCATTATTTTTTGTCATTAGGTTATCAATGATCACAAAATAGACTGCTATTGTTCAATATTGCGAAATAATACATATTACAAATCTGCCCACGTCATTTGTGCCGATAAAATATTCAATTGTCACGCTACGTTTGTCATTTGTTTTCTTGATCAGTCAAACTTACAAATCTCATGTATATCATATATATACGTATATTTTACTAATCTTACTAATATTATAAATACGAATGCTTGGATCCAGAACGGCTCAACGGATCTCGATGAAATTTGTTATAGATGTAGACAGTGTGAAAGAACATATAAGCTACCTACGATCCCGGGAATGTGTATGGTTCCCGTCGGATATGTTTGATTCATTTATTTACTCGGTAACTCCGCAACGGTTCAACTTATTTTATTGAAATTTTGCACACATTTCACATTTTTTTCATTCTACTCAGACGAAGTCGCGAACAAAAGCTAGTAATAGCTATAAACATTGTTTCATACGCTGATGACCTCAGCAAATTCACGTATACAATCTTCTCTTGAAACACTATATTTACTTTTGTTTATTCTCTTCGTTGTTCGAGGTGCAAGACGACGGACAGATAAATGAGATTTTCGTAGAAGAGTTCGAAACACGGAAAAGAAAGTGGTTTATGTTTTACGTATAGCATAAGGTTAACCTAACCGTAGGTTTCCACTACCGAAACATTCGTATCAGAATATATTGATAACAAAGGGAATAAGAGGAAAGAGAATGTTCTTTTGGGCTGTGGAAACCAAGGCGTAGTATAAAAAGTTAAGAAAAGTGTCTATCGCATTTCAGTCCAAAGAATTACAACGCGTGAATAATTAAAAACGAGTATTATTATTTTTTTAAAGGAATCATTTGTCTCAATTCTAGAATAGTAGTTGTTCTATTAGAATTGATTGTATAGCGGCAGCAGAACGAACACTAAACTAAATTGGTGAGGCTAAATAGAAGTCGCCTTGACTTACAGGATCAAGTTGCACGTGTAATTAACTATGAGAATGGAATGTGAACAAAGATTGTAGGGCTCTTAACTTAAAAGAAATAAAAAGGTCGAATAAGCAGTAAGACGGATAGTACTAATAAGGAGCCTTACACTCAGCATAGAAGTAGGAGATAGGCTGAAGAAGAAGATATCAATAAATATATTTACTTGTGGAATCATACCTGGTTGAAGACGCCTCGCATAGAAGAGTAAGTTTCTCCTTTGACATAGGGCGGTAGTGTTGCGGTGGAACTAATACTGCGTAGAAAACTCTGTAGTGCCTCATATTCTTCCTGACTGTGGGTCTGTTTGCTCTTGACTTGCGGCTTCCGACTCTCCGCCAACATCGCTTCGTGAGCTCCATCGCTGAACAAAAAATAACATGTAAATTTAAAATCGACATATAATAAAATTTACAAAAAATATTTGCGTAAACATTATTTTTTCGATTCAGATTACCTAAATATAATTTTTGTTTTAAAAATATTAATCATTCCTCACATCTACTTAAACTAAAAAGACTGATTGCAGATAAAAGTTCGGAAAAAAGCTGTTTCATTGACCCTACTCATTGTTTTATTTGAAACCTAAGACCAAATATTTTTATTAGTAGCACATTGCACATTGCCACAAGTGCCTAGGCGGTTTGTTTACTGTCGATCATAAAACATCAAGTTAACCCTTTAAATTAAATGTTTTTGCCGTGAAACCCTTATTTAACTCCTGCAATGTATCAGAGTACGAAAGTAGTTCACTTATCGTACCTACTACGGAGCGAAATTGACTCGCGGAGTTAAAATACAGTTTAAGGTGAATAACCGTTTATACAAAAACTTGATCACTCGATTCAGCTAAAGTGCAATGCCCTCTCTGAAAGTTCTTTGTTATGGAAAAATATACGAACCTTACTTGTAGTTCGTAGTACAAACTTTACGCTAAAGCACATAAACCTTAGGGATAAGCATATATAAGTTATTTTAATTATTACACAAATGGAAAACTAATTAGAGTGCCGCTTCGACCTAAAGCTGGCCTCCGATAATATACCTATAGTAAACAAGAGTCAAAAAATATTCTTCTTAACACGTCTTGTAATGCATACCCATAAAATAACATTAAAAAAATTACTTCTACTTTGTCTATTATCATGTTTAAAAATCTTGTAATTAAGGAATAAATTTTGCAATTTCTTGTTTTAGTTGAAGAGGTAGTTTCGAGAAAGAGTTTTTTTGGTGTTTTTTGCAAGTCACGACTGAAAGTTAGTGACAAATTGTAAAAATTAAGGAAAAATAAATTTCTTAGGTAATGTTACCATATCCAAATTAATAACGTGCTTGCAAGGTTAAACTAGACGTTAATAAATGTACCTATTTGTAATGTTGTGAAAAAAATATTATAATACTTTTTATTCTGGTCCTTTGTATTAATGTTAGGTAATTTACGCTAATTTACAAAAAAACATATAGCTTTAAAGTATAATTTAAAGTACAAGAGTCCTATATGTTGGGGTAATTTACTTATAAAGTTTATGTAGGTTTTTTCCGACCGTTCGCAGACGATTTTGGCGAACGTTACAATAATTTACTTCTACAAGGTTACTATAGTCTTTATTTTCTTGAAACTACGAGCACAAAATTAACAGTACAAACTTTGCTGTCTTATCTCACAATGTAACTTTAGTTGCGTCAGCATGCTAACAGTAAACAGCCACAAGAAAGTTGTTAATTCATTGTGGTGATGCCAATTTATGCAATGGGAGTAATCAATAACGCCTCCGCATCAAAACGTTCGAGCATGACTGTACAAATTTGAAAACGTTTAAACACAAATGCTCACACTAGTATTACATGTGTAAACTGATGTCTCAATTTAAATTATGAACTTTGGTCCAGTTGTCAGCAAACATGAATATGGTGTAGCTATTGAAATGGTGTAAAGTTTTAATAATAAATTAAGTATCAAATTATACGTTTTCAATCAATACAGTGATTAATCGATCCTTTAGTCAACAATACAGTGTGAAAATATAAAATATAATATATAAAAATATAAATATTAAATCTAAACGGAAACGGTTGTTTTTATCAGTTACACGTACGTCCTCGGAGCAACTTTTTCAACTATTTCAGTGTATTATGTATTCTGCCATTGACCTTGAGTTAGACGAGCCAAATCTTTAAATAACTCCAATACGCTTGGCAATGCTTGAGCATTTTTTCCAATGATGTTTTCTTATGATCCCCAATTCTAATCGTATTTGCGTAATAAGATTAGAATTTTACTGAATGTGCCTTTGTCACCTTGAAATTCGAAAATATTGTATCTCAAAAAACACGGTTATGTCAAAAATTTACTAGTAACAACTTAGTCAAGTAAGAATTGTGATGATTTGAAATGGGTTACAGCAATACAAGTGTTGGAAATGTTTTTGGATTTCTTACTCAATTGATTTTTTTTTAAATATTTTACAGTTACATTTAAATGTTGTGTGAACATCTTGTATATGAAAAAGTCCTTGAAAGTTTTCAGAAGGTCTCAAGAGAAGTACATTGACTGATTTTATTATTACCCCGCTATCAGTTGGTAGAGGTTATTTTCGCTGTGATAAGGAAGCTTGCTGATAGCATCCTGTGAAAGACGTCTTGCGAATATCGTATAATGTCCTATATTTAATATAAGATACAAAAAAGTTACGGTTTTTGTTCGATATAAGAAACAACGTACATGAAAATAAAGACCTTGAAATCAAAAAAAGGTTAACTTAAGCCATGTTAATTAAAAAAACGTTTTTATTATTGTTAGTGTTTTTTTTTGATTACATAAAATTTCTGGTACATTCTTTTCACGCTACTGTTGTTGAATCTTGGGTTTAAATATTGTCCCCATTTTTTTTTATTCAAAGATCCTTTCCCTTCGTAAAAGCGCATGCTAAGGTATGAGCTACAGCTAGTAAATTATATAATATTAATTCAATTAAACAATTTATGACAACAATCTATCTATATATAAAAGAAAGTTATGTTAGTTACACTATTTATAACTCAAGAACGGCTGAATCGATTTGACTGAAAATTGGTGAGCAGGTAGCTTAGAACCAGGAAACGGACATAGGATAATTTTTACCCCGTTTTCTGTTTTTTATTCTGCGCGGACGGAGTCGCGGGTAAAAGCTAGTATTAAATAAAGAATGCCGGCGACTTACATAAGTAGACTTTGGTGACTTTTAAGTATACAGTTGTTACAGTTCTAAATATGTTTGTTTATATATTTGACTCAAAGATGCAAAAATTTGTCACCACAAGGAAATCCTGTTATCCTCATCTACTTTGTTGACACTCAACTGGATCTGTATTTGTCTATTTTAACAAGGAAAAAGAGGGTTTTTAACTGTAGAGTCAGTTATATCAAGGTGCTCTTTAGTTTGGTTAAAACTTTACAATTGCAGACCAGGGGGAAAAACTTTTGCAAGGTTGATGTAAGCAATAATGCAAAAATTAACTTGAACTGTCTTGAATTGCTTAAGGAAAACTCATGTAATGTTAATTTAAGGACAAATTTTGTCAGAATGCTATCGGCATCTGGTATTCACTGCTCCTTACTACAAGGTTTATGAAGAGTGCAATGCCTTAAATTTATAAAGAACAATACCCATATGACATATTTTTCAGATCAAATTGACACAACAACGCAACGAGTCAGCGGTTACCACGTTTTATAAGTAAATGCAAATAATTTAAACCAAATGTATCCCCTTACCTTTGAATCTTCTCGATTCGAAGTCTCCGTTGATAAGATAACGCATAGCCAAATATCAATAACACCATGTTTACACAAGCTTATTAATTTCTAAAAAACCGAACCCTACGTACTCCTTAGGGACCCACAGAGTGACTGACGAGTAAAGTGTGACTATCAGAGTAACCCTTAACCCAATGCATCGGTAAATCTGTTTGTTTACATATAATTATGACAATGTAAAGTGTGGACTTGCCCTATATAAGTTACTCTGATTCACTCTGATTATTGAATAAGTTTTAATATTAATGATATTTAAAACAGCTGTGTGAAATAATTTGGTTTTTAGAAGGACGAATATTGTAACATTCAATTATTAACATTGTTAAAACTAAACTATTTACCTGTATATCTAATTACGTATGGAGGCAAACCACACGTTTCGAAGTCGTAATAATTTTTCTCATTACAGTTTTAATTAGTTTTTTTATTATTCGTAACTCATTAGCGAGTAGCAGTTGTTTTGTTGTTTTTTTCTAGTTATTACATTTTGTTCAGGTTCTGCTTGTCGTAGCTTAAGTTACGATAGCAAAGTATTATCGACTCCTACTACATATTTATATATATAGATAGATGTAGATTTAAAGAGAACATGAGGCCTACTTTTCCTTAGACAGTTTAATCATTTCAACATTAGATATCTATTGTGAAAATAGTCAAATAATATAAATGGTGACTTAAAAGTATTATAAAATCTGTAAAACATTATTTGGATAGAATATAAATGGTAATAAAGACATCGATAAAACCGAAATTAATTTTCTATATGTGGCTTATATATTTAAGATACACGTTATTTAAAATAAATCATTAAAATATGTATGTAAATAAAATATAAGTTTTATTTTTTTTTTGTTTTATAACATTAATTAACAGAAGCTCATAACAATTGTGTGAAATGTTTAATAACAACAATATAAAGTGGCGAGACGGCGTGTCAAACTAGACAACAAAGATAGAACTAGTGGTTTCTGCGTACGAGAAGATAAGCTTAGTTCACGATGTCCGCTCTTGATATTCCTAAATATCTATGAGTACCATCTAATCTAAATCCCCAGTGAATATTTGTTTTTTAAATAAATATCCTAGTCCGTAACAATGTTTTACTGCTGAAGATAGCTAATAGGGAAGGAGGTTTCTTATATAGTTTTTTTTAATGTGAATTGTGAATTTGTGATTGTTGTATTTGGTTACATTAACATTATTAACATTACCCTCTTTTAGTGCAATACCAAATTGATTATCATAATGTTCCAAGAGTCCTAAGTCCCTATTTTATATTGACACTCAATTTCTTAATAGAATCTATAAATAGATAGTCCTAGACTATATATTTGCTTCTTTAGTTTACTTATTCCTGCTAAGTGAATTTTAAAAATATTTATGAGTAAATTCTTTGTTCATTTTAATAATAAATGGTTTATGCATTTAATTTACAACGTGCTTTATTGCAATTATAAATGAGCAAACATATTGCAAATTATAAAAAAAGCGCTGACAGTGATTAAATTCCACTCATAAGTTAAACGACGACTAACTACTATAAATAGATTAACTGTTATGTTTTTCAATCATGAATTTTTCTTACAAGCACAAGTTTAGACATCATCAGACTCAGGACTTGTCATTAGGGTAACTTTTAATAAATATAGCGAAAACAGTAAGCAAAAAACAAGAACCAATGACTTGTCAATCCTTGATATCTAGGCGGACATCGAAAAAAAACATTCAGTGGAGTCATTACACCTTCTCTGACCCAAAACATGTAAATTTCAAGTCCGTAGAACGAATCAAAAAGGTGGCAACCCTAGCATGAGTCGTTTATACTAGTCGCGAGTTTTCCTTTTGGACTTTGATCCTAAAAATGCCTTATCATTATTCATCATTAGACGGAGGTTGCTAACCAGATGCAGTCATCCTTAACTATATAACATTTAATTCCCAAAAACATTTATTTTTTGATTATCATTTTATTTAATTATTTGTTAAAACAGTTTTTGTTAGGCGAATAATTAAAAAAAAGTTTACACTTTTTTTACAAGTTTGAAACTTTCGAAGTTAGAATGACCGTGTGGAATTGATTAGGAAATAACCTTAAATGGCAATAAGTATTGGGAAGCTAGACTGTTGATTTTGTAACGACCATGAAGAATTTATTAGCTACTTTTTTTATTTCATACTAGTTGTCGCGCGGTATTCAAAAGAAAACGAGCCAATGTTTGTTCTACCAGACTATGTGCTTAATCTGTGTCAAATTTTAGGAAGTTGAACCATTCTGATACCTGTAATAACCTTGTAACAAACGATACATCCAAACTTTTGCATTGATATTTGTAAGAAGTAAGATTTTATAGCACGGTGAGGATGACATTTATATAAATCAGAACCCGTTTGTCAACACAAATTATGAAAAGTTATTAAGTTTTAATACATATGCAAAAATTTTTATTGTATTTTTATCTGTTACTTTTTAGTGTACTATTTTAACTGATATTTATTAATTTTATATTACACTAGCCGTCGCCCGCGACTCCGTCCGCGCGCAGTTAAAAAAACAAAAAAAAACAAAATGAAAAATAGATGTTGGCCGATTCTCAGACCTACTGAATATGCTCACAAAATTTCATGAGAATCGGTCAAGCCGTTTCGGAGGAGTACGGGAACGAAAACTGTGACACGAGAATTTTATATATTAGATATTTTTCGTAAAAATGGAAAAACTTCGTACCATGACACAGCACAAAGTGTACCTAACAGAATTTTAAAATATATATGACATACAGAATCACAATGAATTACATACGTAAGTGGCGGTTTGTATTCGACTCGACTCAGTGAATACATAATAGCCTATTGTCGTTTCTCTAAAGGTGGAACAGACCTGTCCAAATAAAAAAAAATAGAATCTCATGACTTTTATACTTATATACTATATAAGAAGAAAAGATTTGAATTTTAACAATATTGAAATAAATCAAAATGTCCTTCTTTCAACAATCGAATATGTTTTAAGTCTATCTACCAACGCGAAGCTGGGACGGGACAGTTTACTAATTTGGTCATCCTATTTTTTTTTATTATTAGCTCTATTTTGTCGAAGAGATTGAACGCGATGGCAATATGTTTTTGTACATGTGTTTCGCAGTGGAAACTCACGCTAAATGAGACAATAATCGAATTTGGTAATGTCGTATTCTTCATTGTGTAACGTTGTACATTTTAGGTAAAGGCGAGGTCGAATCGAAATAAAATGTGGCAGTGATAATATGTATACAATTATTGATTTTGTAACCGTCGTGGGAGGTTACAGAAAGGATTAAGAATGTGAAAAGATATAAAGCTAAAAAAAAGTTAAAATTGTGACTTTGACAGACAAAAAAGTAGACTCGTTTATAACTAAGAAGACTAACTAACTCGTTTATATAGAACAGATAGACAAAGATCGTTTTCGATTTGAGTTTTCGTAATTATAATGAGATGTAGAAGTAAAACATTCATTTCAATTTACGATGGCAACAGTAAGCGATAACGTATATGATATTATGTTACTTTTGTAGATACGTGCCGTGCCAATGTTTTAAAACACTTTTGATAAAAAAAAAGAAAATTAATATTACTTTACCATGGATGGATCTTACTAATATTATAAATGCGAATGTTTGGATGGATGGAAGGATGTTTGGTTGAAGGTATATCCGAAACGGCTGAACGGATCTTGATGAAATTTGGCATAGATGTAGATGTAGAACATAGTCTGGAAGAATACATAGCCTACTATGTTTTTTTTTAAATTCCGCGCAGACGGAGTCGCGTGCGACAGCTATAAGACTATAAATAAAAAGATAAGGATGAGTAAAGATAACACAAAACGTGACTTTCACATGGCATTCGATAGTGTGCAATCAACGGTATACGAAGTGTTAAATTACGAGTATAAGCAATGCATACCAACGTTCTAAATAGCAAACATTATGAACAAAAAGTTACTCAAATATTTTCTTCACAAATGGAAATGACTCAATAGAAATGATTTGGAATTTCTTTGCCGTTTTCTTTATCTTAACTTATTGTGGTGAATTGCAGTTATTTCGACCGTCGAAATCGAGCTTATATCCTAGTAATATTCAAGTTAGTTAATTGAAAATGTATGTAGTCACATTCAGTATCAATATTTTTGTCGTAAAATATGAAGGAATAGGCTAAAATATTGACACATGAATAAACTAGGTTTGAATGCGAATTTGCCAGACAATTCGCAATTAAGTACCACTTTTGCTTGAAACTCGTAAATTCCGAAAGACATATGTCTTTGGGGTTGCTTAAAAACCAAGTATTGTCAATGACATTAACAAAAAACTGAAGAATATGTGGAAAATAAAAAACATTGAATATTTTATTTTCATTTTGTACGTCTTTTAAAATGAATGACCCTGGCTATGGCGATTCCATTGTTAAACAGTACATATATATTGCATTCTTGAATCAGGATCGATGATTTATACAAGAATTGGAGCAATTTTGAAGCGATCAATATGAGTTTATTTGTGGTGTGAGAGGCAGGATGTAGGTCACAATATTGCCGCTGAGACTTTCTAATCTTACGTAAAAAGGCTTGCTATTTTATTAAATCAAAAAGAAGCTATTCCTTAACTTAGATTTATTAGTATTTTACTTATATGAAGATTTATTAGTTTACTTTTCATCAACTGTTTCAATGTCAATTATCTTTTATACAGTTTACAGTTCTTACATATCTCGGCAGTGAAGGAAAACTTAGCAAACAATCCTGCATAGCTGTGAATTAATTAAAAAATAATTTTCTAGCTAGGAGAGGTAGGAAAACTAGAAGTAATTCGTTTAGTTCTTATGTTAAACTTAAATTGTACAATTATGACATGTTAATTGTTTTTAAAAGTTTTATGCATAATATACATCAGTGTGACAAGTTCATTTGTACCGAATGTAAATTACATGCATAAGTTTTTGGATCGATATAAGGGTTCACCTGCCGAATTTTTACTTGTGGTTGACTCTTTCAAGGTAAATATAATGTTTTTTTTTTAATTACAACGGTATCTTACGGTATCAAATATAATTATTTGTTTTACTGTGAATTGTCATAGCTGATAATTAACAAAACTTATTTCTATTTTTCTCATTATCCATGAAAAGGAAAATAATAACATATTTTTGTATTCTAACCTCCGGTCATCCTTGACACTGTACGAGTACTTGACGATACACGGGCACAAACCAAAACATCACAACCTACTATCTTATCGCGCCTTCATCGTACTAAGAAAAGACAAGTTGACTTGGTCTGTGTATATTTTTTATTTTGCCGCAGTTAAGTGAAAAGAATACAAAAAATTTGACAGTGATAATTAAATAAACACGTGACTTATTAAAATTACGTGTATGATGCTTCAATAAATAGGCATAGGCGAAGAATTTAGATTTGTATCGAGTTTAGCTTATCGAGAAATAGGCCATTCTCTGAAAATAAGAATAAATTTTTAGTACTTAAGAGCGTTTTGTTGATCTAATTTTGAAAACATCGAGTCAGTTTGATGTAAAAATATATTTGGAATAATAATAGGAATAAAGTAATTTTATGTACCAAAAATCCTTGGCATTTAACTTTTAAAATGACGGAACAAAAACCGTTTAATATCTGTCATATGGATATAAGTGATTTCGTATTGATTCTAACTGATAAGTTATCAATCGATGTTTCCTTGAACTCGAAAAAAAATTGATTAAACGTAAGCGTGAGAACATCTCCGTCATAGAACTAGGTCTTCAAAAATTGCAAGAGCAATTGTGACATAGTTTAGACACGATTTCATAATATGATGTAATAACTGATGTAGTGATCATCAACAGCAATTTAAAATAACACACCATCAATTTGAAAACCCACAAGCCAGATTGACTTTTTCACTGCATTATTTGGAGTATACGAATAGAATGAAGAAAAGAACACCCTTCATACAACATTAAAATCTGTCACGCCGTGTTGGCTGTTGTTGGTCATACATATAAACATACAGAATTACCCGCCAAAAATATGGGTAATATTGTCCGATATAAAATAGAAACGAGAGAAAGTGGATTAGACCTGTATCATCTAAAACAAACTTCTTTCACTACTTTATACATAACTAGCATTCAGCTGACTTTATAGAAAAGATTTTAAGTATTTATAACGTTTTATATTAAATTTCAATTATTAAAATTATGTATTTACTAAAAAATCTACTAGTCTTCTAGTTATTAAAAAAAAAAATGGGACCCATCTGCAAGCACTTCCTTTCGATTAAAATAATTTTTATCAAAATCGGACCACCGGGGGCGGAGTTTCGCGGTAACACACATAGAAAAAAAAGAGTCGAATTGATAACCTTCTTTTTGAAGTCGGCTAAAAATAAATAAATTAACTAGCTTACTGTATGAACAAAATTGCTGACCGTTTTATGATTAATCTTCTTACATCTCTTGAGTGTATAGTTGTTATGAAAGGATGTATTCAAATGCCGGCTCTACAGTATACGACAATGGCAATGCGCTCATAATTTTTGTCCGTCGCTCAGCTGGCTTCAACAAAAATCAACATCTCGATACCTCAACACATGATTGCACTAATCTAAAGCAAATGTGCCTTGACACAAATGCTTATATAAAAAGCGACAGGTAATTAACAATGTTATAAACCAGACGAAATGCATGACATGAGGAATATAAAGTGGATAACACCTTACTCCTTAAATTCGGTCGTAATGTAATTAGATTTGATCAAAACTGATGAAATTCTATGGTATTAATTCGCGTGTTCACTTTATCAATATTGCAACCTCTCCGTAAAGCGCTTGAACTGGAGAGAAGTGGCGGCAGGCACTTCAGAAACACTTCGATCATAATTTGCAACTTTTTACTTTGAAGAATAAGAAAGATAAGTAACTGTAAAAAAAAATTAAGCTGGTTTTACCTGGGATTCGATCCGAGGTCTGCATTTAACTTATTTATCTTCCGACTAGTCGAGTTTTCCTCTTGTCATACTTTGCGTCCGTAGGTATTGAGACATATTATTTTATTTTTAAATATGTTCACGTTTATTTAATTTTACTTTTTAATCGTTTTGCATTATGATTTAAACATATCATTATAATTACCTGCCTAGTTCGTATTTAATTTATTGAAAAGTAGTTAATTATTTATTTTAAACTAACGTTATTAATCTGCTAGATACAGGCACTATTTTTAATTGACCTAATTACTTCAACAAAGCAACAGCGATGGTGTTATAGTTAGCCAAGTGGTTTTAAATTAACATATTATAGAAATTCTTATCGTAAAAAATGCAGTGTAGAGGCAATGTATAATTAAATTGAAATCGTCTTCGAAGGTCAATCACTTTGTTACTTTAAATGTCAAAAAACAAAATGTAAAATTGCAAAGCAACTCACCTCATATTCTTATCCTTCATTTTAGTTTAAAACACTGGTTTTATGGGTTATAAATACAATAAATAGACACACGTTCTTCCACTTTGAATTAACTATTATCAAATTATTTTACTAATAATTTAAATAATAAATCTATTAAAAGTAAATTCACGATTTATTAAAACATTGTTCTAGGTTATGTTTGGTTCGTGTAGTACTGCTGAGGAGCGGCAAAAGCGACTGGCTGAAGGCGTGTAGTGCGATGCGACCGTACGTCGGTTGAAGCGGCGGTTCGTCGCGGGTTAGGTTTTGTGACGTCATTCGTACTTCCAGAGACCTTGAACTGCCAGACTGGGATATTATCGACATCTGTATGGCCCTAATATTGATAACACGCAACTATGAAATTTTTAGCTTGAATAAAACTATTTTACTTCCTCAAGTGGTAAAGGCACATTTGCTCTTTATATTTTTTGAGAACTTACCACTATCTCATACACACTAGAATATGGAAAAAAATTGAATGTTGTCTGGTAAGTGAGCTGTGGTTAAACCTGAACAAATTTTCTCTACCAAACATTGAAATGAATGCAAGTTAAAGGAAAACAAGTGTTCTGTTTTTTTTTGTGGATTGTATGGCTAACTTAGGTCTCTTTAATATTGTATCATTTGCTTGATTGTCTGCTTTCTGCTTATTCATTAAAAAATCTAAATTATTACCTACATATTACTGAACGGCATTTATCTAGTACGGTTCGGGTTGTGAGATCGAGGCCAAAATGAGATAAAATGTATGTGGTCTACATATTAAAAATTCATGCACAATGTAGGTACCTTTATAGTTTCTCTAATAATTAGCGTACAAATTAGATTATTTACTATGTTGTCGATCAATAATATTTAACATTCGCTGCGCCTTTATCCTTGTTTCAAAACAGTAATGTATGTATATAAATCTTTCAATGAACATTGTTCGCAAGTGTAATGGGTTAGCAAAACGATAAGAGATATTGCACCTTAAAAACTTATCAATACAAGCAGCAAACATTAGTCACATAAAAGATGAAAGTTAAACGAACCACATTTGTAATAACATTCCAAGGTGCATCAAAACACAAGATAAAACATGAATATTACTTTCTTAAAAGTTCATTTTTTTTTTTTTTAGGTTTATATGCATTTATAAGTTACTTTCTAATATAAATAATACGACAATATCACGGGTGTTTACTTAAAGGTTAGTGTAATGTAGTAGCTTTCTATATCTATGGCCTGGAGTTAACTTTTATTAAGAAATTATGTATTTAGTTATACCGGTAGTTAAACAAGGCTTTTTTGTCTTCTGACGGAACATAAGCAGTTGGCAATGTTTATAGTTGACTCTAAAATAAAGAGATGATTGAATAAAGGCCGAGCCTTTTGTAAGAAAAGTCTCGGCCTTAAGTTTTCTTTTGTTACTACCTAAAGGGGACCTTCGTATTTAAAATCTCTTATTATCTCGATACAAACGAAATCTATGGAATTGCAATTGTAAAAGTAAAACGTTCATTTTAAACAATTGCTTATTAGAGTTGTAATCCAAATAATTCATTCAACCCGCAGCTGCGATAACGCGAGTTTCATTAAACATTTCGTAGGCACTAAAAACGGTAGCAAAAGCAACTTTCCCTACAATATAATTATGCAAATGTACAGAACGTTCATGGTCTTAAACTGTCGACGATAACTGATTTCCAATTTATTATCTAATTACCTACCAATCCTAGACTGGAGTTTAGGCAATGCTACGAAGAGTAATTAACATTGTATCAAATATGACGGAAGTTACAAAAAAATCTATTTTTTGTTGTTTTTCCACAAAGATAACGAAGTAAAAATTGAACGAGATCTGTAGAAGGACTTCCGTACAGTACTTACCGAGTTTACCTTATCCAAAATTTATAATATTTAAAGATGTAGGAAAACTGTAACCTAATCTATACGGTCCCTACATTTGTATGTATCATTAGAACTCGCAAACACCACGTGTAATGCGTTTTTAAAGGTCATCTTGTACTATCCGCAGATTGCAGATGGGCATTTGAAATATCATTCGACCATGAAGTGATCATAGTTACAAACAAAATATTTTATGTCACAAAAGAGGCAAATAATCTAGAAAACATTTTTCTTTGTACACATACATCATCAGTTTGTGTTAGTCTACTGTTGAACATATATGTCCCAGCATGTGATTCTCCGCACAATCCCTCTAGCGACTCTCCTTTAGTTTTCCTAAACCAACTTACAATATTAACCAGGTAAAATCTGTTTCTAATTGCGTAGTAGGCCTGCGTTAACATTGCTGTTCCGCATAAACATTATGTAAAATTTATAAAATATTCTTATTTTAATGTACTTCAATATTCTGCCTATAACATTTCAATAAACTTTGAAAACATGTTGTTGTTTATTACATACTTGTTTACAACATGTTAGGTATTCAGTATAATACAACTTTACTCGTTTTATTTCAAAAATTTATGTCGCAATAAATAAATGAATCTTATTTGATATATTAAAATGAACTGAATGTAAATCAGTAAAAAAAGTATAATACACTCACATTGACGCAGACTACAATTAGTAACTTGGCTCTGTGTGTGTCTATGTTTATTGATATACCTATTTTTTGTAATAAATTAAAGGTAAATGCTCATTCGTCTCTTCTTCGTCTACCATGCACGGTACCGTACCGCACCGCCTCGCTGCCGTGCCGTCGGTGGGGCGGTGCCTGGTGGACGAGGAGTGGACGAATGCGCGTTAACCTTAATATTTATGAAAAGATGAAATGAACATGAACCAAAAATGTATATGTAAAATTAAATTTTTAATAAAGATTTAGAAATTTCACCCAGAAACAACGAAATGAATATTTTATTGCCTTATTTTTATTTATCTCCTTTAGGTCAAAGTAACAATGAAGCAATCAATTAATTTAACAAATCTAACTACTGCAAGGTTTGTTACCTTTAATTGTAACTGTTTACTTTATTTACACCTCAGTTATCATTCATAAAAATAAAAACTACACAAGATAGGAAAACAAACATCATTAAACACTCTACATGTGTATGATAGCACATCTCAAACATTGTGTTGACAACCAGAAGTGTAGACAGTAAGTTTATTCCGGAAACGAATCAATTTGATTGATTTAGACATGGATCGATTGTTAAGGATGTTGCAAGATCGACCTCTAATGCCGGAATTGTACTAGAAAACATCGTTTTTGTTACATTTATGTAGACTTATGTACGTATCAATTTTTAGAGTTTTTCTTACCACAACACACATTCTTACCCACTTCGCTGTCAAAATACCTGTACCACATCTAATGTGTAACCTCTTCCTTTCTAAGAGAATGGATTCCATGCTTATAATTATATATATTGTACATGTTTTTGTGGTTATTTAAAATATTCTAATGCAGTTTTTAATGTCAGAAGTGATGACTTTATTTATACAAGAAATAATCCTGGTCTTGCGAATTAACTTGATTGATGTAGCTATAAGTTGGATACAGTGCTATCCAAACATCATTGTACATCACAATTTTATACAACATGCTCAAACAATACAATTTTAGGTATCGGTGGGAGAGGCCGACTTTTGCGCACACTTACCTTCATCGGCAGTGGGCCCACCCAGCAACGATCAGCAAAAACATGGGCTCATAGTTAATGACAAGCTGTTATAAATTATGAATCATATAATACAATGAAGTGAATGGTAAATATTATATAGACTACAACCTCTCTTAATTTATACCTGCCTATGCATTTTTACTTGTATTGTTTCCGCGTTGCACGTTGGTAGGGGGAACTCGGAAGGAATAGAAACAGTATTTTGCTGCTTGTCGGCTTTCGTTGCCTATTATCTAGGATATAATAACAAGCTTGTCAAGGTTTTTTTCTGAAAGTATGTACTGGTTACTTTTATGTTGTTCTTTAATATAGTAAGGTTAACAGGATCTTATCAATTTAACTTATAACGCCTCGGTAATTTGTCACAGATGTAGTCTACAGTTGTAGATTACTGGGAAGCAGTCGATTCGCTCTTAACGCACAATTGATAAAACTGCAAAGAAGAAAATAAATAATTGAAGTTTGATAGACATCCGCAACGGACTAATAGCCCACTGCAACAAAAACCGAGGTCCGATCTACAGATTTTTTATTCAATGTCTATTTCTTTCAGCTATTGATGATAGCTGAGCCAATAGAAACGAATTTTCCAGGGTATATGAATAAATTAATTAAACTATTCATTATTTTTTCTATTATAAGGTTTCCTATATATGAACTGCTTCTCGTTTTCGACACTGACATCTTAAAGCGGTTGGTTTTGGACGATCAACAGTGGACGTTTGTCATACACGGACCGCAGTCTGCAGTTGCTGATAAAATCTGCTGCCGTCCGTACCTCGAACAATTGAAGCTACCGACTGTTGAAACAATCCGTGTATGGCGACTCAAAGTGCAATTATTTGATCGGTATATTTCGGCACATTGATGTTAACACGGTTATATAACTTCTTTTACGACTTCTTTGTTTCCTTAAAAAGTAATTTAACAAGGTGTTACTATCGAATTTCATTACTAGTGTGTGCTTTTGCTAGTTTATCGAACAGTCAGCTCAGAAACCAGTTGTCTAATAACCACCGTCTAACAACCACGAAGTTGGTTCGTGAAAATATTACTGCGGTCCGGTTGGAGGCTAGTTTAATACTGGGTCAGCAATACGCAATATTTAAATCTCAAGGTGATTAGAGTTCTCCGCTAGTACATTGACTTTACTATACTGATATGACATATTTTATTTTTATAACTATTATTAGTTAAATGTTTTTCTTAACGGTTAAAATTCAATCGTTTGTTTAGTATTTAATACACGTGTATTACGGAAGTAAAGATAATTACGACAGTTTGGCCTAAAATATTATCATCTTAAAAAATAAACATGAGATCGTTTTAAAAGTAGGTTAACATCTCAATGTTTCATATATTTTAATGCATGAAATAATATTTACACACGGGCGCCACAAAGCTAGAAATCCTTTGGCATACTTTGTTATAAAAAACTATATTATGGGATTTTCATTTTAATTGTTAATCTAGTGTTGACACTAGATTAACATAGATGTTATATGACACATCTAATGAATAAAGCTAATGGTTTAATTTGTGGAAACGCCTTCTCATATATCCGGTTATCCTCCTGTGCAGTCGGCGAAGCTACGAGAACTTTCTCGTATAAAATCTGCGGTCCGCTTGCACTAGGGCTGTTTAGCCAGTTCGCGTGGAATAACGACTCAACTCATTTCTCTTTCAGAAAACTGCGTCGGAATACCAAACGCCGAGATAACTCGTAATTTGAAATAAATGCACGTCAGATAAGCTAATTGTCTTCCTATACGCCAAGGACTGCTTTATGTCTCGTAGTTTATCAAGTCTAACCTACTAAATTAGTACCTGCACAACGAATTTCATAGAATCACAATGTAAATGTTAGGATTGCGCCTAATTAAAATCCGTAATTTTCGCCTACCCTTCGGGATCAAAGCGTGAGTTGTATTGTATTAAGTTGGTCACATGCTGATGCGATTCTGAACTGCCCTTTAGGATTAGTTGCGTTTAATTTTTCTTTGTTTTTACATTGCAATTTATATTGCAACAGGCGCTTTACAATTCTTAACGTATGTTATTAATTTTATTTGTTTGATATTATTTAAATTAATGTATAAAATTATACTAGAAAAGAATTCTTTGAAGAAAGCTTTGTAATGTAACTTACACAACACACAATAACTTTAAAGAGTGTAGTGTGTGTGAGCTTTGAACTTCGAGAGAATTCGATAAATGAACGACGTCTCGAATTACTAAAGTCCCAACACAACAGAATATAAAATTCATAGCAGGTTTCTAGACGTATCGATTCTCCAGATGCCGTCACTTGTGAACCTTGAGACGTTGACACTTATTTCCATTTATTTCTTACAAAAATTATTATAAGATGTTGAAGTATTATTTGACTTTAAATAAGTAGGGAAATACTAGATATTTTTTTTAGGTCGTTTATTTCGAAATGCAATTCCTTAAACACCCAAAATCTTGGGAATTCTACAATTCAGATATGTGTAGAATTTTAACTGTGTTTTTTTAAAGAACCAAGAAACATATTACTAAAAATAAAAGTTTAAAAACATATAATGACTACAGTATTTTAATATACATTTATTGTAATTTGATGCGATAAAGAATATACTCGTATAATACCTTAACAACAGACCTTTGTTGTCTGTTAGTAGTTAGAACATTCTGGAAGCTGCGTGAACCCGCACTTGACTGTTTCGAATCAATTCGTATCGAGAATGTTTTGCTGTTTTATTGATGAGTTTTATTTTGAGGACAGCGCTATTGTTAAAGTGAATATAATTTGCATCTAGTTCTTTTGGGTATTCAGATCCATATCAGTAATTTGTTTTCAAAAATGTATTAACATGTTATGTTGGAATAGACCACAGCACTCTACCAAAGCGGACTTAGCAAAACCCACGTCGGTACGCCCTGCATCAAGGACCGGCCCTGGTTTCCTTTTAGCTTCACCGTGCGACACCAAACCACAGCTACTGAGACCCACCATAATAAGGCGAGATCACGGTCTGAGTGCAGAACTCCCTACAAAAATGTAGCTATATTCAAATCAAAGGTTTAGGAACGAGAGAAGTAACATACAAATATTGATTTGCATGGAAAGACAGTTGTGGCGGTTTTGAGGAAACATATGGTTAACAGTAAACAAAAGAATAAAGGTATCGTCATTAATAAAGAATGCTTTAGTACTCGTCTGGCCTACTTCCCCGAAATATACAAGTATCAATAACGGCATCGAACGACCCCAAACAGCTGGAAGCTAATTGACACGGCGCCTGGAATATGGCATATTACAACTCTTTGTTATATAAGTTGTTTTGAGGACTTATTTTAGGTATGTAGCGCCAACTACCTACTGGTTATAGGATGGATCTATGTTGTGGATATAGATTCGAATCCCGCCACTGTGCATTCTTGTGTGGATTTATATTTTTTCAGTTGTATAATTTAGCGCAGGCTTTAGTCACTGGACTGGAATAATGTAAACTGAGCATATGGGATATAAAAATTGCACCATTTGATTCTAATTTGAATGATACTAAGTTAAAATCATCCCTTAACGTTATTGACTAATTAATCGAGGGCCCGTTTGAAAATATTGTTTTCTCTGTTTTGTCAAAGACAATGAGAGGGATGACGATATGTTTTATACAGAGATTTTGGTCTCAGAAACCAACGGTTCGTAACGTAATAAAGTCAATAAATATGACAAATTGGTAATAATATTTTTGCAAGTCATAATCATTGCGAAATGACTGGTTTAATTATAAACATAATTACGTGGAACTGTATGTTAGTTTATATTAGGTTCATCGGTTTATTGAGTTTTGATGTATGTTTGCTCTGAGAAATGTGACTCACACGCCTTGACATTGCCTCAAAACAATACGTCGACTGAAAATGTTCATATTCATAGTACTGCTGTAAATATTCACTGCGTCTGATGAATTCACATTCCCATTTTTTAAGGAGGTAAATTCCGAAAAACTAATTCTGTTAAATTAAAATTCAGATGCCTTAATGTTGAATTGTCAGTATTTCCAATTTTATTCAGATTTAACGATAAATTATAACATCCGCTCTAACGTAAAAGGATTAAAATTTGGATGTAACTATTTTGGATTTTGTTTGACTGCAATGTGATTTATCACATATTTTTTACAGATATCATATTAAAAATTAGGCAGGCGGCCGGCCGTAAAAACTAAAGCCGAAACTTTAAGGTTTTATTTTATAACCTTGTGAGCCGACCCCACGTGAGTGGGAAATGCCAGGGAGATGATGATGATATTAAAAATTGCTCTACACAACTTGAAAGAATCGTAAATTTACAGACACGGTCTATGAATACGGACAATTATGTGTTAATTGAAAGCGAACGTATGACCCGTTACGTTTCCTAAAACATCCGTATTGTAAACACATGCACAATATGTGTGTCAGTGGAGCGAAACACCATATAAAATAAGATGTTATTCACTGCACAGCATTCATACTGGGATTAGCAAGGGCAAGGGATTAAATCAAGATGGTGTCTAAAGTATTATACTTATTTGCACTAATATTATTTATATTTGTGATTAAAAGTCAGTCTGCGCCTTTGATAGAATCTAAAAAAGAGGTACAAGTTGCTCCGGTTAGAGATTCAAACGAAATGATGGAAACAGCGGAATCACAGAATCCGTTCCTGCCGCGGTTTGCCATGAGAAGGTTAAAAGAGAGACGGGAGAGAATTCGGGCACAAAGACGACAAAATCAAGGGGTAAGGAGATCCCAAACAGCTAGACCTCATTGTACCCATTGGAGGACGTATGTAAGTATAATTGATATAGTCAGTTCTCTTCGTTCTTAAAGATTTTACAGTAAATAAAAAAAAATTGCAAGAAGCAAGTGCTTATGATTTTAAATGCCATTTGTAGTTAATAATTAAAAAAGGTTTACTTATAATAATAGGTTTCATAATTTAATTGAATCAAATATAAGAATAAATGTACCCGAATAACTAGTTCTTAGCATTTTCTAATAAAAATAACAGTTTGTAAAATAGACGTAATAATTACTGGCATTGTACTTTTGTGGCCAACATGACTTTAAAGGAGACTCATTGACCCTCCTAATGAGTCTAATCATTTATTTAAATAAACTACATTTCAGTAAACGGCTTTCTTTGTCCCAGATTTTTTGTAATATAAAGCGATGAAAGTTCATACTTACTGTATAGTACAGTTTAACGTTTCAACGTGTTTGCAATTTCAGAAAAAATGAAGACTTGTATTTTAGTACTGATATTAGGGATAATAAGTGTAATCACAAGTGCTGAAGAATTAAATCAAAAGAATCCATTACCAGTCAATGAGTCACAACATAATCCAATAGAAGATACGACTAATGTTAGTAGACAAGATGAGCAGGAAAATTTAAACACCCAATCGGATATCAGTAACGAAATTACTGAAAAATATGACAATGCCGAAATTGACATAGTTATAGAAGAAAGTATTGAAGGTACACAGGATTTTACTCCACCAGAAGCACCTTTTGAAGCTTCAGTCAATGAATTAATTCTACCAGGAGTACCAACATCTCTTGAAGGTATACCTAATGAATTGATAGCACCTGAACCGGCAACAACTGTAATATACGAAGATGAAGTCCAAGAACCACAAATATTTAATCCTTATATAGAAGACAATGTAATTATAAAAGAACCCGGCGAAATTATGGAGACCGCAGCTGGATTTGTTCCTATTCCAATTATTAGAAACAGACAGAAACAACGAAGACGCTTCGTCACCAGAAGAAATTTCCAACGATATCCTTTTAGAAGATTTCACTTCTTTTATCCCTATCCATTTTATCATCCCAGCTCTCTGAGGTATTATAGATTTTAAGTCATACCAAAAAAGTTTTGTAATTTTTGTAATTTTACAGGATATTTATTAAGTTTTTAATAATAAGGTAAATAAAACAAACAAATCTTATTACAATCTATTTATTTCTATTTTCATCGATAAGCATATATGCCATATTTATTCCGTGATTTGAATATCATTCCATAGTAATCCATTTTTACAAAAGGACTGGCTTGCTATTATTATTAATTAGGACACATTGTAGACAACTATACTAAATTGTATTTATTTCATGACATGGATCGAGGTAGACCCAAACACATACATATTTAATTTTGTTTTTCATAGTTTTAAAAATAATCGTATAACACATTGATAAATCCATTTCTATATACAATTAAATTACAAAATACGCCACCACGTTCGCTATAATACATCGTAACGTATCTATTATATTAAAAGTTTATGACGCTTAAAATTATTTCATGAAAAAAATAAATACAATATAAATATAACCAGTAAAAATATAAAGGTTTGGAGATTTACTACAACAATGAGTTTTGTTGTTCTTGTACAATCTTAAAACACACAAAAACCAATACTTTCTCATTTCCCGGGGCCCACTAGCGCCTCGTCCATGAGCTCGTCGTCCGTGATGCAAGGGGAGTTGGAGTGTGGCGAAGGTGCCACTAGCGGCGAAGGGGCGGGGCTCTTGGCCAACTGCAGCGCCAGCGCCGGCGATGCGGGATATACGGGCCGCACCGCCACCATGCCGGACACTTTGCTCCCGGACGACGATGAGAAGTCTAGCAACATTTCCGCAGCCTCCTGAGGCGTCGTCGCCCCGCTCCTAGCGACTGATCCACTCGCAGGCGGCTTCATGCAAGAGTCGGCACCCTTCCTGTCCTCGGAGCTACCTTTCGGAGCGGGAAACCCCTTCGCCATATCAGTCTTGAAATCTAGCGGCATCATAGGGAAAGCGCCAGGAAACCCCTCCTTTGAATCGTCTTTACTTCTTTGGGGACTCTCCCCTTTCCCCAGACCTTCTAAGTTTTTTGAAAAATCCGCTCTGTCAGCTTGATCCAGTTTGCTCGAGGAAACAGTTTTGGGGCTCATCGCACCCACGTTTAGAAGAGGCTTTGGTACGTTTAAAGTATAACCAGATTTCTGCAGAGATTCGGCATTTCTAGCGTTAGTATTGTCAAAGTGAGAAAACGGAAACTTGTTTTGATCCAAAGTTCGTGCAAAATCATTCACCAAAGAACGACTATCGTATTGCGAGACGGGACTATTTTTATCCGGAGTGTTTTGGTTTTTCAATTTGGGTATTTGAAATTTGCTTGTATCTAGCGGTTTTATGAGTCCTTCAACAAGAAAATTAGCTTCCTTGGAGGCTTTATACCTGTCCCCGTCCACGTCATCTCTCGAGCTGCTTGGACTGGAATGACGTTCAGATTTAGAGGAAAATATAGATTTTTCCGAGTTGCTCATTAATTTGGTTCTAACTTTTTCCCTTTCTCTATCTCTTATTATTTTAGACAAATCAGAATTACTATTTTTTGGTGAGCCCGAACTGGTTTTTGACGCCGACTTGGACAGATTGATTCCGGTACTGCTGCCGCTTGAAGACTTCGAGTAAGGCACTTTGGGGAGACTGCTTGAACCCGATGATTCGGAGGGGCTGGTGTTGTTTTTCGGCGGGGTAGAGCTGGTGGACAGGCCGGATTTAGAGGATTGCATCGCCTGCGTTTTTTTAGATGCTGGTCCACTTATAACGCCCGGCTTTAGCCCGGTATGGGTTTTAGGAGATCCTTGGCTCGGTGGAGTTAATTGAGGCGAGGATTGCTTACTAGAACTATAATTAAGTTTTGAACCACTAGATTCTTTGGATCTAGTTTTGTTAATGGTGATCTTCATTCCGTCCGAGCTGGGCTTAACCATGTACTCCTGGTTTTTACTTTCGCTAACTTTCATACCACTGCCGGCTGCGCTATTTTTTGGATCACTGAATTTGTTTGTACTGCTGGAGGAGCCGGATTTTCCACTACCGATGTCGGTGTCAGCGCTGTGGTGAGCCGATTTCAATTTGTCGATCACCGCACTAAGCGAGCCTTTTCTATTGCGCGCCTGACTTGATGGAGTGTTAGATTTGTTCACTTCTATATTGGGAGGAGATATCAACGGCTCGGCGACGGGACTGTCGCAAGAAACCGGAGTGATTTCAAGTTGTTTTAGCTTTGTTTGGTTTTTTAACTTGGGACTGCTACGATCCGAAGTAGAAAAAGATAAACTGGAATGTTTCTTTTCCTTATCTCTGGACGTCATCGAACTGGACCCGTAACTGTCTTTTGAGATCTTTTTTGATAAGTCGTATCCCGTGGTACCCGACTTACCCGACGGAGAACCGGTAGTTGCCGACTTTAACGTAGACATGCTCGGCTTCCCCGAACCCGAGGAACTGTGTTTAGGAGAGGAGATGCTGTGGTTTTTTGGACTCGAGTATCCTGTGAGATGCTTGGGGCTGTTTTGTACGGGCGAATGTCGCGGGCTGCTGTGGTGACTGGAGGTACCCGTCGGCTTGCCCAGGCTTTTTACCGAGCTGGGGCTCGGGGATTTTGTGATGGACACGGACCTGCCGTGCGTGGGGCTCGGGCTAAATTTTCTCAGAATAGAGTTTGGGGAGGAGGGCCGCATGGGAGACCCGTCGGTAGGTTTAATACTCACCGATACGGGTTTCGTCAGCGGGTCTTGTTTCGGTGGGACTTTTTCGGGTGGTCCCATGGAGTCGTCTCTGCGTCTTTTCTTCTTCTTCTCTTTGCTGCGCTCCTCGCTGGACTTGCTCGATTTCTTATCGGACCTGGAGTCGAGTGACTTAAGCTGTGAGGAGGTAATGGGAGTGATGGTAATGGAACTGGGCAAGGTGGCAGGGGTGGCGGAGGATATGGGTATAATTTCAATGCCGGGGCGGCGGTCGAGGCACAACATCGAGGACAAGTTGGTCCCCGAAGCCGCGCTCGCGGAGGTCGAGGAGCTGGACCCTATGGGCGTGATGCTGACTGAGGACGGCATGTAAGATTTACCGTCGGTCAAGTCCAAGAGCAAAGACGCCGAGCTTCTGCTGCTCCTCGAGTCGGACTCCTTGTTTTTTAACTTTTGCCTTTTGTGCTCAGACTTGTGAAAAGAATTCCTGAAACAAATTACGATGAATAAGATAATTTTACTAATATTATAAATGCGAATGTTTAGATGGATGGATGGATAGATATTTGTTTGAAGGTATCTCCGAAACGTTTGAACGGATCTTGTGGAAATTTGGCACGGATGTATATCATCATCATCATCATCAGCTCACTATACGTCCCCACCGAGAGGCTCGGAGCCTACCCCAAGTTAGGGGTGACTAGGCCATAGTCAACCACGCTGGCCAAGTGCGGGTTGGTTAACTTCACACATATCATTGAATTTCTTCTCAGATATGTGCAGCATCACGATGTTTTCCTTCACCGAAAGAATGTCGGATAAATGTATCTTCAAACTACAGTCTTCTTATATGGCTGTTATTTCAATGTCTATGGAGGCCAGTTTGCAAATAAAATTCAAAAAAATATGGTACATACCGAATCATTTCTTCGGGTTCTCCATCATTAGAGTTGTCCATGTCCGAAGACCTATTATCATGAGTGCTGAGCGCGTCGGTCGCGTCCATGGCGGACAGCTCCAGGTCTGACGCGAACTCGTTCTGCGACACCGAGGATTCGGGGCCTTCCTCATTGGTCGAATTACTATTCATCGTGTTATCGTCCTCATTGACATACGAGTTGTCGCTGTCGCTCTCGGAATCCGCGGCTTCCGTGATGCCTTGCTTCCCCTTCTTCTGGCTAGAAGACCACAAGTCGTCAGACTTCCTCTTTTTTGACTTACGCTCGTCAGTTTGTGGCTTCGATTCGCTCGAGTTCGGGTCTTGGCATATCATAGAGAGATGGTGTTGTTGCTCCGATAGATATGCTCCTGTAAATAACAATTACGTATTACTCAGACTTGACGCTCTTGTAGAGTAATAAATTAAGTTTTATATTATTCTACTATTAATTATTTCCTATTCAATGGATACCTCCTTGGTGTGTGTTGAGGTTATTGGGGTAGAGGGTGCGGCCGTGCAGGCCGGCGGGCTCGTGGCGCAGCTCACCCCCGGGGTCCAGCCCGCCCAGATCGCAGCTAAAATTCGAATCCAGCGCAGAGTAGTTGCCGTTCATCTGTTTCGCTTCCATCTTCCAGATCTTCACTAACGACCTGGGACATAACATAACGTTAGAAAATGTTATCCATAAACATTAAACTCCTTTGGGTTTCATAATCATATACAAGTTTTTCCAAATCTGTATTTTTTTTAATACAGGAACAATTTGTTTCGGAACATGTACTTCGTGTTTAAATTATCCGAGTTTCTGTGTTTAGTAAAAACCTATATGTTGAGGAAAGTATCTTAGAGCAGTGAAATGTTTTTTGTATCCTATTCGACCTGAGAGTGACAGGAATGGAGTGACTCTTCTGCAGCACACGTGTGACATATTCGTCGACGTGTTCACTGGGCGGGGCGTGCAGCGTGCACACAGCGGCACGAGGCGCCGCGGGCTCCGACAGCGACAGCTCCAGTGTCGCCACACTCTCGTCCGCCGGGTGCTCCAGTGACACCGAGATGTGCTGCCATGACACCGCGCTCACCTCCAGCATCACAACGCCCTCCATCTCCACCACTGACACGGAACCATTCATTATATACAAAATCAATAATATGAAATTTAAGATCAATTAAATACAACACAAAATAGATATGATAAAATAGAACAGAAAACACATTAAACATACTCAATTTCATTCATCAATCTTACTTCTTACTAATATTACAATTGCGAATGTTTGGATGTATGGATGTTTGTTGCTAGGTATATTTTTTCCAGAAAGGCGAAACGGATATTGATGAAATTTGTTATTATATAATACAGTCTGAAATAAAATATAGGCTACCTATGATGCCGAAAATATGTAAGGTTCCCATGGGATACGTTTGATTCATATATTTACCCGATAACTCTGCAACGGTTCGACATATGTTATTGAAATTATGCACATGTACAGAACATAGTCTCAAATAACACATAGTATTCATTCTATTTTTTTTTTCAAATTCAAGGCGGACAAAGTCGCAGGCGAAAGCTAGTATACAGATAAATTGCTGTACACCTTAATTAGATTTCGACGTCTCGTCACGTTAAAAATTCGTTGTCTTGGCGTGGAAGCTGCGAGGAAAACCGACTAACAATATCAAGTAGTAATTTTTATGTATTAGTATCCTACTTTGGCCGATTTACCTTGTCTGTTCTGCAGACGGACGCAGGAGGCGATGAGCGTGTTGAACAGCGCCTGCTGCCTGAGACAGGCGAGCAGGGGAGGGACATGTGAGGGGTGTGTGAAGGGCACACTGCGCACCACACACCCCTCCAACCCCCGCGACTCGCATATGAAGTAGCACTGCGTCTGCTCCGGCAAGTGCTACACACACACTTACATAGTATTTAATCATATATTTGTTAGAAGTAGTAGGTGGGAAGGCAATTACAACATTGTGATTTAAGATAAGGTTTTACTATCCCCGGAATAGGCTTTAGTTATGTATAAATTAAAAAGCACGCATTATGTCTATCTATATGAATAAAAGTTTGTATTTTTGTCGTTGATGCTTTCTAAAATCATAGATCAAATTGTACTGAAACTTTTAAAGTCAGGATTTTTAACTTTAATAAAAACAAAGAAATCCTAAAAAAATATTTGAGGTTGCACAACGATTTAACATTATTTATAACTGAAAATACTACATATAATGTAACGAACCACAAACAGTCCTTTGCTGAGATTCAATTCGATGATTTTGCCGGGCGAGAGCTTGTTGTAGGCCTGCTGCGCTACAAGACCCAGCATAGGCTTGGCATTGCCCCAGTCCCCGGACACCTCCACCTTAATAACAACATTTTTCAATATGATCTGATAACGCATATGTAATTCCTCCGGTTTTGAACTTTTCAAGCGAGTCAATGGCATTTAAATTGGTAACACTAGTTGATCCACCACTCGCTTCAACCTTATAGAAAAAAAAGTAGAGCAGAGTAGTAATACTGTATTTTGTCACCTCAGATATCACTACCAATATCAAAGAGTTGTTAGAATTTTTCAAAGAGCTGGCCTGCTGGAGTAAGCTGTCTCGTCAAAATAGGCGCTAGTCGTGGAGTTGCAGAAAACTGAGTCATTTTCAAATATCTTAGCAACTCAAGTTCAACGGCGGCCTGCGCAGTGCTTACCGCTACGCCTCCCTACACCTAAAACTGTGTTTTGCGCAACGACTTGCGCGAAGTTAAAAGCCGTCAAGATATCTGAAAAGTAATGTACCTCAGTGGTGGCGTGTATGAGCTTGGCGAGTCCAGTACAAAGCGGCATGGGTTGTGAGAGGCGCAGTGTGAAGCACGCCGGCAGCATCGCGCTGTTCTGAGGCACCAGTGGCGCGTACACCGGCCCGTTACTGTCACACATACATACAGATTTACATATTTTTTTGTGTATATCTCATTCCGGATGAACACAGAATTTGTAAATGTTGGAACATTAAATACCAGCCATAATGATTTTTCATTTCATCGGGAATCTCATCTATAATTTTTGTAGTAAATAATTAAACCATTGTTTCATTTATTAAAGGAATGTTTTTATTTCTAGTTATTAATAGTATTATAAATTTAAACAACTTTTAAGAAACAAAAAACAAGTACTTGATAAAATAAAAAGCTGCCTTTGACTATCAAATGGTTGGCTGTCGGAGAACTCTTTAAATGTTAACCTCACCTATAGTAAACAGCTTTTCTCTTTGTATTCTTTACTTTGTTTATAAGTATATATGTAATATTCTTTATAAATAAATATATAAAATATGATGTTCATATTTACCCTTTGCCTGATCTCTGTCCGCTAGAAATAATCGGACAGAGTTGCAATTTATTGGCTGCGGAACCTTCTAGAAGAATGGTCGCGGAGTAGCCCACCGGCGTATGTGAGGGTGCGACCAGCGAAGCAAGACCGCTGGAGGCTGCCGGCTTGCCTAATGTTAGCAGCTCAGTTGTCAATGGTTGTAACCCTTTCTCTTTGTCCAGTAACTCGTATGGTGATACAAAGTATGTTAGACGCATTGCATGTCCTGCAATAAGTGTTAAAAAACTTTATACAATATTTCAATTGAACATCTAAATTATGTAAACATATAAAATTCTGTATATGTTACTATACTATATACTATTACTTTTCTAGATTTTGGGAAAATTGTAGCATAAAGGAAAGTGGTATTGTATAAATATGGAAAAATTCCTGTTTGTCTATTATAAAAAAAATTAACTATCACTATCTTTAGTGTACAAAAACAAATAATTGTGACATCTTACGAAATCATCATTATCATCAGCTCACTATACGTCCCCACTGATGGGCTTCAGAGCCTACCCTAATATTTTGAATTTCGTCTTACACATGTACAGGTATATGTGCATTACAATGTTTTCCTTCGCCGTAAGAACGTCGGATAATTGTACATATGTAAATCGAAACTCGAAAAACACACATTGCTACATGGCGGGATTCAAACCGAGGACCTGCAGATTGCAAGTCAAGGTCTTAACCCCTGAGCCACTGATGCTCATCTTATGAAATAGTGAATACTAAATAATATATTATATATTAGATTTATAAATGTTGATAGTACCTCCTCTGCGTTTCTGTAGGAAACCTATAGGGCTCTTGTGCACCTGCGCCCAAGGATCCTTGATGAAGCTCTGCAGTTGCCGCAGGGTACATAGGTCTTCCTCCAAACTTTGCAGAGCACTGAAGGCTTTGCATTTTACCTTTAATGTTAATAGTTTTAACAATTAAAAAGATTATAGAGATGACAAATAGCTTATTACAATATTTAAAGAAAGTCATATCACTTGTTACAAAATTGTGACATTACCTTTTTTTCTGCATTTAATTGATATACAGCTATTAGCCCTTCTAGCTGTGCGGTGAAGTCGGCAAAATCTCCTCGAGTTATACTTGCCACCATTTCTTCACAACTCTGCTGTTCAATCTACAAACAAAAAGATGCACAATATGTATTAATACATTTTTAAATCTGAGAATAAATAACTGTAAAAATAAAATATATAATTGACATCACTTGTGATGTAGTGGGTTATATCTTATGCAAGGAATATACTCAAATGCTTCACAAAGTGGTTATAATTGTTTCACAAAGCTAATTCAACAATCCCTATTTCCAGTCAAGCGAGCACCATCCATAAAGATTCTTTTAATGTAATTTGTGTTACATTTTAGATTTATTCAAATTGATTTCTTCTTCTGATTGTGACATATAATAAGATATTAGGAAATATATTGAACTACATTTCATAGCTAGTAAGCTAGCTAGCTTCAATTTTCCAAACTTACCTTTCCTTCATGATGAATTTTCACATCTTTCACAGAGCCTAATGATTCAACCAAAATTTCTAAATAAAACATATCTGATGATATGAAGAGGTTCACTCCTGATGTTCCTACCACAAATTTTAGCCTGAAAAACAAATTAATAATTTATTGATTGTGGAATATGCTAAGATAATTTGTTAATTTGGTTATTTATAATGGATATAAACAGTTTATTTTTAAGACAGGCAAACAGTAAGCTGGTTACATAATGTTCAACTAATACTTATTTTATACCTCCACTATAATATTTGAGTTGTAAATACATGCTTAAAAGACAATGCAATATTTACATAACATAAAGAAGAATTGATTGTTAATTAGATTAACTCTAGTAACTATTACATTGGTCATTGTTCATGATTACTGAAAGTATTTTGGACAGAGATGAATACTTACCCAAGCTGCCTTGAAAGACATTCAAGTCTTTCTATTAAACTTTGCAGAGAGCTGACTTTAATACAATGTTGTAAGCTGTCTAAGCACTTCTGTAGTATCTGTCTGTCTGCACTATCGACTGCCCATCGTTTGTCCTTTTTACAAAAAAAATAATAGTTAATATTCATTTTAATCTATGACTTAACTGTGACCGCTGTTTACATCCATCTAAGTTAGGTAGCATATCACATTTTGATGGTATATATTAATGCTATTATTACAAGATTTTAGATAAAATGAATTATTGGAAATTGCCATTTGCTGTGTTTATCACTTATATAAAAAAGTCATATTTTGACTTTTATATCTTTTTCTGAATATAAATATGTTGTGGTATAAATTGTAAAACATACCAGCAATGCCATACGAACAGCTTTTGATGTTTCATTTAAATTTTTATATTGTGATGTTTTGGACCTCAATTTTTCCATAAGGATTTCCTTTTGAAGTTCCTTTGACTTATCCATGAGACCATTGGTATACGCCATGGCCAAAGGTTTACTCTCCGTCATAGTTAGAAAACTTGATTAGTAATAATGCAACAACAAACAAAATTGATAACACTACTAAAATCACAGATGGTTTTCAAACCAGACCATGTATGGTGTTTGGAACCTATTTCATTGATACATTTTCCGTGAATTGATATTAATTTAATGTGTATATGATAATATAATGCTTATTATCAGATTCTTTTCTAAAAAATGTACTCAAATATGTGACATGATCTGATATAGGCCAAAGCAAGCGAGAGCGAACTGTCAATTTCATATGAGATGCCATTTGCTTTGAAAGATACGGGGTTACCATTTTATTTTTAAAATGTTGCCCATTTGTTAAAAGTTTTTTTATTTAGTTATTAAAGTTATTAAATAAAAAATACAAGACATTGGGAGGAAACGAAAAATTCTTTGAATAGCGAAGTGTTTATTTATATAATTTTAACAGATTTAATGACTGAGTGTGGCAATAAGTAATAAGATCTATAATAGAACTTGGAACACATCCTTACGTGGGTATTTTTAAAAGTAATAATTACTTAATTAGTCTTTATGTAACCTATCAGAAAAAACTACTTATAGGTACTTATAGTTGTCGACTGACGGCCTTTTGTTAAGGATTTTGATGTCGCGAGTCTTAAAATTTACTATTTCGTAAGTATTTTTATAAGCTTAAAAAACAGCTGATACGACTGTATGCTCTAGAGTGTAAATTGTGAAATAGTAAAAAAGTTAAACTTAATTACAGAATAAAATTCTAAAGTAAAAAGGTGAATTTCAAATTTATTGGTTCAAATTTAGAAAATTGTTTTATTCAGGTATCCTTGTCACGAGCATGGAACTAAAGGGATCAGACGACGTAAGTGGAACGGAGGCCATGCAATCTAATTATGGTTGCTTTTTACCCCTTTTAGTCGCTTTGAAACATAAAGAACGTGTCTTCACTTTAATGGAACATTTTTAACAGCAAAAACTTTTAAATCTAACTTTATCATGAAGACAAATTATTTGTTTTGAATTGTTTTAATAATTTTAAATCGAGTAAAGCATTACAATTGCAGCTACATTTAGTAGTGCTCTATAAATTTTTATTTCTTATTTAGGTTATTTCTTATTAGGAATAGGCAAACTAATTCGTATCCTAGTTTAGTAGTTTCTTATATTTTTGATACACAAAAATAAACATAAATATTATTATATATTCATGCGAAATATATTCAAGAAAAATTTAGATAATAAATCTTAAGTTGGGGTGCGTTTAACCGAAGTTTGAACAGTGTGCAATCACACCAACTGCGGAGCGGTTTTACATGAACAAACAAAAATTAACGAGAAATAGATTGTGGATGAATGTTGTCTTGTTTATTTTGAAAGATACCAATCTATACTAATATTATAAACAGGAAAGATTTTGAGAAAGAGAAAGAGAAAAAGCTCCTCCGAGCACTATGTCCGAATGACACATACTATTATTACTAGTTTTTTTTAATTACACGCGACGAAATCGCGGGAAACTGTTAATCTCTTTAACTCAATGTAACTTTAAAATATTGTAAATATATATCGCATAATCCAGCGTTATCTCAACGGAAAATTTTATACGCGATTTAATAAAAAGTTGTCATAACGATATGAAATTCAGAGCGTCGATGGTGGCGCAATTGAGTGTGTGAAAATTTTTTTTTTCTTTGAAAAATGGAAAGATCATCTATAAGTTTTATAGCAAAACAATTTTTATTTTTTTATTTTTCGCAATAATTAATAAGTTATATCAAAATCAAAATTAATTTTTGAATCCAGTACCGAAGACGCGCCGGGAACTCCCGAACAAATCTGAGCGCGTGTGACGTCATACTGTTAGTTTTTACTCGTATTAGTATATTTGTTTTATTTCATTTACAATGTTTTTGTCAACTTAACAGCTGACGTATAATAGCTGTAAACGATGCATTTGGATATGTTCCGATATGCACTGCAAGCACTGCACAGTGCTATCACTGTAGAAAAATTCGTTCCGTTATGGACTGCCAGTACACTGCCGCAGTACCCTAGGGAAATATATGACGTCATAAATCGCCGCCATATTCTACTGTGAGCACTGGCGTTTTCGAGGTAAGGTACTCGCAGTACCTTGATCACGTGATCAGTCAAAACCACTTGAGTGCCTAACGTCTTATAAACAAAGCTACAGTTTAATCAGAAAATTTTAAAGTTCTGTAATTAGTTTGGATTAATAAATAAAACAATGGAAGAATTGCAAAAATTAACCTTATTAGACTGTGTTGATAATGAAAAACATATTCTTTTTTATGAAAAAGTACTTACTTTTATTATATTATTAATTCAATTTACAATTAATATTAATTAAAATATTTTTAATTTGACAGTACTCCAAAACAGTTTTTTTAATGTACTAGAAAACTTGAACACACTCATTTGAATGCTGTGTCAAAAAATGCTGCTGAAAGTATACGGGATTGCGTTCCGTTTTAAATCGTAACCAGTATAACTGGCTATAAAGGGACGGACGGCTTCACAGTATACTGAATTGACGTCACACTGTACAGTGGTCGCAGTGCATATCGGAACATACACATTATGAATTTGCTAAACATTATGACGTCACAAGTATTGTGGCTATCGTTCACATTCACGTGACTATATTTTAATTTTAAATCGCTTGTAATTAATTGAAAAAAAATTATTTTTCGTTTTTCACGTTACATATCGATAAAATTAATAATTAAGTTTTAAAATATATATAAAAAATAAATATTAATTTTTTTTCACACTCCCAATTGTTAAGCGCTTGACCGAACCGGACCATAATATTATACGTCCAGGTTCGATCTCCACGTCAGCGAGATTGCGCGATCCAGCGAGTACAGTGTTTTTCGATTTTCGAATTTCATATGTACATTTATCCGACGCTGGGCCAGCTTGGTTGACTCAGGCCTAGTCACCCCTAACTAAGGGTAGGCTCTGAACTCCTCAGTGGGGACGTATAGTGAGCTGATGATGATGGTGATATGATATTAGTATAATATATTATTACATTGATGCTAGATATCTATTAATAAATAAATAATTTTAATTATAGCGTTAATAATCCATTCGTCAACGGATAATTAGACGTGAGTGTTAGCCATATTTAATTACTTGACTTAAATGTCTCACGAAAGTTTAAACAATTATCCAATACAAAAAAATTCAACATTTTAAAAGAGAAATTGGAAACAATTGGAATATTTTCTTCAGGTAAAATAAAGTTTCCTCGCAGGTGCAATAGTCTGCCAGTGACACAATTACTTACAAATGCATTATAGGTATTTCTTTTCAACGTGACATCGACAGATAATATGGACAACTGTGGTGCATCGAGGAAAATATATTACTGAAAAATATGCAGTTCGAAACCTATTGTAATAGATAAGCGTTGGAATAAAATCTTTCGGTTTACATTATGTAAAGACAAATTCTATAATTTTCCATTGTTAAAATAGTATTTAGTGGATAAAAAAAGTATTTATTATTAAGGAGATACTCTACCGTTCTCTTTTAGAACCTTTCCAGGCACTAAAAGTGAGCTATCAATTTTCTGTTAGCTTGCTTCACCTATGTTTTAAAAAGGTCTTTGTGTTGTCTAAAGCTTCGCGTTTACGGTAAAATAGGTTATGAAATTTAAACGATATAAGTTTTCTAAGAACTATACAGTGATAAGTAAAGATTTCAATAACTTAATGCGTAAGTACAGATGCTTAAATATATATCGTATACCTATCGTTTTGGTTAAAAACACATCCATGTAATTTGCCTAAAGACTGTCGAAGGATGTATGTAGTAAAAAAATACAAATCAATAAGTACATATGTAGTTACTTTACTCCTGTTTTCTCTGACAAGGACAATTTGTTAAAATTTATTTTATTTATTAACTCTTAATCTATTTTAAATTATACAAAGACATGACTAGAAATTAATTTACATAGCAAGGGCGGCCTTATCGCTATCATTAATCAATATAATTTACAGATGCTCGTTTTGAGATATCAGTTTATATGCTTTGTTTGCTATGTTTTTTATTATTGACATTGGCGTAATTTTTACAATATAAGCTTTTCAGTCAAATCTCATTTTAGGTTATAAACGAAATAACGTAAAGATATTAAACGAAGATAAATACATCCGTAGGTATCGTAGATTATTGGTCTTATCATTTCATTAAATGATGTTACGTTAACACTTTTTATTTCAGTTCTGAAATAAAACATTCATTCCCTAGAGCCGATCTAATTCCTTCAGACGTACACTCCGATACGATCGCTAAAACATTTTCCCTTCTCTTTACGTGAAAGCATTTATTGCATTAATAAAAAGACAATGGTGTCTGGTGAATAAATATTCTATGGACTGAGAGTAAAATTCTATTATTGGTTGTTTCATTGTTAAATGTCATTGTTACTGCTTGGTAAATAAAGTACAATAGTTGTGGCAACAATTAAATATGTTAGAATCAGTTATATTTAACCGTTTATTATTTGAATAAAATTTATTGAGTGCTTTTATTTAACTTGTATTTATAGAGGCAGTTTTTATAATCGCACGGTGAACATCTATATAATAATGGTGTTTAACTTGGCGAATAACTTTAATAACCTTTCTAGACAACATATATAATTGTGTTTTCTCGTAAACTCCTAATATTAAGAAGATTAAAAAGATGCAGATACATTGCCTATTAAGAAGGGTCAAATGCTCATGCTGTTAATTTAACAAACTTTTCATTATATATTTTTCATATGCGTTCAAACATTGGGGTTTTACAAAGAATGATAGATGCACAGAATGAACTCTCTATTGAAATGTCTTCATTGTTTTATTGTATACATTTCGTCATACGGACGTATGCTCACAATGGTTTATTTCGGTTTATTCGTATTATTGTCCATACATTTCTGAATGTCATTCAAAAGACACATTGAAATGAACTAGTTTACAAAATAAAAACGAAGATGCAGGCTTAATTTTGGTCCTAATCCCCTCCCCACCCTTTTCTTTTAAAATAGGGATGGAAAGCGGAGGTGGATTTGTTAGAGGAGGAGACACATAAGAAGGAGAAAGTCTCTCTATATATTTCCTTCCCTGTTCGATTAAAGGTAAGAAACGCATCTGTAAACGCGGATGTCTATTTGCAGCGGTCATTTCGCAATTTTGGCGAATTTAAATGGCAATGCACGTAAGCCAAATTATACTTTAAAAAACGTAAAATATGAAATGAAACATTATTGTTACTGTAGCAATAGTTACTATGTAATTTAAAAAAACAGTACTGTACTCGACTGACTGAACCCATTATCAGTCTAGAGAAGAATGCTGTGCTTACTATCTGTCACCCGCGACTCCGTCCGCGTGGAATTTAAAAAATCTTAATAATTAGTCTATGTGTTCTACTAGACCATCATCATCAGTGCCAAATTTCATCAAGATCCGTTGAGCCGTTCCGGAGATACCTTCAAACAAACATCCATCCATCTATCCATCCATTCATCGATCCAAACATTCACATTAAAATTGTAAGGTAAGATTTATTTATAAAATTGTAATTCGATTCGTTTTCGATACTGTGCTCCTCAATTTTTTATTCTCTCTTAACATTACGTTAAGTAGTCTCTATAATTATATTTTACATTTTAATTAATTATACATCCTATTTATTTATGTCAAATGCAAGTACAAGGCTTATTTGAGCTTAGATAGGGCGCGGCTTGTTTACGAAGTAAGTTAAGTGCAGACATGTCGAGATTATCCTCGTTCGAATACAATCTACTTAGCACTTGATTGATGTTGGCTTTGAGGATCAAAGGATCACCGAGTGTCCTTTGACAAGATTACAAATTACTTTTTGTAATTTATTTTTAGATCAAGGTATGTGTTCGATGACTTTTTAGTGTGGGTCCAAGCATACGTAATATTTTTTTTTGAAGTTTTTATTTTTATTTCTAAGTATAAGGTGGTAAATGAGCAAGCGACCGATGCCCATTGATATCTGCAATTGCAGATGCGTTGCCTACCTTTAAGCAACGGAGAAGGGGAAGTACAATAAGGGGATATCCCCTACAGCGCCAAATCCACTTCCCCTTCCCGTCATTTCCTTATCAGAAAAGGGTGGAAAGGGAAAGTAGACTAAAAAGTGACTTTAAAATAGACTGTAATGAAGTGAATAGTGCAATGAGTCCAGAATACTAACGTATTATTGGAACAATTTCATTCGGTCGTCGTTGCGCGACTGCAGGACCAGAACCGCAGTTTGTAATCGCGACTAAAATGCAACTGAACGAAAGTTGACCTCTTAAAGCTATCGGTACCGACTGTTTAAATGCTTCATGTATATCTTTCGATCAAAGGTTACTGAATCACATAAAAGTACTTAATCCTTATTGCTGCTGCTATTATCTGTTCATCACACAACTTTTCCATTACTTCCATTCTGTAAAATGTAAAATAGGTTGCGTTTAGTTGCGTTAATGGAAAATGGTTTAATTAATCTAAGATGTTCATGTGATATCCGCCTTTTAGACATTCCTGGGATTTGCCCTATTTGCATTGAAATGAAGTAAAATAAACACGCATACTTTGAAGAGTGAATAGGAAAAGTTGTTTGATTATAAATTTTCATTTATTGGATAGATTACTCATTTCCACTAGAGCCAGAAAACACTAAGTCAGTGATAATTTCCAACTAATTATTTCAGTGTTTCACAAATCATCGTCGCCTTAGTTGCTTGGAAAGCGATTAATTCAATTATCTTAACTTTAATTACTTGAAACCGCTACTCATTTGACGGCGGATATATTCACATATTGTTTTCCTTTGTGTACTTTTATAATTAAAAGTATAGTTAAGTTTAGAGAAATTAAAGTTATACAATAAATCACATTATGAATAGCAACTCATTGCAAAGATAGAAGTTAAAAAAGATTCTTACAGAAACAAGGTAATAATTAAAAAAAAATCACAATTTTTTTTTACTATTTTATAATTTTCTAGTTTTCTCTGATTTTAGTTATTTTATATTAAAATAAAGTATGAAGGTTACTTTAAAATTTATAATGATTTGCCCATTGTATTGATTAAACTTTTTCACTAGCTACTAATTTTCTAGGGTATAGTCGTAACATAGGGAATGGAATAAAAAATGTTTCAGTTATTTTCTTTTATTTGTAGTAAAAATAATATCGTTTATAAAATAATTTAAACTAAACACGAAAAGTTTAGAATAAATAAATAGGTACATTTTAAAGATTAGTACGATTTATGAACAATTAAATAGGAGATCCTTTCTCTCTTAATATCTATGTAAAATCTATTTAAAATATAACATACATAGAAATAACAGTAACATCAAGCAAGATTATTTACTTTGTACATAGAGGTATTACAGTTACATGTAGAAAAGATATTGGGAACGTTATACATATTTAAAAAAATCAAAAAGTTTGTTTAAAAATATGACAAAAAACATTACTTAGAGAAGTTGACAAAAATGTGATAGTCAAAAGCTGAAGGAAGAAGTAATACATTAGATCGGATGTACGAGGCTAAATTTAACGGAGGGGTCGGTTTTGGTTAAAGGCCATGGACCTCTTGGAGCCGATGGGGAAGTGAGAGAGGTCGATCTCATCCATGGGGTAGTCTGGTCTGTATCGCTTCTTGTCCAAATTGGTGCTGTAACAATAAATATATTTATATTATAAAGAGAAACGATATACGAGAAACTTTTGCTCGAAAAACTGTTAAATAACTTAACCGATAATAAAATCTTTTAAGACACGAAAAAAAAATCGATGATTATCTAGAGTGTTAAATTTTTATTAATTATACTAAGTAGAACTCTATTTATGCCATTTTTCAACACCAAAATTCACGTCGTCCTTTTTTTTTTATTCAATCAATATTATAATCAAATATAGAACGATAGGTATCCCTTTTTTACATTTAAATCACATACAGTATTGTATTATCAAACACATACGATGTTAAATTCGTTAAAGAATGCTTTCACATGTAAAATCCTTTAATCCAAATCACTTAAATTAATTGTCTTTTGAAACGCACTTTACAAGGGATAAAAAATACGATATAATTACAATACAATGTATGTTAAAGTATATAACGAAATTGAAAAGTTAATATATAATGAAACGGTCTAATCTCAGGAACAACGAAACGGATTTGAATTATTTTAAGAATCATAGTAAGACTAACTAGGCTGATACGACGATTCGATATTTAAAAGCTAACGATAAATTTCTCGGTTAGTAAAACTTAATTTTATTTTGTAAAACTGCTAATACCGGGTACTGGACTTGAAATGTTAAATTTAATAATTTTTTTACACTACTAAATACTTAATACAATCAGCTGCGTAGACATATATTTACTGCAGTAATATAAGTAGATAATTTTTTTTATAAGAGAAGGGGGCAAACTAGTAACGGACCGCCCAAAATTATTTGATCTGACGCCCATGGACATCCGCAAAGCCAGAGGAATCGCAGTTGCGTTGCCAGCCTTAATAGTAAAAACTTACACTGGGATATCAAGGTAGTTGGATCCGTAGAGGTTGTAGAATCGCTTTGCGGCGTACGGGAAGGGCTGTTCGAGGTCGTCGATGTTACGCTTGCCCACGAAGCTATCCAGCTCAGACCTGACAAAATACAAATAGCTTACTATGCGTGTACTATATCATGACAGTTTGTTTCAATCATTACTCATCGGCTTCTTGGTACAGTGTACATATAAGATTTCACCCCATATTCCTTAATAAAACTAATGGGAACTTTCTTCGTTAGTTGTCGGTGTATTGCAATGTGAGATGTAAAAGTGCTTAAGAGACACCTAAGTTCTATGCTGATGTTATGTTTTTCCATCAGCGAAGTGCTTAAATTAAATTAAAGCGAATTCGTAGTGACATAAGTATATAAATATATGACATACGTTCCGATCGAAATAAACAGTATTCACAAAATATACTAAAGGAGCGCGGAGCGCAAGTAATTAGTGAGTTTATTCAAAAGAGTGCTAGGGAAAGGCGATTCCGCCATTATCATAGAAAGTGTACAGAAATTATGATGTCGTTAATAACGGAAAATGAACTAAAACAACGTTATAATGAAATATGTTATTATTATTAAGGCATCCGCTTTCGGTATTAAAATTCAGGAGGTAGAAAAGTTACTTGCGTTAATAGAAAAATTTATGACTAATTTTGTTTTTGCTTATCTCAGTGCTAATTTATACAAACGCCGTTAAACGTAGCGACATTAAACAATACTATTTACTATGGAAATAGGTCGATGTCTATGGAATTTAATATACTGAAGATAAAGTAATTACTACGAGAAAAGGAATTTTAAAAACGCAAACTTACTCAAAGAACCAGTCGTTCATTTGCATATATGCTATGATTCTATTAGGAATGAATTTACTGGTACAACAATACTAATGCTTGCAAATGCTGTCGCATTTCCATGGACTGAACAATATTCGTTATGAATGATGCAACATTGCTAACAGAAAGGATAAAACATTTTGGAAAATTAAAACTAGCTAGATTATCAAATGTTACTTATTTTGTTTTAGTAGTTAAATTATGTCAATTTCCACTGCCAAAACACTTGTACAAAAACTCATGGATTATAATTGGGCTGATGATGTTGATTATCACACTAACTAATAAGTATTTTTTGGAGTAATACAGTTGATGTTTAACTCACCGATCAATTTCATCGAAGTTACGTTTCGGGTAATCTTCACGGTAATAATCAGACGATATCAATGGAAACAGTTGCCGTTTGCCGTTTCTGGATAATAATTATATATAATTAGAAATTGCGTCAATCGTAGTTAGTTATTAAGCAAGTACAAAGTAATTATGACTTCCCTATAGAGTTTAGTTACTACGAAGGATAACCTTTATATATTTATATTTTTGCCGCACAAGCTTAGATTCGGCTAGCATAGTAAATGAAATTAAAATATGATAATTATGTCCTCGTCGGAACTTTGAAAACATATCTTGAAAAAATAGCAGTGGAATATGAAGGAGGGTACAAACATTTAATATGTATGTAATGTAAATTTTTTAAAGGTTAATGAAAAACACTTTACCATGTACTGTGTACATGTACATTGAAAGAGTAAATTATAAGTTTATAGAGAGAAGATGTAGAGAAATAAAACACATTTTAACGCCATATTCTAGCCAATCATTCTTCCCTCATGATTATGCACAGGCTTAGAAGAGCCAAGTGTTAACGTGACATACTGTTTTTATGGCCAGTGACGTAATTTTGTAAACTGACATAGGTATAGTCTGTATAGCTTGTCAAAAATTTAAATGTAGAAAAAAAAAATAAAAAAATACGGTTAGAACACGGTTAAATTTTTATTACAACGGAATTCCATTTATTCATTTTTTTAATACTTACGCGATAATTTCATACCGTCGAACACCTGAAAACGGTAGAAAGCTGGAATGTCTGGATTCACGGACCTCGCGGACAAGATTTCCGCCGCCCAAGGGATCTAAATTTCGCACTTTGTGACCTGTTTGACATCACGTACAATGATAATTGACAATTAATTTATAAGGTAAGAAGAAACAAAGTAATTTGGTAGATAAATCTTACCTGATTATGTGATGTAAGAAAAAGTGATAACATAATATCACAAATGTTGCAATGACATCAATGCAACAATAATAAGTAGTAGTTAATCGGAAGACAATAAAAAATGTTTCTTTTTGTTCAAGTTTTAAATAAACTTTATATCAATTGGAAAAAAACATTTTTAACTACATGTCGAAATAGTAAGAACGATCGCTGGTTTAGTGAATGTTTTGGTATTGTGAATGTACCGAGTACAGTTAGCAAAGTAATATCTTAAAAAATGCATTTGAGATCCAAGACACCGTCTTCACAACTTTATTAATTTACACTTCACAATTTTATTAAATTGGCGGACTTCGCTTACTGTGGGCCTAACAGGAATATATATGACAATTGCCATCGTATAGTTATCGTAAAGATTTGTAATAAAATTTGTGCAGTGCCCGACATTTGTGTATCGGGCATAAAGTACACCTAGTAAGCTCATATTAGTTTTGACATAATTAACGATGACGATACGAAGGCGATTGTTACAAATATACGTGCTAGGTCCACTATAATTAAAAGCTGGGAACTTTAATAAAACACAATCATGTTTTGTTATTGCAAGGAATCTATTTAACGTTGATAATTTAAATAAATAAACGACAAACAAGTATTAACTACTCGTATCTCATATCACATTCTATACGTTGTTCCATTACTATTTACTATCCAAGAGAGAAATCTGTAACAATTGTATGAATAATTTTAAAGAAAGTTTCTCTCGCCCAGCTCCAGCGCTCGCACAAAGTTATCACCGCCGAGAGGGTCCAAATTTCTAACGAAGTTACCGCCGCCCAGAGAATCTAAGTTTCTCTTAACAAGGTTAGGTCCTCCGATCTGATCAAGGTTCTTTTTGACGAAGTTACTTCCACCCAGTGAATCGAGATTCCTTACCAAATTTCCGCCGCCCAGTGAATCAAGATTCCTGACGAAGTTCCCCCCGCCTAGTGAATCAAGGTTCCTGACCAAATTTCCCCCGCCGAGTGAATCGAGATTCCTGACGAAATTCCCTCCACCTAGTGAATCAAGATTCCTGACGAAATTTCCTCCCCCGAGTGAATCCAAGTTGCGAACGAAGTTGCTCCCGCCGAGGGGATCTACGAAACGAGCACTCAGTTCGCTGTATTCCCCTACATCACGACCCAGCATTCCACTGCCACCGATTCCATTTAAATTTTTCCTCAAAGCTCTACCAGTTAAAGAAGAGACATCAATACCATTTAAATTTCTATTGCCACTTTTTAATGCTTCATAACTGTTTACGTTCCGTCCTAACAACGTACTCCCTCCTAGACCACCATTAATGTTTCTTCCCATCAAAGTGCTACCACCGATACCGTTCAAGTTACGGTCACCATTCCGATATTCATTTTGCAGCAGAAACCTCAGTAGGTAATCGAATTCTTTTTGTCTATAATCTGTAAAAGAAAAATATTCTTTTAAAATTTGAAAGAGTAATTTTATTTCAATAATTTGTATGCAAGAAAACAAATCTCCATATTTAACGGTTGCCGTATGTTTTATATAAAAAATTAGAACATAAACATTACTTACCTATGTAGAAGAGTGCAGGGGATGAACAGTGCACAACATCTTATACATAACATTATTGTGCGGAGACAAACTTTGTGAAAAGTGCGTTTTTATCATCACAAAAAAGTGATCCAAAATTGATTGCAAGGTATATAGTGCGATTTTTATAACACGAATTGAGTTATATTATTGTGCAAATAGATTTAAGTAAATAATCCGGAATTATTTTAAATACGTGTGTTTTATTTGGATAGGGTTGTGAATATTGTGTTTAACTTGGATTGACGGATTTGTGCTAGGGGTGTGTGTAACCTAAGCATTCCCGAGTGCATTGATATTAACACAGTGCTTTGCTTTTTCTTTCATTCAAAATTTAACTACTTACCATTAGCGTCGTAGCGTTCTGAACTGTGTTCATTTACGCTCCCATCTTGTTCCTGTGTGTTAAATTAATTAAATTATAAAATTATAATACATCATTCGACTAAGACCAATTATTTACTACTCTAATGCCCGAATACTGAAACGTTACTTAAATATCTCCTTTCGTAAGCATTGCTTACAATTTAACAGACGTCAAAATTTAAGTGGTATACACAAACGCAAATCAAGACATGTAAGCGCGTGATTCCGTAAGTAGACGTATTATTTTTACGTCATGGCAACATCCTTTGTTTTCGGTCAAAGAGTGTATAAAAAATACTTGTTCTCGATTACGTTTTCTTAAAATTCACTTTACGTATCCGTTTCACGCAGCATGGCTTGGACAACCTATAGTTGTAAGACGTGTTCATTCCCAAATAGTAAAGAAATTTAAAATAAAAATACTAAATAATCAAAAATCAAAGAAGGTTGTTAAAAAATATCCTTTCTGTTTAAAGTATTTTTAAATAAAAAAAATTAAAAAATTTGACCATACTTTTGTAGAATGGAAAGCATCTGGCGTTATGTTTTGACAAGTTTAAATTAATAAAATTTTAATAAATCATAATATCATCAAGACACTTTTTAAGCAGTTTAAGCGGGCGCAGACAGATGTCGCTACAAACCTATTTGCGATTTCGATATATTCTCGTTCAGTCGGCATTTTTATATAAATACTAGCTGTCGCCCGCGACTCCGTTCGTGCGCAGTTAAAAAAAACTTTATAGGGGTATGAATAATAGATTTTGGCCGATTCTCAGACCTACTGAATATGCTCACAAAATTTCATGAGGATCGGTCAAGCCATTTCGGAGGAGTACGGGAACGAACATTGTGACATGAGAATTTTATTTGTCCGAATGCGATGATTATGATGAAGCAGACATGTTAACACCTTAGATTTTAACTTTTAAGATAGCCCGCGACCACTCTTAAATTGTTGGCGTACTTAAGTCGACATGACAGTTCTTTTGACAGCAAAATGTCGTTGAGTGACGATCCAGTATAAGAAATGTGATATTGAGTGGCCTTTAAGCATGGTACGACTTGAGTGGCATCAAAGTTGAGATGCGTCTTTAACTGACTTACGAAAATTCCATATTGGAGTTTAAGCGTGGTCTTATAATTTAAGACGCTCTTACATATTTAAGTGACGTTTCAGTATTCGGGCAATAGTAGCTTATTGTCTAGTTACTACTCAAAAATAACAATTGTTTGTAAAACATTTTCATACTATGATAAATGTAGAATAATATTTTCCAATGAACACAAAGCTCGTTTAAGCTTCTCAGCTACAGTTATAATGTTTTGTTCAAATTTTCAATTGCTTTTTCTTCGAATTTTACAAATACTATGATTAAGTATTTGATTGGGAGCTTATGTACTTATTATATTTTCTTGGTAAGAAAGCTTCTCGAAGACCAAAGTTGAATTGTAAAGAAGGAAACGAATATTTATTATTTGTTGATTTACTTGTTCACGACTAAATTGTTCTAGAAACCAATATCTTTAACTTATATTTCTTTGAACAATTCCATTCTTGTTTATTTTTATATAAATTGATGCGTACTAATGAAAAATAGTCATTTGTATGAGCCAAGTGATGAGTTCCTAAACGTATTAAATTTACATAATCGTCGACGAACAAGCAACGAGCTATCCCGGAAACGAGTTACAGACGATCATCTAATTTGGCAAGTAACATCTGTATCAGAATGAAGAAAGTTTAATTTTCAATTTGTAACATGAAACATAGATATTACAAAGAACTTTCTTAGATTGGTAATTAAATTAATTTTGAATATTTAATTACATTTTTGAAATAATAATTATGAATTGAAAAAACGTTTAGAAAGTATTGAAAAGATGACATCATATATAATTTGCTAGCAGATCTACTTTATTACGACTTATGTACATTTCAATATTAGATGTGGATAGAAGTTTGTTTTTAGACGTATCACAAAGGTGGCTGGTATTAATTAGCGCTAAACAGTTTTCTTACCCTGTGTGGTTCGGCGTTGCAACAGACTAATAGTGCAGTTATGACAACAGCAAATCGCCCGGCACGCATCATTGTACCTGATAATAAAAATAATTGCTATTATTTAAAAAAAAAGTGAAAAACTGCTTCAGGTTTGAAAACAAGTTGTTGAATTCTCCGACTAAGGAGGTTGTGTGGTTTACACATGCTTCCTTACTTGTGAAAATGAACTTATTTGTTAGGTAAATTACAATAAATTTTAATTTTTACGCTTCCAATATAAAGTAATTTTAAATTGTAATTTTTAATGACTAAAAACATAAAGTACATCATTCTGAAAAGATGTTTTTATCAGTACTGAAGTGAATAAATAAAATATGTATTAAAACATTAAAATGTTTAGATCGTCATTAAAAAAATTACGACCTTTTGTCACGCTAGATAACAGCTTCTCATTAAAATACCCGCACGAACTTCATTTGGTGCTGCGTGAATAATTTTTACATCGTTGACAGTAGTATGTCTTTACTTTAATTATTCATCCTAGCTTACTACCTATATACAAAATATACGAAAATTATGTAAAGTTGAATAAAAATAAGGACAAGCACATAATTTTCACATTTAGAGTTAGAAGTATATTTTTTCGTCGTTTTCTCAAATGACTAAGGGGAAGTACTTCGCACTGATAGATTTATTAAATAAATTACTACTCGTAGTGTATTTTTTCTGCATGATTATATCGCAGGTTTGCCCAGAAGTTTCACTTTTCTCTTGAAGTCTAGGTTTAAAATAAACTAGCGCATATTTCAATTACAATTACCTACATTATCCTAGAATTATGTAATTTAATTTAACTTTTATAATGTTGATAACAATCATCAAATTATTTTATTAAACAACATGAAGGCTTCAAATGTTATCTGGGAATTGACCATTCTTTTCCTTATAGTCAATGAGGTATATTTTACATAAAGCTACTATTTAGTATTCCTTGTGAATGCTTGTTGATATTGATTAAATGCGGAGCTTAATATAATTATTGGCTCTGCATGTTCTCTTATTAATCTATAGATATCGCTTCTTGTGTTCAAATTAAGTTACATGCCGCCTCATCGGGAATATTGAAACCCTTTTTATTTTATAGTCCATCTTTTATTTGATGTAATTTCTAAATGGCTTTTATAGTCGAGTATTAAGTCTCAAAGTCACGATATATAATATGTCTACTGACTTCTTCCAGAATATGTAGGATTCGTTGAGGAGTATGCTTAAGCAGAGCAAATTTGTGCAAATTAGGACGGTGACGCATATGAAGGGGAAATATATTTCTGTCCGTCCCCTCCTCCGTCGATCAAAGATAGGCAACGCACCTGCATTTGCGGATATCTGTGGGCAGCGGTCGCTTCGCTATTTTGGCGAATTCAGGTGGCTGCTTGCTCGTTTGCCACCTTATGATATTAAAAATTGCTCTATCGATATTGCTCTTAGCGTATTGAGTTAATGAATTAAAAGTAAAGGACAGCTTGCTCTGTCCATTTTAAATCCTTTCTACACAAATGTAATTATAGATTGATAGAAATGCATCAGTTTCGCACCTTTTCGATACTGCAGCAACTTGTGAAAGTGTTTCGTAACCGCGTAGCCGTCTACGGCATCGTTATACTTTGTAGCGCTACGCTTTCGTTGGTACTACGTATTAACAAAAATAATTTTATTGTTACAAATTAGCGTTATAATATTAGAGTATTATAGTTACTTTTAATACATCGCTATGATAGATTGATAAAAAAGAGACTAGGCAAAAAAAACTAAGGCGTAAATAACGCCTTAGTTGAGTAACAAGAGTGTTCTTGTCGAGAGCTTTCATTTGTTCAAAGTATTTTTTAAAAGTTTACCTTAAATCGACAACAATATAACGACAATATTTTCATTTTCTTATATTCAAATGAAAAGTTTAAATTTATGTATAATCACGTTTAGTATTTTCATATTTTCATCGTCAGGTTATCAACAATAATGTTTTTACAATTAATACATTATTATTTTATCGCAAATAACTTTGTCGATGTGTAAATGTTACATGAGGTGACAGTAGCAGATACAATCACAGGGAAAAGTTATATCTCTTATTTATATCTCGAGCATTGTGGTCTTTTCATTTGAAATACAATAACTTTCTTGTAATTAGTTTCGTTTTACGCGAACGTGTTATTGACAACGGTGTTGTTTAAACCTAGAAATCCACTGCAATATTACTTTTATTAATATATATTGTCATATCTTACATTCTCTTAGAAAAAATAGAGACTACAATATATATATATATATATATATATATATATATATATATATATATATATATATATATATATATATATATATTGTATATTATCACAGCAGTCGAAGCCCACACTAATATTAATATAGTCTGTTTCATAAAGTAAATAATAATATAAAAGTTTTTCTTTAGTTACTTAAATATAAATAAAATCTAATTAACATATGTTGGCTAATGTTTAGCTGTTACTTAAAAATGGTACTGATTTTGAATCTTTATTAGATACCGAAATACGATATGATAGGCATCATTCAAAGTTGATATTTAAATAGCCAAATAAATTGATATAATTCCTTACATGCGCGTCTATAATTTGTTTACCGTAACATGCAATAATTTGTTGTCTCCTATAAGAGCACTCATTCAAGATATACTCGTGTAGTTGTGTCTAATGATGTAGTGGAGTGAATTAAATAATCTCCTAAACTGTCAATGCTCAGACCAATGCTCAAGGTTCACAGATATGTTACACGTGCAAGAGGATAATATCACTTGATTGCTCGTAATTTTTACGTCTAAAAATATCATATCATTATCAATCGTCATAATATTTCAATGCTTTATTTATAGATGTTCATATTAACCTACGCGTTTAACCTAAATGCATTTCGTAAGTTTTATTGGGCGGCTATTTTGTACATTTATATTTTTATTTTCCTATTTCAAGTTTGTTTAGACTATCTATGAAGTTTTTTAAGAAATTATTTTATATTTAAGAAATTAGATAACATTAAAGAACGAATTTATGTACTACGATGTAAAAAAAGAATTAATAATATGAATAGATATTTCATCACTCAAAGACAGTGATCATTTTGGATATCGTAAATAAATTCTTTTGACACAGTCTCTACTTCCAAACTTTAATTACACTTAAAACTTTTCAATATTCATCAAATATGTACATAGTTTAAAAAAAATTAGTAAGCCAAAAAATTTTAATTATGTTGAATGTTGTTTTAGACAAATTCTGATCACGAATCGTAATTGAATAATTAACTTTAACCACAAAAGTGTGGATTAAAAAAGGCTCCCGGGTCTCGTTTAAAACTTCATTTAACCTCGTATTTAGTTTGCTGCTAAATATGAAGGTCCTACGTTATTTAAATTTTAGAGATAGGAATATCAAAATAGGATTTTTAATTAGTACTTAATATAAAATGATATGTGCTAGTGAAAACTACATATGTACAGACTTTCAGTACAGAAGTTTCATTTCGGAAATTCTTTTTCATGTAAATATTGACACAACGTCCTTTTTACCGGCCACGACTCTAAAGGCACGCAGATAATTTAAGAAATTTAAAAGCTCCTATGATTTTCATTTAAAGTTATTAAACTGATAGAGTTTTTCCTATAAATAGCTCATATAACATTAAATTTACTCGAGTCTCGAATGGGACAAAAAAATGAGGAAATTTTAACAGATCAAACCTCTTCTTTTTTAAGTTACAATTTTATACATGAAGATATAGTGGTAAATACATAGTAAGAGTTTGTGTTACTAACACCTTGCTACTGCTAAGGAATTCAAATCCCAGTTTAAGTTATAGAATTAACAATGACCAAGTTAGCTAAAATTTTAAACAAATAATGCGTCATTTGATTGATTGACTTTGATCTTAAGTTACTATTGAAGGTTAATTTACGGAAAACTTTAAATGGAATAATACAATACTAAAGACACGTGTAAGAAAAAGAAGAAAAAATAGAAAACACGCACGTGCTTATTTCTCTTTTTTACAAATTACGTTACAAAATAAAAAAATTAGATATACCTATAGGTATATTTGGGTTTCGACAACAATATTACCGATCGGCGTCAAAGCTATCTTGCAAGTTAGACTATATTTAAAAAATATTGAATTGGAAGTAGACATCGTTTTTGTATTTTGGAATAATATGGCACAATTTAAAGTAATTTACCAAAAAATTACAAATAAATGAACCAAACCAAAAAAAATGAGAACGTATGAAAATGATAATACTGGGCCGTTTAAATACAATGGTGTAGTCAGAATTAAACACACGTATATGTATTGGGAAAATGTGTAAACTAAAACGGAATAAACAAATATTAAAAGTTAAAACTAACTAAATTAAAAGGTTATACTTTGATTTAATAAAAGATATTGTAATTTAAAATATTTTTCAAGAATTCCTAACTATTTAAATTACACATTTGAAACTTAGGTTTCTTAAAAAAAAAGTTATTTTTTTCGAGTGGATATGTAAAATATTAATAAATAAAATTTATATAGCACTATAAAATACAACTTTGTAACTACACACAAAAAGTTTCATGGAACTTAAAATAAATTACAGAAAATATTTATTAAACTTCATATTATATAGCTACGAGTACAACATATAAATATATAATACAATAAATAAAGAAATAAAAATATTCCGATATATCAGCTCACCTGATTCAGCTGAATGTTAGGCGGTTGTGTGTTCGGAAGGTTGTGCCGTGACAGCCTCCGCGCGGGCTTATATACCCAGCGCTCGGCTTTGGGCGGGCGCCGCCCTGCGCGCCTCCTGCATCCCGCTAATGCAAATACTATTGTCAACACTCATTTAACTTTTTTTAACGTCATCACAGACGGGAAACATCATATTAGTTTATTATGCATATAAGTACTTTTTTAATTTTAAGAATATAGTGTTTCTGAACAGTCATTAGACTTTTAACATTCATACGAAAAATGCCTATGTTCATTTACGTTGCATAATTAGTTTTGAATCTTTTTTCAGTAAACATAGACGTACACATACATTGTACGTTTAAGTAATAATAATAATAAAATATATAATTTAAAAAGTAGTTAATTTATAATTATGTATTGTCTAATATCGATGTTTTAATAAGGTGTTACGTAAGTTATTAAATTTATAGAAATTAAAAAGTTTTTTTTATTAATTAGGTCTTACAACGATTATAAAAAAAGAGCTATGTATAAATTTAATTTTCAATAAAGAAACATAGTGATGAAGTTAGGTAATGATTAAACTAACTAGCAAGAGTACTTTTCATTTTATGTTCCATCTTTCACACATCAGTAAGATTTTTGATGTGACAGGTTCATCCTAACTGTAAGTTTTCACTGTCAACATACTTGTACAAAACATATTACTGTTTTTAGGAAAACGAAAGTCATGACAATTTGTTTTTATATTGAAAGATAATAAATGAACGGAACGATAAAATTGTCAAATAAATAAAGTAATTGGAGATAAAGAGTGAATGATTTTAATGCAATATTGAATGCTAGTATTTTTTTTATTCGTTTAATTTAAGTTTATTAATTATTTTTTTATGTCCAGTAGTTATTTTTTTTTGTAAACATTAGGAACTTAAAGCATAGTGTTTTACAGAATCGTGTAAGCTTTGAGCTACAATGAATAAGCAGTTCCTTAATAAAATATATTTTTTTAATCCTATGTATAAATACTTCTTGAACTTTGCATGAATTGAAATGCCAAAGTCAAAATAACATTATTAATACAATGTTAAAAAATAACGAAAGCAAAATATTTTAATTAACTTGAAAATATTTTTTTTAGATTTCTTAGAACACAATCAGAAACTCTTTTATGACGTAATGGTTCAGAAAGCAATCATAAGAAAATTTATTTTTATTCATACAGACTAATTTTATATTAGTCAAATTCTGCAATGAATATAATATTTTCAAATTGCTCCCCTGCTGAGCGCCCCTTCGATGGTTAACATTTTATTATGTACCTGCATATACATACATATATATGCAGGTACAAGACATATCAAGACATATCTTGACATACTTTTTCATTTAAATAGTTTGATTTCTTACTTTTGATTTACAAAGACTAGATTTTCTTCTAGTTTCTTCTTATTTATTCAAAATTATAAGCATAAATATTTAGTAAGAGAAATGAAAATAAAATGGTCGCATGCTCGTTTGCAACCGTAAAGATTTAAAAAATATATTAACCATGTCTAAAATTAATATCTTCAATGGGTTTTCTTACTTTCTACGTTTTCTCTACTTCCTTTTTCAACACTATTTGATTTTTTTTTTTTCGTAAATGTTCAAGGGAAGTATATTTGGCTTATAAGCAAATTAATTCGCTTATTAGTTCTTTATATTCATATAAGATCATTCTAATTATTAGCTTACTTTGCACCTAATAACAATGACCTTAAAGTCATTTACAAAGACGAAACATTTTAGTTAGCGTTTATACCTTTTAAAATGTATTCTTTAGGGACTCCTTATTGTATAGAAGCTGCCTCGTGGATTTTATAAATATAAGGATAAAGAATATAAAATTAATAAGGTTAATGAATTTAGCTTTTAAATTATATAAACATTTATTTAACTATTTCAATTAATTTTTATTACGTTATTGTTTTGACAACTTGGAGAATCTTTAAAAGCAATTAACTCAAGTACTGTTAAAGTTTTCGTTAGGACGCTGGTTTTGGTATCAATGGGTAATTATTTAAAAATTATCCTCTAGTTAAAAAATATAATATGGAAAGTTTTGGAGTTTAAGTTTATGATTAAATCGAACCAAGGTTTTGTTAAAATTGAGATTAACTTTTCGAATTGGTATTGTTGATTGAAATTATTTTTTATTCTTGCTTGTGTAATTAGGTAATATTTAATAAATTCCAGTTTTTGTAGAGTTGTATTACTGCTGCTAATATACAATTAAAAAATAGTAATGGTGTCCAGGATTTATGAGACAATTTTTCATGAATTATTGCATAGTCGAATTCAATGGAAATGATAATTTTTATTTACATATGTCATTGGCTGATAATGTTTTTATTGTCAATGGATTTGTTTTAGAACGTTTTAGTGCTTTTTTTATAGGAGAAGGGGGCAAACGAGCAACGGACCGAAAGTTAAACATATCTGTTTTGTTGAAATAGGTTTGTTATAAATAATTAAAGTTATACCGAGCTTTTTATATTTCAAAACTCATTCGCGTGCAGAAAGTCAAACTATTACAACAACAACATTGATCAGAAACACTAGAAACTTGTATTTAAACATATTTTTGGCTCTACTTTTCATTCAGACTAAGAGGGATTACTATATGTTTTTAACAAATGTTTTGACAATGGATATACGGTAATATTGTGAACATGGAACATGTATGAATAGATGCATAGAAAGTGTGCTACAAGAAATGTTCGAGATAGTTTTTATCAACCTCTCACTGTTAATGTAATGAACATCTTTTATCTTTGTTAAGATTTACATTTATTTGTAATACGTGCGGTATTACGTTAGACTAAGATCATATTATCGTGTTAGGTATACATATGCAAATCCTAACTGCTAACTAACAAGCTCGTTCGGCGTTAAATAAGCCACCTCTATGTAATTTAATAAAAGTTAACTTGTTTCAACACTTTATCTGTATATTAATTTAAAACTTTTGTATTAAAGTTTGTTACAGAAACAAATGTATTAAGAATACATAAAGCTCGCTACAAAACATCAGTTTTTAGTGTACATTCGAACTGTGTGGAAAACTAAACGTGTGTGGAGGGATTAAGATTATGTGAATAAAAATGAATTATATGTTTCTTCCTGGTGTGTTTCTATCATAAAGAACTAGACATAAATATTTTGATAAAAGTATGGTAGTTAGTCAAAAACTACTTTCTTAGTCTTAATGTAACTTTTAGGAAATTTCTAAACGGTGGCATTAAAACTAAGAAATTCTTTGTTTAACTTCATGTATAAGTCTATAGATATACTAAAGAAATACTATGAAGTGTAACTTAATGATCTTTCGCGTACAGGTTATACGTGCGCTGTCACTGCAGCGTCAGTTCTCTCTACGTGGAAGTTGAATTATAACAAAACGTCAGTCAACATACATTTTTTTGTTGTTTCTTTTTAAGTATATTATTTCAGCTGAAAACAAATACATATTTACAAAATTTAAATAATATTTATATAAGCTTTAAAAAGTTTTTTGTGGTTTTGTTTATGAAACGATAACTTAATCTTACCAATATTTTAAATGCGAATGTTTAGATGGATGAATGAATGGATGTTTGTTAGAAGGTATCTCCGGAACAGTTCAACGAAGCTTGATACAAATTCGCACAGATATAGACCATAGTCTCGAAGTATGCATAGACTACTTATTAAGTTTTTTTTTTAATTTTGTGCGAACGGAGTCGCGGGCGCCAGTATATTAACAAAAATATCAGTAACTACTTTCAGACTTCTATTAATATTCTCGCGAAATTTTTTAATATTCCGTTGCCGAAAATTTAATAAAATGCCGTCTAACGTGATCACAGTGTAACGTTTATACTAGCCTACTAGAGTTACTATATAAAAGTAAACAAAAGCTACCGTGGCATTTACAATGTTAACGTCCACCTGTTTTAGGAAGCAATCTGTTGAACTTTCTAAGCTTTTAGATGCAAATTATGTTAGTTGTTGAGTACATTTATTACTTCGTCAAACTTAATTGCAGTAAACCGTTGCATCGTATCCTTGCACTTCATCACGGATAACACGGATTATGTAGAAACTAGCTTTTGGCCGCGACTTGAAAAAAGAGGTGATAAGTATCTCATGTTTTTTTTTTTTATATTACAAGGTGGCAAACGAGCAAGCGGCCACATGAATTCGCCGAAATGGCGAAGCGACCGCTGCCCATAGACATTCGCAATTGCAGATGCGTTGCCTACCCTCAATCGACGAAGGAGGAGACGCACAAAAAGAGAATATTTAACCTTCCTATTTATCTCCTCCTCCATAAAATCCACCTCCCCTTCCTATCCTTTCCTTATAAGAAAAGGATAGGAAAGGAAAGAGGACTAAAATTAGGCCTCCGGCACCACACTCATCAGACGAAACGCGGAATTACTTCCACTTCACTCCTGTCTTCTGTGTGGTCGTGGTATTTCACCGGGCGAGCCGGCCAATTCGTGCAACTGATGTTGTTGTTGCTGGCGTCTACCACTGTTAAATGTGTCACTCGAGTCTGTTCTCTGTGCGAAATTTCAGTAAGATGTGTTTTATGAATGATGATATATATATGAATCAAACCAATCCCACGGGAATTGTACACATTTCCGGGATTATAGGAAGCCTATGTGTTCCTTCAGACTGTGTTCTACATCTACATATATCAAATTTTATCGAGATCCATGAACCCGATTTGGAGATAACTTCTAACAAACATCCATCCATCCAAATCGAAACTTTCTCATTTATATTACTAAGAATTTGCTATATAAATTGTTGTGTTTTTTTTGGTACGTAAAAAAACGTTAACGTATAAGACAAAACGATAAAAAGGAATAAATCCCTCTGTGCAACTTCATTCTCGTATCTGCTTTGTTCGGACCACAAAGGTTTGAGTAATCAATGAGACGGACTTAAAGGCTTCACTTGCCGCTCGTCACACTTTTGCTAAGATTTCTTTATGAAGCGATAAAAATACGAAATGCATATTATTTAAACGAACGAGCTAATATTTAGATGCAGGAAATGCATTCTTTATTAGACAAAAAAAGGAATGTTATAAAATAACGTGCTTATAACAGTAGTTTTAATTTTGGTAACAGATTTTGCATGCATTTTTTTTGAACAGACGTAAAAGTAGTTTTCCTTGATTTACATATGTTTTGGGTGCAAGTCACGGCTTCGTGTCTACTAACATTACGTGGTTCTAGCCACCATACCATCCGCCATCTTAATTATCCGCCATCGTATAATGATGATGATGCTTCATCACTAAAATAGATTTCATCTCACTACATAATTACATATCTCATTAATATCAAATTAGATAACAAGAAACGTGTAATAAATTCGTGTTTTATTTCAATTTTATTCATTGTTTCAATAATCTTACTAATATTATAAATGTGAAAGTTTAAATGGATGGATGGATGTTTGAAGATATCTTCAGAACGGCTCAATGGATCTTGATGAAATTTGGCACAAATGTAGAAGATAGTCTACTTGTTAAGTTAAACCGTTTGTAATCTTTTTAATAAGTAGCTGTCGGTCGCAACTCCGCCCGCGCTGAATTAAAAAAAACTTAATAACTGTTCATACAGTTCATTGTATTGAAAATTCTTTGAGTAAAGTTTAATACTGATTCTGTTATAATTGTTGAGTATGTTTTCTCAAATTCTGATAACAAAAATATCCAGAAGTTCAAATTATGCTCAATGTTTGCTGCTGTTTTATGCTGTTTAAAAAGTTTTTAGTTATTAATTTTGATTATATTAGAGAAATGTTTGTATTGTTGTGTAATAAACAAATCTTTTTTATTTTAGTTTTCTCTCAAGGAAGCAAGGAGCAGTATATTGTTATAACATTATACAACTAAAATAAGCCATTCGATTCCATTCTAACTTAAACCAAAGAAATAATGTCCGATGTTGTTTCATTTAAATGTTGACAAAACAATAATGTTTTTATTTATTCGGCAGAATTATACAAATTCAACGAACGCTTATCTTCAAGAAGTTATTTTTTGTGAAATAACGTGAACTTAACAATTTGTGAATAACTCCTCAATTAATTACTGTTTTTTTTTTAAATAACCAATTTTAATAAATGAGTGTAATAAATTACAATTTTATAACCGGTGTCAATTACAACTAATAAAAGGGTGGGGGACCCTTTTATCTGTTACAATTTATAGGCAGAGTGAAATATGTAATTTTCTACAATTTTTCAAATTCTTTGTTGATTACAGTATCAAACTGGAAACCGTTGATCAAGTAAATAATTTATAGGCCTCATATTAGACATTAAAACTTTGCACCATTCTATTACATAAAAATAAACTCCTTCTGTAGTATAATAATCTAGTGATCTGAATAAGGAATTAGTTCTTAGTATCGTTTTTGAAAACATTACTTCCTTGAGCGTTCGTGAATCAATTAGTGAGTGACTGGACAAGCGCAAGATTGTCAAATGTTATTGCCTTCTCATACCAACATAACATGTTTTGTAATAATTTCGGCATAATGAATGAGGAGTAATTTGCACAAACCTTGTCCTTGTCTTAAACGGTCCGTAACTAGGTTGTGGGCCGTTTAACAAATTCATTTAGGATGACATAGTTTTACTCTTTGTTTCGCAAGTGTGTAGGATTGACATCCTCCCAATTACAATGAGATGTTGGCAGTACTTTCTCTATTTTTTCTTTTTTTAGTAGAATATGGCAAATGGGTAAGCGGTCACCTGAATTCCCTAAATTAGCGAAGTGACCGCTGCCCATAGACATCTATTACAAGTTAAAAGAATGCAGATACTTTTTAATAGACGGACATAGAATATTTCTCTTTGTTCATAATTCGGTCTCCTCATTGAAAGCGAATGAAATGAATTGATATTGTAAATTTTGAAATGCGTACGAATGCGTATATGTCGCTTTGAGTCAATTCCATTATCTAGAGTGGTCTAGGGAGTTAATAACCGCACTCGAGCGATACATATCTGGTCACCATTCGTGCGGATATGCTACCGAATGATGTCATTTGATACCGCACTGATATTTACGTGGGGACGATAATCCAATGATCGAATGTGTTAAGGTCGAACTTTTTATTTCACTTATTTTTTATCATAGACAATGAGTTATCTTTTTAAATGTTACTTGTATCTGAGGTAAAGATGATAAGCCTAATGGATCCAAAATGTGGGAGCCACTGACTAAAATAACCATAGCCTTTCGAAACAAATGTACGTAATTTAGTGTTTCTAAGTTTTATTAAAAAGATGATACAAATTGTAAAGGGAAATAGATCGAAATTGTATAATTTAGTTAAGTGGCTCCAAAAATTGAGTAAAACAATTTGTACACTTACAGCTTTGCAACAAAAGGTCACAAAGGAATTACTTTAACACAAAACTTAACGCTGTATATATTATAAAAGCCACACAGTTAGTAACGCACCTCATCTGTACCAAATACTAAATCACTTCGTAACTTTAGTACTAGCAGAGGTTAACCCTACAACTACAAGCCACTATAAATTTTAAATGACATTTCGTCATAGCTTACTACCAGCTTGGGAAATTCACTTTCCAAGTTTAAAGGGGACTATTTTGTGTTACTTTGTTACATATTATACAATTCCATGGTTGTTCAAACTTAAATCTATTTTGTAAAGATTTGTTAAATTACTTTCGCTCGCGATTTCGTCAGTGCGAAATTAAAAAATATAATTAAATTATACTTAATATATAATTTGTAAACATACAACCGGAAGGAAACTATCTTTCACAAAAGCCCTGGCAAAATCGTTCCAGCCGTTTCGGAGATTACCCGGAACAATTGCGGACAGCCAAACAGACAGACAAAAATAAAAAAAATAGATTTTCTTTATAAGTTACGCAAATACATCATGTATAAGAAATATGATTTTTTTTAATAAAACAAACAGACACTCCAGTTTTATTAGTTGGATAGATTAGTTTTTTATATTCTTACTGGTTCTAAAAAAGTAAACGCAAGGACTGCGTAGCATACCTATATTTACTTTATAGATAAAATATTTTAGTTAATCATAAGCCGATAACAACATTAGCTTATTTAAAGCTTTAATTCACTTGGGAATTTATACAGAGGTCTTTATACACGTGTATTTATAAGTATTATGTTGCAAGTCAAACGTGCAGCAGTTAATTTTTAAAACCAATTGCCTATGCTCCAACATATAAAACCCCTCATACTCCGGGGAACGACGACACATTTGCCTTTAAGACTGTTATAATAAAGAAATATAAAATACTTGCAATATCATTTACAATTATCAAGTAAGAACTAAGTATAACTCAGTATACCATAGTTATAAGTTTTTTGCAACAATATTCAGAAGTACTTAGAGAGAATTTAATAAACTTTTGCTCGAAAGAAATACGTTAGTTACAAACCCATGTATGAAAACAAATTCGAACAGAACCCAAGGGATGTTTATGTCAACAGTTAAATAACTTTTGTTAAACGTTACGAGTTTAAATAGAATTTTTTATTTTTTACATAGACTAACTGTAAAATTCTTATAAATTGCAATAGAAATCCCATAAAATTGACAAAACTATTTTAAAATTGATTGTATTTTATAAGGAAACTTTGATCGAAATATTCAGTAAGTAATCTATAGTAAATTAAAATATATTTCAAGTACTTTATCCCGGTATTTTAAACGTATGTAACAAGTTTAGACAGTTACTTGTTTAACATCAGGATTCGAGGACGAACAGTTCTAGAGTTTAGGTTACCCTGGTCATAAAGTTCACCTGTCGATAGATCAGTTTGACTATATTAACGTTAACTTATGTTGACTAGAACTTAAGAGTTTCGGACAGTTTAAGAGTTGAAATTTGAGCTGTCTATGGACTTAGCTTGTAGGTTTTAAATTGAGTATAGTAAAAGATAAAAATGATTAATAATAATAATAATAATAATAATCTTTATTTCAAGCAACAGATACAAGCTCATTATTTAGTTAGTAGGATACTTAAATGATAATAATAATTAATGATAAAATGTTACGTAATACAGATTGAAAAAATACTGTGCAGCCCTAGGTTTCCTCTAGCACAAAAACATATTATCATTCATTGAACAAAAAGAAAACAACGTGTTTTATAGGAATGTTTGAGCGGTGGAATCCCTCAGCTTTTGTCACTTTTAACAGTGGTAGACGCAAGCAAAACCTGCTGCACGAATGGCCCGGCACGTCAGATGTAATACCACAACTACACAGAAGGCAGGCATGAGGTGGAAGTTATTCCGCGTTTCGTCTGATACTTCTGTCTGGTCTTAGACTTGAAAATATTTGTAGCGTATATAATATGGATGTACGTAATTAAATAAGACCGGTTACATAGAGCCGGATTAATTCTGCACAAAATTATTTTTTACTTAATAAATGTGTATGTTATTATTAAATTCCATGTTGTTGGAAAACAAGTATTGAACGATTTTTTTCAACAGTCATTGAATAGAATTTCAGTGACATTATTAGGAATTCTCTGGGAGATTTAGCGTAATTTCAATTAAATCACAGACACGATGCGCAGGGTCGTTGAAAATTGGAAAAGTTGATTAATGAATACCCACTGTAGCTGTCACAGATTGGCCCGAAATTCGTGACTCGACGAAAAAGACAGATGTCGGAATCAGGAAGAAACGCGTTTAAAAATTTACATTCGAAGACTTTCCTACATAGAGCGAAACTTGTTATAGCAGTACATGTACGTGTAAAATTATAGCACTTATGGTAACAATTTCCTCTACGATATTTGACCCTGAGTGGAAAGCAAATTTAATTCTTTGCCTATTCAGTTTGTTACAAATTTAGAATTTCTCTCAAGTACTAAGATTTTTTTAGATTAATTTTACAGTATGACAGATTATGCTTAGATGGTAATAATTTTTAAGGTATCGCTCTCAGAATAAAAAAAAAACTTTTAAATTTGGAGAGCTACTGTGACCCACTTTGTAGTTTACACATTGTTACGGACCATTTAAGTTGTCTGAACTGGAAAATATATTTAGGTTGTTTAAAAGAAAGGAAAACGTATAAGTAGATGCATTTTATTTATTAACAAAATATCTACATAGTTTCTGATTAACAAAATTCTACTTTCACTAAAATATATTTAATATATCTTTACAATATACTTGCAACGCACATCTCGCGTCTATACGTGCATCTTCTTTTTATTTGATACAGCGACACGTAATTTAAAGCTGAAACATAATGTCTGTAAAAGGCTTATAGGCTAAATTTCTTATACGAGTACAGCAAGTCGTTGAGGAAAGCCGTTCTCGTATGCTGATTTGCCATTATCTAACTAAAAGTGTTTTAACGTACTAAATTGTTATTGTGTTATTGTGAGTTTATTATATAAACTATAATTGGTACTTAATTATTACAATAATTAAGTTGGTATTTGAAGATCTTTCGGCAAAGAAATCTTGAATTGTAGAAGCACTATCAGGTATATCGCAATCATGCTGACTGCCTGCAAATAAACAGTTTATAATGAGATCAAGTCTTTACAGCGTTTCCATTTTTTGGAATAAAATTGTGTGTCCATATCTCGTCATTAAATTACCAAACGAAGTAACATATTTAGATGACATAAAGCTATTTTTAAATTAATTAAAATAAACATGAATAAAAATGCTTAATTGATAAAGAATCTTTGACAATAGGGTTTTGTCTCCTGAAATAAAATACTATTACTGAGTTAATGGTGGAATAATACTTTAATTTAAGTTAATAATTTCCGCAAAACAATTCTCTTAAAGTCAGTAACAATTTAATTTAATATCAAATGGAACGTTATCACTTAAAATAATTTCATTTTAGAGTATGATGATAAGTTGCCACCCGCCGCGATCCGGCCACTGTCAGCAATTGGAAATTTAATATCCATCTCTGAAGCTTGGATAGTATTACTAAGAGATGATGAGACTACTGTTACAAGATATCAATGACTTTAATATTTTGCGCTTGTTTTGCCTCAGTTTACGGAGATATAATGTTAATCTTAGAGTAACAAACTTTGTTAAAAAAAATAAAGACTAAGTGTGACTCTTTCAGTGAAAATCTTATATATATAAAAGAAAGTCGTGTTAGTTACACTATTTATAACTCAAGAACGGCTGAATCGATTTGACTGAAAATTGGTGGGCAGGTAGCTTAGAACCAGGAAACGGACATAGGATAATTTTTACCCCGTTTTCTATTTTTTATTCCGAGTCGCGGGTAAAAGCTAGTACACACATAAAATCAGTATAATTTAAGAATGATGAAGAATGTGTAGACATCAGTTTGTATTTACAGATGTATCACGTACTTACAGAAGTTAACAACTCTCTATTGACATGAGCGTAGCCCTTCAGGCTTACTACGGCTGGATTCATTTCAATTGCCTGAATGAAGTGATCGATCTAGAAACAAAATTATTAGATAAGCATTTGTTTGGAGCCAAGAAAAAATGCTGAATCGATTTGTTGTTAAGAAGCTGTGAACGCTTACCTCTTTTTGAGTTGGTCTATCTACTGAAAGTACATCGATAGACATCAATGTATCTACCACACCAGCTGCTACCTGTGGAGAAACATGTAAAAGTTATAATTAAAAAATAATTTCGATGTTTCTGGTAATTTCATATAATAGATCTTTATCATCTCTTTGTTAACAAAAACTTCTGTTTACCTTGACATTCTCGCTAACTATAAGTTGAAGTATGCTTACTATACTTGGTGGACAAACTAACTTATATACGCATATTCAACTCAAATTTCTATGACCAGAACGAGCCACAGGTAAATAGTTAAGAACTGCCTAAAGACGTAGTTTATGACGTGACTGACGACTATGTACAAACTATGTTCTGTCTTTAAACTTACATAAACATTTTTATATTTACTATGTATGTATGGTACTATGGCTTTTCATAAATATTTGTAGTAAATTCCTAGCAACACACATTAAAAATAATGTTTTAAAATAATAACACGTTGAACAATGCAACAATTGGAATTATCATGAGGATAAAAAAATTTGAAATCCAATAACTGTAAAACTCCTTCTTATTCTTACTAATATTATAAATATTATCTTACTAATATTATAAATGCGAAAGTTTATAGGTAGATTGATGGACAGATGGATAGATGTTTGTTTGAAAGTATCTCCAGAACGGCCCTACGGATCTTGATGAAATTTGGCACAGGCGTAGAACATAGGCTACTTATCAAGTAGTTTTAATCCCGCGCCGCCGGAGTCGCGGGCGACAGCTAGTAGAAGGTAAATCAAATCAACGGGCCATAAACGCAATAGTTTCTTGGACCTGAAATTCTAAGAGTGTTATTGCAAATCAAAGCAAAAGGTTAATTATAGTATCATAACTTATTGTCAATATAATTTGAATTAGAAAGTCACCGTAAGTGTTGATTTGTGCGAGCAATCAGCAAAGATGAAGAGCAAGGCGGAGCAGTAGACCGCGTCCACGAACAGGCCAACTTCTTTAAAACTGAACCCGAAGCCGTGGTCTACGATCTCTGACAGAGCACCGTATATCGCTATCGTAATATTGAAGAACCTGGAAAACACAACAGAAGATGGGTCAGAAGAATTAATGCTACTAGTTATGACTATTGATAGAGAAAAAATTATATAGAAGAGACGTACGTAGTACGTAGAAAAGTAAATACTGTGCCAACCATATGCGTCTACGAGGGGAAATGATGATACTGTTTAGGATGTGGCGAAGAGTCGACTTTATTTTAAACGACCTTCTTTGGATTTTAGTAAAGTAAAAAGTAAGACGTCAGTGGTACAGCAGTTAAGCTTAACCGGACCGGACCATACTATAAAAGGTGCAAGTGTGAATCTCGCCATGTTTGGTACATGTGTTTTTCATTTTTAGAATTGCATATGTAAATTTATCCGACATTTGGCATATAATTATGATGCTTTAAGAAACTGTCAATCAATATCATGAAGATATAATGATATAAATATATATTTACATGAAGAGGCAATAAGTAGAATATGTTCTCGCGTAAGCATTTCCCAGCGACTGGAGGAGCTCCGATAGATTCAGCCACAAGTAGCGGTAGCGAGATATCAGCTTTGCAGAACACTCGATATCCACGTCCTATGGAAATTAAAAGAAAAATTATTATGTCCAAAACAGCAATAAATAATATGCAATTAACATTCCTCTTAAAAATAAAATATATATAAATCATCATCATCTTCCTGGCCTTTTCCTACTAATGTAAGGTCGGCACACAAGGTTTTATAAATCTTAAAGTTTTGGCTTAAGTTTTTACAGCCGGCCAAATCTGTTACTTAATAAAATTCATTTTCTTTTGTTTTGTTTGTTAGTAAAAGGTGCAACAAATATTATAGATTACGTGCAATAGGACAAATGAGTAAACTTTGCAATGAACATTAGGACTCTAATGCAATTTGTCCATTAAATATATACTAATACGTACTCTTTAAGGAGTTTTAACATAATTTTAACGTTATTTCTAACCATTAAAATATAAAATATAAACTTAGTGACTTTCTGGTAGTTCGTTAATAATAGTAAGGTTGAATAAGGTTATGGGTTGCTACAGAAAATAAGCTGTAATTTTTTCAACTTTTTGAACCTAATGGTGGCTGAGTCACTATCATAATAGAATGGTAACTTTATATACCCATATAACGTCATATTCTTAGTATGTAATTTTACGTCATTATTTACATATACTTAGTACGAGTACAGGTAAGTTTATACTAAGTATTTAACAGTAACAGTGAGAAAACACAATAAATAACCATTACTTACTCTACGGAAGCATTCAGAGAGGCTTTGCGATGCTATCTTGATCCCTTTACAATTGATGTACCAGAGTGCGCAGTTCATATTGATCATGGTTATTATATGTAGGTAAGCTATCGTGTGTCTCAAGAGAAAACCGTCTAACAGAGCATATAGACTGAGTAAAAAACAGACAGCCAGTAATAAACAGCCCACACTGATGATCATGATCGACAGCTTCAAGTTAGGAAATTTAAGATTTTCTCCAGTCACTTTGTAATACCTCACCTAAGAAGGCAGATATCAAACATTGGTGTGTTAATTGCATCAGAAAATACTTTAGTCTAGTGAGCCTAGTACGATTTTTTGTGACAATCGCTTTCGTATCATCGTCGTTAATTATTTCAAAATCATTATGAGATTTTTGGTGTACTTTACGCCCGCTGCACAAATTTTAATACAAATTTTGTTGATAACGATACGATGGCGATTGTGACAAATATTCGTGCTAGGCCCTCTGTATACTTTTTAAATTTTTGATAATCCTACTCTCTCCTAGAAAGTTATAAAAGTATTTTCATTGGTAGCTTACATACCTTATTTTATTCTCTTTGTAAAAGTACTTATTACCTGGAACTTTCCCCAATTGGTTTTATAAATGGCGACTTGATGAGCGACTCCCCAGCCGACGAATGGAATCCAGAAGTGCGGGACGAGGAACACGATGAAAAGAATCGCATAAATATAGTCGTCGAACTTTCGAATCGACCGCAAAATCATAATACGTTCGTATCCAACGTTTAACACTATTACAGTGGTCAGAATGTAAAAACATATTGCGTAGATAGTAGCAGATGATGTCCAGCTAAATGTGATAGTCCCTTAAAACAAAATTAGTGCGTTTTTTATGCTTGATTCCAAGTTTTCTGAAAATCCTCCGTTTAATTAATTAATTGCGATAATATTTTTTCATTAATTGCCAAACACTTACCGTTGGTTTCTGAGACCAAAATCTCTATATAAAAGATATCGTCATACCTGTCGTTATCTTTGACAAAACAGAAAGAACAATATGTTTTAAACGGGGAATTTGGTCTCAGAACTCCACGGTTAGTTGATTCGATTACTTACCAAGAAAATACTTTGGCTTTGGTACATAAAATATTGATAGCTATCTAAATAATATTATAAGGTAAGTAAACATAAACCTGGTCTAGAACGAGTTATAGGCATCACGGCAAGTGCTCGAAACAGCACTAACAGCAGTTTATGGTCGCGGTAGAACTGATCATGAATCTCACAAGTGTCGCCATCTTGCGATGAAAGCAGATCACGTTGTTCTTGTTCCTGTACAGAAGTTCTAACTTAGTTTGGATGGAAGAAATACACCGATAAAGATCATTGTAGCCAAAATAGGCAACATTGTATGATCATTGGATTGTCTAGCTACCTAATTTCACGAAAAGAAATATTTTACTCATGTTCAATTTTAATCTTTGCAAAGGATCTCATTTTGAAGTGAACTTTAGGAGGGATTTGAAATTGCATGCTAAGATTTCGTAGTAAAACACAAATTTCAAACATGTTTTTAGGTTAGTGCCCAATACATCGATATTTCGAATTCACAAAGTGCTTTTAGTATCACTTAAAACTAGCATTAGTTCCCTTTGTTGTCAGAGTACATTAGAACGCGATAAAGAAATGCTTTCCAACTCACATAGTCTTTCTGCGTACGATCGTATATGGTTTTATGTTGCAAATGCTTCATATCTTTGTGCAATAGAGAATTATCGATTCCTTCGTCGAATAAATGATCCGGTATCATTTTCCTGCTTCAAAATAACTCTGGAAACGATAAATCAATCATAGATCGAACGATATGGTCGTAATTTAGACACCGCCGTGTATGTTATACTGTTACGGTATTAAAAACTATTTAATAGACTGGGTATTAAGTGAGGTATAAATTCATGAAATATTCATCTTGATACTCTACTATCAAGTATTAAACAAACAAGACGTGTAAATTTCATTAAATTACAAAGTAAACGAAGCCGCCACTTTCTGAATATCAATTTACACGGCCTTTTATACCTATTCTTAATGACCTTTAAAATTAATTTTAAATTCTTGTTAACAAGAGCGTTCAAAAGTGCTATTGATTTTAAGTAATGGTATATTTGTAACGTTTACATGACGTAACGTCACACGTAAGTTTTGTCACGTCACGACTTGTCCTTTCAAATGGCGACATGTCATGTCACTTAGTTATTTTAAGTAACGTTTCAGTATTCGGGCATAAGTGACATAAAAATAACTTTCGTCTCTCTAAAGACAGAAGAAAAGACGAAAATTTAATCTTTGTATATTAATATATCGAAAAGAAACACAAGTTTTCTATTTGTTGTGTAATTGAAAGAAAAAAAAACAACAAAATTTTTCATTAAAAAAATTTCTTTATTTCTGATATCATATAATATAAAAATATCACAGTATTTATTTTCACATTATATGTACAAACTAAAGAAATGCTTATATACAAAAACTATATATTTTCATTAAAAATTAGATTCCCATGTCTATTAACAATGTATAAAATATACTTTGGACGTATATAATTGATGTTAATTCATTTAAATTTATTTCATAAAAAAAAACTTATAACAATAAAATTAATTCTAAGTTGTGTAAGAAAAATTAATAGAACATTTACATATAATATTACAAAACATAATTTTAACAGACCATTTTTAGTAGATTACAAATATTTTTTGTTTAATAATTACCAAATAAAATAAAACGATCTTTGCCGTGCAGATAATAAATATTCCACTAAAGGCTCATTTTATAGCAAAAACCTTGTAATATTAAAAAAAAATCTATACTTTAAAGTGGCTGGTGGAAGTGCCCCTTAAATTAAACACTAACAATATTCTTAAGTGAGAATAACAATTCAATTATAGGTTACTTAAATTAACTTATGATTTAAGTTTAGCTAGTTGTGCCATCAACTCCTTGTCAGCATCCGTTGTTGAATTGCCAACTTTGTTCCGAGCCACCGAAGGAGCGTTGGCCATCTGAAAAAGATAAACATAACATAATTTAAATCTAAGAAAACTTAACAACATCCAATGTAGATTTTTCAGGGTAATAGAGAGCACATATAACAGATGTTGGGTTTTGATTGCTGAATGAATGCTAAAAAAAAATTTTGAAAAAAAAAAAGAGATAGCAAAATGCTTAAATCCCCACTGAGGGGTCGGAGCCTACCCCAAGTTAGGGGTGACTGGGCCACAGTCAACCACGCTGACCCAATGCGGGTTGGTTGACTTGACACATATCTTGAAATATCTACTCAGATATGTGCAGATTGCATCACAATGTTTATCTTCACCATAAGAACGCACAGTGCGCTTTGGGATAGCATTAGTGAATGCAGGCAGACCAAAGAAGTTCTGCCGAAAATCAATAAGCGAATCTCAAACACGCTACTTAAATTAAGCAAGCCACAGCTCAGAGTAGCTGTGGCTGCCCTGACAGGTCACAGCCACTTTAACAAACACCTTTTTAACTTAGGTATCACAGACAGTCCTTAATGCAGGGCGTGCATGGAGGAAGAAGAAACGGCATTGCACGTTATACAACACTGCCCGGCAGTGTCCGACTACAGGGACAGATACCTCGGTCCGCCGAGGTCGCCGCCAGAGATCACCGGCAACATTAAGGGACTGCTGGGGTTCTTTGGCGAGCTGGGCTGGCTGGAGTAACCCACAGCCTGCCTTCACGCAAAATACGCGCTTGTCGTGGAGTTGCGGAAAACTGAGCCCCTACTACTAACTAACTAACTAAGAACATCAGATAAATGTACATATGTAAATCGTTATTCGAAAAACGCATTGGTACATGGCAGGATTCGAACCCAGGACTTGCAGATTGCAAGTCAAGTGCTTAACCTCTGAGCCACCGACGCTCTAGTATAATATAATTTTTATAATATATAAGTTAATGTATATATGAGTTGACTTTAGTAGACTTTAATAGGTACTTGGTTATTAAAGTCTGCTTGAGCTACTAATTCAATTTAGTAAAGATAAAGGTTCTAAAATCAATCAAATATGTATGTTACATAAATTACCTTTCCACTGATTTCAATACCAATCTCGTCCAGTACTTGGTTAACAATGCCTTCAGTCTCCTGTTCATCGCCTGATTCATCCATAATGTCATCAAGAGTTTCTGAAACTACAAGAAAAGTTTTTCATATAAATATATATTTCCATATTTATTAAACAAAATGTTTTAAGAAGTCTTCTTTTATATAAACATTAACCCTTTCCACTCCAATGTCGAGTGTCACTCGACACTAATTTTGTTCCACTAGCTCCACTGTCGAGTGATACTCAACATGGTGTAATACCACTTTTTCGGAAAATTTTAAAACAGGAGGGATTTTTGTTACTAAAATGTTTGAATCACGAATGAATGAAACATATTCTAGAATCGTAAGATACTATAATTCAATTAAATTTTATCGATGCTACATAATAAAACTAGTTGTTATCGCACCGTTATATGTTCGCGTCGTAAACAACTTATCTCGTACTGCTTTATAAGAAAAACACTCAAGTGGTGGAGAAAACTATTTTTCTGGGGGCTAGAGGTCTCTGTTATAAATTCATATGTGTTGTATAAAGACTGGAGTGTAAGAAATGGAAAAGTAGCAATGAGTCATTAAGAAGTACAGACAAACTTTGCTCATGTCACTCATTGGAGACTTTAGGGCACCCGAAACAAGTCGCAGAACCAAAAAGGATTATAAAGATTAAAATTTAGGATTTTAATATAGTATCATGTAATTACTCATAAAACAAAGTTTATTAAATAAGAAAAATTCGTTTTTTTTACAAATTACACAAAAAACACTAAAAGTAAAAAACGTAATTTTAGCGTGGAGCTGGTGGAATAAAAACAAAAACAGCCTTGGAGTGGAAAGGGTTAAAAATAAATAAATAAAACTTACTCATTTCATCAGTCATATCCATCTTAGCATTTGCTTGTTTGAAGGCTTCCATGTCCTTTGCTATTTGGTGTGGATTCAAAACTTTGTTAATACTGCCCATTGTCTTAGCTGTGGTACCCATTGCTCCCGCTATTGCAATGTTAGCACTCATCGCTTTGTTATGTATTTGTACATTTGATATCTGTCAAGAGAAACATAATGAAAAGAAAAAAAAAACAGTTTTTATAGGACTGCAAAGTCTATGGGTTGACATAAATGTGTTCAATTCAAGTGGATATTGTTATTTATTACTATACATCAGATTTAAATCGTTTTTATAATCCAGAGTCTATGGTTGAAAAATCACCATTAATCATAATTTTTTCACCACGTTTTGTTTACAGTTACTTTTTATGTATAAGAAAAGGGGAAAAATGACCTATGGGAATACTAAGATGATCAACGAATATCGACATGCACAACACTGGCGGAACTACATGCATTGCCGGCCTTATTGCAAATAAGTAATATTAAAAATACCTTGCTATTAGCAGCATATATTCTGGTCTTTTGTTTCCTCAGTTGAACCAATTGTTTTGCTAGTATTTTGCATCCATCATTATTGCCCTCTTTTGCCATCTTCTTTATATCCATTTCCTAATATATTATGGAGAACAGATGATATGTGGAACATATAATAAATAGGAGTAGAGAAATTATTGTATTTTAGTGAATTGCCATAGTTTATAATTAATAAAATAATTTTATGAATTTTCTTAAAAATACAAAGGTGCTTACCAATTTCTTTTCCTCTCTCTCAAGTGCCACTTTGTCCCTCTCCAAGTCTCTTCCAGCTTTTCGGAGTTCCCGATCATTTTGTCTTTGTTGTTCTATGATTAAAAAATACATTTAAAAGGTGAATCATGTTTGTGTACTACTGTTATGACAATTTGACGCTAAATAGTGAAATTGTAAACCTTTAACAGTCGGTGCCTTTTTGAAGAAGTTCATAGTTGCGTTATGATAAAATTTTCTTGGAAACGTCTTCTAATGAAATTTACTATGAAACGATAAGAAAATATTCAGAATTTATAGCCTCTGTAGAACAAAACGAATATTTTTTTCAGTGTGTAATAGGAAACTTTATATGAAATCCGAATCCAATGACAAATACAAATATTGACATTGACAAATGACACAAGTACAAGTCACAACAGATCACAAACAAAAAATGTTGCCACATGCAACTTTGCGTTTTCCCTTAAACTATATAAACCTCACTTTATAAATAGAATATCATAGAACCTTATCAAAAAAATAGAATATCCCGCTATTTTTAAATATTACTCTTGAAAATATGAAACATTTCGTATATATATATCGAAAGGAATAATATTTCTGTTCAGGTGTGGCATTTTAGGTATGGAAACTTACACTCATGTGGTTCAACGTTAGCTCTAAACTAGTTCTTTAATCATCTCATTCTCTAGCCAATCTAGCAATAACTAAGTATTAGTTAATTAACATCAGTTAAGCAGAACATAGCCTCTAACTCGTTCAGATAAGATGATAAAACGAAGTAAAGTAATGTGTACGACACAGAAATAAAAGTCATGACCTTTTTGAATTAATTTATTTCGAGAGCAAAATCGATCTGCCTCCTTTATATTTTAAGTCACTTCATTTTTATTATATTTTATTTCAATTATAAATAATACGACAAAACGACAATAAATAAAGACACTTTGTGACAAATAAATAAAATGTATAAAACATAAACTCATGATTATAATTTTAAGACAATGGATGTATATGAAAATTTTAAACATATAAAATTCATTTTGCCTATAAAGTTGTAAAAAATTACAACATAAATGATAGGTGAATTTAAATGGAGAATTGGAATTAGAGAGATTATTAAATTAAAACATGACTGAAAATAGTTTATGATATAAGTTGTTGGTAAAGACAATAACGTCAATTATTTACTGGGACTTCTTTTTTGTGAAGGTCATAATGCCCTAATATTTGTTATAAAAAACTTCATCAAAAAAAATGATTTGTAGTTAACAAAATTTAAGTACAGTTGGTAAGTACAAAATGAATTATTAGTGTTATTTGCAATTTGAGATTCACCAGGACCATTGTGGCTTGAAGGGGCCAAAAGCCCATTTGTCGGGTAAACCTTCGTGTGTGATATCTTTAAATGAGCTCTCCGACCATTGGAAGGGTTGTAAAATGTCCTTGTTAAGCATTTCTAATTCTTCTTCGGCTTTTTGTTTGACGAGGTCCCGTATTTGAAGACCATCTATAGTAGGTTCGTCGTCAAACGCGTCAGTATATATGGAAGCAACGTTTCCTTTGTTAAACTTTATCTCCGTTAGGTTTAGTTTTGGTGGCTCCGTGAATGGCGGACTTGATATAGCAACAAGATCTAAGCTATTGCCGTCTGTTGTACCTGTAAAAGGAATTGTATTGAGGATTATTATTTTCTGAATATTAAATAATAATTTTTTAATCCATTTTGTTACAACATTAAAATTTTTTTAAAGCCGACGCTTTTTGTTCCTATTTTGATTTCGCCATTTTGGCGCTGACATTTACAGTTGGTAGCTATGGTAAGGAAGATTCGAACTAGTAATAGAGATATAATTTACTGCCAGGAAATAGGAACTCTGACGCCTAAACATCTAGACCGAACTTAAAGCGTGATGCATCATTCTATCTTTTTGTATCGTAGCAAATAAAAATATTTTCTTACCACTAACAACTTTCGTATCAATAACTCCATACGCTTCTTGATGTCGTCTCACAATATCTCCTCTAGCTCCGAGCGCAGACCAGAGATCGGCTTCCTCTAGAAGACAGTTTAATTCGTCGGAACATTCTGGAAACTTGGTTTGATTTTCACTGAGCGCTGTGATATTGTTCATACGCATCAGTTGTATGATACTATCTAACGAAGTGGCGTTCTTGTAGCCCTGTTTGAATGTAACGGCACGAGGCGATTCAGATTCCGAGAACATTTTGCCGTAGATAGCTTCCATTTTGGTCACGTGTGTCAATTCAGCTACATCCTGTAAAATTAATAACAGACTATTAAATTAAAAATAAAATTCTATACAGAATAAAAATTAAACACTCAGAAGTAATTATAAAAGATACATCGATGTCTATAATCCAATATTGTAAAAGTAAATTATTCGTTATGTTTCGGTTACTAAGCTTGATACATGTTTGAAGTCTATAGCTCATTAGACAAACAGGCAAGGGCTTCACCGTGGTTATCAAGCTGCGTCTACCTGTAGTTAACAGGTCAACGCTATCAACAAAGTGGGTTTAATAAGATACACAGATTCAATATAAGTTAAGTAACCTTGAAGAAAGGCAGTCCGTATGTGGCCCAGTAGTGCTTGTCTAACAAGGCGGCGGTGAGATCTGCGGACTGAGTGCGGCCCGGCGCCTGCTCCAGCAGCCAGGCCGCGCCTCGCCCTCGCCCTCCGCCCCAGCGGTGGATGATCGTGTGCTTTACGTCCCTGTACAACAAACTATATATGTAAAAGTAGCAAAGCGTTACAAAGATCGCTTTTGTATTCAGAATACTACATCATCTATATAAAAAGAAAGTCGTGTTAGTTACACTATTTATTACTCAAGATCGGTCGAACTGATTTAGCTGAAAATTGATGGGGAGGTAGCTTAGAACTAGGAGACGGACATAGGAACTTTTTTATCTTGTGTGCATTTTTTTTATTCCGCGCGGACGAAGTCGCGGGTAAAAGCTAGTATTTATTTAAAAATAAATGTTGGAATTAAGATTTATCTTATTCGAATTGAAGGACACCACCTGAATAACTTCCACGTTCATATCACGTTATCGTCTCGTTATTAACCTATTTTTTGTAACCAAATACGATTTAGCTTTGTACAGACGTCGTATTTCGTAATTAATAGCGTTACATACTTGTTTACAGTGATCTCGGTGACGATCTCCTTTCTGTCTTTCACCTTCCCCTGTTGTATGTGATGGAAGTGCGCGAAGTCGACGACCAGCCACTGCTTGGTGGCGGTGCCGGAGTTGTGCGCGGCGAGTGTGCGCCCCCACGAGCTCACGTTAGCTGACAACTTGTTGGCGGCCGCAACACGGGGACCGACCGGCAACTGGAATTATTACGTATTACATACATATTGTTACCTCCTGTGAATATCATTAATAATTATAAAAAAATAATAGAAAACGCTATTAGATGCTTTTTGTGTGGTGACTCCTTTGACCGTTACATTGTAAAAATACAAGCGTTGAGTATTTTAATGCTATCAAAATCCATGAAATTACGACTTGGAATAAAAACGACGGAAGAATAAAGATAGAAATAAAGAACAAAATAAATTTACTTCTCCACAATTCATAAATAATTTTAGAGCTATTACAAAATAAAATCTGTTTACCTGTTCTGTGATGTTAACGCTCTTCCAGAGCTTCTTATTGTAATTCCTGAGCGTGGTTCCCGCGACCGCCATCCTGTGGTTATCTCCCCTGATGACGTAGAACTCATCCTGGCTGGTCACGGAGCCCGGGTACCCGGAGAACTCTACCGACAGCCCCGGGACTGCCGCATCGTCTGTTGATGTCTTCCGGTAGTTCAACTTGTACTTCTTTAATATACGAGTCATTGATAAATAACTGAAAAAGACAGATAAAATGAAATCGGAAAGTGAACAAGCAACATTTTCCTTCTAATACACACATTAAATTAGTTAGCGATGACAAGATTGGTATATTTGGCTGGTAAACGTAAGATAGAAGCTATTGTAACCACTAGATAGCAAGTCTAGCTTGATGAACAGAAGGATTTTTATAAGAGAATGCAAACGGTGTAATCACCGAGGTTCATAGACATTTGCAACACTAGAAAAACTGCAGATGCGTTGCCGACCTTTAAGGGATTAAAGTTTGCTGCCTGTTGTCTCGTTTATTGGATTCATTTGTTGATATGTACACTTATTGTCACTTGTACAGTTGTGTCGACAATGAAAACTTTCCGTTTAAGGTATTTTCACGCAATAATAATAATTGTTAAGCTACGTTTTATAAGTTCATAATATTTGGCATGACAAGATAATGGACAAACGATGGTTATATAGTCGTTGTTCGTAACTAGATAAAATAACCGATATCTCTGTTTATAAACAAATAATCCAATGCGGCCATTGTTATCAGTGGAAACTGCCGGTTTACACACATTATCTACCTATAATCATTATTGTTATATGTACAACCTGACAGACGAAGTAACTGTAATAAGTAGGCATCGCTAAACTATATTTGTCAAAGAGAAAGACACGGATTGCAATATTATTATAGTACAAGTGTGACAACAGTGGAAACTCACCGTTACAGACATATTAAAATTAATTAAATAAAATACAAATAGATTTTAATGAAAACGTACCTCCCAGCTGCATTATGCGCGAGATAAATTCTCTTCGTCGTTGTCCCATTCTCTAATGTTTCATTGACGACCCTTAAGAAAGCGCTCGAAAGTCCCGGCAGTTTGTTCACTGGGTTGTTGTCTATGGTTATGTTCATCTTGCGCTGCAACTCCACCACATCGGCCATGGAGTTCAGCCAATAGAGTTCCGATATGTCCGTGTCGGACTTTGTGTTGGCGTTGCGTTCGCTGCCGTGTTTCCAGCCAGTGTACATACCGCTGATTTGTGTGTAGTACAATGAAACCTGCATAGTGTAGGTACAATTAAGTATTTAAAACGCTTATAGCCTGTTAGATAAACATTTTTTAAGAGATTAACACTAAATGATCTTTTAGAATATTTTTTCAGAATGAAAATTATAAAAAAAATACGTAAGTTTGGTTACATAGGAAAATATTTTGTCGAGGTAGTAATGGATAGTTCTTGATAGTTCTAGATAGTGTGTATAGTTAAAAGTACACAAAGATTTGAATTTCCGCTCTTATATTTGTACACAGATGACTGAATCATTTCAATGCAACTAATAAGCAAATGTATTTTTAGACATGTTGTTCATAGGAAGCGGAAGTTTCTTTCTAAGTCTACACATATAATACATATGTTACGTACTTATTTGAAAATAATATATGCAGTAAAAATAATTTATGCATACATTATATAGCCTGTTTATGCATATATTGGGAATGTTATGGAAATTCAAACGTTTAAAAGATATTTTTCTTTAGAATAACCCATGTATGAGATAGGCTCATGTTTGGGGACAAAAATTTAATGTTTATTGTTATTTAGCCTCTTTTTCGTATATGACCATAGATAACTAATAGATGATGCAAAAACTATTTGAATTTAGAATAAAGAAATAAAACCCTATATGAGGCCAGGTAGCTCCTAGGCATTTGAATTTAGAATTATAAAAAAAATCTTACATGGTGCCAAAAGGGGTCAGTAGCTTCTCTTTCAGCTGCGTAGCTTTTCCAGATGTTGACGGATTTGTCAAGCTCGTCTTTAACCCTATCGCATTGTCGCGCATGCTCGCCGCACACCGCGCGCACCGTGTTATCAAGGTGTGTGTGTATGAGGTAGGATGTTAAGGCCCCCTCTACGATGCCCGCCGCATACGCCTGTATGTCGTCTCTATATGTACCGTCAGTTTCTACTTCCAGAAGTGACCATCTGTTGGAGAATAAATAGTTTTGATGTGTATTATTTTTATGATTTGTTTTATAAATATTGTTTATGAATAAAACCTGCCATACAACTAACCTTGCATGAATAGATCGGCTCGACCAGTGATATATCATCACTACGACAACTACACAAAGAACAGACGTGAAGTGAAAGTAATTCCGCGTTTCGTCAGATGAGTGTGCGTGCTGTAGACCAAATGTTAGTCCTCTACCCTTCCTGCCATTTTCACAAAAAAAATGGATTGGAAGGGAAAGTATCCTCTGTCTGTGCATCGTCTCCTCTGTCGATTTAAGGTAGGCAACACATCAACAAATGCCGATGTTTACTATGGGAAGCGGTCGCTTTTCAAGTTTGGCGAATTGCTACCTTATACTATAAAACTTTAAGACTGTGATGTATTTAAGTCACAGTAATGATGTTTTTAAGTATAGAAATAATGTATTTATATTTGTACTTACCCTGTTGTTTTCATATCCATTCTGAAGTAAGCGCGGGCGACCCCTCTGGGTAGGTCTGCCAGCTTATTGCTTTGGCCCCAGTATTCGATGCGGTAGCCGGTCTTCTCCGAGTAGAACACCGTCGCCGCATAATTGCCGTCTTCTTGGCTCCTAAATGAATATTAAAGAAATTCATTACTTCAGAATCGTTACGTTGTCACTTAACGATTTCCTTCGTAACCACTTAATAACTTTCCCGTTTACCTTTACAAGACTTTTACAAATTAAATTCTATAGTATTTTTTTAGTCTTCGCGTATCTTTTTATTATTAGTTGTAAATGAAAGCACTTTAAATATTTCACAACCAAAACGCAAAGATTAATTGATCAAATTTTCCTATCTCACAAATCTGATGTGCCCACGCAAATATTATTTCTATTATATTACGATTCTATTTTGATATTGTAAACACACAAAGAATTTTAAGTAACGTCTATTACAATAATAAACACACTAGTGAACTAAAACCAACCATTAAGACATCAAATATTCTATTGAACTGCTCACCGTTATATCAATTATATGAGATACATTTTAAATTATTAGAACAAATTTATTTAGTTAAAACTCCTTGAATATAAAGACTTGTTAAAAATCTTACTAATCCTACTTATTTTACTAATATAAATGAGAATGTTTTTATGGATAAATGTTTGTTATTACGTATCTCCAAAAAGGCTTAACGGATCTTGTTAAATTTGACACTTATGTGGAACATGCCTGGATGAATACACTACTTACTAAGTTTTTTTAATACCGCGCGGACCAAGTTGTCAGCAAAAGCTAGTTTTAAGTAAAGACAAATATATTAATCACTATACATGCAAGCTTGCGTATAGTATTTTTTTAAATTAATATACCAGCGCTGAAAGATGGTACGCGTTAACTTAGTAATGGCTACTCTAAAAAGCTTTCATACTTGGAAGGAAACACTAATAAATTAATAATGTTGAACAACTTACCTCTCGATCTGTCCAGCGAATAGCGCTATTATAGCCAGAACGCCAAGAAATCCCAGTACGTATGAACTTATTTTAGTCTGCAGCCACGAGGCGCCTACTACTTTCAGCATCTTACTCATTTCTTGAGATAGAATATATAATATAGATTTATAAAATAAAGAAAATATTAAGGAATTTAATAACAATGAAGTGACAGAGCGTGTAGGTGATTTTCTCTAATGGGGTAGCGATCATCAAAGTGGTGCGTCGACCGCCAGTGTTCACGGTGCCCCTGACGTTGCTCCGGCAGTTGGTGGCGGAGACAGCATTGGATACCCTCCGCTGTTTTATATCACGTCTATTCAGATTTTCTTTCTTCTATCTTTAACCCTGAAACAAAAGAAAATAGTATTCATTTATATTAATTAAAACAAGCACGTGCCTGCGTCTGCGCCCGCTTTAATCAATTTCGGAATTGGATAATCAAGTACTACACAATTGCGTACATATATAATACAGGGGTATATAACTATTTTTTCCATTTTTGACCGATCTTAATTAATATGATTGTTAAATAAACTCAATGCTCGTTAAATAGAAATTCTCTTATAATATTTATCAGCAATAACATCATTGCTGTACATTTTACAAATTCGATTCTTGTTAACTTCCAAGAAAAAGCGTACGTACCTAGTTTAACTATAATTTCAGTCTCCCAATATCACAGTTCAACAGTAAACACTAATTGAATATAATAAACAATATACACCATTGTTATAACTTTACATGTAAAAACATTGTTCGGTTTGTCCGTCGGTTTGGCGTAAACAACTAGCAGGTGAAGAGACAGGAGTCGTTACGCGGGTCTTTATCATTGTATCAATATGAGATATATTTCATTATTTAAACATCTTCAGCTGTATATAAACAATGTGACAAACTCAAACACAAGTTAATGCTGACAAATATTACGCATTTCTTTGTTTGTTCAGAAAGAAACTAACCACAGTCAAACCTGGATAAGCGAGAGTTCAAGAGAGCGCGATATTTTTGGAGGCGCTTATGGAGGTTTCTCTCTAACCGAGGTCATCCGTCGGGACCGGAAGAAGACTCTTTCTTATAAAGGTTTCTCACTTATCCAGGTTTATTTCAGACAGTTACCAAATCAAGACCTAACAATTATAAACTTAGCATAAACCGAAACTTTTACACTAAACTTCGTATATCTAAAATATTTTTGAGAAAACAAACTTTACCTCACACACCTATTAAAGCTATCCATATAGATCATTACAAGTTTCACAAACATTTTATGTCAACATAATAAAAAAACAATAACAATAACTCACCAGACTTTTTTCTTTTCAATATATTATGATACAATTATTTAATTTCAAATTAAAAAAAACTAAATCTGCATCGAACGTGTTTTACACAAAAGCACATGCTCTGAAAGTAAAGCGGCGACTCACTAGACAAGTTTCATACTATCAATGTAACAATGGGATCGGAGTAGAAATCATACACTTGCTAACTGAAGGCTTACACGTGGACGATAGACAAACACCTATCAACATATACTTAGTATTTACCGATTCACTGCAAGTTATATGCAATACTAAAATTCTAGAACTACCAACTCTATATATACTAAGCTTGTACGAAACATACATTTATACTCTCCTACAAATACCATGTAAATCAACTATATAAATCATTTAAAATCCCTATTACCTAAGGTGTTGACTGGTTTTATGTCCAGTAAATAAGCGTTCCTGAAATAGCCTCACACGTTCAAATCTAAACGGTAAATATTTGCGTACATAAACAATAAAATATATATCCAAGTTTTCAAGATTAAATTATATACACAGAGCGATGAAGAAAGTAAATAATATGTATTAAATTCCAATAAGTTAGTTAATAAACCCTCAGTTTTGACGCATATAATCTCAATAAACCCTTGAAATATACAAGCTTATTCATACATTTAACAGATTTTCCATATCCGATATTAAGCCTTGGGAAAGACGCCAAGTGTATCAACAACGTTTGGAAACGTGATCATATGCAATTTTGATAATGCCGCTATTTATAAAAAAATAATTTTCATTAGACTTAAAAGCTACTTTTGAATCCTAACATATTTTCTTGTAACTTCAATTAAAAAAAAAAGTTTATCTAACCGTATTTTTAGCGCAACGAAAAAACTAACGTACCAACAGCACTAACAGAATTAACAAATAGATAGCATAAATAAATCAACCAAAAAGTGCCGACTGCCAAGGAAAAGGAAAAGAAAATCTAAGTGCTATTAAGTTTATTTTCTTTAAATTAATTAATTCAGTTTTCAGTGCAAGCACACTGAGTTTGCACTCAGTACTCGTGTACTCTTGCACCATGTAATGTGAACCCCCGTGATACCGAGTTGGCGCCATAGCAACTGACACGTGGTTCCAATTACATGTTCCATCATAAATTGTTATTAAATATTATACTTTTACTGGACTTACTGAGTCAGACAATAATATGGATAAGACTTGCAAATTTTTTCCTTTTTTTTGATGAATTTTTTTAAAAATGTAAGTCTAAATTATTTACATATTTAACACTATACCTTTTTTTTAATAATATGTATTTTCAATTTTCAACTTAATTAAAGCTTGCGCTTGATTATGTTTCTTGATAACTTGTTAATGTAAGATTTTACTATATTCTGTCGAACATCGACCATTAAGAGTTCGTATTCCCGTTTAAATATTAATCTAATACAACTCACCTGGGACGTGTTCTCTTGTTCAAAATTACAAACTAAACGAATGTATATGAATGATAAATATAATATTACTAAGATTTATACCACCAGTGTCTGATAGTTTCGTTGATCTATTTTCGAAATTGAAAAATATTGATTTAGTATACCGTGGATCTCACGCGAGCTACGCAGAAGCACTGGTTGTTATTGCAAGTTAACAAGATTAATATTTTTATTAACATCAACTAGGTATACGAAGTTTCAAAAGGACGTCCGTCTTATTCGTAAACATTTCTAAAGTAAATCAGTGCTGGCGAACGCCGGAGCCATACATTTGGTTTTATGAATTTTATGATGATGCCGCCGGGTATAATATATTTTTGAAGAGCACATGCCATGTTTATCGACGTGTTATAGCTGATAAAGTGGTACTGGTTACAATTTTGTATGAATAACGTCTCTTACTTTATCCAAATAATAAAAAGTGGCTAATGCAGAAGAAGCAAGAGGATGAGTAAGTTTTACTAAGACAATTGCGGTCACAAAAAAACAGTCACGGTAAAAAAGTGAACACTTAGGCGGAATTTTAAATTAAAAATAACAAAACGTAATACAGTTTGCAAAAGGACTTTACGTTAATTTTAAAAGTAAGCAAAGCGTACAAATAGAACGATTACAATTGTTATATAACAATAACAGTTTCGGGCTTCTTAAATCACAAACGTAAACATTAATTAATTTGCTGACACTGAGATAAAAATTGTACGACGTCAAATGATTTGCTTAAAATCCGTTTACTTGAAAATTCTAGACAATAATATTATCTATTTATTTGTTATTTTCCTTTCATTCGAGTAAATTATACTTTTTTTTAATCCGGAAAAGTTGAAAAGAAAATAGATGGATGGTTTTTTTTTCAAGACTATTATTCATATTCATTTATTAATATAATCTATACAATAAAGTTTATAAAAAAATTAGCAAAATGTATTATATAAAAAATAGTGTACCACCGGCTGCGGAATCCCATGACTCAAGCAACTAGTGGTGAGGACTACAGAGACAGGAACCTACTCACTATGCGCGCGGTTTCTAAAATAACCGTCTTTTGTACCAGGCCCTTAATCCAAATGCTTAGCGAGAGCTTCCTAAGATGTTGGTGGAAGCACGACTATCATTATTAAGTTCAGAGATTACCAAGCTTTTTTCTCGTACACCCCTATCAATTTTTTTCTTATTTCTTGTACATTTCTTCTTCAACTTGTGAAGCTTTAAATTGAATTCCTGCGCCATCGTACACGTTCCAAATCTAGCGAATAAAAACGTTAAGTATAAACACAATGTTTTCGACCTCAATTTACGCAATAGCAAGAGATATGCAAGCAGTGAAAGAAAAAAACAAATAATTACATATATGCTTAAATAATTCTGATTCTTGCATTTCATTTATTTAAGATTTGTAATGTAAATAGTTTTTGATACTTATTACATCATGCAATAAATATAATTGAATATAGACATCGTTTTATTGGTTACGATTTAACGACTACGTTTCTTTTAGTTTTATTGCTATATCACTTCAAAAATAATTCTATATCTAATATATAAAATTCTCGTGTCACAGTTTTCGTTCCCGTACTCCTCCGAAACGGCTTGACCGATTCTTATGAAATTTTGTGAGCATATTCAGTAAGTCTGAGAATTGGCCAACATCTATTTTTCATAAACCACCCCCCCCCCATTTAGTTTTTTTTTTAACTGCGCGCGGACGGAATCGCGGGCGACAGCTAGTATTCTATATTTTTTATAAACCCATTTTTACAAAACATGATCCCAAAAAAATTCCATTTTTTTGTCTGGCAATAGTATGAGAATAATCTGCTCGATTAGGTTTAAATATCTACCTAAGTAAATAAATACAGTCCTAAAAAGTACCAAGGTCTTAATATTGATATTATAATCGTAAGAAAATATTTTGAAGAAGTTAAACTTGCGGAATATAACAACAATTACAAAATAATAACTCAAAATATTTCCTGTTACGCTAATAATCAGTGTGCTTTGTAACCGAGCAGTTAATTGACGAAACACTTGAGATTCACAGCATCGCTTCTTAGGTACGGAGAGAATTTTGTATGAGCTGTTCTGTATCTTTAGATTCAATTAATACAGTGTATGACTTAACAAGAGATTAATACATCAATCAAATGGACGTCTTGAAGTTTCGTAAACATGCAAAATGTTCTTGATTATTCGGTGACGTTGATCGTTAATATATCGTTTTACTTTTTCCTTCAATAAAAATGTTTAATATTCTTCACTAACAGGACACAGCAAGGAGCTCGACAGCCTACTTTAAGTTAGGGATAAATCTGTCACACTGCGCCATGTAGATTACAATTCCGGTGTTTAACCACCGCGCCACCTAATAAACTAATTGTGTCCTTGTCCTTGTCTAATATACTAGAAGGAAATTATAATAAAGGAATTATAATAATTAAAATAATCCATTTCATTAATTGGTATAATATTTTTGCGAAAATTCCCTCTACACTGTTACTATATAAGTTGCAAGTGAAGATTTTCCTTGACGAATAGTCAATATCTCATCACCTTGTACCGTTCCAAATACATTACACGAACGCCCTTCAACTGTTATTACATTATGTCTACTGACATAACTTTGCACGAATGTAGCTTTTGGATCTTATTCAAAAGACATCGTTTTTTGTCTTAATTTGTAAAATTAAAATATTGATTTTAACAATTCATTGAAAACTATTTGTTTAGGTTATCATGTACTGGAAATGTGTGATAATGTAAAATAGTACACAACTGCTAGGATTGCGGAATTGATAATGTTACGTGACAATTAGCACATGTTGACAGACACGTTTCTCTACACGTATACATGATTTGTCACGAGCAATTCCAATTTACAATGCTAAAAATTAAAATACGACTATTTTTTCCGTCATCAGAGCAAGGCTTACCAGATAAAATTAATGAGACACATTTAATAATCGTAATTTTAATTGTTCCTATTACAGTATAAAAAAGGCGAGAAATATTGATTTATATTATAGTCTAGACGAGAGATCCATCAATTTGTGTATAAAGATGCTTTATAAATAAGTGCTCAGAATGCCTGTGAAGGTTGTCTCGGTAAGTACGTAGCAACAAGGTCGACCACAAAAGTAAATGGTTGCCAAAAAGTAAAAAATAAATATATTTGCATTTCAATTGTATTCTTTTTTTTTTTTTTTTTTTTTTTTCGTGGGGAAATGCCTAACGCATACTTATCTGCCTGGGGAAAACAGACAAGTTATGTCGGGTCTGCACCGACTAAAACCCCACGGTGGCCGCCACCAGCGATAGCGGGGGGACACGGGATCTCCATACGGAACGCAACCGCAGCCCCTCCTCGCTTTGCTACACGACTAGCCCAACTCCTTACAAATTCGCGCGAATTTTCGCTACCTTTATGGTCCTTCTCAAGGCTGCGTTAATAGTGTTCAGGGTCCCCACCCTATACACCTGCAACCCGTAACCCATTTTAGTTTACAACCACAATGACGACTGTTCAGCACCTAGTCAAGGTCGTTCATGTCGAGGTTCTGGTGCCTCGCCGCCGACCTCTCCGAGCGTTAATCGCGCGCTCCCTATCTCGCTCAGCAGCCTCCTTTTTAACCATAACAGCTTCACAAAAGGAGGCTACTGCCCTCCAAGCTGAGGTTCCGCTTAGCATCGCCGATACGACGGCTGGCAAAGATAGATCCGACCCAATATGTTGGACCAGAGTAAGTCGCTCGGGTTGCCATGCCGGACATACCGCCAGGGTGTGAGAAGCCGTATCGGCACTCCCATCACAGTGGAAGCAGCTGTCCGATACCTCCCGTCCGATTCTATACAGATAATCACCGAAGCAGCCGTGCCCGGTGATTATTTGAGTAAGCCGAAAAGTAAGACTTCCTTCTTTTCGCTTCATCCAGGCATCCAATACTGGCAGAAGTGCTTCAACGACGCGCTTATGCACAACTCGTTCACTCGATAGCCTATTGCGCCATGTTGTCATAGCGTTCTGTCGTTCTTGCCGCCTCAATTGTATTCTTATGATACAAATAAGATTTGTAAAAATGAAATGTGTGAAGTGTAAATGTTACAATATAATAATACAAAATATGAAAATAACAGAAATTGATGTCTGCAAATATTATGAAGTGTAAACAGTTACTTGCTTCATATGTAAGTTAAACGATTTAAATAATTATTTCACTATATGAGAAATACAAATAAAAAAAAACTTGTGAGGTGTCAAGGGACACCCGGATGTAACGAAATTCCTTTCGATTAATTAGTGAAGGAACCAATGTTTATTCTATGAATAAAAAACTTAAGTCTTCACAAGAAGTACATTTTATTTATATGAATTTTCGTTATACATTGTCACGTCGTTGCCATGGTGAAGTAGCGCTCATTCGTCGTTAACATACTTACTAAAGCAAAAAGTGTCGTGACAACTTTTCGTAAGAATTTTTCCGTCTAGCCCCCTTTCATAACATGGTCTAATATGTTTTATTACACATACAAGGGACCCAAAAAATATCCAAAGAACAAAATAAATCGAACCCAGCGGAAACTATCGTTTTTTTTTGTGTCTGCATAAACCCTGATTTAAGCACATTATTAGCAGGGAAAGGGAGGTCCTGTTATAAGTAACAAAGTGAATGCACTGGATAGTCGATGCCGGCGAGTGTGAACGCACTCCCACGGTGAATGGGATAGGGGGTCAATGACCGACTGCCCGTGTTGCACTCGTAACTTGCCCTCAGTGCATACCGGCCCTAATTGAAGCTATTGAGAAAGATCCATGCGTTAAAATTTAGATCTACAATTTTCTTGCACTATTGTCACACTATCAGTAATGAAAACTTTAGTTGCAATCACAGAATATACGAGTATACTATGCTTCTTGTGTTATTGTTAATCTGTAATTTGTCTTTGCAAATCATAGACTCGCCAAATTGCACATCAAAATAATTCATTCACAAATTGTATGCCGTATGTCCGTACGCCTTTTGGCTTACTAGCGCCTAAATGGTAAAGCGAATTGAAAGATTAAGGCGTCACTGGATTAGTTTTTTTTTTCGGAATATCATGCAGTTTCTTATTGTTTTTAAGCAAGGGTACGTTAAAGGCACTTAATAACTATCATCTTCACTAAAGTCGACCGGTCTCGGGTAGCGTTCGTCAGGCGTCCAGATAAAGCCGAACATAGGTAGGCTTTTTGATTGCGTTTCCGGCCAAAATAAACGGTGTTCGAGTTGTCTGGCTTTTGTTAAGCTTTTTACATTTTGCAAACGAGAGTGTACCTATTAATACTGAGACAAAATCCTAAATAATATAGGGTGTCCGACCTTTCTACCCAAATGTTCGGCCAAACTGGCTGGTCTGTCCGGCTAGTAACCCTAGTCTCGGATATCATGGGGTCGGAACAGGTCGAAACGTGTTATAAAGGTGAATGGATGAAATACATTACAAACTGGATTTCACTCGTCACTTGACGGACGGGTGTAGGTGAACGAGTTCAGAGATTTATTTTTTATTTATTGATGTTTGTTCGCTTGGCGATATTATAACTGGCGGAAGCGACAAGTGAAAACAAGGCTTGCAACATTTATAAACTTAGTCAATAAATCCGAATTTCAATACAAAATTTTAATTATCACAGTTAAAATATTAAAAGAGAAAAAATTAGTAAATAAATTAATAATATTCCTAGAGCTATAGATTAATAACAACTTCACTTAAAAAAAAACAATTAATAGACTTGTCGTTGTATGTTTATACTGCTGCCCTTTTATAAATAAAGAATTTAGTACAATTTAAATCTCCTTGGCCGAGGCACAGAAACCGAGATAAATAAGGAGGTATTCGAGAAATGTCGGTATCCATCTACCTGCTGCCAAGATAAAGTGCTTTTTGTCACGTCTCGAACGTCGAGAAAAAAAATCCTCACTGCGTTATTCTATAAGGACATTAAATATATAATAAGGTAGAATTGATACAGTATTGGAAAAAATGATAATGACGTCAAAACCTTATGGCGTTTATTTCAACACTAGGTAAAGAATTTTCAGTGCTTTCCTTCATAGTTACAGAAACCCCTATGCAATTTAAACCTTTAGGGTATGAATTTCGAAAATTCCTTTTTAGTGCTCACCTGCGGGTTATCGAAAATCTATGTGCAAATTAATAATCTTTATGTCCACTAGATTAGGCTGTACATTGATATATCAGTCAGTCGGTCAATCAATTAGTTTACTCTTTTATATACGAGTATACAAAAGCTAGATAGATTACCGAAACTAATGATAGTAGCGATGGTTGGAAATTTTGAAAACGTTGTATCTCTTTAAATAGTACCATTGAAAAATTTAATGACAACCAATTAATATTTAGGCACGAATTCATTAATTTACTTAGCAATTTGCTATTTTTAGCGTTCCATAACTCTTTTTTTTCGGTATCACTTTGCTTTGACTAATTGAGTTCATCAGCTTCTTTTAAATTTACTACAAAACTAGTCAGAATATTCTTAGGTACAAAACGGTATAACAATATCATTGCGGTATGTATCTAATAGTGCGTAAAAAGTATATTAGTATACAAGGTAATAAAACAATATAAAAACATATTCTTTAGCAATATTTAAGATTTAACTGCCTAGCAATTTCATTCTTTATGTCTTTTAAGATAAAGTATATATTGGAATGTACTTACGAAGTCAGTGGTATGACCACAAACACGTAGTGTCGGCGTACTCAACCCATCGGGATGGAACTGTTCGCAACTGTGGGCGAAAACGAGACAAAAATCTAGTAGACTGCTACAAATCTGAAACAAAAAGGAAAGAAATTAACAATGAGTGTATTATTAATGGAGGCGCGGTTTTTAATCATTACGCTGAGAGAATCTGCAAATGTAAATTAGGTTAATTTTCAAATGTAAGTTCAGAAAATGTAGAGTCTGATGTCTGTCATTATCTATGACAAAACAGAGATAGTAATGTTTTTTATACTGAGATTTTGATTTTGGAAACCCGGGGCTAGTGTCAATTAGCTTAAATATATTTTGGAAGTAAGAAACTACAACTAGATAGGCAAATTAGCTAAATAAAGTAAAGAATTACAATGACTAGTTGCAACCCAGTTCATTGGAGTTTAATGAAAAAAAATGATATGATTCAAACTGCGTTTTCGTAACGTCATAGAAAAAATCTAATACGTACAAATGTTGTCGACGACGTTACGAATACTTTCTCGAAGATTTTCGTGCTTAGCCCTCTGGTTCTTTCGTATATAATCGTTCAGCGTTTGTCGAGTTAGTTGATAACGTCTATACTGGTTGTATGGACTATATGGATAACTTTATCACTTATAATAATAAAAGTTTTAGAAGCTAATTTTAAAGCATGTATTAGTGGAATCTCGAATACTCTATTAGAGCAGAGTCTTAAAATATATAAATAAATAGAGTTAAATGTACGTAGAACGATAAAACTGGTTCGTTATCAATATCACACAACATCCTCGTGTCATTGAAGTTGTAAAAGTAACTGGGACGACATGTTAGTAATTAGTACATCTTATAATGACTCAAATTAATCCTCATATGACGTCGAAGTCTACATTTGTACTTTGTATTTAACACCAAATTATTGCGATTTGCCGCGTAAACGCCGATTTCAATTACAAGTATTGAGATATTATGTCCTCGTTTTAATTAAATATAAAAAAACAGTTTTAAATTTAAGAAAAATATTATGACATAGTTTTAAGGGGGAAAAAAATAACGAGTCTATTGACCTCAATATAAACAACTGCTCTCAAAGTCAAGTGCAAATGGGCTCGAGAAAATATTTAAATTATTCGTTCAAACTGTCGCCTGGTATCTCATATTTACGTAGCACGTTGAGCCATTTAAGTCAAGTCAAATCTACCGCGGATCAGTGTCTCCTTGATAAGAGAAACAGACAGTGGAGATAATGAAATAAAAAATGTTGTCATGACATTTTTTTTTTATATCTAGAGTTTGACTAGATAGTCATTTAAAAGTCCAAGCGGCAGTATTTTAGTTCCAGCATCAAACTTTGTTTTTGACAAAATTTTATTAGGTTAATTAGCTAATCCTTCCTCATTAATTACTTCATTTTCTTTGAATGTAATATCCAAAAAATAAAGTTAAAAACATCACCGGAGGTCGTGTTTGAAATATGTTCCAGCAAATTAACTCTAGACCCGAGGGAGGTAACAATATGTCTGGTTGGTTGGCATAGCAACAGCGGTGCGTAGGGTCATTCGAGATCGAGACAGACATAATGGCCGCGTCTGAGCGCAGGACCGCCCAGGTGGGTCCCCTTAATCATTTGTAACTGGAGAATGGGACATTTAATTAATTAGCTTTGTATATCACCGAATGTTTTGTTAATTTTGTCCACTTACAATATGTGAAGGAACTGAACGAAATTATTTTCTTTTTAAACTATTTAATGCAAGTTAAAATCAAATCGTTAATTTGGTAAGAAGTATTATAGATAGGTTTTATAAGTTGTAAACAAAGATATTAGGTCCTTACATATGAAATTGGCGTTTTTCGTACTGGCCACTTTAATCACGAATTTCTCCTCTTTGGTAAGGAATTCCAAATTCAAATTTGTACAGCTATAGACTCATGTATTTGTGGTTCGATGACCGTCATTCATTTGTTTTTTTTCTTCTGTTTTTTTCTGTTTGCGTCACTCATTTTACAAAATGGAAAACTTAAAATATCGCATTATTTACGAGTACGAGTTCCGCCGTGGCACTAGTGCTGCGGAAACGACTCGAAGGGTGAATGATGTGTATGGCGGTCGTGTTGCAAAAGAAAACACAGTTCGTTTTTGGTTCCAACGTTTTCGTTCTGGAAATTTCGATCTGCAGAACAAGCCCCGTGGACGGCCTGAGACTCAAGTTGATAATGAAGAGTTGAAGGCTATTGTGGAAGCGGATCCATCGCAAACCACGTCCGAGTTAGCTGCAGGCTGCGATGTTAGTGATAAAACTGTTTTAATTCACTTGAAGCAAATTGGGAAGATTAAAAAGCTTGAAAGGTGGGTACCTCACGAATTGACTGAAGCAAACCGGCAAACGCGCGTCGACTGTTGCGTTACATTACTAAACCGGCACAATAATGAAGGTATTTTAAACCGAATCATTACCTGTGATGAAAAATGGGTTCTTTACGATAATCGGAAGCGCTCAGCGCAATGGTTGGATCCTGGCCAGCCAGCCAAATCCTGCCCCGAGCAAAAATTAACCCCAAAAAAGTTACTTGTAAGCGTTTGGTGGACTAGTGCCGGTATTGTTCATTACAGTTTTCTCAAATCTGGCCAGACTATTACGGCTGATGTCTATTGTCAGCAATTGCAAACCATGATGGAAAAGCTAGCGGCTAAACAACCTAGGCTGGTCAATTGCTCGACGCCACTGCTGCTTCACGACAACGCTAGACCACACACTGCGCAACAGACGGCTACTAAATTAGAAGAGCTTCAATTGGAAAGTCTAAGACATCCTCCGTACTCCCCGGACCTTGCTCCAACAGATTACTATTTTTTTCGAAATTTGGATAACTTCTTGCAAGGGAAAAAATTCAACTCCGATGGGGCAGTCCAAATCGCCTTCAAAGATTTTATTGATTCCCGTCCGACTGGTTTTTTTAGTAAAGGGATCAATGAACTACCTATGAGATGGCAAAAGTGCATAGAAAATAATGGTTCATACTTTGATTAATTAAATATATTATATTAAAAAATATTCGACTTTTTGTTCCTCCCATACAAAACGCCAATTTCATATGTAAGGACCTAATATTTAATATAACACTAATTTAAATATATAAATGTTATGTATTTGGTCATAGGTGATGGTAATACAGGTGAATTTTAAGACCTTATAAGATTATGGCTCAAAATATCCTAAAAGTAACATGCGGTATACATTTTATGGCAGTCAGTCGGGGACAAATGTAATAAAGGGCTATACTTATTATAACCTCAAAATCCCGGACATTTGCGTTCCGCGTCACGCATCAATTCAATACACAATGGCGTAGAAATTGTCGATAACAATGTTATTGATAGCGTTGTGGAAACTACCCTTCTGTTGCATCAGTGCAGCTGTGGCGATGGCTCATTTAAATAACAAATGATTTATTAGTTATCAATGACACAATAAATAATTTTAAAGTATAATTGAAATTAGACTACTATAATGTCATTTCTTCGTAGGATAATGACATAGATTTAGTAGGTAAGCAGATTCATTCAAACTTTATTATACGATATTAAAAGGCTAATATTATTCCTATTCATTTTAATTTCACGTTTTTCTAAAATTTTCTGCGTTATTCTCGGAATACTTAAAACGTCTTCCACTTTTTATAAAACTTATCTACAGTATGATGTTTACACACTATGATATATGGGAAGATATACAGATAACAAATGTGCGAACGGACGTCATTAAGATATTTCCATAGTGCTGTGATGTGGAACTATAATTCATATTTTATCTGTGTACGTCAAAGTGGAAAGATTTATTTATGTTTTCAACTAATTTTAGGCACAAGATGGTTGAATATTAACTACATATTTGTTTATAAAATAATAAATTTAAAAAATTTGCACTCACCTAATAAAATATACTATTTCTTTTTTTATTTTTGCCTTTATTTATTTCAATTTTGTATTTGCGTTAGATGCGTTCTATTCACATAGACGTTATAAAAGTTTACAATTGTGTTATAGCTTTGATTAACCATGTCGGCTGTTAAACGGTTATATCACTAATTGGTTTAGGCTATAAATACAGAATTAAATCACATATTTTATACTTAAATTATCATATCATGACAATAGATGGTGGTAGTAGACTAAGATTCAACTTTAAATCTACAATTTTTTAAACAATTTGTACCTTAGTTCTACTTAGTAAGGTTACCAGAATGAAGTCAAAATTAATGAAAAAATAAAACCTACGTATCAATTAAAATAATACAGTTTCGTATTGAAAAGGTGCGGTAAGTCGCACGAGACGTCAGAAGGTCACCATCAAGCAAGGTTACGAATTTTCTAAACCCAATGATTGAAAAAATGTATAAACATAACAACAAATACAAAAGACACGGTAATATAAAATGTATTGATAAACACGTCACCGTGGGGGGCGCCACGAGCACGTGCCGACATCGTTCTATGTAGGGTTGCCAATTACTAGAACAAAATATCTCCATTGATAATTTTACATAAGAAAATATGTATTTCGTTCTTAATTTTATATAATATAGTACATATAATAAAAACCATTATGTATATTTTATCTCGTAGTTTCCTTAATTACATAAAGACATTTATGAGTTATATTTACGTAACAATTACCTACATAATGACATGAATTTCTTAGCAGTCCATCGTATTACTTGATTCTAGTAATGTCACTTTTCAATACTACCTAAGATCATTCCTGGCGGAAAATTTTATATACCTACTTGTTATAATTAAGAATCTTGAATAAGAAGACCTACCGAGATTCGAATACATGTAAGCATGTCATTAAATCAACATTAAAATGGAAGAAATCTACATCGAATAGCGGTCAAATGTTTGGACTAAGTGTAGCCCGACAAAAGCGTGTTTTCTAAACAACTTTGTTATTGATATTTGTGTGGGATGGATTCTTAACTTTTATGTGAAATTGTTGATTGTTAGTCCAGTGTTAATATTAGTAAAATTGGCAACATTTTTTTATTTCAAATTAAATCAGAGGAACAGCTCAGAGGCTCAGTTGGGCATGTCTGATGTACAAAAGTTTATGACGGAAGGATATACGGGTAGTGATATCACATCTATTGAATCATGTTCGTAATCTCGTATCGAATCTTATCAACTAGTAGGGAAACGTCTTATAGTTTAGTCATAGTTTACTACATAACAACTGTCTATGTAAATGGTCGTTTGTTAACGGTAATTATAAAAATACGATTCGTATTATGTATTTGTTATGCAATTAAAGGTAAAAGTAAAATAACGGCCAAATTTCACAAAATATTCCACATTTCCGTGGAAGGATTAAAACATTTGCAACACCATCGGGAAAAATAATTGTATCTAACAATCGAGGTTTTATTAGTTAGAACCGTCGCGTATTGATAAAACATACGTTTATGGCATTCCAATGTTTTTTATGGTCGTACGCGAGTTTTTTTATACATCTGTAAATATCTCCACTTGAATCATTGTCGTCTGCCTGGCAACACGATATGAATACACGAACCACGTGTTAATTGACAAAACGTAGAGTTAGAGACAATGATCGGATATAAGCCCGACCGATTGGGGTCAAGTACCGCATGTCTACACAACGTTTTACATATTATTTACTTGTAATCGTATTTATTTATAATTTAGAGCAAAAGCCATTCGTGAATAAATTGAACAAATATTTCCTCAGTATTTTGCTTCATTATTTCCTTGTTTTGCGCCAACCAGGACAAAATATCAACATTTATTGACAGATTCCATGAAAGACGAGAGAAAGTTAAGGTAACACTAACTGTAACACTAAAAATAAACAGGTAACCTTACTCTTCTAAAGAGAAATTTATTGCGATAATGTTGGAAAATTATTTGAAAAGCAAATTACCGAGAAAAAATTGTGCAATATGTTCTTTCTGATGTCAAATATTTTGTGTAAAATGTAATTAATGTCTTACGTTTTCATCGATTATCCTCTCGAAGTTCTGAAGGTGGCTTTTGAGGTAACAACACCAAAGGGACTACATTTGAATAGGCACTGTTAAGGGCTTTCGTTGCGAACTACAATGAGCCCTGTAGGAACACAACCGTTCTAAGTTACATCGAGTTAACGATTGACGTTGTCACTTTTGCACTCAATGTGCGCAGTGGCGCTGTCAGCTGTCATCGACCGAACGGCGGATGCGCAGCAATGCTGAAATGCTTGATTCTTACCTTGCTGCATGAAATTAAAGTTATAATATTATAAGATATTTAATCCCCATAGTAAAATTGTAAAAAAAACTACTAATAAGAGAGGAAAGGACTGCAAATTAGAAAGAAATCAAAGTGATTTTATTTTTTTGTAATCACACTAAATCAAAAAGTAATGTAATTATACAATGTTACAGCTTCTATTTTTTTTTTGCCAAAGTGTAATCTATCCATATGAATTGCTCTGTGAAGTAAAAAAATGGAAAAGTTATTTTTAATTGTGTCGACTAATATTCAAAAGTTGTTAAAGCGCCCTCTGTGGGATATTAGTGTTACTACGACAACAAATTCAACAATTCTATGCTGAAATGAAGTAATGTATAAAAACCGTAATAGATGTCACTAGTCACACAAATTGCATGTTATTTTGCAACAATAAAAAGTACACCCATAGTACAATACCTATAATTAAATATTTACGGCGCCCATAAAATAAAATTTGATTTATTTTTTGTATAATCTGTACTGACCTTAAAAGTTTCTGAAAAAACGTTTTGAACTTATAACCATATATATTTATGAATGTGGGTACAAAATTTTTGTTACCGTGTGAAATTTTGTGTTGCCGTACGGAAGGTCAACACTTGATACCAATATAAAGTAGGTACCAAGCGACTGTAAATTAATTTTGCATACATTAAGATGAATAACTTGAATAATTTAGACACCGAAGTAGAAGTTACTACTTTAGATTTAAGTGGAAATGAGGAAATAGAAATAAACGACGTAAGTTCTCACGTGATTTTGTTATATAATATATAATTTTCCTCATAAATGAACTGGTTATTCTTACTTGTTACAGGGACCTGTAAATCTGCAAAACGAAGACAACGAAGTACAATTAAAAAATACAGATTATGAACATGGTAAGTTTTGACAGTTCAATTTATCAATTTTTAACAATAAAAACGTTGTTTTTGAGTACAGACTGTGATAAGAGTATCTATAACTTAATGGAATGAAGTCTGTATGCTAAACTATAAAAGGAAGGAAAGTGTACTTGGTAAATAAATACATATATGACGACAATAAAATATAATACAGGATGCATTTAGAACAGATTTATATTTTTTTTTTCTTTTTTTTTATTCTATTAGGACTACAAGTGGCACAGCAAATGTATCGTTGTATATCAGTCAGGTCTAAGAATCAGTATTTCTAAACTTTTCTTTTTTGCAACATTGTTAGTTATAGTTAAAAATGGCGGATACAAACTTGTCTGTTAGACTTTTTTGTAGAACGATACATAAATTTTTCAGTGAAAAAATGAAGCTGACATAAAAAGTTAAACTTAAAATATAAACAACAAAGAAGTCCTTTTTCACTTAAGACCACAAAGAGCATTTACGTTATCTAGAGTAAGCACAGTTACACGTTGAGGAAATGTGAATTATAATCCGAAACTGCAAGACGTCTAAGAAAAGTGTATTTATGTGCATGTATGTATTTATTTAGATGCAGTATCCGCTTTGAAGATGGATCCGGCGATCATAGAGGCGCGTGTTGTTAACAACGACTGTAACAATGCTGATCCTTTACCTGAACAGAATGAAGAACAAGGTAACTATAAGTAATTAATAATTATACAGTTAAAGAATTAAATCCGATGCCCACTTGTTTGATTGATCGAGCATCGTACAGCAGCAAACTGTCTCTGCAAGAGCTATTTTGCACGGAGGGATTTCCTTAAAGTGCTGGATACTAAACTAACAAATAATTTAACTGACTCCCTTCAAAATCGTTTGAGTTTCACAGTTCATTTTAAGAAATCTTCCACATGAAACTCCATTCATTTTTGTTACACTTTGTTTTATTATTTACATTGTATAAAACTTTCAATTACATATGTCAAATTTCGAATAGTGAAATGACAACGAAGGCATTTGCCATTGGCTGAGAATTACCGTTACCATAGCAACCAACCGTATTTGCTTCTATAGGTTTTACAATTTTTGTCCCTTTCTCGCACAACATTTTTTTTTTCAATTTACTCACCCCTAAGTTTAATGGCGTGAAAATAAATAGCCTAAAGCGAGTCGTAAGTATAGGGCATAATAAAAAAAGAGTTGTACTAAAATATGCCTTCATTGCTATGATGCTGTTTTATAAAGAAGTGTGTGTTTATGCCTTATTATATTATAATTATACACAACTCACGCCAGTAACCCAGAGGGGTAAGTAGAGATCACGGACCTCAATTTGGCGTGATTTTTTTTTCGCTAATATGTGCGGGTTGCATCATGATGTTTTCCTTCACTGTAAGAACGTCGGATAAATGTACATATGTAAATCGAAAATCGAAAAATACATTGGCATTGGTACATGGCGGGATTCGAAGCCTGGACCTGCAAATTACAGTTCAAGTGCTTAACATTATAGATAATAGAATTGTAAGTTATAGATTGTGAAACGTCAACGACGACTTTTTTTGCCAAATAAGTTCCAAGTAGCTTATTCCGGACTTATATGGACATTGTGAAACAGGTCTTTAGTTAATAAAAAAATAATCATTCAATTATTTCGCAAGTTGTGAACAGACTTCAGTTTCCACGTGACTTTACAAAAAAAGTTTTTGCAATTAAAGTTCAAAACTTTTTATTAACTCTTTAAAGTCTTCGAACCCCGTGCTAGCTATTTATAACAGTATAATAACCCCAGGAAATGTTTTTTACTACAACGTTACTATGTTTTCTAACGGTAATTACATTTTTAATTTTGAACATTGTAAGTTACGTGCCTTTATTCACATTCGCACGGGCGCTTTATAAACGCCGCGTTACAACTCGGCGTTGGCGGTTCTCGAACGACGTAAGCTTTTAGCGCACGTCAAAAAAAACGCCCGTACGAATAGGAACTTAGTTAAAGTAAAAACAAACTTTGTTCCTTAACTTATCTTACTCGTATATATAAAATTTCGTGTCTCGATAAATGTCCGGGATAAACTTCTGGTTAAAGCTCCATATTGATCACCTAATATAATAAATAGTGCTACCCTGCGAAGTTGAAGAGCGTATTTAGTTTAAGTAGAAAGAACTAAATATTGTTTATAAGGGCGTTTGTAACCTTCAGAATTTTGCAGCTTCTAGCAATCTTATTCCAGCGTGGTTGACTATGGCCTAGTCACTTAGGATAGGCCCCGAGCCCCTCAGAGGCTCGTAGAGGTCTCATAGTGGGCTGATGATGAATCAATTTAATTAAGGCATCAGTATTCCTATGATTACTATGCCGTCAAACTGTATTCTGTAAATTATAGTACAACAGATTACTCTTTATTTTTTACTGACTAACAAAGTGTACTTTATTTCTTAACATAATACAGTTAACCGTATACGTTTATGGGTGTGTGAAGGCCTTGCCTAAGGGCATTGCTTGTAGATTATAGACATTCACTTAAGATTGCTAAATAAATTAAATTTTACTAACATAGGTTTCGTTTTTGTTTTATTCCAACTTAAGAGATAATATTCGTGATTTATTTTTATCAGTTTTTGTGTTTAATATTATAATCTTTGACCCTTTTATAATTTTAGGCAATATACATAATATATCGATATGTATTAATGAAGTTGTACTTGTTGAGTAAGGAATTATGTATGCGATCTCTTTGATAGACAAGGGGTTTGCATTCTGCCAAAGAGGTAGCACATACTGGTCAAACAGTCGAATTAACATAGTAACTATCAATTGCTTTTAAAATAAATTATTTATACATATGGGGCATTCCACGCGAAGCGACCCTGGATCTTGATTACGACCTATTCTGGAAATACTGCTGAAAAATATATTTGATACGCAGTCAACGACATGTATAGGTTTCTACCTCAAAAAAAAAAATAGTCAAATATTTCTGAAATCAAAAACATCGACTTTTTTTCTGTCCGCTTCGCTGGAATGCCCCATATATATTGATATAAAATTGTCTTTTTTGGGTTGCAATTTTGTGGAGTCCCCTTTACAGAGTGTCGAAATATTTGTCAACTGTATCAATTTGTGATTGAATTCTTTCGATACGCAATTTATCGAGGCTTTACGATTTTCCGGAACAAAATAACAAACGGGTGACGTATGATTTGCCGGTATCTGTGTCTGTCAAAACACATAAAAATACTTTTGAGATGTTTTCCACACATATACGTCCTTATTGAGGATCATTACCCTGTATTAAATTAATGGTGATTAGGCAGTAGTTGACCAAGTTTTAATAGATCAAAAAATGTTATTCTATTAGTTGTAAGTTCCAGAGGCTACGGCGGGAGGCAGGGACGAGAGGTTAGGCTTCGCGGAGTGTCTGGCGTCGCTGCAGCAAAGCGCGCGACTGCGCATCACGCCGCAGCAGTGCGCCTTGCTCATCCTCTACGCCAACCATCTCAAGCGGCAGCCGCCCCGCAACTCGCCCGGCGTTAGTTGAAATTTAAACTGTTTGCTTATAAATCAGCACCTTAAACAATTTTCACAGGCGAGACAACACGCAGACAACTGGCCGTCTGCGACTGTTATTTCTAAGACCAAAGTATGCACCGATTCCTCGACCTATCAGAGTTATACGGTTAGCCGGTTGGCAAAGTCCTTTAAAAGGTTTTAGTCTTTAATCATAATAATTCTCTTTGGTCTTCTTGGCTTGTTATATAAACTATAAAATGGTCTAAAGAAAATCTGAACTAAAGAAGTGAATCACACTTTAGTATACCAACCGTATGTTTTTGTATTATATTCTAATTGTTGACAGGAATGTGTATTTTGCAAGAACAACGGTGAATCAACGGCGTGGTACAGAAGTCACATGATCAAGGACAGAAAGGGCCGCGTGGTGTGTCCCATACTGCGCGCGTTTCGGTGCCCCATCTGTGGGGCGAGCGGTAGCCGAGCACACACGCCTAAGCACTGCCCTGTCAACAAGTACGGATACAGTGCCTAACTTTATGACGACTGAGAGTACCGCATTAGAAATCCTTGAATTTAAACTTGCTAAAAAATAAATTATTTATTTTTAAATTTTGTTTTAGACTATAAATGAGAAGGAAGACCGTGTCTCAAAACTGTTTTTGAATAGTTGTTTTTTTTTTCAAAATAAACTTTTTCCCTTTTATTATATTTTAATTTCTTAAACCTTTACGTACCACCGTATACGGTAAGTATGTTATTACTAATATTATAAAGAGGAGGATTATAGGAGAGGAAATATTTGTATTTTTGTAACGAATAAACTCAAAAACTACTGGACCGATTTAAAAAATTCTTTAACCCTTAGAAAGCTACATTATCACTGATTAACATAGGCTTTTTTATATCATAGGGTGGCAAACGAGCAAGCTGCCACCTGAATACGCCGAAATACCGAAGCGACCGCTACCTATAAATATCCGGAATTGCTGATGCGTTCCCTACATTTCATCGACGGAGAAGGGGACGCACGCAGAAAAAGGAGGTATTCTTGTCCAAGAAAGAGGACTAAAATTAGGCCTCCGATACGCACAATCATCAGACGAAACGCGAAATTGCTTCCACTTCACTTCTGTCTTCTGTGTGGCTATTTTTATTATTAGACATATAAAAACCATAAGATATGTCGTCGTTTTGTCGCAGTGTGTGACAGTTCTTATATTATGTATTATGCCTACTTTACATTATTACAATTGTAGTTCAGCGCTGAATTCGGTAGCTGGACTAAGATACTGTAAACTGGGCACTATAACTGTGAGTGTTCACTTCCACTTTGTTCGGAAAACAAAGAAAAAGGCATTGATTTTGAAAAAAAAAAACGATCGTGCTTTATTCCCACACAAGTGCTGACATCGCTTAGAAACAACATACTGTTGATTATAGTTGAAGTTATCTAATATATTATACTGCGGCGCTACTATTTTCCACTTACATAAAAATATTAGGTTTTGCCTCGCAATATAATGTCTGCAAATAACAGCAAATTGTACCATTTCATAAATAGAAATATTCAAAGAATTCTAAAATTAGAACGACGGCAAGCGTAAACAAATTCCTGCCAAGCTATCCACACAATGGCCCTTCCGATCGGCGTGGGACTGTAATATAATTTGATTGGCAACGCAATCGTTAGCTCTATCAATCTATATTTTCCTGTCTATTTTTAAACCAATGATGTGAACTTATGTCAATAACGTAGCAATTATTGATGGTACATGTACTCATAGAAATTAATAAATAAATGACATACGCAGATTACAAATAACTAGGGATGTTAACATTGAGTAAAAAAATCGATTATTCAAAAATCGATTTTTACAGTTGATGATAATTCTTTAAAAATCGATTAATCGACCAATCGATTAATCGATTTTTAAAGAAAAAAATAATCGATTTTAGTCAATTTTTTTTAAAATCTTTAAAATTACAGGGAAAACATAGAAAACAGTAGATATTTCCTAAGCACCTTTTGCCATAAAACATTTTATAGAATTAAATTAAATTAAGTAAATGTATTAAAACAAAACAAGAAACTTATGATTTTAAAAAGGAAAATGTAAAACAAATCATTTTTAAAACATAAATTTAAACACTAAAAAAATATTTATCATCACAAATATCATAAACTACCCATGCTCGTGACTTCGTCCGCGTACTGTTTTCGGGTAGCATTTTAATTATTTAGGCTAATTATTTTTCTTAAAATTTTAAAAATTACATCAAAACATATTAAACATACAAAAAATTCTCATTAACCTTACCTATATTTTCGTACAAACTTTCATCTCTTATTTCCTATTGTTATTTTGCTCCCTAGAGGGTAAAACTTTTACAAAATTTTAAATGTCATATTTATTTATATCAAATTAAGACTTAAAATAAGTTTCAAGCTTCTAACTATAAAATTCATGATACTTCCATATAATTTCCCATCCCCTCTTTCAACCACTTGCAAACCCTTTTTTTATTTAATTCAATTCTATTCTATTTCTATTTAAAAAAGTAGCCTATGTCCTTTCTTCAGGCTCTAAAAATTTAATTAAATATGATATTATTAAACTGTACTAAAAACTAAAAAATAAATTATAAACATAAGAAAAGAGGTTGTATTCGATTACATTTTTGTGTAAATATTGTACTGTCAATGAAAACGCTGGGGAAATTTACAACAAAAAAGGTTTCCGGGAGCCCAACCTAACTTTTGTGCTCCGAATGCTTCGTCTTGAGGTGTAAGTCTTTGCGGACATATACTCGTAAATACATACACCACATACTTATGAAAATATTACCCTATAATCGAGTAAAAGGTTAATATGAGTAAATGTTATTCCGTCAAAGAATAATAAGTAGACCTGTACCATTCTAAAAATACGTCGGCAAATCTATGAGAGTATTGTGAGACATGAATAGTGATGATAAAACGACACGTAATTGTGAAGTGAGGCTTGTTCACGGTCGGTCGTAACCGTGGTTTACATTGGGAGGTCAATGACACCCTCTATTCGAGACCACCAAATTACATGGCGGGTTGAGGTAGGGCGGCGCGACGGCTGTTGCAACAGCCGACCGACGGGGAACGGAAATAGCCGAACAAGTGCGCGTTCCAGATCAACACCGGTGATAAATTTTGACGTAGACATGTGAGTCGTGCATGTTCACATTTTAGTGCCGTCGATCTAATACTACGGAATTGTATAAAACGGGGATTAAGTAGAATTATATTATTGTTAGAGGTGTATTTGCAAGCGCTATTGCCTGCTAGTCTTTGAGTCATGTCGCTTAATCTGTCTTTGTTTCTGGCAAAACGATTATACTGTAATAATAATTATGGAAAGCTCATTTGGGATCTTCCTTTCATATGAAAAACATTTTGTCTTCTTAGGAATACAAACGGCCTGACTAGCGTTAGCTTGATAGCGTTTGTAAATCATTAAATGAAATGCGATGTTTACATTTTCGCAACAAACATAGTAACAGTGATAGGGAAGTGATCGGCCGCATACTTGTTACGCCGCCAAATGCGACTTCACTCACACCAGCTTGATATAATATTTATGTTACCGAACGTTGATAAACTTCGCCACTTTTTAATCTTACTAGCCATTTATTAAACTGATAAACTTCTTGTTGATTAAACGAATCATTGAAAATTTCAGAAACATATCGTTAAATATTTTTGAGAACTACCATATTATTCTTATCAACATAGGTAACCTATTAGTTAGAGTTTTATTTACATTTTTAATGTCATCATATAAGAAAATCTACTGTTTACGCTGCCTACTTAGAAAAGTATAAAGTACTCGAAGTTCAACGTAATTATCATACAGTCAAAGGAGCCAACTAGTTATCTAATAAACACATTGGAACAGACAACAGATGTGTTTAGAGAGTAATTCGTTTAATTGAATAATGACATTTTCTCGCCAGAACTATTAACCTACTTTAAATGGCCTCCAAGGTAATTAATGCAGCGGATTTAAGTTGTTTCTTGTGCTTGTCCTAAATATTCAAATAAGTACCTTGTACCAATCCAAATTCTAAATATTTTCAACTATGTGTAGACAAACGGCACATGTATGCATATTAATGAAATTGGAGTGTCTGTATGTAATATCGAAAAAAATAATAATATTACGTACATTTGATTTGAGTTGCTAAGAACGACAAACCAATTTTTAAATTATATCCGTCTGCATATCTGTCAGGAAAGCTGCGTTTGTTCTGTGTGGACGCGGGAATTTTAACGTCCCTGCATACACTAAACATGCTCCGTTTGCAACATGTTTGCCGGCGACAGTTTTTCCGTCCAAGTACGATGAGGGGGCCTTCAAGAGTAGAGTGAATAGACATCTACAAAGCTAGCGCGTACCATCTTTAGACCACATCATCACCTCATCGAGTGGGATCGTGGTCAAACACTAGCTTTTTCAATAAAAAAAACATCTTTCTTTCTCTTAATTGTTGTTGTAAATCTGTGCTATGTGTGTTCTTTTGTATGGTAATAAATGTGCTTCTTTCTATTATAGGCCACTTTTTTTTAAGTTGCGAAGATGCGGTCGACCGTTAGTAACTATATGAGATTTGCTATCTTCGTTATAAGCTCTCTATACGTCTCCACCTAGGATCTCGAGCATTGTAGTTTGGGGTGATTATACATTTGACTATCACTGACTACAAAATAAGCTATATTTTGACCAAAATTCATTGCAATATTTTTTTAATATTACGAGGTGTATAATACATTGGCTAAAAATAAATAGCGATTTTGTGATTCTATATATTGCTTAATTAACCAAAGGATATTGGCATCGGCATTTAAATCCTTTACTTGCCATTGCTACTCGGCTACGCTGAGCGGAAACCTTATCACTGCTTTAAAATACATGATAGGCTTAAAAACGTTAGTTGTATTTTAAATACAACAATTAGTAATGGTAAGTATTATTATAAAATACTAGCTTTTGGCTGTGATTTCGTCCACGTGGAATTAAAAAAAAACAACTAACAATTTTAGTCTATGTTACTCAGTGATAATGTAGCTTTCTAATTTTAATAGTTTTTGAACAGATAATCTGCCGTATCCAAAGTCACAAAAGACCACATAATGATTCTGAGTGCAGTAGTTGGGTCTAAGTGGTTTTGAATTAAAAAGTTTAATCTCTGATTTCATATAAAGCTTGTAGACATTGTATGGATAAGGACACATTGTTTCGACAAAACAATAGGGGAATCGTTGTTTTTATGACTACCGCTTAGCCTTACCGGCATTACTTACCGGCAAGCGCTTAGCCTAAACAACTTTATGGTGGCTATACGATTTGTAACTACTGTTTGTTTTACCACGAAGTAACTAAACCTTAATGCCTTTTTCCACGAAGCAGCTAGCCGCCATTTCTTGAGAGTTTCGTGTCCCATTTCCTGTTGCGTGATCGCGATTACTATATTCTAGTCAAGACCCCACCCATTCAAAGTTTTAACATGTGGCTCATTTTTAATTGTAAGATATTATGAAAATGGAACCTAAGTATTTACTTATGAATTAAAAAATGAGTCTCCTACATCCGCTACAAAGGATCAATGAGAGCTGTCTGTTTAAAAATATAGAATACCACATACTAGAGCTTAGGATTAATTTTACGATACGAGGATTACGTAAATTGATTGAAAAATTAGACTTACTTTTTGACACAAGAATACATGGAATAAGATCTCTTCTTAATGCAATGTTGTACAAATTGCATCTCATATAAAATAAACGACAACATCGTTGATTAAATCTTTCTTGCGTCATGACATGCTAAAACAATCTTGTTCGCAAAATAGACGCCGTCAAACACTAGAGATGTCCTTAGTAAATTTATCGATATTTATCTATATGCAGTTACACAAAACTTTGGTGACATTTTAATTTTCTTCAAAATTGTAGATATTCTATTCTAACAAAAAGTAAAAAATTATAAAATCATCGTAATTTATTATTATCTTTATCTTATAATATTGGACAGAAAGCAATCGCCACAGGAAGCGCACATACTCGTATGTTATTGTTATTGTCAATCCAAAGGGAAAACTAAATGACTAAAGCATTTGTTTAATTGAAACATGCTCTATTAAAAAGGTATCGATAAAATAAAATGCATTACATTTCACATCCTCATGTTTTGGCACACTCTGTTCGCACACGTGCGCGGACGCACAAACGTTGCCCGCTGTTAAATTTTATTGCATTGACGTGAACTTAATATATACTTGTAATAGACTATACTTCACTTACGTATATTCAATAATTTCTATATTATCTTACATAGCCATTAAGTATGTTTGTATAAAAAAGATATTATATAATTAGATTTATATAGAACAGATTAGATATATAATTTATATTTATGGAGTATTTACTTATCCAGTTTCTATGTAAATTTCCATCGATATTAATGCAACTTAAATGTCTTCAAAGGTTCAAAGTCCATATCACACGAAAGTAGACAGCGTCTTAATAAATGAGGTAATGTAAACACTTTTTTATAACGGACGTAGACTGGTCTAGTGTCAAATCGAATAATGTTTGCATGAACAGTTCACGAGTTGAGATTTAAGGTTATCACGCATTTGAAAGGACCTGAACTACCCGGCTGCGCCTGGCCTTGCGAGCGGCGCGGTATGAGCTCGGAATTGCCGATTGAGCAAGCTAAAGATATAAAATTTTTGCAAAAATGAAACGTCCGTCTCGCTTCCTCGCGGACCGCGCGGCGGCAATCCGAACATCGTTCTTTCAACGCTACCGCCGCCGGCGCGTCAGTCTGGGGCGGCCGGGTGCGAGACGTGCTTTCAAATGCGTGTAACCTTAACGCCACTTTCCGATTCATACATATGAATGATGATCTAACAATTTATCAGTATAATTTTGATCTTTTTTGAGAATTTGCAGAAACAATATAATAAGTATCTTAGTAAAATTTATCAAAAGCTTTTTTTCATTTAAAGTAGTCTCGACTCAATGTAAGGATACACACGTTGGGGCATATTTTGTTACATGAGAGAGAAGAAAGATGTAACGGAGACGACAAGCGTATCAAAGAAAGAGACGACTAGAGTTTCAAAAACACTTCTCACGTGTGAATTTATTATGCAGCAACGATTGTATCGTAACTTATTCGTAACTATCGAGGTTGATATTGTCGTATCATTAATAAAGTTAAAAGGTCAAAAAGAATAAAAATCCGTAGACTTCCGCGCTGTCGCAACAGCCTGGAGAACAACAATCAAATGTATTCTCACAGATTTATTGAAACAATTATGTTGTCATTTTGCGATCACGTTGTGAGCTATGTGGTTATTAAATCAGTTTTTATTATAATGACAATCATTTATACGCATTATCTACAGGCGTTGATTGTTTACTTACGAGTGACGTAATTAAATTATATGTTTTATAGGATATACACATAAAATATAATACATACAATATACTTTAAAGTAAATCAAACCTTTTGTAACAGATATGTCCCAAAAAAGTAACCTAGATGATTAAATCTAAGATTACCTTTTATGTGGTATTTTCAGTATCATAGATATCATAAACGTGAGTTATCCTCAAATTACATAAAGTAGATATGGACTTCCATAGAACTAAGTAGTCTTTTCACGATTATTTTTACACTACCTCAGTGTAGATTTATCCTTGTCAGTGTTTTTATTACCAGAAAAAATATAGCAATAGGTACGTATAAATTACATGATATAAAGAAATCCATTTTTTTTTCTTTAATTTCTTTATTGAAATAAAAAAAACATCACATTTAAATATTATGACAAAAAAGCTACAAATAAGCAAAACTGAAATACGAATTACTAAATTACAGAGTCTTTAAACCAGTTTCTAATAAGTCGTTTTGTTGTTAAAAAATTATATATTAACAACAAAATAGTCGTAATAGATAATCACTATGTTTGAAATTACGAAGGTTGATTTTTTTAAGCTTTAATAAGCCAAAAGACCTTCGACTTTGGACCAAAGTTAAATTTTATTGCGAACAATGACAAGTACGAGATAACAGCTCACTCTAGTAAATAAACATAGTAACTATTCTTAAATTTTGAATTTCAAATGATATGGTTCGTTTTCGAGAACTATTAACCAGTATTATTTACTAACTGAGTTGCCTTTTCTTTAGCAATATTTTTATCTTATTAACGGTTTATAATTCACTAGCTGTCGCCCGCGACTCTGTTCGAGCGGCATTAAAAAAAATTAATAAGTAGCCTTCAAACAAACATCCATCTACCTAAAAATTTTAATATCATTCGCATTTTCATTCATTCATTTTCATATTCAGTAGGTCTGAGAATCGGCCAACATCTATTTTTCATTTATTTTTTTTTAATTGCGCGCGGACGGAGTCGCGGGCGACAGCTAGTATAATTATAAATGTCTAATTTTGTCCTCAATTGCCAACATTGAAAAAATTATTGTGTTGCTATTAAAATTAAGAATATAATTTTGCAAATTTTTGCCGTCACTATCCTCAATTTATTGTTCAAACAAATTCAATTCAATTGGAGTAGAAAATAATTAAAGTCAATAAAGTATACAAAAGTAATTACCATTAAAACTATCTAAATTACTGGGGCAATAGAAATTCAGCTCACTATATACACTTGACTCTTCATAAGGCACTCTGGTTGGCTTCAGGTTGCCAGTCTCAGGAGGAAACAGTATCCAACGCTTTCTGTAAACATTATAAAAATTAAAAAGTATTTAAAAAGTATTTATAATATCGACGCCCCCATCGAAAAATCCTGTAAAGCACTCTTACCGAGTTCTTGCTTTTCGAATTCGGCATTTAAAGATCCTATTGCACGTTGTGATTTTTATTTTTATATTTTGCTTAATGTTAATTACGAAGATAAAAAGTCATTATTGAAACAGATTTTTATTTTATTTCCGGTATGATAATACATTTCATGATATGATAATATATTTTTCCTTTCATAGCACAGAATACACATGAGATGAAAGAGAATGAAAATTAAATACAATGAAGCTATAAAAATTAGCTTTGTTTTGGTATCTAAAAGGTTCTTGTACAATAATTATTGGTGAAGTTTAATCAATAATTATTGTACAAGAACCTTAAAGAATCAAGAATTAAAGAAATACGGTTTTTTGCTTCTCCTGAAAAATTTGATTTTTCCTATTACGGGGTAATTCGGTGGGGGCGTAAGTAAGATTGGTCGCGTCATGTCTCTTCGTCAATCGCTCATTTTACAATGGGTTATCCCACTTTGAGAAATGCGGAATTCCGTTTGGTTTCACATTGATATACAAAAATTTCGTTTCCCCGTCAATCTTAGAATTTCTTTAATCTCTTATTTGAACACATAAGTTCAAACAAGTCCATTAAGAATTATTTAGTAATTACAGCAAGTCAAAGTTCATAGTGTATCATCTTTCCGCTGAATTGCCAGCGCCGCATATAAACATAGCCTGATGGATTGATGCCAACATGCCGATGTTTATAACTCACACCACATCATTTAATTCTATATCATGACAGGTGACAACAGTCATACTGATTAGTGATGCAACGGAAGTGTCTTAGCGGAACCAGAAACGGAAACAGATGTCAAAAATAAATTTTAGCAGAAACGGAAACGGAAGCGGATGCGGAAACAGAAGTGTAAATAATATGAAAAAAAAAACATATTTACAAATATTTTTTCTTTTGGTAAAAACAGTTTATATTCGTTTTTAATTTATTAAGGCATGGGATATCGGTGTCCTTTAGCCTTCAATGTATGTATTTTTACTGTGCTGCAATAAGTTAAAATACGTGTTGATAAACGGAGGCTTTTAAATATTAAAACCATTTTACAAATATATTTCTTTATTAATACATTCACTGCTGACCACTCGGATCCGAGTGGGCAGAGCTATTAGTAGCGGCGCCTCCCGATGCGCCTCGGATCCAAGCGAGGGGCCCGTTCACTTTGTAGTAGTAGTAAGTCGCCGGCGTTTGAAGCGAAACGAAAAAGAGTATTAGTTTCATTCTTACAGTGTTATAGTGATTAGTACCACGCTCGTACGGAGGCAAACATACAAATATCTTGTATCACATAAAGCTAAGTCTGAACTTTGTTATGTATGTATATTTTTTAATATATGTATGTCCTGTATGTGTGTGTGTGTGTGTATGAAATGTTACAAGATCTTGAACCATGTAGATAAAAGCTTGTTTTGATTAGAATCCTTACATGTTTTACTCAATATTCTGGAATTTGATGAAAAACTTAACTTTGTCAAAATCTTGTAACATATTAGTACACAGAAATGCGATCGTGGAACAAATATCTACATATTAGTGAACTAAACCATTGCCATCCCTAGCGCTCAAAATGATGATCCCTAGCGATCAAATGCAAAAAATGTGTTTTTTTTATTTAAATAATTATAATAACATTATTAATTTATCTATATGTTCAAAAATTCCCAGATACTAAATAAAAATTCACCATAAAAAGTTTTTGCTCCCAGCTGTTACTTTTTTTTATTTTGTAAACAGTGAATGTGCTAAGTATCAAATACACCAAATCTAGATTAGAAAAAGATATAATTATTAGGCGTCGGTGGCTCGTGGCACTTGACTTGCAATCTGCAGGGGCTGGGTTCGAATCCCGCCATGTACCAATGTGTTTTTCGATTTACATATGTACATTTATCCGACGATCTTACGGTGAAGAAAAACATAGTGATGCTGCTTGCATATATCTGAGAAAAAATTCAATGATATGTGTGAAGTCAACCCGCTCTGGGCCTGTGTGGTTGACTATGGCCTAGTCACCCTTCATTTGGGGTAGGCTCCCAGCCCCTCAGTGTATAGTGAGCTGATGATAATAATGATGATGATATATTACATGGTTATCACTTATTCAAAAGTACATTTAATAACTCGTAAGTATGAAATAGTCACATTTTGCCAGTTGTCAAATTTTATATGGACAACAACTAGACAGTTCACTCCAGCAAGAGAAGCTGATTGTTTCAAACAGCAGCAGAAAATATTACGCGCTTAAATTCACGAAAAAGTACGTAAACAAACAAATGCGACAAGTGCCGAAAGGCCGCGCACGGATTGCGCGTCTCGCGCCGCGTATTTGGATCTCTCAGCCGTCGTAAAGTTCCGTTTTATCTCCGTTATAAAATGTGCGGAAACAGAAGCAGAAACGGATGTTGAAAAGCGTGCGGAACTTCCGCAGTTGCGGAAACGGAAACAGACATCCGTTGCATCACTAATACTGATACATATACGTAATAGGTTTTTCGCGTTACTCACTATAATTCTCGTTCGTAATTTTAGCTGACAAGCACTTAATTGCACTCAGGAATAAAATATATATCTATATATCTTCTATCTATATCTATATATATAAAAGAAAGTCGTGTTAGTTACACTATTTATGACTCAAGAACGGCTGAATCGATTTGACTGAAAATTGGTGGGCAGGTAGCTTAGAACCAGGAAACGGACATAGGATAATTTTTACCCCGTTTTCTATTTTTTATTCCGCGCGGACGGAGTCGCGGGTAAAAGCTAGTTAGTTATAAACAAGTGTATACAATTATAGCCAGACCGATAGTAAAACTCAAATTTACATTACATTATTTGAATACGTAAAATATATGATTAAACCGATTTCTTCTGTTTGAAAACATGAAAGCAATTCGTTGATTAGTTTTGGCAGTGCCATAGGTACTCGTATATTTGAAGTAGAAACTTTTAATTAACTTTTACTACGTACACAAAACTAACTTTAATTGAGTAAACATAATTTTTAATACTTAGAAATGTAAAATAAATAAATTATGAAAAATATTTTAATACGTTCAATCACTTAATTGCTATTACTTTATATTATTATCCTCAAAAACCATATTGGTACAATTCTAGTGGTATAAAAACGATTTAAAAAAATACCTAGGATATCTTTCGACAACATCAACAGTTATGCGATGGAATTATGAACAAGCACTAATTTATTCATCAAATAATTAAAAAAAATGTATTTATTTCAAGTAAATCTTTACAATTAAGTTGCCGGGGCTTCCCAAAAAGTAGTCAAGAGACACTTGTGTAGGGAATGCCTCACTCTTCCAGTGTACATAGCAGTTTCGACTTACATTTTAACATAAAGAGTAAATAATTTTCAAGATTAACATTTCTTTGTGAGTGTAAATAATGATACTGAATAAAAAGAAATTTAACCATAAAAAAATCAAATGTTAGCAAGCAAAGGCTGTGATCGTTAGTGGAGTGGATAGCAAGCTACTTTATTAATTCCCTTTGACAACGTTACAACCTACGCGATCTCGGGGCTGGATTATGTTTCACAGACTCCTTCTACCTTTATAACTGAATTGCTTTTAGCAGACATTTGTAAAGGTTAGGTTTGCATTTAGTGCAAATAATGCGAAAAAATAAATGATATGATAAACGACATTTACATTGCTCGTTGAATTTATGTCCTTCTTTTCTGAACTGATGAATTTTTGGTCTTCGCTGATGTTAACTTACTTCGGCGTTAGTCGGTGTGGGGTAACAAACCATACTCTGCATCTCGAATTATGGCAGTGCTCGATCAATAAAATTCACTTTTTGAGCACCAGAAGTTGTTTTCGTTTGAAATTATTATATTTTACATGATAGAAAAATAACTCAAAAGTTAATCATTTAAGCTACGTTTCTCCACAGACATGTCAAATGACGTCATTACTAGCTAAATAAAAAGTAAATAAATGCCTACATTACTGTATTCAACACTGATCGTAAGCACCATACGCAAATAGTATTACAATACTCCACGATAAGCACAAGGTCGTATCAAAATTAATTCATGCGTCCAATCTTAAACGATAACTACGTAATATCGACAGAGGTAACTGGCAACACCATAAAATCAATGACGTATGCTTGCGTTGTAATTGTGATTTCATACATGACGAAAGTCGACATTTAAAACGGCATGTGGGCACTAAAATTAATCAAATTGTTATGATTAATAAGTGATTTGTTCATGTGAAAAAGAAATCACTGTGATGATGAAGTAAGTGATGAACGATGGTACTGCAAATGAAAAGAATTTACAGTAATAGCGCCATTTAAAATTGGAATTTCGGAAATCGAGGCACTTTTTAGTAGAACTACAAAGTTTTATAACTTATAATTTGTTTTAGTGGTTTATAATCAGACTCCGAAATTGACAAAATGGAATCTATTTAAAAACTTAAGTGCATGATCCTTAACATTAATTAGAGAATATATACATACTTAGCAAATAAGAATAGCATGCAATGTCTCCAAGCAGTCAGATGGCGCGGCGCTGGCGATCTCATGTGTCGCGGAGACACTGGGTCGCTGCGCGAGCGCAGTATGTAGTAAGTGAGTACTAAAAAGCATAGATAAGTAAATAATTTGTATATTTGTATGAATAAATATAGAGTGTAATTAACTAATTGAATTAGTTTTTAATTAAAGCTGATATTGTCCTGATGATCAATCAACTGTTGCAGAAACTTCATATTGGAAGAGAAAGATTCTGTTTGGAATGAGTGGATAATAAATTACAATTAACGCACAAACACAAAGAAACATATAACATACGCTACGCACACTAAGACGATGATTTGTTTCAACAACACGCACACATGACCGCAGTCTATATTTTGATTAACATACAAATGTACGCATTGGCGGTGCGAATGCGCAGCTCTGCGATAACAGTGCACCCGGCATCTTGTTATCCACAAGGCCTGTTCACTACAATCAACTACGCAAGGAAAAAATGCAAGTATTTGTAGTAACTACGCCACAATTTTATCGCATACTCGTAATGTACGTGAAACTACTACGTTTATTTATATGGACTAGTGAACGTAATCTGTGGTATTTCATGCCCCATTGCATGTATTTTTCTATGTCCATAGTCATATAGGTATCTTTGGTCTGTAACCGTCCATTTTATTCTACGTTCGTATAGACAAATATCAATCGTTTATGGCACTCTCTTGTTAAACACAAAATTTTATTTGCTTAAAGATGTACTCTTAGAAATCATAAAAAAATCTATTATACCTTTTAATTAGTCATCCCTCGAATATTTCAAGACTGATTTATTAAAGATGCTCAAGCTCGACATCGCACTTTTTTTAAGACAGAGGAAAAGAAAAAGTTAATCCTATCTTACATGTTTCCTACCAACATGTTTTATGTGAATGTTTCGGGAAATGCGAACTCTGATCTCATTTGAATTATACTTTCCTTATCCAAACAGCGTTACACGCAAGCTAATATTGATTCCATCAAGAATCCATAAATAAAGATTATCACAAACATAGACGTATATATTTACTTTATTAACGTTATTGAATATAAATTTGTTTTCATCCATTTATATTCCATGAAGATGTCGAATTAAATAACAAAGGGCTCTAATATCAAAGCTGACGTTCCACAAGCAAATAGTTAAAGGCAAATTGTTTACCGTTCGAAATTATCTCAGAGCAGCGGGCGGGCGGCGCGTCTAGCGGCGGCTGAGCTCTGAGCACACGTGTATTTCTTTAAAAGGGAATATCTAATTTTATTCAGTAAATCTAATTTCTTTTACTTATGATGGGAATGAGATGTGACGGACGAAGGAGAAATATTTCCCTACCGTGTGTCCCTTCCTCCGTCGATTTTATGATGTCTAAGGACAGTGGTCGCTTAGCTATTTCGGCGAATTCAGGTAGCTACTTACTAGTTTGCCATCTTATAATGTAAAAAATACTTGTACAATATTAGCAAATATTTCGTTACAATAACAGCGAATTAAAACGTTTTCAATTGTCAGTGAAAGAATGATGATAACAATTGCTGTGCAGTGTTATACAACTCGTGTTAAATAACATGACACCTGAGACCGATGAGCTCATACCAACTTGTTTATGCTTCCCTTTCATTGTTTAAATGTATACTTTTATATGTGTCTGTACAAATAAAAATCAATGTTGGTATATTTGTAGGCACGAGTTCCTAAACCACTAGACTGTTGTGATGAAAAAGTGGTAGGGATACCAGAATACCAGAAAATGTGACATGAAAAACCTTAAAACTAAAGAAAAATCTTTTTCGTATTCTTAAAAAAAAAACCTTTCTTCATTATTAACTTGCATTGCAAAGCGAGGCAGATTCAGTAAGTTAAAAAAAACACTAAAAACGTGTTTCTAATAAAAATACAAACTTCAATATGATAGTAAATAGAAATAAATCATCTGTGGAAATAATTTTCATGCAGATAAAAAATATCTTACGATAATATAAAAAAACTTGAAATCTGTATTTCAATTTGAGGCTACCGTAAGGTGACTTGAACTCAGAAAGGACACATAAAACGCGGGTGCCGGTCGTTGGTCAGTTCCTAAACGTTCTGCCACTTTGTTTCTGCATGATAATGTGGCGCGGCGCCGGCTTTGGCCATGCATTATACATGTTGTTGCAATACGCCCCGCCTCATAATATAACAGGTATCGACGTTTTACATCTCATATATCCGATAACAGACACCAAGTCAATTTCCTTCCATACACTTATCATAAATTTTGCAGGATGGTAATTTTTTTTGCACGAGATTTTGGATTTTTGGGGGCAACCAAACCATGGTATCTGCCAAGGTTTTATTAAAATCTGTCCAATGGGTAAGAACTACAAACATACATTCAATGATTTTTACCTCGAAATAAAAGGTTGTTAACAAGAGCTTGCAGCGTCTGAAGCCCTACAATGTTCGCTAATAGCTTTGACAAAGGGTCAGTACAATCAATAAAGACTGTTCTAAATTCCAATCCCCTAACTTACTGAGTTTATTGTTTAAAAAATGAGAAATTAGATAATGAACCAATAAGGATAGAGCTAAAAAAGACAGGGATAGCAATCTCAAGAAGGTTTACCATTGTTCTGGTCAGGCCAAAGTTCACTGGACAACGGCAACAAAAGAAGTATCTTTATACAGAGATTCATCATTATGACACATAGATATATATATATGTCCACGATTGGACTTCAAACTGCTAATGATGGTAAATATGTTTGTTGTATATTAATTTTAATGTTATTAGATGTACCCATACATTGTAACATTAAAGTTTCAAAGCTCATAGCAATACAACTTTAACCTCGTTCAATGTAAAGTTGGTATCAACGTGTAACTATGTGGAGGCGAGGTAGAAGAACGTGCAGGTCGGCGCTGCATCGAGCGTCCCCCCCTCCCTCCTGCGTTCTCTAACGCCCCTCTCGCCACCTACAAAAACATGGCCGTCGTAAAACAAACATCATTACATGGTATTGCCAACCCTAAATATACCTAAGTTTTTAGGAATTGTTTTTCAAAATTAAGAACATCTCGTTAAATTTCTTAATAACGTATTGTTTATTTATAGAGATATTATTGGATTACAAAATGGTAATAGTAATTGATGTTTTATATGTATGTATTTCTGAACAAAAATTTGTAATATCAAAAGCCGATGGAAATCAGCTAATATGAAAATGTCTTCAAAAATAACAGGAAGCGATGTACGGTTCGAAGGTTACCTTAATGACTTGAATGTGGAAAAGGGAAAAATAGTATTTGTTAAAATTTAAATTCTTTTTATATATCTAGAAAGAAACAGAGTACAAGATAAGATGTATAACGATATGGTTACAAATAATAAGAAAATGTCAACGTTTTGGATATTTTAAAGACAGATGTGGTAACCCAGAGCTCAATATAACTACGTATAGAGTACAAACACGCATAGCCGCGGTGCACGCTGCACTCAAAACGTCCCAGCTTACATTGTAAGTGCGGTGTATATTTAACCCCGCTATAACATCCTTTACAACGTTTAGGTATCAACAACGCTATCTCACAACACATGTTACTTTCAAAACAATGTTAATGGTAAACACTGGAAATGTTTATTAATAATATTGATATTTAGATATATTAACGCGTGGAATATTACCGATACAAATTAATCGTAGTCCAGATTTTCTGGCTAAGGAACAATCAGTAGTTTTTATAAAATACAAACTAGCTTTGACAGTATCAAATCAATGACCTGTGTATTTTATGCCTAGCCTACGTGTTCTAAATCAAATACAATTTACAAACCAAATTGGTTTCGGATTATGGAAACATATTTTTTTTGTCCAAATTCAATTCAAATTATTGAGGCCGGCTCACAATTCACCTGATTGTTATTCTATTGGGGCTCACAAACGCATTCATGTACTTACTGTCCGGATTCGGAGTGTGGTGTGGAATCTTTTTATTATTATCAATTTTGGTTTTGCTCAAATCTTTGAGAGGACGAAAATTTTTGGACCTGAATTTACCAAAATCAATCAAAATCAAAAAACCAAGCGAAGTAACCGCTGTCCATAGACATCCGCAATTATAGATGTATTTTCATCAGCAGAAGAGAAGACGCGCAGAAAAAGGAGATTTTCACTTCTTATGCGTCCTCCGGCAAATCCATCTCACCTTGCCTACCTTTCCTTATAAGAAAAGGGTGGGAAGGGGAATAGGACTAAAATTTGGCCTCACTCACGCACACTGATGAGACGAAAAGCGGGATTACTTCCACTTCACATATGTCTTTTGTGCAGTCATGGTATAGAGCGATCTAGCCATTCGTGATTCAGCATATGAGGGATGCGGGCTCTACCACTTTTAAACGTCGGTTCTATTACTCTATTAAAAATATTTCAAACGCTTTTTTATCCTAAATTAATATAAATCTAATGTAATCATTATAAATCTTAAGCGTGTCTATTTGAATAAAGAACATTATAATTTTACTTAACAATTTAATGAGGGATCATTAAAGTAGGTCAACGTAGAAAAGCAATGAACAAAGAGGGTTATTTGACATTGATTTACTGTTCAGTTTCTCTATTGAAGCTGCAATAGATAGACACCCTTAGTCTATTGAAGTGTTTTATACGTAGAAGTTAAAGGTAAGGTCACATCGTCTCTTAGGCAACAGACAGCGCGTGCCGGGAACGGGAAATTAAGATCCTACCACGAGAACTACTGTTACCTTAGAATTTAATATAAAGGAAGTGAGAGAGTAAGGTATGACAAACATGATGTTGTTTTGTATCTAGTTTCGGCATTGCACACCACTGTTATGTGATATTAACTAAATCTCCTTCACATTTTAATGTATCATGAATTAAGGTATTTTTTAAATAAAACCTCTGTGAGTATTTTCGCAAAAAGAATAACTTTTCTTCTGAAAGATAGGCTATAATAGTTATGATAGTCTATATTACAACAATAAATAAATTATTTAAGGCGTTACTAGAAAAAATATTTTCTACACTTTGGTGCAGATAAAAAGTAATGTTTGTAGTTTAATTATTATTAGTTCGTGTTGTTAAAATCTTCATCGTCACAAATATTACAAAAATATTACTTACTTAATATCGAGTTTCCTTAGTACGAGCGATCCCCCAGCGCCTTGGGCGTTGCCCAGCAACCATCCAGGCCGAGCCAGCTGCGCCAGCCGCCATCTTGAATCATAATGCTCTTGTTGCACCCCCAACTGCGTATTGCAATTTATCTTTATTGTACAATATGCAGATTTAAAAATTTTCGTATTACCAAATCTCTATTTTAAATATGTCTATTTTTGTTTTGCTTTGAATTAAGCTCTTTCAAGGACGCACGTGAAAGCGACGCTCAAGGTTTTTTTATTGAAATTCTAAAGATGTTTTCTCAAAAGAATTTTAATTATATACGTAAATTGCGTACCGTTTTGTTGTTTTATTAATTACGGATGAGCTTTAAATAAAGACACGCTACTTTTAAAATTCAAGCTTTTTCATAATTTCAACATTATGTAGCTATCAAGGTGTTTAATTCTAATGATTTTTATGACGTCATGTATGAAAATTTAATTTATTGATTATTATGTAAAAATGAAACGAATAGTATAGTGTAAATCGATAAAAGAAGGCATATCAATTTGTGTTTTTCGTGTAGGTATGCTTTAATTTATAATCTTACTAATATTATAAATGCGAATGTTTAGAGGGATGGATGAATGGCTGGACGGATGACTGGATAGATGAATGTTTGTTAGTAGGTATCCCTGTAACGCCACAACAAATTTTGATGATAGCCCAGATGTAGAATATAGTCTGGCTGGACAAATAGGCTAGTTATTCATTTTTTTTAATTCCGTACGGTGAAGTCGCGGGCGACAGCTACTTTAAGGATAATTTTCCATCTGTTTTCATATACTGTTACACTCCAATTATTCGTCTGGCCGAGGGGCACTAAACATTATTCCTTTTGTTTAAACTACATACAGAAGAAATGTGTTTTTCGACTCCGTGTCCGTTTCGAGATCCGTTCAGCCGTTCTGGAGATACCTTCTAACAAACATCCATTCATCTAAAGTTTCGCATTAAAAATATAAATAAGAAGTGAGGTTAATATTATATTCTCTAAAAAAAAAAAAAAGACGTTAAGTAAACTTGACTTTTAAGACATAGGAAAACTTTAATAATCAGTAGATGCCAGCAATAACAAAACCTGTTGCACGAATTGGCCGATTTCCCCAACGCAAAATAACGACCACACAGATGACAGCCGTGAAGTGGAAGCAATTCCGCGTTTTGACTGAATAGTGTGTGTGCTGGAGACCAAATTTTAGTCCTCTTTCCCTTCCCATCCTTTTCTTATAAGGCAAGGAAAGAAGAGGGAGAATATTTGACGGAGGAAAGATGAATAGGAAGGAGAAATATTCTTTGTGTCTCTTACTCCGTCTATTAAAGGTAGTCAACGCATCTGCAATCGCGGATATCTATGGGTAGCTATTCGGTACGGGTACGAATTCAGGTTGCCGCTCGCTCGTTTGTCACATTAAGATATAAAAAGTAAAATTTTTTAAATTCATAGAAAACGTTTAAAAAAGATACAATGGTCTACAGATTAAAATGAATATTCTATTGTTCTAAACAGAACGTATGCAGAGTAAATTCGAAGAGCTATTTATTCTGTTTTCAAAGCAGTTTCAGCACGCTTTCATTAACAAAGGAAAAAACAATATTTACCATGCCTTCATTTTTATTTCTATAAGTTGTTATTTTAAACAAATAGAGCAAGTTTAATAATGCTGTTTTAAAATGACAAATATCAAATCTGATTTTTATTGCCAAGGTCCAGTCTCTCGTCGTATAGTTCTTCAGTATTTTTTATCCATTAAATCAAAAAAAGTTAAACTATGCACATCTTAACTACTTGATAACGAGGTCTTACTTATTACGGCAGAATACAGAAAAAAAAACAAATGACTACTTAATTTTTTTCTCCTAAATAACAAAAGAGCAAAGTAACAAATTAGCTAGTTCGACATTAAACAGTCAGGGTGACCAGACACTTTTCCATAAATTATTCATATTTCTGTAATATTCAAAATTAACCACATTCGTCTGGCAATATATATATGTAGGTGACACCACAAATATAAAAAGTGCACAAAATGAATACTGCTATTTAACCATTATATTCACGCGGTTTAAAACATCATCTAATAATACTTTCAAAATTCCGACTTCAATGTCTGTTTTTCGTAAGGTCTAACGTTGTCGCTAAGTATAGTATTTTTCAAGTATGTTGGCGGCTGACCTTGAGCTGTGCGCTGCGCATTGCTCTCTACCCGCATCCCTTCGTGTACTAATTTTGTGTTCTGCACAGCGACTCTTGCGATGATTCGAGCTCTCGAGATATTTGAAAAGATTTCTACTTATCAAAAAACAAGGGGACCATTTTCTAAAACCACCAGATAGATCATAAGATCTTTCAAAGTGGACTTCGTCAGAAATCTATCCAAATATTTCATTGGTGACCTGGTCAAAATACAGCGAAATTTTATTAATTTGCACCTGCGTATTAATCATTTATTTATTTATTTTTCTTTTCTTAACATTCCTTAATTTTATGTGGTCAACATAACTTTATTTAATTTCATATATATGCGGGTGAAATTTTTAGTGCTCAAGTACAAATTCTTGCTTTATTTATTGAGTTATTTATAAAGAAAATGTTATATGTATATAATGTAATGTAATATGGTATGCGCCAATGTTTTAAAAAAGCTGATCATTTGACGCTTGACCACCTTACAATTTACATAGTCTGAAAGTGCATCATTTGGCTAACAGCCAAAATATAGTATAAATCGCACATCAACACACTAAATTTTATTCATATTGTACTTACTACTAGCTTTCGTTTGCCACTTCTTTAGTGTGAATCAGAGAGTAGGTAATTTTTGTTTTTATTTTGTAGTACGATTTTTTGACGTTGGGATAACGTTAACCAAGATTGCTGTTATACGCTATTAAATAAAAATTGCTAAAAATGACATCAGGCTTTTTAAAAGTCATTGTCCATTTTTCTTTCATGATTTTTTTTTGTTATTATCAAATACATCAGTTTTTTAACTGCATTCTGCATGTTGATGATTAACAGATCTCTCAAGACTGGTTAACTGTATACGGCCTATAAGTTATTCATCTTTGGTAAAACCCATTTGATTTAATAATAAGAAAACATTATACTGCGCAATTTAATTCAAAACGAAGTACATCGGTATCATACCTATAACTTGATTTGTTTATAAATTAAGTAAACTAATGAAAACAGTATTAAATTGTAACGTAATGCAAACCGGGTGTTGTTTATCGTCAACATAAGTATTTATTAATTTGCAATCGGTAGGTACTTACGATCTATTTGCTCATGATAAATACACACACACACACACGCGCGATAGTTGACATTGTGTACACACACACGATAGTTGTCATGCGTTACGTAAGCGAAGTGCATATTTACATGTTAGTCTTACCAGCTAAATGCCTCTATAAATAGCACGTGTCCAGTGTAGTACCATTGTTACTGCATAGATCTTGGTAGTTTTTACATCATCCATCAAACGTGTTATACAGTATATTTGACACTATTACATACATTAATACATAGATTACACTGTTGTGCTTTTCAAAAAATAGCATTAAATATCTGCTTATAATACGGATAAAATTTATATCTGGTAATACTAATAGCGGGGAATTAAGACGCGGTATGTGGTGAGGGGCGAGGAACAGCGGGGCGGGGTAGCGGTAGCGGCAGCGGCAGCCCAACCGACACAATACAAGGCCGTTGTCGAGTTCGATGACCGACCAATGTCACCTCTAGCGATGCAATTACACGATGGACTCCGCGCGAACTGCCCCCACGCTGTTATCATTTCGAGATGTTATTTAAGGGCCTTCATGTTTATCTAGAATGCACACACAATACAACGATAATGAATCGGGTCAACAGAATACTCGACTAATAAGGATCACGATAACAATAAATGTATTCACATTGACATTTAAATTTCATATTCCTTTACTTTCTCCATGTAAATCTATATATATAAAAGAAAGTCGTGTTAGTTACACTATTTATAACTCAAGAACGGCTGAATCGATTTGACTGAAAATTGGTGGGAAGGTAGCTTAGAACCAGGAAACGGACATAGGATAATTTTTACCCCGTTTTCTATTTTTTTGTTCCGCGCGGACGGAGTCGCGGGTAAAAGCTAGTTTTACATAAATTAAGCTATTATAAATTTAAAATGTTTTTTAAATTTATTTTTAGGTAGGTTTTTATGTGTGAACCCCCCGAACTCCGCTTCTGCTTAACCGATATTGATAATTCTTTTTTCAATTCCTACTACTAGGAATGTTCGGGACACCATTTTAATATGTGAAGCATAAAAAGTCCTATTCGATCCCTTACTTGGAACAAATCAAAGCCTTCGTAATCTTCGTTCGGACTTCGGTCTAAAGATTAGAAATCGGTTATCGTGACTAATAAAGTTGGTATAGGTTATTGCGACGTTGCGATTACCGACTTTTTTTAATTGCATATTTCTTATCTTATTACCAATGATTGCTATAAGTTGTATTTAGCGTTGCCAGGCGTCCGGATAAAGCCGGACATAGGTAGGCTTTTTGATTGCGTGTCCGGCCAAAATAAACGGTTTTTTCGGCTTTTGTTTACCCTTAATTGTACCTATTAATACTGAGACAAAATCCTAAATAATATAGGGTGTCCGACCTTTCTACCCAAATGTCCGGCCAAACTGGCTGGTCTGTCCAGCTAGTAGGTTTGGCGACCTGGCAACCCTAGTTGTATTAATAATAAGCATGATGAATCTTCCATTTAAGCGAAGAGTAAATATCAAACACGATAATTATGAACTTGCTTGACCTCCATTACAAATGTATGTGTGAAGTTGGCCACCAAAGCTTGTGCATTTGAAGTAAGTGACAAGATCTCATGAACAGGTCGAACGAATGGGTCACTAAGAATACCAACTTCGAACGGTTCAAGTCATGGAATGCATAATATAAATTATACCTATTCATTTTTTTTTAATTCTGTACCTGTTAACGTAAATTTTAAATGATAATCAAATAAAATGGACGGGCATCGTAAACGTCTCGTAGAAATTAGTAGATTATTGGTAGGTTTTAAAAAAGTATAAAATGTGGATTTTAATTTGTTAACACCGCAAATTTATAAAATCAAATAGAGTGGATCAACCGTGCTATGTATAAAGTATGGATTTTCTGATTTGTTCTCAAAATCTGAGTTCTTTTCTCTATTTGCTCGATTATGGTAGTCACGCGTTGTTCCCTTTGTTTTTGACGTTGGAATTTTTAAATAGAAATATATTTTTCGTTTACACATGAATGAAGCGTCATAGAAACCGTTAAATTGGTAACTTGGAAGTTGTCAAGGACAGGATACTGGTAAAGTAATTTTTTGTCGTACCCTTCCGAGAATGTTATTTCTCAGGAAATCACGGCTCAGGCACTAATCGGCCCTAATCACCAGGGATCGATTGTACTTACCTGTATAGCGTTGCCAGGCGTCCGGATAAAGCCGGACATAGGTAGGATTTTTGATTGCGTGTCCGGCCAAAATAAACGGTTTTCCGGCTTTTGTTAGGCTTTTTACATTTCCCAAACGAGATCTATTAATACTGAGACAAAAATCTAAATAATACAGGGTGTCCGACCTTTCTACCCAAATGTCCGGCCAAACTGGCTGGTCTGTCCGGCTAGTAGGTTTGGTGACACGGCAAACCTATAACTGTAGAGAGTATTATGCTTTTATCTTCTATACTTATAATGTAGCCCTGCCATAAAATATTAGAGACAACAATTTTATTGGAAAATTTTTAGAAAGTGCCTAAGAACTCATAGAATATATTTTGTCTATTAAAACAGTACCGAATTAATTAATTTAACTTATTTACCTAATTTTGTTGGTAAAATTTTTATTGGGGAAAACAAAAATTATTTTGTATATTGGCAACACAGATCGTTTTGGCGGGCACCTTGAGACGCCATTGACCGTGGTCATGGCCGCGTCCCTGACCGCGCCTCAGCATTCGGCGCTAGCGGAGTGAGTCCGCGCTGATGTATGTAACTACAATCTCAACGAACCATTTATAAATACAGATTCATTGTTAACTAACACGAATACTTCACCCCTTTTGTCCGCTAGAGGATAAGGAAGTATGGGTATTTGCGATCTCGTTGAACCTAAGCGCCTTGCCTGATTTGAAGAGTTTGTACTTTTCCCTCTAGGGTGTTAGGTTACTCAGATTTGAAGGGACCGCCGCAGCGTGTTAATTTTTGTACCTATGTATACTTCATTCATATATTATATTCATTCAAATTATAAGATATAGTCCTGTATGTACAATAAAAGAAATGCCAGTAAAAACATAGATGTATTATGTACATTGCAATCGAGGTCATATTAGCATAGCTGTACGGTGAATAGCTTACGCCTTGACTTTGTACTATGTAAATACAATAATACAATAGAGAAGTTGGCTTGATCATGTAACGCAATTAATTACCGATTGCAAAACAATGCAAGCAATTTATATGTGCTAACAATAAGTATGTACTTATATATTGTTAGTGTTGCAACATATATTTTTTAATTACTAAACGTCACGACAGTCGAGCCAAATCTGGAACTTGCTAATCCGAAACCCATATAACGATACATAGTAGGCTAAAGTAAACAACATTACTGTAACCAACATTTTCATCAGCTAGAATCAAGAAGATAACTAATGATTAATTAATTGAAAAATGTAGAACACATATTAACTAGTTATCGCCCGCGACACAAACTTAATTAGTAATCCATGTCCATGTGTTCTTTCAGACTCAACTCTAAATGTATGCCAAATTTCATAGAGACCTGTTGAGCCGTTTTAGAGATACCTTCAAACAAACATCCATCTAAAAATTCGCATTTATACACTATAACATCGTACTATATATTCGCAAATACTGTACAAATATGCTATAGATACGAGCCTACAAACTACAAACATAAGGCTCTGAAAACAATCAAACTTTTTGTCATTATCGGGCGCTTTGTTAATAAAATGGCTACCTACTACCCTATATTTCAAACAAAATCGCAATCATGGAGCTTGCTACGTCCGTTGATAAATAAAATAGCAACAATGCAGAAGATTTTCCTGGGACTTACAGAAAAATATTTATCTACTTTGTATTTCATATTCATTTATCGTGACACGCCATTGCCAATGTTGTGGAGAAAAAAAAACAAAGGAGGAAAAAACAAAAGAAGCACGCCGATGAAAAAGATGACAAATTTTGTTTTACCCAAACATTACCGCGAATTATGTAATTTTTTTTTGCATGATAATGTTAAGCAGGAATATAAATGTTTTATTAGATTAAAGTGCATATTGTGTCAAGTTCAAATGAAAGTAACAAAAACGATTCAGTTAAATGTTATATTAATTAGCGGGACAATCATCGGTCGCCGCACAGGTTGATAGAAAAATAAAATTTGAAGTTATAATTTTTAAGACTACTGGTGGTCACAATTGAACAAAAACACTAAATATAGGTATATAGTTTTAATTTTACGTTCATTTAATAGCATTCCTTACCGTTAAATACCTATTATATCTTCAACTGAAAATATTTTATTCAAGCGTAAACAAATGTGCGCTATGTACTATCAAGACATAAAAATACAATTTGTAAATACTAAGTCACGACTGTTACTGCGCAGTAAATGTTATAGTCCTAGATATTATTATACTCTAGGCGCAACAAAATATTATAAATACTCTTTAGTTACTTCAGAGTTCAACTTAAGCCGTTGATACACAAGAAAACGTAAATATTCGAAACTAATATTGTATGCTTGCGTCGCGAGTATCGCGTAGCGCGCGCTACGTACACACATTAAATCGTCGACACGAATTTACATAATGACAACTGTATAAACTTTAAACGAATCCTTTTTCACGAAGATCTCAACAAACAGGAAGCGTAAGACCGGCTTTGACAACGAAATAATAAAATGTAGGCGACGCGTGCCTGTGTACGAATCTCTACGACATTGTATTGCTTTATTACATTGTGTGTTTGCTGGGTTTCGAAAATTTATGTTGCCTTATGTACAAAGAGCTTTAGGCTTCCATAGTTCGCCGCAAAGACATGTACTCCTCCGACCAATCTAGTGAAATCACCAAATTCCTTTTTCGAATTTCATCACCAAAAGACAAAGAAAATATAAAAAGGTTTGTACAACTTATAGTTAGTAGACAGTCTACAGTATGCAAGGGGAAACTTAGAGAAAATTAATTTTGAATAAAACTTTAGTTCTTCAATAAAACAACTATAGTATAATTTTCCATTTTATTATACATCAATATATCATTGCAACGTACAATTTTAGCCGATTGAACGACACGGATTGTAAAAAAACGTGTTTAATAACACACACTAAAATCTTACATTAAATACCTACGTTTAAATTAGACATTCGTTCCACGCCTTTAAAATCACCGATATTTTACAATTTCATTGACATTGAGATATAGTCGTCACAACCTTACTTTTACTACTTTATTCCATAACAAATGTAAAGTCATTTATATTAAGTAAGGGTTTACAAATAATTAATTGAGAATTAAGCAACACATTTTAGATAATTAAGTTTTTAAATTCCAATTTGAAGTTTTGGCCTTTAGGAATTTACCACCACTAAGATAAAATCGCCATATAAAAAATTACAGACTGGATCCTTTAAAAGTAAAGCAGAATTATTCCACAACAATATTATTTTTATGCCACAAATAGTTTGCCATATAATAAATCAAGTTCGATAGCATAAAAATTACCCAAACATTTACCTAATCTAAACAACAACAATAATGTTTAATTTTTTCATTTTCTATGCTCTGTGCAATTTAAATCAAACCTTATACAACAATAACAACAAGGAGTACCACTTTACATAATAAAAATGAAATTTATAATAGCAGTCTTTGTCAATTTAACCAAATGGGGTCTGTGCAGTAACCAACTGACAACACTCGCCTTATCAGTATTAACGATAAGGCTGTATCTACACAAATCACAATTATAAGCTTATAATGACTACTTGAATTCGATTCCATATTTTAAACCTAGCGTGTTTTTGAACTAAGACATGGCTTCGTATATTTTATATCGATTTATTCAGCCAACTAAGCGCGATGACAGCGCGTCTATCATGTGGCCAGATATCCTTGTTCGACTATAAATTAAATTCGAGATGAGCCAAAGAGAAATTAATTTTTAACCTTTGTAACTAGACCAAAATAAAATAACAATTCACATAAACTAACAGCAATCATATAATATCATACTAAAATATTGCCAAAAAACTAATAAAGAATTTATTAAAATAATATAACACTATTGTTGCATCATAAATATGTTATAAAGCAGCTGTTCTAGATGTAGACTATAGGACCCAATTTATTATTACAGTGTTTCTTATTTACTAAATAATCACAAACTATAAAGAAAAATGACACCGAAAAGCTACATCAATTAAGCAGTACACTTAAATCTATAAATATTTAATATAATTTTCAAGTATATTCCAAATACATAGATACGGTACAATAAAAAACGTGATATTGATTTTTCCCTACATCAACATCTGGCAAGGTTTCATTTTTTTTTCTTCATAAATCTGCACTCCGAACTGACCCCAAGAATAGTTATTCAAATTATTATGTAGTTACTGATTACATAGAAATTTATTTTTAGCCGACTTCATTTATACAAAAGGACATGAGAAATGACAAATAAGAATTATAGATATTTCATAACAATTTAAGGGTGGGCCATAACTGTAACAGGCCAGCCAAAGCTGTGTTTTAGGGGTTTAAATTTTGTTGATCTATTACTGATTACTTTTATAATTGCTAAAATAATCAGTTACGAACTTTATGTTCCTTTCGATTTATGTTCTAAATACACTTTCACTCATTTTAATGTTCAGCAAATACAATTAATAAAGAATTTTATGTCTCAATCCGTAAAACGCGCCGTTTCTGTCTGAGCTCCCTTATTATATTAAAAAAAACATACCGACGAATTAAGAAACTTCTCATTTATGAAGTCGTTTAAAAAGAAAAAGAATCAACAAACTTCTAAAACGTAATCGCCGTAAACAATCTGAGTACAATTACGCGTCGATTAACGATAGTGTCTTTAAGATCAGTTTCACGTGGTTGGCAAAAAAATCTATTTCCTTTCATTATTACTTCAAGATATATACAAATCACCAAGTTATATTGATACGTTTTGAGAAATTATTGTCTCACATTAAAAATCTGTTAATTTGTCTTGATAGATAACTCGCTCTCTCTCTCTGTCCTACACTAGTTACCCTGTGGAGTAAACTGATACCACGATATGTCCTTTCTAGACAATCTCCAACCCCTTATTCAATTGAACACTCCATATTACACTGATGAAGTTTTATATCTAAATCCACCATCAATCTGAATAGCAAGTGTTTAAATCGGTCTTTTAACTCAGTGAAGTGGCGCAAACTTGATCGAATCGTAGACGGTTGAGATTCCAATTCCTAATGTCCAAGATTTTACTTGAACAATACCCAAGGTAATAGCTGTATATCATATTTTGTACATCTTATCTATATATATAAAAGAAAGTCGTGTTAGTTACACCATTTATAACTCAAGAACGGCTGAATCGATTTGACTGAAAATTGGTGGGCAGGTAGCTTAGAATCAGGAAACGGACATAGGATAATTTTTACCCCGTTTTCTATTTTTAATTTCGCGCGGACGGAGTCGCGGGTAAAAGCTAGTTTATGAATAAAACTAAGTTTACATTTTAAAAAGATAAACGGACAAATTGGACGTACAAACACAATATTTTTTTTACCATGGCAACTGACTAAATTTTTATACACGTCTAAACTTTAAAAAAGCAAACGTAGTCATTTATAAGACTGGTTGATATCAACAAAAGTGAATGTTATGAGTTTGGGGTGTAAACAGAAATTAAGTAAGCGTTGCCATTATGGAATTCCCAAAACGTTTCGTGAATCACGCACAATAGCCGACCTACCGCAATAGACGGCGGCGACGCCGGCGGAAAGCTGTGGCGGTGATTATCGAGGTAACAGCCGTGTATAGCGAGGCCGCCGCCGCGCCGCGCGATTCCTAACGGTGGTATTTGCACACGTACACATAGTATACACTATCATAGATAACATATACTTCTGTAGAGAACATACATTACAATGATGTATTGTTGATTATCAAGTTCAATTCCGGCGATTCGTCTAGTCCCTAATATCAAACATAATAATATAAATTTTCCAAGTTCCCTGTAGCACACCTCCGCTGCGGAACCGTAACCGCGGTAATTTCGTTAATATTTGTCAAAATGTATGAGAAGCGGAACATTAGAGAAATTGCCTGTTCCAATGCATAGGTTTGATTTCTACCTCCTTGATCGCACGGTATCGTCGATCTGCTTCGACGCGACTCAAGCCACACCTCCGCGCACCCGTCGCTACTTTTTTGCGGCGCCGCATTTTACTTCCATCCATATTTGTGACAAACGACAAATATAAAAGGGAAACTACATTTTTTTTCATAGATTGGACATTGATTTTACAGAAAAAATTCTTCCGATGTCCAGTTCCACAACTCAAATCTAATCAAATTACACTAGATCGCAGGGGAATTTATCCAGCGGTACTTGTATTTCGCGGTGGAGCTGGAGCTTAGGGCAAAAGTTAAACGAATATTTATTTAAAATCAAAATTGTCCTTCAAGTTGTCGTTATATTTACGAGGGTATGAGCAACTATGTGTCGAATATCAGGCATTGAGTATGGATATAACTTTTCTAATAGCTACGTTTCTATTAATATTTACATATAACCAAATAATAAAAATAACAAGCGTACATTATCCGTAAAACACTAAGATAAGCTTTTGGCACACTAATAGGACATTTTATTAGCAGTATAATATCAATAAAACTTTCAATTACTGAAACCAAACATAAAACCCGAGTATTTTTTGAATTTGAATTAAACAATCAAATATAATAAGATGGTACGATAAAATATGTAAAAAAAACACTAATTTTCGTGCATAGTTAAATAGGTATGTATATTCAAGATAAAGCATCGGAAGGATGATCTAGGCTATGTCTAGCGGCTATCATTAATATGGTCTTGTTTGATGTATTTTTTCATCAGTTCTACATTTTTAAAATTATCGAGCTGCCTCCTCCCACCCGCTTCCCTGGCGATTCAATGGAATAATGTCCTTGACAGATTATGAGATGCAGCGCAAGCTAATTTATAAGCCAGTGCACTCCTTTATATGATACTTTGTCAAATTCATTCAATCAAGAAATTTAGAATTTTTTGCAGATACTATATTTTATATACTATATTTTTTGCAGATAATTTGAATATACAATTACAGATACATATATGAACAACCATCAATATAATGCAACTACGAATGTAAAACATTACAAGTAATTATACTTCATGCAATCGTATGTAGTTAAACAACATAGTTTATTCGTGCACGTAGTCGTTAAGAAAAAAATTATATTTCTTACTTAAGTATTTAATACGATAATTATCTGTTTACCCACTTCACTGATAGAACTTGATCTTATTTTACAATTTTTTCCTGGCTAATGGCTGATCTTGGTTAGCTGGGATCAACACTTTTATATTTACTTAAACGCCTGATCTCTGTAATGCTCATTAGTGAAGTACCCTAATTGTTACTCATTTAATATAATTAGAATGTTTGAGCAAGAGTTAATTTGATTTTTTAAGACTCCTCAAATCTTTTCATTTATATGTTTTTCAAATAAAGAAAGAAAAATTAAAGTATATCCATATTTTTTTATATGTCATATTTAAGTAGACTATATCGAAGATTAATGTCTTGAGCATCAAAGCCGCTGATTGTAATTGGACGTAACGTAGTTTAATTCTTTTTTTTCATTTACAGCTATTGATGAACCAGGGAAAATTGGAACTGGAAACAGTAAGCTTAACTTCAATAGGCAACTGATAATAATTGCCATGAAAAGAATGAAGATGGTGGACCACTCATCTAAACCTCATGATTTTAGTTTCCTAGTGTGGTTTGTCAATAAAATATAACATTGGCATAATAGTAATACATTTATATGACCTTTTTTACCAAAACATTATTAGATTTCATTAATTTTTCAATTTATCATTTGCCCACAATATTAGTTATTAAATGGTCAGTTGGTTTATTTTATATGTTAGTTGGATGTCAAATAAATCAATTAAAAAATATAAAATTAAAAATGTATTTAATTAATTCCACCAATCAATTGCAAAAGCCCTTAGGCAACAAACCAGTTACAAGCAAAAAAATAAGGTAATAACACGAGTCTGACTGCTAGCAATTTACTAATAACCCCTGAATATATCTGACTTAGAAAAACATTTGATAACTTCGCAACTGGTCACTTTTAATGTGAATTTATTTTTCACAATCTACAGTAGAAAAATACTCTTTAAGTCAGTATGTAAATTTAAAAAGAAAATACCACAGTTTTCAGACTTACATTCCATTATCTGGCAAAGAAACACTACACATCCTCATAATTATATTCATTAAAGGATGGATAAGGTGGTGAATACATTTTATGGCATATGCGTTGCTATAAAATGTACAATACAAAGTTGAATTAGAAAAATGGACCCTCATATGTGCTAGGGAATAACACCACATTAAATAATTGCTGAGAATTGCACATACATTTAATAATTTTTTAAACACCTTATAAAATGTGTTACTTAACTAGAATTAGATTAGAGTACATATAATATAACTGTTGGTCTAAAGGATTCATGCAAAAATAAATTGCCATCCCTTTCATACACTTTCAAAAAACTGTGACATGTTTTTGCATGAATTTTGTAGAAAACAATTATAATGTGCAGCACATACTTTGTATTTGCCGATACACATAGTTCAAAAAAGGACACATATCAGAACACAACATGAAACACCTATTGTCTTTCCTATTTCATATAGTTTAAGGTACACATATTACATAAACCTATTACAAACTTTTCACAATAAAATTAACTGTGTCTTTTCAGTACTTCCAAATCATCAGGGTCAGATTTTTTTCTTTTTCTTGTATCAAACCTTATACCAGTCTCTTGGACGACCTTTTCACTATTTTTAATAGCAGATATGATGTTTTCTTTCGAAGGTGGGACTAATTTTAATTCATCAATATTCTCATTGGCCGGGGGCTCTACTAGATGCATCACAATGCGCTCCAAGTGCTTTGGGTGCTCCACGGGAGCCTCATCAACACATGACACTCTCTCGCTTTGATTCTCCATATCAACAATAACAGAATATTTTCTCTTCATTTCCTCCATCATCTTCCGTCCATATTCTTGACTGATGACTCTATTGATACAAACAAAACTTTGCACCTTTTTAGTATTTGGATCTATTTCTAAAAATCCACGTGTTCTCATATAAATGAAGTGACCTGAACGAGTCATCAGTCTATAATAGGACTCGCCGTATTCTCTGCTTTGATCATACATTTGTCGCAGGACACATATTACCCAACGCACATCATCTTTATGCATAAATATAAAAGCAGATGTGCCAGTTACCTCTTCTGTCATGTAACCGGCAGCAAGGGATATACTTTGGTCACATTCCACAATACGACCATCAATCAAATGCCTGGTCTTATACTCTGAATATGCAGTAGGTGATACCAAACACACTGGCCTTACATTGGAAAGTACATGTACCATTCCAATAAAAACAAAGTCATTTCCGCTGGAGGAAAATGTGCGATTATGCCTAACTCTCTGCCTTCTAATTATTTGTTTATCTTGAACTCCATTAGCTGTTGCTTTGTCTGAACGTCTATGTGTACCATTAATATGGCACTGTTCATATCTTGGCAGGTCAGACTTGGCTCCTGCTCTCAAGAAACGAATTTTAAAATTGTGATGCTGTTTCAGTAAATTATCATCAAACCCTGATTGCAGTTCTGGAGGGTAAATGTGGAATCTTAAAATATCCTTGTCCTCATTGTGCACATACTTGTAAATGTCTTGTCCTAACAAGTCTATATCACAATATCCCAGTTTCTCTTGAATATTCGGAGAAACTATAAAAATTCGACCACGGCAAGTTACAGCAATCATAAAGCCACCAAAGAGATCGAAATACTTCAGAACCGCTGAAGACCATGTTTCTAGGTGATCACATTTAATAGTGTCCCCAAAAACATGTTCATTTCGAAGCTTGTCAGCTGCTAGTCTTAGAATACTTGTTTTGTCTAATTTTCTTTGTGTAGGTATGATATCATTTAGAAGAGAATGAATGGATTCAATTTCTGCTTTATATTGACTTCTGCGGTGTTTTTCTGCTATAATGCGTGATTCCCGGTCGCTCGCCTTCGCTAATGGCATTTCTGGTGATCGAGAATCCGACGAGGAATCAGTGCAATTTCCAGCACCATGCGCGGACGCATGCACAGCGAAATTTTGAGGAGGCGACACATTAGCTGCCATTGCAAATTCGGGACCTACCTGACTAGTTATTGACGAATGCATTGCAAGTCGAGCATTCGATGAGCCAGGAGAGGTCATTTTGAATTATAACACAATTTTATTCAACACTATAATGTCCTTGTTTATGTCTCGTTCATTACAATCAGCTCATAACTTATCACACTGATCACCGAAGTAAACTTTTCTGCATTGTTCAAACGTTTTGAAAAAATGTTTGAGTAAAACAAAATTCTATTCGTTCATGTAATGATAAATCGTTAATTTTTCACACTTCATAGTGCATATAATTACTTCAAAGTAACAATCTCTTATCCGTAGCTACAACACACACAAAACGGACTGATCCGAACTGTTGTGAAATGTGAAGTTGTCAGAAATATGAAAGAAACAAAGAGGAGCTATATCTATGGAATTTATCATCACAAATACAAAGAGTAAGGACAACTATCCATAGATTGTTTTATTTTTCAAATAATCATGGATTTAAATTTTTATTATTTTTAAATTATTATTTTTTTACATTTGAACTATCAATTTGATACATTAATTATTTATAAAATGTTATTAATTTCTTAGACTAAGACTATAAATTTAATTAAACAACTCTCTGAGGTCTTGTCTTGTCACCATTTGTCATTGTCATTGTCACATTTCAAAACACAAATCGAATTTTTAATATCACTTCATTTCATTGCTATGTACGAAGTAGTTACATACTCTTTATCTTTAGATCATTTTTCGTGTCCCGTATTTAAGGATAAATGTGTTTTGAAATAATTGTTTAGTTTGAGTGCCATTGTACTCGACTGCAAATTTATCTTGTTACCTATTAGTTTAGTTTGTAATATATAATAACAAGTATATTTTACGTAAACCAGTATTTTATAAAACATTTATTATATTTTTTGTGAAGATTGATCAAGTAAGTCAAAGTGCGGACCGGTTTTACATCACTATTTACAGACGAGCTAGTATTTGTTAGTCTGATTTGAACTAAGGAAAACATAAAAGACGAAAGAAGTAATTTGTGACTTCTATAAAGATGTTTAAATTATGTAGTATAGTTATATTCAGTATATTATTTAGTTTTTGTACAGCTGTTGGTGACGGTAAGTGTTTTTTTTATATTTTTTTTCATGATCAAAGTTTTCCTAAAGTTTACTTAATAATTTATAAAATTTCAGTTGGTGATAAATGTTCAACAAATGATGATGAGGATGGAATGTGTATACTAATTACAGATTGTGCCGTTGCCTTAAAGTAAGTATTTAAAAAGGAAACCTAACATTTGAATTTATTTTCAATTGTCATATCTATATCTATCTATATAAACTAACAAGGATATCTGAACCAGAGATAGTCACTGCTATTATGGTTGGTTCTGTCGGAATATATATAAACCTACTTGCAACTAATTCTAACATCTATGTCTACAAAACTACTTAATAGAAAAAATGACAGGACAGCTACTGTAGGAAAAGGAATCTTATGACATTTTATGCACTAGTGAGTTGTCATAATTTAGGTTAACTTATACCCACCGGTTCAGATAGCCTTTTCCATCTATAAAAAAAGAATGTGACTGTAATTCTAAATTGAATTACTTTTGTATTCCTAAAAATTTAATTACTTGTTTATATTAAACTGTAAATAGTGTTTCATGTGTCTATTTAGATTTTCAAGTAAACCATTGAGTTTTAACCAGTATGTATTTATTACAGTGAAATTCATAATAGAAAGTATCATGAGTACAAAAGATGTGGGTTCAAAGGTGTTACAGAAATTGTATGTTGCCCACAAAAACCTATTGACAAATACGGTAAGTAACATTAGAGTTATTTTTAAAACTTTAAACATGATGAATGTTCATAGTATGACTATCCCATTATTTTGCGTAATAAAACTTAATTGCATTCATTTTATGTATGAAACATACATGGCTGTATTTTGTTGTGACACATCAAGCTTACAATAAAATAATTCCCGGATTATTATACCCCATTTTTTGGTATCAAATGCACATGTAAATAAAATACCTTTCGGAATATTTCAATTTGTCATACTTGATAAGAAAATAAATCAAAAGTGGCAAAATACCCAATTGTTATTAGTTAAAAAGATACAAAAATTTCAGAAAAACCAAAATTGCAATGAATATTATTATATCTCGTGTAGACCAAGAAAGTTATCTAACCCAGTGGTCATAAGTCAAACTAAATAATTATAGCTTGCTAGTAGTGATGCAACGGATGTCTGTTTCCGTTTCCGCAAGTGCGGAAGTTCCGCATGCTTTTCAACATCCGTTTCTGCTTCTGTTTCCGCAACTTTTATAACGGAGATAAAACGGAACTTTACGACGGCTGAGATCCAAATGCGCGGTGCGAGACGCGCAGTCCGTACGCGGCCTTTCGGCACTTGTCGCATTTGTTTGTTTACGTACTTTTTCGTGAATTTAAGCGCGTAATATTTTCTGCTGCTGTTTGAAACAATCAGTTTCTCTTGCTGGAGTAAACTGTCTAGTAGTTGTCCATATAAAATTTGACAACTGGCAAAATGTTCCTATTTCATACTTACGAGTTATTAAATGTACTTTTGAATAAGTGATAACCATGTAATATATCATCATCATTATTATCATCAGCTCACTATACATCCCCACTGAGGGGCTCGGAACCTACCCCAAATTAGGGGTGACTAGGCCATAGTCAACCACGCTGGCCCAGAGCGGGTTGACTTCACACATATCATTAATTTTTTTTCTCAGATATGTGCAGGCAGAATCACTATGTTTTCCTTCGCCGTAGGAACGTCGTATAAATATAAATATCTAAATCGAAAAACACATTGGTACATAGCGGGATTCGAACCCAGGCCCTGCAGATTGCAAGTCAAGTGCCTAATAATTACATCTTTTTCTAATCTAGATTTGGTGTTTTTGATACTTAACACATTCACTGTTTACAAAATAAAAAATGTAACAGCTGGGAGCCAAAACTTTTTACGGTGAATTTTTATTTAGTATATCTGGGAGTGTTTGAACATATAGATAAATTAATAATGTTTTTTGTATTTGAGCGCTAGGGATGGCAATGGTTTAGTTCACTAATATGTAGATATTTGTTCCACGATTGCATTTCTGTTCATATGTTACAAGATTTTGACAAAGTCAAGTTTTTCATGAAATTCCTGAATATTGAGTAAAACATGTAAGGATGCTAATCAAAACCAGCTTTTATCTTCTCGGTTCAAGATCTTGTAACATTTCATACACACCCACACATACACACACGTATACACACACACGTACACACACATACAGGACATACATATATTTAAAAAATATAAATACATAATATAAAGTTCAGCCTTAGCTTCATGTGATACAAGATATTTGTATGTTTGCCTCCGTACGAACGTGGTCACTACAACACTGTAAGAATGAAACTAATACTCTTTTTCGTTAGTTGACTATATTGCCAGAGTGGCCACACAAAGCAACATGGACTCGCTTCAAACGCCGGTGGTTTACTGGCTACTACAAAGTAAACGGGCCTCTCGCTCGGATCCGAGGGGGAGGCGCCGCTACTAATAGCTCTGCCCACTCGGATCCGAGTGGTCAGCAGTGAATGTATTAATAAAGAAATATATTTGTCGTTTATCAACACGAGTGGTTTAGCGAACATTAATTTGTAAATAGTGTAATTTTGTTTCCTGAAAATAAATTAAAAAAAAACGTATTTTAACTTATTGCAGCACAGTAAAAATACATATATTGAAGGCTAAAGGACACTGATATCCAATGCCTTAATAAATTAAAAACGAATACAAACTGTTCTTACCAAAAAAAAATTGTAAATATGTTTTTTTATTATTATTTACACTTCTGTTTCCGCTTCCGTTTCCGTTTCCGTTTCTGCTAAAATTTATTTTTGACATCTGTTTCCGTTTCTGGTTCCGGTAAGACACTTCCGTTGCATCACTACTTGCTAGCACCCCCATGTCAATGTCAAAAAAGTTTCACAAGATCTACTTCTTAAGCTTTTTCTTTTATATCACTCTATATAACCTATAGGTTTTATATGCTTTCTAACAGAATTAACCATACGAACTTGTCGCACTATACATGACGTATGTATTTTCCGGTCTTAAAAAATGTCATGTAACGTAAACTAACCGGTAAAATCACAGGAAATCCCTACAATTAGTCGGCGTGCGCATTGGAAAAAACGAAGACTGCCGTATTTCCCGCTCAATAGTTTATTAAGGTTCATTTAGACATACGCCGGAATCGTACGAATAACGCTCGGTAGTCGCTTCAGAGTGAGACAAACTTAGTGGAATACATGACAGTGCTATACCGCTTCTGACGTCATCGCCGGACAGTTCGAACTGTGTACGTACGATTTCGGTTTATGTGTAAATGAAACTTTATAATTACGTGTGTAACAATCATACATTTGACTCAGTATTTACTTATTTTTTAATTAATCTCACGCGTTTCAACACATTTTTTTACAAAAGTAAATGTATTCTCTCTTCTATATTTTATATATCTGTTGAGCAAACATTATTCTCGCCCGATAAATATAATATAACTCGGTTAACATATCCTGTAGTGCGTGCGCTATATTATGATAGATGATATGATGTTATTATAGATGATCTTTACGCTTTAACGTTAATATACTAAAACTACGTAACTTAGTTACAGTTATTCAAAAACGTAGTCTCTATCTCCATATTATTGTAAACGCCAACAACAACCTAATAATGAAATTATATTTTGTCATTTCTGGGTTTTTACTTTTATTAAGAAGTTTTACGCTCGCATAAAATTGTAAGTCTGTCGAATAACGTTTGTTGTAATAATTTCCGAACAATCTAAATACGCAAGAAGTGATAGAAATTTGTTTTTTATAGGAGAAACTACTCGGAAAAAGGCGAGGATCGCGGATATAGGTAAGTACATTTATTTCTATTAACATCCTTTTCGCATTTAGATTAGATAATAAATTATTAAAGTAAGAATTTACATTTATGGTTCTACTGAAGGCCTATAACACTTTCAGTTTTTTATAATAATAGAATACATAATATATGTCATTTAGTTTGAAAGCCTAAAGAAATAATAGAGGCATATCAAATTTTATATTTGGCGGCAATAATAACTTCATATATCTTGACGGCCCAAAGTCATTGGCGCGCTGCGCGGTGCGGTGCTCTCGCAATACCTTAAATTTTGTTCTGCGTAATTATTCGTTAAGAAATAATTGCGAAGTTAAGATCCGCCAAGATTATTATGTTTCTAAAAACATATCAAATTATTAAAATCATAATAATACTAAATTTAACTATTTTAGTTTTCTTGTGAAAATTGTGAAACAAACTGAAGTGATATTGTAACATAAGTTATGCGAGAAAAAGTTTTTCATCAGAAATATTTTGTCATTTTCGAATTTTAGGGTACAGTTTTATATGGTTAAGGGTTTTGACTGGAACCTCGTAAAGTATTTTGGTGTTTTATCATTTGCCGTTCTGTCTTGTAAAATGATTTACGAATACAGATGTTTATGAAGATTTGTTTTAGATAACAAAAAATGCAACAAAATAATACGTCACAATAAATATAGGAACAACTTTCTTTGTTTTCTGCATAAAAATCAGCAACATCATCTCACGGATATTTGCGTGCGGGTTTTTAATGAGTTTCGTCGTACAAATTCTTAAGTCTGTAAAAATATAGGTAATTATGCTATCATAGTGTTCACACTTTTTTCTGCTGTCGTTTGTGCTAATGGTGTGAATCGGTAAAATTTATTTAATGATATTGAAAAACCGTAAATCTTTATTTGTTTTATGTTACATCACTGAAAAGTAATCGGTAAACATATTCCAATATTAGTTGATTTTTCCGATTCATTTCCGATTTTTCAAGATCATCACATTCATTGTATTCAGAACTAGATTCTATAACCTTTTATATATTTTACGTTTAAAATTAAAACTTGAACACCTTTGCTTGCTTCGTAAACTTGAAAAACTTGTTATAATCCGCTTTGTTATTTTTTAATGCGTTTATTTAAAAATGCTAAATGATGCACGACCGTAGGAAAGATTTGTTTGAATATAAAAATACCTATGTTACTATGTTATTTACATTTGATCATGTATTGTATCGGAGTTCCGCGAAAATGTAATAACAAGTTCGAGCCATTGCCAATATAATTTTTCTATAAACGCTAAAATTTAGCACCAGTAGCTCAAATGATAGAAGCAAGACTTGATATCTATTGGAACAAGTTGTGACGTCAGAATTTCCGGAGGGTTACTTGGAGAAGTATGTATGACGTGGGTGCCTTCAAGCGTAGAGTGAATAGGCACCTACTAAACAGCGCGTACCATATTTCGACCACATCTCTACTTAATGTGATCGAGGTCAAGCGCTAGTTTATTCATAACAAAAAAAAACAGTCGTGGATTATTTTGATAAATTCTAACATAAATATTCTAGATTCTACACAAACTAATACCAAGACCTTATCGTATTTTATCCGTTTTGCTCTTTCATTTGGAGGTAATATTCAAAATGGATTAACTACCTGGATATAGTAGGTTATCACTCGGAATTAAAGTAACGTCGGTATTAAATTGTTTTAACGCATCGAATCTATATATATAAAAGAAAGTCGTGTTAGTTACACTATTTATAACTCAAGATCGGTCGAACTGATTTAGCTGAAAATTGATGGGGAGGTAGCTTAGAACTAGGAAAAGGACATAGGATATTTTTTACCCCGTTTTCTATTTTTTATTCCGAGCGGACAGAGTCGCGGGTAAAAGCTAGTTTAAGATAAAATAACAGTGTTAATTCTAACATAAAACCATTGTCATCAAAACTTTGCAACTTTTATTGTTTTCTTTATCTTACTTTGTTAATTAAGTAACACTAGTTAACTTGTTTTTCTTCTTTTAATAGAATGCAAGAAAATAACAGATACTGTCATCCCACCATTGGATTTACATATCATTGGAGGGGAGGCCGTATCAGTAGGGGAATTCCCTCATATGGTAAGTTTGTTTATTTTCTTCATAATATTTTTTTTATCTGTTAACATAAGGAACTTCTTGTTTGTTTATTATAACGAAGTTAAAACATACATTTAACAAAATTCATTCAGTTACAGACGAAAACAACACATGAAGTAGGAAAACAGTACATGCACTGATTTAAAGTATCCAAAATTGGCTTTACTTATTATCTCTACCTAGTCAAACGATCACATTGATTTTAAAATTCAACCGTGACAAATTCCCGTGAAAAATAAATAAATAATAATAATTATTATTTAATACGGAACTAGTAATAATGCTGATTCTAGAAGTATGTTAAATTTATTCTATAATATTGCAATGTTAATTCCAGGTTGCGCTGGGCTACCCTGAAGGTGATGGGTACAATTTTATGTGTGGTGCGACACTGTTGTCAGATACATTTGTTTTAACTGCAGCTCACTGTGTAGATACGATAGATCAGTAAGTTTATACATTGTTGTACATCGGACATTTAAATATTTAACACGCTCAGTGACGCCGAATGCCTTACAGAGTCGATATTTATACGGCATAACTAGAGGACATCGTAAAAAGTTGCGACATGGAATGTGTTAATACTAGCTGTCAGCGAAAAATAAAATAGTAACCTATGTGTCCTTCCAGGCTATGTTCTATATCCTAGACAAATTTCATCAAGATTCGTTAAGCCGTTCTGGAGATACATTCTAACAAACATCCATCCATCCGTCCAAACATTTACATTTATAAAAATACTAGTTGTCACCCGCAACTCTGTTCGCGCGGAATTATAAAAAAGATAATAAGTAGCCTATGTGCTCTTCCAAACCATGTTCTACATCTGTGCCAAATTTCATCAAGATGCGTTGAACCGTTTCGGAGGTACCTTCTAACAAACATCAATCCATCCATAATATCCATCTCAGATATAATATTTAGCTGAACCCAGGACATGGAAACGTTGAGCAGTAAAAAGAATGTGGGTGACACAATCAGGAAGCGCTACGCCTTTTGCCATCACAAATCACGGCATACTAATTTTACTGTCAAGGTGCACTGTTTAACATCTTATAAAAGAAAGTCGTGTTAATTACACCACTTATAACTCAAGAACGGCTGAATCGATTTGACTGAAAATTGGTGGGCAGATAGCTTAGAACCAGGAATAGGACATAGGATAATTTTTACCCCGTTTTCTATTATTATTATTTTTTTATTTCGCGCGGACGGAGTCGCGGGTAAAAGCTAGTTAAAAATATTAGAACAGAAGCATACTACAAATTAACATTTTACTATTATAAAATACTAATCTAGTAAAATCCACAGTAATATAATTGTAAATTGAATACACTTTCCAGAATAAAGCCTGCGATAGCGAGGCTTGGGGTTGTTGAATTGGGTAGTACTGCTCGCAACAACGAAACAGATGTCGACGTCGCGGAGATCATAGTACATCCTAATTATACCAGACGGTATAAATACCACGATCTATCTCTCATAAGGTATATATAATCCAAGTAATTAAAAGAATAATACACTATTTTCCTTTAAACTAATGAAAATTGTATGACATTGTTCTTAAACAAACATACACACCAGTTTGTTAGTAGGCAAAAAACTGAATGGTATAATTTTTGCGGTGCTCACATGTTATTAATTTCTTCAAGGCTTTTGCCTGGTATCAGACATCTATTTTTTTTATTATATTAGCAGTCGAGCGTAACTTCATCAGACTGACTTAAAATGCTTTAATAGCTTGTAACATTCCCTCGTACTTCAGCTACCCGTCAAAATAGGTACAGCCGTTCCGGAGATTATTTATTTTTATTTATTCGAAACAAACGCGACCTTGCGGACAGACATACAGACATTTAAAAATATTTTTTTTATCACCAACAAAAAAATATCATGAGTAAGAAATATGAACGTTTTTTTCGATTATTACAAAGAGACACTCCAATTGTATTAATTTAGGACTCAAATGAGGATTTCTTAAAAAATCTTGGTTTGTAGGTAGTATTAAATTTCTTTTTTTTTATGAAAGGTCTTAATGAAGTCGGAGAGAAAAGTCTATATATAAATATATATTTATAAATGACAATTTTGTTTGTAGATTATCAAAGCGTGTAGAATACTCGAGCGTACTGAGCCCGGCGTGTCTCTACACCAGTCTGCAGGACCCCACCGTGCCGCTCACCATCACCGGCTGGGGGAAAACTAGCACCACAAGTTAGTTTTATATATATATCTAATATATAAAATTCTCGTGTCACAGTTTTCGTTCCCGTACTCCTCCGAAACGGCTTGACCGATTCTCATGAAATTTTGTGAGCATATTGAGTAGGTCTGAGAATCGGCCAACATTTATTTTTCATAAACCTATTAAGTTTTTTTTAACTGCTCGCGGACGGAGTCGCGGGCGACAGCTAGTGTATATATATATTTGTTAATTATAAACAAAAGCGTCAAACAAAGTCGCAAGTCTTAACATTAAATTGTATTTATATTACTCTGTGGATCTTAACTATGTTCTCTTTGCATTCAATACTCTGTGCAGAAAATTATACTTAATTTGAATGTAAAATTTTCAGGAAACGTCCGCAGCAACATGTTGTTAAAAGCGAAGGTGTCCATCGTTGGGAGGGAAAAGTGTAACGAGAACTATTCTATGTGGCGTAAATTGCCCAACGGCATCTCCAACGAACAGCTGTGCGCCGGCGACCCTCAGGGACTACGCGACACCTGCCAGGTGAACTAGTAGTATAGTGTAGTATAATACCGTCTGTTCATTTCTGGACATAAGCATTACCAAATGTCTTACAAAGTATGCGATTCTCCGCCTTACTCACCCAAAGACTTGACGCAGTCATCTAAAATTTATCCAGCCCAGTAATAGGGTGATTACCGCAGTTCGTTCATCAGGTGATATGTAAAAATTTTCAAATAACCTGAAAACATATTGTTGTATAACATATTTGATGGCGATGTGATCAGGGTGACTCCGGTGGACCGCTGCAAGCACTGACGGAGGCTGACGGGCACTACCGCGTGGTGGGCGTGACGTCATTCGGTCGCGGCTGCGGCTCCCCCGTGCCCGGCGTCTACACGCGCCTTGCGCTATATCTCGACTGGATAGAGAGCGTCGTGTGGCCACAAAACTAATACCAACATAACATAAAGTACACCTACTGATACCAACATAACATGAAAGACGTCACTAATACCAACATAACGTAATGGGTGTCGGATCATTTAATGTTAGGTGATCCACCGCTCGTTTGCCCCCTTATGCTATAAAAAAATATGAAGTGCCGACACTAATACCAACATAATACGAAGTGCAATCACTAATACTAACGTCTGGTTTCTTAAAGGTCTGGTAAAGGAAGTATGGAATAAAATCTGATACCAATATATATTGCGACAATACTTTAAATGAACGTGGCGAAAAAAGGAACTAACGCCGCCATCTTAAGAAACGTCATTTTTGACAGTTCTCCCTTTGAGTCGTTGCTATTGTCTCTTTGTGCTCCGTTTTACCAAATTATTAAGTAATTAATTATAGAAATGTTTATACCCAAATAATCAATCGAAATATTAGTAAATATCATAGAATTACATCCCACTTTATTCAGTCATTCGTTTTTACATAAAAATATTTATTTCATGTACATTACTGGTAAAAATATGTAAAGAAAAACTCGACAAATCCGAAAGTAAGGTGATTATATTGCAATGGCAACATTTAAGCAACTGCAGCGCCCTCACCCACGTTAATTTAAAGCATTGTCGCACCGTACCATATTATGTTGTATGGTATACAATGTTATGTTGGTATCGGATGTTACTCACTGACTTACCAGTAATTTCTAAAAATATATAACCGACTATAGTTAGAAAATAACATCGAATTAAGATAATATATATAATTTTTTCACATTTATAATTACATTAGCATTATAAGAATAATATGAAATGAACAAAACTGTTTAACGTATCTATTTATGTAACACCAGTTATGATAAATATATGAATTAGCCTTATTTTGGCACAAAAATTTTTATTCTATCATAAAATGTTTATATATACGTAGTAAAGAAATCTCAAAAGTCGAATAATTCATAGCAAATAGTTTCATTAAGAGCAAATATATTTGAAGATTTTTTGACAGATCAAACTAGTGTTGCCAACGTTTGATATCGAAGTTGTTTATTATAAACAAGACTTTGTATCCCATCATTAGTATTTAAGTGTGATCGACTCTTTCTGTGGTGATTTAGCATTTATAGCTGTAGTGTCTAGAAAAACCTAATGTCATAAGAAAGTTCTGCGAAAAATTAATTAAATAAAAAAAAACTCCCATGGTCCAGATTCAATACCCGCCATGTAACTATTTCATGTGTAATCAAACAAGGATATTTGAGCCGATGAGGGGCGCTGCTGTCGCGTTTACTTCTGTCAGAAAATATGTAAAACCTACACGGGCATAGAAAGTATAAAAAACGTCATACGAAAAGGATCTTGTATCAAAAATGACATTGACAGAGGGGCGCTAGTGAGCTATCGTGACGTAGTTTGACTTATGCCCACCGGGTCAAATAGATGACGTTCTTACAGTGAAGTAAAACATCGTGAAGCAACTTGCACTTACGGCTAAGAAATTCAAAGATACGTATGAAGTAAACCCCTCACTGGACTAGCGTGGACGACTATGGCCTGGATATCAGTAATTTTGTTAGGCTCCCTGCTTATGGCCTGGGTCTATGACTGTGACATGTAAACAACATTAAGCTCATAAAATCTCTAGATGGAGTGGTTGGAATTCAAAAGTGAGACGTGATGGCCACCGGAGGCCTTTTGTGGTTAATTTCCCCAGTGTTGTCACTTACATTACTATATTTATTTACATAAGAATTAAATAAAGTAACAACCGCTTTTATTATTTTTAATGTTTATTTCGTAGTTGTTATAAATTGTTTTATTTCACTTTTAGTTTTAAAATCTCCGAACCGAATTTTGATTTTTTTTATTATACAGGACATTTTTATGTCACATTTCGAACATCACATGACCATTAAATGTCAAATTTGTATAAAAACACTCCATCTACAAGTGTTATATCTATGGTTAAGCTTATCATTAATAAGTCAATTTTTGTAGTGATATGCCCATTAATACCGATTGTGACCGATTTAGGTCCAATTTATAGATTTAGAAAAAACAAAAGTCAGAAAATAATCGAAGAAAGACAGTATTTTTTTTAAAATCGTGCCATAGTGTTTAACACTCTATATTTGTAAAAAAAATTTAGAAGCTTTTAATTAGTTTATACCACAACGACAATTAGAAATCTGTGAAATTGCTACTTTCGACTCCATAGAATGTTATCACTGTCGCACAAACCACTCAAAGCCATATATTGTGGGTTGTGTGACAGAGATAACGCTCTACAAAGTTAGTCATACTCCTTCCAAAATAGAAAATATTGCTACGGTATGTGATATATATTTTTTAATATTAAATAACGTAGGTTAAATATTAATGAATAAAATTTTTAACTTCTATAATTTTATTTTATTTAATTTACCTTTCTGATCTATCATGGGTGAAAATTAACCTCCGTAAAGAGAAATATACTCCCCCTCATTAATCTTCAGTGGCACTCAAAGAAAAACAAAGTACGACATATATAATTTAGGCGTTGGCTTTGTCATTACCAAACCCAACCCACCTTCCAGTCCCATGAGTTTTTATTTATTTCATTATCAGCCTGAGTTCGTCCACTGCTGAACGTACATAAGCCTAGTTTATTTATTTAGGGCCTCCAATTCAATCGTCACAATAGATGTAACACCCACTTTCAAAAACTATGATATGAATTAGTAAAAAAAATGCTTAGTTTTACAAATTATTTCATCATATCAATTGGCATAACGGGACAACGATATGAAGACAGGAAAAACCCCGAAGGAATTGTAAATACACAAAACGTTTTTTCCCGTTTTGGCTTTACAAGATAAGAGAGAACAGTGTATAAGCAAAGCCATTGCGTTTGCAATACCGTCTACAAATTGTGCAGATCATGAACCAAATGGTCGTTTATAATTAAATCTAAAATACCTCTAATAGTTTTTGTTCGAAAAACTAGTGCTCGTATATGTTAGCGAACTTTAAGTGAAAATACTGAATTAAAATGTGGATATACAAATTATTATTTTTCTGTTTAGTTTTTAAATTAAATTATGCTGAAAATGGTGAGTTTTAGTTTATTTAATTTTCTTAAAATTAAGTACACTTACATTAAAATTATGCTGTTATTTTCGTATCACAACGAATATATAGTTTAAATATATTTCTTTTGGTTAATAAATAATAAATTAAGTTTTATAAACATAATTTAAATTTATATCTTTAAACATTTTGCTCATACAGATTTGTATTTTTATTCTGACCTTGATTTGTTCATACTGAGATGAATACGCACGTAATCAAATTGATAACATAACCTTAAAGTTCATCGACGTTACTTATGAATATTCTGTGTCGTCTGATATTTTTTATACATATAAAACACTAACATGAATAAATTAAAACTGGTATTTAGTGATGTTCACGCATTCATAAATACCTAATACTCTAGACTCTAGTTCAAAAAGATATAAATAGAAAATGATCTAGAGTAAGTTTTAATTTATTTTAATTAGACTGCGTTCTAAGCAAATTACGTTATGTCGGTAATAAACTTGCAGACAAAGAAAATCCTATTTGTCTAAAACTAAACACACTGCCACACTCGCGGTCACTTAGGGTCCTCCTTCCGCAGTTCTTGCCAACGAAAAGAGTAGTACCTGCTTACTATTATGCATTCTTCTCGTCAACTTCGTTATATAAGATGGAAGAAGCATGCTGAGGAAGGTCCACACTCAGCTGAACTACAGAACTAAGTTTTAAAATGACCATATAATGTGTACTTTGTATTAACATATAATTTTTCTAGTTGGCGATCAATGTACAGTCAATAATCAACAAGGAAGCTGTATGTTAATTACTAACTGTGTCGCTGCCTTGAGGTTAGTAAGAGAGCTAATACGAAATAATCAAAGGTGGGCATTAACTCGTTAATCCGTTAATCGTTAATTAACGAAGTTAACATATTCCTTAACGGATTAACTTTTAAGTTAAATTCAAAAAGTGTTAACGCTCTTGTTAACTTCCGTTAAATTCTACTTCCGTTAATTTAGTCCGTTAATTGTTACAATAGACACTTATTGACGTGTTGTCATTTTATTTAAATTATGCATCAGGCTACATTCGTAAGTTCGGCTATGTTCGGCGACCGTCGGCGAGTCGAATGGTGAACGAGAACGAGAGAGAACGAGAACGAGCGAGTGTGATGCATGTTATACAATACACCGAGCAGCCGGGATAGACGTGATCAAAAGAGTACCACAGAATCCTTGTTAGAAAAAAGTGACGATTTAAACAAACTTACCTCTATCAAATATTGCGAAGTTTAGGCGCTAGACACCTTCAAAGTTTATTAATTATTTCATATTTACACAAATGTCTCGAAAAGTCTTTATTACATTTTATTCACATTAAAACTGGTTTTCATTTATTTAACATCACTTTTTTTAGAACAAGACTTTGTTATAAAATCAACATAAGGTTCGAAAACACTTTACTCTTAATACAATAATTGTTATACGTGAGACGCAAAATCTATTAAAAAAGATAAACTCTGCGTTGAATAGCAATCAACATAATCGAGAGTGCATTACTCTTCAACGTCGTACCTAAAATACAACTAAACTTTGTTGCAGACAAAATGTTTATTTTAATTTTGGAGTTTAAAGACAACAAAAAATATAAAAAAAAATAGTTTATGGTTCATTTGAAAAAGCGTACAAATAGGATTTTTTTGTCATTGCGTAGATAAGAAACAAACAATGAAAAATAAATTTAAAAATTCGAAAGACGAAATGTGCACGCAATAAACGTTCCTCAAAAACAAAAGGGATTTAGGTGTTTATTACCGTCGTTTGTTTTTTTGGGGCTTCTTCATAGTCAACGAAAAATAATTTTAACAACAACAAAAATATGAACAAAGGATCAAATGGACAGCCGCACAGAGAATGCGATAACGAACTCGATGGATTTATGGCCCCAACCCATCTAATGGTCGGGGATGCACGTGCGCTGCGCAAAGACAATAGCGAAGATAATTTGTTTGTTTACAAAAAAAGTATACGACAAAACGAGAAAGAATGAGGAAAAAGATAAAATAATTATGTTAGTGAAATAATGTTAAACTGTGTTATACTAAATTTAATATAGGTATGAAATGTCGCCACAAGTGACCTTTACAAAAAGACATCGATTTTTTTACGTATATCGAAAATTTATTTTAAAATTAATCGAATGTCGTTGAAAATAATTCAAAACATATTCTTACTAATTAACTATAACGATTTTATAGGTGATAAGAAAGAGAGAAGACATCACCCGCGATCGGTTGTTTTCGTTATGTCGTGTATCTTATGCTCTATACACTGAGAGTAATTTAACTTGATTTAACATATAACAATAGATCGGACGATAGATCATTAGATGATAGAAGTTATCGAAGGCATCTCAGTTGTATAGTTTGATGTGTTGAGATGTATCACTGGATTGGTTATATAGTTTATTTATCAATGTTATAATAAGTTTCCTCTGATGTTAGAAGTTTTATTAATAAATCTATATTAATAAATAAAAAGTACGTAAAAAATGATAAGTCTGTTCGTGGGTCCTTAGCTAAAATAAAAATAAAATATTACCAAATTATACATAAAATTAAATGTTCAGTTGTTGGAGTATGAGCAAATGAATATCCGGCAGCAAATGTAACATATAAATGTAAATACTGCACAAAAGTTTTGATTGTTTTTTTTTAATATTATCACATGTCTTAACTGTTTAATAGAAAACTTGTGTTGTCTAAATTTAGTTAGCTCTCTAATTCCGTGACGTCGGATTGTCGATAAAAAAATTGACTGAAAAAGTCAATTGTCCATCATTGTCAGTGTAGTATATAAGTGTGTGTAACTAGTGCATGCTATGTCATTATTATGGTACAGGGATTAGTACATCGCTCCTATTGTCTAAATTATATTTTAGTATATTATATAACTAAACTATAGATAGGATTAGCGATCGCCCGAGATTTCGTAAGCGCAGTAAAAAAAAGCCTAAGTTCTATTGAAAGTCTCGACAAAATCGGTCCATACGATTCGGAGATTATTCATATGGCCATTTCCCGCTTGCGCCTTATACTCGTAATATAAACAAAAATTAACTTTAACTGTTAACTTTAACTTGCGTTAAATTTTCGTAAATTAAACGCTTTAACGATTAACGAAGTTAAATTTTTATTTAACGAATTAACGATTAACGAAGTTAATTTTTTGATTAACTGTGCCCACCTATGGAAATAATAATATATCAGTGTTAAAAGTTTAGCAATAAAAACACTTCATTCATTTTTGGTTCAAAAACACAGGCGCGTATTCACGCCGCGCCGTACAAAAGTTTTATCTGAAAAATTTTAAAAATGACCATTAGAGTGATATGCATCAAAGCAACGTTTAAAAACACAAAAACAGTTTTGCATCTATTATAGTCTTAAACCATCGCATATGTAATGCAGAAAACTAGCGAAGGTTTTATCACAATCTGAAAATGTATTTTAAGAAATTCATGAACAGAACATACTAACATTGATTCTTATTTATATAAATTAATATTACAAATATTTTTAGAGACATCCGATTGACTCATCGTCATCACCTGCCGAGGTGCGGCTTCAAGAATGATGCAGAAGTCGTTTGTTGTCCAAATGAACCAGCAACGGCCAGTAAGTTGTTACTTAAAACTAGTAGAAATTAATGTGTTGTTCATAAGTATGTCGACTTCTGTATCAAAATTAATGACCAGAAATGAATACATTCTTCACACACCGAAAAAATGGGAATGGATTGTGTGACATAGAATTATGTAGTAGGGAGTGAATTTAAACATACTGTCCCGATCCTCCATAGGGAAAAGGGCAAGAAACTGATCCTTCTTATTTATATGTATAATATATCATTGGTTTTTAATTAACGTACAATTATTTTTTTTACTAAGAAATACATTTGATTTTTTCAGACGTCCCGAAAATATTTTCTCCAAGAAGTAAGTATGATATTCATTAGTACCTTTTCTACAGTTTTTTTAAGTACATATAAGGTTGCAAACGAGCAAGCGGCCACCTGCCAACACAGTGAAACAACCGCCGCACATAAACATTTGGAATTGCAGATGCGTTGCTTTAATCAATAGAGGACCTTTAGACTATAAGAATTCCTTTCTCTTCCTATGTGGCTCCTTCTCCACCGAATTCATTAACCCTAACGACACTATAACCTCCGCACGCACACTCCTCAGACTTTGAAATTGCTTCTACTTTACGCCTGTCTTCTGTGTGATCGTGTTGTTTTACCGATCGAGCCCAACTTATAAAATTAAATTAAATGTGTTATCATTATCTTACACAAATGTAAGTTGTTTATTTCACAAATTGCATATTTTTGTTTTCAGTTGGAGTTAAAAAATTAAGACCCGCTCAGCAAGGTACGTATTCATAAGTCGTGTAATTTTAGTACTTGTTAAATGCCTTTTTACCTATTTCAGTAAACGGTACAGTTACGTAGACATTAAATAAACATAAATTTGAGACATGCAACACATCACTCTTATAATACGTTTTTATATTGCTTATTAACAGTTTAAATCATTATTAATTTCAGCATGTAAAAAAATTACTAAAACTTACAACCCACCGTCCGAAGTACACATTCTCGGTGGCGTAACTACAGAGCCAGGGGAATTTCCACATATGGTAAATATTTTAAGATTAAAGATATGTATTTTTGTTTGTAAAGAATATAAACTAAAAAAACTACTGGACAGATTTCAAAAATTCTTTACCATTAAAGTTTCATTATCACTGAGTAATATGGGCTATACTCGTATTGGTTACTAGTTTTTTAGTTCCGCTCTGACGAAGTCGCCTGCAAAAGCTAGTTAGCTATAGGCTATGGATACAGATACAGACAATCCCCTGTCATTTCTCTAATGGTCCATGTATACAAATAAATATTTTCTAAATTCCTAGAAGTTACTTACTAGAAAAGTTAATGAATAAAGTTATTATAATAATTTTGTATCTATTTTAGGTGGCGCTAGGATACCTTATTTCGAAAGAGTACTCCTTCATTTGTGGTGGTTCTCTGATAACGACTCAATATGTATTGACAGCAGCTCATTGCGTTCACACAATAGAGCGGTGAGCATAATATTTCTGATTATTAATTTACAACATTAAAAACAACGACGAATTAAAAATTAGGAACGAAATATTATGAGGCATAGTACCACAATTTTATGTGGTAATAATCTTACTAATATTAATAAATGCGAGAGTTTGGATGGATGGATGTTTGTTTGAAGGTATAATGAAATTTGGCACAGATGTAGAACATGGTTTGAAATAACACATAGGCTACTTATTGCGTTTTTTTTTTTAATTCCGCGCGTACGGAGTCGCGGGCGACAGCAAGTACATTATAAACGAGTTTATAAATTGAACTAGTTTTTAATCACTGAAATGAAAGTTTTGTCACGTCTTCCTTACTTTTTGCCCCACTAATGGGAGGGTTTTTCTACAGATAAATAATAGGTTTTGGGGTTTGAATGTATGTCGGTTCTATTAAGTCAGGCTTTATTGATTTTGAAGTGTGAGGTGTCAATGACAATGTGACAAGCGCCATCGTATCGTTGTCATTGTCTCACTGTTGGGTATTGAGTATACTGTCTATAGCAATGACGTCATAGGTCTCAGACCTCATGTTATTGTTGCGGAATAATAAATCACGTTTCAGGATAGAACCGACTATCGTACGAGTGGGTGTTGTGAATATAACTGGCTCCAAATGGAACGATGACACGGATTACGAAGTGGACACAGTTCATGTACATCCAAACTACAAGAAATCCCGAAAGTATCATGACTTGGCTCTAATTAGGTAGCTACAATTATTTATTGGACCCTTTTTCCACTAACGCGACTATTTATATATGTAACGTGTTCCACTGGTGCAGTCGCGAATATATTACAATGAACAGTCGCGCGCCTAGTTTCTTAATTATCCCAATCTTATAAAATTTAATGTTTTTACTAAATCCTTTAAATTATAAAAAATAGAATACTGTTAATTTCTAACATAATACGCGACCTGTTTAGATTGGTCACTCCGATCCGTACGTCGCAGACCGCATTCCCAGCTTGCCTGTACTCATTTGAGATAGAGCCCACCATACAACTTTATATTACCGGTTGGGGAAAAACGGATGTAACACGTAAGTATTTTGTGTAAATTTTTCGTTTCAATTGTGATTTAATCAACCTAAAAAGGGTGATGCAGTGGAACCTTGATATGCGAGAACTGGGTAAGCGAGAAACAAGTTAGAGAGAAACCTCTATAAGCGAGAGAATATTACGAATCCATTGGACTCGCGCTTATTCAGCTTCATCTGTATATGAATAACGTATATTTAACTGTGGAGTGCGAGTTTTTATTACATTCGTAATCTTCAATAACGTCAAATGGTTTCAGTAAAGTTCGTAGTCTTGATGGCTTCGAGGAAGGCCTATGTGAACTTAACAAATGTGCAAATCTCTCGATGTGAAAGTGTTGACAAACGAACACAAAGAGTAATTTGCTGGAAACTTTGTGTTATATTTATTTTTATTTAATTTAGGAGCAGGCACAAGTAACGTTTTACTAAAGGCTACGCTACAAATAGTGCCACGTGAAAGTTGCAATTCAATGTACACAACATCACGAAAATTGCCAGACGGCATCATGGACACTCAGATATGTGCTGGAGACTCAAACGGCGTCATGGACACTTGTCAGGTAAATGTTTATATTTTATCTGGTTTGTAAAATATTTTCAAAATTAAACGTTAGTATATTTATTTTTGTAAACATTGACAATTGTCAAATCAAGTGACATTGACAATTTGATATTAGTGAGTGGTGTAAGTGTGAATGAGTGAGTGAGTGAGCGGTAATGCTGGTTGTCGAGTTGTGTAGTAGTAGATATCTGAGGTCATAGCACAAACATTTGAGACAAAGTATTCCTATAGTCGGCGACTAAATATGAGATTTGTGCACTTATTGGACGTAAAATTAACTAAGAAACTAGCGAGCACAAACTTCATATTGACGTACGGTGAAGTAATGTAGGCTGGTCATCAAGCAAAATCGAATACTTTGTCATTTGAAGGTTTCGAAGCTTTCAAAACATAAGTATTAAACGTCTGATTTGACGCCAAAGTTCACTGTAACCATAATGAAGTTTGTACACGCTCGTTTATTAGTTACTTTTAATGATACGTACGCTGTGTAAATCGACGATACTAATATTTTCTTACAGATGTATGCTAGGACATTTGTTTTGTTATTTTAATAATAAAAAACAACTATAAAGTTGTATTTAAAACTTCAATTAATAAGAAATGTTTTCGTAAACGTACAACACTAATAGATGTAGTGTTGCGCTACTGACCAAATAATTTATATCAATAAAACAAAAACCTCAATTTAATTATGCTAAACAGAAAGTAACAATTATTCTCATACAGTCATGCAATATTCAGGGTGATTCAGGCGGCCCTCTACAAGGACTAACACATAAGGACGGCCATTACCGTATCATTGGTGTAACTTCATTTGGCAGCGGATGTGGCTCCGCTGTACCCGGCGTTTATACTCGTATCTACAAGTACCTCGACTGGATTGAGAGCCTCGTTTGGCCATCAGACTTAGCAGAATAATTAATAATGCTACAATACACTGAAATAAAAAAAAATCTAACATTAATCTTGTTATTTCCACCTTATTTTATTTTATTTAATGATTTTTTTGGATTGGGTTAAAGTTTTCCCTTTGTATTTATGTAAGATGCTTTTTCAAATCCGACTTATAGTGCGACATATATATCTGTGGGCTCAGTACGATTATTTTTGACCATCGCCATCATATCCTGATGAACAAAATTTGTATAAATATTTGTGCAGCGCCAGTGCTTTGATGTAATTAATATGACGATACGAAAGCGATTATTACAAATATTCATACTCGGCTTATTGGACTGGAAGGAAGGAGCTGTTATCGCGGTTAGTTCTGTCAAAAAAATTACTTTTTGACTAACAAAGCTATCTGAACCGGTGTGAGACACACAGTGTGTTTTTTGACCCAAAAAACAACACCTCTTTTTATATTTTTACTAGCTGTACTCGCGACTTCGTCCGCGTGAAATACTGTTTTCGGGGAGTATTTTTTTAAGACTTATTGTTTTACTTAACCGACATGCTATGCGTTGATGTATGGATGTAGACATAAAGCGAGGTGTGCCAGGACCGCGCCAAATGTAGGTGCTTGGTCTCTGCCTACCCCTCTGGGGTACGGGCGTGAATTTAGTTGTTGTTGTTGAGGTATTTTACTTAAACTTATAAAAAATGACAACAAAACGTATTAAACTTACAAAATATTCACATAAACATCATATATAGTCAAAATCTGTTATAACGACATCGAAGGGACTACTCATATTGAGTCGTAAAAACCGATAGTTGTAACAACCGGTGACAGGTATTAATAGGAGAGATATGTATATTCATGTAGGAAATTAAACCGCATTTTATTTACTTCAATACAAACGTATAATATAAAAGAGCAATATCATTTTTCCATCATTTTTGTATGCATAAAATCTGTAATTTTAGTTTGTTTGAAACACTTCTGTCGTGCATACACATTTTGTAATTCACGTTGAATTTTAATCAGCGTATCGTCACACTTTCCCTGCATGTGGAACTCTTCATTAAAAAGAACAATCTTTCGTAATACACTAACAGCATTAAGACCGTCAATCAAAGTTGGCACTGGTAATTGTCCGAGTCTTCCTGTTCATTTTCCTCTTGAACTTCACGTACAGTATCATCCTCCGTAGCTGGTGCACAAATTGCAATAGACTGATCTACATCAATGAACTCGTGTGTTTCAGTAGTAGATAAAGCAGGTCGTAAATTTTGGGCTAATTGAGCCAAAGAAATATTGTCCTCTTCATCATCGTCAATCACATCATCTGAGGTTCTTATTATAAGACTTGTAAGATCTTTAAAACCTGCATGCCCAAAGCAGTTAGCTATAGTTTTTTGTGAAACTTGACTATTATACTGTGCCAGATGTGGATACTGTTACTTATTCAAACTGTTTACAATACAGCTGAGCCGGTCGTTCTACAGATATAATTCTCCGAAAACATTAACCAAATGTGGTCGCTTAATGCGGTATGTCGTAGTAAACAATGTCGTAAAAACCAATGTTTTCGATAAAGCGGTTATATAACATTCAGCCAGGACCTTTGATTTTGGTCAATTTAACCGGTATGTTGTTCTAAACGATGTCGCCATAAACGGTTTTGACTACTTCTATAAGAATTTTCATCCCCTATTCCCTTTTGTTAAATTGCAACATTGAGGGTAAAACTTTTACAAACTTTAAATGTTCTATTTATTAATATCAAATTAGCAGCCAAAAAATAATTTATAAGCTTCTAAGTGTAAAAATGACGATACGTCCATACAAATTTCCACCCCTACTTTTACCCCCTTACAAACCCTTTTTCGCGTTGAAAAGTAGTCTTTGTCTTTTCTCGGGTTCTAAACAAAATATCAGTAAGGGTAACAGCAAAACATGTTAAACAAAACATTCACCAAAACTTCACATATTCCCAAACAAATTTTCATCCCCTATTGTTATTTAGCACCCTTAAGGGTAAAATTTTTGAAAAAAAAAATGAATATCGTATTTATTAATATTACATTAGCACCCTTAGAAAGAAGTTTCAAGTTTCTAACTGTAAAAATGACGATACTTCCATACAAATTACCACCCCCACTTTCAACCCCTTACAACCCTTTTTTCGCGTTAAAAATGTAGCCTATGTTCTTACTGAGGCTCTAGACTATCTGTGTACCAAATTTCATTTAAATCGGTTCAGTAAACGATGGTAGGCGATACTTCTATATAAAATTTCACCCCCACTTTTAACCCCTTACAACACCTTTTTCGCGTTAAAATGTAACCTATGTCCTTTCTCAGGCTCTAGACTATCTGTGTACCAAATTTCATTTAAATCGGTTCAGTAGTTTTGGCGTGAAAGCGAGACAGGCAAACAGAGTTATTTTCGCATTTATAATATGAGTTAGGATTTTGTAGAATAGATCATTACAAAAGTAAGAGTAGAACTCCCGTTGTTCAAATCTGCTTTAATCAAAAGATATGATTTTTTTTGTAAATTCGAATGTTTTGATGGATGTTTGTTTGAAGATATCTCCGTAACAGCTCAACGGATCTTGACGAAATTTGGCACAGATGTAAAACATAGTCTGAAAGAACACATAGACTACTTATTACGTTATTTTTAACGCGGACGGAGCCGCGGGCGACTGCTAGTAAATATACATATAATTTCAATTATGTTTATACAATTTGCATTTTAATTTTTATATAAATTTAATATATTTATTTATACTTGTAACACCGGTCCTTAATGACTATTTTTTAATACGTATAAATAGCTATTTTTCAATATAATATTACTTAGAGTACTATTGATAGTATAACATTATATCTCGTTTAATTTAAAATGATAATCGCAAAAATGCTAAACAATAAACACTCATTTTAGAAATCTATTCGATACACATATTGTCTCTAAAAATAACTTCAACATCTCTATCATGGTCGTCATTAGTCATTTATTCATTATCAAAGAACATTCCAGGCTAGCGAAACTTCGAACAAAATTATTTTGTATGAGTTTGACGGCGTTTTCATGGCTGCCAACACTTCTCACTCCATCATTACGCGTTCTTTTTCATCACAACTGACATATTTGACTTGACGTCCTAACTTAACTAAATTATTTAAAAATTTATAATTTTTAGTTTTAATTGAAGATCGTATTTTTAACTTTAGGTCTTAATAATTTTATATAAAATGCCAACTAGAAAACTATTTCTGAAATGCGAGATATGCGGTTTTTGTTCAGTATGGAAAATAGGCGAAAGAGGGATTTTATGGCGAAATTCCCTTTAGATGAAGACCGGTAACAGTTTGTTCAGGATTTAATTATTAAAATATTGTAGACGTAGTTATCATAGTACTTGTATAAAGCCAAAACTTTAAGGTTTTATAACCTTGTGTGCCGACCCCACGTGAGTGGGAAAAGGCCAGGGAGATAATGATGATGATGAGTCATCATAGTACTTGTAATTAGTTTTATAAAGTTAAATTTGTAAATTTTATTTTGTGATAGTGATGTACCTAGTTTACAATTGATATTGTTAATTGACCGTACTATCGATAATTTATTTTACTTAATGAAAATCCTGGACTAATACAGGCAAAAACACACTGTTACATAAAGCTTAGGGAGTGGTGGCATGACAAAAAAGTGTTACATATCCGACAATTAATTAATGCCACCTAGTTGATACAGCTACGGTATGCTTTGATGTAGATGTTAAACATACTATTCATCAAAGACACATTTATAATCAGGCTATCACAATCATATTGGCAAAACTTGGTGATTTATCTTGGATATGTGAAGACCACGGATATCGGCTCCTACACATAATACTAATTGACTACAAACATTTTAAAAATACAGTATTTTATATGAATAAATATGATTTATTATAATTTAGTTACATTTTTTTTTTCTTTCCCATTTGCTCATTTAGGTTCAATGTCATTAAACAATAATTTTATAATTAAAAATGTTTTAACTTTGAGCCTAAATGTAAATTTGTTTTAAATATTATTATTATTTAATATTGTAAGAAGGATCACCCTAACCACCGCGTATTTTATCGATTTCGATATCCAGATATCGATGATCAGTACACTTCACTATAGAGCTCTTTATGTTGGTATCCATGTTTTTTTCGTGCGTCAGAAAATTGAAATAAAACATTTAGATTCTGGCAATATTTGCCGCACAAATTGAGGAAATGAAAATTGTTCTAAGTCCCGACTATTACTACGAAGTAGTTACATACTCTTTGAAACATTCCATAGACCATATAATATTTGAACGAACATTCTCGGTCATGGCCGATTTTAGTTCCATAATTTTAGGTTATTCCCAGTTACAATGCTCAGTGTTGTCATATTAAACACCATTTCCTTTTCCACAAATTTTGGTAAATCATCGCATGGTTGTTTTTTTTTAATTTGATTTAGTTTCAATAATACTTTAATAATTTGTCGTAACTATTTTAATCGCAATTGTGTCACCGAAATAATTGAACAAAAGATTAAATATATTATTTTGATTCCAAAAACTCCAAATATAGTTCTGATTTCTTCTTTCGAGTTGAATTTTACGTTGAAATAACATATTAGTGATACACACGTTACACTTTTTAAATGGTGCTCTGTGTGCTACAAGACATCTTTTTTTTCTCAGGCGATAGAAATCTAACAGGGTTTGTACAAATAAAACTGGCGACAACCATTTTTCCATGCGCAATAAATCACAGCGATGAGAGCTTTAAGTCGTTACAACATATCAATCAAGCTGGTGTTCAAAAAATTGTCTTAGGTATTTTATTTTCATGAGGGGTGAAAATAAACTATGGCTGATAGCTAATATTTAGCTTAATTATATCAGTTTGTAAAATTCTTCAATTTGTTTGTATTTCAAAGCAATACGATGACTAATCGGGGATCGGGGAAAATTTAATGTAATTATTGAAACACCACAGCAGCCACCTTTGTTCTAAAGTACGGAGTAAATACGTAGACGATGTCAAATAGCAGCATTCGAGTGATGCAAGTGTAAAAGTAATTTTATTATTTTGCAGTGATCGGTCGAGTTAAATGTTTGTCACATTTAAAAAAATAAGAGATTTATATTGAAAAACGTGGACAACAGCTGGTAAAGTATTATTTCCATATTTGATAGAAGGTTTCTAAATAATTTACTGTCTTTCTAGCTATAATTTTAGAGTAGTGTATTTAGCGATGGTACAATAGGCTCAGACTACGATGAACTTCGTTATATAATTGCGTTATTTTCGTAATTTAAGCACATTATTTCTTTATTATTATAGATTATAATATTAGATGGGGGTGATCCAAAAAAATCATATTGAATCTTAAATGTAGAAAAAAAAAATCCAGTCATAATTGGATAAATTGCTCCTACAAGTCTGTAGCCTCGTTTAAAGTAATGTTAACTATATTTAGAAGTAGGAGAATTTTTAGGCCAGAAGAAGCCATTGGACCATTGCCGTCATTATGTATGTATGTATGTATGTGGCTACTTTAATTTGTTGATGTCCTAAAATATTGATAAATTTACCATCATAAAACAAATCAATTGTTGCAGTAATTAATGTGTAAAATTAATTTATCAACCTTCAAATGTTTAAAATTGCTCGTCTGTAAAGTTGTGGTTTAAAATATACCGCGTTGTTCTTGTAAATATGCGATATTTCTAAAAGTTAAACAATAGAACAGTGGTTCTCAAACCTTTTTTGACTACTGAACCCTTTTAGGAAGTATGATGAAACCCTTATTTCCAAAAATTAATGCTTTATGCATACTCCGTGCCTTGAGGCAGACATGGTAGTTATGTGTGATTCTCTCCCCAATTGGGAGCATAACCACTTAACCTTAAGTTTCCTTTCCCTATGTGAACCCTAGATTCTAGGTATGATTATTCTAGGTATCTGTGCACTGGAAAAATAAGACTAATATATTATTTGTAATAATTTTCTTGTGTCCCTTGTTTATTACATATATACATAATATTAAACTTTGGATGAATTTTGCCTCTGTAACCTTAAAAGTCCTATAATACTAATCATAATTAATGGTACCCCTTTAGTGCTATATTAATTGTGATCAGTATTTAGTTTTGTGAACCCCATAAAGGTTTTGCGGAGACCCAGGGTTGTGCGGATCACATTTATAGAAAGGCTGCAAAAGAAAATAATTTCGTCCAATAAAAAAATTAAATATTTTAATTTCATTATGCAAATAAGGACTCCCCATTATGTGAATATCACTATCTGTTTGAGTAATGCGCTTATTTCTTCTTACCATTATGAAAATAATAAATGCAAGGCAATTTTATCTCTATACACATTAAACTTCTGTAATGCAAATAAAACATGTTTAATTTGTAATGTAGTGCAATTTTATCTTTACACATTAAACTTCTATTCTGCAATAAAATATGTTTCCTCCCATAAGACTATACCTAATTTAATAATATAACAAAGACAGGCTCTACCTTATTTAATGAGATTAGGGGTTCTTCATTTTCTTTAAAAACCTGTAATAAAAAGGAGAAGGCTTCTATTGCTATAAGTTAAAAATTTCTAACTTAGCTCAAATTGAGTTATACTCGTTGAAAACCTATGAATAATGCAGATAGTGTGTATATTAATAAGTTTAATACAGATAGCTTATTAATTATAGTCATTTCTGCTATTTGTTCAAAGCAATAAAAAAGTTATGTATATGAGAATCTTATTGCAAACCAAAATGAATAAATAAAAAACAGGCACCAGTGCCACTGACTTGTCTGTCAGTGTCAGTTATATTTTTTTTTTTATGATCTGGTTACATAGACCTTTAGGTCAATCTTATTTGGAGTGTCAGTTATAGCTATCAAATCACGAAAGAGCAGATGAGCAAACAGCAAAACAATTATTAACATAGAGCAAATTTTAAATACACTTGTTTAAAAAAAAAAACTTTTACTAAAATGACTTATTTTAGTACTAGCTGTGCCCGCGACTTCGTCCGCGTGAAATTCTGTCTTTGGATAGAATTTTTTAAGGCTAATTATTTTACTTAACCGACCTGCTATGATTTGAGGTATGGATGTAGAAGAACATAGAGAGAGGTTTGCCAGGACCGTGCCAAATGTCTAAAATATTCCCAAACAAAATTTCATTCCCTATTTTTATTTAGCACACTTGAGGGTAACATTTTTTCAAACGTTGAATTTCATATTTATTTATATCAAATTAGCAGCCACAAAAATAAGTTTTAAACTTGTAACTGTAAAAATGACGATACTTCCATAAAAATTTCCACCCCCACTTTCAGCCCCTTACAAACCCTTTTTCGCGTTAAAATGTGCCCTATGTCCTTCCTCAGGCTCTAGACTAAATATTGGTAAGGGTAATAGCAAAACATATTAAACAAAACAATCACCAAAACCTCACATATTGCCGAACAAAATTTCATCCCCTATTGTTATTTAAATTTTTACAAAAAATTCATTTCATAATTATTTATATCAAATTAGCAGCCTTAAAAATAAGTTTCAAGCTTCTAACTGTAAAAATGACGATAATTCTATACAAATTTTCACACCCACTTTCAACCCCTTACAAACCCTTTTTCGCGTTAAAATGTGCCCTATGTCCTTTCTCAGGCTCTAGACTAAAATTTGGTAAGGGTAATAGCAAAACATATTAAACAAAACAATCACCAAAACCTCACATATTGCCAAACAAAATTTCATCCCCTATTGTTATTTAGCACCCTTGGGGGTAAAATTTTTACAAAAAATTAATTTCATAATTATTTATATCAAATTAGCAGCCTTAAAAATTCAACCCCTTACAACCCCTTTTTCGCGTTAAAATATAGCCTATGTCCTTTCTCAGGCTCTAGACTATCCGTTTATTGAAGGTAAGCAACACATCTGCAATTGCGGATGTCCATAGGCATCAATTTTCATAGTAAGGAATAACTAAGAAAAATCAGCTCATACGTTGCAAATCAATTTCTTGGAGTTAACATGGACGACTTTCGGAAGAAGTTAGAAATTTTTGGTACAACTTAAAACTTGTAAGCGCCTCCTTTATAAAATCAAAAAAATGCCATAAGTTCCTTGTGGGACAATATCTATATTCTATACATATAAGAAAATTAGTGTTTCTATCGAAATAAAATATATATATACATATCGTGTACGTGATGTAATGTTTGTTTTACCTTTAACGAAAAACCAAATTTTAAAATTTTTGTCTGCCCTCAAGCCGCTTTTGTTCCGGGAAACATCCAGAACGGCTGGGCCGATTTTGAAGGTACTTAAGCTGGAAGCTAGCTGATGTGTGCAGGCATACTATAGGCTTCTTTTTTAAATACTGCGCTGCTGCGACGAAGTAGCTGTCGATCGCTATCTCCGAGACGGCTGGGCCGATTTTGACTGGGCTTTCACTGGAAGGTAGCCAGAAATAAATGTTGTATTTATTTTTAAAAAATGTAAAAACTTGTAAAGAAAAATAGAGTTCATTCTGACCTGAACAAAAAAAAAATATATATCCATACATGTCATACAAATATAACTGATTAGTGTTTGTATAGGTATAGAAACTTAAAAATAAAACTCTTTTATTTGTCGGAATGTGTGTGTGTGTGTGTATTATAAATAATTGTCAACGCTATTGTACAAAATCAAAGAATAATTACTTTTATTTATTTTCAGATCCAGATCAGTTTTTTAAAATGGACGAGGACGAAATGAACAATGCACGTAAGAAATTTTATAGTTACACTTCAACTATTTAAGACGAATTATAAAAGAAAACATTTTTCCAAAACTAATATTAATTTCAACTACATATTTACCGCAAAAGTTCGCCAAACAAAAACGCCAGAAAACAATGGACATTTAGAATTATTTTATGACTAAAGTGTAAATTAAATAAAAGCTTTGCTTAAATATGATTTTAGTACATCTCTTCAACATATTGATAAACCACATTAATGGACCAAACAATTAGAAATCTTCAAATGGCGTATTTTCAGGTTTTCAATACTAGGCGAATCGCACGCTAGGTCTTTAGAAACTCATCGTCGTATACGCATCGTCTTCGTTACATTCTCTGCTGTTTGTACTTAAAGTTTGAGAGTCGGTATTGTCGGTACACCCTGGGCACATCAGAATGACTTTAATTAACTCACGAGCCACGTGTCGTTAATTATGATCAGTAACGGTGTTAGCTTTCCTAGCTGTTTTCACTATGCCTTTGTAATGATACTAACAAGGTTATGTGAGGCGCAGATCTGAAGCGCCTATCCAGCCTGTCCAGCGCTCTGGGCGTTCGGCCATTCGTGACCTATACTAGCTCCGATACTGATTCTGACATTATTCCGATAGGTAACCAACAGGTAACACTTGACTCACTACTGCGATAGTTGTGTACCTTTAAGGCTTGAATTAATTGAATAATTGTTCTGATCATAATCGATATCTTCGAATTTAGGACAGTGCCTCAATGAGAATACCAATACTTTACAAAATGATCCAGTTCAACCTTAATTATTATATTTTGTAGGGGGAGATAAATGTCAACTTATCATACAATAAGTTATATCTCGTACATGTACATGTTGTATATGCGTACATTTTTTTGTATATTTATTTTTTTCAGGAGAGAGAGTGAAAGACGTACCTTCTAATAGAGGACAAAGAAGACGCGCGCAAGGTAAATGTGAATTTACTTTTACACGAGTATCGGAGCGTCGGTGGCTCAGGGGTTAAGCACTTGACTTGCAATCTGCAGGTCCTGGGTTCGAATCCCGCCATGTGCCAAAGTGTTTTTCGATTATCGATTTACATATGTACATTTATCCGACGTTCTTACGGTGAAGGAAAACATCGTGATGCAACCGGCACATATCTGAGAAGAAATTCAATGATATGTGTGAAGTCAACTAACCCGCACTTGGCCAGCGTGGTTGACTATGGCCTAATCACCCCTAACTTGGGTTAGGCTCCGATCCTCTCGGTGAGGACGTATAGTGAGCTGATGATGATGATGAGTATGTGATATGGCAGACTAAATTAAGCTGATTGATTTTTATAAACTGTGCATTTTTTTTATTAAAAGACGTCGAGGATTTTGATTAAAATAAAATGGTAAATATTTATTCTGCTTATCAGGAACTTCTATACCTTCGAATTCACGACAGAGACGAAATGAGAATATAAATACTTTTCAAAATTATCCCATATGGCCTAAACCAATAGCGCCCTTACTACATAAATTCCCCGGAAATAAACGGGGAAAAAAACAGGAAAGGGGTGCTGGATATAGTCAAGGTAAATATGCAATTGGTTTAGAATCACTTTAAAAGAGTTATAGCCCGCAACAAGATATCTGTACGAATGGCATGTTGCACTGGTACAATACTCCGACTACGCAGAAGACAGGCTAAAATTGGAAGCCACTTCACGTTTTGTCTGATGAATGTGCGTGTCGGAGGACTAATTTTAGTCATCCTTTCATTACCATTCTTTTTTGAGGATGAATTTTCCTGAGGGGACGCTACGGAATGGGAATATCCTCTATCTTCCCTCCTTTGTTTGTTGAAGGTAAACAATGCATCTGTAAATGCGGATTTTTATGGGCAGCGGTCACACTCGCATCACTATTTTGGCGTCTTTCACATTAATCCTTATGATTATGACGAATTGTATTATATTTATTACAGGTTTCGTTCCCAATAATAATAATCGATCAATTCAACGGCGTCTCGACATGAACGATAGTGGTAATCCCATTAATAGCCAAAGAAAAATGGGGTTCAAGACCTTAGAAGAATTAGCTAATGCGGAAAGCAGAGATATACTGATGAAAATCAGCATAAAGAGAGAAGCTTTTATGGATTTTATAAATTCACCGATAGATCGGCCCGATGTATTTCCGCTCTTAATGAGAATCTTGTCCAAATCTTGCCAAACATCGTTTGATAATCTTAGACTAAAATTTATAGTAGAAGTATGCAGTTCTCAATTTTTGCTTTACTTGCAAAATTACTTACTAAATTTACCATATGGCACAGAAAAGCGGGCAAATAACTTGTACTGGAATGATCCAATAGATTTTTGGAGTAATTTTGTACAATTTTGCGAATGCGTGACAACTGTGTCGCCGTCGACGGCGCTCCGCAGTTGTAGGGCTCTGATCGAGGCAACTTCTAAAGTTTGTTTGGACGGCCTGAGCGAGCGCCACGGTTTTCAGCTTCCCGATGAATGTGCATTGAAATTAATTCAGCTACGAACCTCCTTAACGAATCAGGAGAAAGAAGTTGAGGTATTTCTCTAATTATTTTTTTTATGTTATATCAGTTCAGTAGATATAGGATAAATATATAGCACTGTTATAGTAGGGTCCTGGCCTCCATAACTTTATGATAGGTTTATAGAACTCTTTGTCGTTATAATGCTTTTATGAATACAATTTTTTACCAATCTTCTTATAGCAAGCTTTATAGAACACTTTAGGCGTTCTATAACTTTTTATGAATAAGACCGATAATCTTAAAGATTAAAATGATTTTAAAATTAATAATTGTATATATTTTAACTCAGTTTGTTTTCATAGGTGAAACAAAAAACTAATTCCTACCAGTTGGAAATTGATGATGGGGAACCACCGGAGAACTTTCGAGAACTGAGCGTTGTGCCGAGTCACCAGGACCTGTTGGAGCAGCGGCCGTTCGTGAGGCCCAACATTGTCGACGGCGCTTATCGTGACCAAGAACATTATCTCGATGTACAATTCAGGTTGCTGCGTGAAGATTGTTACGGCCCACTTCGCGAAGGAATAAGTAACAAATATTTGATTTTTAAATAATTTTATTTACGCATGTTTTTTTATACTTGATACTTATTCTCAACCACTCTTATGTAGTGATGACGTACTCTTTTCTGCTTTGAAAGCTTTTAATGTCTACACTGTGCATTAACATTGCTCGTCACAACATCTGTTACTGTAATCTAAGGCTAGTGTTGACATGTTTTCCAGATCAACATATAAAGGAGCCCATGAAGAGAAAATATGATCACATCCGGTTAGTATTTATTAATAAGGCATGTAGATTAGTATGACTGTTTTCTTTTATATTTACTTAAAGTAAATGAAATATGTATTGAATGTATATAGGAACCACAAACTACTAATATTAACTATTACTGGTGGTTTCAGATTATTACGTAACGTAGTGTTTGTGGATCCATTCATTTCCCAATTGAAATCAGGCTATCTCGTGCAAGTAGGATCCAAAGATATGACACATTTCCGAAAGACTAATTGGACACATAGCAAACGTTTTATGTTTGGTTCGCTTGTGCTGTTCACCAAAGATAACTGTAAAACCTTTATAGTTGGCACAATTTTGGATCGTGATGTCAAATACTTGTCGCAAGGAAAGGTAGGTTTAGTACACGGCACTTGAGTTTGGTGGGCATTAACAGATCTTACCAATTTAAAAAATAATTAATTAAGTTATAACAAATTAAACTATTCAAATTTAAGAGTGGTAGACGCCAGCAACAACAACATCTGTTGTTCGAATTGACTTGCTCGCCCCTTGAAATACCACGACCACACAGAATACAGGCGGGAACAGTCGGATGAGTGTGGTGCCGGAGGCCTAATTTTAGTCCCTTTTCTCTTCCCATTATTTTATTATAAGGAAAGGATGGGAAAGAGAAATGGATTTTACAGAGGAAGGGGATATATTCTTTTTATGCCCCCCTCTTCTGTCGATTAAAGGAGGGCAACGCATATACAATTGCGGACGTCTATGGACCGCTTCGCTATTTAGGCGTATTCAGGTGGCCACTCGCTCGTTTGCCAACTGATGATTCAAAAAAAAAATTTAGCATTCCGAATAAATTAACCAATTTAAAATATTTATGATTCACGTTGACTAAGGCTTTCTCTAGGATTGCAAGATGGAAATAATTTAACTATGTTTAATATTTTAGATACCGGTAGCATTGGTGGACGACACGACTGGAGTGAACATTTGTTTCAGTGGCGACAGATACACTATGATAGAAAGCGAAGTTTACTTCGAACCTTATTACCACGTGCTCAATGCGATCAAGGATCCCAAATTCCCCGAACACTTGGCCTTGAGCAAATATATTGTCGATGTAGATGTAAGTGTATTTAAACAATATAACTCTGTTTTTCTTGATGTAATGAATCATAGGACATTTTATTTTTTAATCATTATTATTATGTATTAGCTTTTGCCTGCGACTCCGTCCGCGCGGTATTAAAAAAATATAAAAACTTGAGAGGTGTCAAGGGACACCCGGATGGAACGAAGTTCCATTCAATTAATTAGTGAAGGAATTGTAATATTTTTTTTAAGTCGCGACACCACACTGTTCAATGCGAAATAGAAATGAAAATATCTGGCTTGCTTTCTATAAGAGAGAGAGAGAGAGACAGAGAGAGAAACATGCGACGCCGCACAGCTTACAATAGGTTACTATAGCAAAAAGTGTCGTGACAACTTTTCGTAAGAATTTTTTCCGTCTAGCCCCCTTTCACAACGCGCGATAAGGAACTACGTTCCAATAAGTAGCATATGTGTTCTTCCAGACTGTTCTACATCTGTGTCAAATTTCATCAACATCCGTTAAACCTTTCTGGAGAAACCTTCAAACAAACATCCATCCATCCATCTAAGCTTTCGTATTTATAATATTAGTATGATAGATAGCTTTCGTTAATTCAGGTGTCTCCGATTGACATAAAAAGCATAAGATGAAAGCAATTGTTTTAATATTACAGCCGACACCGAATCTACCTCGTTATCTAAAACCACAACAAGTGTACGAAATCGAATGTGATTATATTGATCACAGTTTCGTAGTGGAACATGAGGAAACTTGGCCGACTAATAATCAGTTGGGCCTCAATGAAACACAATACGAGGCGTTCAAGTTGGCGTTGACTCATGAATTCGCAGTCATCCAAGGTCCACCTGGTACGGGAAAGACTTTTATCGGTGTTAAAGTTGCCACGACCTTGATTGAGAATTTAAAAAGTAATTTCAACAAATGCCTGTTACTAATGATTTGTTACACGAATCATGCATTGGATCAATTTTTGGAAGCTATTCTGCCTGTGACCGAGTCCGTGGCGCGTATCGGCGGCCAGTCGCGCAGCGAAGTTATGAAGAAGTATAATATAAACGAGTTAAGGCTTCAGTTCTGTCGTCACAACCGTGGGAAACAATATTTCTATGATGAAAGAGATAAATTAAGAACGTTGAATAAAAAACTAAAAGACGCACAGGAGCGTCTTCATTCTTTACACAATGAAGTACTCAGTTACACGTGTGTACAGAAATACGTTGCTGAAATAAAAGTGTTGAAACAATTTTATGGACACGGCAATAATGATCCTTTGGAACAATGGTTATTTGAAAATATAGATATTGACGCTGAACTTCCTTCCAATGATGATGATAATGAACATTTCGTATTAAACGACAACGAACCCAAAAACAATAGGAATGACTTTTATATTGATGATTTGGATGATGATAACGACGAATTGAATGTTAACGTCGTTGAGCCCATGGCGTACGTGTCCACGAGTTTTTCACTACCAAAAGCTATTACGGAGATGAGAAATATGCGACACGAATATCAGAAATGTAAAAATCCGCAAGAACTACAAAAGCTCCATTCAGAAATTTGTCGATATAATAGCTACATACATCTTTTCACAGTAAGTTATTTTTCGTTTTGATAAATTTTATATCGACATTAAGGTTGAGAAGAGACAAACAATCGTAGGTTGCGATCGTCTGTAGAGTAGTCTAGTTCGATACAAGGGTTTGGGAATCTCAAAGTGTGATCAAATATTTAGCTTCCCAAAAAGATTCCGTAGTCAAAAAAGTTTGAAACCCTGTTGTTTAGACCAGTTGTTACTCCATACATACACAATCCCAGAGTATTTAACCTAAACTCTGACATTGGTGAAATGGATCTAAGTAAACTGAAAATAATTTGAATATTTCATTCATACTTAGATGTTAAAATAGCACTGTTTGGTAAATTCGAAATGGTTTTATGGTGTGACAGGAAATGTCTTCGTATCGACGGCACAAACACGACAACGTCCGGCTGCAAGCTAATCCTACGAAGATGTCCACTCAAGATCGCTGGCTCCTGTATTTTTCTTGGGCTGAAATTGTTATCGCTAATCTCATGGAAAACATAATCCCATTACATGTAAGTGAGAATCAAGACATTCTTTATATAAAAAAGTTTGTGGTTTTAATATTAAAAATTGTTATTTAATTATTGTCTAATTATTGGCGGTGGTGAAGGTATCAGGTCTCTGAAGTGAAGCGTAATAATCATCAAAATTGTTTCATGACCATTTATAAATGTAAACTTGTTAACATCCTGAATTGTTGTATATAATGTTTTGTGCTTTTTGATTCCACTTTGCTTAACATTTGCCCACGAAAAGAGAACTGGAATATACGTCTTATTTATTTGAAAGCCGTGAATTATTTTCCCCTACTTACCGGTGAATTTCTTAACTCACGTTCACAGAAAAAATTTGCGGAGGCGAGTAAGATTTACGAAGAATCGAGGATGGCAATAGATCTTGAGATTTTAAAAAATACAAAGGTCATCGGCATGACCACAACCGGGGCTGCGAGGTTAAGGAAATTGTTACAGGCTCTGGCACATCCAATAGGTAACTGCAATAGATGTTAACGAAATTAAAGAGATTTTATATTAACACATTAAGTAATTGTCACCAACACATTTAATAGTTCATTATGTTTACTGATGAGCATTATTTATGAATTTATGTCCTTATTGTTTTCAGTAATAGTAGAGGAAGCTGCAGAAGTTCTTGAACAGCACATAATAACATCGCTCACACGACATTGTCAACATCTCATTCTAATTGGTATGTTATCATTGTGAGCGCTGCGTCCACCCGTCATCGACGGGTAGCTCGCGGGTCTACTGCGGGGACACGGCGCAGGATGGGGATGAGCTTTGAACTACAATTTAAATAATATTTTGCACAGGTGACCATCAACAATTGCGGCCATCCGCAGCTCATATGAAATTAGCCAAACATTACAACATCGAAGTGTCGCTGTTCGAGCGCATGATCAACAACAAGATTCACAGTAGCCGGCTGGGCGTGCAGCATCGCATGCGGCCAGAGATCGCCTCGCTCATCTCCCCCCACATCTACCCGCACCTCCTCAACCATCCCTCCGTCGAACACTTCCCCGATGTAAGAGGGATGACGACTAACCTGTTCTTCCTCAGTCACGACTTCCAAGAAAATGTAAGGGATGATGTTGATTATTTTTAACAAATCTTTCCATCGCCATCTTGGGAACTTATATTTCTACTACTATAGATATAAGCAAAGGATTCCCAAGTAGGATTGGTGACCGACAGGCGGCCTGACGTAGAAAATTAAGCCAAATCTTGTAAGTTTTATAAAACCTTGTGCGCGCCGACCCCACGTGAGTGGGATAAGGTCAGGGAGATGATGGTAGATATAACCAAAGGGTGTTTCGTACAAATTTGACGTCTAATCCAGAGTCAATTTTCAAAATATCATTTTTTTACTAACTCTAAATCTAACCTTTTTTTCGCTTCACTTTCGTGCTTCGCATTAGGTATCTGTAGGTTTTATCTATACTTAATTAAGACTCAATACGAACGGTACTTTATAAATGATTTGATCATAGTTCGTTTTGCAAAGATTTTAACGTTTGAACTTGAAAATGAATTGTATGCAGGAAGTCGAAGAAAGTTCAAGCAAATGCAATGAAAAGGAAGCGGACTTAGTGCTCGGCTTGGCCAACTATCTCTTGCAGCAGGATTATGCCGCGGAGGATGTTACAATTCTCTCCGCTTATTCCGGACAAATGTTTTACTTGAGGAAGGTAAGTGAAGCATCCAAAAAGTTATTAACTAATTTTCATTTTTATAGCACATTTACACTTTGTTAAAACGTTGCTGTATTTTTTTTGTTTGCTCATTAACTGCAAGGATTTAAATATATAATACTAGCTGTTGCCCGCGTCTCCGTTAGCGCGAAATTGAAAAAAAAATCGATATGTGTCCTTTCAAACTACGTTCTATATCTAAGCCAAATTTCGGCGAGATCCGTTAAACCGTTTTGGAGATACCATCTTACAAACATCCATCTAAATTTTTTTTCGCATTTATAATATTAATAAGATGTAGTGAGGTATTTATTTTTATTTACGCGCTAGTTAAGTAATAAAAGTGGTACTTAAATAAAACAATAATGATAAATGTTGATTTTCAGCAACGCGCATTATACTCGCACTTGACGGATGTTAAAATCACCGTCGTTGACAATTATCAAGGCGAGGAATCTAAAATTATTATCCTATCACTCGTACGGAATAACAATAACAACAAAATTGGTTTCTTGGGAACCGTAAACCGGATTTGCGTGGCTTTGTCCAGAGCCCGAGAAGGTAACTATTTAATTTAAAAACATGTCTAAGTAAGCTATCTAAAGAAGTAACATCATAACAATAATAACATAATCACGACTGTAAGCCAGAAGGGTTGGCAGAGACCATAAACTTCTATTTGATGCGGTCCTGACACACTTCACTCGCTTCTACATTCATACATCTACACATATGCGCTCGTCGGTTTCGGTTGCTTTTAAAACGGGCGGTATTTTAAGGCGCTCTCTTCCGCGATATAATTTTCCTTTGTTAATCTTCCTTCATTCATCCCATTAACGTGTTCAAACCATCTAAGCATACCGTTTTTGTTAAATCCAAATAAAATGATATTTTTAAAAAATATGTTAATCCTATTTCTTTAAGGTTTCTACTTATTTGGAAATATAGACATATTGAAAACGAATTCTGGACTTTGGGAGAAAATCGCATCAACTTTGGAAAACAATGGATCGCTGGGGAGTAGACTGCGTTTGCGTTGCGAGCGGCATCCTGATGAAATTACTTGGGTAAGATAGAAATTACAACTTCTGTCCATAGATCTTCAAAACATATGATCGAAGCTTCTACCAATTTCTTTATAAACAACATTATATTTATACAAGAAGCGAAAATATTGTACCTCAAGTATTATTAAAAAATTAATTTGGAGAAATGCATAAAGCTATTTTTTTTAACTTTAATTATGTTTAATGGACGACTATAAATTAAAGAATTTCTGTGAATGCGAGTAAAATGTTAGATATTTTTGTTAAATATGTTGATTGTTCAGATTTCAGATGCGGCAGACTTTGAGAAATCTCCCGAAGGCGGTTGTTTGAATAAATGCACTTACAATTTGACCTGCGGACACCCATGTCCAATGATATGTCATGGCTACGACCGCGGACATGTCAATACAAAGTGCACATTGAAATGTGAAAGGTAATTATGGTTACTAATATGAAAATATTCTACGGATTAGAACTCCATTTTTCAATTGCATAATTTTCAATACGTATGTCATTGCTTTTCTATGTAATTGCTATGAATTAGATGTGAGAAAAAAAGATACGAGTAAAATTAATGTACGCGAATCAAAAATCTTTCTTTGTCTCACATAATTTTATAACATTAGCTAGACATATTTTACAATATAAGTTACCTTTACCTCACAATTTTCATACAACTGAAAAGATGAAATGTTTTTATAGAATTTGATGTTGCTCTGTTTCGTTAGTTTCCGCGTTGAATCAAAACGGGTTATATAACGTCTAACTATTCTCAGCATTTACAGTGGGCTAATCACGAATATTTGCGAGAAAGTTTTCCTAATGTCACCAACGAATCGTATACAAATTTTGTCGATGACGTTACGAAAACTTTCTCGCAATTGTTCGTGATAGGCCTCAGTTCACTAAACACGGTTATTTTTAAATTACCAGAAAAAAAAATACAGCTAATGTAGAATACTTTTACGATCTTAAATGTTTTTCATTATTTTATTACCAAGCAACGATAAAGTTATTAACAAATTGGAATTTAAAAAATCCTATAAAACACTTTAATGTTTACAAACAAAATACTACGAGTCATTAGCCGACTTCAAAAAGAAGGAGGTTATCATTTCGACTGTTTACCGCGGAACTCCGCCCCTGGTGGTCCGATTTTAATAAAAATTATTTTAATCGAAAGGAAGTGCTTGCAGATGGGTCCCATTTTTTTTATTTTTTTTAAATAACTAGAAGACTAGTAGATTTTGAATTTAGCTTCAAAATGTGTTGTGAAAATTAGGGACATTTTTGCTTTTAGCGCTTACGTAGGCTAAACTATAGGACCTACATAAAAATGATGCATGGACGAATTGTAGCTCTTTAAATGTGCTAAATAAAAGTCCGCGATAGCATATATCTATCTTCTGTAGTTTTACACTTGTATATTAAATGCAATCAACCAATATGAAGAGTAACGCTATACCTTATCCCACCGACGGCCCCACAGACCCTCAGGCCATAGTGGCCGAACATCGGGAAGACACGGTCTGGCCTTCAAGTAATATCGTCTATTAATTTCTGACAAGTCTCCCCTTAACGGACATGTTCGTCGGGCATCCACACCAGCGCCTACTCCAGCCTATATTTTCGTTGATATCAACGATGCGCGAACGCACACAGCCTAGCAAGGATCTTCCCGTTACTGACAAGATCCGGTTAATAAATCGTCCCTGCGTTCTGTAGAACAATACCATCCATAACATTCTCAGATCTTCATACCGAGGACACTCCCACAAAAAGTGTATTGTTGACTTGTTATTTTTAGAATTATATTGTCTATAGAATTTTATGTGAGAGTGGGCACGTGTGCCCGCTGATGTGCGCGGCGAAGTGCGCGCCGTGCGTGGTGCCAGTGACACGCCGCCTGCCCTGCGCACACGACATGCAGCTGCCCTGTCATCTGGAGATCACAGATCCTTCTATTAAGTGTAATACCATCGTCACCGTTACCTTGAAAGATTGTCAACATCAGGTATTTGCTTATTTTATCAATTTAATCTATAATTTTTCGTTCTTTGTCTTACCGTCCAAGTACGACGGGAGCCTTAAAGAGTAGAGAATAAGCATTTACTAAAGTAGCACCATGTTAAGATCACATCACTTAACAACGGTGAGATCGTAGTCAAGTGCTGCTTTATTCATAGTAAAAAATCGGGAATATTTTACACGAGTATTTCATGCAGGAAGATTATTATGGTCACTTTTAATACTAAATCATTCATTTTTAGGCAAAGAAAACCTGTTACTTGGATGAGAAATTAGTGCTTTGCCCAGTGCCTTGCGTGTACAGGGTTGAGAAATGTGGCCACCAATGCGAGCGTACTTGCCATGTCAACAATGATCCTCGTCATGAAAAAGTGAGTAAAACGATAATATGGTGATTTTTCGTATAATTACATATGAATGACTTTAATACGAAAAACCAGTAACGGCGCTGTAGCGTATGAGTCCGTTCGTCTCCTATTTCTTTTCATAATTATTACAAAAATCTTTTTGATTTTTTTAGTATGTATGTCAAAAGCCTTGCGCAAAAGCCAAGGAAGGATGCATGGCGGGTCTTATTGGCGACCGCGGCGACCACCAGTGCCCCAAGAGATGTCATGAAGCTTGTGACCCATGCGTTGTAGAAGTATGTGTGCCTTAATGTTTTTTATTTCTTAATTTTTCTTTGAATAAAAAAAAAACTTTGAATTTGTGGATTACATAATACAAAATCTCTACTACTCTCTCTCTACTACCTAATATTTTTGTGAGTTCTGTATGTCTTTTCAATTGTTAGTTGAAGTCTAAAGCACATTACCGATTTTAATATTATTACGTACGCCATTTTATAATTTTAATTTAAGGTTGTAAAGAAACGTGCCAACTGTAAACATTCTGAACGCATCGCTTGCAACAAAGCCGTAGACGACACACAGTGCAAAAAGAAATGTGCCCGCTCCCTGCCTTGTGGACACTTCTGCAAGAAGAAATGCTTCGAAGCATGTGGAGACTGCACGCAAATGGTAAATACAGTACAACTACAATGTATCACAACTAACCTAAATAGATAGACAGTACATAGACAAATAATATAGCTGAAATCTTGAAATTGTGTCAAAAATAGCTGTCGCCCGCGGCTCCATCCGCGCAGAATTAAAAAAGAACTATATTAGTAGCCTATTTGTTTTTCCAAGCTTTGTTAGAACCAAACTACCAACTACTACTACCAAACTAAAACTAGTATAAGGCCAAATTTTAGCGAGATAAATGAAGTCGTTCTGGAGATACCTACTAACAAACATCCAGCCATCAATCCAAACATTAGTATTTATAATATTAGTAAGAAGTAAGATATATTATTTTGTGTGAAGATGACAAAGGTCATACCGGAGTGCGGGCACAAAGTGAAAGTGCAATGCAAGGAGGCGGCGACTCGCGAGCTCTGTACTGAGATATGCGAGCGCAAGTTGTCGTGCGGCCACACTTGCCGGGGACGCTGCGCCGACGACTGTGACGTCACCACTTGTACCGAACACACGGATCAACTTTACAAATCGCTTTGCTCACATAAAGTTCGATTGCCGTGCAACGTCATACGATCTGCGGGCACTGGTAAGTTTGTGTAAAGTAATAAGGGATAATATAAAAATCCTAAGGGTTTTCGCGAAAAATCAGCACTGGGTACCAAGTGGTATGTCCGGTTGTGCAATGGGTGCTAATGCCGGCTCTTTCGTTATTGTCTATAACTTTTATTAATGTCTCGATTAACAACTAATAATACGATAAATTGTTTTGTAAGAACTAACGGATGAAGTATACTTGCGACACTGCGAGGCACCGTGCGGAGCGCTGCTGGCGTGCGGGCACCTGTGTGGGGGCACGTGCTCCAAGTGTCGCCAGGGCCGTCTGCATGTCGCCTGCAGCCAGACCTGTCACCAAACCAACATCTGTGGACATCAGTAAGTGTTCTTCCAGACTCTGTTTCTACAACTGTGCCAAATTACATCGAGATCCGTTAAGCCGTTTTTGAGAAAAGTACTAACAAATACTCATTCATCCAAACTTTCGCATTTATAATATTAGTGTGATAAAAAAATGGTTGTGGTACTGATTTGCAATGTATTATGAAATGTTTAGGTGCCAAGAACCGTGCAACCAGGTGTGTCCGCCATGCAGCAAGCGATGTGAGGTGCGGTGCACACACTCCCAGTGCGGCAAGCTGTGCGGCGAGCTCTGCGCGCCCTGCCAGGTACACTAAATACCGCCTCGGCTCTGAATACCAATGAACATTATTCCATTACGTAAAGCTTCCACCCACAGTTGTAAATTAAGAAACCTAAAGCGGGACTTGGGAGTTGCAACTGCAAATTATGATAACATGCGTACATTTCGGGATGGCTAGGAGGCGTGCTGTCGGCGATGCTCGCACGGGGCGTGCCAGGGGCGCTGCGGCGAGGCGTGCTCGCGGGCCGCATGTGACGCACCCTGTCCGCGGGCCCTGAGCTGCGGGCACCCCTGCCGCGGATTATGCGGCGAGCCCTGCCCCGACATCTGCAAAGTCTGCCGCCCCGAACATTTCCCCACGGGCTTCATCGGCGAGGAATACGATGACGATGCCAAGTATTACATCTTTATTTCCTCATCTAGATCATTAATCTTGTAAATTTTTAAAACTAATGTGACTGTTTTAAAACATTCAAGCTTTGTAAAATCGGGTCATTAAAAAGCCTTTAAATAGGGACCGGGAAAAAGATCTATCTTGGTATGTCTACTCGTACCTAAAACTCGACTAAATTAAAAACACATCGAATCCATACAGTAATATGGCATGCAATGTATTGCAGGTTCATTCAGCTGCAGGACTGTCCGCACGTAATGGAGGTGCAGGAGATGGACAGCCTGATGACGGCGGATAGGGAGACCATCGCCATCCGTACCTGCCCCTTCTGCAGGAAGCCCATCATCAACACCAACAGATACAAGGATCTCGTCAACAGAACCTTCGCTCTTGAAATCAATCCGGTCAAAGAACGTGTCTATGGAACCACGGAACAGATAAAAATTAAACAGAATGAACTTAAAGCAGCACTGAGAGAATTTACAGCAAAAAATAAAGCAATTAGCTCAGGTAACATATTATTTTATTTTTAAAACTGTGATTTAAACATTACATTTGCTTATTCTATTAAATTGTTGCAACATAAGATTTTGGTTGTAATATATTAAAGAAATCCTTATATTTAACTTGTCAGACGAAAAACAAAATTGATGTTTCTTGATATAGAATGTTTAATTTTTCTTTCCTATTATAAAAGAAAAAAATCTTTCAGATATACCAATATGGAAAAAATCACTCTCAATGTTAATAGCGAAATGTAATCAAAATAGGAAGAGATCACTGTTAAGTTTGGAGATGGATTTCATTTTTCTAGAAATATTGGATATGATATCTGATGTTTACGATAAATCTCTTGCCACTGAAATGAATGAATCGAAAGCGGACCTGCAGATGCACATTGAAATAATATGTCAATATTTAATCACAAATACACAGAAAATAAGCCAACAGCAACAAACAGATATTGGAAAAGAAATAAAGAGATTGAATTACATAGTTCAACTTAACAAAATAACAGGTCATTTGGAATACAAGAGAGTGGTTGCGGTTAATTCTGCACTGGTGGAATATGCGGTCGCGGCAAAGCGAATCATACTTGGATGGAATGTTTTTGACGAAGAAAAAGCACTGAACGCGTTACGACAACTACAAGAAAAAGTAAAACTTTCCGGTATTGTGACCAAAGAGGAACGCGACTTGATCGTTAAAGCTATAGGTCTTAAAGCCGGTCACTGGTACAAATGCCCTAACGGCCATTTCTATTGCATCGGGGAATGTGGCGGGGCCATGGAAGTGGGTCAATGTGTGGAGTGCGGAGCTCGCATCGGCGGCTCCAGCCACAGGTTACTCGGCACCAACAGACACGCGCCTGAGATGGATGGCTCTTCATACGCAGCTTGGTCGGAACAATATAATAATATGGCCAACTTTTTAATCGATTAACTTGCACCAGACATTTTCAAATGTTATCCTATTATTACATCATTTAATTTTAAATATTATAATAGTAAGGGCACCATGACTAGAACGTATTTAGCGTAGATTATTAATTTAGTTCATTCTAACAAGACAAGGCCTAAATATGCAAACAAATATCGATAAAATTATAAGGCGGCTCTACACTATTTTAATTTTCATTTAAATATTACAGTTTTGTAGAAATGGTGCGATAAAAAATAAATCGGTACTCTCAATTCGGTCCATATTGTATCTATATTTCGAAGCCCCCAGCCAACAAGTCGGTAATGTGCTATTACGGACTTTTTGCTGTTATATCAAATTTGGCATCTACGGGTTGGGATACACCTTTGTGAATTTTTTTCGTATTTTTCCTGTGTTTTATTTAGGTCAAAAATGATAAGCATTTATATTTTTATTTATTTTATATTTTTTATTATGCTTTTTAATTAATAGCTTGGATTCTATTATTGAGATAAATTAAACGTATGACTAGATAGACCAAAAAATTAGCTTTCATTTGATGCCTTATTGTCATCATAATTTGCAGGCGTTAAATAAATATGAATCGAAACAGTTTTTCGTCTCTCCTATAAAATTTGTATTTTGCGATTACGGACATATTGGCTGGGAGCGTCGAAATGATTACTATTTTTAATATCACTAAGTCTGTAGATTTTATTACTTTACGTCAATTCATTATCTCCCTTTTTCCTATAAAGTGACGTCATAGTATATATTACTCTTACATCTATCAGCCGTCATATGACTTATTTTCTTTCTGTGGTATATTAGCTTTTACACAATTCAACCATACTTTTTTCGGTCTTCCTGTTTAATACAAAAGTCATTTACTTATACACATAGATGCAGTATCAATTTAATTCAGTATACTTGACTGAGATAGACTTGAAAATTAAATACATAATTGTACATATCGACGCTGGAAAGCATAAACGCTGTAACCCTGTAAGAGTTGCTATAAAGGTTACAGCGTTTATGCTTTCCGGCGTCGATATAATAAATATTTTAATACGGTAAAAAGCAAGCAACGAGCCTTATTCTAGCCCACACTGTTTTCAGTTTTGTGGTATCTTACAAAGAAAATTTTTCTTTTTCAGATTTGGTTTATCTATCTTAAAAATCTATTTTATAGTACGAAAAAAGAAGCTTTTATCTCATTAGAATTTTATTCTACTTCTAACGCCATCTTTTAGAAAATCATAAAACTAATAATATTCCATATTTAATAATCTATAGATAAAAATGTATTTTATTAAAAAATTATATATAACAAATTATGGCCGACCTTCGCGAAGCCTGCTGTTTAGAATTAGGCATTATGTACAAGTTAATATTTTTCAGATATTTTATGATTATAATTATTGAAAACAACAAATGTTTTATCCACTTTAATAAATTAACACACAAGCAAGGCACTTTTATATGTTATGCATCATTTTTATCTTCAGTTATTCAAAAAGCACATTTAAAGTTTTATAAAAAATATTTGAAAATCCTAGGTTGCTCTATTTTTAAACAGTTATTAATTACTATAAAAAATGTAATAATTATAATGTAAGTGATTAAATAAAATTAATAAATTGAAAAAAATATTTTTTAATTTTTTTATATCATATTGTGATATACATTGTAAAAATGTAAATCACAATATGATATTACTATACATATAGTGAACTGACCTTGGCCATTATATTCTGTACTTGTACTTAAATCTTCATCAGTTTGGATACCACATCGCATACCAACTATATTGGTTTTTTTTTAAATCAGAATCTTAAGGTGTTCTTGCAATGAGATTATAGTGTCTCTGAGGATGATTAATTTACTTTGATGATGTTTATGAAGTATCGAATTAATTTTGAATGAGGTTTAAATGTACTTATTGGACGGTTGTCATAGTGTCGGCCGTGTGTGCATAACGAACAACTACGAACTATCGAGAATCTGTCTTGTAAAAAAAAATAATCTAAAAAATAAGTATCACAATTAAGGTGTTTTATTAGTTTTTGAATTGATTACAGTTGGCTATGTGCGCACACTAAACTTAAAAACATTAAATACATTACTTTTTTGTTTGCCAACACCTCAATGTTGTTTAATGATTTACTTTTTATGTAGTTTGAAGAATAAAGTAGGATTAGAAACAATTTTATTTATATTGTAATTCAAAAACAATCACGATTCACAATATTCGATTGCAAGTTCTATGAGAACAACCTTCAGAAATCGAAATGATTCATAACCGATTTTACTAACCCATCACTAGTGAAATGCCGCATCGCATTTATAATAATAGTAAGATGTATTCAAGTGTCATGGTATTCGACAATGCTGTCCGGCGGCCTCTCAATCCGGTAATAATAAGTAATTAACGAGCCTAGGCTCCTAAGCGAGCCTTCTAGCCTAGTTGCTCTTAAAATAAGTTAAGACTAAGCGCCATCTGCGCCCTTTTCAAGGCAAACAGTGACTACTCAGTCAAAAAAACCCAGTGCCTACAAAATGATATAAAAATAAGAATAAGCCCGACTAACCGACAATAAGTCCACGTAAGAATATAAAACGAAACCTAGACCTTCAAAATTGGTCTCGATGTTTTGCCGATAATACTATCTGAATCGCTGGGCATCTTATATATATATATATATATATATATTGTTCTAAGTTCAGATATCCTTGTTTGACTATTAGTTGCAATGAAATGGGTACATGCAAGAATAACATCTTCCTGTCAGACAGGCATAATAACTAAGGTAGGTGAAAAAAAACTTCCAATTTCACTTAATTTACTATTATAACTTTACATATTGTAAGAATAACTTAAACAAGAAATAGTTAACATTAAAAAAACAACCCCACTGAAGGTGCCCCTAAAATGCTAGTGAGCAAAATCATATTAACTTCATACTTGATTACATCATTTGAGCTACAGATCAAATGAAATGGACATACATTTCAACTCAAGTTCTAAGCAATGCTTTATTTAAATCGACAATATATTTACACAGTTTTAATCTTGACTTGAAATAATATTTATAGAAAGACCGTTATCAGACCCTAAATCAAACTAAAATTATGACAGCCCACTAGCGCCCTCCTGAGAATTGCAAACAGACACAAGATTTTTCCGACCCAGATTAGCTTGGGGCTCTGTATAATATGAACAGATACATAAAAACATTACATGTCAGTGGAGCAAAAATAATAAAAATCTTAATACTTATTAAATCATAAATTATTCCATTACTAAAACATTTTGAAAGGTAAGTCAACATCTTTCCTCCAGATCTTGCTATCTGACTTGACATCTAGACCAATTCTTTCATATTAAACGATAAGATGAAAATAAATCTTAGACTTATGTAGTTATTTCTCATGAACCTTTCCTTAATTTAAGGACAAAGAACTACCACAGCACCCATGTGGCCGACACCTACTGGGTATGTGATATGAATGTAAGAGTGTACCACACCATTTGTCATACACAAGTCATATTTTATGAGTCTCCATTCATCCATTCACCATCCATAGCTACTTCAACCTTTCCTAAAATTGAATGTATATCAGAACTACCAGATGTATTTTCTTTTTCATTTAAATTTGCCTCTGTGGTTGGAGGAGGTGAAGCCGGTGTGGATTTTTCTGTGTCTAAAATGTTCATCTTCGTAATGTAAATCATATCCATTATATTTTTTTTCAGCTCTATCACTTCTTTTCTTGATTTTATATCACGTAGTTCACTCGCAACTGCTTCTCCAAAAATGGAAAACTCATCTTTTTTCTGTCTGTTTATTATTGCATTTGATGCATGGTTTAATAAATTCAATGTTTTCATCTGGTTCACACTATTTCTCATCTTTGACCTTCTCGACAGCTGTGATTGTTGTGTGTTTGTTGGGGATAGATTTGAGCTGGAGTCATAAGGATCACCATATTCTTCCTTTTTATTTGGAGTGAATGTAATCTGAAAATAACAAATATTAATTTTATAAAATCGTTTCATTTTAATCAAGTTTGCCTAACAGGGTGAAAAGAAGTTTATCTAGTTTTTTCTAGTTAATTGAAAAAAATATGTTATAAAAAACATTCAATAGTATATTACTTATTTTTCCCAACTATATTTGCGTCAAAATAACTTAATTCAAAAGCAGTAAGAAGTTACAGTAACCTGCAGCAACAATAGGTGTGTTTATTCAGATTGTTTGAACAGATGTACGTGGGTTTGTTGATTTTGTGGCCCGAAAGCCAAAAGAGAAATGACAACCTCAAAATTTAACAATACCCAGTGCTTGAAGTAGCAACCGTTAATTTTACGGCGGAATATTTGAATAAACACTATTTAATCTATAAGTCAAATAAAATCTACATATTTAATGCAGACATGTTGTTGGTTTCTATGTTAATAGTCCTATATTTTTAATACAATTTTTAGGGAGACAGAACTTACAAATTACCATTAGGTATGCTGTATGCTCTATGCAAAAGCAATTTACGATAAACAACCGAAATTTAAAATTTGTTGTAATTTTTTTTAATCAAAATAACAAAGAAGTTTTGAACAAGTTCATTAAAAAAAATAACATTAAGCTAATAGGAAAATTTTTGAAAACTAATCTTTATGTACAAACCATCAATTTTATGGTTACTGATAATATGCTATTGTTACAAGTAATCCCTCTAAGGTTATTTATTGCATAGGCTGGTTATCACGCAATTTTGTACATACATATTTGAACTTACTGTAAACGAATCTTTAGCAGGTTTGGGACTACTGTTATCTTTTAAGAAGTGCAGAAGATCATAAGCATACCAACTGGATGTTGGCTGTTCATAGCCCGCATGTGTCTTCGTTCTAATTTTATTTATCTCTCTATTGTACTGAGTTCTTAAAGATACCATTTTTTTTTCCACAGCTCTTGTATCTGTATTTGATTCTTGGGCTATATAGTCCAAAGCCTCGCGACGTTTCTGTCGGTTTTTAAAATCTTTGTTTTGACTGTTCCATAAACATGGAAATCCTTTTAAAAGATTTATAAATTTTATTGTTTCGGCTTTTGTCCACTCCATGTTCATCGCGACGTTGCGTAAACAAAAGAAACACGTTCTCAAACAAGTTTCGACTAAATCAAAGTGCAATGTGAATGTCAAACTTGACAATAACAATTCATTTATTTGATTTATATTTTAAATGTACTTTATCAACGCTAAAGCAAAAAGAGGGAATGAGATATCGACAAATTTTATATTCAAATCAAAATAGCGACATTTGTACGAGGTGGAAACTAGTCTCACAACACAATCACAACATGTCATGAAATTTTTCCATACTATGTGTGTGTTTCGTAACTTCACAGTTCACAGTAAACCAAAGAGAAAGAGTTAAAAACAAAAGTCCGGCTTCCATAGATTACAGACTGTAGTGATATGAATGAATGTCTGTACTGAAATAGTTTAAACATTTTTTAACAAGACTGATCTGAAAAGCAAATGAACTTTTATGTTAATATTCTATTTGAGATGGTATTATACATACGTTTCAAAATACGAATTCTAAAAGAAGAAGAAATATTTGTCAAATATAAACAAAAAGTTGTAAAATTAAAAAAAAACGCGCACACCAGCGATTTTTGTATGCATGCCTTCATTAAGAAGTTTTAATTTCAATTTAGTGTAGTATGATATGCACATGTGTGAATGTCATCTTTTCCTCACCTCGCGTAAAATTAAACTCAAAAGTTAAAATGCAAGGGTGGTTCTATGCCTTCTATGCCTAGTCCGTTAATCTATTGTCAAAGTTGCGACCACAGATAAAAAAAGGCAGCATCCCTGAGATTAAGAATTAAGCATCACTTAATTTTTATTTGCTCTTTGGTAACCTTGGAACACAAGTCTATGACACGGTAATAATAATACCGTGAGTGAGAGAGATACAGTTATACACAATTCCTGTGACGTGACAAAGACAGGGATAACTATCTTCCGTCCCTTTCTGCGTACCAGGGTTTGGGCTTTGTTTGGAACAAAGGTTGTCCCCTACAAACAACCTAGGTTGTCCCTAACAAAGTTTGACATTCGTGCTATTTTTCGAAAATTGTGAGTACTTAGTGGCTGTAATTGTGCAAAAATATTTTGATATTACAGTTTTAGTAAGGTAAAGTTTATAAAACATGGTATACTGCTGTATCGTCGGTTGTAAAAGCCGTAGTGAGCGAAAAGAGAAAAACATAACCTTTCACTCGTAAGTACTGAAACTACGCACTTATTCACATGTATTCATACAAAATAAGGAAGAAAATACAAACTAGTTGTTCTTTACAGTCTTTGTAATAACTAATATGTTAAAATACGGGTAAAATCAGCTAAAATAAAATAGTATTTTTCGAACATTATGCGCCCAAACGCAGATGTCATTTGTGTCAAATAATATACTGTAGATCTGGGAAACAAGCGGCCATATTAAACTTCTTTTCAAATTGGTTGGTTATTACCCGTAAAAATAATACCACCATCTTGTTGTAAAAATTACCCTGAATTTAGGGGAAATAAATTATAGTATGTATAATGTATATAAATGAAACAATTCACATTTTTTATACTATTTTCAACAGATTTCAAAAGGAGTTTTTAATTCTGGTATATGCTGTGTTTTTAAATATTTGATACTTTCTTATCCCGTTGATTTTAAAGAGTATGCTTTTTAATTTGTCCCATGTAAATTTTGTTTCTTAGAAATTACAATCAAAATAGTTTAATATTAAGTAGTTTTACATGTAGTGTTCACTGTAATGATATACAGAGTAATTTAAAATTATATGACTATAATATTGGTATGTTTTTTGTAGCTTTTTATGAAGACTTAGGGCTTCGTGCATATCGAAGAAAAATAGGACATCGTTTGAATGCTCGTCTAATGGACCTAAGACTGAAGAGATGCCGCGCTTTGTTGAAGCAGTACGCGGGAAAAAAATATCGGGAAATTCTTTTTTTGGAGTCACTCAAGACATCCTTGATTAAGGCAGCCGCCGATATTGACATGGACCTCGTTCGTGCTGTGATAGACGACTGGCCGAGCAGATTGAAGGCCTGTATTCAAAATCACGGATGTCATTTTGAATAAACTTTAGTGTCATAAGAATCTATGTTTTGTTAAGTTCATTTTGGTATATAAATGGTCACATAATGAATAAACTTGTTTCAATTATTTTATATTAAACATGTAACAGAATTTATGACCTGACTAAGTATTACTAAAAAAATCTGTTTATGTAATCTTAGTCACATAAACAAAAATTACGCAATGTTTTTTATATTTATTACGTTTATTAATTACAATTTAATTGGGAATATATAAATTGGTCTATATTAAATTATATCGTAATTATTCATTTTCGGGACAAAACAAATAACTGGTAACCCCAATCCTTTTACATATATATAGATATAGTCTATAGTACTCTCTATCTGTCCCTTACGGGTGAACGCGCATGCCATATCTATATAATTCTTCATCTGAGTTGGAACAGCACAAAATTATTAAAAAACATAGCTATTTTTTTATCTATGGTTGAGTAAAGTGAGGTTAAGTTTAACAGTTTTTCATAAAAGTTAAAATTGTGAAAATGAATTATATATAAAATTGATATTATTAGCGTAGCTGAGTTTGATTTAAAAATGGAAGATCAGACTACGGCAGAGACAGGGCCTGTTGATAATGCGTGGGCGATAAAAATTCCGAAATTTACCCCAGAAGATAATCCTCATGGTCTTCTAGAAGAAAGCAAATTTGCGACTTTATTTCCTAAATATCGTGAACAATATTTAAAAGAATGTTGGCCACTTGTGCAAAAAGTTTTAAAAGAGCATCATATAATAGCAGAATTAGATCTCATAGAAGGAAGCCTAACCGTTAAAACAACAAAGAAAACATGGGATCCTTATATTATTATCAAAGCAAGAGACTTTATGAAACTGCTTTCTAGAAGTGTACCATTCGAACAAGCTTCCAGAGTACTTGATGATGAAATTGGATGTGACATTATCAAAATAAACTCATTTGTTCGCAAAAAGGAAACATTTTTAAAAAGAAGGCAACGTCTTATTGGTCCAAATGGAGTGACACTTAAATCTATAGAACTATTAACTGAATGTTATGTTCTTGTGCAAGGTAACACAGTTTCAGCTGTTGGTCCATATAAAGGCCTTATTCAAGTAAGGCGTATTGTAGAAGACACTATGAAAAACATTCACCCAATGTACAATATTAAGAGTTTAATGATTAAAAGAGAATTAATGAAAGACCCTAGACTAAAAAATGAAAGCTGGGATAGGTTCTTGCCTAAATTTAAGAGTAAAAATGTACCTAGGAAGCAACCGAAACAAAAGGTCAAGAAGAAGCCTTACACTCCATTCCCACCACCGCAGCCTGAAAGTAAAATTGACCAACAACTGGCCAGTGGAGAATACTTCCTGAAGGATGAACAGAAGAGAGCTAAACGACGACATGAAAAGGAAGAAAAACAATTGCAAAATAAGAAAGTACGAGAAGAAGAGAGAAAGAAAGATTACATACCACCTCAAGAAAAAGTAAAAGACAGTATCCCTGATACCAATGAACCTACTGTTGATATAAATAAATTTAAGGCTAAAATGAAAAAAGCATCCAAGCAACAAAAACTTGTAACAAAATCATGATTTTACAATTCAATAAATAATTTGTTAAACTTTATTTCCGTAGCTTTAATTTTGGTACTTGAGTATTTTTCCCAATAAATGTATTTCCATTGATAAAAGGTTGTAGTGCTTTGGGTATAATTATTTTACCCTTTGGATCTTGATGTGTTTCAAGCAATGCAATCAGCATTCTAGGAATAGCACATGCAGTACCATTCAAAGTGTGAACATAATTTTCTTGGTTATTTTCAGTGTACTTAATATGTAATCTCCTTGATTGATAATCTGTGCAATTGCTACAACTTGAAATTTCTCCATAAGAATTCCGTCCTGGCATCCAGGCTTCGATGTCGTATTTTCTGAAATAATAGTTTTATATTTACACATATAAGTTACATAATGATAAGTGTTCATAAAGTTGGAAGTTAAATCAATTTGTTAATTATCAGAAAAATATTTAATACCTATAAGCTGGTGCCCCTAACTCATGAGGTGGCATATCCAACACTTTCATATGAAGCCCTAACGGTGTAAACAGCTCTTGTTGGATATTCCTTATGTATTCCAACATCTCATCAGATTCTTGTGGTTTAGTTATTAAAAACATCTCAACTTTTGTGAACTGATGAACTCTAGAAGAGAAGTAAATAAGAGTAATTATAAGGGAGTAATAAGAGTGTTGGTGGCTCAGGGGCTAAGCACTTGACTTGCAATCTGTAGGTCCTGGGTTTGAATTCCGCCATGTAACAATGTGTTTTTCGATTTACATACATACATTTATCCGACGTTCTTTCGGTGAAGGAAAACATCATGACAAAGTGCACATATTTGAGAAGAAATTCAATGATATGTGTAAGTCAACCAACCCGCACTTGGCCAGTGTGGTTGACTATGGCGTAGTCAACCCTAACTTGGGGTAGGCTCCAAGCCCCTCAGTGGGGACGTATAGTGAGCTGATGATGATAGGGCATATAAAACATTTTGACTTTAGCACAAGTCATGTAGAACATAATTTTATTTGTGACAGGGCATTAATGAATACCTGGGAAGATGCAGCAGACTGCTTGCCTTGGGTAAATAAACCATAGTTAAATTGAAAACAAACTACTTGTTCTTAATTACACACCTGTATGTACCTCTTTCCTCGACAACATTTGATGTTTCTGCTCTATAACACCTACTCACAGCTGCTAATTTCAAGGGTAGTTTCTCTGCACTATGTACAGAATTAGACAGTAACCCTGCTAGGGACATTTCTGATGTTCCCGACAAGTACATATCATGTCCATGATGATAAGGATCCAAAGAATATATCTGTAAAAATGTATGAAATATATTTATTTTTAAATATATATTCATGTGATATTTCAAAATAAAATTATTAAAAAATTTAATTGATTATTATACACAAAGAATTATATATTTACTTGGGTTCTATCGGTGTTAATAGTCATTCCACAACCTTCAAGTAAATTCCTTGGTAATATGTCTGGTACTGATATTAATAAGAAATCCTTGCCTATTAATGTACTAACTGTATACTTAATTAAAGCTTCTTCTAATTCTGCTAATGCTCCAAAGTAATAGTAACTTTTATTACCACAGGTATTTCCTAATTTATCTGTTCTCATTAGGTTTAAAAGCTCAGTGATTTTACTAAATTCTAGAGGTTTGTGCATACCAAAGTCCTTTTTTTGGTTTATTTCCAGAATGACTTGTGGTTCGTCAGCATAATTTCCGACAATCGGATGTGTTCTATTAGGTAAAATATTTAATTCTTTGAAAAGGTCTAATTTTATTGAGTCATAAGAATTATCCCCATTTGGAGTTGTTTTCAAAGTATTGTACAAATTGAAAGCTTTATCAATATCCCCTATACCTTTCCTTCTTTTAATGTTATTTTTAATTTCATTTATATTTTCAATGTTGCAGTAATAGTTTAAATCAATATCAGGAAGTATACTTGACGAAAATAATCTGATTGAATTATTGATTTTCCAACTAAAACTACTGCACCTATAAATATTATGTGTAATCATTGCAAAAATATCTTCTTATTTATAAATATCCAAAGATGTGACTGAATTATTTCCTTATTTATTCAGAAATAGGTTTATACACCTATATTATTGCTATTACAACCTTATTTAGATTTTTTTTAATTTTGTAGATGACATTGACAGCATCACGTAAAATCAATGTATGTTAAGTTGCACGCATAGTAGTAGTGCCCACTTTGGTATTGCATTAGTGTTATCTAAATCGTAAAGCCAAATTCTCTAATCGAACGGCCTTGATATATAAAAAAACGACTCTTGGGAAAAACAATAAGAGAGAGAAAAGCAATATTGCAAATACTGAAATCTTTCAAGTCTTTTTTTTAAGTTCATGTTTCCAAAAGTGCAATCTTCAACACTCTGTGTTCTATGTCTTTGCTCCAAACTTCAAAATTTGTTGTTTTTTTTAAGATTGCGCGCCAATTTAGACATTGACAATCTGACTCAAATTGTAAATTGTCTTTTTGGTATTAGAATTTAAAGTTATTAGTGTCTAATTTAATTTATTAAATTAACGTTCATAGCGTTTAGTCATAGCTATAACATGTTTTATAATTTGGGTAACCTAAAAATATCTTTCCCTGTTTCCTGACAGAACTTAGAGTTACTTGATACTCACTCTATTCAAAATGCCTGGATTTATCAAAACTAGTCTTAATAAAAGTATCACGACTGACAATAGTGATACAGAAAGTACATCTTCAAGTTGGTAAGATACAAAAACTCTTACATAGCTTTGTTTGTGAAGTAATAAAATAGCTTTCCTTCCTTCCATATATTGTCTTCCTTCCATATATTTTCTTCCATATAATTTAAGTAATATCGTATGCCGTAGGTGAAAATAGTTATATTGTACTATATTACATACTAAATCACAAAGGTATTTGAGTTTGGACTCTAGGCAGAAGCAAAGTTTTGCTGGATTCGGTTTTATAGTCTTTTCTCTTATGGATACTGCTCCTGAAATATAGTTATAAAAATGAATATGTTAGACATCACAAAAAATATAAATAATGATTTTAACAACTCTCATTATGCTTTATGTTCCAGTTCCGCACAAAAATCTACTAAGAATGGAATACAATTAAAAATTACAAATATGTTTGGTGCTAAGCGAAAAAGAAGTTCTGCAGAGGATGAAGATAGTGAGAAAGTAAGTAACTAATCAATATATGTATGTCTTTTGGAAAAAAATGCTTTGAATTTTTAAAAATAAGGTGTTACTTGTTTTTGAACTTGATTTGTGTAATCTGTGAATAACACAAAAACATAATGAAAAAGTGAGGCTTGGTATCTGACCAAAATCATTCTAAAAAATACGGCATGTGTTTTGACTGCTGTGGATTGATAACATTTAACATTACATATGTAACTGTAATCATTTGGTTTGAATAAACATTATCAACTTTCAGAAAAAGATCAAATGTAATGATTCCGATACCATTGAAGATAATGAGATAAATGATCTAAATAAAACTACGGTTGACAATAATACTGCTAAAATTGAAGTTAAAGAAGCGAATTCTAATGAGATATGTAAACACGAAGATGACAGCAATGAAAAAATTAATAACGATAATAGTGATTGTAGTGAAAATGTCAATGAATTAAAAAATGCTAAAGTAATTACTGATATAAACAAAAATTGCACAACAAAACCTGCGGACACAGAAAGATGTGATATTTGTGGACAATATTTAAACAATTCAGATATCATTTATTATCAAGGACATCCTCAAAATGCTGTTGAAGAATTTATTGCACTGACCAATGAAAAGTTATTATTAGCCTCAGGTAAATTGTAAATACCAATTCTGCGTCTAAAACTGCGACATTTTTATTTTAAACTTGTTAAGTTTCAACTTTATTTTCTGCCATTGTACATCTTTAAGAAATATTTTCCTGTCTATCTTACTTGGTCCATCTGGACGACTTAGGAATCACTGCTCTAGCCAGATACTAATTTAGAAAAAACTTCTGATATTTGTTTTATTGACAATAGGAAATTATATATAATGGGTATGTTTTTAGGGCCCACTAATTTTCATTCGTGCGGAATTAAAAAAAAACATAATAAGTAGACTATGTGTTCTTTCAGACTATGATCTTCTATGTCAAATTCCAATGAGATCCATTGAGCCATTCTGGAGATACCTTCAAACAAACATCCATTCATCCATCCAAACATTTGTATTTATAATATTAGTAAGATTTTGATGTTCTGCAGCCTAAACAGCTAGAAATAATAAAGAGTAACATAGCTTTTATAGCATGACATGGGTTTAATTTAAATTGATATTATTTTTTGCAGGTGATGATGGAGACATAATGGAAAGACCACAAACAAACATAACGGGGTTCTCAATATTTGATCAACATGGACACCTTTGTCCAATTGATGGTGGTTTGGTTGAAAGTGATGTTAGGATCTACATGTCCGGGTACTTAAAATCTATTTGTGCTGACTCTCAGGAAATTGATGAGGATTCTATTCCAGTTAAAGATGTAGGTCCAATTATTGAGTGGTAAGTTCTAACAAGATTAATCTTTTTTTAAGTTTAAATCTATTAATGACGGTGAATTTTAAAAAAAATACTCATGTTATGATGTCATTTACAGGTTCATTCACGGCTTTGATGGTGGCACCAGAAATTGTATAACTTTATCTACAGAATTTGGTGAATATAATTTATTAAAGCCAAGCGAGGCTTACACACCCCTAATGGACAATTTATATGAGAAAATCTGGCTCAGTAAAGTTGTGGTTGAATATTTGGAAGAAAATCATTATCTTCAACCTACGTATGAAGACTTGGTTGGCATTATATGTCAGTCAGTGATTCCTGAACTTAATGATAAAAAAATGTCAGAGGAAATGTTGCATAAGCATGCACAGTTTGTATGTGACCAGGTTGTTAGTTTGGAAACCGGAGAAGATGATGAGCCATTGATTACTTTGCCCTGCATCAGAGAGTTAATTAAGCTGATGGGTATTAAATTTGGCAAGAGAAAAATTCGAGCAAAGATCGACTACAAAAAAGTTGACAAAAAGGCCTGGACCAAGGCTACTACTACCCCACTGGTTCAGAAGACCTTTGAAAGTTTCTTTTCTAATCAGTTGGACAAAACAAACCATGAATTGGTGTTAAGAAGAAAGAGATGTGGTGTTTGTGAAGCTTGCCAATTGCCAGATTGCGGTGAATGTAACGCATGTCGTGCGATGGCCAAGTTTGGGGGTCATGGACGTACTAAGAAAGCTTGCGTACGTCGACTTTGCCCCAACATGGCTGTAGAACAAGCCGAGGACTCGGAGCCGGAAGATGAAGAAGAATATCGTCAAATGGTAGAACGGAAGGAACGCGATAAAATAGATGACGCGGTGCCTGTCAAACTCACCGGCTCAAGTAATAGAAAGATATCATGGATAGGAGAACCAATTAAAGCGGACGCTACCAAAGTTTATTATGAGAAAGTAGAAATTGACGGCTCAGAGCTTTGCATAGGTGATTTTGTGATGGTCGAAACTTCTCAAGCCAACATACCAGCATTAGTTACTAGAGTGACTTATATGTGGAAAGAATCTATTAATCTAAAGAGTGGTTATTTTCACGGCGAAGTTTTTATAAGATCGTCTGATACAGTGTTAGGTGAAGTGGGTGATCCAAGAGAAGTATACTTAGCTGATCGTTGTTGTCACGGAGCGCCGCTGTCTTCGATTTTAAGAAAAGCTAATGTTGAGCGAAGAGAGACCGCTAAAGATTGGTTCAAACTGGGCGGTAAAAGCGTCGATGATGAATTTTTCGATGATGACGGAAAAACATATTTTTACAACAAATACTATGAAAGGTTTTCAGCTCGCTTCGAAGACTTGCCGGAGGATCCGATTTGTCCTAATGAGTTAAGAAAACATAGATACTGTCCGTCTTGTGAACGAAAAACTAGGAAGGATGCAAAAGACATTCCTAAAGTGATCGGAAAGCTGATGGAAAAATCATCGCTTGTAACCGAAACTAACAGAACTGAATGGACTTGTGTTAGATGGCAAGATTATGAATATAAGAAGGGAATGGGCGTTTTTCTTAAACCTGGCACTTTTAAACTTAAGAATAACTTTATTAATGCAAATACAAACAATAAAACCAAATTGGATAAGATGGACGAGGATGTTTATCCGGAGTATTATCGCAAGAGTGATAGTAATTTACGCGGTTCTAACGTCGACACGGGCGAACCATTCTGTTTGGGTCACATCGCTGCTGTGACAGCGGCCGGCGAGGGCCCTCTCGTCGTCCCACAAGATATCTATATCAAAGTTAATATTTTGTATAGACCCGAAAACACTTCGAATCGTTTTCCTCAACAGGAAGATCTAAATGTCGTGTACTGGAGCGACGAAATCAAAGAAATTTCCTTCTCTTCTGTAGTAGGACCGTGTCATTTGGTGTACGAAAGGAATGTACCGCATCAGGAAACGCTGCATGAATGGCTCGAAAGAGATCCGAGTAGATTTTACTTCAGAATGGCCTACAACAAGGCGACTAAAGAAATAGAAGATGTACCACATCACGCCGCGGCCGTCGGTAGAACTGACAGAGGCAAAGATAAAGGTAAAGGGAAAGGGAAATCTTCTAAACCTGTGGAAACTAATATTAACAAACACGAAGAAGTCAAAATAAGACCTCTAAGAACCCTCGACATTTTCGCCGGGTGTGGCGGACTATCGGAAGGTTTGCATCGATCGGGCGTTGCTGAATGTAAATGGGCCGTCGAGAACGTCGAGGCGGCCGCTCACGCTTATTCTTTGAATAATAGAAATTGTACAGTTTATAATGAGGATTGCAACGCACTATTGAAAGATGTTATGTCCGGAGCTACGCATAGCAAAGGCGGCCTGAGGCTGCCCATGCAAGGAGAGGTGGAACTTCTCTGCGGCGGCCCGCCTTGCCAAGGGTTCTCTGGCATGAACCGATTCAACTCCCGCGAGTATTCCAATTTCAAGAATTCTCTGGTGGCCTCGTACCTTTCCTACTGCGATTACTATCGACCCAAGTACTTTATTCTGGAAAATGTAAGAAACTTTGTGGCATTCAAGAAGGGAATGGTTTTAAAGTTGACTCTTCGTGCGTTACTGGATATGGGTTACCAGTGCACGTTCGGTATACTCCAAGCGGGCAACTACGGCGTACCTCAAACTAGGCGGAGGCTTATAATTTTAGCGGCGGCACCCGGTTACAAGCTACCTATGTATCCGGAGCCGACTCATGTGTTTAGTAGACGAGCTTGTTCTTTAACGGCGACCATCGATGGCAAACGATTCGTGACGAATATGAAATGGGACGAGTCGGCACCGCGGCGTACTTGCACCATCCGCGACGCCATGAGCGACCTACCCACTATAGCGAACGGCGCAAACCAAATAGAAATCGAGTACGGATCGATGCCGGAAAGTCACTTCCAACGTTTAGTCAGAAGTAAGGATGAAAGCAAGAAACTACGAGATCATATTTGCAAGAATATGGCTCCTCTGATCCAGGCACGAATTGCCAGAATACCGACTACTCCGGGCTCGGACTGGAGAGATCTTCCTAATATATCGGTCATGTTGTCTGATGGAACAAAGTGCAAGGTAAGAATGCTTTCTTTGTAGATGGCACATTAATCGATGTGTTTGTTAAGGCGCTATGTAATGATTGTGTCGTCAGGTCCTGCAATACAGGTATGAGGATAAGAAGAACGGTCGTTCGTCTAGCGGTGCGCTCCGCGGCGTGTGCGCGTGCGCAAGCGGTGGCGCGTGCTCGCCGCATGACAAGCAGGAGAACACGCTCATACCCTGGTGTCTGCCGCACACCGCCAACCGCCACAACAACTGGGCCGGGCTCTACGGTCAGTCGTACATTCATACACTCACAAACACAATTTGGCTTCATTGCGTAGTAGCTGAACCGGTGTAGCAATTTCCAAAAAATCTAGTCAATACAACTTGTTGCAAAAGTTTCATGAACCGAAACTTTGAATCTAAAAATATTGTCTCACAAACTTATCAGACCCGATTAGTGATGTTGTCATACATGATATAATACCATAAACACTTTCAGGCCGACAAAGCTATTTAAACCGGTGGCAATGAGTCAAAATAAATTATGACAAAAAAATGTCACAAGATCCTCTTTGTACTTTTGCTGTCATGTCATTTTCGATGTCTAAGTAGGTTCTATGTATATTCTGACAGAACAAACCGAGACGGCAGCGCCTCTCACCGGTTCAGATATCCTTGTCCGAGTATACAGTTCTGACAAGGATCTTATGGCACTTTTTAGATAATGATATCTATGACCTTGACTTCATTTCTATTTTTACCTGAGCGTGGTATTGGCAGGCCGGCTGTGCTGGGACGGGTACTTCAGTACGACGGTGACTGATCCCGAGCCGATGGGCAAACAGGGCCGCGTACTGCACCCGGAGCAGAGCCGCGTTGTATCGGTACGGGAATGCGCGCGCTCGCAGGGATTCCCCGATTCATATCTCTTCGCAGGCTCCGTACAAGATAAACATCGACAGGTATTTAACATTTTTTCACAGATGGACGATGGACGCAACATAGAATGTATAACACAAATAATAATTAACGCGAAAGAACGAATAAGGAATGATAAAATATATTTTCATTTCTAGATTGGCAACGCCGTTCCGCCGCCGCTCGGGGCTGCTTTGGGTCGTGAAATTAAGAAGGCTTTTAGTATATCAAAAGTGTAATAAAATGTTGTAAATATTATGTTGATTTGATATTTTAATTATGGACCATCGTTTGCTATGATATTTTAAGAGAATAAATATATTGTTTAACTAATTAGTTTTATTACCCTCAAACTAAGATTTTTTATTTTTTATTAATATAGTATTAGTTAAAATTAAGTGGGATAATATAATAACATTACAAATGTAAAAAGTCAGAAAAAAATTAAAAATATAACGTTTTTTCACTATTTATTTTTGATCACATTTTTTGTTTTTTGTTTCAGACTTTTTACCAGTACACTCAATTCAGCATCTTCTTTAGACTTCTTAGGTTGGCTCTGTTCCGCGGGGGTCTCTGTAGGCCGTCGTTTTAGCTTCTCCTGAATAAGTTTTTCCATATTTTTAGTCTTTTTGAAGTTAGGATCACTCGGATCAATGTTGTACAAATGTGAATTATACAATGCATTAAAACGTTGATCATTAAGGTTTATTTCAAAATCAGGCAATGATTCCTTCTGTTCTTTCATTTTCGCTTTTAATTTCTTCTTCCTCTTTGATTTCTTATCAATATTTTCTGATTCCTGTATTTTCTTTAAACTAAAATGTTGTTTACCATCATCCTCATCATCCAGTAGTAATTCCAATTCAGCTCTTCTTTTTTCTTCTTCCTCATCGACCTCGGAATCTTTTTCATCTTTTTTACCTTTTTTAACTTTCGTGTCTTTTTTCTTCTTAAATTCAGTATTCTCAAATTCTTCTGCAAAGTATGGATCGTTCATGTCTATGTCTGAAGGAATATCGTCAGATTCCTCGTCATCGGAATTTGTTTCGGTGTTTTCTTTTTGGTTCCTTTGCAGTTTACGTTGCTTTTTCTTTTCTTTACGTTTTTGTAAAAGTTTTTCGAAAGGTGTTAAGTCCTTAGTGTCTGAAAATTGTAAAATTATGAAAATGAAGATAAAAATAGTATAAAATATTTTAAATTAAAACAACCAATTTAAGAAGTGATGCAATATTTTGATTTAAAACTTTATACAAAACAAAATATGTATAATGCATACCTTCATTTAGTTTCTTCTGAACTAATTCTTCTGCTTTATCTTTAATACCAAGTCCCCAAGTTATTTCCATTTCCATATCTTTATTTTGTTTTTTCTCTTCTTTCTTTTCAATGTCTTGTAACAACATTTTGTATTTTTGAATTGGGTCATCATTATCTGAGACGTTTTCTTGTGAATCTTCTTCCTCATCGGATTGATTTTCGTCTTCTGCAATTTGATAGTTTTTTTTTACTTTTTTTATAAACTCTAGCAGTTCTAGAATCTTTCCTAATTTTTTTTACTATCACGAACTATCCTTTCAGTTTTTATAAAGACAAGTAATACATCTATAACTTCAGATCTATATTGATAAATAGCAATGATCACTTTCTGTCACACTCTCGGTCTCCTTAGGTAACCAACTAATAACTTACTGCGTTCAATCAAATTATTAAAGTTCTCCATAGTTACCTGTTAACGTAATATATAAAAAAGGGTATTAAAAATGTTAATGTTACCTTCACTACTAGAAGCCAAATAATCTTTGAGGTCTAGATCATCAATCTTCCCGTCAAGCGCACTCTTGATGGCCTCAGTGCGGTTGGGGTTGGTTGCATCCCACGTCAGCTGTACCTTGGCTTGTTGCAATGCAGTGGTTGTGAACAGGCGAGGCTTGTATCTGCTCAAATCTGGCAGCTTGGTGCACTCTTCTCGCGCCTCCTACAAATATTGTTATTAGATAAATATTTAAACATAACACACAAATATACTCTACATTATGCACTTGTTAGAAAAGACAAAACATTTTTATATAATCTTTATTTTTTAATGGAGTGTTATAGCAAGTGCTATGAGTGCTCTGAATACCTGATCAAATGTGACGTCATCAGGTATGAATCTCATATCAAGCCTGGTTGCACTACTCTCGTACTCCATTCCGTCACATTCACTGTACAGCTTGTCTGCGGTGGCTACCGTGTCACATTCAACCACCGCATAGTAATACTTGAGTCTGTTTAATTGATACCTTCGGAGTTTCTCCATATGATATGTTGAACCTGGAATAATTTATATAAGTGGATCTAGCCCTAAAAACCTCACTCACTTAGTAGATAATATAAGCTAATATATTTCCCGCCAAAGAAGTACTATAAGGTAAAAATAGGTATACTATAACATATATGGTGCACAAAAAAATAGCAATTTGTATCAAATATGACATTCCAACACTTGGTTATGAGTTATGAAATATTTTGTAGTATATTTTTACCATTGTCTATGCAGTTTATGGATGAAAGATTTAAAATTTAAGAATAAAAAAGTAAAGTAAAAACTTACCTTCTTCATTTCCCCCATCATCTGATAGTTCATCAACTTTTTCCTCTGTTAATTCAATTGGCCCTCTTACCTCCTCTTCTTTTAATCTTTGTAGACCATATTCAGATGGATAAATCTAGAAATTCAGTAATAATGTTATAAGTACTAATAACTAAGCTTTCAGAATGTAATAACTTTAATTACCATCACTGCTAAGAATTAAAATGTGATACGGCTTAGTTTATTTGTGCTATCGCCATATTTTGGTATTGATCAAGATGTAATTTTAGATAATAATTATCTTATATTCTAGAATTCAAAGCATTACATTACAATTGATGATAATCAACTCACAGTTATCTTATGTATTATACCTCCAGGTGGTAGAAATGAACTAAGCAACACCATTATATCGGAAGCTTTTATATTGTCCCAATCCATGTTGCATATTGCTATCCTGACAACAAATAAAGATGTAATTTTTATTATTTTTACATATTTTATAAAGTTTAGCAAAATCTATTTTATTGCAAGTTCAATTACTCTCTAATTTGAGCTTATTTAGAAGGATTATAATGATATCCTTAAAAACAGGTGGGGTTGATCAAGCATGGGCAAATTGTAAAGATTAAGTTCTCTACAACTCTGTGTAACTCCAAAGAGCCTCAGCTACTCCTCTACAGAGAAAAGCTTCCTTCTCACATTTGACTATTTCATTTTATACATTGTATATTAGATATAATAAATCATTCTACTATAAATCACCTTCTAGTAGATTCATCAGTGGTCTCAGCATCAGCATCCAGTTCCCCCCACTCATGTTCCAGATCACTATCCTGCTCCTCCTCACTACTGTCCTCATCACTGGAGCTGTCTGTCAGGAGTATCCCTGCAAACATTGTTTCTTTTTTAGTATATCATATGTTAAGGAAATATATCCAATTTTTTTTAATATAAGCAATTCATCTTAAATATCAATAAAAACAATATAAAATATGATTAAAAATAAATATTCAACAATTTGCAGAACACTATGCAATAAATATTGTAATTATTGTTGTTTTAAGACTTAATTTATTGTAAGATGTTTATCTACCTTCACCACGGGCGTAATCAATATCTAAATCAAGCAATTTATTCTTGATCTTTTTGTCCAATTTTCCCCTAACCAACTTATCGTTAACTAATTTTTGTTCCTCATGTTTTTCCTTGTCCTCACTCGGTGCTCTTCGTACAAAACGACCTGCCGACGCAGATTCCTCTTCTTTTTCCTCCAGTTGTTTTTCTTCATCTTCAGATTCTTCGGCAGAACTCTCTGAATCCTCGATGTCGTAGTATTTTCGTAAATTTTCTGTGGATGTTTCGTTTATTGGTCGACCACGTTTGTCTACTGTGTATTTTACTTTGAACTTATCATCTTCGAACATGGACTGAAATCTTTTGTCAATTTTAACTTTCCTCTCATGTTTAGGTATTTGCTTGTATCGAGGATCGTTAAGATACTTTGCAAAACGACTGTCTTTCAGTATATCACTCATGATTTTAAAGTTCAATATATTTAAATTGTATGAAATGGTATTAATTAATAATTTTAGACAACACTTTGGTACTACTTATATTCAATATTTAACCTAAAAACTTAAAAACAACATCGATGCAGTGCACTACGTGCAGGTTAAAATGACATTGACATTTGACAACAATCGCCATATTGACATTCCCGACATTCCCAGAAAAATGTTACACTACGCAGCCAGTATACAATCATGACAAATATAATTTTATCTTATCTATTCACGAGAAATTACGGTTTAATTAGTTGAAGTTAAAATTACATTCTTTAGTTTGCCAAAGTCAATTACGAAATAGAGAATTATTTTTTGTAGTGCTTTATTAAGTTTTTAATGTTAGCAATTGTTTACGTCGAAACAAAGGTCCCAGGGTAAAGGACACCGATATCCAATGCCTTAATAAATTAAAAAAAACAAAGGTCCAACTGTCAAATATATCTAATTTTTGGTAAGACAAATGTCATCAAGTTATTTTTGAGGTTAATTTCGTTTCGTATAGTACACGATTTAATAAACTTACCTTATACTCTTCGATAGAACACTAATTTATTGATTGATCCTAAACATGAATAGTATAGGCGAAGAGTGTACCGATTTAAAGAAAAAATATGACGACTGCTTCAATAGTTGGTTTTCAGAGAGATTTTTAAAAGGCGATCATGACGATTCTGTGTGTTCTGGTATTTTTAAAGTTTATCAAGATTGCGTAAAGGTTGTGCATATTTACGTAATTAATTTGTTTTTATATGATATTTATTTGAGTTTTTATTTTTTCTCAATTATTATTTTTCTTTTCTAGAATGCCATGAAACAGCAAAATATTGACTTTAAGGAAATTGATAAGGACGTTCTGGGCACTGATAATGAATTCAAAGCACCACCAACGGAAAGCAGTTGACACAAATACAGTGTTATGTGCACTTTCACCCCTATTATGAATTGCGTATTTAAAAACGGGGATATTTTTAAGTGTCAAGAGTAAACAGTGTATTAATTTAACAGAAAAAACAATGTAATACAAAGTAATTGTTGATGAACTTCTAATTTTGTGTTAAACATTTTAAAAATATGTCTTAGTCAAAGGCTTTGAATGTTATTACAAAAGTGTAGATTATCATTTTAACATGATAGTATTTTCTTTGCTGTTATTATTAGAATTAATTGTGGTGGCTATGCATTAGTTATTTGAAAGTGAACATTTAGTAGACAAAATTATATTGTTTTTTTTTTTGGGTAATTATCATTAGCTGACTATATGTCCCCACTGAGTGGCTTGGAGCTTACCCTAACTTAGGGTTGATAATGCTAAGGCTAAATCATTCCATTTTATTAAGATAAAAGTGATGCACTAATATAGTACCATCTTTGTAACCTGTTACTGGATTGTTCCTGCTTTACATATGTAAAAATTTACATTTAATATTTTGTAATAGTCAAGCTTGGAAATGAATTGTGGTAGTAAATGATTATTAGCAAATTTGCAGTTTGATTGAAGAAATATTTGCTTTAAAAAAATAATTTAAAGAACTCTGATTGGTTAAAAAATATATTGAGTTTGCACTATTGAAATATTTTGTGATCTCACTTTTTTTCAGAAAGCGATATAATTACATCTTACTAATATTATAAATGCGAATTTTTAGATGGATGGATGGATGTTTGTTTGAAGGTATCTCCGGAAAGGCTGAACGGATCTTGATGGAATTTTGTACAGATGTAGAACATAGTCTGAAAGAACACATAGGCTATTTATAAAATTTTTTTTTAAATTCCGCACAGATAAAGTTGTGGGTGACAGCTATTTTTATCATGTTTCACCAAAAATCAGAAAAGGAGTGTATTTAAAATTATATAAATCTACATATTTGAAAACCTATTAAAGTTCGAATTGAAAATTTCTATGATCTTGTAGTGTGTAGTGGCAAAAATAAACATGAGAAACCCATTATCATACACTACAAAATTATAAACAAATATTTATGTTGAATTTATTTAATTTACTTTATATGATACATTGAAACTTCTTTTGATAACAATATTATCGCTGGCTGGTATCTCTGGGACGATATGCAATACCTCTACTCTTCATTTCTCTAATCACTCCGGCGGGAAGACGACCAGACACTGATATTGCATAAACACCAGGGCAAAATCGACCTGCACAAAATTTATTCATACAACACAATAAATAAAAACCATACATACTTCAATCTCTTTTTACAACTTAGCTAAAAACAGTTAAAAAAATATTGTAAATATTATACTTGGGTACCACAAAACACAATCCATCCCACTTGAATTTATTTGTCTAGCCTGTGGTACTAAATTTGTTAATGAATACTTGCACAGTAAAAAAATTGACTTAAGAATTAACCAACATATTGAGGTATTTTCTCATTTGGTACTTGAGAATGTGTACTAAGGTTACTTTATTATTTACTTTAGTAGATTATATAAAGAGTTTTTGTACAGTAATACTTTGACTGCCAATAAAGGTAAACAGGTCAAAAACAGCAAAGAGGTGTCACTTACTTATTCGCTGCCATTTGCAAACCCAACTATCTTCAGGGCTCATAACTGCTATCATACTGTAAATTAAATAACACATTTTGATGAAACATTTCATGGAATAGTAGGAAATATTCTTATTATAATTATTAACAATCATTGCTGTTATTAAAGAACATTACATAATTAATTTTGAAAATCATTAATAAAAATAATATTTTAAGCTAATCCAAGGCAATATTTATTAAATTGAAATGGAAAGAGTTACCCGTCAAAATTATTACTAGTGCAGTCGTAAACATTGTCCTTGTTGCTTTTCATTCGTAGAAATTCGTCACAATTATCGCAGCCATAGTATTCGAATTGTTCAAACGTCTGCAAAGATCATTTATTAATCAATAGTCTTAATTTTTAACTCGATATTTAATAATCTTTTGCTGTAATTACCTTTATTAAAGAACACACTAAACAAGCCCTCAATCCCCTTATATCTTTGGGTACCACATTAAGTGACATAATTGTTTGATATAACAATCCACTAAAGTTAAAGTTGCAATAAAATATTTCTTAATTTCTTAAAATTATAATATTTTCGTGCTCACACGCAACAAAATTGTTTCCTCGGTTTTTAATTTGTTTTTTTCTTGGAATGTCAACGTCAAACGTCACCTAATCCAGTTGACAATTTTTTTTGGGACTGTCCGTATTTGTCTGTTTGAAGTTGTGAACATTATGCCAATGGTTTATCATTAAGATAGTTAAAAAAAGTTATTCAAATATGTATTTATAGATTTAAAAAGGTTTTTTTAATGCACGATATTTGATATAATTATTAAATTGAGTACGATAGAAATCGTTCTATTGCTGAAATGGTGAATGATTTACTTTGCAGTCATTCAATTTAACAGGTTTTTATGATTAATGTGTAGATGGCGCTTAAAAAAATCAAGTAGAAAAGAAATCTTATTTTGTACAAAAAATATATAGACTATACTTACTATACTCTTTGTATAGTAGTATTTTTGCGAATAAAAATACTTATGCACCTCGCAATCTTCTGATAATAAAGGTCATTAAATTGATAGAAAAACATTTTATATGTTGTAACGTTTGAGATTGAGTTTATTGTTTACACGAAGAAAACAAGCTTTTTTCGAACAGTCATCATCTTTCTGGCCTTATCCCACTCACATGGGTCGGCGCACAAAGTTTTATAAACATTAAAGTCTTGTCTTCATTTTTTACAGTAGTCCTTGTCGCCAACCCTACTTAGTAGGAATTATTAGGAATACATTAATTATAAACTAAATAATGATAGCTATATAATTCTTAATGACTTCTAAAAATACACCAATTGTTTTCCGAACAGTGATAAATATTATAATTTTGCCTGAAATAAATGTTTTCACAATTATTAAATTGATAGCTGCTTACGTGAGGGTATTTTTAAATGTTAAATGATTAAGAAAAGTTATGAGTGTTGAAGTGCGTGTTTTTGAATTTGAGGGTAGATCGATACTAAATCTTACGAAGAGTGCGTATCGTTAACTAATTACCCGTATATATGTATAACTTTGCATCCGTTAGCTATAAATGCAGCGTTCTTATGCGGTCTAGTGTTTAACATTTTTGTCTGCGTTGCAGTAAATACAGAAAAGTTTAATATATTGTTGATTTTATATATTTCATAATGAGTACTGTTCAGTATACATATGAAGTGGAAGAAAATAGACCTGTAGTTACATCTGTTGCGGTTACCGTAAGTTGAAATTATTATCTTTTAATTTTATTCAGTAGGTGGTAGGTAAGAAACTCTGTTTTAAAAAATCTTTACTTTAAACTAATATGAAAAAAAAAATTATACACAAAACTTGACCCTAAAAGTCGGTTATTTTAATTAAAAGTGTTATCGTTATCTTTGCGTTACTTGAACATTAACTTGAGCTTGGAAAACATTTTCCTTCATTCAATATAGTACCCACTAATTTAAATAAGGTAAGGTAAATAGGGCAGAATTATAACTTTGTTTGATTTTCTTACAGTCCCCAGAGTGTAATCATTGTTATTACTTCATTATTTACAAATGAAATACTAATTTATAAAATTAAACAGATGCCAAAGTTTTTTAACTCAACTATATATTTTTCAACAGAATAGCACAACTACTGATCAGATAGTGGATTCGACACAGAGCAGTGTTTTTTCACCTTTAGCGCCGCCTTTTGAGAGTCGTTTGAACAATATGCATCAGACCCAAATGCAGTATCCTAATGCTTCAGGTGATTTGCACTTTCAGCCACTGTTATTAGTTACCTGAAATGTGTTTAATTTTATATATTATCTTTTGCCATACTGACAGGAGGGTAATATCTTGCGAGTATGTATATATGAATATTGTACGTTCAGTTAAATTTCTCGATTTTAATAAAACATTGTCATAACAGCTAACAGAGAATTTGACCAGCCAATGTTGAACATGCGAACAAATAATTCTGACGTGCAGTTTGACGACATCGGTTCCAGTTCTCACAGCTATACATTGAGTGAGTACACATAGCTTATTATTTGTTACTTTCATGAAGTCGAAATCCTTAATAATCAAAATAATGTTTTAGTGCAAACAAAATTTTATTTTTTAGAAAGTAAATCTCTGGTGTTTAGTCATGGTATTTAAATTTTTCCAGAGGTTTAGAAACGTATGAGAGACAAATATAATTTGATTTTACTTAATAACTGTACATTATTATTTTTAGATGGCAACCCGATGACCGGTGATGCGACTTCTGCCGCCCAGAAGAACGTTTGTGGAGATGTAACTGACGCACCTGTTGTAAGGAACGAAAACTTTGTCGGTGCATATGACTTCTTAATTAAAAGTTAGTATTCAAATTAATATTGTAAAATGTCTTCGTTTATTTATTATAATAGTAGTAGTTAATTTATGACAGGATATGATACGATAACCTTCTTGTAACCGCTTGAAGTTTAGCGCACCTAAAGTTAGAATTGTTATTAACCGTCATTTGATTTAGCACGTCGTGAACAAGAGCACCCTTACTATGTACTATATGAATGTGTTGTGTTGTGATGTCAGGTATGACGTCGGCCAACTTGTACGTGTCGATGCTGAACCCGGAGCAGCTGGCGGTGCTGAGTTCGATGAGGCCGAGCGTGCTCTACGACTTCTTGCAGGAGGTCGTCAAGGCGTACGGCAACAAGCGCGTCAAGCGCCTGCCTAATGTTAGTTTACTTTAAACTTACGAAGTATTTCAGCAGTCTACTTCCCGTTATCTTAAGCTTTTCTTAAAGTCACCACAGCTTTAGTCCGACTTGCATGCAAAAATGCTCTACGTTCAAATAAATATGGCCAAATATATCGTAAACATTTACCACAGGAGTGTGCATTCTGCAAGAATAACGGTGAGGAAGAGGAGTGCTACATGTCGCACCCTCTGAAGGACTTCCGCGGGCGCGTGCTGTGTCCCGTGCTGCGCGCCTTCCGCTGCCCGCGCTGTGGCGCCACCGGCGACCGCGCTCACACTATCAAGTACTGCCCGGAAAATCCCGAATCTGGTATGTCCACTTCGATTTATGCTAAACGAATTGTCACTTACACATTTTTAAGGGTACATAATTGTAAATTTTTATTTTATTTGTTTCTTTTTATTTTCATAGAGCGTTCTGCTGGTTTCCTATACCGGCGTCGTGTGTCAGGATCCACATTCCTGATGAACGAGGCAGGGCGTGCGGCGCAGGCAGCTCCCGCCGCCACTCCGGTCTCTCCTTCTGCCAGCAATAACAACTTGCGCTCCTCTATATGGTCCAGCTTCGCCATGAACTGACTGACAACATTCTAATTAGACTTATCTAATAACTTGATATTGCGGAGTATCCTTTATATGTTAGGTATTACGTTTAAGTCTTTCAGCAAAGCTCAGCATCAGCCTTGGAACAGTTTTATTGTCAGGTTTTAATTTGAAATGTGTACTTTGTACAGTGGAAATTCTTGACCCTAAGTACGTTTAGGAGATTAGTGTTTATAAGTTGATATCTTCGAACATGAGTACTGTTGGTACTTTAGGTTTGTATGTAATGTTAGTAAGGTAGCGGCCAGCGATTTCGTCTTACTATGTAAGATAGTGTGCGCGAGATTCGCCGGGCGCAGGCGCAGGCGCAGGCGCACTCCGTCGCCGGTATGCGGGACATACCGCGGCTGACATTGCACCGCCCACACTACACATTACCTTTTACCTTTTATTATTTATGTTTTTATTCTTTAACTTTCACTGGGTATCGAAAAAGATTTAACATTTTACTTTCCAGTTGCTTAAAAAACAACAAAAAAAAGATACTTTGAAAATAAGGAACGATTAATGTGCATTATAATATAATGAAAATAATAGCAGTTTTCTTTTGAATTTAATTGTTATTTCTTCGAATGCGTCATTTTGTATTTTGTCCTAAGACTTTTGATTTGTAAAATTTTAGATTTTGGCATAATTTTGAGAAAATTCTTTATTTGGTTATGGTTTTTACTTGAATTTCAATTTTAGTAATTATATTTTATCGGCCTTTGAACTGAATTCAGTGTGTATTTATAAATCAATTTGATGTCATTTTGAACATTTTTAACTTTTGTGTAAAGATTTTAATGCATTTATTATAGCTCCTCCTCATTCATTTGGCAAATAATTTTGTTCTAATTCTGATCAATTTTTTTCTAGGATATCGAATTTTTTTAACAATTATTTTGTGAATAAAAAATTCTTATGGTTTTGGTGTTACTATTAATAGATTTTTTTAAACTTTGTTCCCTTTGTTTCGTTAATTAAATTCTGTAAAAATTTTTAGTTTTTCATTTATTGTATTATTTGACCATGACCTACCAGGATGAAAGATGGAAAATGGAAGAAATTTCAGGGTTTTCTTTTAAATAAAAAGAGCTGACTAAGAACATAATCACCTGATGTTAACTACCGCTACCTAGATCCGCAATAAATACATGAATTGCTAATAAGTACATGACGTTTTTGATAAAAGGGTGGAAACAACATGAGTACGTACATTTTGTCAGTCAGGCAAAAAATAACGTTGAGTACCCACTAAAACATGATTTATACAATCAAAATGATTTACCTTAAACATTGGTCGACGTTGTCGCCTCCTGGGGTTCCCTCCTAGAGCTTACTTGGAACATGGGACAAGTTAGTCTTGTCGTCGCTGAGCCACAGGAGAATTTTTTTATAAAGGCAAATATAATAAAACCCCATAATCAATTTTAATGACTTTATTTCATGAAACAGATTTAATATATTTATGATCTTCGTGCACTTGAATACAATAAGCAATACGTTTTATTCATAAATAATGATTTAATTAATTTTCGAACAATCTCAATTTTACTATAACTGTATACAGGATTGCATTAGAAAGTATTACAATGAAATAAAAGAAAAACTATGGAAAATGTAAGTAAACAATTTGTATTAAATTATTATTCTTTTTAAAAGCCTTTAATGATGGCTGCAAAATTCATATAAAAAAATTAACAGAATCTATTTGAATTGACCATTGTTATCTATATATATAAAAGAAAGTTGTGTTAGTTACACCATTTATAACTCAAGAACGGCTGAATCGATTTGACTGAAAATTGGTGGGCAGGTAGCTTAGAACCAGGAATAGGACATAGGATAATTTTTACCCCGTTTTCTTTTTTTTTTTTTTTTATTCCGCGCGGACGGAGTCGCGGGTAAAAGCTAGTTTGGAATAATAAATGTATAAAAATGACAATTAATTATGGTTGAGATTAGAATGCAAAATATTGAATCTGTTCCGCTAGTTAGTGAAAGTTAAAGAATAAAAATTTAAGTAATAAAAGGTAATGTTTGGTTTGGGCGGTGCGCTCAGTATGATGTAGTCAGTCACGGTATGTCCTGCATACCGGCGGCCGAGTGCGCCTGCGCCTGCGCCGGGTGAGCTTCGCGCACACTATATCATATAGCAAGACGAACTCGCCGGGCACTACCTCAACTAATACTAAATACTTACCTACAGTACGAAAATATTCATGTTCCAATATAACAACCTATATAAATACTTTAATAGACTAAACCTAATCAGGGTCAACAATTTCAGTTCAAACAATGCTGTCAGTTCAAAGTTAAAATTGTGCATGGTTAGTCTTTTCAATGTTTCCTAAGTTAGTTTAAGGTGAAGCTTGACCACAAATGTGTGTTCAGGCCTGTGTCGTTGTCAGACGGCATGGGCGGGGACGCGGCCGGAGCGTGGACACCATCGCTCATGAAGAATGAAGACGCGGAAGAAAGGCGGCGTTGGTACTGGTAGTCTCCTGAACGATTTACACCTGCAATAAAAAATACATTTAGAAATTTCCTTTTTATTTTGTATTGAAAGTAAGAACTGTAAGGTAGTAGAACTAGAAGTAAGTAAGAACGTAATGATGTTTATTTATTACTGTCGGCCCTTTTATCGACTGACTTCGTAAATTCTTTATCCCAACATAATATTCTAAGGGAATGGAATTCTATGTTTTTGGTGGACGTGTTTTGTTTTAGTGGAAGTGTTTGAGAATGTGTGTCTTTATGTTAGAAGAATGTGTGTGAGTGTGTGAATATATACTCACTGTTTTCGGGGTTTTCTGGACAATATTTCTTGGTGTGAGCGCGGTCGCCGGTGGCGCCACAGCGCGGGCAGCGGAAGGCGCGCAGCACGGGACACAGCACGCGCCCGCGGAAATCCTTCAGAGGGTGCGACATGTAGCACTCCTCGCTTTCACCATTGTTTTTGCAAAATGCGCACTCCTATAGAAAGTAAATTATGTTAGAGCCAAACAATTTATTAAGAATAAAGTCTAATTTAAGTGGCAATAAGTCGAAATTATTGAATTTGAATCAGGTTGTTTACGATTAGTAGGTAATATACGGTTGTAAGCATGTAGGCTTTCATAAAACCGTAACAATACACAAATTAGGTATGTATTAAAGTGTAGGTACTAACAGTAGGCAGTCGCTTGGTACGCTTGCCGGTCTTAGCCTTCAGTATGCCCTGCAGAAACTCGTAGAGCACGCTTGGCCGCATCGCGCCCAGCACAGCCAGTTGCTCGGGGTTCAGTAATGAGATGTACATGTGTGCTGACTTCATACCTAGTAAGAATATCATTAAAATTAAATAAAAATGTTATAAGTCTCCAGTAACGGTCGACATGTTTTTTGATCTTTGTCTTTTTAAAATAACTCCATCCGTCCTCCTCCAAAGATCCTTCTCCAAGAAGCCTCACTCAAAGATCACATTCACGTTGAAAAGCTACTTAAAAACTTTAAGATATGTTAAAAAAAAGTTATTCTAAATGCTCACTTTTAAGTAAGAAGTCGTAAGCGTCGAAAATGTTTTCGTTTTTAGCCGCAGTGTCTCCAATAGGGACGCCATCATTGCACACATTCTGCGCACGCGCATTCGCATCGCCGTTGTCATCTAATTTGATAAAATAACAAAAAAAAAAATAATACATCAAATAAATTAATATAACAACAATAACTCTACGTTTATATTCAACTTATAACGTGCTATAGACTTGTTATAAATTAATTTTACTTACTAATCGAATAGTTTTGAGACCTGGAGCCTATGTCGTCGAATATTGCGTCGGAATGGTCTGTCCTCAGGCTCATCATTGGTTGTGAAAAATTTCTTGGTCCTACCAAAAATAATATAGTTAGATACTGTTACATTGTATTGCCGTGACTTGTGTAACGACGTTTTGTTGACTTACTTTTTTGTAAAAAGAATGAGTGGGATGACACTATGTTTTGCAGGTGTATTTCGACCGAGTTACATATATCCACATATATTAATCCACAAAATGATACATCATAAATTACAAAATAATTCATTTACAAATTTACCTGCCAAAGTGGAATGTTGAACTGAATTCTGAAGTAGATTGTTCAAACGACTCTCAAATGGCGGTGCCAAAGGTGAGAACAAGCTGTTTTGAATAGCATCTCCTTCGTCCGACCCTATTAGATTTTTCTGTAAAATATATAGTTATCTTAATTACTTAAATCAATTAAAAAGAATTAGTTAGTATCGAATGTTTTCTGGACTGGCGGCCATATTGGATGACAATGTAATTATAAGAGTGTATCCCATCCACCTCTTCGATCAGCAAAAACAACTATATCTCCCCTGTAATGTTAAACAACGAGTGAAAAATATAAACATGAACAAATCAAATTATAAACAAACTAACAGTACCAACAAATTTCTGAAGTTTTAGATACTTCGTCACAGATTGAAATGTTTCTTAACATTATAACCATAATTAGTTAATTAGTTAAATAAAAATAAATAAACAAAGACTTACGTTCATCGTAGTTGATGTGACTGTTGAAATCTTATCCATTTCAGGAATCAAATGTGTATTAACTGTACTCATTATTATAAACAAAATGATAATAAAATAACTTTGTAATTTATAAGTCACTTTTATAACTCGCAAATGAAATGATCTACGCCGTTTGGTAACGCACAATTTATACCAGCTTCGTACATTAGTATACATCTATACAAGTAATTAAGTAATGACAGTTGCGTCGTGTTAATATCATCCTACCCTCAAATTTTAACAAAATAGACGGTACGATGAATTGTTTTTATATATAACTAGCTTTTACCCGCGACTTCGTCCGCGCGAAATATAAAAAAAATGCACACAAGATAAAAAAGTTCCTATGTCCGTCTCCTAGTTCTAAGCTACCTCCCCATCAATTTTCAGCTAAATCAGTTCAACCGATCTTGAGTTATAAATAGTGTAACTAACACGACTTTCTTTTATATATATATATTTTAACTTTTGTCAATTGCTTTCGAGATGCAAACTTTTAAAGACAAATATGCTTATTCAAATTTCAATGATTTCTATGAAAAAAATATCACTATATTATATTGAATTACATTTGTAAATGTAATTTGATCCCATATACTTATTTTACATGACTGGGGATTCACAACTGTTTTATTTATTGTGAAGAAAATATTAAAAATACAAGGCGGTTTAGAAATGTACTTACTAGGAAAATATCTTTATGATATTTTTGGAGTTTAAGTTCACAGAATTATGTTTTTTGCAAATAACTAAATTCTTAACTTTTCTATCGGTTTCGTCAACTAGATTGTTACCAAAATAACTTTTGATCACTTTTTAACTGATTATTTGATTGTTTAAAAGTAAAATAATGCTCATAAGTATATTTGTTTTTGTATTGATTTTTTTCTTATTAAATTTTAAATTACTGGCAACTGCAATAAATTACAGTTATGCCTAGGAAGAGATGGATGGATTGCATAAAAGGTGACATGATCAAGAAGGGGGTGACAATGGAGATGACGGCAGACAGATTGATTTGGAGGACGGAAACTTGGTGCACCGACCCTACGTAGGTGGGACAACATCAAGGAGATGATGATGAATAAATTACAGTCAGGACTACAAGTGACAAGTTTAATTAGAAAGCTAATGAATAAAACACAATAGTTTTTTTACTTATTTATTAAGACAAATACCAGATTGTAATTTTAAATCTATTAAACATTTATTATGACGCAATGATTTATTACTAAAACTAGCCACTTAAAATTAAAAATTTTTATAAATAAAATAAAATAAAACAAAATTGACTGAAATGCATATTTTTCAATTACGAAAAATAAAAGATTAAAAATTATACGCACAACGGTACATTGATTACAATCTAATAAGTACTTTTAAATTTATGTCCTTATCTATTGTACGTAATAAATATGTACAAAATATTACGTAATTAAGGAAAAAAATATCAAACTAAGGCGGAAATAGTACGATTAAAAAATTGGGCGTTTAGCGAAAACCTTTGCCTATTTTTAAGTGAAAAAAAAATTACTACAGATTGTTAGGAGCAAAATTTTTAAGGAGGCAAAGGCGACGACGTAACACGATATAACGTTATTTATTACGATTAAATTTTAAAGATGTACAAAGTAACATGCAAAACAATATTAAAACGCAAACTACGGCGTTTAGTTTAAAAGTTAAACACAATTGCGAGACTATTTCTGTCAAAAAGAATCTATCAATAGGTGAAGACTGCAGTAACATACAACATCTACAATATCTACGATACGTTAGTAGACATGATTTTATTTATTTATTGGTATGTTAGTTTATCCAAAAAAAGCTTCTACATCCAGTAGCTTCTTAAAAATAATGCAAAACGCGAGGTCTGGTTACGACTATCCTTATCCACAATAATACAAGTGGTAACGTTACGTTATTTTTTATTCATACCGCTCAATTCTGCCGTCAAAAACACATCACAATATCTTAATAGCTTGACTTGATAGTACTCATAATGTCATAATTATGTCATGATGCAACAGTGACACAATAAGACACAGTGAAACTATTATACCGTGATAGTATTAAAGTGTTAGAATCGATGGTATGATTTTATCGTTAGTGTACGATGATCTATCCCTGTGTTCTGTGCGCGCTAGCTCTCCGTCTTATCTTCGTTGTGGTTCGTCGGTCGGCAGCGGTGGATGAAAGCGTTAAGGTTCTCATCGTCTTCATCAAACTGACACTCCGTGCCGACTTTACAGTTGCAACTGGAAAACAAATTATATTCAAGTCAATATTATTTAGCGTGGTTGACAATGTTCTGATAACCCCTTATTTTTTTTACAATGAGTGAGTAAATAGTCTAAGTACATTTATCCTAGATTAGAACAGACCCTTTAATTAAATTCTTTTTTTAACAACACAAAGTGGAAACTCATTTGCAACCCAACTAAACGAGTATTATAAACTGCATCAAGCATGCCCGTTACTCTTTCCATAAAAATAATTGCCCCTTTTACATTACTACTTCGTAATTAATTATTATTATTAGTATTATATCAGTCTGTCATTTTCCTGTCAACCTACGTAACTCCAACCGCCTACTGTTAATTTTAAACACTTATGAGGAAAATAAAATCAAATAAATACAGCCAGTAAATTATGAATGAATTAACCATCAAAGTAGTTTGAACGTTATGTAGGTCGCGGTGTCAGGGGCTCATTATATCTTCGAAAGTGATAACGACGATTGGTCAAGAGAAATATTTACGCATTACTATAGTGCCCACTGCGTCATATTTACATCTCTTTGAACCTTTCTTTATAAACAAACATTTTATCAATGCAACTAACTGTATTACTTATAACAAAGCAATTACGCGACTATCTAGTATGGTCAGAGATCAAAGATTCACATTTACGTTACTTTATGTTTACAAAGAAAATCGATATCAGCAACAGCCCCATGATATGCTTTTGTTGAACTTAGGAGAGAAAGAAAAGGGTACGTGGAGACGATACGACTAATTGTAAAACTTACTACGTATTAACAATATTTGTGTCGATGATCTTCTGCCTGTTGACGTAGATGGACCAGGCGCAGGGTGTCTCCGGCTTGCAGACCTGCAGCGTGGCAGAGGTGGCGCCCCCACTAGCAACGGTGGAAGCGGAACTCGCCATCGTCTGCCGCAGCTCCTCCTCCAAGTTCACTGCCCGCTGTGAATCAAACATTCACTTTGTGATCACACACTTTATTACTTTGCCCACTGCGTGTTTCTTTTTTTCCTTGTTGGATATTTTTACAACATAATTGCATACATTGTACTGCTACTACTGATCATATTTTCATATCAATTACACTATGAAAATATGAAACAAGAGCCATGTTTAATTAATAACTTGAGTGTACGTATCACCCCGAGGGTTCGGATGAGGTGACCCGTAAGTACTGATACGTAATAGTGGTTTTATCTCGTACTCAATGTACTAATGTAGCCTTAATACGCGAACGACCGAGATTTTTACATCATTTGTAGTAAGCAATTTAAGATAAATGATATGTTAAAGAACAACAAGGCTGCGATATCTGAATGCAGAGTTCAAGCGTTATTACGTCATACCATTGCAACTAGCTATTGTTGCACTATTACAATTTTAATTTGAACAACAAAACGTTGTACGATAATTCACTACAAAGTTGCTATCACTAATTATAATGCGACCTAATCGTTGTTCATGATAGTAAAAAGTGTATTACGCAACATTATAAAGGAGCTTTCATGTCTATTTTAAACTAAACGGATTAATCTTAGGAATCGAAACATCCGCTTTTCACCTATCGCATATGAATTAACCATTTACTCGCAGCATATAAAATATTGCTTTAATGTTCCTTCCAAAGTGTTTCTAAAGCATTTGTGTAACTAAAAGTAAAAGCAAACTGATAAATGACAATTGCAATTGGAAAGTAAATAATCTCTTTGAAAACAGATTATGATTTTTTTTAGGGCTAGGTATACGAAGATTTTTCCCTTATTTGCGCTACGGATGTCTCGACGTCTTTGGATCAGAATGAATGGTGTGAAACAAGTCACTCAATCTTGTTTTTTTTTTCGTCCGCTAATCAAGGGTGGATGTACTTTTTTCGGCCTCTGTCAAAGAGGTTGACATGCATTGGTCTTCGTTTTTCTTTTCGCCGATTTTTTTTACAATGTAGCGACACAAGGCTTGAGTTGGCAGAGCGTAGATGGTGCTTAGCCTTGTTGTTTTTAGTGATGCAACGGATGTCTGTTTCCGTTTCCGCAAGTGCGGAAGTTCCGCACCCTTTTCAACATCCGTTTCTGTTTCTGTTTCCGCAACTTTTATAACGGAGATAAAACGGAACTTTACGACACCTGAGAGATCTAAATGCGCGGCGCGAGACGCGCAGTCCGCGCGCGGCCTTTCGGCACTTGTCGCATTTGTTTGTTTACGTACTTTTTCGTGAATTTAAGCGCGTAATATTTTCTGCTGCTGTTTGAAACAATCAGCTTCTCTTGCTGGAGTTGACTGTCTAGTTGTTGTCCATATAAAATTTGACAACTGGCAAAATGTGACTATTTCATACTTACGAGTTATTAAATGTGCTTTTGAATAAGTGATAACCATGCAATATATCATCATCATTATTATCATCAGCTCAGTATACATCCCCACTGAGGGGCTCGGAGCCTACCCCAAATTTGGGGTGATTAGGCCATAGTCAACCACACAGGCCCACAGCGGGTTGACTTCACACATATCATTGAATTTTTTCTCAGATATGTGCAGGCAGCATCACTATGTTTTCCTTCATCGTAAGAACGTCGGATAAATGTACATATCTAAATCGAAAAACACATTGGTACATGGCGGGATTCGAACCCAGGACCTGCAGATTGCAAGTCAAGTGCCACGAGCCACCGACGCCTAATAATTATATCTTTTTCTAATCTAGATTTGGTGTATTTGATACTTGGCACATTCACTGTTTACAAAATAAAAAAAGGTAACAGCTGGGAGCCAAAACTTTTTATGGTGAATTTTTATTTAGTATCTGGGAATGTTTGAACATATAGATAAATTAATAATGTTATTATAATTATTTAAAAAAAAACCACATTTTTTGCATTTGAGCACTAGGGATCATCATTTTGAGCACTAGGGATGGCAATGGTTTAGTTCACTAATATGTAGATATTTGTTCCACTATTGCATTTCTATGTACTAATATGTTACAAGATTTTGACAAAGTCAAGTTTTTCATCAAATTCCAGAATATTGAGTAAAACCTGAAGGATACTAATCAAAACCAGCTTTTATCTTCTCGGTTCAAGATCTTGTAACATTTCATACACATACACACATGTGTCATAGCATTGTTACTACATTATTCCCACAACAAGAAGAGCTGGACTACGAAATACCCGCAAACGCCGCCGAAGTCCCTGCAATCACGAACGAGGAATTCGTAGGCGCATACAACGCAATAAAGAATAAGAAGGCGCCGGGTATGGATCGCATCCCTAACGTAGCTCTGAAGGCGGCAATGAAGGGAGAGCAAAATGGATTTCAGGAGGTATTTAACAGTGGTCAGCAGTGAATGTATTAATAAAAAAAATATATTTGTTGTTTTTCAACACGAGTGGTTTGGCGAACATTAATTTTTAAATAGTGTAATTTTGTTTCCTGAAAATAAATTTTAAAAAAAAACACGTATTTTAACTTATTGAAGCACAGTAAAAATACATACATTGAAGGCTAAAGGATACCGATATCCAATGCCTTAATAAATTAAAAACGAATACAAACTGATTTTCCAAAAAAAAAAAATTTTTGTAAAAATGTTTTTTTTATTATTATTTACACTTCTGTTTCCGCATCCGTTTCCGTTTCCGTTTCTGCTAAAATTTATTTTTGACATCTGTTTCCGTTTCTGGTTCCGGTAAGACACTTCCGTTGCATCACTAGTTGTTTTCGCCGCTTTGTTCGAGTGTAAGTTTACTGAAAGATGACAGCCCTAGGCGTACGTGACAGTTATCCCCTCCCCTCCACGACGGCTAGGAATTCGATAGTAATGAGTGTCGTACGACATACCGCGCGCCCTTGATTGCGTCCGGCGTCCGGTCTCGCCTCACGCCTTACGTAGCCGCCCATTCTGAACGTATGTCACCGTAAACCTGTAAACATCGTTAGTTTATAATCCCACTAGCGATATAATGAACTGACAGCAGGTTAGGAAATATTTGTGAAAAAACACAATTTACAATTCAACGTGTTTTTCTAGTACATAAAATTTTGGTGCCGTCAAATTGTGTAATTGTAGACTGATGTTAATAATCAGGAGTTAGTTAATTGCCCTTAATTGTAGGTTGGTTTTATTATTTTTACATATAAAAGTTATCGTTAAAATACATTTATTGAATAAAAGTACATTATGCTTGCTACGTTTGACAATAGTCAAATTAATAGGTTTTGTTTTATAATAACAAAACTAATAATATTGTAAATGGTTAGGTCAGTTCACTATTTTCCGTCAGATTACAATATCTTTAGTGAGATCATATTAATACTAAGGATGATTACAATGGTGACATGGTATCGCGAAATCATGCATATCACGCGTCAGCCGGCAGTAAACAGGAAGCAACGCACCTTCCACGAACACTGGGTCGTTGACCAACATGTTTTTCTCTCACTAAAATACATTGTTCGATGAGAAAAACATCTAGCCGAGTCAGGGCCACGGGCGTGAATCATACAAACACTGGACCGGGATTTAAAGGATCGTTAAATGCATACGATCATCGGAAATAGAAACACTTCGTACTTCGCATTGTATCTAAAACTATTCACTGCCAAACACAAACATTACTAGGTCGATATTCGACTACAATTCATAGTCAAAGTTTTATTTTTGATTAAAAATAGTTTTTTTGCGCTTTTTCTCTACATTAACTTTAATTTCTCGCCCATCCGTTCCTGTAATTTCCTTAAAAATGGGTACAAAGTTAGGCTTCACGTATTAATCTTACTATCTTACTAATATAATTACGAAAGTTTGGATTTTTAGATGGATATTTGTTAGACGGTATCTCGACAGCTGATCAACTATTTCTCTCTGAAATTTTCCATAGATGTAGAATATAGGCCGGAAGAACACTTAGACTACTAATTAAAGTTTTTAATTTCGTACGGACGTAGTTGCGAGTTAAATACAAATTGTTGTGAAAAGCGATTAAACATCAAGAATTTTTCTATTCTCTAAAATAAAAAATTATGACTCATAAGAGCGCAGAATTTTGAGAAACAGAATTGCATTTGGGGCACAACGGTGCGCTCGCGGTCCTCAACCCTTTAGTAGTAGGCCCTGCGAAGATATAATGCGCTTGCAGCTAACCACGTACGAGCTTGAAATCTTCTAATACTTAATGCAAGGATGTTCCCTTAGTCAAGACGTAAGCTCCAATTAACCTTTGATCCCTTACTACCTGCTTTTAAATAACTGCCCGCCGGCCTAAGAGATAAGAATACACGAATACAGTAGTTTTGTTTTGTGTGTTCGACTTTTGTGATTCTTCAAGAGTTTTCTAGCAATTTCTATGCATGTAACGCAACTGTAGCTCATTTTCTTTTATATAGATTTCGTTGTATTTTATGTAACGCGTGGTGCTTTTCTTAGTTACTTAAGTTAGTTTCCATATCTTTAAAAGCAACTTGTACTTTTCTTTATTGAACTGTTAGAGTTTTTTTAAGCTGGTGGTGTATTATTTTTGAGTAATTAACCAAGTACAGTAACTTACAAGATTTAGAAGTATTTTAGAAGTTTAACTTATATTAACAACAGAACTTTCGCTTTGACAATACTTGTGAACATAACGAAAGGAAAATGGTAGAAGGAAAACGTTTTAAGTTACATTTGTAAGTTATTTATGTTATTTATTCGCCATACTTTAATATTAAATTATAATTCCGTTCATTATATTATCAAAATAAATAAAGTCTACTTAATTAGAAAGATAACGTTAAATAATGTTCCTTTTTTTCCAGTCCAGAATAGTTTATATAAAAATGTTTAAACATTAAATTTATTTGAAATATGATGAAAAATGCAAGCCAATTTGAGTTTTAATAACGATGATGAAGATAGAATTTGAAAAATATTACTATGACATATATTCATCAACTCCTGCGAGATGTAAGAGTCGCACTCTATATTATTGTTAGCAGGACGTAACTTTTCCTACCTGCACACACTAAACAAATTTTTGGCCAATTTTCCACCAAAATAGTGTCCAATGTTTAGCTAATTGTAAAGTCGCGTACTCTTTGTTATTAGAAATATTTTTTAAATCATTATTATTTTCCTAACATAACATTTCGCCTTAAACTTCCGCCATTTTTTCACTATTTTTTTTGTGTACATCGCAATTTTTTATTAATTGAAAACATTTATAAAATATTTACAAGATATAAAAGAATTTATAAAGTAAATATGTAAGTAAAAAAACTTGCCTTTTTATTATTTTACTTCATGAAGTTTAAATTTTTCATAATTTAGAGTATAACAATAAAAAAACTCACCCTTAATTTGGGCACCATGGCTACGGTGAATGTGACAGCGGCCAACAAAATAATTAGTTGTCGTTTCATATTTGAAGATGTGCGCGAATACTAGGGTTCAAGTTGCAAAAAAATAAGTCGTAACGCGCGTTCGCTTCAACGTTCGACGGAGCGGTAACGAGTGACAACGAGGCGGCTCTGCGCGGTTATATGTAGCACTCACTATACCTACTCAGCTTCCCCGCCTTCCCCGCGCCGAACACGTGAATCTATACAGAGTACCATCTATATAGACACCGGCCCTAACCGAAACTACGACGTACTACGTTTATCGAAAAGATTCGATCAGTATATATGAATGAATGCGTAAGAGAATCAACTTGCTGATCCTTACGCGATCGATCAGTACGAGAATGTTGTTTTTGTTATTGTTATAAGCGATACGATACGCGCCGGAGTCGCAACAAAATGTATACGGTTTACGATAACTCACTGCATTAATGTATTCAATAACAAAACTATATCATCAATGTACACTGTTATCGTATTTTTTTTTCTTGACTTGTAAATTTCTCTAAGTATATCTGTATGATACAGGGTAGGTTTATCAAAAAGAAATAATAAAGTTCAATAGCACATTCGTATGATAATAATAAATATTAAGTTAAATTACTATGTAAAAATAATAAATTATCGTAAGAGAAATATTCGGGGCCTCTCGTGGAAAACGGATAACGAATGCGAATTCAGTTTTCTCAATACAATAAAGGTCACATCGAATTTCTTGTAATATCAACCATTAGAATTAAATATTGTCGAATCTTTTAGAGTAACAGATATTCACAAAATATTTAAGTATACAACATTTAAAAAAGGTAAAAGCTTTGGTTGTTTGTAACATGAAAACTCTGAAATTGCATAACAAGTTCTAATTCTTCATTTAGTAATACAGAATACGTTTTATCCAGAAGATAACACTCCAGATAAATTTCTGTAAAATAAAGCTTGAGACTTTATCATTATTCACCTGCAATATGTAAAGCTATCCAGACGAAAGGGAGCGCAACTATTTATCTAAGAACAAGCTATCACCCGCGACTCCGTCCGCGCGGAACTTAAAATCAAACTTAATTAGTAACCTGTATGTTCTTCCATGCTATGCTCTATATCCATGCCAATTTACATCCAGATCCATAGAGCCGTTCTGGTGATACCTTCTTACAAACGTCTATCCATCCATCCAAAGATTCGCATTTATAATCTAACTAGCGACCCGCCCCGGCTTCGCACGGGTGCAATGCAAAATATACCTACTACAAAATGTCCTTATACACAACGTTCACAGCGTTCACATTAGAAAACTTTAAATTTATCAGTGTTTCTCTACTATATTATGCATTTATTATACATACAAACCTTCCTTAAGAATCACTCTATCTATTTAAAAAAACCGCGTCAAAATCCGTTGCGTAGTTTTAAAGATCTAAGCATACATACGGACATACAGCGAAAGCGACTTTGTTTTATACTATGTATTGATTGACTAGCTTTTACCCGCGACTCCGTCCGCGCGGAATAAAAAAAAAAAAAAAAAAATTATCCTATGTCCTATTCCTGGTTCTAAGCTACCTGCCCACCAATTTTCAGTCAAATCGATTCAGCCGTTCTTGAGTTATAAATGGTGTAACTAACACAACTTTCTTTTATATATATATAGATACATAAAATTCTCGTGTCACAGTTTTCGTTCCCGTACTCCTCCGAAACGGCTTGACCGATTCTCATGAAATTTTGTGAGCATATTCAGTAGGTCTGAGAATCGGCCAACATCTATTTTTCATTTTTTTTAACTGCGCGCGAACGGAGTCGCGGGCGACAGCTAGTATTAGCTATAAAATTGTAAAATTTTGATATATCATAATAGAATAGATAAAGAGTAATAATAGATGCACACGTAGCGTCGCGTCGCGAGAGTGGACGGGGTGAGACACACCCGTCGCATCGTCGGCCCGTCCCCGTCACGTCACACAGAGCCTTACGAAGCGCGCTCGCGAGTTGCATCATCCTTTTATGCCGACCGAGTAATAAAACAGACACTTTTATGCCAACCCTCTTACCATTTTCATTTCAGTCTGCACCGCAATATATAAAACTATGTTACTTTTTAAATTAAAATTCCTACTTTAAATGTTCGCTTTTTTCTTGTAGATATTACGTTTTCCACGTATTCTGAATAAAAGAATAAGTTTTATTCAACTATATACAGTTACATATTTTGCTGCTTGCGTATCCAATTCTAAAACGTTCATGTAAAAAAATTAAAAGCCAAAACATTATTAGTGTCGGATCATGTGAAAGGACATGCGTAAGAAGAGAGTTAATTAAGATATGACGGCTGATAAAGATGTATCAAAAAACAGTACAAACTCTGCCGACCCTCCTTAAGGAAGGGAAGGTTGATGATGATGGTTAAGTTCATCAAAGGTTTCCATAGTATAAGCAGCAGCAGCATCTTTTGTCACATTTATGTTCAAAAACATTATAAAAATAAATCGACTTTTTTTTCGATAGTGTAACTCGTGCACGATAACATGTGAGGTGATTTATGGCAGTATAAATACACTCAAGCAACATCTGACGTGGTAGTTGCGTCATCTTCATAGGTCATCCATCTTTTCTTAGATCTCGTACAATCGAGTTACTTGCAGTTCCCTTGGCGGAGGAAGACATTATATTATCGTGAGAGATATTCATTCGTATCTGCTACACTCTTTCTGATATTCAAAAGTAATGATTAATGAAAAGAAAATCAAATCATTGCAATCATTTCTTATATTATTAACAGACTTAAAATTAAAAGCTATTAAACTACTAAATCTTTACAAATAACAATTCAGTGATATTTTTATATCACACATCCGAACGAACTTTAACTACGCATTAGTTAAAAGGTCTATGATCTATGCTAGGAAATTTTTAAACACGTTACTACACTATCAGCATGAATCACAAGGTTTCGACACCATTTCTGTGAACCCCGCGATAAGCATTCGGCTCTCATTAAGATAAATTCATTCAAAGAAATTGACCTGCACCATTATTGTACCAACAAAACTCTCGCTGCGTTTATACACTATTCTTTTCCTCATTGCCTTCAACTTCCCAAATATAAATGTAGAAAAAGAATATAAAAACATAAATTAACCACGAAGTATTGATGCCACTCTGTCTTTTTCCAAAACTTCGCGTAAATTCTTGTTGACTTTCCCCAATACTAGTAACTACTTTTACTCCAATATTCAGTTTTATATTTCAGTAATTTCAGTCAGTTTAAATAAACCGATTTTAAACATTCTTTAATGAATAAAAAGCTTTTCAGTCAACGTAATAATATGACAGATTTCTACAGATTACACATATAAATGGCTTCTGCGAAGATTTTAATTATTAAAAACATGTTGTTTGAATAAATGACCCTTATTAATCAAAGTAAAGCAGCGTTTTTAATATGTTTGAACTATAATTGATAACGTTCTTGTATAGTATCGATTGTTAATTCTACGGCGTAATAAAATGACGTAATTTAATAGATTTTATTTAAACTAATGCGCCAAAAGTCCAAAGTGTATATGTGTGTAGAATATGTAAACAGATCCGGGCCCACAAAACATATTTGACGTAGTTAGAAAACAAAAATATTTCTCAAACAATGAACAGACGACCTTTTAACCCAGAGGTTAGTAAACTAGCTATTGCGTCTCGAGCTATGGAATCGAATTCAAGTAAAGTTATCGCAAGAAAAACCCAACTGGGAGGAAATATATTCGGGAATATTCTATAGTATCCTACATATTTGATTAATTTTAAAGGTTTAAGGTGTCATTTGTTTCATTAATAGGGTTTTAAAATTAACTATTTCGTGTCTAATACCAGACAATTTACCTTAGAGATAGTCAACTTGCAAAGAAAAAGATTCACTTGGGATAGATTAAGGATAAGCATACGGCGAAATGAAGACGTCTGAGACGAGACCTTGATACAGTCACTGCCATGGAAAATGTATCCGGAGGGAGGTCTATTCCGGGAATAGCGCGGCCGCCAGCGGGCTTAATGGAGTGCATTGAAGTGCATAACGCAACCGTTCACATTATTACAACAACTCTATAAATATCAAAGTCACTAGAAACGTTCTAAAGCAGAGCAAGCAGGCGCGGGGGGACAAGGTATGTTGTTGACGCACGTACTAAATCGTATGTACTTACCTCCGGACGGTTCCTAGTATCGGACGACGCAATATTTCGAAATAGTCTAATCAGCGAACAATATTATTTAAATTTCTAAGAAAACCGTCGTTAAATTACGCGCAATACGAATGCTTACATCGTATTTTCAGCGAATACAGGTGAGGTGAATGTTATGTTAACAAAAATGACATCATAATAAATATTGCGTTTGAGTGCAATCACCCGAGCGCTATGTCATTGCGCTATTCATCATTGATTAGAAATTTGGCAGCTTTCATATTTATAAAGAACTAGCTGTTTCCCGCGACTTTGTCATCGTAGAGTTCAAAAGTTTAAAACAAACTTTCACCCCCTCAGTTTAGACCTCTACAACATGAATTTTAAAAAGCTTGAAACATGTAGTTCATTATTTGTTCTGGAGAGTGTTTATGTTGGTTTTCAATTTTGTTGAAAAATTTCTGTTTTATACAAAATTTGAAAACGACTTTAGGCGCTTATAGGAAGAATGTCGTCAAAGCTTTTTACAATGCCCACCGACTTAGGTATAGAAACCCCTTGGATAAGTTTTAATGTTAAGCCTCTAGGCTTCATATCTAAGATATGGTAAAATATTTCTAGATATCCATCCACTTTTTTTTACACCTTTACTTTATATTCAAACCTCTAGGCCTCGTAGTTGATATATCTGTCAATCAATCAAACAATTTACCTTTTGAATATACATTATCTTGATAGAAGATAGATTGTCTGTATGACGTATTACGACGTAGTTATTTATTAGTAGGTACTAAGCTTCGGCAAGAACTTTTTGAGTGGCTATCGTAGCGCATTTCATTCGCTAAAAAATCATACGCGTAAATATTGTTTCATTCATAGAATAAATATATTTTTAAATACTCCTAAGAGTTGAATAAATAGTACGAATATTAAACAACATTCGTTTGGTCGCTGGCCACCCGCCGGGGGGTTCGAAAGGGCCTGGATTTGTGCCAGATATCGTTTTGATGTCTGCGTCAGCCGCTGATCGCACCCAAACAAACCGAAGTTGGTGCAATAAATCTGTTGTCGTGAGGCGCGCTTCGGGATCGGTAAGACGGTAAAGCTGCTCATTTATCTCACTGTCTGAACGCCCGTCTACGGTTTTTGAGTGAGTCAGACCGAAGCTTCTGCGCGGGCGCAAGTCTTATGAACGAATAATATTGTATATTCATAATGTGACTGAAAGATGGACTTGGTCACTTTTTGTCGTACAAGGAAAATATTCGTTTACCAAAAATTTAAAACTAAACGTATTATTGGTATTGATATTTATAAATATGTCTTTATTATTCTATATTGAGTTGTTTAGATTATAATTGTAACTAAAGCTCTAAACAAGTTACCGTAAAAAAAATCAGTAGTAACGAAAATAAACGGTATACCTCTCTAAATTGGTCATCAATTTTACGGTTCGGGAGCGCGCGAAAAGTTTTACGAGGCATTAGAGTCGCATGCGGGTACTCGTAAAATGTTCTCAATTGTCGTACGATGCTAAGTAACTAATAAACATGACGTCATGTGGTTTTATTACCGGCAAATGTAGTGCATGCACACTAGTAAATACAGGCATTGCATTTCACATGCAAATGGAGTACGCGTAATGATCTATCGTAATTACACTATCATTCACTTGGTTCATAAAGTCATTTCATACAATAAGTGTGGGTTTTCACTATTGATACACATGAAGAAACTTTTTAAAATTTTGATTTATATTTGGTTTAATATTTTCGTGTATTTATGATTATATACCTCATATATAATTTAGTCGAGTTAATTCTAAGAAGGGAGATAACTAATCTCATGTATTATTATTAACATTAAATGTATAACAATGATTTCACCCTTTTTATCATCACGCATAAGTGATTGTAGTTTATCATTTAAAGACGCACATATGTTATCGTTTTGTTGACAATGTATGTATAACCTTTTATACGGTTCTATGTCATTTGCCCTATTTTTTTATTTGAATCAAGCCTAATAATTGAAATTCAGTAAAGACTTGTTCGCGATTCCGAAATCCGCGGTTTCAGATTTCGCGGTTAAAATAATTGTGACTAATTCCCGCATTCACGGCAAAACATAATACAATATTTGGCTATTCGCTGTTTTCTGACAATATATTTTGTCTCAATCAGTATCTTTCATTAACGTTTGACATTATTTACAGAAGAAGTAGTAAGCATGTGTTGAGGCGGCTTTTATCAAAGCGCAATCGATTAAACGAATGAAATAAAACTGTCTTTATGCCAGTTTCGGAATTTTACTCGCTATTTATTTAGCACAATAAAGCCTGTAAAACAATGACTAGTATTTTTCATTGTTTGGAAAAATCTGAGTACCTCTTATACTTAAGTAGGGACTTAAATTCACTTTCTTTCGAAATTTTGAACGTAACCCCATAGTTTCGTTTCAACGTGTTGGGTTACGTACTGTGCGCGATTTTGGGATAGAAATTTTACTATCCCAAAATTGCGGCACATTTTTGAAATGTAACCCCCCAATATAAAAGTCATACTATAAATTACTTAAGGTTTGCTTTTGTAAAAAATCTTTTTGTCCTAAAATAATGGACCTTTCGACGTTATGAAGCACACGAAAGTGGATGAGGGTTTACTTCCCCATTTTACAAGGAAGAAAGGAAAAGCACCTCACCCTAGCAATGGCGATTCAAATTCGTTGTCATGTACCTACACATGATACTTCTGTAGAGTTACATAAGTGCAATAGCTGATCTGCATTAAGCACTACCAATGTTTAATTACAATCACAGTTACCGACTGTTTAAATTACTTTTCTAGTTACATATATGTACTGTGCATGTAATGATGTAGTGAGTTGCATCTAAATGCATAAAATCTCTCGAAAGCTCTGTCTGGATTCGAGACATCCGATGCCGTGTGACTTTATACTATTTATATTTGGCTTTGACACAATTGTATTGGGGCGCGACGGGCGCGGTAGCCGCAAATATCCTCCGCCCCTTGTACCATCCGAGGCGAGCGAGACAAGTCTCAATTTAAAACTTTTAATCATGAGTTTATAAGGAAGTCGTGGACGAATAAAGTTTCAATTGCTCTTACTTACAGGTAAATTGGCTCGCGATTTCGACATTCGTAAAGCGAAAACATATAGCAAGATACAAACTGCGCAGAACCGCGATGAGCTAACGTACTCACACTTAAAAAAGTTTCTGGCATCTTTCCTAATGGAAAGTGTAAATAAATCTTCCATGAGATTAGATATATTATGGAAAAAAACATTAAATGACACAAGACGTCATGTCTAATCATACCATTAATAAACCTGCAGTAAACTTATGCGAGTATTTGTCAAGAACTATCTAAGTTTTCACGTTTGTTCGATACACTTTGACGGTTATCCACTTAACTGATCTCTTATGTTTCTTTGATAACTTTGTATTGTAAAAGGTACCGTGAAGGAAATGGTAAAAACCCATCAAAATCCGTCCACATGATTAAATAATCGCGGATTTGAGGACGAGCAGATCGGCAAAAATTAAAAAAATTGGATTGACGCAAACACATAATGTCCATCCATCCATTCAGCCTCGTTACGCCCACTGCTGGGTATAGGCCTCCCCATAACGTGCATAACATACATAATGTGCGCGAAATATAATATTTTTTCATACATACTCCAATGTTATATGTATAGATTTGAAAAGCGATGGCCGGCCTGTAGACTAAACATCCGGCCGCGTCTGTTTATATGCACCGGCGGGCACCTGGCGCAAGGCACCCGGTACTTGGCACCTGGCACCTAGTGCCTGCCGCACCCACCTGGCTGCAGCTGGCACCGCACCGCGACGCCTGACCCACAAAAACTTGGCTCGAGAATCAACATCCATCACTGCAGTTCAATGACCGCGATATTACATTTAGTTTTTCATGTTTCAGCGCATCACTAGACGAAGTAAATCACTAGATTATATTCCATACTAGCGGTTGCCCGCGACCGCGACTTCGTCAGTGCAAAATAAAAAATAGATTTAGGTACTCTCGCACACATATGCCACCTTCTAGTAAAATTCCTCTCAAAATCAGTCCATCCGTTTCATAGACTATCCGGAACAAAAGAGGCTTTACGGACAGACAGATAGATAGACAAAAATTTAAAAATTTGGATTTCAAAAAATATCATTAAGTTAGTTTTTTTTATTATCTTTTTGTTCTGAAGTTGACTACAAATTAAAATTTAAAATTTTTGACGTAAACGGGTCAATTAGCGAGTCCTTGCTCTCGCAGTGGGCTCACGTGTCAGTAAAACGATCAGCCAGCGAGACAGCCGGGCGCTGGCAACCGCAACCGCACCGACGACGCGACGCACACGCACGCAACGCATCTACTATACGCCCTCCATGTGTATCACCGTCTTACTACTGTATCGACAAACGTAACAACTAACACCAATAAATTTATGAATCATGCCTTTCCAATAGCAAAACTTCTGTAAAAAGGTGTTGTTATCTCTGATTCTTGTAAGAGTATGAGAGGGATGACAATATTATGTCTGACAAAACAAAATGTCATATAAAATATATACATTAAAAAAAAAACATTACCATCCGTTTATTTGTGTAATTAATGTGAGACGTAAACAAAACCATAAATTAAAAACTTACTTTTCACTGAGTTTCTAAAATTGTATATTCGAAGTTACATTATCGCAATGCTTTTAAAAATTTTATAAAATATGAAAGCAGGCACACGCTCGTTTTATTTTACAATTTATTTTAGTAATTCTCCTTCAAGGGGTCACATTCCAAAAGTTATTACTACGGTTGTTGGAAGGGCGAGCAAAATAAAAGATCATCTTTTCACCCTTTGCTCAACCTTTCTCTTTGAAATTCGATGTTGTAAAACACATCTCAAATTGCTACCAATTACACATTCCACAGTTTGAGAGGCATTATATTTGGAAACCGGGTTTTATGACTCACCAGGCTAATTAACTTTATCACTAATGACCAACTTTCTCGGTTGCAAGCAATTACCTCAAAACTTTTGCTTTGCCTGCAAAAAAACATAAGAAAATCTCGAATGTGCTTTTATTTCATTCAAATAAAGTTATTAATGTTGTAGTAAAATATAAATACGGTTTGAGCTTTTAATTTTTATCTACTCAGAGAGTAGCCTTGACTACATTTTTGTTCAAATAAAATTACTAGAATAACATGACAAGGGAATGATATATATGTAATTACAATCAAGTTGATACAAATTGAATGTATGATGTATGAATGCTCATCATCTAAATGTCTATTCTCACATTGTACAAAATTATAATACATTAAAGTCTAGTTCCATTATTGTCTGGCTCGTGGTAACCGAAAATAAGTTCAGATGACAATTGTACAAACAAGGTTATAGATGGAATTAGTCACAACCTTCGTGAGGAACACAAGGACAAGGATTTTTAAAATTTAGATATAACATTCTTCACAAAATATGTTATTGATAAAATAAAATAAATTATGAGTAAGGAAAACAACCTCTCATAGATCGTAAACATGTTTTATACTCAAAGCTAATTATGAGTTCAATGGTATTTAATGACACCATGGTATTTCGCGACAAAATGGCGATCGCTCAACAACTATTTTGTTTGTTTACTTCATCAAGAATCGTTTGTTGTTTGTGAACAACGTGTATAACTTTCGAATTCCTGATCCGATCACAACTCGATTGAGATGAGTATTCGTGGCACGTTTACTTTTTTTAAAGTGCGCAAAGATTTGGTTATCTTAATGTGACCATTTATAAATATTACCAATGATAATTGGAGAGAAAAGAGAGACAAATAATGTACCTTCGGTCGCGAAACCGGCGGAGAAAAGCTGTGAATTCACGAGTTAAAAAACAAATCTAATAATAAGAGGTTCCCGAAACTAGTAACCTTTTAAAAAGAAAAAGTTTGGAAATCTGATCTCGCTCAGACACGTGTTATTCTTGATTCAATTAGGATTATTAAATAAAAAGACACGACAATAATTCAAACGTTATATTCAAATACGACTAATTACATCGATTAATACATTAACAGCCTAACAGAGTATTTGTAAAAACATCTTGAGATAGAATTCTCATACAACAAATTATTCTTTTATTATCATACATCATAATATATTTGTATGTGGGTACTATTCCAACACAATAACATGAGACCCAAGTAATGCGTGCACACCACTAAGTTCATAGAAATATAGACAAACTGCGCATTTAACTCTAAAACTCGTATATTCCTAAATATTTCCTGTAACATTGTTTTCTCAAATTAGCTTCAATTTATCATAATTTCCATAAAATAATAGAAGCAATATAATAGCATAATAGCTGAAGTGTTATAGTAGTTTTCAGATATTTTTTCTGCTCTTAACTTCGCACAAGTCGTTCCACAAAACACAATTTAAGGTGTAGCAGGGCGTACGGGACGCGGGGGGAATGCACTGCGCAGCGAGCCAAAAACTAGGGCCGCCAAGATATTTGAAAAGCACTATAATCTGTTTTCAATATTAATTTAGTGCGTTAATTTGAAATGCAACACTCACTTTGGACTCTTACACTCTGTTAACAAGTACACTGTGACGTCATCTTCAGGTATCATGTTATAGTGCAAGTTCGAAACATTCGTTTCGTACGAGTAAAACCAAAAATAGACTTTTGAAGTACATACAAAAAATATTATTATAAATTCGTATGAGCTATTGGTACAAAGGTAACAATAATGGAAGATTAAGAGATTAAATAAAACCGGTATTTGATTATAAGCACCAATTTATACAGAATTATGGTAAGTTATATAACAGAACGCATATTATAATTTAGACCAGGGATCCCCAAACTAATTTGGACAAGTGACCCACTATTCCAAAATGAACCGTTTCTACAGACCCCCATGGCCAAATTATCTACTTTTAAGATCAATTATTGTTATTTTTATTATTATTCATTAAGACTTAGGTCAATAGAAGACAGAGTGAGAATTAGCAATGCTTTAAGTTCGATATCGACCCCTTGGAGAATCTCTGATTTAGACCCTCTGAACTTCATATAAATAGAAACAAGGAAACATACAATTCATTTAATAAAATTAGTAAATAAATTTAGTTTTTTATTATAAAAGGATCATTTATTACAGTAAGAACTGATTGTATTTAGTCGCAATATCCGGTGATAAAAGGATCATAATCGATATGTAATTTTACCTGATGTCGTATTAAACGATTTATATTGTAATTACAATATAGAAAATCAGAATAGTCGTTTCATTATTTATTATGTATATATTTCATTAAAAAAAACTAACACATACGCTAACAAATATAATATCTAGCTAATATTAAAGAAAAATATATACGAGCCTTTTAATAAGCGTATATTAGACATTTATATAGGTATATGTGACATTTTACCATAGACAACAATGTAAGAATCGATTAATTCATAGACAACAACATTAATAATATTAACATCAGAATTATTACATCGATGGCAAATTCCAAACCATTTTTTTTTTATTTCATAAAAACATTTTTCGTTGAAGTCAAAGGCGAATATTAGATATGGTAAAAACATCGATTAAATGGCAAGTGAAATAAAATCGATTATAAATCTTAACAAATTAAGAAAAAAATTATAAAAAATATATTTTACTCACTAGCTTAAAATGAGATTCTTTATACATTTTAATAAAAATTATTTCGTAGTTCCACCAAGATATCAAATTAAATGCGAATAATTTTGGAATGAGTATAAGGTAATGTTCAAACCGAACTTACTATTTAATTTTAACATATAAGTAGATATGTAACAATACTACAGTGAGTTTCCATTGTCAAAACACTTGTACAAAATTTTTGTAACTCACATTGTTTTCGAAAAAACAAACAAAAATAATAATGTTTTTTTATTTATACAGATTTCGATAAAGGAAATTCACAGGTAAATTGTATTTGTAAAATTAACAAAACATTAAGCGACTATATTTTTAGAATTTTATAATGATTTTTTTAAAATTAAAATCCAAAAATTTTGCAATTTATGGCCAAGTTTGTGTGAACATACCTTTTAGAAAATCAACACAGGAATGTATTTATAACAATCCTTCTAGGATTAAGTAAATAGTAAAACTGACTTTTACTAAATTATACAATAAAATATTCAGTAGTTAATCGTAAAGTATCTTCTAAAGATAATTAATGATTTCAAAAACGTAAAATGTGAACGTTTCATTAACACATTGAATGCCGATAGGTTTCATAATATTAACTAATTTCTTTTCATAGGCTTTTTTTTATTTTAGAATAACATCGCATTGTTATTTTCAAATATAGTAATATTATGTAGATATAAGATTTCTATTCGAGTAAATACGAATATGGCTCTTAATTTTTTTAACTATAAATTTATGTTCGATTTTTTATTGTTTGAACATATACAAGATGGTAAATATTATGTTGATACATAATTTTGTCTAAAAAAAAAAAATAGGCAACAAAAATGTTTTTTTTTTTTCCAAAAATAGAAAAAAATTATTTTTTTTTTCTTTATATCACGATTTAAGCTATTACATAATTAGGAAGGCTTAGAATATATTAACGTTAATTTAAGGCTAACGTCGATGTAAAATATAATAATTATTTTTATAACTACAACTCACTGTTTCATTTTTTTTATGTAGTTTATTTTTCATATCTTTTTAATGTCATATTTTATTCTTATTTATCTAAAAAAGATTGCGCGGAACTCATTGACAAAATGAAGGTAATCGAAAATTTTCCACATACTAGTTCACACGAGGGAGGCAGAGTTATAGAAAATACAACCATTGTTTTAAGGTACAACAAAACAGAAAAGTACTGTTTTGACAGTTGCTATCAAATAATAGGACTACTGCATTGTCTACTGTTCTGCCCTCGTGTGAAATTAGTATAAGGAGAATAACGTCAAAAAAAATCGTGTAACCTATATAAATATTAAATTCTTTGGTTTACTACAAAACATACATAAGCAAATATAATCACTTACTTATATGGCCTTAAATATAAGTTACTAGCTTTTACCCGCGACTCCGTCCGCGCGGAATAAAAAATAGAAAACGGGATAAAAATGATCCTATGTCCGTTTCCTGGTTCTAAGCTACCTGCCCACCAATTTTCAGTCAAATCGATTCAGCCGTTCTTGAGTTATAAATAGTGTAACTAACACAACTTTCTTTTATATATATAGATTATTGATAAAAAATTATAAATTTTGTAGAGGCGAATGTAAATTTCTAGATATTTGAATAGACAAAAATTTGGCAAAAGATACATCGTTAATTTAAAAAGCCTCTAAAGTTATAGAGATCGCGATAATATTAGAAATGTTTATATAAAAATTGATTAAAAATTACAGATCATGTGTCATGTTGATAGATCTTGTCTAGACCGAAATGGCACCTTTTTAGCCTTCTTGTTATAATGTAAAAAATTAAGAAAGGTTACAAATTATAAGTGAAAATAATATTGTATCACAAAGTTATATGAACATTCTTCCAACACTTTAAACAACATTAATCAATTCCTTAACCTTTAACCTTTAAAGCTATGGCTTTGAGAAGTTTCATGAAGAATCGAATGATAAATTTTAATTTAATATTATTCAAAGGTAAAACTTTCAAATACAGTCGACTCTAGTTAATTCAAACCTGCGATAATTCGAAACTCTCTATAATTTAAAATCTTTATATTTCCAATTAAATCAATACTTTTTTATGTAATTGGTAATTCGAATGAAAAAATCATTGCTATATAACAAAACGACGCGTTAATTCGAACTCATAGACGTCCAACATTCGACAATTCAAACTTCCAGAGAGAAATAGGTGGAAAGATTGTAAGTACATTTTGCGACAAGTTCAACGTATCAACGTATCAACATACAGGAGCCTTTATTTTTGTTACGATTAATTTGTCATTTCATTCAGTAATTGTTACTCTTTCATTGGTAGCAGTTAGCGTTGCCAGGCGTCCGGATAAAGCCGGACATAGGTAGGCTTTTAGATTGCGTGTCCGGCCAAAATAAACGGTCTCTGAGTTGTCCGGCTTTTGTTAGGCTTTTTACACTTTGCAAACGAGTGTACCTTTATTTATACTATATTAATACTGAGACAAAATCCTAAATAATACAGGGTGTCCGACATTTCTACCCAAATGTCATGCCAAACAGGCTGGTCTGTCCGGCTAGTAGGTTTGCCGACCTGGCAACCCTAGTAGCAGTAAATAAGTTGATTGATCAACACTTAATAATTCGGAGTTTTATATATTTTCTCACACAAATTTCGAACCATTTGATATTTCAAACACTCGATAATTCGTAATATAAAGAGTTACTAAGTTTCAAATTAGCGAGACTCCACTGTATATGAAAACTGGTACATTTATAAAACTGGAATTAAACACGTTAAATGCCACCTGGCGAGTTAATGGATTTCATACATAAATAGTAATAGCATGGAAAGTGTTAACTGTGATACATTAAACTACAGAGTATAAACATCAAATTTAACTTAGAATTTATTAATTAGGAACGGTGGTAATTCAGTCGATCTCTAAACTTGTTATGTTTTTTTTGTAATATTAATTAATATATAAACAATAAGAAATGTAAGCCATTAAAACTAATTTGTCCTTTTTTAACATTTCAATGGCAATCTTTTTCTTTAAATTTTAAATATACATAAAAGCAATATGTATATGTAATGTGATTAAATTTTAACGGCACTTAGCTTTAAAAGAGCAGACAGTAAGAAGAAGTGCCAAGTTTTCATTCACACAACTCAACAATGTTCATTCGCACCACAAATATCTCCAGCGTTGGAGACGTCCCGGCCATCATTCACTGCTCTGTTCACCTGCACATATAAATTTTATAAATTTTAAAAAATATTATAAATTATATAAATAAAACCTTACTATCTAAATATAATCTTAATCCGAAGAATACGAAAGACGCCAAAAACATTAAAGTCACTTAAGTTATCAACATTCCAAGTCAAGTCCTACATTCCTAAAAGTTACAACTAAACAAAATAGAACTATAAATAGCCCTTTATTTATTACATTGAGAAATAAGGATATTGGGAAAAATATAGAAGGTGGGAAGGTAAAGATAAAAGGTGGGAAGGTAAAGATAGAAGATAAAAATAGAAGATGGGAAGGTAAAGATAGAAGGTGGGAAGGCAAAGATAGAAGATGGGAAGATAAAAATAGAATATGGGAAGGTAAAGATAGAAGGTAGGAAGACAAAGATAGAAGGTGGGAAGGTAAAGATAGAAGGTGGGAAGGTAAAGATAGAAGGTGGGAAGGTAAAGATAGAAGGTGGGAAGGTAAAGATAGAAGGTGGGAAGGTAAAGATAGAAGGTAGGAAGGTAAAGATAGAAGGTGGGAAGTTAAAGATAGAAGGTGGGAAGGCAAAGATAGAAGATGGGAAGGCAAAGATAGAAGGTGGGAAGGCAAAAATTAAAGGTGGGAAGGCAAAGATAGAAGATGGGAAGGCAAAGATAGAAGGTGGGAAGGCAAAGATAGAAGGTGGGAAGGTAAAGATAGAAGGTGGAAAGGTAAAGATAGAAGATGGGAAGGTAAAAATAGAAGACGGGAAAGCAAAGATAGAAAATGAGAAGGCAAAGATTGAAGATGAGAAGGCAAAGATAGAAGGTGGAAAGGTAAAGTTAGAGGTAAGCCGGAACAGAGAGAGGCGGGGGGGGGGTGAAGGAGGTAGATACGTAGGTGGGAGTTGTTTACCGTCATTGTTGTTGTGCCGCGCTCGCACGAGACGTTCTGGATGCGAGTGGGCGAGCTGCGTGTAGTCGCGGAACACCTCGTTGTATGTGTCATCATTTGATGACATCTCGTTCTCGCGCATCTCTTCGTTCAACTTCGTTAGTCGCAACCTGACAAAGATTTTGTGATAATTAAGTTGGCACATTGGACAGAAGAGTACACTTGTTAGTGACGTGCCAAGCCAATAAACATCTGACAAACTTTTTAAGGAAATTTCTAGATTTTTTTTATTCTTTAATTGACATTAGATTGACAGTTAACTTACAATGTGACAATGTCAGCGTTGGCGTGCTCCACCGCGATGTCCAACGGTGTGCGACCCTCGTTGTCTTTTATAGATTGGTCCGCACGATACCGAAGTAACAGACACACCTACAAATAACATAATATAACTGAGGGTTTAAATTGACGAACCACTTGTTTAAAATCATATGATCATTTCGCTCACACTCTTTGATAAAAACAGAGATCACCAATACAAGATATGTACCAATACAAATGTAAGGCAGTTCAATTTCTCAGTTTTGGTTTCCATATTTACAAAACAAGGAAAAAAAATAAATTGCGCTCTTTACTAAACTTTTTAGGAACAAAAGAGGGACAATGACAAAGTGTTATATATAATATATTGTTAGAGACAAAAATCAACACTGTGCCGGTGTATCGGCGCAGCACTAGACATGTCAAATATCAACGCTTACGTCGCCTCACTACAGCTATCTGTCACTTGGTTTTGGGAACTTTAGCGCGCAATATGCTCGAGATGATCTTGACTAATAATTCTCTAAAAGTTCAGAAGTGGGATATTACCCAAACTCACAAAGTGATTTTGTTGCATAAAAGTATCGTATTGTTTACCGGAGAGTGAGATTTTTAAAATTTGTAAGGATATTGAGAACTTCGAGTAAATGGTAAACTTAAAACGCACACCAGCGTGAAAATCTTCATATTTGGTGAGATTGTTCCATGTTTCTAATTATCTGTACAAAATTATTTACTGATTTCTTAATTTGGTGATTTCTAAAAGACTTGAAAACATTTTCCTAAAGTCCGTAATCGTACAATCATAAAGTCATATTACGAAAATTGTTTTATTAACAGACCATGAAAAGACCATTGGCTTGAAAACACAAAATCAAGATTTGTTGTGTTTATTTCTATTTTAATGTTTGATTTAAAGGTTTGGTTGTATGTTTGGTTTTATGGTTTGTCAAGACACAAAAGTTTGTGTAAAATATTAAAAGTGCCTTTCATTTTAAAACAAGGTATGATTTATGTTGAGACACAAAAGTGGTGTGTAAAATAATATGAATCATACATTTAATATTAAGATTATAATTTGGTTAATAGATAAAAGTTTTGTGTAGAATATTTAAATATACTGTTGGCTTTAAGACAGTACTTTTAAAGACTACAGGTTATGTTATAATTTAACAGGATAATTAAAAATACTTTTCTGTATTTTAAGACACACAAAGAGGAATAAAGAGAAAAGACAGTCAAATTGAGGTATTAAAGGAGTTGGTACAAAACCTAAAATACAAGTCAGTGGTGTATTATGTGGAATATAATTTTGAAGTTGTGACAAATATGCATGAAAAGATGTTACAATGCAATTGCATGGCAAAGATAACTTTGCCAAAATATGAATGGAGGACCCCATGTATTCATTATGTCAGTTGATGACAAATTTAATTCAAGTGTTTCCATTTGTTAAGAACAGTAGTAGTAGTTCAGACTAGGGAACATGCCAATTGAGTTAAACCAAAGGGTGAGGATTCAGTAAAATTTTATTATGACAAACTTGGGATTGGCATGTCACATGTCATGTAATATGACAGATAGCATGATTGTTCAAGCCATTATTGGTATAAGCTGCCGGATGTCCTGGCATGGATACTTATTCAATTTGTACTGCGGTAAGATCAAACCAACATTCATTATATTTTTAGTGTTGATGTTTAATAAGACAAGATCTGGTTTTTCAATTAATTTAAAGAATTTTCCTAACAACTGAAATTGAGAATATAGATCAGTTTATTAGTGAGGGTCTTGTAAAGCAGAGTTGTGATAAAATTAAAGCCATTACCTGAGTCAGATGGATATCATTATGTCTTAAGTCATTGATGTCCTTTCTAAGTTCAGTTTATTTTAATTTGTGTGTCACCAGGATACTTCTGAATTAAAACTTGATTTTATTGTTTGGTATGTCATGACATGCTTGCCCTACATGGTCATGTGATGAATGTTATAGATCCATAAAGATACTTGGTGTTTGAGATGACAAGAGAAATCGTGTAGATCGAGTTACCGCCTAAGGGTCCGAACCTGCGCATATCGCGAGAAGCGCGCGATTGAAGCGCGTGTCGCGAGCAGCGCGCGATCGAAGCGCGTGTCGCGAGCAGCGCGTGTCGCGAGCAGCGCGCGATTGAAGCGCGTGTGGAGAGCAGCGCGCGATTGAAGCGCGTGTGGAGAGCAGCGCGCGATTGAAGCGCGTGTGGAGAGCAGCGCGCCATTGAAGCGCGTGTCGCGAGCAGCGCGCCTGAGCGGTGCCTGTCTACAATCAGCGCGCCTGATCGGGGCCTGTCTACAATCAGCGCGCCTGAGCGGTGCCTGTCTACAATCAGCGCGCCTGAGCGGTGCCTGTTTACGATCAGCGCGCCTGAGCGGTGCCTGTCTACAATCAGCGCGCCTGAGCGGTGCCTGTTTACGATCAGCGCGCCTGAGCGGTGCCTGTCTACAATCAGCGCGCCTGAGCGGTGCCTGTCTACAATCAGGGCGCCTGAGCGGTGCCTGTCTACAATCAGCGCGCCTGAGCGGTGCCTGTTTACGATCAGCGCGCCTGAGCGGTGCCTGTCTACAATCAGCGCGCCTGAGCGGTGCCTGTTTACGATCAGCGCGCCTGAGCGGTGCCTGTCTACAATCAGCGCGCCTGAGCGGTGCCTGTCTACAATCAGGGCGCCTGAGCGGTGCCTGTCTACAATCAGCGCGCCTGAGCGGTGCCTGTTTACGATCAGCGCGCCTGAGCGGTGCCTGTCTACAATCAGCGCGCCTGAGCGGTGCCTGTTTACAATCAGCGCACCAGTGAAACGCGTGTGGTGAGCAGTGCGCTTGTAAAGTGCCTGTCGTTAGCAGTGGCGCTTGTGGAGCGCCTGTCGCGAGCAACGGCGCTTGTGGAGCACCCGTCGCGAGTAGTACGCTCGTGAAGTGCCTGTCGCGAGCAGGCCGAGGCCGCGAACCTGTGGAGAGTCTTGATGTATAGATGTCATGGAGTACAGGGTGCGCGGAATGCCAGGTATTTGACATGGTAGTAAAAATAATAATAATGATAACTTTTATTTCAGACTCATGATCGATATAAAAAAAAAAAAAAAGAAAATCAAAGATTGCCTATGGGGCGTATGTTTAGCCTCAGGGCGTATATGTTGCCTCCGGGCGTATGTTTTGCCTATGGGGCGTATGATTAATAAAACTTTTATTTCAGACACATGATTGATAAAAGAAAATCAAAGATTGCCTATGGGGCGTATGTTTAGCCTCAGGGCGTATATGTTGCCTCCGGGCGTATGTTTTGCCTATGGGGCGTATGATTAATAAAACTTTTATTTCAGACACATGATTGATAAAAGAAAATCAAAGATTGCCTATGGGGCGTATGTTTAGCCTCAGGGCGTATATGTTGCCTCCGGGCGTATGTTTTGCCTATGGGGCGTATGATTAATAAAACTTTTATTTCAGACACATGATTGATAAAAGAAAATCAAAGATTGCCTATGGGGCGTATGTTTAGCCTCAGGGCGTATATGTTGCCTCCGGGCGTATGTTTTGCCTATGGGGCGTATGATTAATAAAACTTTTATTTCAGACACATGATTGATAAAAGAAAATCAAAGATTGCCTATGGGGCGTATGTTTAGCCTCCGGGCGTATGTTTAATAACAATTATTATTAGTTTTATTTCAGATACATGGTTGATACAAAATGTGCTATATGTTTTGCCTACGGGGCTAAGTTGTGCCTACGGGGCTATATGTTTGCCTACGGGGCTATATGTTTGCCTCCGGGCTGTGTTTTGCCTACGGGGCTATATGTTTTGCCTACGGGGCTAAGTTGTGCCTACGGGGCTATATGTTTTGCCTACGGGGCTATATGTTTTGCCTACGGGGCTATATGTTTTGCCTACGGGGCTAAGTTGTGCCTACGGGGCTATATGTTTTGCCTTCGGGGCTATATGTTTTGCCTACGGGGCTATATGTTTTGCCTACGGGGCTAAGTTGTGCCTACGGGGCAATATGTTTGCCTACGGGGCTATATGTTTTGCCTACGGGGCTGTATGTTTGCCTACGGGGCTATATGTTTGCCTACGGGGCTATATTTTCTGCCTACGGGGCTGATTTGCTTTTAGGTCCTTTTTCTTGGAGGTGTTCTGGCTCTTCATGGCGCTTGGGACAGCGTGTAAAACGATGCAGCAAGGATCAATACTCCTTCGAGGACGAAGGAAATGCAGGATGGCCGAACTGTTAGAGACAAAAATCAACACTGTGCCGGTGTATCGGCGCAGCACTAGACATGTCAAATATCAACGCTTACGTCGCCTCACTACAGCTATCTGTCACTTGGTTTTGGGAACTTTAGCGCGCAATATGCTCGAGATGATCTTGACTAATAATTCTCTAAAAATATATAATACTAATGTGCCATACGAACAGATAGATGGTATTACCTGTCCGGTGTGTCCGGCCTCTGTGGCAAGATGCAGCGGTGTTTTGCCATCTTCATCCTGCGAGTTCAGCTTACTGCCGTTCAGCAGCAGGAAAGAGCACGCCATCACTGAACCCTATGAATTAAACAAAATTGTAACAATAGTGATAAGAAACACTTTAATGACTAACTCGATAATTACTCAGAAGTAAAACGTATTATCATAAGGGGGGATCTTTGGGGGAGGCCTATGCCCAGCAATGGGCGTAACGACGCTGAATGAATGGTTGGATGGATGGAAAACGTATTAAATTAAAGAATTTCGTATGATCCACGATTCATGTACATATAAAATGCAGCTGTAAGTTTGTAACATGACGTACGACCATGTTGATGTTAATATGTAAGACGAAAAAGTAAAATGTGTAATTTCTGCCACACTTTTATCGCATTTGTAATTGCGGATGTCTATGAATTCAGGTGGCTACATGTTCTTTCGCTTCCTGAGCAAATAAAAAATTGTAGTTATTATGTAAGTGCGCAGTGTATACTAACACTGAGCACGGCGGCGTGCAGCGCAGTGCGCAGTCGTGCGGCGGTGGCGGTGGGCGTGGCGCCGGCGGCGAGTGCGGCGCGCATCACGCACACGTTGTGCGCACGCGCAGCACGACACAGCACCGCGTCCGCACTCAGGTTGGATAGATCTTCTGCTTCTGTTATACACACAACTATAGTAGTTTTTACATACATATCTTATATATATAAAAGAAAGTCGTGTTAGTTACACTATTTATAACTCAAGAACGGCTGAATCGATTTGACCGAAAATTGGTGGGCAAGTAGCTTAGAACCAGGAAACGGACATAGGATAATTTTTACCCCGTTTTCTATTTTTTATTCCGCGCGGACGGAGTCGCGGGTAAGAGCTAGTATGTTTTAAAAAGGGGCCATTTTTCATATGATTTTAAATTTACAGTTTTTAAGATTATTTTTTGTAATCTGTTATATAGCGTAGTATTACCGAGTTCATCTGTGTCCTCCCCCTCGGTGGAGTCGTGGTCTGAGGGTAGACTGAGATCGACATCGCGCTCGCCGACCAACTCGCTGCCGATCAGTAGTACGGGACTGCCCGAACTCTTGCTGCCGCTCTCCGATGCTGCACACAAACATAATAACCACACTCAATACATCATAATCACTAAGGAAGACCCTTAGCGTAAATCTAGCAAGAGAAATCTTCACTAAGCGATCATTTAAGTGTATATGAGAGTGATAAATCTCACCACTGGTATTACTGTTGACATCGCTTTTCTCATCCGCAATAGTTTCAGGTACAACCGGCTGTGCTCGGACTCTGGAATTATATAACAGTTACATACGGGTGGGACTGAAATGGATAATAAACTTGAGTGTATTCGAGATATAAATCAGTACGTATGTATACTACTGTACCGACTATATCCCTCTTCCCTTTCCTACAATTTTCTTATACGGAATAAATAAGAAAAGGACCAATTCGCTTTATTAGCGAAATCAGGTATTCGATAAATCGTTTGCCACCTTATAAATAAATAAATTACATTGTAAACAGAAAATGCCATTCAATTGGTTAGATAAATAAAGGTGGTCAAGTATACCTGCGCCTAGCTCGTCTCACGGACCACCGTCGTGCGGCGCGCGCGGGAGGCGGCGAGGGGGCCGGGGACTGGGGCGGAGAGTGGGGCGGTGTGTGGGGCAGAGAGTGGGGCGGAGAGTGGGGCGGGGCACGCTCGCACGCGGCCACGTTGCGCACGAACGACAGTGACACGTACTTGGCGCGGATCCACGCCTCGCGCACAGACCTGACGTACATCAGTATTATATATTATTACTAAAACAATGTAAAATACATGACTAGGGGGCGCTTCAATCACTTTCGATTTTTTCCGGAAGGCAAGGTTTTATATGTACATTGCCAGGCTATGTCTTTATGAACCTTTGCACTCAGAAAGACAATTTTCAGAGAACTGTGAGAGCATTATATTTGAATTTCCAAAAATATTCATTAAATAAATTAGATAAAATTATTTTGCTACTAGCTACTAATATTAAGTTAAATAATTTTAACTTACGTTTCACAATTGGGCGTAGGTCTGGTGAGATCGGTGCCCTCTGTGTTCGCCTCGTATATTAAATTCACTATTTTATTACCCAGCTCCGCCATTACCTGTCAAAATTTATTAGGCCAATTTATTAAACCGGCCGGACTGTCATACAAACAGATTGAAAATAACTTTTTTTTAATTGTAAAAAAATACAATATCCATAAAATACCTTAATAATATCAGGTTCCCAATCGTCGAGTGTCAGAGAGCGAACTTTGCTGACGTGTACGCCGAGTGAGCGATGTACACCGGAACATGCTGAAAATATTAGTTCATTTTATCTATTACTGTGTTAACATTAAGTTAATTAAAAAAAAAAATTCTTCCAACTAAATCACAAAACCATTTCATTATTGGAAAGTATTCTATCTATAGAAGAACGAAACCGAGACTTGTGTTGCCAGCACAATTACAGTTAATTCAGTGTTACCAGTTGCAAATAAATTAAAATACAAAAAGATAAATTTTTGAACATCACAATAGCCAAAGTCTAATAAATTCATTGTTTAATGCAGTTTTAATACAGACCTATGCAAAGTGTAATTCCTAGGTTGATACTGGCCCAGCGCGGGTTCGGGCTGCCGCAGTCGCAGCAATAGTTATTGCCCGGGATACTCAGTAGCTGTTCCCATATCCTGAAATAAATATCTTACTTATATTATAGATGGATGGATGGATGGATGTTTGTTAGACGCTAAAGAATCACTAATTAAGAATACATAGGCCATTAATTAAATTTTTTACTCCTAGTAAACGGAGTTGCAGCTAGTAAAACATAAATTAGGCATTGTATTAATATTTTTTTTAATACGCATCCAAAAGTTAGAAGCGAATTTTGTCACAAAGATAAGAGCTAAATAATCAGCGGAAAATATTAGCATCGTAGGAACTGTTTGTAATGATATTTGTGGAGTATGTGATGTGTGTCATCACCTGACTTTCTTCATCCTGTCATTGGCATGCGGGTTGTTGTGTGTGTGGTCGCGGTCTGGTACGAGCACCAGCTGTGAGTCAGGCGGGTCTCGGCCACGGCCCTGCTGTATGGCGGAGCGGATACCACTCTGAAGTGCCGCTATCCACGCACCCACCATCTCCTCAGAGTCCGCTTGCAGCATGTGACTTCTACAATGTATTAAACAACTTAGCTATGTTGTGATCTTCATTGGGTAAACAAGAAGTACTATGACTTCACAAATAAAGTAGTAAAGCAGATTTTAAATAGCATTTTTTTCGATATTAAAGGGTGTGATAAAATTATGAATGATAGATTGATTTAATGAACGAAATCATGAGTCGAACTCACACAGAGTGGAACAAAGATGTCGATAGGAAAAACATATTATGGCATATCCTGTAATTTTTCTAATATTATAAATGCGAATGTTTAGATGGAAGGATAAATGGATGTTTGTTTGAAGGTATCTTCGGAACGGCTGAACGGATCTTGATTAAATTTGGCACAGACGTAAAAGTAGTAGTTTGGAAGAACACATAGGCTACTTATTAAGTTTTTTTTAATGCCGCGCGTTACATACAGCTAATTATCGATATATCTATGCCTCTAGTTTTAGTTTAGTAGTTGTAGTTTAGTTTTAACAAAAAAAAAAAGCTTTGTATTCCATTTTTAAAAACGGACGAATTAAAACGATTCAAATAAAACCGAACGTAATACAAAAAAATATAAGGTCGACGATCTCGAATTATATTTAAAGTGAGATACTGGCCCCGTGTAATGACCTTATTCTAGGTTCATTGTCGTACAACTAGACTGAATTACTATTTACAATGTTTCACGAAAGTCTATGAAAGCACAGACATCTTTCAGTTTATTTGTTATAAAATCATTGAGGTTAACGGCAGCAATAAAAACGCGTTTTATAACACTCGTAGTATTAAATGAATATATTGAATGGAACTTTAGAAAAATCATACGCTTAACATGTATAGAAATTTAAATTATTTTTAGGATCTTTTCTTTTCTTTAAGTCTTAAAAATATCTTACTAATATTATAAATGCGAATGTTTGGATAAATGGATGGATGTTTGTTAGAAGGTATCCATATATCCATAACGACTGCATGGATCTCGATTAAATTTGGTATATATGTAAAACACACTTTGGAAGAACACACAAGAGCAAAGATACCAGAAATGTGTAAGGTGTCCAGTAGGGTACGTTTGTTTCAACTCCGCAACGGTTTCACTAATTTTACTGAAATTTGACACAAATACAGACATAGTCTCGAGTAACATATGAGATATTTTCACACCTTTTTTAATTCTCTACAGACGAAGTTAGTAAACAAAAGCTAGTTAAGAAATAAATATAATTCAATTAGTAAACTCACTTGGAAGGTGACAACACTTCGAAACAGAACCTCCTCTCGCCATCCAACACCGGCTTGACTGTACACAAACGTAAATCCTCTTCCATCACAGTCACATTCAGCTCACCTGTTCTTTTCCTGAAAACAAGTTAAATTTTAATATCATCCATCAATAAATACTTTCTATATTTATTTAATAAAAATATTAAATTATAATCAACATATTAAAACAATTATAGCTTTATAAGGTTGTAATCACAGACTTATTAAAAACTAGCTTTTACCCGCGACTCCATTCGCGCGGAATAAAAAAAATGTACACAAGATAAAAAAGTTCCTATGTCCGTCTCCAAGTTCTAAGCTACCTCCCCATCAATTTTCAGCTAAATCAGTTCAACCGATCTTGAGTTATAAATAGTGTAACTAACACGACTTTCTTTTATATATATAAGATAATCCATAAACAATAAATGACATCTTCAGACAGTGAAATGTGTAAATGTAATTTCTTACTTTCATATCCATTGAATTCAACGATATAAGTTATTTTTGAATTGCATATAAAATTTTGTATGATAATGTAAAAAAAACACCAATTGAAGTCATATACCTAATAATTACATTAATAAAATTTACATCGTTACCAATCTAGGGTTTCAAAATGTATCTTTTACACAAATATATATAACTAGATAATATTTCATAAGTAAATAGACCGAGACCGTCCTTTAATTCGGCCTTCACGACAAACAAACAGCAAATCAAACTTACCTATAAACTAATCGATTGTCGTACAAATAGAACCATCTTCTGTTCCAAGTCTTGAATGCGTTGGATGTCCTTTTAAAGAGGTAACCTTGCATCCTTGGTAAGTTCTTGAGGCAAGGTGACGTCAGTAGACCGTCTTTACAGTCAGTCTCATTGGCGTGGTCTTTGCAACTCGGCAGAACAGTATCTTGACTGTTCACTATCGTATGCCGGTTTTCCATTTCTTTATCCAGCGCTTTGGTACTACCACGCATTGTCGTCACCTGAAAACGTTAGTGTTTTTCATTAAACAGTGGGTTTCCACTGTCGTTATACCAGTGTAAGAACAATATTTCCATCCCACGTTTAATAAAATAAAAAGAACAGAAAAACTGAAAAACTTCAATGAAAAAGATGTAATCAAGAAGGAAAGTTCAATGACATTGATAATGGTTGTCATTAAAAAACAGCATTTTGGAAAAAAACAACAAACAACACTTTAAATCAAATCTAAGAAAGAAAGTTTGAAGTTCTCGGGTACAAATTCAAAAATTAATTCGTATAACAAACATTATTAAATAAAAAATCAATTATCAACGATTGCAAGATTTATTTTAACGGGACTTTTTTAATAAAAAAAATTAAATACCTCGTCTGCTGTTGATTTTAGAAAGGGTTCCAAATCTTCAGATAAATCAGCTCCTTGGTGATAATATGTACAGCAAGCTTGCATGTATGATAAAAACTGAAAAGAATTAAATATTATTATATCTCATTGGTCGATAGGTTTATTTAAATTGCGCTACTCAGACGCTATAACAAAAATAAAACTATTATAGTTATTTAAATTTAAAACCGGATATTATTTGCAATGTATGCCAGGTATAAGGGAATAAAAAATAAATAAAAAAAAGCTAGCTGTAATCCGTAGTTTTATTAGCCGTATAACATTATTTATTTTCTGTTAGGTTCTAAAAGATCATAGTGTGATAAATTATTTAATTAATATCTTACACCGCACAATATAAAGAAAAACCGAAACAAACTCTTCAACCTTATTATATTAATTTAAATTATTTTACCCTATAAAAATATAGAACAGAACATAACAGGATGACACAGTTTTTGATTTGTCTTACACTCCTTTACATCAAAACATATCAATGGCACATATTAATGAGTAATACATAAATAAAACTTTAATGAATAGAGTTATTAATAAATTACCTTATTCAGTGCATTAAAACAATCCAATAATAAAACCGATTACACCAGTTTAACACTGCAACTAAACGCTTAAGCATAACCGTCGCGTAAGACGAATGAACTGTTATTTCTAGTCGACAGCAACCTTGCGAACAGAGTGGGCGTGGTGCAAAAACTATTGCAAGAACCTGGCATTGGATGTTCTAATGACTAACCCGAGTTTATTTTATTGATATGATAAGATAAGAAGTATTTAATTTATAACGCCTTACAGATTACATATCTATATTCAAATGAAATTGTTACAGATTTAAAGGTAATTGGGTTAGATAGAAATCGCTTTGCCAAAGTTTAGCATTCCATCCTATTTTAATCTTCTGACACCACGGAAGACTATATTTCAAACACCCCTTACATCTAACGCGGCTCTGAATGCAGGAGGTAGTGCTAGTTCAATATACGTTATTAATGACACTGAATTGAACAATCATAATGATGGCATTATATACGGTTGAAAAATATGGATGTTTACCGTTGGGCTATCATCCTAGAGTTCGTGCGGCCCAATGAGTATGGGCCGATTGATCGGTAAGCCGATCTGCCCAACGAGAAACAACCAGAACTATAACCAATGCTATAAGATTTGGATTTGTTATTACATCACATGATCGGAAGACAATTAACATATAAGTACATAGAATGAGGTATTCCGTGCTTATCCTTATAAGGTTTCTTAAGTACATTATCTACTTAGATAATTTCTTTCTTATTATTGTTGAAGGTCTATGTCTTGCGGGCAAAGAAACACTAATGATGGTGGTTATTACGTTAAATTACTAATCTCCTTACTATATATACTATTTAACAGACATAAAAACTAAGCACATTTTACTATTCCTGCAAGTTCTAATGCGAATCGTGAGCACGTAGTATCATAGTAAACATGACATAAAAAACAATAAAGATTCGCTTGAAAATATGAAGGCTACGAATATTAACAAAGGCTTGCACGAGAGTTTCTCACGAACAGCCGACAGTAACCACCGGTAATACACCGTGACGCAATAACCCAGTGTCATAACAAAACAATTATAAAAAAACATATTGTTATTCAACGCACGGTTTAATGTGTATTTTACGCGTAATAGACGCTTGTTGCGCGTCGCACAAACCATATGGAAATCAATGCATATAAACAGTGGCATATTACATGAATGGATCGACTCAATCGAGGACAAACAAATAATACAATTTTATTATATGAATGCGAAAGTTTAGATGAATAAATGTACAGTCAGGACCATTCGTGGTATTTCGCTTGTAGAAAATTTGCCTTTTTCCTTGTAACGAGACAAACTTCGCCCTTTCTTATAATAAGGTCGCAGTGAGTTGTGCAAACGACGGGATAATAATAAAAAGCAATAAATCGTACAGACACATTTAAAAGCTGCCTTACACTTGTAATTGTTTCCACATCGTCGTCTCAATGCATACGAAATTTTCAAACTATTGCTTTTAAGGCGGGGAGACTGCCAGATTCCCCGATAGTACGCATTTGTATGTTACCAGGTAACTCCAGAACGAGTTAACGAATCTGGATGAAACTTTCAACAGAGACAGATTACAGTCGGTCTTTTATTTATAATTCTGTGAAGACGAAATCATGTGCGATGGCTATTCTCGTATATGTTGTCTACCTATATTTTTGTTCAGAATAATTGCACGCTTAGCAATAAAACAATCTGATATTAACAATTTTCATTGACATATCGAAATCTTAACCGTCATGTTTGTTAACACCAATACCAAAATAAACATTAATCATGGTCTAATGAAAGAAGAATAATGTACAGTAACCGTTCAACATAGATATGTCTCGTCATTTGCCTCAACTTTCAGACTGAATGAGAAAAAATATGCACGCGCACTAATAACATACATCTTATACGGATGTTAGATGAAGCAGAATAAGTCAGTCTGCAGGAAACATACTTTACAAATTCAATGAATTTGACAACATATAAATAAAGAACTCATAATTTTGTCTACTGTCTGTTTATTTACTTTCTACTGTCTGTTTATTTACTTCAGTAAAGACGAAATCAAAGAAGTACAGTTGTTTAAACGTTTTTTTCTGAAATGTACTTAAAATTTTATGACTAGTGCTGTTTGACTACCTAAAAGTTTTGTGTGAAAGCTTAGGCCTACATATTCCTATGTTCATACATAAAGAGTTTGAACAATAAATTATGAAATATAATATATTATTACAACATATACATTGTCTTGAATAAAGTTACGTGTCGGCCATCATTAGTGCGTAACTAGGTTAAGTGTCCATTACAAATAATTTCGCTGTTATTTATGAGTTGTTATGTCCCATATATTAAGTTATTAATTATAAGGTATAATGTATATAGTAATCACTACTGTACTAATATAATTATAAATAAAAATATATAAAACTAGCAGGTGCCCGCGGCTTCGTCGGCGTGGAATTAAAGAAATCTAGCCAATCTTAAAAAAATATAGCATCTATGTCTAAAAAAAATTAATCCGAGGATATGGTAACTTCTCAACAGTGAAAGAATTTTTCAAATTCGTTCACTAGTTTCGAAGCCTATTTAATGTAAACAATCACATCTTTTAGCTTTATAATATTGGAATTTAAAATTTTCAAAATTTGCAATAACAATAGGCTAATAAGACTGTAACCTAAGATACCATGACCCATTCTTTTAATCTTCATCTATATCTATATATATAAAAGAAAGTCGTGTTAGTTACACTATTTATAACTCAAGAACGGCTGAATCGATTTGACTGAAAATTGATGGGCAGGTAGCTTAGAACCAGGAAACGGACATAGGATATTTTTTACCCCGTCTTCTATTTTTTATTCCGCGCGGACGGAGTCGCGGGTAAAAGCTAATATTTTATATTTAGAGAGAGACATAAAAAAGCTTTGATGGCTTTAAGATCGGCTTCAGCATATTAAACAAATATTTGACTTACTGTTGCCAATATCTCATGTCGCTTTCTAGCTTGCAGCATCGTGATCTTCTGTACATGGTCGAGTGCGGTATGTCGGAAACAAGAGCGGGTGGCAAGCAAAAGGTTAACCGCTTCCTCCACATCGCTGGTTTTGTGACGAGACACCTGGGGTAGTAATATTATGCTTAAAATACAAGTACAGAGTTTATTGCAGCAACTGTTGATAAGAGTGTTATAACAAGATAATCTCATATAAAAAATATGACGCGACATAAATGTAGTTTTTAGTATGTTTGTCACAGATAAATTGTTAAGTTGGGAAGTTTATATACGGACTAGACACATTTTAAATAGGCAAATATTATAAAAAATTGACATATTATGGACACATAAGGTAATAAAAATTCACTTTACATTTGATTGAATTGATGTTATTAATAATTATGAAGCACACCAAAGGTTATCTAGCCACCTGTATTAGATTCTTTACATTTTAATTAAATGTACATGTTTGTGGTTTCTTGCAAAACAATAATTATACAATTATTCATAGAACATAATTTTTTTGAAGTAATTACTATCAAAGATATGTTGTGCCTGGTTGTAAATGTAATGCTGATATTTATAATCTGATTAGAACTTTATAATCAAATGTACACTTAAACATACATACCTGCGAGTTTCTTATTAAAGCTATGTCCAGATCATTTGATATTTTATCAAAATGATGCTTGCTCTCTTTCACACCCTTTATATCTCTGCAACAATTGCATTTTTATTTAGTACTATGTAATATATTTTTTATAGAATAATGAGGCAAATGGGTATGCATACAACTTAATTCATCAAAATAGCAAAGTGAAGGGCTAAACTTTGAGCTCTGGCATACACACTCAAAATGATAAACAAAATTACTTCCATTTCAGACCTGTCTACTGTGTGGTTGTGGTATTACACCAGTTTAGCAGGTCATTTATGCAACAAATGTTTTGGACTCTACAACTGTTAAATAGTTTGTCATTGATAAGTAAATCTTTAGATACTTACATTTTAATAAATGCCGAGAGATTCTTGAGTACAGTCCTAGATGCCTGGTCTAGCAGTATTGAGTGGAACTTATTCATTTCTTGCAATGCATGTATCATACGATTCAGGGTTGCCATGACAGGTGGATCCTCAGAAAAACTACTGCTCAAGTCCCATAGTGCATTTGTAAAAGCACTACACAATAAAAACATAAATTACTAAAATGTGTGTGTTTATTATTTGTTACTATTTATATCTTAACTAAATTCTGATAATTGTTTGAAGTATAACAGACTTGTCAATTTGATTATTTAAGAGTATATCTATTATCTAAGCTGATTTGATCATAGATATGGGTTTGTGATATAGTGAATATTTTTGGGTAGAAGTTAATCTACAAGAAATATAGTATCAGGAGTAAAAAAGTTCTTTGTAATGTATCGGAAAATATTTTAAACTATTTGTGTATCTTAAAACCTAATTATAGTCAATACAAAAACAAAGTATAATGAGTAATATTCCAGTTTGTTTTTATTAAATCACCACGAGAGTAGTTGGATAAAAAGTAAACATTCAGTTGTAGAATTTTTTACATCAATAAAGTAGCACATAAACTTACCTCCTATGAGTCATGTATGTTTTACCGGATTCTATCATGAAAGAGCATGTCTTGAGAACTTTATCAAGTTTCTGCTCTAAACCATCAATACTAGATTCTTCCGTTTCCAGCTGTTCCCTAAAACAATGAATTATTAACACTTGAATATATTAAAACACAAAACACGTACATAGTTTCACTTTCTACAAAGAACTTTCGTTGAATAACTATTTTGGTGTTTACCTAAATTTTGGGGAATCTCTTAAACATTCATCGAAATCAATTAAAGGCTTCATTTTAATTGCAGTTACAGTGTTAATATATTTTACAACATTTTTCTACACGAAACAAAAAGTCTTGTCTTCGTACAACAATAAGCGTAACACAGATAACTTAATTTACAACTGACAAACAAAACTGATAAAAATGACAGCTACAGATACAGATTAAAACATCCTAAACGCTAGCTGGTTCTTGTTCTTGGTGCGTTTTTTGTTCTCTTTTTATCGTCTGTTGTCATTTGATTGTCATTTCAATTCTGACAGATCAGACCACCACACACTCACACCATCACATATAGGTATATAGGTCCATCAAAACAAATTTACCGTTGTGTCGTGACTGCAGTTTATTTTTATTTACAGTAATTATTTTATTAACTCTTTGTGCGTAATGTCTACCGTATAAAATAAATACGTTCATTTTGTAAATCGTCCAATTTTGTTGATTTAATTGTGATATTTGATATTTACAGTCGCATCGAATACTGCGCATTCGGAACTTAAAAGTGTTGTGTAAAGTAACGAAGTTACAATTATTAATTTGTTGTTTAATTTTAAAACGCTTACTACGATATAATGGATAAAAATAAAACAACTCCATTTAAAAATAATCATTTTATAACACTTGTAATTAGTGTAATAGCCATTCCTCTGTCCATGTCGATGTGGATTATCAATATTATCTATTCTAAATTACTAGGCCAAAACGAAGGATTAGATGGTAAGTTTATTAACGTTTTAATGTAATATATGTGCAAGGTAAGGTATAAGGTTGCGGGAGTTTTCTGGATGCGAGTTGCATAGGACTGATCATTGTGGCGATCTTTGGGGGAGGCCTATACCCCAGCAGTTGGCGTTAAGAGGCTGAATAGATAGATATATGTGCAAGTGTATTTTAAACAAATTTTTTAATATTTTTTCAGAGCCTATTGTGATATCACCTGCTAGATGGTTGGCGGCTTGTTTTATACCATTGCTAATATGTGTATATGGATATAAAAAGAAGACGCTCAATTTAAGTGGAGCACTTTTAGCTTTTGTTGTTGGATTTGTCCTAACGTTGGCCAATTTATGTTTCTTTGCCGATTTGCTCATATTTTTCTTTACATCTTCAAGAGCAACAAAAGTCAAGGGTCATTTGAAAAAGAAAATAGAAGAAGACTTTAAAGAAGGTAAACATTATACATTAGAAATTAAGGTTTTCCTAATATGAACAAAATTGCAATTTTTACAATTTCCAGGTGGTCAAAGAAATTGGATTCAAGTCCTTTGCAATGGGGGAATGGCTACTCAACTAAGCTTGTTGTATTTATTAGATGTTGGTGCCTCAGAGAGGCCAATAAATTTCATGAAAGATTACAGGGCATCTTGGTTGTCTTTGGGTGTTATGGGTGAGTTATGATTTTACAATTAACTGTTTACTGAAATAAATGTTACATATTCTAACTTTTATTGTCTATTTCAGGTGTCCTTGCATGTTGCAATGGTGATACATGGGCCTCTGAGTTGGGCACAGTTTTTGGCAAAGGCGACCCTGTTCTTATAACAACTTGGAAGAGAGTGCCAAAAGGAACAAATGGAGGAATAAGCCTCAATGGAACACTTTTCAGTACTCTAGGAGGCCTTGTCATTGGAATAGCGCATTATTTGACTGTGCTCTATTTTTCAGACTCTAGTCTTTGGTCGTATGCCCCTCCACAGTGGCCTATTATTTTGTTAGGTGCTTATGCAGGATTTTTTGGCAGCTTAATAGATTCTATATTGGGAGCAACTTTGCAATATTCAGGTATGATTAGTTCTTGAATTGTATCTTATATAGAAAATTCTCGTGTCATGGGGTTCAAACTTGAACTCCTCCGAAACGGCTTCACCAATTCTCATGAAATTTTGTGAGCATATTCAGTAGGTGTGAGAATCGGCCAACATCTATTTTTCATAACCCCCCCCCCCCCATTTAGTTTTTTTCTTTAACTGCGCACGGACGGAGTCGCGGGCGACAGCTAGTAATATATAATTACATTCTTTCAAATGTTTGTAAGTTTTGTTTTTTGTTTGCAGGTGTGGATAAAAATGGTAAAATTGTATCACATTCAAAGCATGCTGTGAAGCATATCAGTGGAATAAATATCCTTGACAATCACAGTGTTAATCTTATATCAACAATTGTCATGGGAATACTTTTACCAACAGTTAGTAAAACTGTTTGGCCTACTTTTTAATATTTTAAGACTGATTACAATCAAGTAGTTTAACATTTAGAACAATAAAAAGGTTTTGGCGCGCTATAGTTGTGAGATGAAACACTAACTTTATATGATTTATATGAAATGTTATGATTTAATTGAAATAAATTATTTATCACTTGTTTGGTTATCTTTTAAATAAACCCATGAAGTAAATTGTTTGTAATAAAAATAATCAGTACTAGCATTACAATGAATACACGAAATATTCCTTGACATTGAGAATTTTTTTAAGTTTTAAATTTTTTATTGTTTCAAGCTCTAGTAACTTGATGATACTTCTATACAAATTTTCACCTCCACTTTCAACCCGTTACAACTCGGTTTTCGCGTTAAAAAGTAGACTATGTCCATTCTCAGGCTCTAGACCAGTGTTTCCCAAGGTGGGGCGTATCAGTTCAGTAGTTTTGGCGTGAAAGCAGGATAGACAGAGTTACTTTCTTATTTATTATATTAGTAAAGAAAAGGAGTACCTTGGCCAAGATCATAAAATATTTGCTGGAATTTTTCATACAATTACCAGCTAAATGGGAATGACGATATTTTTAAATCTGATATTTCTATGTCACAAGCTGCTGCCTTTGTTTTTAATGTATGTTGAAATGGAACAAAAAATAAATAAATTAGTAAACATGGATTTATTCCATATTTATGAGGTGGTTCACAGATAATGTAATTTTTTTCTACGCGTATTAGCCAAGGTAATTTGTTTATTTTTTTTCCGATAATTATTATAAGAAAACACGTCTTCGTAATATAAAATTACGAATATATTACATCAACCATGTACTCTCTGTGCAGATATTATCTGCTAATAAAATTGCTGGCGCATCGCAGCATTTCGACATTTTTGGAAACATAGTGTAAAGTAGGTTTTTAAATCTGCGTTTTCCCGATCTTATGAAGTGACTGTTATCTCTATTCCTTTTCATTTTCAACATCTTTCTTTTCTACCACCCACCAGTTGTGTACACCCAGTCCTTTCCTTTCTTAATATGAGGTTTTGTAGCAACGCACCTGCAAGTCCTTGGGTTTTTGTGTGGAGGAGGCTTACTTTATTTTTGTTCTGTAATGTATTCTGAACGATGGAGAAAAGCATCCTAGGCATTAAACTTATAGATAAACAAAACAGTCAAACTATCAGACAAAAAACAAGCTCCTTAAGTGGAAATGGGCGGGACACGTGATGCGCGCAAAGGACAACAGATGGACAAAACAAGCAACCCTATGGTCTTGCCCGGGAAAAGGCGTGACAATGAGAGGACGACCCAAAGCCCGATGGTCAGACGACATAATAAAAGTAGCAGGAAAATCCTGGTGGAAAACGGCAATAGATAGGGAAAAATGGAGGAGGCCTATACCCAACAGGGGTCATGACTGCTTCTTTTAATTAACTTGTTAACTTTAATTTAAACAATTAATGTATTAAACTATATCATGAAAACAAAGGCTAATTAATTAATTAAAGGTTTTTTAATATGCTCTTTATAACTGGTCATAAATCTAGACAAAGACTTTTGTTTGTATTAAAAAAATAAATTACAAATCCCAAAGTATATTTTTGTACAAAGTGAAGATTTCATATTAGGTAACTAAATATTTATAGATGTTTAGAAATTCAAGTTTTTTCATATATACCTTAAAAACTAAAGTTATCAGTTTCCGCGTCACGACGTGGTGCTTTTAGTCAATTCTTATTAATTAACTAACGGTTGCCCGCACTTGCGTAAGCGCAGAGTTAAAAAAGAACATAAGTTTATTATAAGACTAGCAGTCGCCAAGACTTCGTCAACGCAAAATTGATAAAAAAGTATCCTATAAAAATGCTCGCACACATCAGATTACCTACGATTTTGGTGTTGACCCGAAATAAACGAAGCTTGCAACACATTAATTTTAAAAATCGTTTTTTCGTTATACTATAGGTAAAGCAAACAAAACATGTACACGAAATACGATTTTTTTAATTTAGATATTACATACGGACACACCATTTTATTATGTGTATAGAAGATTGGTGTTGTAGCACTGTATAATAATATCCCCATCCCTTTCATTATCTTTGAATCTCTAGATTGATGCCACCATGGGACACCTACAAGCTGCGATGACCTCTTAAAAATCTATTCGATTTTATATAGAGGTATCATCTTATTAATCTTATAAATGCAAACGTGTAGATGTTTGGATGGTTGTTTGTAAGAAGATATCTACAGAACCGCTAAACGGATCACGCTGAAATTTGACATGGATGTAGAACATAAAAGAATACAAAAACTTAATTAGCCGATGTCTGGAAAAAGACATCGGCTAATTAATTTTCTTCATAGGTGGGCATTAACTCGTTAATCGTTAGTTAACGAAGTTAACATTTTGCTTAACGGATTAACTTTTAAGTTAACTTCAAAAGTGTTAATGCTTTTGTTAACTTCCATTAAACTCAACTTCCACCACGCCACGCTCGTAAGTTCAGCTATGTTCGGCGACTGTCAGCGAGTCGAATAGTGAACAAACGAGTTGATAATGGATATATGGTAAGTTCGCGTGCAAGTGTAATGCATAAGAGCGTCCAGGAAAGACGTGAACAACAGGATAAAATTAAAAGAAGGTTCGAAAACACTTTACTGCATTCATACTTTCACACTTAGTCTAATACTTGAGATACAAATACCACTAACTGACTCCAGGTTCAATTGCAGTCAAAATAATCAAGTGTGAAATGTATAGTGTTATTAATGTAGTAAAACAAGTCATCATAATCTCCCAGGCCTTTTCCTATCATGTGGGGTTGGCACATAAGGTTTTATTTTTTAAACCTTAAGTAAAGCTTTGGCTTAAGTTTTTACGGCCGGGTGCCTTCCTGTCGCCAACCCTACTTGGGAGGAATATCTTAAAATTAAATATAATATAAACTAAATAATAATAGCTAATTTAAAATTACTTTAGTTATAAAACATTGTTAGTAAAACACAACATCAAGTTCTTGTCTTGATAATCGTCCTATATTGATCTTTTAAAACATTATTCACTCCAATAGATGAGGTCGATCTGATGATTCAAAGTTGCAGTATATTTGCATTATCAAGTGTTAAACATTTATTTTTCCATATAGTGAAACAAGTCTCGACACAATAAGTGTAAAATTGTAAATTCAATTTACAAAAGTGTGTGCAATTCGTGCGTATTATCAAAAGTCATTAAAAGATCTTCTTTTCACTTCTTTTACCTATTTCTCTCAGCCTCAAAAGCAGTATAATTGTGGTATGGTTAATTTTTAACGATGAACTTTAACTCGCGTTTAATTTTCGAGAATTTAACGCTTTAACGATTAACGAAGTTAACTTTTTAATTAACGAATTAGCGATTAACGAAGTTAACTTTCCGATTAACTGTGCCTTTCTTTGATTCCGCGTGGATGGAATCGCGCGCTACAGCGAGTCTTTCAAGCCAAGTTTGTGGTCTTTAATTATTTTGTAGGTCCCAGTTTGTAAAAAGCTATAAACTACGGCTGTAATTAAAAAACTAGAAATGAAACCCTTTTGTAACATCGACAAAATCGTTGGAATGCTTATTCTATGACATTTTATTAGACAAATTGACAGATTTCGTCATTTCTAATCTGTCGAAAAATTATGATGACAGCGACAGCCGCGACAAGGTTATTTTTCCTTTGTTTGTGTACAACTGAAATTCCTTGAAAAATTGTTATAATCGTGACTCATTTTTAGACACAATAGTGTTACATTGTCTATAAACCGTTTTTTAAGATCAAGGAATGCGCTTTTTATTTTAATTCACCATGTCATTGCCAATAGAAGAAGATCCTATCATAAACGCTGATATTAGAGATGATGTTACAAGTAGCAATCGTAATCTAGTTGAGGTTGATCGAGGTAAATACCTTATTCCGGATTTTACTATCATAATAAGAAACACTACATTCTGTTTATTAAGCAATACATTAAATTACTTCTACTCAATCGTTTTTATTGTTGTAAAGTGATTAGTGTAATTATATTTTTATTGGCCTATTTATCTTGCGATGTAATTTTTATCAGTGTTCTTATGACAGCCAATGAAAAATTATCCATTATGCCATTAAAGTTTACTTTTATGTTTAGAGGAAACTACAGGATGGATCAAAAGTCGGACAGTGCTAGGCATCATGGGGTTTCTTGGTTTCGCCAACGTGTATGCCATGCGTGTAAATCTGTCCGTAGCTATTGTGGCCATGGTAAACTCAACAACTGTACAGAACAATTCCACACTAGATGTATGCTTAGCACCAACCCCCAGCAACACTACCATACCACCAGTAAGTACATTTAAAGTATTATTTAGTTCATATTATATATTTGTCTCAATATTCACATAGCAAAACCCTGTGGTTTTACTGTTAATAAAGCACACCCTATTATTCTCTGCTATCTTAATTGACTACTTGCCTTACGTACTATTGTTCTTTATGTACTGGTCAAAATACTAAGATTTCCAAAGCACTTCAATTAATGTATCCAAACATTGTTACAGAAGCCGGGTGAATTTAATTGGGATGCAGGACAACAGAGTATTATTTTAGGATCATTCTTTTATGGATATGTTTTAACACAGGTAATACAATTGAATATTTATTTCTTGTGTATTTGAAATAAATCTTATATGGATCAAATTATTAACTTGATTTGACAAAACAACTATAAGATTGTATAAGATTGATTGATAAATATTGGTTTCAGTCATTCATAAATTATTAACTACAATGTTATAAAATGTATTTATTTTTAGATACCAGGTGGAAGGATAGCTGAAATATTTGGTGGAAAACTTGTCTATGGGATAGGAGTTCTGTTAACTGCAATATTTACTATTTTAAGTCCCATAGCAGCGAAAGTAGACTTTAAGTTCTTTATAGTTGTGCGAGTACTGGAAGGTTTGGGTGAAGGTGTGACATACCCTGCCATGCACGCTATGCTTGCTAGATGGATACCACCATTAGAAAGATCAAAATTTGCTGCATATGTTTATGCAGGTAAGCAACTTAGTATTTGTTATTCAAATAGTATTTAACCCCTTGACACACATATAAAGTGTTTTAATTAAATGCTGTTTTCATTGCGATTCTTGGTGTTTATGTGTTTGCCCATGCAATTATGTTAACCGTATTGTTGTGAGGGGGAATGTATCCTCTACAGTCTAAACAAAACAGCATCTACCTATCTAATCTAATAATATACTGCCTGATGTTAGCCAAAGACTTGACTTGTTCTTGATTTCTCGGAGATGTCAAAGTCTACAATGGCACATGAAATTAATGATGTTTCAGAGACGTCATTGTATCTTGACATACAATGACGTCTCTGATTAATATTTAATTAATATTTTTTGATCTACTGTCACATTGTTGATAAATACGAGTATATCAGTAATATTTATATTTAAGTATGGAACATCTTTTCGTTATGTTTTAGATGAGTAAAAGATGCATTATTCCAACCCAAAAACTAAATTTTCTAAAAACACCATTTATGCTAAACTTTGTTAATTTCACAATAATTGACATCAAATTCATGTTAATATTATTAATATAGTTTGAAATTCTTTGAAACACATGAAATATTAAAATATAAAACTTTGTATTTACGAGATCTTTTTTGAATAATTTTTTGTATAAAAATGTGAATTGTTCTTTTGTACTCTATGCTGTATCTTGTTCTAGGTTCAAATATAGGCACAGTAATATCTTTACCAATATCTGGCTGGCTCTGTACCCTTGATTATGCTGGAGGCTGGCCCCTATGCTTTTATCTATTCGGAGGTCTCGGTGTATTGTGGTTTGTTGCATGGATGTTCCTTATTTACGATACTCCACAAAATCATCCAAGGATTTGTCCAAAAGAGGTTGAATATATTACAAATTCTATCGGTGTTCAAGTAAGTAAAGTCTTTTTTTTAATACAATGATATATGTGATGAAAAGAGTTACATCTCTTAAGATATCTCATAAAAGACGTAACTTTGTTTGCCGGGTGGGTCAACATTATATTTTTTTCGATTTGTTATTAAAAATTAATAAAAGAGAATTTAAGATCATGAAAGTATCAAAGGGGTCAAACACTTTAGTCCATTAACTAACAACAATAACTCTTTCCCTTCCCACCCTTTTCTTATTAGGAAAGGATGGGAAGGGGAAGTGGATTTGGCGGAAAAGGGGACGCATAGTAAGGAGAAATATCCTCTTTCTGTGCGTCCCCTTCTCCGTTGATTAAAGGTAAGCAATGCATCTGCATTTGTGGATGTCTATGGGTAAAGGAATCCAGGTGGTCGTTTGCTCGTTTGCCATCTTTTGATATAAAAAAAAAAACTTTCTAAATGAAATGCCATATGATTGAAAGTGAATAAATTAAAATATAAATGTAAGGATTTATACTTATTTAAAAAATAATAAAACTTTACAATAACAATTACATTATATATCAATGGTTCTAATGTAAACAGTGATAGCAATAATTTTGTTATGCATATTATCACTAGAGTGGGACAGTAGGTCGCAGATGTGAGTCAACTCATGATGTCATTTATAGTCCAAGAGCTAGTGAACCCTGGGAGTAACGGTCTCCCTGTAAGGTTAGAAATTTGTATACTTACGATTTATGACATGCTAAGAGCAATAGCCATGACCTGGCAGGCGTCAGCCCTGCACGTCATCAGCCCCTTTATTTTTTGGACTGTTAAGTAAATTGAGTTTCAAAACTTGTTTCTGTAAATTTGAAAATTTAATAGGATAAAGTTTATTTATTGTACATCTTAAAAAAAAATTGACAGGCGATTACAATAAGCAGAAGTATATGACAGATCAATTAGAAAACGTACAGTTGATGAGGTAAAATAAACTTTATCCTGTATACTTAAAATTTTTATATGTTTTCAAGTTAACGTCTCAGAGTAAATATGTACAATGCCAGGCGGTTTTGAACAGCATAAGACCTTGACAGGCGAGGGGACAGCTGCTAAGGGCGTGCAAATAAGAACGCATATAATACAGTAAATGCAATGTATTTTATTGGGTTTTATGCAATCTACATTATTTTTAACATTCATTTTCTTCAGCATCATTCGAAATTTCGCTATCACTGTTTTCATCATCATCTGATTCTTCAACAATGTTTTCCTCATCTGAAAATAGTAAAAAAAATAATATTTTAATGAATCAATAAGGTTGTTAAGAATTAAATATCAAGCTCAATTACATAGGACTCCGTATTAAATGTTACGGAATAAAATAGTTGTATGTTACCTGAAATGCATTCCTCAGTTTCAGTCGATTGTGCTGTGGCAGTATCAGCAGGTCCTTGTAAAAATATGTCGTATATAGAAGATGGAACCGTATTCCCCTCAAACCAATTAAATTCGTAACGACTATCAATTAAGTTCCAACCGTTATTTTCAGGTGTAAGAATTGTTGGTTCTTTTAAATTACAATTTCGCCATATATTTGTAATGTAGGCAGTTCTCAATAATTGTTGATGTAGTTCACGTTTGCAGGGTGTTAAATTCGATGAATCATAGCTTACTACTTTTTTCATAAGCACTTTAGGATTATTTGTGTTGTACGTAGCAAGGAACGTTTCATAACGTGCATTATTTAACTTTGAACATTTCAAACCATACATTTGGCATACAAATTTCTCTAGTATCGGGAAAATTTTTTCTTTCTTCTGTACTATTTCTGCGTTTCCTAATTCTTTGAATGCCTTCTGATATACACTCGATTTCTGCAATATTTGGAATGGTTTTTTTTTTTACCTCTTCTTGAAAAGGACGGATTGAAATCGCAACCGATTAATGCATGAAATCCCGGTAAGCTTTGGCATATAGAAGGTCCCAATTTTGTATATTTAGTTCAGAAATATTTATCCATTTTTTACAATTATTAGTGCCATATTCCATATAGATTTTTTAATTATTATTGTGGAGATGGTCCATGTTTCCGAGCATCGGAGCATTTATCGGGAATACCATAGTAAACTTAAATTACAAACAATGCCATACTTATAGTGTCCACAATAACTGTGATTGTCGATGTAAATGATGATTTATCGTGCCAACATCATGAAGAGGCTGATACAAAAATAATATACCATACATGCCAAATGGATGAAGATTTATCCGACGTATTAATAAAAACATGTGACACAGACATTTTAATATTACTGCTCGGAAACATGGACCATCTCCACAATAATAATTAAAAATCTATATGGAATATGGCACTAATAATTGTAAAAAATGGATAAGTATTTCTGAACTAAATATACAAAATTGGGACCTTCTATATGCCAAAGCTTACCGGGATTTCATGCATTAATCGGTTGCGATTTCAATCCGTCCTTTTCAAGAAGAGGTAAAAAAAAAAACCATTCCAAATATTGCAGAAATCGAGTGTATATCAGAAGGCATTCAAAGAATTAGGAAACGCAGAAATAGTACAGAAGAAAGAAAAAATTTTCCCGATACTAGAGAAATTTGTATGCCAAATGTATGGTTTGAAATGTTCAAAGTTAAATAATGCACGTTATGAAACGTTCCTTGCTACGTACAACACAAATAATCCTAAAGTGCTTATGAAAAAAGTAGTAAGCTATGATTCATCGAATTTAACACCCTGCAAACGTGAACTACATCAACAATTATTGAGAACTGCCTACATTACAAATATATGGCGAAATTGTAATTTAAAAGAACCAACAATTCTTACACCTGAAAATAACGGTTGGAACTTAATTGATAGTCGTTACGAATTTAATTGGTTTGAGGGGAATACGGTTCCATCTTCTATATACGACATATTTTTACAAGGACCTGCTGATACTGCCACAGCACAATCGACTGAAACTGAGGAATGCATTTCAGGTAACATACAACTATTTTATTCCGTAACATTTAATACGGAGTCCTATGTAATTGAGCTTGATATTTAATTCTTAACAACCTTATTGTTTCATTAAAATATTTTTTTTTACTATTTTCAGATGAGGAAAACATTGTTGAAGAATCAGATGATGATGAAAACAGTGATAGCGAAATTTCGAATGATGCTGAAAAAAATCATCATCATCATCATCATCATCAGCTCACTATACATCCCCACCGAGGGGCTCGGAGCCTACCCCAATTTAGGGGTGACTAGGCCATAGTCAACCACGCTGGCCAAGTGCGGGTTGGTTGACTTCACACATATCATTGAATTTCTTCTCAGATATGTGCAGGTTGCATCACGATGTTTTCCTTCACCGTAAGAACGTCGGATAAATGTACATATGTAAATCGAAAATCGAAAAACACATTGGTACATGGCGGGATTCGAACCCAAGACCTGCAGATTGCAAGTCAAGTGCTTAACCCCTGAGCCACCGACGCTGAAGAAAATGAATGTTAAAAATAATGTAGATTGCATAAAACCCAATAAAATACATTGCATTTACTGTATTATATGCGTTCTTATTTGCACGCCCTTAGCAGCTGTCCCCTCGCCTGTCAAGGTCTTATGCTGTTCAAAACCGCCTGGCATTGTACATATTTACTCTGAGACGTTAACTTGAAAACATATAAAAATTTTAAGTATACAGGATAAAGTTTATTTTACCTCATCAACTGTACGTTTTCTAATTGATCTGTCATATACTTCTGCTTATTGTAATCGCCTGTCAATTTTTTTTTAAGATGTACAATAAATAAACTTTATCCTATTAAATTTTCAAATTTACAGAAACAAGTTTTGAAACTCAATTTACTTAACAGTCCAAAAAATAAAGGGGCTGATGACGTGCAGGGCTGACGCCTGCCAGGTCATGGCTATTGCTCTTAGCATGTCATAAATCGTAAGTATACAAATTTCTAACCTTACAGGGAGACCGTTACTCCCAGGGTTCACTAGCTCTCCAGCTATTATATTTGTATCGGAATTAATGTTCCATGCCTTTATAATTTCTTTTAATGAAAGTGGGTGATACTGAATTTGTTCTTAAAGAGATATTATAGATAGAAGACAGGCGTGAAGTGGAAGTAATTCCGCGTTTCATCTGCGCTCTTTTTGTGCGTCTCCTCCTTCGTCGATTGTATTCTTCCAGACTATGTTCTACATCTGTGCCAAATTTCATCGAGATACATGCAGCCATTCTGGAGATACCTTCAAACAAACATCCATCCATTCATCAATCCATCCATCCATCCCTCCATCCATCTAAACATTCGCATTTATAATATTAGTAAGATAATCAATATTTTTTCAAACAATTACAGGAAGATAAACCATCAATGTCAATACCATGGTGCAAGTTCCTAACCTGCTTACCCCTGTGGGCGATATTGATAGCGCAATGCGGTCAATCCTGGCTCTTTTATACACAACTCACCGAACTACCAACATATATGAACAATATATTGCACTTCGATATTGTATCTGTAAGTTATTATCTATATTAATAAAACGAGCAAAGATTTGTGTTGTTTGTTTGCATTGTATATACTCCTTAACTATTGAAATGATTTGAAAAATTCTTTCACTGTTGGTAAGCTACACTATCCCCCGGTAACTTAGGCTATATTTATTACTAGATGTTTTAAATTCCAACGTTGAGGCTAACGGCAACTGCTATTGTAAATATATTAGATGCAAAAAATGAAGATGTAACAGTGCGCTTTCACTGCTTGATCACATGTACTATCTAAAATGCTTGGTGTTTCTTCTAAAGCAGTGAAAATTCACTGTAAAGTTTTAACTAATTTGATACTGTATTCACCAGTTAGACTTTAATTAATATGAGTTAATATTTCAGAATGCCCGTCTCTCAGCGCTGCCATATCTGACGTCATGGATAGCTGGTATCATAATAAGTATCTTTGCGGATTGGTTGCTGGCCAAGGGTTGGATATCCCGACAGGCCAGTATGAAGCTGTGGAATACAGTTGGTATGTAATTTTATACATTTAACTTAGCTCAGAGCATAACTTGCCTGATTTATTCTCCTAAGCTAAAATAAAATACGAAATATTTTGTATGTATAACAAAAAAAAAAAATTTTTTTTATTCAATCTTCAAATATTGTTTTAATTATTTATATGTATAATATTGATATTACAACATATAAAAAAGTGTGGTCTCCGACATGTTTTCTGTATCAAATGATTTACATAACAGATCTATACTTGTTCTTATAAACATGCAGTTGATGCAAAGGTTACTATGTCAATGTATAGGTGAAAGATCAATTTAGAAGTTAAATTACTCAGTATAGAATGCTCGCTGATATATTTAATTACTATTTACAGTTACCTTACTAATATTATAAATGCGAATGTTTAGATGGATGGATGTTTGTTTGAAGATATCTCCGGAACGGTTCAACGGATCTTGATGTAATTTGGCACAGAGATAAAACATAGTGTGAAAGAACACATAGGCTACTAATTAAGTTTTTTTTTAATTCCGCGCGAACGGACAGCTAGTAATATTATAAGTGCGAAAGTTTGGATGTATAAATGGATGAATATTTCTTAGAAGATATCTTTAAAATGACTGCATGAATCTAAATCCATACATGGTATAGACGTAAAACACTGTCTGGAAGAACACATACGCGATATAACAAGCTTTTTTTAAATTCCTCGCGGGTGTAGTCACCTGTAAAAGTAAATATTCAATATTTTTCCTAGGTTATGGAAAAAAAATCACTTAGTCTAGTCTCATCATCAGCTCACTATACGTACCCCACTGAGAAGTTCGGAGCCTACCCCAAGTTAGGGGTGACTAGGCCATAGTCAACCACACTGACCAAGTGCGGGTTGACTTACACATATCATTGAATTTCTTCTCAGATATGTGCAGCATCACGATGTTTTCCTTCACCGTAAGAATGTCGGATAAATGTACATATGTAAATCGAAAAATACGTATGTAGGTATATGGCGGGATTCGAACCCAGGACCTGCAGATTGCAAGTCTCGTGCTTAACCCCTGAGCCACCGACACTAGTCTAGTCTAATGACTCATAAAAATATATACATACATGATTGAGGTATTTTTTACAGCGGCATTCGTGCCTGCATTCGGCTTACTGGGTATAGCATGGGCCGGCTGCGACCGCACCGCTGTCATGTTGTTACTCAGCATTACTTCAGCCTTCGGCGGCGCTGTATACGCAGGTATATTGTAATAGTAATCTTACTAATATTATGAATGTTTGGATGTATGTATGGATGGATGTTTGTTGGAAAGTATCTCCAGAACGGGTTTATAGATCTGGATGAAATGTGACACAGATGTAGAATATATTCTGGTAGAACAAATAGGCTACTTATTATGTTTTTTTACAGGCTAGTGTAATAAATATAATAGAATAGTTTTTATTTAGCAACTAAACTTCGGTGACATAGGTTATAATTACTAGACATTTTTAATTCCGCGCGGACGAAGTCGCAAACAACTGCTATTACTATATGCTCTATACTCTTTATACTTTCTCTTCCCCTCCCCACTCTTTTCCTGTAAAGGAAGGATGGGAATGGGAAGGGGTTTTGGTGGAGAAGGCGACTCATAGGAAGGGGAGATATTCTCTTTCTGTGTGTCCCCTCCTCGATCGATTAAAGGTAGGCATCTGTAATCACAGATGTCTATAGGCAGCGGTTGCTTCACTATTTCAGTGAATTAGGTGGTCGTTTGCTCGTTTGTTACTTATCCGTCTTAGAAAATAGAGATGGAGTGAAGAAGAGTTGAAGAAGGCATTGACGTGATTGGAATTAGTAGTAACAAATTGCATGGGGTTATTTCAGGTAACCAGATGAACCATATTGACTTGTCGCCGCAGTTTGCGGGTACAATGTATGGAATTACGAACGCGGCCAGCAATATCTGCGGCTTCATGGCACCTTATGTCATCGGACAGATCATCAGCTCGGATCAGGTGATCTTGTGTTACATAATTGATATAGTTATTGTTATAAAATTTCTGATTGATTATAATTTTGTTGTATATTTTGCAGCAAACACTAGGGCAATGGCGGGAAGTGTTCTACTTGGCTGCCGCCATTGATTTAGCAGCAAATCTTTTCTACTTATTCTTTGCAAGCACCGAGGAGCAGGTAAAATAAATCTTACTATATAAATGCGAATGTTTAGATGGATGGATGGATACTTGCGAAGTTATCTCCGAAACAGCTCAACGAATCTTGATGAAATTTGGCACAGATGTATGACATAGACTGCAAGGACACATGGGCGCTACTTATAAGTTTGTTTTTAATTCTGTGCGTACGGAGTCGCGGGCGATAGCTAGTTATATATAATATTCTAAATAATATTTTTTTAATGTGAAAATTGTACTTTTTATGTCATTGTACGTGTTTCGGCAGTGACAATTCAAGTTTAGGTTTGCATTTTAAATTTTACCTTAAAATTCTTTGATTCCAAAGTTTTGGTACCTAAGTTAGTACCAAGTTTAGTGCTTTAACTTATATTTAAACGTTATTAATTAATATTCAGTATTACTGCACTGCCCGACGTGGCGATGGGGGGGGCTGTGCGGTAAGCATTCCCTGCCCCCCATTGTTTAATTTGCTGCAAAAATTTTAATTAACAAAACTTTGTTATAAGAAAGTATTGGTTTAAATCGTATATTTTTTTGTTACAGGACTGGTCTAGACCGGACAACGACGATATGACAGCGTCCGCGCCTGTAGAGAGTATAATGTACCCAGAGTCGTAATGTCGGCGTGTGGCGCGCGCGGACACCGCACTGTGACGTCACAACGTGCATGTCTGCGCACACGCACGCGTTCGTCCTAGATAAAACTCAGCCATGTGACAAACGATCTATCTTATTTAAATAAAAACACCTACGTTATGTAAAGAATTAATAATCATGGCGGTACGCTATTTCAGTTATTTTGGGTAAAAGTGAAGTGATAATATGGATACTTGCGTCGCATTCCATCTCTCACCTTAGACAATGTGTAAGGATGTACGACGTTTTTAATTTATTGTTAAGCCCTTTTTTCACTGCCGCAGATGTCGCGTGTAGTGGAAAAGTGGCCTTTATCTCGCTCAAACGAAATGTCATATGTCTTAGTGAGAAGCGTCTAATGGCGATTTACTTAAAAGTAAACTTTTTTAAAAGTAAAAAGATAACCAAGTTTTTTTTTTTAGTTTGCTAATCCGTTCTTTTAACCGTTTTATAATCGTCTTTTTTTAAATCATATTATTTAATAGATTTATATGATAAAGTAAAAGGGAATTGTTTTATAATTTATAATTTTTAACTTTTTAATAATATAATCTGTGGAATGATTTTGTAAAGATATCAGGAACATATGTTTTATTTATTTATTTAAATACATCAACAGGTAAATTATAATACATGCACAATAATATAACAAAGCAACAAACGGAAACACCAAAACTTTATATAAACATTATAACCTAATTATCCGATAACTTTTAAAAGAAAATTATGCTTTCCTTCTAAAATGGTAAAGGTGCAAACTTTAACCGATAGCTGTTATTAGAACAAGGTAACTCTCATAGTAATTAAAGTCAATTATGTTTGTGCTATCTTAATTCTACATTGACAAATTTCTAGTACTTTACTCTCTGTTTTAATATTGATTTATATTTAAAAAAAAATCATGTTATCCAAAAATGGTACAGAATAGCTTGCTTTCAGTATTATTTCAACCAAAATGAATATAAATAATAATTTAATAGAAAATTTAAATTAAATTATACATAAGTTTTTGAAACCCTTCGTGTAATTAATTTAATTCACACTTAAATTAATGAAAATAGAAGACATAAGAATAATCCTTAGAAATAAAAAGAAAAAAATTAAACTCAAAAATCTAAAGAGTCGTGAGAAATCGTGAGCAAAAGCTAGTATACATCGGTAAAGTGACCCGGTGAATATATCAAAGTAAATTATGACAGGTCACTAGGACATATGACAGGAGGGCGGTCAATGTCAAATTTCAATATCTTTGATGTCATAATCTATGCCCATGTCGATGAGTCCTATGTATAAGGTCCAAAGTAACAAATTGATTTTTACTTTTTTGTGTTAAAAGCTATCGCTTAATTTAATTACCAACATGCAATAAACAAAATAAACATTTGCTGGTGTAAATGTTATTTTTCTGATGTATTAAAAGTGCGTATGCAGTCTATTTTAATATATCGTCGAAACTTTGAGAGCCTCTTCTGAAAAATTGTCAATTTGCACATTGTATAACCATCGATGTAGGTTTTACGTGTTTCTTCATAATTAAAAACAGCGATATAAAGTCGTTGCACTAAAATCGAACAATTCGTCTTGTTTTCACTCAAATACCCCAAACAAATTCTTATTTGTTAAAATATTGTATAATTAATTATAATTAATTAAGAAACTAAATATTCTAAAAATATAAGAATAAAAATATAAAAGCATAAAATGACAAATATGTGTCAGTATTTAGTAATCATAGTTGGTTATTAATAATCGGGTTTTTATTAAGTTACTTCAAGTAGCTAAGCTACAGTACAAGTTTAACACGTTCCTTATTATTTATTCGCCTCTCTGTAACTTAATTCTTGCTACTTTAATAATAGCTTATAAAGCTAATAATAGCTTAATTATCACTAAAGTATCGTTTGCTATAAATCGCTAAAAACCAAAAAAAAAAAATTTTTTCTTGAAAAAAAAAGTAGGTTGGCAACCCTATTGGTATTTATCGACGACATCGATTTTTTTTCAATGTAGTAAAAGGTGCTTGAAAATCTGCATATTACAGAAAATATGCTAAAAATTTGTTAATCCATTTTGTCAGAAGTCATCGATAGAAAAACCTGATCTATCGCTCGGCGAGCGATCGAATCATCAATACTCCTCATACAAAGAAATTTAAGGTATTCGGATCAATCTTAATGATCTATTATTTTAATCGGCCGTTGGTGTATTTTTACTATGGTTAAATATCGACTACTGGCCGATATAATTAAATATACCCAAAAAAAATAAAAACTCATTCATAATTTTAATACGCTAAACATTCCAAAACTATTCTTAATCATTTTAATATGAACAGTATTCATTTGTGATTTGATTTCGGATGTTATTTAGTTATTATGATTTTCATAGTGATAACAAAATTATATTTACATATATATTTGCTATGTTTCATGATTATTGTTTGAATCTCTTTAAATTCGCACATATTTTTAAACATTATCAATGTTATTATATATATATATCTTTGTAATTTGATTATTTGTTTTTAATAAATCTTTTGAATGTGACGTATCAAGAATTTTTCTAAAAATGTACATATAAATTGTATTTTTGTAGATTGTAAAAATCAAATATATTCTATAAAATTAAAACATGTTTTAATATCCTGTCTTAATTTGATTTAATTCATCTTAAAAAGTTTTAGAAAAAAATATCGTTAGAAGAGATTATTCTCTACTTAAAGTTCAACGCCAATATCAGAAATTATAGTTGCTCTATTTCTAAATGCTAGTACATTTATAGCTGACTGAGCTCTATGTTGACCAACTTTAAGGTTACTTTCGTGACCATGTGACGTTACAATTTATAATTGTTGCTAAATTCGTCATATGTCATTGCAAGGTGTCATTTCATCTGAATAAAATCAATAAACGCTTTAATTACTTACATAATCCACAAAAACGGTAATTATTTCAAACAAAATGAGCTGTAATTTGTGTGACCAAATTTACCTTGTCTCTCCGACCGTTATTTCTTTTACTTAAAAGTAATGAATACGAACAAAAAGCAAAGGGATATGACGGCGGCCCTTTTTCTCGTCAGGAAATATTGTTGTAAATATGACCATAAACACATCGGTCGTTAAGCTTTGTTAATGGTCCGTTCGGCCACGTTGCCTTTGCCTTTGGCGGCTCGTATACTTTTTCTCAACTCCCGCGTAACCGTTTTAAAGATTTCACAGTAAAATTGACGGGTTGAGACGAAAACTTTAAGGACAATAGCCGGCGAATTATTTAGCAAACACACGCCCGCTCGAGCCGGCAAATACTTTGTTAACGGTTAATTGCAAGGGTTTGTCAATAATAACTTTGCCTTTGTTAAATATTTTTACGCATAAATTTTACGACTTCGCGTCGCAGAAAGGTTTAAAAATTTCGTTACATTGTAATTGAATTTTAATTGCCGTTTATACCGCAAGGACAAATAAACATTGTCGCATGTTGGCAGGTAAATTTTGCAATCATGTTTTAAGAGTTATTTTGTACCGGTTGTAACATTTTATACATATTATAACTTTAAAAAGTGACTATAATATATAAATATGGTATAATCAAAACCCGTAGATAAAGATATAGTCTAGTAGAATAATGTTGTAGTAGAAACAAAACTTTCGCATTTCAAATGAAAGTTGCGCCTTACAACTGTAACTAATTGTAATTTGTAACTAACAATGAGATAATCGTGTAAATATTAAAAACTATATTAGTATTCGATCGTGATAAAAATAAGGTACGATAAACAACTGATTTTGTTTTAAAAGCGAAGTCAGTTAAGATGATACTAAAATCCTATAGCGAAACTGTTAAAGCTATACTCACTATCGAAAATCTTAAACATATTAAATACAACGCTCAATCGTGTCTTTGATTTAATTAGAAAATTATTTTAACATATTCTCAGTCTGTTAACATATATAATATTGTATAAATGTAGAGTTTATTTTCTTTTATGCGTTTCTTTTAGTTTTAAAGTGCGTATTACTGAATGTTAAATATGTAGTTGCAAATTGTTAATTTCTATTAACGCTGACTTTTACGCACTTCTTGTGAAAGCTGTTTTAAAGTGTCGAAATAAATAAAAGACTGCGTAATTGTCCGTAAGAAGAGCTTTACAATTCATTACTAAGCGCTTTGCAAGGATCGTGGAGGCTACTACAATATTACACCCTTTCACAATTTCGTTACGCTGTGGCGTGATAATAAAGAAATTGTTCTCTCTACCCTTACTAACATTATGCATATAAAACTGTCACCAACTTTCTTTACAAAACATCTTTGTGTTTTCGATAACAATAAAACCGACGTAAAACAAATTCTATTTCAACCTCAAAATAGCTTCCTCGAACCGCAGTGGACAAAATAGTGTTTTGTACGCACGTGATTGTTTTAATTTGGAAGAAGCGAGAGGGGTGTGCGAGAACTGCGTCAAATGGAAGTCCGCAACAACTGCTTACCCCCACTGGATTACGGACACAAATATCATATTTCGTACACATGATGTATTTACGTTCCTGATAACGAAAAAAAACATTTTTTTCAGTTTGTCCGCAAAGTCGCGTATGTTCCGGGTAATCTAGGGAACGGCTGGAGCGATTTTCACAGGACTTTGACGGGTAGATGACGGGTATAGGCTTCTTTACATGAAAAAACCATAAAATAACGCAAGGCGATTAAATTTCTTTAATTTAAAATCAATCCCGAACCATATTGGTGACCACTAGTGGTCTACAGACCACTGGTTAGGCACCATTGCACTAGTTGGTAAAAAAAAAATTGTACGAACAAAGGAAACGATACACATTTGAGTACAGTTAAGATCCTTCAAAGAACATTATTGTCAAAAACAAAAAACCAATCTGCAAACAAAACTTGCTCTATTTTCGGTTTTATCTCGGCCTAACAGTAATGTACCTAACAGTTTTAAAATAGAGCACATTCTATTGTTTTGTTTTTTTTTTATTGGTAATAGTAAAACATGAATACAACTTAAAAACTTTTTGACCGTTACCGAAATTGTAACATTTTTTGTTTAATATTTAAAAAAAACTTACCGTTGCGTCAGTACCAGGTTTGAATTGCAAGAATTTTTTATCTATGAGTGAATTGTTTATTGCACTATATAGGTAGTTACTGTTGTAATTTTAATTAGTATATTACTACTTCTTAAATAATTTGCACAATTGAATTTTATGTTCCTAAAAAACTTACTTTAATGTATTGTCTTTTGCAGTTTTAATTATACATATTTTAAGTTTAAACTAAATTCGTTCATTGAATTGTTTATTTTCCGCCTTTCTATCCGACCATAAACATGGTGGAAACGTGTTGTTTTGAAACCCATATGTGACTGTCAAAATTCTGATAATGGAGAGAAGTGGAAGTAATTAACAAAGCTAAACCTACAACGAAGAGAGAATTTAAATTTCTGTCTTTTCCATATTAAGTTACACTTGAAAACATTTTCTATATTTTTTTAAAATTCTATTCGTTGTAATAAGCTTAAGCGCTAATTGTTGATTTTATACAAGGTTATAGGTATTTAAAAGGCAACTTGTCTATGGAAAACAATGAATGAACAAAGACCTCAAGCGTAGGCTAATGAGGCCTGTGGGCTGCGAGCGCCTGACAGCGTTTGCATATGCAATAGAGGTTACCGCATATTTACCACACGATGTTGAATCTTTGGACAGTATCAAATTATATACTCGTACACAATTTATGTACTCACTGGCATGTGCTTTTCCGGCGTTTAAGACAAATTTGCGCAATGCTTTTTCTTCTTGCACCGAAAATACCAATAGAATATACATATTTAATTATGATTTAATTCATGTCGTTGTCCATAATTTGCTTGAATTGGCGTCAGTTTTTGAGTAACGTAAATTATTAATAAATCTGTAGTATAATTATACTTTTAGTATTTTATATTTTGATTTATGGTAACCCTAGTGCCGTCAATGGGCCGGTCTCTTTGATGTGCCGACTGGCGGGACTAGATGTGGACATGTTTATGCGCCGCATCGATACGCGGGAAGTGAGCCGCGACGACAATCACATCAACATTACCTTAATAAGCTCAGTAAATAGGAATTTAGCTTCCTAATACAACTTCTTATAATATTCAATAGTTACGACAGAAATTGTAAGTTATACTGTATATACTGAAGAATTAGGCGTCCATTTCAGCTCTACGAAAATTTAAACAACTTTGTCAACACAAGCTGATAGGCCTCGTAAGAACTAAATTTTCCTTTGGAAAAAAAGTTCGGTTTTGTTATAATTGTTAGAGGTCAGATCAAAACTACAGCGACATTTGACTGCACATCTGTAACTGTTAGATAAAGGGGTATTTTCTGTGAAAATAATAGAATAGCAAAAATCTAATTTTAATAAATGTTTGGTGTATCCCTGTCCTAAGTTGTCGGAGGCACGCGAGAGGCGGGCGTGCAGCGAGCAGTGGTCGCGTGGCGCTCTCGACTCGTCTTGCCGCCGTAGACCGACGCGACGCCCGATCCTCACGTCAGTCGTGCGTCGGCTGTCGTGTGGTACGCACGTGTCTAGTTAACTACCGCTACACGCGATAATGCAGTGATTATATCGCGTACCAGTGCTCTAGTGATTTATAAACAATATGGTGACGGGGATTGCCAACGGGCAGCAGGGTGGCTCTAGTCCGATCGCAATGGTAAACAGCAACATGACCTCTCCAGTTCAGACTGAACAGAAGAAGTCTTCAGGAGATAATAGAAGAGTAAGTTATTGTCGTGAATTCTTTTATAGTTTAATTATATATTATTTATTTAATTAAGACATATTCAGTGTTAAATTTGACAAATTTAGCTACTGCACAAAAATTATTGGGCAGTAACTAAGTAAACTTGGAAAACATACAAGCTGTATTTAATATTTTTCTATCTTTAATTATTATAAGAAGTCAACATAATTAATAAAATATAAAGTGATTTTCAAGGAAAATCTATCAGGAAAAGTTTTTCAACATACCACAAAAATAGATCGCAGTGGAAAAGCGGAGAAAATCTGAACTTTTCTGAATTAATATTATTTAATCATTTGAGTCTACGGCGTTGGTTAATCTTTATAATATTTTTAATTATGCTTGACAACAAAATAGAACGTGCCTGCGTTTTTTTGATTGGGTTTTGCATGAAGTCGGTCATCTTTATGCAAATCTTTGCACTTCTGTCACGTGAAGGTATTGATGACAAGACGGCTGTTGATTTAGCAAGCCAGCGCGAAACATGCATAACGAAGTCATCACGAATATCAACCATGTGTCTAAATAATTTCTTCTGTGTGCTATGCATCTACTCGTAGTAGGCTTACATAGTACGATTTTATTTCTATAAACATTCAGTATATTTTATTTGTAATGTCATTGCTATTTAGACCGGAGATTCCAAAACTACTTTTTTCTCACAGACCGTTTTCACACGTTTCTAAAGTTTACTGCTTTCGGTGAACCAGCCGCTACATTTCTTCTTCAATTTGTGAACTCTAAACTTATTTACCGTCGTCGTAGGTACCTATACCCCCTTTTTTTTGGTGTCGGCGGGGAAATCTTCTAAAGATACCCAGCCTTTAGGGGGAAAGACAAGGTACCTATACCCCTGACAAGGCCTTCCATAATCACTGATTTAGATGATTAATCGTTGGATTCTGTAATTATCTTTGATAAAACAGAGATAAAAATATGTTTTAAATGGGGATTTCGGTCTCAGAAACCAACGATAAATTAAGCACGGTCTACACTCTATTTGAAAAGCCAGAAAAATGTCCTATCCCTTATCTATTGGTCATTTAATTTGCAAGAAATAAAAAACATTAATATCGCTAGGTTGCGATGCGAAACATCAACCGTGATTATAAAGTTTGACTTACAATTTATTAGTTTATCATTGCTGTTGTTTTATTCATATCCATTAAATGAATTAATTTTTATAACTCGTTTATAGCTCAATAAACACGTGTCAATGTTATTTTTATGCAAATCATTTTTTTGTCATCTTTCTATAAATATCTATGACAAGTATTCAGAGATGAACTTTTTTCATGTAGAAATTCAATATTGTTTTATGTAAAAATTATCAAATTTATAATTTTTATCAACCTAGCGACATCTGATGTATTTATGTATAATGTGATGTCATTTGCTGATATATTCCTAATTAATTTGTTGTTTAGTACATTAGGGTGATAAACTGAATTCTCTGCGTTTGGTATACGAATCTAGGGGCGCGTTAGTACCCCCGTTGAAGTGAGTTACAACGTAAATATCGAAGAAAACCACGACACAGCACTACATTAATAAATAGTCATTCAGTCCTTTTAAGGATGGCGATAATATCGGTGTTCAATCAGGATAACATTGTCGCGAAGGAGCAAAATGCTCAATCCGAATATCCTCATCGATTGAATTTCGTTTCGTTCATATCAGTCGTATTTAGGTATCTTAAAGTAACTTTCGCTTATGTTTAGTTGTATGTGTCGTATCGTCTTGCTTAATCACTTAACACGATCTGTGTCTTTTATTTCTTGATCGTATGGAGAAGATAAAAGTATACCGGTATCTATACAGAAAATTTTGATGCATTCGAATTGCGAACGCCATACTCACATTATTCACTCTAGCTCTTATCGTCGGCTTCTAACCGCAGTACTTAATGGGATGAGTGTACTATAGGGTTGTTACTTATATAATTTGCGTATGTACTATAAATTGTTAACTGTTTAGGTTTTGTGAATTTCTCTATTAGCTAGATCTCATAATTTGAATATTAAGAGAAGAGACATATTATGTTAAGAATAAAAATATATATCAGGCACGGTATACCCCACATAGTCATGTTGTATGGATTACGCAGCTATGCGAAACGGAAAGGTCACTTGTGAATGGTTTGTTTTGCGACGGTACGTAATATATTTAGAAGCTGTCTGCGAGTATTTGGCAGCCGCAGCCCTGGCCGTCCTCCGCTGAGTCAGTCGCGTGGGCGGCGGCGGCTAGCGTGGGCTAACGTGGGCTAATTGTCGTGGGAACGAGCGCCGAGTGCCCACACCCACGTCTCCCGACGCGTGGGCTACCGTGGGCCAATTGTCGTGGGAACGCGCCCCCATGCCCACGCGCGTCCTAACACGTCATGGTTCACCTTCAAGATTAGATAAACTATTGATAACAATGCGCTATTACTTATTACTTTTTGTTATAATCTGACACGTGCTCGTGGTATAAGTGGATCGGAGCACGTGTCATGTGTATTTCAGCACTCGGTTTATTTATCTTGATACATTGTTTGCTTTTATTTTGAGGTATTTTGGAGGTTTAATTGATATCTTAATCAATCAATAAAAGAAATATTCAGTTTAAATAATGAATCCTACTGTCTAACACATCCAAATCGCAATAAGTCGAATATTCAGGACACAGAGGTCGCAATGGAGAACCATACTAATACATACCCGCATTGAACATACTTACACTTCTTTCACTCTGGCAACACTAACTACCCGTGTATTTCTCTATAAAACGTATGGTTGAATTTATAAGTGTATCTACGATATATATATTAATGATCGCCTGGCCAGACGTTAGTTAACAGGGGCGCGACCTCGCCGGCTCGCCACGCTCTCAGACACGAAGCGACGACCAATTCACGGCCACCTATTGATATAATATAATGAGTAATGTCGCGTCTGCTACTTGCTAAAGTGACTACACTACGGGAAAAATAAAGACTAAACATAAAATGTGACTAGCTAGTTTTACACGTTGGCTCGCTGGCATTGATGTCTTACTACACAGGACTTATAATAATTTGATTAATTTCCTAAACGGATTGAACGTTATTCTATATCTATTTCTTTACGCTTTACAAAACTATTAGTGAATATTAGGTCCTTACATATGAAATTGGCGTTTTTCGTACTGGTCACTTTAATCACGAATTTCTCCTCTTTGGTAAGGAATTCCAAATTCAAATTTGTACAGCTATAGACTCATGTATTTGTGGTTCGATGACCGTCATTCATTTGTTTTTTTTCTTCTGTTTTTTTCTGTTTGCGTCACTCATTTTACAAAATGGAAAACTTAAAATATCGCATTATTTACGAGTACGAGTTCCGCCGTGGCACTAGTGCTGCGGAAACGACTCGAAGGGTGAATGATGTGTATGGCGGTCGTGTTGCAAAAGAAAACACAGTTCGTTTTTGGTTCCAACGTTTTCGTTCTGGAAATTTCGATCTGCAGAACAAGCCCCGTGGACGGCCTGAGACTCAAGTTGATAATGAAGAGTTGAAGGCTATTGTGGAAGCGGATCCATCGCAAACCACGTCCGAGTTAGCTGCAGGCTGCGATGTTAGTGATAAAACTGTTTTAATTCACTTGAAGCAAATTGGGAAGATTAAAAAGCTTGAAAGGTGGGTACCTCACGAATTGACTGAAGCAAACCGGCAAACGCGCGTCGACTGTTGCGTTACATTACTAAACCGGCACAATAATGAAGGTATTTTAAACCGAATCATTATCTGTGATGAAAAATGGGTTCTTTACGATAATCGGAAGCGCTCAGCGCAATGGTTGGATCCTGGCCAGCCAGCCAAATCCTGCCCCAAGCGAAAATTAACCCCAAAAAAGTTACTTGTAAGCGTTTGGTGGACTAGTGCCGGTATTGTTCATTACAGTTTTCTCAAATCTGGCCAGACTATTACGGCTGATGTCTATTGTCAGCAATTGCAAACCATGATGGAAAAGCTAGCGGCTAAACAATCTAGGCTGGTCAATCGCTCCACGGCACTGCTGCTTCACGACAACGCTAGACCACACACTGCGCAACAGACGGCTACTAAATTAGAAGAGCTTCAATTGGAAAGTCTAAGACATCCTCCGTACTCCCCGGACCTTGCTCCAACAGATTACCATTTTTTTCGAAATTTGGATAACTTCTTGCAAGGGAAAAAATTCAACTCCGATGGGGCAATCCAAATCGCCTTCAAAGATTTTATTGATTCCCGTCCGACTGTTTTTTTTAGTAAAGGGATCAATGAACTACCTATGAGATGGCAAAAGTGCATAGAAAATAATGGTTCATACTTTGATTAATTAAATATATTATATTAAAAAATATTCGACTTTTTGTTCCTCCCATACAAAACACCAATTTCATATGTAAGGACCTAATATAAAGTTACATTAGCTTTCACTTAATTTTTACTAACATTCTAATAAACGAACTGACTTTTACGCAACTACTTAGACTTAAAACTGCTTAGTAATAACAAGTTAATATTAACATCATTGTTCCCATTTTTATAGCAGAAGTTAGTGTTGTTTTCGTATTTTATTTTATATCGTGATAAGAAATAGTTCACACGATCGACTAAAGGAAGTCGGGATTGGGTGTAGGCGGTGATCCATCATCGCGCGATAAATATCGCCGTTGGCTGGCGCGTGTGGGCGCCCACGCAACGCTAGTGTGGTCGTGCCTTTATCTTGCACGTACTTTATTCCTTCTTAATTATTTGATTTTTTTTATTGACTTATAATATTAAACACATATAAAGATAAAGCTTATTCTATTTATTTACTTCTTACCATTTTTTATTTAATTATTAACAATAATAAAGCAAAAATAAACCTGAACAAGTTTACAACTTAAATTTCTGTAAAGTTAAGACTGTTTTATTAACACCTAGATTTAACATGATAAAAGCTATTTCTGGACCGAGTAAAGTCGAATAAACATTTTCGTAAAAATTTATAAATGTTAAGCTGTCGTTTTTGAACATTTATTATAAGTAGCTGACTAATATGATGTTTAAGTTCGGTTTATTGTTGAAATCACCGTTTGGGCGGCGAACGGGCTAGAGCATGCCGGAAGCTTGTTTGCTCCCACGCTTTAGCAGCTTGGCACGCGAGATGGCGTGCGCCCGTCGATGCCGCCCGAGTTCGCCACCCGACGCACGTCGCCCGTCGCCGCACCTCGACTGCTGCCAAATTAACTGCCAACTCCTAACTAATGCGACACACGTTACGTTACTGATATTTTAAGATATACATAAACGTAATTCATATGCTTTATATCAACTTATAGTGTTAAAAGTTTGAGATCCTTTAATTTATAGAATCTAAACAATAATTTACAAAACATAACAATTATACAAAATAATCGAGGTTACATTGAACTCTTTTATTCATTAATTATTATGTAAAGCAACAACTAGGTACACAACTTGGCTGACGAGAAGAATAAGATAAGAATTTTAGATTAAATAAGAAAAACAAATGTTTTTGGTTGAATAACAGTAGAGTTAAAATTAGCTCTTATATTTTACCTTAATGGAATCTTGTAAATCTAGTTTGGAAACTGTTTCTTTGACTTATAATTGAATTCAATTATTCAATACGTAGGTATATAAATACAGAGAGATGACCGCAGTCTACTGCAGGTCGCTGGGAGTGCGCCAACGGGAGAAAATAGCCCGCACACCGCCTCGCCGCCGCCGCCGCGCCGTACCGTCGCACAACACTAATGATTCATTTTCGTATAACTAACGAGATGACACCAAAGACTAGATAGTCCTCAAACAGATTACTACACACTGGCCACTGTCACTAAGGGAACAACCTTAGTGTAAGAAATCCTAACTTATGCTTGTGTAACCATTTAGCGATTGATCGAGGCTGTAAGAAATGTCTTACTTTGGTGTGTTAAATAAAGATAAAAGAAGCTATTTCGCGTATAGTTCACTGTTTGCAGCTTGAATTGATTCATAGGAAGGGAAAAATATTATTACAAGTCCAAATAAACCCTCGGTACATAAAAGTCTTTATTACAATTTTACTTTATTCAAAATGGGATAAATGTAGAATGAAAACATATTAAATCAAATGAATTACTGATAATTTACTAGCTTTTTATTATTATTATGCGTTGTTATTAATTTATCGATCGGTCAGTTCGTATGGTAAGAATGTGTGTCATGAGAGCGCGTGGGCGCATGGTACGTCCCAGACGGGCGCAAGCGGGCGCGTGCCGGCGGCGCCCTGCGACTAATTCCGGCGCCACACCGCTGACGGCGGGTGACGGCCGCTGCCGTGACGCGACGTTACGTAAATATAGCAACCGTCTGGACGGCTGACCGGCTGGTCGGCTGGGCGGGCTTCGGGGATTATGCTGCTTTTATTCAGAATGTGCCATTAATTAAATTTATAAAATTGTGACATATTTTAGTTGTCGGAAAAATGTATAGTTACTATTTATAATTTATTGTAATATGTAACAAATTGAATCTTAATTTCATAACAAATATGGTAGCTATCTAATATTCATAACTATTATTTTATTATACTGTGACGTATGTATGTATGTTATAACTACCTATATATTTCTATACTGCGCCGCGAGTTCTCGAAAGCCGGAAGGCGACGCCACTTCCGGTCGGTCTCGTCTCCTGCTCTTTGAAATAGGTTAAAATACAAGAGACGTTACAGATTCAACAAACATAATACACGTATAATTGTGGCATTTTTTATAAAACGCTTACTACTACTATAATAGGGTTACCAGTAGAGCGAGTAAACTGAAAGATTAAAAAAGTAATTTTAAATAAACTTCGGGCAAATAGTTTGTAATTATTCTAAATCGAACCAAGAAACTTACAACCACAGCAACTTCTCGGCAAAGGTTGTTCTCAGTTTTGCTTCATACATATTCAGTTTTTTTAATTAAAGGACATTATCACGGTACGGTATAAGTAAGATTAGGTTTAGTCGAAGACAGTCTACACCGTGCCTAGAGCTCACGAGTAAGTCAGCCGTCACGGGATGGCGCCTAGAGCGTGTCACGTGTCGGTCCCACGCGTGACGCGGTGTCACGTCGCGGCCGACCGACCTTTACGGCCTTCACCTTGGGCCGCACGCGCCGCCGCACTTATTACGAATTATAACGCCATTGGTCACGTGCCCGTCTCGCTTCTCGTTGTAATCGCAATCCACTCATATTGATGTATACAAATGAAATGAAATATAAGACAATATTATTGCATGTTCCTGTTCACCGTAAGAAATACTTAAACAATGTTCTATAGCTAAGAAAGTCTTTTTACGATCGGGAAAATCTATTAATCTATCTAATAATAATTATATGTATAATGTTCTAACTACTAATGTAAACTGTATGATATAACTTTTTTGTTTGTTACAGAGCAATAAGCCGATAATGGAGAAGCGGCGACGGGCGCGCATCAACAACTGCCTCAACGAACTTAAGTCGCTCATTTTGGACGCCATGAAGAAAGACGTAAGTACCTTTAAAACAATACTCTGTTAAATTATTCACAAATCCTTACTATGTATTGTATTATAGCTCTCGAAATTAATTTAAAAATCTCGGAATAAAACAAACATAATACTTCTTTGTTACAGCCAGCCAGACATTCGAAATTAGAAAAGGCGGACATCTTGGAAATGACAGTTAAGCATTTAGAAGGGCTTCGTAGTGAAGGTGTTGCATCCCCGGATAGATTTAGAGCGGGCTATCGTCACTGTCTCTCAGAGGTCGCGAAGTATCCAGGATTGGAAGCGGGACTTAAACGGAGGCTGGTGAGACATCTGGAGGGGTGTGTGACGCCAGGAGCTAGGCCGGCCGCCGCGCCCACACCGCCTTCTGACAACGAAGATCATGTCACACCGCAGCATTCGACAATATTTATCTCAGGTGAGAAACAGATGAATAATGTTCGTTATTCTACATCTCTTAGAGAAAAAGATTATAGACAGTCACAATTTGTAGTAACACTAAGATATATCGTACTAATGGCATTTATTTTCCAGCTGGTCCGGGATCAGGCGTAAGGCTCGTCCCCACCAGGCTTTCAAACGGTGACATAGCACTCGTCCTACCAGCGGGAGTCACTACGAGTACCCTCGGGGCTCTGCCAACCCTGGTTCCTCTATCACCGCATGAAGGCACTTCATCAACGTCCTCAGAAGCACGTTGCTTTTCCCCAGCCAGCTCAGGCTGGGGAACCCCACCACCTAACGATGAATCAGTCCCACTAGCTCTTATCACTAGAAGGCAGTCCCCAGAAGAAAAACCTTGGCGACCTTGGTGACAGAAACTTTGAGTGTAGTTATTTCTGTGATATACCTTAGTACGTGTACATTTTAAACGAGTGATAGTTTATTAAAAGTTCCTATTAAATGTAATTTAATTTAAATTAATTTTATTTGAAGTGTATATTAATTTTATAAACTTGCTTGGTCAGTACATAAATGGTGCCGTCACAATTACCTAAAGTCTAGTGATGTTTGCACATTTTAATTTTATAGGTTAGTTTTTAAAAATAGATTAGTAATGTGTATATTTGTGGATGACATCTGTGGCAGTATTTTGCAAAATGGGACCCCGCTGTCCCTTGTATAAAACACATAAATATGTTTAATTTTCTTTTTATACGCGCACCTAGTGCCATCTACAGTATAGGTAATTTATAAGTTACCTGTAGCTATTTGACTTTTAGTTTATTTTGCGGTTGTAAGTAGGAGTTTAATTAAAAATTTTATTATACCAGAGCCAATTTCACAGACGCTATAAAAATCACGAGTTGAGCGAAATTTATACCGACGTACGGTCTATGTTTGTTTATCGAGATGGTTCAACGAGTAAACTCTGATATATTTTTATTTTATTGATCCACTTACCGGATATATTTTATAAACATAGACGGTTCGTTTTTTCTCTATCTAATCAATTGATTATAAGGTGTACGAGGACAAATTAATAATAACAAATATTTACTTACCAAAACAAAGTAGCCTCATCAAAATGTGAAGTATTAGAATCTCAGAAAGAAAGATTATAAAGCAATGAACATTAATGAAGTAAAATCTTGCTTTGCTTTGTTCAATTTACGAAATTGGAACACCAACCAATCGGCTTTACGTTAAATTTAAAATTCCAAGCATGAATGAAAAATGTAAGTTAAAAAATTCCTTAGATAAGCAAGAATGATTCGAGATTGATTCGATCGTTATGCGTAGTAAACCACATTATAAGTGTATATAATTTATAGTGTCTTGTGAAATTTTCTCTTGTAAAGTTAATAATATAGATTATAAAGAATTCATGTGCCTTAGACAACAAAATTATTTAGTCTTCCATTAAAAACACTAATATCATCAGCGTCGTAAAGTTACAGAACAGTTTTGACAGCCAAAAAAACTAAAGCTACCATTTTACCCATAAATATTTTCATATTTCTAAAATTGATAGATAAATTACTTTGTAAAAACTATACCGACTTTGTTTAATTTGGTATCATAGAATTCCGGATAGATGGGTCGCATCCCTATTGGCACTGACAGCTGTCAAATCGTTCTATTACTTTCCGATTTCAGATGATTATTAATAATGATATGAATATTATAACATATAATATGTAATTTAATTATAAATTTACCATATTATTAATTTTAAGATAATTAATTTTCTAATGTTAATGCACAAATTAAAAAAAATCGTTACCGGAATAGGTCAGTCGTATTATGTCTTCAATCAGTTACCGGTTAATCCAGTATTTACCAACTAGGTAATGAACATATAACATTAATTTAATTTATAATTAAAATATAGTATCTTTATCATATTTTTAGCCTTTTTCCCATACGGAAAGACGTAAAACAAGTTATAATATTATGCAAAAGTACAATATGTTTATGTAATTATGTGTTATTGTAAATGAATATGTATGCGTTTATTAATTAATATTGTAAATATTAAAAGTGATATTATAATAAGATTAATTATTAATATTTAATATAAGATGATGTACCTAAAAGAGATATGCCATTAAATGAAAATTCAAAATATTTTTTTCTTTAATTTAAAACTGATAAATACACCTAACGGCCTATCCAATTTAAAATGCTTTCAGGGTACTATACTAGTCTCTTTGAATATAAACGGTACAAGAAGTAAGTTATCTAAAGTTATGGCTTTAACTACAAAAACAACGTTATAAAATTTAAAAAAAAACATATGGTTTGTTTAAACTAACATGTTCACGTAAACCAATAGCATCAATGATCCATAATTTACAATTTAACTTTAAATCATAATTTCGAAGAATTTTAACATTTTTAGCCGTCTTCAAAAATAAGGAGGTAATCAATTCAACTCTATTTTTATTTTATGCGTGATGAATAAAAAAAATATAAAAGTGTCATGGCCGTCGTGTAATAAAATTTGTTTGTTTACAAACTTTAGCTCTTAGGTAAGGTTATAAACTATAATTGATAATATGTGTTAATATTTGTTTGTTGATCAAAATAACAGATAATTTTATTAATATTGATAATTCGTACTGTGTGTTTAAGACTTAAGATTAGAGAAATATAATACATTTAATTAAGAGTTTATGCAGTGTACGTAAAAATCGCAAGTATCGAAAATTCAGCAACAAAATAACGACTTTCATTTTCGGAATATGCAAAACGTCTTCATCCAGTTCGGACCACACAAGAGTTTCGAATTTTTAAATAATTCAATTTTCTGACATACCCTACAATCGGCTGTCCGTAATTGAGACCTTTCCGTGCTGTATTTTTTTAACATAAAGACATTAAAAAGCACAGCTTCGTCGGTGGTCGGTCTAATTCTTGATTGTAACAGTTTGTTTGCACTGCGCGCAGCTAATGGGGGGCTATTGAAGAGTTATTGTACGGACGCCGGCAATTTGCTACAATCAAGGTGCTTCGTCGTTTAATTATTTCCATGTGAATTCCACCCGCCGTCGCTGGAGGTTGTTGCGTTATTAATTCAGATTTTGTTTCGCGACCAATTATTTATCTTTATTTTTCGTGTATCTAAATGATTTAATTTTGCATACAAACTGCCGAGGAATCTTTGCTTTTATATTTTTTTGAAAATCATTACTACTTTTAAAAATTTTTAAACACGAAGGGTAAGAAAAATATTCATAAACAAAGCTACAGTTACAATGTTACTGACCAAAGATAATTTTACAGTTGTCTATGAGACAGTGGTGGCATCCTGATACATGTTGTTAAATAGTCTCTGGATCGTGAAGTCGTTTGGCTGACGTCTCGTTACCAAAGGTCATCGCTTGCTCCTCAGAATTCTTTTAACTTTTATTCCCGTCGCGTTCGTATCGAGTCGGGGACCAATTAATCAATGTTATGACGCGTGACAAGATGTAATGAGGGACCGATGTGTTCGAACTACGCTCGGATGAACTGAACGTAAGTACATTATATGCATCTTACAATATTTACTTTACATAAACAGATGTTAGAATAAATCATATCATACTAAACTAATAAATTAACTAACCTAACTTTCAATTTGAACTGAACGCTTTCTTTCAACGTTTTTAGGGTTCTTTCGTTTATTTTTGGGAATAGTTCGCGTCTATGAGTAGTACCTTATTAGAATTTGCAACGATAAGAGATGCTCAAATTGGTCCTAACACTAGTTAACGTGTTGAAAAAATAAAACACAACCGAGAGACTGTTCAATGTTCATGTCTCCGCATTAATTTCGTCTGTCGATTCGAATACGGATGTTTGGCAGCGATAGCACTCGAGCTGCGGTGGTCCGTCGTGTTTGGCTACAGTTTTTGTATGTCGACCACCGTAGTATCTGTTCGAAAGTTTGCAGCTTTGGTGGTCGCGATCTTAGATCCACCGTTTTGTGCGTTTGACCACCTGCCTCGTCGTGTTAGTATTGCTAACGTGAACTAACATTTTTAAAGGCATATATGGTTGAATTACCAATCCGTTATATTAATTTCTACAGCTATTATTTTCGTTTAGTAGAACAACGGTATTTAATAAATGCAGCACCAGTTTACTGAGAACTAATTTAGCAAGTCACCGATGTGTAATCATTATTGCTACATCGAATTTGATAATAATTTCGTATTTGATTTGAGTTGAAAAAAGGTTTACGCGTGTGCGTTTGCTTTATAAAAAAAAAACAGTTATTGTTTAAACTCGGCTTGCAATTAGTCCCTTGTTTCAATATTAATTATGTTGCCACAGATGTTGTTTAAATAGTATTTAAGTTTCCGCATAAAAAATTGTAAACATGGTTCACCACCCACGGCGACACGCGCACGTGCGTCTCGTCTCAAATGGCAATTTGACAAGCTATAGACACTTGTCTTTTGCTCTTGTGTATGTTCATAATTTTTATAAAACAGTTAGTTTTTACAAACACATGTCCCAAAAACTATCACTTTTTAATGTGATACATTCATTCATATTGTGGATTAATGAATTTACTTGTATTACAAAGATAAATCAATAAAATTAAAGTCATGAACGACTCCGTACATGTCTCGTACAAGTCGGACATATCGGCTGATACAAAGCCGGGATCGATGAATCGCAATGAACATTAATCGTGCCAATTACGCCGCCTTTGGCCGCTCATCGAAACACTGAAATCCTTTCAAAATTAATTGAATTGATTAACCAATTGAGTTTGGAGTAATTCAGTTTTTGTTCGAGTTTTTATTCGAAATGATCGAGGCTTGATTGGTGCCCTTTCAAAGCGACACCTACCGGTGCATACCGACTTTTATCACGCCTGTCTGTCACCCGTTTCCAATTTGTACGTGTGATTTATCTCTTTGAAATCAATAAATAACTAAGTCTTAAATTGGACATGTATTACATAATTTTTGCACTTAAAATACCAGAACGTTCCGCAGTAAAAATACTTTTGCATTTTTTATTACCGTTTATTATATTCCTAAAAAGGTTTTATAGTAATGTTAGTATTTAAAAAGCTCCATTATTTCTCGTATTTTGCTTATCTTTTATTTATATTGTTTGGTCTTAGTTTTAACGCTTTTTGTAAACAACATTTCTAACTGTAATTTTCGTGTGTTGTGTCGTTCCTCAACATGTTTAAAACTTACACTAGTAAAATGATGATATTTTAGACAACTGTCGAGTTAAACGATTCTTACAAGTAGAATGCATACATTTATTATATTGATTAAATACTATATTAAAAATGTTATTGTCCTCTATATAATCAAGCCAAAATGTTGCGTGCTTTTGGCGTAGGTGGTACTCGTACACGACGCCTCTGTACCGTGCGGAGCCGCGGCGACATTTTGATGCTTAATTACCTTCGTTGTTATTGCTCTTAAAATAAACCGGCCGGGAATTTTATCTGGCGGTAGTCAACGACGTCGAAACGTCGCCTCAAACTACGCTCAATAATTATTTGCTATCCTATAATATAAAATAATGAAAACGGCGATGAAATTAACGTTTTTATACGAGTCAGTGGCATCCGTGGAACTCTATCTTGTGAGTTGGGCACCGCGCGTGCACCAATTATGCGCTCTGAAAAAACTTTATGCGCTTTACATTCTGCAGAAGTTGATTTAATGGACGTTGGCTATGTTACTTGCTAAGATTTCATGATTAAAATCAGAGAAGCGATACAAACATTTCAACACTTTATTAATACAATCAAAACTTAGACAGTGTTTCAAAAACATTACAGCTTAAATATACGTCCTCCATCTTTTACCATAACTTTAGCGCCTAGAGCCGATTTTTGTCAAATCATGGTCATTGAAACATTATGCGTAGGGTTACGAAATGCTATCTTTATCCATAAATAATGAAATACTTATACTGAATGAATTATGGAGATATATGTTTATGGTGAAAAATATAACCACGTTTATGTCAATAATATCAATCAGCGGTGGTAGAAGGGTTAAAACACGTGTTTAAAAAAATCGTTTAAAAAAATCATAAATTCTCGGAGAAATCATTCTGTAATTGTTGTCAAATCACTGTGCGACTGTACGATATAAGTTAATACATGAACATAAGAAAAATATTTTTGCATTTGACAAACTCGTGTCTGTGAAAGGGACGGTCGTGACAAGTCGGCGGTGCAAGGTGACAGTAATTACAGCGTCTTGCTCGCATAGCGCACCCTTTTCTCACAGTTATGCACGTCATATATCGATAAGCGTAGGAAATAAATTAAAAAAATGTGCCCACGAATCTATTATCGCATTGTTAAATTCCATAATTTTACGGAAAATATTCCATATTCCACCATCCAACGTAAAATGTTAGTTTAGGTTTAGATCACCCTTCTTAGAGAACATGATGAGATCAGTATTAAATTATTAATTTAGTAATAGTTTCCTTTATGAATATGTTATAAAGTAAATCATACTCATAGTATGAATGTGAATGTTTAGATGGATGGATGGATGGATGGATGTTTGTTTTTGAAGGTATCTCCGAAACGGCTCAACGGATAATGACGAAATTTGGCACAGATGTAGAACATAGTCTGGAAGAACACATAGTCTACTTATTAAGTTTTTCTTTTAATTCCGCGCGTACGGAGTCGCGGGCGATAGCTAGTTATATAATATTCAAAATAATATTTTTTTATGTGGAAATTGTACTATTTATGTCATATTACGTTTTTTTTTAATTCCGAACGATCGGAGTCGCGGGCGACAGTTAGTACATCACATAAACCAAAGTTAAACTTATTACGTTACCAAAAGATTTGCTAGTCGTGAGTAGATTGCTCATTTGATAGCAATTTTTTTTGCAAGTCCTAAAATATAACAATGTACAGAATGTGTTTCATGTTCCATTTAAAGGTAATAGTGCAAGCTCAGGAATACAGGACTGCGTAGGCGCGCGACGCGGCTTACGGCGTGCTGCGAGCGCCCTCCAGGTAACCACTTCGTGACTTACCGCCGCGTGCACGAACAACAAGAAATAAAAGCCCACGCGGCCGCGGCCGCCTTAAAAATGTTAAAATAAATAAAATGCACACGTCCAGGCTTATCTTGCCTGCATGGCGAGGACAGAATCGGATCAGCGCACACTGACACAAAAAAGTTTCTTTTCATAATAATTTTTTACTTTTCATTTACACAATAAATTTTATGGACAGTGCTTTTTATTAAAATTAACTTTTTAAAATTAAGCTGACGAAAGTATGGTCTTGATATAAGCTCTTCTATGAAAAAAACGAAAATAATTTTATTTTGCAAAAGTAAAATCTGCAGTTCAATTAAAATCGAAAAGTATTCGTATTTATGTTACGTATTATTTTCAATTTATTTACAATGATGTTAGTATGTAGCTTTGAGAAGTAAGACATCAAATTCTGCTGTTGACATGATTAATTACTTTAGATCAGGGGTGGTCAACTTCATTAGACCAGAGATCTACTGCTTACGGACGAAACCCTGTGCGATCTAGCATTTACAAATTTCTTAAAACCTTAAGTGAAAGAGCGTACTTCAATGCACAATTATGTATATTTTTTATTTTAATAAAAAGGAAAACATAAAACTAAAAGTTATTCTTAGTAAATAACTATTTATATTAGTGTAAGCATTGCGTTTGAGCATATTCTGCTACGTTATGTTTTATGTTTTTATATTTCTGCGCTTTACTATGATCTGGACAACTAGCCGCGATCGACCGGTTGGCCACCCCTGCTTTTGATAATTGCGTACTCGTTGAGCTGATAAATAACTTGAATAACGAACTTATAGCCGTTATATCCTTAAGGCGATAGTGAAGAACGAGTACTCAGGCTATCTAAATCATTGTTATTTGTAATTAAACTTTTAGTGCCCTCCTTCCTCATAAATAAATTATTTTAAGGTGATAGTGGCGCTGCTATCACGGTTGGTTCTGTCAAAATATATATAATACTTAGACATAGAAAACACGTAAAAGAATAAATGACATGACAGCTGCAGTACAAACAGGATATTGTGATATTTTTGACGTTGACAGGGGGGCGCTAGTGAGATGTAATCTAGTTTGACTTATACCTACTGGTTCAGATATCCTTGTTGGTCTATGTAGGTAATATTGTTTTAGTTAAAACAATGATATAAATTATGACACGTTCCTACATTAACTGTAGCATATACAATAAAATCTAAAACATAATAAAATAAAAACTTAATTGTTCATGTACATGAATTTGGCTCTGTTTAAATGCATACTTAAAAAAGACTTAATTAATAATTTAATATTAAATATTGTGGTGATTTATAACAGAGTGTGCGATGAGGTTTCATGGCGTGTGCCCGCGGCAGGTGTTCGGACCGGTCGCCCGCTCTCGTCCCGTGCGGTACGGCACACGTAGGTGAACCATCACTATATATATATGAAGAATATAGCCATATACCTAGAGCTAAAAACAAAAAAGTAATGAGATTGAATGTGGATGGCTATAAAGGTAGAGGAAGACCAAAGAAAGTATGGATGGATTGTGTGAAAGAGGATATGCGTAAGAAGGGGGTAAATTCAGATATGACGGCTGATAGAGATGTATGGAGGAGTAGTACATACTGTGCCGACCCTCCATAGGGATAAGGGCAGGTTGATGATGATGATGATGACCTAGAGCTAAAAAATAGGTAATAAGCTAAATAAGAGCACACTTACATACGAGCTATAATGCTGGTAAGGGGTGTCAAAATCTTTGGAGGGAATGGGGATCCGTTATTTGCCTGTAAATCCGTAACTCCTTTGCATAACTTGCATCTGGTATTAATAGGAACCAATAGCTCACATTATTTCCTATTTTTTGTTTCTGATGGTTATTATTAACCTTTAATAATCCCCACCTGTTTGGATTTGCAGGAAAAGCGTCAACAAACAATACTATGGAATTTAAATACAAAATTTTCATTTTTCGGATTTTATCAAATAATATACGTTAATTAATAACATGAACGATCTAATATAGCAGAAAATAATCCGATTTGTTGCATTAACTTGGTTTACCTACCAATCTATTCATTGGCTAACAGAGAATAAAAGCAAAGCTCTTATTAACGAGGCCCCTTGAGGCTCTACTCCGCAACATTGTCATGTTCATTTGAGATCATAATTCCTAGTCCGTTGGATGTAGAATCAAATAATTAAATTCACTACTCACATACGAAAACCTACCTTATGTCATAATTAACACGCTAAAATGTGTATTTTAAAACATGTTTTCGACATTACTAGGGACCTCAGGAAATAAACGTCCACGACTGTACCTTGTAATGTTTTGCATCAATATTATAAAGTTGTTCAGTTTTTTCTAGCGATATATCTCAAAACCCATAATTCTAACAATCACACTTTTGAATATTAAATTCAATTTAAATAAATTGATTACTTTGTTGATTACATTGTACTTGTACTTGATTACTTTGTATGTGAGTTTAGTCTCTTGCTTCTGTCTACTACAAAACGAATTACGTTCTATAATATTTGTAATTGAGGGGTTATTTTTGTAATAATATGATTGTATTCTTTCAACGCTGTCCCGCGAATCAATTCACGCTTGGAGAGTTGTAAGCGGCGTACTTAATGATATCTGCAGTGACTTGCATTTTGCTTACCACTGCATCGTTCAGTTAGCATGTTATATGTTCAATACGCAATATGTGATAGACATCGATTTTATACTGTAATGCGTAAGCCGATGAAAAGTTTGATAAACTTGAGATATTTACGACGAGAACTTGAAATTGACAGTGACGTCTGTATATAGGGGTTTTATCTTTAGAATTTCAAGTTGTTAATAAAGTATATTAATTTTAAAAATCATTAACAAGTAAAACTTTACAAGATCACAGTACACTTCACTAGATTTGGTATTACTGAAACTGCATTGTAAAATAACTTACAACATTTTAATTTAAACGGTTTTTGAATCGAAATTAATTTCTATTTATACTTGTTGAATCTATTTCTGCCGTTCAAATTACCTTGTCCTCTTTATTTCGATATTTTTTTATTAAAACTTTAATTATTAAAATTAGGTAATTCATTAATTTATTTAGGTACCACCGACCATCAGGAGAACAAAGGATGGTATATTTATTAAAAAAAGGTTATTAAAGTGTGGCGCGAGGCCAGGAGGCGAGGCGTCGGCAGAAGCTCACTTAAACCACAAATCCGGTTCCGATGAAGCGTCGACCTCGGGGGCTATACGTTTGTTTTTTCATTCGCGAAACTGTCTTATTTACGCTAATTAACTGAAGTATAAGTTCGTGACTAGCGCTGGGTGAGCCGAGGGGCCGCGAAGGGGCTGCGGGGCCAAACGTGACGCGCGCTCGTGTACCTCTTTGTCATAAGATTTGCACTCGAATAATACAAGTACACACCTCGCGGTCGGACCCTCATGAATTAATGTATCACTGACGTTACTAATGAAACCAACAGCAGATCGAGGTTACGAATGATATATTGCCCGACTGATAGAAGGGTAAGATTCTTAGAGTATATATCCCTTCTATTGCATTTTCCTTTAGTCTAAATTGCTCGGTTTTGAAGAGTAAAGTTTCGTTGAAAAAATAATTTTGAAATTTTATATGAAACGTAACACATTCAAACTAAAAGTGTTTACCATATCGCAAATTGCTTGCGGCTAAAATTAAGAAGCTAAATCCAGTGGCAGATGTTAAGATTCAAACGGGTTCATAATTGAGAGGAAGGTCTATCTATCTTAATATAAACGCACTGGATTAATGCACCCTTCAATAAGCTATCACTTCGGGCTACTTATGCCAACACATCCGCTGTTTATCCCATCTTGATTTTAAAAACCGAAGCGAATTCTTGAAAGGTCTTGCAACGTGCACATGTAACGTACTGTTTAATATGTTTTTATGTTCATTGTCTGATTACAGTGAAGAAATAATAGAAAAGCTAGTGTGTTATTAAGCAAGCAATAAAAAAAAATATTTACATAACTTTTGAAATAAAATGGTTCATCTCCGAAGTTAAATTAATTTTATACAAATACGGTGTTTCACGAACAATTTTGTTCAATAAATATAATTCATTCTATTCTATAATTGTTGGATGCCTGCAGTTATATCGAAAGAATGCGACCGAAAAGAAAAAACCAGAGATTTTTATGTGTACTTTCTGTTGAATATTTTAAACACATTTAAATAACTGTAACGGTTCTTAAAACGTTGTGTTCGTAAATCGGAATTCTTCAGTAATGGTAACAGTTTCTGAGTACCACATGTGACTTATGCGGCGAGCAAAACGTTCTTTATTACAGTTATTATCCGCCGCGGGCGCGCACGAATTATAGAATAACAGGTACAGAGAGAACACACGTTTTTTATCGATACCATAACGCCTGGGGTGGGAGCAATCTTAATATTACATCGTATGGGACAAAAGTAGAAATTATTACATTATTTTTCATGTATATAATATATGTTTTTGACTTCTGATTTGAAGAAAACTTCCCATTCCTTATTTACATTTAGCAGGTAAAGCAATGCCACACGTCAGTTTAATAGAACAATTTTAGGATAATAAAGCAATTTAGTCTAAAATGTAAAATTATTAACGAGTATTCTGTTTTTGCCAAGACAAATAGATGATTGGCGTATACTCAAATGCAAATATATTGTACTGGAATTTTTTCCAAGCTTGAATCGCTACCAAAATTAAGTCAAAACGAATTTCATACATATTAAAGTTAGTCGGCGTAACTGACGCAGCGTGACTGTCCGTCAGTCAGTGCATACGTTCCGCCTCTCAGCGCTTTGCAAGTTGCGTTTTCGCCAAATGCAAATTAAAAGTCGCAGTAACAAAGAGTTAATCGCTTCCTGACTTCAACAGCTCAGATGCACGACGAATGTACTCCGATTGTCGGCTTGCGAATGTCTTAAAGTGCAACCAAGTATATTTCGGTAACTTGGTTCGGTAGCTTGGTTGCTTCGGTTTGAATAATATTTAGTACATTTTCCCCTTTATTCCATATGTGAATTAGATTTGTCTTACATCTAACATTATCGACTACGACCCGATCCGGATTTATAATTAACAACTTTAACTTAAGTCTATTCATAGTAGTAACTAGTATTAACTTAATAGCGTTGAAGAAAGGTAAAAAATAAAATACATTAATGACATATTAATCTGTAACATCACTGTAACTAATGAAGACGGAACATGATTACAACGATATAACAACGACGTGATAGTCGCGAGTTAATTCTGCATAATGACCGGCTGCGCGTGCGCACCGCGACTCCGCAAGATCTATTCCGCAGCTGACAAGGCTACCGGAATTACTGCCTCGACTCGCCTTGAAGGATCACTTAATAGCAGGAGCTGCCTTCGCATGCCTTCTTCGAGTAATTATTTCCGCGCGCACTAGGACTAAAAAATATTCACGGTATTAACTTCATTGGCAACAATAAAATGGCTTTTAAGAACATAGTTTTTGTACCTACGAAAACAAATATAATTTCCAGTGCAAGTCTATTCTGTAAATTTTAAATCTTAACTCTACACGATAAAAAGAACTGGCTAATGTAGTACACAAGGAAAAGGTGTTATGCTCCTTTCATAATTTTATCAGCGCGTATTTTTTTCTTTCTTTTATGATTTAATTGATAGGAGTTTGAGTTTATTCTAAATTAAAAGTACCCCTTCCCTCAATACTTTTATTTAATATATCGGCAAAGTATAAAATATGTTCTGTTTGTTCACCTTATACTTATCAGCTGTCCTTCGTTACTTACAATCAGCAGCACAAAATAAACTGATAGTCCATTGTGAGATGAGCGCAAACAAATCAATCAGGCACTGTCTGATACTGACATCTCTACACCGAAGTTATTATAGAAGTGCCGCCTGTTTGTTCTCGAGCCGTGACTACACTCCGAAAGCGCCACACGTGCGATCAACTGTATATCTATCCATACATATTCTTATACAACTATTATATTTTGGACCCGAGTGTGTTAAGGCTAGATTCCGTGTTTGGAGTCCAAGATATTTTGGTCGTGTTTTCATTGTATGGAGAGGTATCTAATTCTCCGGCGGCGAGGCGCGTCACGACTCATCAGGGTCCGTCGGAGGCTGCACACGACCGCGCATAAATTATAAAGACGCTCCCGGCCACAGCCTCGGCATTCGAATACCGAAGAAGCACAATAAACTAAGCAGGTATAAAGGGACTAATAACGAGTTGCTGATAGCGGCTTACAATTTTTTTATTGTGTTAAGAACGATGATATTTTAAGATCACGCGAAGGCGTTAGTTTAGATTTATACAAGTTTTACTAATGAGTTGAATTCTTATGCAAATACAGTAAACTAAAGTTATAATTATAAAAATCAAAATTGTTTGAAATATTTGAACTTGATGATGAACTTCGCAATTTTTTCTATTTCGACCAGAATGTTGTCCATCCCTGGCACATATGTAAAACGACTACCTCGTGAATAAAAGTGTGGGTGTGGGCAGAGGGTACTGTGTACTGTAGATAAGCCGCATCGGGCGCAGAGGAGCAGGCGAGGCGCGCGACCGCAACGACCTCGCACCGACCGCGCTCCTCGCCTCCGCGCCTAACGTATACTCGCGAACAAAAGTGATTTATAATTATTTATTTTCTTTTGTTTTTCTTATTTGTTTGCTCTAATAATTTTGTAGGCGCGTAAAAGTAAAAAAAAAAAACGGGACTAATGAAATAAGCAAACTGATTAAGAAATTACAAAAAATAACAACTTAAATGAGTGAAATTACTATACATCGACATAGTATTGTAAACCTTACAGATAAGTAAATGAAGGCTATTCTAGAATATATGTAACATTTTTAAACAGTTAAAATTTGTTAGTTTGTTCTTAGTTCAATAAAAACTATTAAAACAATTTTAATACTTTTCCTAGTTTTGATACATGTACCACATAGCGTCGATATTTATTTTCTCTCTCTCCATAACTAAGGTCGGATTGCAGTTATATAATAAATTAAGCTAATCGTATAACAGACACTTGTGTATGCGATGATAGGGCTTGAACGGCGCGTGGCTGGGAACCCGCGGCGCGCGCGCGTTCTCACGGCCTTTCTGACCCCCTCCCCTCGCCCCAACCCGGCAGCCTTCCCCCGCGCAGCCTCCGTGCACAGGCTACAACTGATACACTCAATTTACCTTATATTCGTTAGCTGCAATAGAATTCTATTTCATTTATTTTATTTTGAAGTTTTAGGTTTATATTTCTTGTTTAATATTTCAGGTTTTTAACCTTGGAAAAATCTCTTTAGTTGATTAAAGTTTAGTACTTGCTACACTAACTTTTAGTTTCCAAACTTATTCATAAAAAATGTGAAAAAACACATCGATATTTACTACATAAATCTAGATTCTTAGAGTTACGCGTCATATGAAACTCATCATCAACCTGCCGCTGTCCGCGCGGAGGGTCAAATGAAAGTATGTAACACTATTGTAATGTTAAGTGAAAAATAAATATTTTGAAAAAGTTATTAATGATATTAGATTGCTCACATTTAGAGATGGCAAGCCTCTGCTAACATTTCCTGAAGAAGAAAGTACTGATTGTAAAGCCGATGTCGTTAAAGTGCAGATAAATGTTTGCAGTTTGCGTTGTAACACGGCCGGCCGTGGGAAATGGCCGAGCTTGTAAGCTTTCACCGGCACCGCCAATTCCACGATCACTAACAACGCCTACAATATCTACGATAGCTTCGCGTTTTCACTGCTGAGACACCTGTACAAAAAATATTGCTATCTCTGTTCATTGCAATAAGAAGGTCAGGGTTGATAATATTTCCTTGTCCAGATTCATTGCAAGAATTTTTCTGAAGGGTCTTTCTTTTCTTAATTGTCTCTATTATTCGCTTCATAGTAAAGTCTAACTTTTCCTAACGTCAGTCTTGCATGAACTCCAGATTTGTTAGAAATATGGGCTGCTATCAGTCTTTTAACCATATGTAAAAAGATGTTGATAAAACACTATTTCCTTGCTTAAAACTTATGTCTGTGTACAGTCTGACTCATCCTATTCAAACCGGGTATAAAAACCTAAAAGCTAAATAATAAAAGTATAAGGCGTTAATAATTCATTTTTCACTATAAGTGTTTGCGATGATTACGAAGCATCTTTGTATGAGCCGGACATGAATTTTTTTTATCATGAAATTCATTTTGCGAACATTGAATTTTCGCTTAGCGAATACGTCGTCGGTTTCCCACGACACAGGTGCGCGGGTAATGGTTACAAGATGTACTAGCGGGTATTCTGGCGGTATTACACCAATGCAAACTTTTTTTGATGAGTGTACAACTGAAAGCATACCATCATTGATTAAAAACAACATACACTCAATACAATCAAGTATATGCTAGAATTAAAACATAATCGGGTATTGTTCCTGGTAACTTATTATATTTACAAGCAGTAAGCGGTAGAGATCGTATATGAGTGGACACCGCACCACCATTAATTGCATAACAATAATCCGATGCATCGTCTCCGCTTTTATCTAGGATGAACTGTGCTCGAATGCGTGATTGTTTGCATTATACAGATTAGCTACAACCTAGAGACTATTTTATTATTTTATTTAATTTCAATTGCAAATAAGTCGTGCTTAACTTTTTTATATATTTGACTAATCAGCACACTGCTTAGTGTGAAAATAATAACAAAACGAGGTTAATTAAAAAAATCTAAGTTGTTTTACCTTACCCCAGACTTAAAAACGTTCAAAAATAAGGTTAAGGGTCAGTCAATTGGTTTTTAAACCTAGTTCTCTATGTCTAAAACATTTATGTTTATGAAAAACGCTTGATTATATCTTTTCATAAATTATTATTGTTCTTTTCACGGATTCTACTTAATGAAATGGTATTTTCCTTCATTCAATTATTTTAACCAGTTTTATAGCTTAAAAAAGATTTCTACTCTCCGCTATAGTGGAATTATTCTATGGATGAATCTCCATTGAGTCTGTGGTCTGCGCAAGCGCAGGCGGTTGGCGCACGTCGCGCGCCTTGCAGATGCAATCTGTTTGCTTTACGACCGTGTGAGGCGGCAACCTTTATACCGCCGCCGCCTTTACATTTCATTATAACGTAGAACACGACTCAGACGTATATGTGATCTCCTTGATGTTAAGTACTCAATATTTACGGCTTCATTATCATTATTTATTTAGACCCATCACACAATGCCGTATGCAATCCTGGTATTCGGGGAAGCAAAAGTGTTTAACAGTCTAGCGCGTTTATCTACTATTTTTATATAGTTTTACAAAAACAATAATCGAGGAAAGTCATAATGTAATTCATCTATATTTGTATGTATGTAAGTCTTACTGGTTTTTCATTTTGGTTTGAATCTTTTTTTTGTAATAAACGTTCAGTTGCTACCTTAAATTCCATGTCATAAATAACATCCGTAACAGACACGTTGCAGAGAACAATTCACATCAGCGTGTTACAGAATAGGTTTCAAAGAGCGTATTCTTGTCAGAGAAAAAAATTAACATAAACACGTCTCGCGTTGACTTCCATAATGGCTGCTGGTCACGCTCGGCCGGCAAACACGTGCGGTGACGTCACACCTGTGTTCGCCTGATGCGCCTCACATCATTAGCTCTGGTTTACCGTAGATTTTTAAAACATTAACTTTGGTACAAAAATTAAATGACATCCAATAAACTAAATGTGGTATAAAAATAATAGGTAAAAGTATACCTTTTTAAAAGATGAAGTTTTCTACCAAGTCTTGTGAAATTGATTTTACGGAACTTAAAGGATATGAATATTTTGTACACTCAACATAAGCTTCTTCGACACCTCTTTTGCATAGTGGCTGGAGGGTGGCACGGCGGGGCTCGTGCGTGGTGCGCTAACAAAATAAACAAAGCGACTCGACTCAAATTAAGCGAGATAAGTCTGCAAAAACATGCTTCGTGGTATCGTGGCTACCTGCAGAGCGCACGCCAGGACCTTATTATAAGGACACCGCATTGTCTGCCTCTAAATCTGACGCGCCTTCGGTCATAAAAAGAGACAGATACATCATTCGCTTCAAGAAGAAAAGGAATAGAATTCTAAAACTTAGGGTTATGTCAAAAGTTGCCGCAAAGTCGAAACGAGTTATTTAAATTCGGCGGCACGGCGGACGGCAGGCGAGTCAGAGCATTCGTTTTTTAGCAATATCTGTATCATTACTAACGTGGAGAATTGAAATTAAAATACCAAAGCGCATCACGCGAATATTACTTTCGATATGCGTGTGCGCAATAAAGCAATCAACGATACTGCGGTAATAACACCTCGACACTCGTTCAAGATCGAATTCTTAATATTAATTGATGTCCGCGGCCCGCGACGCCGACGGTCGCAGTTCTGCGTCGCAGCCTGCGAGCGTTTATGCAAAACAGATGCTAATTCAATTTGCACTTGTGAAGATACTGACTTAGTAAATTCAACGCTTGATGTTCCTTTCACGACACCACTCCTATTGATTTTGCATATTTAATATAACTACATTGCTGTCTTACACGTATGAGAAGACTATTGCTAGTGTAATAAACAATGAAGTTTTATCTTCATATTTATTAAAACACGGTATTTCATTTGATGAAAAACATAAGCTTTAATTTTTAAATAGCCACACTTTCATTTTTTTCATCAAATTAGATAGCAAAATGGTCTAAAGGGATTTGAGAGATAAGTAATGTTTTATTACATAGATGCTAATTTCATCAAATCATATATTTATGCTTTACATCTCTCTAATATTTTAAGATACAATACTTTAAACTGATAAAACTCTTTGTAGATATGACAACACCTTGAAGGAAATATTGCGGGTACATCATTTTATTTTATGAATACCAACCATTGCTGATTCGGAAGGACATTTAAAATAAATAAAGACCATTATAGTAAATTCTTACATTACCATTAAACTTTACACGCAGTGAGTTCATCTGTATAGCGTCATAACACGCGAGCGAAGTCACCGCAAGCGAATTGAAAAAGTCAATAACATCAGCACAAATCACGTTTAAGGATAAATTAGCGAGTCGTCGCCATGCGATGTTTCGCTGCCGTTTTAATTACAAAATCAATAATTGAATTGCGAACCCGAGTTAATTGATTGCCCCATCGATAACGTTATCGTCGTGCGTGCATCTCAAAATATCGTAAACAAATAAAAGCGTTCGCATTAAATGTGGCGGTGAAAGGACAGATGTCTTCTTTTAATTCACTTTTTGAATTTCAAAATTAAAATCTAGATCAATAAATTAAGGCCATTCTACTATCTAAGTACATCCAGAAAAAGTGTATACATACTTACAGTGTTAAAGACTGATGCGTAATTAAAATATCTTGATTACTTAAATTTTATGAAAACGATAGAAAATTAAGGTTATGTTTGTTAATGGTACTTTGACTATTAAATTCTGAGTATATTTAAACTTTCAACTGTTATTTATAATTTTTTTCTGTACTAGCACCAAGGCACTGAACTTTAAAATATTTACTAACTTATATAGAAACGGCTAAAACACTCACGTATATATATCCGGTGTCGTCACCGACTAGTTTCGAGCCCTACGGGGGCTCTTCATCAGGGTGAGTGGGATTGGTATTATTTCGCGGACGCGGCCCGTCGCTCACTGCGCGCCTGCGCTCTTAGGGCGCGTCTTGAGGGGGCGGGGGGCGCGGGGTGCGCCGGCGTCGTTGACGAGGTTGATACCAAAGCAGTGTTGGTGTTGTTATTAGCGTTTCCGGGGGCACAAAATGTACTGATTATATCCACAATATCCTCTTCAGCACTGTTGATGTTGTGTCGCGCCGCGTTCATTAAGACGGGTTCCCATGTACGCGGCAGAGCCCACCCCTTGTCTCTGTTGAAATTAGGTCGACGACCTATTTCAATAGCCTCCCGAAGCTTCCGAGACACGAAGTTCCTCTCACGGGCCAGCACTTTAACTTTGTCGAACCTAATATAATGCGAGGTTCCGGAGTTAAGTGCGTGATCCGCAACCGCCGAGGTGTTGCCGTCTAATTTACGCATACTGCGGATATGCTCAGAGAGTCTCGACTTTATATTGCGCCCCGTTTCGCCGACGTAACTTTTACCACAGTCGCACGGGATCTCGTAGACACCAGGACTATCTAGGGGATCCCGGTCCTTTGGAGATCGCAGAAGTTGTTTGATCTGTGTCATTGGGCGGAAAATTGTCCTGATGCTGAACCTACGGCGTAACAGGTGTCCAATTTTGTCCGAGTCTATTCGGTAACTCTACCGAGTTACCGAATAGCGAACACGACCAGCAAACCACGGCCTCAGGTTGCAGAGCGGGTCCCGGTCTATTTACCATTTATGCGAGGGGTTACGGACAAAATTGGACACCTGTTACGCCGTAGGTTCAGCATCAGGACAATTTTCCGCCCAATGACACAGATCAAACAACTTCTGCGATCTCCAAAGGACCGGGATCCCCTAGATAGTCCTGGTGTCTACGAGATCCCGTGCGACTGTGGTAAAAGTTACGTCGGCGAAACGGGGCGCAATATAAAGTCGAGACTCTCTGAGCATATCCGCAGTATGCGTAAATTAGACGGCAACACCTCGGCGGTTGCGGATCACGCACTTAACTCCGGAACCTCGCATTATATTAGGTTCGACAAAGTTAAAGTGCTGGCCCGTGAGAGGAACTTCGTGTCTCGGAAGCTTCGGGAGGCTATTGAAATAGGTCGTCGACCTAATTTCAACAGAGACAAGGGGTGGGCTCTGCCGCGTACATGGGAACCCGTCTTAATGAACGCGGCGCGACACAACATCAACAGTGCTGAAGAGGATATTGTGGATATAATCAGTACATTTTGTGCCCCCGGAAACGCTAATAACAACACCAACACTGCTTTGGTATCAACCTCGTCAACGACGCCGGCGCACCCCGCGCCCCCCGCCCCCTCAAGACGCGCCCTAAGAGCGCAGGCGCGCAGTGAGCGACGGGCCGCGTCCGCGAAATAATACCAATCCCACTCACCCTGATGAAGAGCCCCCGTAGGGCTCGAAACTAGTCGGTGACGACACCGGATATATATACGTGAGTGTTTTAGCCGTTTCTATATAAGTTAGTGATAATGTCTCACGAAAGTTTGAATAATTTAAAATATTTATAATGCGTTTGGGTGTATTCTTAAAGTATATAATATAACGAGGAGTAACTGTTTCTCGACGATCAGGTCGCAGTTACGTCCAGCAAAAACTTTGCTGCTGTCTCCGGTCACTTGACGTCATTAAAAATGCATTAGTACGATATAAATTATTTTATTAAATGTCGATTCACACCTTTACATCCTTTACCGCCGTGTCTAATACGTGGCCTTGTACGTCTTATGTCATCGAAAAATTAACAACCGTAACATTTTATGTTAACCGATTTTTTTATCTCTGATTTTTGAATAGAACGAGAGGGTGGCATTTTGACAATGGAACCAACAGCATTCAAAGGTTTTTCATTTATTTTGTAAAGCAGTGGTCCTAATACAAATATTTTTTACGACAATCGTCATAGTATCGTCACCAACAAAATTTGCATTAAGTTTTTTTTTCGTTATTAGGCGTAGAGTACATCAAACATCTCACAGGAGGCAGAGTCCTAAGAAATTGTAAAAATTTTTGTGGATTAATAAAATTTATTTTATTTTATTTATTTTCTACTAATTTTGACATAATTGACGATATGAAGGCGATTGTCACAAATAGTCTGCTAGGCGCACAGATCTTAAATGACGTAAAATATCCTGTTGTTGCTTACACACTTGGCTTGATCACAACTTATGTATGATTTAGCATAAAGCTGTGTTTTCACACGTCGACTTTATAGCATATAATTAAAAGGCTGCCTCACAATAGCCGGTTCCCGAAGCGTTGTTACAACAGTGTGCATTCGCTATTAAACTTGGTCCAGCGGTTGCTTTATTGCAGTCTTTACGAGGGTGTAATTGTCGACAGTATCCACGAACAATATTTGTAATCCTTGAACGCTTTTTATTATCCGGTGAAATGTTATTTCAGAAGTGGATTGTTAAGTTGACTAACATAGTAGTAATACATTGAAAATAATAACGGAAAAATAATAATAGAAAAAGACATAGCTACTGATTTAAATAAAAAAATATTTGTGAGCGCGACAGTACTCCTACCAAGGCTAGTACGACAGAACCATTATTTAGGAAGCTATTCTTTTTACACCCTTGTATTATATTTACAGCGATATCAAACCCGATGAGTGTGCATTTAGCAATTGAGTATCTAATTGATCTATTAAAAATAACTGCAAACAACTCTGAAGACCATCATTCTAATATCTTTATACAGTACTATATATTTGAATATTACTACAATATTGAGCATTTGTAATTACCTCGTGATTTGCTTGCTATTGAAGTTGATATTAGCCCTGAGGGCGTAACCGTACTCTACTTGTAAAGTAACAGATCAATTCAGACCTTCTAAGTAATTAACATCTAATTATAATCGACTGCCTGATGTTCCGGCTGTTAATTAAACAAGTAATTGCTTATAATTATAATTAACTTGTAAAATAGTAGTTACTATTGTTATAATGTTCGAAGCCTCTTCATTTAATATTTCACAATGTTATAAAAGTTGTTATCTATATCTATCTATAGATAGAGCAATCTTGTTCTAAAAATAACCACCGATGAGAATATATTTTAATTAAATTATAGTTCAAGATAACATATTAACCTTGATGTGATCTAGTTTTAAGAATGTATAAATATTTAAAAGTATGTAAAAAGATTTTAAATATCTAAAAATATTCTTATTTTAATTGGCATATAAATTGCAAATGATCTTTGACCGGGCTATAAATAAAGCACGATTACGTTTTATTGTGAGTTAGATCGATATCAGTTATTGAGGCAATCTACATCCAAGTTCGAATCCTTGTAGCGCGATAAGGTAGCGGCTACGGCGCGGCTGCGAGCGGGCGCGGACCGTGACAAATAACATTGGTGGTCCATTGTCCGTTGCCTAACGATACGTTACGGAAAATGCACAGATTCAAAAGAACCGATATTCGAACCCATTTCGGTCATGGCCCGTGGAATGAAATGAAAGAGGTAATTTTTTTGATCAGAAAGTTTTGTTGGTTATTCGTTTATTTTTATACGAAGCAAGCAAACAAGTGGCTCGTTGATATAACCGAAATATATACATTTTGGATAAGCTATTAGAGCTGTAATTCTAATTCATTAAATTTATTAAGCCTATAATTTCCTTCTAATTTATTAATATTATCTATCAAAACTTTCCATTCGCTTGAATGAACTTTACACTATCCGACTTAAGGATCATCTTTAAAAATAAAACCTTTTATACTTTTATTACGAGTTATTAATTGCAAGGCGAGGTATAAAGCAATTAACTTACTAAATTTTCATTTGTAAGATGGAGATATAGTATTTTAATTATCGAATACCGAGCCAGGCGTGCGGTGGGCTGCGGGTCGGTGCGGGGTGGAGGAGACGCGCGTGTCGGCAGCGCAATCTATCGGTGGCATCTATTCAATTAGCGTAGGAACAATGGAACCGCCTCGAACATTTCTTCGCCGCTCGCCCGTGACTTGACATCCCGGCCATACTTTTAAACAATAGCTTTTATGACGAAGATAAAATACTTCACATATACATATTTAGCTGGAAGTATTTTAAGGGAAAGCCTAAATAGTTAGCACACCGTAGTAACTTCGTTGCATGAAACACTTAGGCTATCGCTACAATGTATTAGTAAAATAAAGTAACAAAATCCTGAAAAAGCTTGACTATTCTGGTTTAATTCTTACTGGTAATACAACAAAGTATTAAACAGTATTGGAACCTGATTATCACATTGAAAAACATTCGCTTTTAACAATCTTTTGACTGTTATTAAAATTTAATAATAAAAAAGACTTTATATTCGTCAACCTGATTCAAGTTACAAGTTTTGCGTGCCGTAATCAAATTGTTAAATACAAAAACGAAGTACAATGATATTCGATTATTCTGTCACCCTTCAAAGATAAAATAAATTAAAATATTCCACATTGCATTGATAATCGAAAGACATAATTTGATTAATTATCAACTAATAACTTCAGATATGCAACAGTGCAATGCAACAGTAGAGTGCACACAGATATTGTAGTCATTAATTGAACGTCAGCTTGACCTATTAGGTTAAAAATAAAATATTGCTTTTAAAAAAAGATCGAAAGTCGCTAAAGGCGTAGTCATGTTAGCGTCGCAAAAAATACAACAAACACTAACGAATTCAATAGGCTATCTTAGCAAAACTTAACAATTCAATTAAAGGTAAGATTAAGAAATTAAAAGTAATAAGTGGTCGAACACGGAGGAGCGATTAACAGTCGATGGGGGATTTACGATCCAAAGAAGTCAAGTAATTGCAGACATTCAAACCGAAAATACTGGGCCGTTCAAACTTAATTACTGAACATATTTAATGATAAAACTACCTTTATAGCTTATATCAATACATCTCTTGAAAGTGAATCTTAATAAATCAACTCAAATTTGAAGACTTTTGTAAAGACATTTTATCACCATTGTTTACTCTTAAATCTTGCTCGGACAAAACAAAAAGCTAGTTAAGTATTTATAAACCAGAAAGAGTTACATTTTGTAGACATTGTAAATAGCGTAGCCATTTGGCTCATTAAAATGACAGAGGCGCCGCGGCCGAGTTAGTTACCCGACAACGCGGGTCCACTCTCCATACGCATCCGTAATTGGTGGGCTAGTTCTGTATACGGTTATTCTCCAAAAACGCAAGCAAAAACTGTCGCAAGTTGCTCGCGAGCCTGCCCTTATGAGATGACAGCGCGCTCGCGTCGCGTCGCGTCGCCAACAAAGAATGACACGAGAAATAATTACGCCCATTGATCGGTGCTCATTAAAATGAACCAATGGACGTCGGAGAAGGGATACAAAAGGAGGAGTGCGGGTAGCCGCAATTTGCCGCGGCGCCGCAGCCTGCCCTTCTTATTGATAATTCGAATGGACTACTGAATTCAATTAGATGACCCGTTACTTTTGAGAAAACATTTCATTTGATTATTGGTCATGAGGTGCCCACTGAATTATTTGTTAAATAATTATTGCTTTTGGATTTCATAAGTCACTATTATAGAAGCAATCTTTTTTCTAAACTTTAAAATAAAGTGACTTTTGCGTTTATGTCTTTTGTATGTGTAAAACGTCAAGACGTAAAAATAGAAATCATTAATCGTATAAATAAATTTTAATATTTGATGTTCTCTTTTCTACCTTTTTTATTTTGTATCGCTATTTTCTTCAGTAAACTGATAAAAACTGTATATTTTTAAATATCACTCTACCAAAAAGGTCATATTTAAAAGCTATTGCTTCTTTAAATACGACGTCTACAGTGTTATGCCTAGTGTACGATCTAGGGGTGTGCTAATAATTCGAACTTATGAATTATTCGTTCTGAATGTAATTTGAAAACCAAATTAATTCGATCGAATTTAATTGAAAAATTACGAATAATTCGATTTGAATTTAGAGTCGAATATTCCAACGATATTCGCACACCGCTAAGAACTAATGGCTTTCGCATTCATCTCTTTAGCTCAATTTGAAAATTCTAATTTTTCGAATGTAATTTTGAATTGAGTACTAATATTACTATATAAAATTCGAACTATATTCGCGCACCTTCAGTACGTTTATTGCTCATCTGTCACTCAGGGACCGCAAATTGGTCGTATTAAAACATGGCGACGCCTGAATAAGACTCCACCTTAATGAGACTCCGATCCATCAGATGGCAGCACCAGTCTTTTTTACAGCCTCCCGACGACACTTCCTGTTTACTCTTAACCGTCGATCGTCACCAAGAAATTTGTAATTTTCTTCATTACAAAACGACTTACTGTCCAATTTTCAAGTTTTTTCTTGTACAAAGTATTATTATATAATAATTTTTTGAAAGTAATAATCGAAAATCTGATTACCTTATCGTTATAGGCTGAGTATGAATATAAACAGTTTTTATAGTGGCATTTTTATTGAATGGATATCGTCTCGTGTGTTTATATTAAGATAAAACTAATCTTATTTTATAGTACATTTTAACACATCAGCTTTGGGTATATTATAAGATAGGCTTAATGTTGTGTGATGGGTGACGTGATTAAAAAGGGACGACATTTAGAAGACAAAAATCTATAAAGCTGATATATGCAAAGTTTAGGTTTGACTTTATACAAAAATATTAATAACTAATAAGTTGTATATGTTTTGCAACAGTTTCAATAAAAAAAACCGGATATTGCTAATACCCGTATCTCACTCTACCTGAATACCGATTGAACAATCGCTCGCAATTAAAGATTCTCACCACCTCACTGAAACAGAAACCGATCACGTCCTTGTCGAATCCGATACAAAAACTGGTAGCGTTAGTTAAAGGCTTGCGGGTCGAAAGTGTCTGGTTTTTGTACGACCCGTATCAATGGGGTTGAATGAAGCGAGCGAACAAAAAGTGGTGCACTGCGTGTCGCTATTAGTATGTGCAGCGGTGTCCCAATGTGAGCATTAATTTATTGGTAAATATTGTACTGAATAATGCAGAGGTCCACGCGGTCGGTTCGGGCCCGCAGCACGCGCGTATTTCCTGCCTCCACGCCCAATGACGTACAAATACGCGATCGCAAAATGTATTGACCGACAATTAATCTAAATTTATAATGCGTCGGCTTTTTCACTTTTAATTTTAGAACGTATTCCGAATCGCGGACCGAAAATCTCGTTTCGAATTTTAATGTAATTTCTTTAGCGAGCTCATCATTAATTATTTATCTGTGACACAACAATTATTGATCTTATCCGTTCACAAAGAGAGAGACTAATTATGCTTCGATATATCAATACAAAGAGCATGTAAAACCGGTATGAACATATTGTATTGCTATTAAATACTTCGTTTTTGTTTGTAGAACGACTTGGTTCGACGAATGCCTGTTGTTTTATTTTCGAACAAGTTGTATTGAATACATCGAATAGTCTATTTTATGTACCTATTTTTATAACCTAAGAAATCAAACTTACAATATGTTTTAAGATATAATATTGTGCTTCTTTGTATCGTTTACAAGCAAAGGAATAAACAACCAATGACTTTATTAGTTTTATTTATAAAATGAAACCTTTTATTTACAGAAAACGATTTGAGTCAATAACACTGGTACCATCTGAACAAATTATCTCTATTTTTAACGAGAATATTATCCGTTTACATACATTTAATTTTCATACCGTGAAATTTAAATGTATGTTGATAGAGTAAATACTACTAAAATCAAAATTACTAAAACTGCTATAATAAATTTTGCGTGTCGGAGGCCTAATCTTACTCACCTTTCTCTTCCTACCCTTTTCTTATAAGGAAATATGAGAAGGAAAAGTGGACATGACGGAGGAGAATATAGATATATCACCTTTCCATGCGTCCCCTCCTCCCTCGATGAAAGGTAGAGAAGGCATCTGCAATTGCGGATGTCTACGGGCAGCGATCGCTTCACTATATCGTCGAATTCAGGTGACCGATTGCTATATTGCCACCTTATGACATGAAATACGCTAATAACATGACTGAAACGACGTTAAGGTCAAAGCTCTGAAAACTCGCAAGCTTATGTTCTTAATTCAAAAATTATAACAACACGCGAAACAGCCAGTGTTGAAAATAAAATAAAAAGCTTATATCAGATGCAAAGGGAATGGAAGCAGTCCACCGGTTTGCATACTGACAGCACGATTGACAATCAGGTCTCATTAAGTCAAGCCGTTCTTTCATTCGAACGCGGGTTATTTAGGTGCCTTAATATAAGGTTCTGGTGAAGATAATACCTACGTATATCTCTCCGTCGGATTTAACACGTTCATTCAACTGTTTTATGTCGATGTATGAAATATTTAAAAGCATGATTTTGAGGATGTTGAAAATAATGCTACCCAATGCAATATCGTGGTCTCGAATGTTCTAAAAAAAGTTCATGGAATTTCTAAAGTATGACTACCTTAAGATTATCTACAATTTGTTTAGAACTTCTAACATTTAATTTTTATTAAGTTATTTCAAATTTTCAAAAAATTAAATACGAAATTTTGCATACCAATTTATTAAAAGAACTAATAAAAGATTTTATAACATTTCGAATTTGATTTCCAAAATCTAAATTTAAATCTAAAAACCGGTAATATGATCATAACTACCGCTCACATTAATATTCAAATACATATTACCTATTACCATAATATTTCTACGTAAAACAACAAAAAAAAACCAAGCGGCTGCAGACTTGAAGAATTGACGTCATTAATGTGAGCTATGTGGCTAATTGTTCCCTCAATTACAACTTTGACTCGATTCATCTTAAAATTCTTAGTGATGGCTTTGTAAACTTAAATTGACTAAGTTTGGATATGTTTGGAACTTATTTAAAACTAGGCTGTCGAGTCATTATTTAACAAATAAGTTTGACTAGTCTCTCCTTAAATGTATATATGTCGATTAGATATCTAATTAGTGAAATTCAGCAATAAAAAGATAACGCATGTATTACTGAGTTCATAAGTACGCAAACACTAAAACTTAGGGTAGACTCAGAGCCTAGTTAGATGTGACAAACCTATAGTCAACCACGCTGGCCCATTGCGGGGTGGTTGACTTCACACGTATATTTGAATTTCTTCGCAGATATATACAAATAACGTATGATTAATGTACATTTTTAAATCTAAAATCGAAAAACACATAGTACTTGTCGGAATTCGAACCCAGGACCTGCAGATTACAAGTTAAGTTCTTAAACTCTGAGTTCTGTGAGCCACCGACGCTCAATCTATCTACGAAATATAATATCAAAGAACATTAAAATAAACGTCCCCAAACACTATTTAACATTCGTTTAGACCAAGGTATTTCGAATGTACTCGTAATCATATTTCGTGCTGTCAATTGTAATTCATAACTGTTTATAAGTGATCCATGCACATTAAGGCAGACTTTCAAGCAAATGAGTCTACATTACGTATAACGCTTGATTGATATGACGATGATGTATTTACACGCGGGCTCCAACTTACAGCACACTTTAAGCCCGACCGGGGCGTTTCTCCGCACATTGTAACGATCCACATCGAAACTGTAATTTGTATCTGTCTCAGGCTCGTCCCAGCGGGTAAGTTATCGTAACTTTACGCTGCACTTCACACCGACTTAATCGATAATCGTATAACGAAGCTTTTACTTTAACTTATTCATTTTACAGATGGACGTGTATGTTTTCATGTATCAATATGTTACTCGTTAAGTTACCTACATAAAACAATAGTATGTCTGTATGTATCTAACATTGTTACAGTTTATGAAAGCAATTAGTTATAACGTGGATCACAGAAGTAAAAACTAAGTAGTTGTGGTCTCAGGTAAACCAGGTGTTAGTAGAAGTCTAAAAACTATCAATATATGATAAGTATTTTTCAATGCAACTAAAATAAAATACAGTAAAAACACATTCACCAACCGTAAGAAGCGATTACACGGAGCTTGGATAACGCGTATGTTTATTCAGACAATAATGCAGGGCTTCGGAATCTGAGGTACGGACAAAAACCTGCCCTGGAACAGCTTTGCCCAGTTATTTGTCAAAAACAAAATTATGTTCTGATTACTAACCGCTGGGACCGCATCCTGCCTGCGATATCTTCGATAAGGTGACAATATAATATATAAATAATTCATAAAGGGATCGCGAGTATTGATTCGCAAGAACGTGTCTCAAATGTTTATTATCGGTATTAATAAATGGGGGCAGATGTGCTCCGCCGCCGCCGGGCAGTTCTTGCGACTCCGAGGATCAATTAATAAAAATCAAATATGTTACATTTATCTTCACGTCGTCATTGTTTATTAGTGAAGTTTCAATTTGTTCTCCAACTGTATTTTATGTCATCGACTTTTACTTACTTTCAATTTCTAATTCGATTCCTGGATATATACAATGTTAGGATAAACATGTTAACTAGGCGTATTTACACTGCTTAAATTTGACAAGTAAAGCTTTTTACCCCAGTTTTACCCCAGAACTTCCAATATCATGTTTTTCTAGGTATTTTTCCTCTCTCTTCTTTTTCTACAAACCATCTCAGTATAACAACGCATCTGTCTTTAAAGCCGCTTTCCCGATTAGCACATTCTTTCGTAAAAAAATCCACACTATAAATTGTGCACATATTTCATTATTCATAGGTAGAGATAAAAAAATTATTACTATATTCTGAAATACAAAAATACCAGTTATTTTCTTTGTGAATTTATCAAGTAAATACCAAACACGGATTTAATTTCCAAACATTAATAATATTATAAGTTAATTAAATTCAACAGCTTCCCTTGTATCCAGTTATGTAAAACCAACAAAGTAATAAAAAGTCAAAAACCAACATACATAAAAGATGTAGTACAAGAAATGTTAACAACTATAATGTACACTTAAATGCCTACTAAAAGCACTAGAGCAAGATAAACGAGATGATTCCGTATTAATATTCAATAACCGGATTGCCTAGAATAACAAGTAACGACTAAGGGACAGCCAATCGCATTATGAAGACGAGGTCAGTTGGTCTGGAAGGCGGTGTCTCGGTATGAAGCCTGAATGCCTTGACAACAGACATGCTTGACATGGTCCGATGATTCTCTTTTTATAACATCCGTTTAATACCTATGTCCACATCTGGAAATGCTTATTCTGTTTAGAGCGCGTCTGTGACAAAGGTAGTACATGTGTACTACGTTTCTTTTAATAAAGACTATCGTAGAATCGAATATATAACAAAGTAACAAAGTTTTAGACCTGCAATAAAAATAATAGAAATAACAATTTGTTTTGAATTATTTTCTTTTATTATAACAGATACTTCTGTATTAATGAAAATAATAATTAATCTAATCTTACTTTATTTCAAGGCACTCATTTTAATTATATTTCATTTTAAGAACATTACGACATCAATGAAAAAGTAGAAAGTCTTACAAGATTATAGAAGTGCCATAAAACGAAACGATAATAGTTTCGCATCAAAGTCGCCGCAGCTTGAAGTATTGCTTGACAAAATGTGAGCGGAGCTGGACCGACAAAGCGACTATGTGGCTACAGCTATCCGCGGACCGACGCGCTTTCAAATAATCAGTTAATTGTGCACCCTTAACGAGACAGGGACGATTGAAGTTCCACCAATCTACGCTTTTTTAATGCGAATAACGACTGTTACATGGAGCCCAAATAACAACAAAATGTGCTCTTACGCCATCAGCAGGGCCTTAATATTTATTGTAACCAAGCTAACGATGTAATATTGTATAATTTTAATACATACCACCAAAGCATATATTTTTATGTATTTCTAATCTGTGCTTCCAATTACGTATAAAATATCCAATCTGGTAACTAACATGGAATACCGCAAATTATAAAGCAGCGTCTTTAAATTTTTAATTCACATACTTACCAAAAGTGGTTAAATACATTATTTTGGATAACCAATTCTCATTCATACCGTTCCAACCAAAAAGGTTCAATTACGTAAACAAAAGTTTCCACAACACAAAATGAATATTAAATTTGCGAGATTATGCATAAACGCATATTACGATGTAATAAGCTTGCATTTATCGATAAATATTTTGCTTTCATTTCCATACGGGACCACACGCAGCGCACACGCGCATGTCTCCCTAACTGCCGTATATATTCCGATTTGATGGCGGCTTTTGACGAGCTTAAGCCTTCTTTATCTCGTTGAAAGCGGTTCGATTAATTCTTGATTAAAATAATTAGCCATTGGGCGCGGATATCGGGGAATATTGGACGTCGTGACAACATCGCGCGACATGTGCCGCTGACGATAATATCTAAAGGAATTTCATTAAAATAACCTTTCGTTCTTGTTTTTATTTGCATAAAGTTTTCGTATTTATCCGACAATTCTTTTACAAAACGAGAATCAACGTATTGTAGACCTTTATATTTTTTATTGCAGAAGTAACTGTTGGTAATGTTGGTAATTATAATTTTTACTATCAGAGTATTATTAGCTGGAGAGTAAAGTCCTAACAACGAACTTCAATTAAAATATTAAGCTTTCATTACCCACTTATTTATTATTATTTAAATTAATATACAACAAACATTATAAAAGGCAGTCGTATAGTCTATACTGTTCACTAAAGTAATCGCCTAAAACTTACAGATTTTCTTCGCAAACGTCAATTACATATCATTTCATTCATGGATATTACAATAATACATCTATATACATATTTATTTACGTATTATATTTGTATATATTTATTTATTTATTATTTATTTATACCTAATTAAATTATTCACGCCGAAGTATGAATACAATGAAGTAATGACAAAATGTCCACGTAATGTGTTAGCATTTGTACTTAAACGGTAAGTTAGTAAAGACTAAAGACATCCAGTCAATCTCTGAGTATTCACTTTAATATGCTGTAATTATCCATCGTTTAAGATACGTTGATAAAAGTTAAATTTACAAATAAATGAAAACATATTACTGCAGATAATTTCACATTTGATTTATAACTTTAAATAACGAACGAAAGTGAATCCTTTTACAGAATTCGCAGACAGTTCTTAATGACCAATATCTCGAAATCGTTGATGTCTTTTGTATTACGTTATATTGGTAATAAATTGCAATATCAAATATTTCATAACTTTCTTGAAATAACCTTTTTTATTTGCATTTTGTCGATACATTTTTGATGTATTAACTTTCAGTACATACTCATTGTACATAATTCATAAAATAATACTTAAAAAATCTTAACATTTTTAATTTAAAAAAATAATAACCTATAATGCTCAACACAGGCCAAAAAGTCTAAACTTGAACAGGTGAAAATCGAATGAATGAATATACAAAACGATCAATTTATTGAAAATTAACAACTCTTCTCACAACACAATAGCGCAGATGACAAACAGTGTGGGAGCAAACTCAGTAACAATTGACCACCTCACAAGCTTCCGCCTTTTGTGTGACCAAGCGATGAATGGATCGGACAGACAGACATACATGAGTCCATGGGAGGTTAATGCATAATCCTTTTTACCGTGGGAACATTGTAAGGTCTTACGACTGAAGTCGGTAGGATATCAAAGTACCCACATGCTTGCTACCTTCAAATGTAGATTGCCAGCATTTTCACTAAGTTTACAAGACATTAAAATAATAAGATAAATGGGGCTATTTGACAATACATAAGTCAACCACCTATAATACAATATAATATATAGTATATAATGTGTATATAACAAAAAGAAATTTAACATATCTTATTGTATACAAAGCATGTTCTATATCTGATTTTTGGAACAGAAAATGAATTACCGATTTTTCTTTATAAATTCAGAAATATCCTACAATCACCAACTCGGTCAAATTGCTGCATATTCAACTGCATTTATTATTTTATTGAGCAAATTATGTGGCGTAATTATCGTTCACTTGAGAAATAACATCCATTAAGAGACCACGTGACGTGCGCTCCGTAATGACCGGCACATTCTCTTTGATCAATATTTCGAATTTTTCTGTGAGGATTTTGACGTTTTCTCTAAACGAGAATTTTTAGACTTTGGCATAAAATATCTTCAATATTAAGTAATGAATTTGAAAAAAATTATAAAAACCGCAACAATTTCATAAATTTCTTGTCTCAATAAATTCTTTACTAATCATAGTTGTCGAGTCTCTTTTAAAATCAATTTTAAATTAGTTCCTTTAGAAAATTTTACCTATTGAGCGTAAAGTTTGCACTGTAATTTTAAATATTTGTATGTTACCATCGTGCCACCATGAAACTTAATCGAGCATAGGGTTGTCATAGTAAAATCTATTCATAGTTTAAGCTAAAAAAATCACAATGAAGTTTGATACATTTAATACACTTGTACGTTAGTTATTAATGGGCTAATCATGAATATGCATAAACCTTTTTGCATAATCGAAATGTTGAATTGATTATATTGAATGAAGTAACAAAAGATAGTTAACCCTTTAACCAATAACCCCTTTACAGGTACAATGGATTATCGAATTTATCGACTCGCAGGTCATTATAAAAATGAATATGCAAAAGTAACAATTAGAATAATCAATAATGTCTTCAGCAACAACGTAAAGTCATCTCTCTATCATCAATTTCTCATAGTATTTTTTTTCTCTTACACACCCATTTTATTGCAGGGTTAAGAAAGGGTGAAGTGTTCAATAGATATTGGCACCTGGATACATTAGTTTTTTTACGACTATTAAGATAATAACAGAGGATAAGGATTTAAAACTATTGACGGCTTTTAACTTCACGCAAGTCACTTGGCACTGCGCAAAAGGCAATTTTAGGTGTAGCGGAAAGCGGGGGGAGGGCACTACGCAACGAGCCGGTGACATTGTTCCGCCAAGATATTTCAAAGGAGTAATACGTATATACGCCATTTCACTCACGCGCTGTCATTAGCTGATAAGGACAGTAGCGTTCAAATAACTTAACTAGGATTTATTCTTATAATAGGCCAGGTAAAAGCAAAATTTAAATTAAAAACAAATTATAGATTTGTTTTTTTACAGTAAAAAAGTATTTGAAAAAATGTATTGATTGCGAACAAGGCTGTACCTAATAGTCCCATTCAATTTAACATTATGCTGTCAATTTCATGGTCTAAAAATCTTATCTTACTAATATTATAAATGTGAATGTATGGATATGGATGTAGATGGATGGATGGATGGATGGTTGTTTGTTAGATGGTATCTCTAGAATGGTTCAACGGATCTGGATGAAATTTGGTACGGATATAAAATATAGTCGAGAAGAATACATAGGCTACTAATTAAGTTCTTTTATAATTCCGCGAAGACAAAGTCGCGGGCGACAGCTTGTTTAAAATAAAAACAAAAAGAAACAAATTATGATGTTACAATATTTTATTATTCCAAATAGCAAAATACAACGCGGAATTTGTTCAGACTTTTAAATTTACAAAGAGTATAAGCAAAATATTTTTATTAAATGCAAAACAATCTTAACGTCTAAAGTTTTGAGATCCAGTCTTGTAGAGCTTTTATGTCAGTAGGATTGTCATCATCGGCCGTGTTAGCCGAGCTCTCGGCTACGTCAACACGACAGCCGAGATGAGAGAACTCAAAGTCTTTGCCCAACTTGCCGAGGTATGCGGAACTGTTTGACTGGTTCGAGTCAACCGATTGCAACTGATTGGATTTTGTCACACGTACCAAGTTACTGAAACAAATAATTATAATATGTTTTAACTATGGTGTGTTCATGTTACTTTTCTTGCAATAATTATAATTTATAACAATTTCATTTCTGCAATTTTTTTTTTAATTTTTTTTCTCCGATTGCTAAAAATTAAATTGTAACCCTAAAGAATATTTTGCGGTTTTACCTTACGTTATATCCTCAAAAAGTGTTATAATATAAAAGTTACGATTTAACAATAAATGAATTTTTACATTAATTCCATGGACAAGTAAAAAAAAATTAAAAACTAATAAAACATGCATACTAACAGTTCTTTTTCCAGTAAACTCTTTATAACCTGACTTCCTTTTGCCATCGGTTGATCCTGTTTGTTACATAGGATTAGAAGAGGAGGGCAGTTGCTCTGAATAACAGGGTCCAAGAGAATTGTGTACAAATACCTGGAAAAGAGACACTTATTTTTAACAAAAAAATTGCAAAACATTTGTAAAAAAACATATAAGTAGTAAATTTTTAAATAATCTATGATTATTTAAAAATTTTGACAGATGTTAAATATAGACACAAATATCAACAAGTTACATTTCATACAAGGGCAAATGCAAGATGGAACTCTTTTCAGAAGGTGGGTCAATATGTTTATGTACGAGTATATTTTAGATATCCTACTAATATAATAAATGCAAAATTTTAGATGGATGGATTTTTGATGAAATTTGGCACAGATGTAGAACATAGTATGTAAGAACACATAGGCTACTCATTAAGTTTTTTTTTTAATTCCGTGCAGACACAGTCTAGGGCAAAAGCTAGTTACTTTATAATTTCTTTGCTAACTTACTCAGCAACATCTCTTATCTCCTTTTGTATAGTCACAGAGTCTACAACATACACAATAGCCTTTGCATTATTCTTGTACTGGTCAAAGAACTTGTTTCTTAGCCTCTCCTGACCTGGCAGATCTACAATCTTCAAAGTTTTCTGTAATTAGAGAAATAAGATCATCATCAGCTCATACCTCCCCACCGAAGGGCACGGAGCCTACCCTAACTTAAGGGTGACTAGGCTATAGTCATCCATGATAGCCAAGTGTGTGTTGGTTGACTTCACACATATCTTTGAATTTCTTCTCAGATATGTGTAGGTTGCATCGCGATGTTTCCTTCACCGTAAGAACGTCTGATAAATGTACATGTGAATCAAAACTCGAAAAACACATTGGTACATTGCGGGATTCGAACCCATGACCTGCAGATTGCAAGTCAAGTGCTTAACCCCTGAACCACCAACGCTACGAGAAATAAGATGTTTACTCAATCCAAGAATTTATAAATTATCTTAGTACATAGTTCATTTTGCACAGACTTTCCTCATTGTTATTTATTTTCAATATTATCATTTTGTATATATTTGTAGACATGAGAACAAAACTTTTAAGGGTGTATAATGTAACAGGGTTAGGATTTATTGGATAAGTCTCATAAATTAATTTTAATTTTTAAATGATTCTGAAATATGTTAGGTTAAACTTACATTAGAAGTGAAATAATCCTCAACATTTTCTCTCATAGAAGTGAATGTCTGTCTATACTGTGAGTACGCCATCCTCACAAACAGCAAAGTTTTACCGGAATCCGACAGACCTGTCAGAAGAACTGATCTGCGCAGATGGCGGCGACGGGAGAAACACCACCAGAATACTGTAAAAACATCATATTTAATATTAATCTAAGAATAGTTGTTGATTATTATTACTGACTTAAACTTACAACAATCTAGAAATACTTACAAAATGTGAAAATAAGTACTATCACACTCAATAAGGTTATGTATCTAGGGTCATTTAATATTGGTTCTGTGTGAATTTTTTCCTTTATAACTTCTGATTCGGACTCCATATCGTCTTTTTATATTATTTTATTGAAACAAATTCAACTTTTGCAAATACAATATGTTTTGCACTCCACACAAATGACGTTGCGTGAGCGTGACAGTGACAATGACGTGACGTGACAAAACAATTGATAAATGACAAAAGTGAAAAGAGTGTAAAATGAAAATGACGTTACCTCCTTCGTTTAGAAACAATGTTCTTTTGAGGTTTGTTCATATTGCTCATTTAGCTCCGTCCGTGTGTATGCTATATTTTATAAAGTTTTTAGTACAATATAAAAAACTTCTATAAACTGATTTTTACTAGATTTGAGTAATATCTTTTGTTTTTAATATGCATAAAAAAATACAATCGCCAAAATCTATAGAAGACATTGACATTTGTCAGTGTTATCTACGCTCTACTTGTTATCAGTAAAATCATAAATAATGTTATAAATTGTTTTTGTAAGCATTAATCTAAATCTAATAAAGTCCTCATTCTCAACGGAAAGATTTGACTTCAGTTAATAATATCAACTTGTTAGATAATTGTTACGTGAGAATTGTAATTTTAAAAATTCTTTGATATAAAAAACTTAATTATCATATAATTATAGATTACAAACTCTTTTAATCGTTTTCTTAAGCGCATGGGTGTAATTTGTCTGCGAAACTTAGTAAGGAGTAAAGAAATACTTTTACGCAGTATGAGTATCGACATTGGAGGTATTTTGATTTTTTCATTATTACTTGTTACATCTTTATTTTATTTGGCTTATGAATGTTTTCTTTTTTAGGCATGAGAATTAAATATAAAGATAAGGATGATACGTTCTTGGAAAAACATTTAGTGGCTAAAGAACCATTTGGACAATTTAAAGCATGGTTTGAGGAAGCATGTAGTAGGAAAGAAATTTTGGAACCCAATGCTATGTGCTTGGCGACTGTATCGAAGTATGTTATCATCCTGCATTATACTTTTCTTATATGCTAATATAGTAATAACATGTTTTATATATGTATATTTGCAGAGATGGATATCCATCAGCAAGGTTTGTGTTATGCAAAGGGTATGGTAAAGACGGATTTAAGTTTTTCACAAATTATGGCAGCAGAAAAGCTAAAGAGATGGTTAGTTTTACCTTTACTTGTCTATGTATCACATACATCAATGTACTTTAGGAAGTTCGCTTTCAAAGAATTAATAAAAAGATAACATTATTTCTTATTAATCTTGTGTGCAATAAAAATTCATAATCATATCTTGTTATCTTTGATCATTACATTGTTATAAACTAACTAAATGAATTTCATGTTTTCTCCAAATAAATTTATAATAAATTTTCAGAGTGAGAATCCAAATGTAGCTGCTACTTTTTACTGGGAGGTCTTGAACAGATCTGTACGAATTGAAGGTTATGTAGAAAAACTTTCCGAAGAGGAATCTACTAAATATTTTCATTCACGACCAGTACCGAGTCAAATTGCAGCTTGTGCGAGTTACCAAAGCACACCAATTGAATCCAGGGATATTCTATGTGAAAGAGAAAAAAAATTAGAGGCGGAGTATATGATACCAGAGAAAGAAATACCTAAGCCGAGTTATTGGTGATTATTGTCACTTTTTACAATTGTCTTGTTTTCATAAATATATTACATTTTCAAATTGCTCCAAATATGTTGATAAATCTATATATATAAAAGAAAGTTGTGTTAGTTACACTATTTATAACTCAAGAAAGGCTGAATCGATTTGACTGAAAATTGGTGGGCAGGTAGCTTAGAACCAGGAAAAGGACATAGGATAATTTTTACCCTGTTTTCTATTTTTTTTTTATTCCGCGCGGACGGAGTCGCGGGTAAAAGCTAGTGTATCAATAAATATGTTGATTTTGTAAGGCTCAAAATCATTTACTTATGAATGTAATTAAATTTTTTTCCAGGGGTGGTTACATAATCCGGCCAAGAGCTGTAGAGTTTTGGCAAGGCCAGCGGGATCGTCTGCATGATAGAATAAAATTTAGAAAATCTACAGAAGGGGAAGTAGTTGATGGGAAACTGCTTCATCAAGGAGAAGATGGTTGGGTCTATCAGAGATTATCACCATAAATTATATTTGAAAAGGAGGTAAATATGGTAAGAAAACATAGTACAATGTCTTCCATTTAGTACAACAAATGCATTAATTTAATTAATTTTACATAATAGAAACAAAGGTCACGATAAAATATTATGTTGTTATAAAGAAATCATTTTTTTTTTTAATAAAACTCATGCACTTCTATATTCTTTTTATTTTTAAAATTTCCCTCTGTATACCACCTGAACTTTTCCATGCGACTTCACTTTTTAATGAACCAGTTTTTTGTATGTATGTTTCAAACTGTCTCATTCCTCCGCCAACACCAAAGTAACATGTTTTAGCTGCTACATAAGCACTGCCATCTTTGCTTAACCTATTCAAGAATATATTAGTAAGTTTCTCATAATTTTTCTCATTATATATTGTTTCTGATGTTAAAATTATATCATAAATATCAGTGTTTGCTAATTTCTTGTCAAATGATGCCCAGTCTCCTGAATAAAATTTGCATTTTTTTATTACTTCTTCTCTCTGTTCATTTTCAATGTTTAGAAGCACACTTGGTATTGTAACACACTCTATTATTTCCTTGTTCTGCAATATAAAAAGCTAAGATTTATGATACTAAAAGATATTATGCTAAACAGATCATTAACTTGCTCAGTTTCACTTAATCACTTGATGAAAAGAAAAACTTGTAAAGGAATGTGTTAAATAGTTGTTTACAGTAATTTTTCATTTTACTGCTTTTTGTTAGTTTTATATGTATGTTCCAAACTGCCTCATTACTCCATCAACACCGAAGCAAGAGATAAAAAACTAATTATTACATTACAGCAAAAAAATATTATAAAATAAATCCCAGGACAATTATGTACTTACATAATCTTGGAATGTTACTATAGAGTCGTTTAGTAATGCATATATACCCAGTATACCCACTCCGCATCCTAGATCTAGTACTTTTGCTCCTTTAAAATTGATATCAGGGTTATCTAACAAATATTTAATAACGTCACTTGTACATTCCCACACTTTAAGACCTCCTGAAATACAATAACGGCAAGAGTAATAATAATAATAAGGTAAATCTTGTGCACATAGATACCAGTAAACAGTTGTACCTCCTGATTGTACCTTATATAGGAAATGTTTTTAACCATATTTTGTATTTTTTTTTGTTTAAATCCTAAGAAGAAAAATATGGAACACACCTTCATATTTGCCAGCGATCAAATCGCTATGTTCCTTTTCAGCTAATTCCAATGCATTAAATGTATAATCTCCGCTAGAAAATAATTTATCACAGCTACTAACATGTCCTATTTCAATATCCTCACATATAAACATCTTTGCATGAACAACTACATCATCTAAATTATTTATCTGTTTGTCTGGTATAATTTCTTCACATTCAAACCATTTGATTTCTTCATGTTCATCTGTAACATGGTTAATTAAACCAAATTAAGATAATCTGTTTAGTTGAATACTTAAATGTGGTGTAGTAGTTAGGTTTGTTAAAGGATTGGTAAACAAGTTGCCAGCATCAGATGTTACGTCCAAGTATGATGTGGGGGCCTTCAAGAGTAGAGTGAAGGCATTTACTAAGCTAGCGTGTACCATCTTTTGACTACTTAATCACTTAACATCAGGTGGGATCGTGGTCAAGCGCTGGCTTATTCAAAACAATATATATATAAAAATAGTGACCTTCGTTTATTTTTAACATATAAATTCAAAACACACAAATTGATGGTGACACATTTAACAACAACCAAATTTGGGACCAAATAACAAATGAGAACCATATTATTACTGCAATTTATCTTATCGATCAGTCGCTTTCTTTCAGTGATTTCAAAAATTAATCTGCATACGTTTAAGACAGTGTTTGTTGACTAAATAACCTATAGTGCTTTCACTATAAAAACGCCTTTTCATTGAGAAAAATTAGCATAATTTATTACCCTCTGTTTTATCGTTGTCCGTATTACCCAAAAAATTAAATTTAAAAGTCGACATTTTTTGGAAATAACCTTTAATTTATATTCATTAAACAATGTTAAATTTATTTTTTATTCAGTCGAAAACGGCGGGCTAAAAACATGTCAAATCAGATGTCATTCTGACAGGTGACACAAACACCAAAGAGTAGCAAACAAAGACGAAATAATGGTGGCAAAGAGAAAATGAATTATAATTTTTGTGATTTTACGTTTAAAAACAATTCAAACATATTTAGAAATTGATACAGTTATTTCAAAAACAAGTTATAAGGTGGTAAAGGTAATTTTAATTGGTTAATTGTACAAAAAGAAGACAATGAATGTATCCGAAGGAGAAACAAGTCTCATTTGCTTCCTCCTATTGAAACGGCGACATTTTGAACTTAGGAGCCAAAGGTTAGAATGTAGATATACATGGATCTGATCTGCGCCGGCATGCCATATGGTGAAGGGAAGCATAGTTCCCTCTATCCATCAAATACCTCCTAAACATCAAGGAAATTCAAAATGTTTAATAATGCCACTAAAATTTGGAAAGAAAGTATTAATTAGAATACAATTGAATTTAAAAAACATGGACATTTAATTTATGAAAAAAAATTCTAAATAATATAATCAATTTATAGCTAATAATTGGCGGAAATATGTTTTTGAAATTGAATGAAAATTTTCCATGCAAACTTCGTTACTATTTTTGCCGTCAAAATATACTCATAAAATATTTTGAAAGACATTTAAAAAAAATTAAAAAGTATGTGAACAATCTTACTGTCACCGATTGCGCTTAATTTTAATTAAAATGGAAAATAATAGTACTGTAGAAAAAATCTTAGATGTGGTAGGATATTTCTTTCTTTTGCTATATTAATAGTTACAGAACGTTTCAATATAAACTGTGAACGCATCCGATTTATACACTTATTCATTCATTCAAGCGCACACCGAATTGTAGAACTTATAAGTAAAGAAGTTTCGTGAATTTCAATTTACTTTATAAGTTAAGGGATTTAAGTATACTTGGTCCCAATTAACATCTTAAAATAATGACAGACGTTACGAAAAAGGTAATCCGTATACCTACATTATATTGTTATTTTCCTTTAAATTTTGACACGAGTGGTGAACAGTGAAGTGAGCGAGCAGGCAGCCGAACTTTGCGTAAAAGTATACGTCTAAGATCTGTTAAAATCCTAGTTTTATACAGCATTTGATACGAATTACCATTTTAGATTAAATTTTTGTGGTGACTTATAAGTAAAAAGTAAAAGTCAACATAACCTCAATTGCGCAGCCATGGGCCTCGGCGAAGCCAGCGTTGTACGTGACGTTTCCTACAAATTCGTATAATAATTGTTTTTAGTATCTCACACCTTATGAAATGTTGTTTTTTAGGTCCAGGAATACAAAGACTCCTTGAAGCAAAAAGCTGAGCACTTAATTATAAAAGGATTTCCAGAAAAGATAGTGCTGTTAAATGAGCTGTTAGAAACGTCAAACTTTCAAAATCGTGATTTAGCAGATGTACATCAGGTAATGGCTTCTTTTTTAATCACTTTGTATTCTTTTAGTATTCGTTGACAAACCCAAACATTGGTTTGCCTATGTACGCAATACGCATAGTTGCATTCCGATTGACGCCATTTATATCGCTTACGAATGAATGCTTTTAAAGTAACAGCATAGCAACAGAGTAAAATGCCGTAACAACTACTAATAAAATGCCGTTTACCATTATTTACTTCCAATTTAATTAAAAAAAAAAATAAGATTTAAAATTTGCTAATGCAAAATTAACAAAAACATTTTCTATTTAGTGGCTTTATTTTTCGTCACGTAAAATAAAAAAAAAATATTTTCACTAGAATGTAATGTTCTTGTACAACGAAAGATATTTATTTTGAGAAATTGTTGTTTGCATTTTACTGCAGTTACCACTTCTTATTTTTTTTTTGCTGTAATGTAGTCTATAATAAAATAAACCTGTTTCAGGATTTAAACATTCCAGTACCACAGCCAATATCTACATTGAATGAGCCAAATGCAAAGCGTCCCAGAGTAGACTCCACAGATACTTCTAGCAATTCTACAATAGATGGAACAAGAGTGTTTGCCTTGCCTAATGGAACTGTACCATGTAACAAACCCCTCAGTGACCTTATCCATTTAGTTAAGCCACACATCAGAGAATTGGTTGAGGATTCTAATTTGGTAAGTATAATTCAATAATTTTTTTCTTAATTAAAATACATAGATTTTTTTTTTATATTTAAGGTTTAATTTACACTTCATTTAAAGTTAAACATAATCTTAATACTTAGAACATAGATACCATAATTAATGAGGTTGTATGTAAAAATTTAATAGTTTACTGAGCAAATTGATATGCTAAGTCAATTTATTGAGTTCTAGACTACCTGTGTATCAAATTCCATATAAATTAGTGCAGTAGTTGTGGCATAAAAGTGTGACAGACATACATAGTTAATTTCACATTTATAATATTAGTTGGGATTTTTTTTTTAAATATGATTTTAAATTTTCTTGTTTTATTAATTTTGTGATATAACAATTTCAGCTGAAAATGTGGATCTCATTTATGATTCCCAAAATAGAAGATGGTAATAATTTTGGTGTATCAATACAAGAGGATACACTCGCTGAAATACAATCTGTAGAGTCTGAGGCAGCTGCATTCTTTGACCAAATATCTAGATATTTTATTTCAAGAGCAAAGATTGTGTCTAAAGTTGCCAAATATCCTCATATTGAAGACTACAGAAGGGCAGTCAGAGTATGTATAACAGTTCATTGATATTAATGAATATTATAATTTAGTGTATAGTGAAATACATGGATGGATGGATGGATGTTTGGTACATCCACAATGGAGTGTTTATTTTCAAAAAAATATCTTCTTCTTCTTCGTACTCTTCATTACTGAAGGTCGGGCTCATCTTGAAGTGCCTTCACTGATGTGTCGACGAGCTTCTTCCACACCGCTCTGTCCGCGGCTTGTCTCATGGCGGTCGGAATGTTGAGTCCCAAGACAAGTCCAGACAATATTGGGACTCAACATTCCGCCAAAAAAATATATTGTTACCTAAATTTTTCATGTGTCAAATGCTAATGTTTTTTGTACTAGTGTTGTGACAATGAAAATTCATTGTAATTTCACAATTGTTTTCAGGAATTAGATGAGAAAGAATATTTGTCACTTTGGCTTGTTATGTGTGAGATTCGGAACCGCTACTGTTCGTTGCACGACATTGTTATCAAGAACTTGGAGAAGATTAAGAAACCACGTTCATCGAATGCCGAATCACTTTATTAGCCCGTAAAATCTCATTTAGAACTAGTGCCACAAGGTTTCCTTGTTATTTAAGTATAAAATTTAAACTGAACATTTTTATTTCCCCAATCACATTTTGTACATAATTACTATGAAGTATTTCAGATTTTGAAGCACAACATTAGGTTGGTTTTATCACACTACCATTTTACATACTTGTCTTCTTTCCGAGATCATCAGTTATGAAATGCTGAATTTTGACAATTTGATATAGTAATGTTGACTTAAAGCCATATATTTTTAATCATCGTTGAAGCCTTTTCTAAGCATTAGCATTTCTGGTTTTCTATCAACCTATCTCTTCAGTCTTTAGTTGGATCCATGAAACTTCGGCCCATACAAGTACAACATTTTTTAAAAGCTTTCCTGCTTACTTGGTTCATGATTAAATTCCATTCCATGAGTTTCTACTATCCAAATAACTTTTCAAAATTAGTTTTCAGTGGTTTGCTCTGAAATGGTGAACTAGTGTCGGTTTAAAAATCTACCCTACCATTTTTAGGTTATGATTATATTTTTTTTAAATTTACACAATATCAAACATACATAAATACGATTGCACTTGTTAAAATATATTTCTAGACATGTTTCAATATTTTTACACAATAATTAAAAAAAAAAGTTATGCAGTTGTATGTTATAATTACAATTTCAACGATTTTGAACACCATTTTACCACAAAATGTATTGTCTGCCGAGATATTAATTTAAGCGTAATATAGATTGAAAAAAAAAATCGTTTATATTCTGTAAGTTAAATAGATTAATTTATTGACACATGAAAAAATTTCTGTTTGAAGTGCCTGAATATAATAAGTTCTAACAAGGATGGATATTTTATATTCCACCCTTGTGTTTGAATTAATTGGCTGTATTCGGCGAATTATATAAAAAAAAACTGATTCAATACCCAATTTAATGAAAATAAACGCATTTGTATAAATGTAGTTTCTATTTAATCCCAATATTTCCTTTGTTTCTGTCCTATTTTTTAATAAAACTAGCTGTCGACCGCGACTCCGCGCGCAGTTAAAAAAAAAAGAAAATGAAAAATAGATGTTGGCTGATTCTCAGACCTACTGAATATGCTCACAAAATTTCATGAGAATCGGTCAAGCCGTTTCGGAGGAGTACGGGAACGAAAACTGTGACACGAGAATTTTATATATTAGATGCGACTAATTCGTGATGATCATTTTGTTTCCATAAAAATAGATGACTGGTATGTAACTGGGATATGACTGAATAGAACAGGGATCTCCAAACTATTTTGGACAAGTGACCCCCTGTTCCAAAATGAACTGTTACAGTCAGCTTCATAAATATAGTGGCAGTCAAGATATCCAAATATATAGGAACACCTAAAGTGATCAATTATATAAGTACAACCAAAGTCATCAAATTAATTGAAGCATCCACTCTGCTCAAAAAGATCGAAGCGTTCACATCGTCATATATAATATGAGTACATTCAAAGTGCCCATAATTATAGTAACAGACAGAGCGTCAATAGTAACGAAGCATCGAAAGTATGCAAAAATATCGTAACATTTGACAAAATTGAACTCTATCTCTATTCACTTTAGATACACTTTGAAATATACTACTTCTGTTAAATTCATTTGACATTTTATAATCAAAACATTTTTTTGCTATTTACTACAAGTTTACGTCCCGCATGACAGATACTAGATAGATAAGCAATATCAAATTTTAATTTGTCACCATATATGCCAGTTTGGCCTTACGGCTTAACTGTTCGCTGTAATACGCAGTTTTGACGATTCGAATCCCAAACTTTTTTTTACATTTTTTAAGGTTTTTAATTTTATTATCAAAGCGTTATATAAAATTGAACTTTATCGCAACAATTATTGGTTACAATAGTAGTCGAATACGACATCTTTAAAAATTAAGGAACCACAATATTCCTTGTCCCTTTTTTTAACCGAGTCGTCATTAGCATGTTTTTTTATTGTTCACGTTTGTTCTTGTAAGTTTCGTCATTTAATTCCGCGCGGACTATGTCACTGGCGACATCGAATACGTGTAATAAATCTATGCTTGGAAAATTCTACTGCAACCAGACTGAAGATACCTAACAGTAAGGGAAAAATATTTTGATACAATTTGTCAATTAATATAACAGAAGTTGTATACTTTCAAACTGTATTTCAAGGATATGGATATACGAGTAGAATTCAATTTCAATGACCGCAATAACAAGTGAAAACACTCTCCGCCCACTCGCTTTATCCCGAGATGGCCGAACCTAACCGTTATTAATTTTATATAAATATTTAATACCCCAAAAATTAAAATTTAAAATTGTTTTTGTTAAGTAAAAAACATATTCTAAGTACATTACCAGATTTTTCCTTTTCATTAAAAAAAAACAAGCTCTATATGTGATTGATAATATTGAAAAATAAAAACCTTGTAAGCCTGGGATTCGAACCATTAAACTTACGTACTGCGGCGAAAATAGTAAAACACTGAAACTAGCACATATTGTGACAGAGTAAAATTTGATATTACTTACTAGCTTTTACCCGCGACTTTGTCCGCGCGGAATAAAAAAAATGCTCACAAGATAAAAAGTTCCTATGTCCGTCTCCTAGTTCTAAGCTATCTCCCCATCAATTTTCAGCTAAATCAGTTTGACCGATCTTGAGTTATAAACAGTGTAACTAACACGACTTTCTTTTATATATATAGATAGATTAGGTATCTGTCATGTATCGTCAATTTATAAATTTTAAACTTTATAATAATGAGAAGAAAAATGTTGGGTTGTCCGATAAGTTCGTGCCCATTTTTAAGGGAAGTTTTAAAGGCCCTTAAGTTTTGGAATACGTCTTTTAAATTATATTTGTTCGATTTTATTGCAAAACGTCATATGTATTTCGGCAAAAATTAAGTGAATCAGTTTTTATAAAACTGATAGAAAAGAACGAATCGTGCCCTACCATTTGTCAAAATATGGCATGGAAGTTATCCTCGTTTAGTATGTACTAGCTTTTACCCGCGACTCCGTCCGCGCGGAATAAAAAATAGAAAACGGGGTAAAAATTATCCAATGTCCGTTTCCTCGTTCTAAGCTACCTGCCCACCAATTTTCAGTCAAATCGATTCAGTCGTTCTTGAGTTATAAATAGTGTAACTAACACGACTTTCTTTTATATATATAGATGTGTTATCTAAACATGTCATATGTTTTCAATAATTGTAATATATTCGGGTCTATTCTAAGCTACCTATTAAAAATCGGAACGAACTTATTAGACAACCTATTATGTTGATACAAAGCGTCAAATGAATTTAACAGAAGTAGTATATTTCAAAGTGTATCTTAAGTGAATAGAGATAGAGTTCAATTTTGTCAAATGTTACGATATTTTTGCATACTTTCGATGCTTCGTTACTATTGACGCTCTGTCTGTTACTATAATTATGGGCACTTTGAATGTACTCATATATATGACGATGTGAACGCTTCGATCTTTTTGAGCAGAGTGGATGCTTCAATTAATTTGATGACTTTGGTTGTACTTATATAATTGATCACTTTAGGTGTTCCTATATATTTGGATATCTTGACTGCCACTATATTTATGAAGCTGACTGTACCTCAGACTCCCCATGGTCAAATTACCTACTTTAAGATCTATTATTATTATTTTTCATTCTGACTTAGGTCAATAGAAGAAGATAGAGTGAGAATTAGCAATGCTTTAAGTTTTACAATTGTTTTAAGACCACTTTAGGAATACATGGACTAGACGTTTCGTTAAATGAACCGTTGGTTTCCACTGCCATTGTAATAAAAACATTAGTTTTCAATGATAAACATACATCACTTAATTTTCAAAAACTTCGGTGGCTGGTGGTGTGCCTTCAATGAAAACTCACGATGTCATCTTACATGTTAACTGTTTGCAACCATTTTTATATTTCGAAGTGCGGTCCAAAGTTCGTAGATGAATTTGAAATGTTTTAAATCATGATGTATGAAAATGTGTTTTTTTATTCATTCGAACTCTACTTCTAATTTTAATTTCTTTCCTGGCCACTAAATCTCAAAACATAATAAAAAATATCTTCATATTTTGACGTATGAATTCTTTTTGGTAGTCAGTGACAATTATACTTTAGTTGGTCGATGGCATTTTAATAAGCCTTACAATAATTTTTATAGTAACCTTTATCAATGCAATATAATTTTTGAGAATCATGATGAAAAGGGATTTATATAGGGGCAACTTCGGCGACAGCGAGCAAAATGCATCAGAATGCAATTTGAAGTGCAATAAATCTAATCACATTTTCAACGAGGCCGGAGAGCACATACAATATCACAGCGATTCGGAATCTCTGGGTTCTAGGAAGAGTAAGACCCGTTACGTAAATCCTGCTATTTACATAGAGCCAGTAGAATCCTCGCGATCTGCGACATCTCTACAAACAGATTTGTCTTGTGTAGAAGACGTTACTCCGCATCCTCACAGCACTTATAGAAGCAACTCCACTCCATACCTCTCTGGCCGCGTATCCACTACATCCTCTGGAAGTGTAAAGAGGAAGTCATGCCGTCTGGCTGGACACGAGTACGAAGGTCAAATTGATGAGGACAATACGCCAAGGTTAGGACAGACGTATCGTGAGGAAGCCGCCGATACTTTCCGCCTGTCGGTCACATCGCTCTCCACTACGACAACGGCGAAGGAAGAACGGGAACGATCAGAGAAGAAGAAGCAAGAGGCATTTCAACAGTGGCTTAAGAAAAAAGAACAAGAGGTAAGCGGCCTTCTAGTATAAAGTACAAAGCAGTTTCTAAGTGGTATACTCCAAGTATATCTCTTATGGATTCGATACCCAGTTTGAATCTACATTTTTTTAAGGCAAATGATAATTAAAGTCCCGTTGTGTTTTTTTTATTATTAAGTCCCAATAGTGATTTATTCTTACAATTAACTAAAAGCAAAATGATGCCCACTCTTAATTATTGAAATCCAGCAATTAACTAGTTTCATGAATCAGAAACGTGAAAAGCTGCGTTTGGAGAAGTTGAAGCGTCAGGCGGCGCCGACGATAACGCCGCAGCAACGGGAGGAGTCGTTCCGGCGCTGGACGGAACGCAAGCGAATGCAGATGGAGCGGCGCCGTGCAGACGAGATCATGCGCCGTTTCGCGCAAAGCGAGCACCTCGAGCGCGAGAAGGAGAAGCGGGAGAGGGAGAAGCAGGAGAAGTTGGCGGAGTGGATCCATAAGAAGGAAGAGGAGATGAAAGGTGACGTTAAGTTACATACAATAATATCGGAGAGTATACAATTTGTTTTTGTTGACAAAGTTCAAATTGATATCAATTACCCGAGTCTTACGTGATGAGAAGACTTCTGAAAATTTTGTTTTCTTTTTCTTTTTTTAATTGTTATTAAATTAGTAGATTAAAATTATAGGAAAGGTTGTTTTTAAATGTGTACAGCAATGAAGACCCGCGAGGAGAGACGCGCAGCGCGCGCGGCTATCGAGGAGCAGCGACGTCGGGCACAAGGCGAGCGCGCCTACCGCGACTGGCTGCGAACCAGCAAGCACAAGCCGCTACCCGTGCCACTCAACCAGGGGGAGCTCAGTAATTAATTTTATTTATTAAACCTGTTGACTTCGAAGTAGATCTTTGATCATAAGTGATTGAGTGAGTCGTCTTTCAAGCGATAGATAATATCATTATCCCTTATCCTTATTCCACTTATGTAGGGTCGGCGTTCATGTCCTTGTTATGATTCTTCTTTCACGCAATCCATCTCTTCCTATAAAAATTTGTAATTAACATTCAATAAATAATATTTTTGTTTGTAGGTATGCGCGGATCTGTGTCGCAGATGTATATAAACCCAGTCCCATGGAAATCTGAGATCTGAAGATGATAAGATAGTCTAGTTTATTAATTTGTTTTAAAGTTTTATATTTTTTTCGTCATCGTGTCGTCTTTTCAACATTTGCGTATAGTTTTAGATTCATGTTGACTTTTCGAACGACAATTTTATCCAAACTTGTATTGTTTTTGAAAGTGTTTGTGTGAAATTATACGAAATAAAACAAGTTTGTAACTTTGAAATTGAATTTTATTACTATCTAAAAGGGGGTCCCTATTAGTTAAATCTATGAATATGTAATTTAGTAGAAATATCTCAAAGGTACCATTATTTCACATCTTACTAATGTTATATAATACTCAAAGAAATAACAAATTAAGAGCAATCATACGAATATCGTGTCAGGCAAATGATACCAACAAACACTGATATCCATAAATGGATAGGTTTGCTTGAAAATGACAGCTTTTGCTTCGTCCCGACTTAACGCGCCTTTGACTGTTAATTTTATCTATATTATTATTGCACTCCTCATCACCGCTACCAACCTCAACGACACCGCAAAATGACAAAAATCAAATAGGCATAAAATACCTCGATTTTATAGCCTGTCCATGTCTAGAGGTCAGTGCCAACAACCAAAAAGGAAACAGGTTATTATTAAAAAATGTACCATCAATCGATTTGTCGATCGAGAGACATAAAATGAGCTGCATCTTAAATTTGACTTCCACTGCTGAAACTTATTGAAGGCGGATCTGAAGATAATCGTATATTTTATTTACACTTACGTTAATTGTTTCTTTTTTAAAAAGTATTTTGGTGTTGGATACAACTCGTTGTTATTTTCATTAAGATCTAAACAAATATTGTGCTTAATACAGTCAAGTTTATAAACTTGATCATTAGTATTTCCGTTTGCTTGGAAACTTGCTTTAAGTTACAACACTTTATATTCATTTTTATTGCTTTTTTAGTAACGAATATTAGTAAGCTTCTTCTTCTTCTTTAAGTCTTAGTATATCTGATTTGTTCATGAAGTAATACGAAGGCTGTCGTCCTTTCAAATCTTTTAGTACTCGCTTAGCTCCAGCCCGAATTAGCACTCTGCTAAGAGATTCTATTTTATCAACTCCCATCGCGTAATGTAAAGGCGTACGTTCCAACTGTGAAAGATACAGGGGATTTTATTAATGTTTGTATAATACCGTAATGCCAGGGCCGTCTCAAACAATTTTTGGCGCCCAGGTGTGAATTTCAGTCGAACGCCCCTTAAGGCCCGGCGCATAGGGTCTCCTCACTCTTTGGTTAAGACAGCCCTGAACATAATTGTCTGTTGATTATGAACTTACATTATCCCCGATGCGTAGTAATTCAGGGCATGTCTCAGCTAAATAGGCGACTACGTCTTCATGCTGAGCCAACACCGCGACGTGTAGCGCTGTCCTGCCGAATGCGTTGTGCGCGCGAGCCACTGCGCGACCTCCTTCCGCGGATACTATGTCCCGAACGATTACTAAGTCTCCGCGACGTACTGCATTATGGAGAGACTCTCTCGATTCCTTGGAGAGAAAAACTTAAAAGTAAAGCTATTCACTTTTTATTTTTAAAATTACCTTTTTTTTAAATAAATACTTCAGAAGTGATAGCTTTAGAAATGGCGGTTGAATCATTAAAAATGTATAGATGAAAAGAATAGATATGTACAAGTGAAGTCTTTTAACACCTAACACATTACCTTTGTATAAGTAGTAGCTTTATAGTAGTAGTAAATACCTCAAACCCGGGTATCGAAGCTAGAAGATTGATCATTTCGGTATCGCCGCGCTGTGCGACGACTTCAGTAATGTTGACGCCCTCATCTACAATGTCTAGTATGTGGTCGTAGCCTTGCAACAACAGTTCCATTATCTTATCACCTTTACCTGGCAATTTTAAGTTTCCGTGAGTTTCCACTGCCAAAAAAAATGTACAAAAACATATTGCTATTGGTCTCGTTTCAAAAAATAGTGCATTTCCTTACCTCTAGCAGCTAAATGCAGCACCCATTTATCAATTTCGACGGTATTCTCTGGCACGTTGGCCTGTATGGCGACATCTCTTGCGGTGCGGTAGAGCTCGTCGCGGTAACCAAGGCTGACGTCGCACTCCTGGAGCAGCTGGAATAGCGCGTTGTTGGCATGCGTCCGCGCTGCAGCAAAGTGCAGCATCGACTGACCGTGTTCATCCTGGTAGTGTATTGGTTAAACAGAATAGGTGAGTAGTTTAGTATTAATCAATTCTAACCCTATTTGAAAATATGCAAGTTTTTCTACTTCTCAAGTTTTCTTAGTTCTTTAATGTTAATTGCAGATTTCTATACTAAAACTACACTTATGGTCTCCATAAATGACTCCAGAGTGCGAGTTAACAATTATTTTTTTCAGAATTACAATCAGCGATATCAAAGTAACATACTCTTTCTGAGCTGCTCTGCGCGATCTCCGGTGCATCAGGATTGACTTCGGGCTTGGGCTCCAGGGTGATGACGTCAATAGGGCGCGGTCGAGTAGCGGTGAGTGCTGCGCTGCGGACTCTCTGTGGTACCGGAGCTTCGGGGTTTTGGGGCGGTGGCTGATCGTTGTCCACTTCAGCCGCTTCACTTGTCACTACCACGTTTGACTCCTGAACAAAGTTTGAAAGAATTTAAATAAATAGTTGTTGAAAAGGTACAATTTCAGCAGTCCCTATAAACCTCAATAATTGCTTCACCAAGAAAAGCTTCGTCGTCAAAACATACACAACTGAAAACTTACCTGCGTGTTCAGCCGAGGCTTTTCGTTTTCGGGGAAATTGTGTAAGAAAGTTGCAAGGTACGCGACGGGATCTTTAGGCTTTACATTCGCCACTTCAGTAAGACCTTTGATCAAAGGATCTCCGAGAGCTGTAAAAACATCTGTATAAACGTCCTTATTCTGGACAGTTATCATTTTATATTAAAACTTTTTATTGCAATAATTAGCTTACACTTCGCAAGATATCTGCCTTCTTCGGTGTGAAAGACTGGAATGTCGATATGACCGTTGACTGCGTTATTCTTACCTGAAAATTTATAAATTATTCAATAATGACCTTGTGTTGTTTGCCAGCTATTCCAAACACCTGTGCGCTTACATGAAACAGTACACCTGAATGTGTTTGTGGAATGAAAACGAAACAGCAGTCGCCGTACAGGACTATTAATCCATATGTCGTAATTGAAATTTTATCGATCGTGGTGACATGTTTAATAAAAAAATGTAATACATCGAAGTGTTATCGTTATAAAGCAATATATCAATGATTTTAATGTATTCAAAAACATTAAAGATCCCGCCCCAAATTTGAAAATAGATTTTAATGAGGATTTCAATACCAATTTTACTATCTTGTAAAATAAAGCTAGATTCCAAAACACTAAATTTGTAATTTAAAATTCATCGTTGTTGTGATACTTTTCAACGAGTAACTAAGTTATGTATAACTATTTAAAACATAAAGCTAATGTTGGAAAGACAATAGTGGCTGACTGTGAGTGTAAACGAGACAAAAGTGTTAAGCGTGTGAATAGTGAAGACGACACGACTATATCTAAAATTTAGAAAAAAAAACACGCTGTTATACACACGTAATAAAATTATATACTGACCTAAGGTTAATAAAATATCATCTTTTAGCCATGTCTTCAATTTCTATAATGATGAAAGCCAGCCCATATATGTCTTTCCAACACTATCCTATATTATATAAATAGTAAATCTAAAACAACGATTTGGGAACTTATACAAATTTTTGATCAGCTTATTATTTATCAGTTAAATACCGATTGTGTAGCTCTGCTAAGCTGTTTCTTTTTCGTTTAAAAATATTGGTTAACATTTCAGTAATGTACGCTGAATTCTGCATCGATAGTTCCTTCTCCAGATGTAGAAGATTGGAAACTGCAGTCGAAAAATCATTAAAGCAGTTTGACTCAGTGATGCCCAAGCATTGATAATTACTAACTCTCGCGATATCTGGGCTTAGAGTTTCACGATATTGTAGACCTCTCATAGCACACAAATGTTTTATGTTATCCAAATCTTTAGACAGTCCAGGAAAATTTACAATCAAACTAAATCGAATTCCAGTTCCTAAAAATGTTGGCCGACTAGATAAGTATCCGAGTTTCTGATGCCAAGTGAAATCAAAGCTGTCATGAAGTTTGGCCATGATAAACGACATTTTGCTATACGTAATACCAATTTCTCCGGGACATTCAGTAGGAGTTGATATTAAAACCCGTAAGTGATCATGTACATTGATCCAGATTGCAATTGTTTTGTCATCATTAACGAATACACCGCGACCGTACGGCCAGTGTTTACCATGTAATCTAGTGCAATCATCAATTTCATCTACATCACACAAAGCTACAAGTACACCATTAGCAGCCAATGCCGCACAAATTTCTGATGGTTTTTCTAAAACCTCATTCAACGTGTAATATGTTCCTCCTTTCTGATCGGTGTCTGAATTAAACTGTTCTAATAAAGTAGAAAATTGTTTATTCAATAAAACGGTTGTTAAAATTCTCTCGACTGTCTCTAATTTGCCAACTTTAAGATTGATAGGTAGTTCAAAATCACACAAATTTCTAGAACACTCTATTGTTCCAGACAGAACAAAATCGTCACTAGGATCAACATTCAATTCAACAATAGGTTCGAAGCCTGATGATATTAGCGCTTTTGATTCAAAATCTGATGATGGATGAATTGGAAGTTCTGAAGAAATATTTATATTATGAATATCTTTGATTAAAGGTAACAAAAATTCATGAAACACTTCGTATACATAATAATCAGGAGCCGTTACACCTCCAGGAAAGTCTTCCTCCACAGTTTGTATAATATTTTTGTTGTTAGGTAGTTTTTTAACTGCCGGCCATATAACATCAAATAAGTCGTGATCTAGTCTGGTTACTCTATGTCGTATTATTTCAAATATTGGTCGGTTTAGAAATCTACCAAGAACAAATGTAGGAGTAGCTTTATTTGATGATGCAGAAAGTGATGTCCGAGTTGGTCTAGCAGATGCAAGTAATCGATAACAGCGTTCTATTGTATCTAAGGCTTCTGGAGTTTCCAAATTACGTCTTGAGGATGCTTTATCATCAGGAACTATATAATGTATAATTTGATTAATATTTATGATGCATTATTTTTTTCACTCAATATGGAGTATACATACCTTTATCAGCCAACATATTCTGAGCTATGTCTTCACTAATATCATAATCGTTTAACAATTGTTCGTAAGGAAGTAAATCTGGATGGTGTAAGTAATCTTCAGCAGATCGACCATTCTACAATGTTAAAAAAACGTTATTGTTCCACTAGCTAAACATTTTAACGTAATTTAAAGTAGTATAGTATTACGTCATCCAAGTCCTTTGCATTAGCACCAAGTTGTTGTAATAAATTAAAGTAGTGGCCATTGTCTGGAATTACTGCGGCATAATGTAAGGCAGTTCTACCTTCAAAGTCTACAGCAGAAAGTGTTTCAGGAAATCTGCAAGTAATAATTTTGTCATATAAGTGTGTCTTAAACCTAACTTGTAAGAATTAGGTTTCAAATTGCTTACCTTCCGCCCAGATATTTTATAATATTAGTTTTACCGAAAACTGTTGCTACGTGCAACGGGGTTGCCCCATTTGGTGATATAGGGTCCCTGGCTATCGCAAATTTCCTTCTATCTAAAGCTGTTTGTAGATCTCTTATATTGCCTTCTTTTGCTGCTATGTGTACGCGATTAATTTTTTCCTACACAAATTAATATTCATCTAATAATGTATATTACTTCTCACATAAGAATTTAAAATCTAAATAAATTTAAATGTATCTTACCATGTACATTGGTACATTTTCTAAAAATGACTGTAGTTCTACATTTTGTGACCGTCTTCCGATCAATCTGGACCCTTCTCCGTTGAGAACTAAGGTAGCTAACATTTCCATATTTGCACTATTTATTAATTCGGTTACTTCTGGATCGATTTCGTTATCCTGAAGGATTAAAATATAAAAGTTTAATTTTTATTAGTACGTGACGTAGTAAATAATACATTGGTTTTGTCGCGAACGAATTTTTATTTATACATGAAACCTAAAAAGCTAGCAAATTATTCTATGACAGTGGTGTTAAGGGGTGTCTGTGAGAGTTGTACAGTGCAGCAACTATGCAGCTAATCTAAAGAACACCACAATCGACTAAATAATTTACATCATTACCTTGCATTTATTGATTGTAGATTTTATTTTTATATTTGACTGTTTACTGTTAAATTGTACTTACAACAACAAGAATTTCTCCGTGTACTGATCCGTCTTTTTGTGTTATACTAGCATCTTGTGAATCTTGTTCAGGCTCACTACTAATAAGACCTTCAATGAGACTTTCCTGAGTATTTCTGCCCTCGGTCAGCTTTCCTTAATTATTAAAACAACCAAAAATATTTAACTTAATAGGGACCCTCAAATATTTATTACTTATGTTAGTATGTATTTATATAGTATCACTTGAGGCAACACTAAAGGAAGCAGAATTTTTACCTCCTTTAGCACTAGTTATTACCGAATTTAAATCTGAAACCCCTTTAGTCTCAGGTAAAGGTATATCTTGTGATTCGATATGTGTTTTTTCTTGTACTTGTACATCGTCATCATCTTCGTTGTTATTTGAATTAATATTACCTTCTGGTCCTCTTACGGGATCTGATCCCTTCTCTTCTTGCATTAAATCGGAATTTTTAGAATCTGATTCGCTTTCTTGGTTTTCCGACTTAAACTCACCGTTCGGTGTATTTTGAGAATTCTTCATATCGGTACTATTTGAATCTTCTCTGTTGATCTCTGTATCTTGTTCTTTTACCTCTATCTCAGCATCATTAGAATCGGTTTCATGGCTATTGTTTTGATGGACTTCAGAATTTTCATCTTGTTCCGTTTTGTAAGATGTTTCATGCCCATTCTTCATGCTTTCATTATCTGTAATGTTTGCATGTACACTAATTTCTTCATTATGTTCTTCAATTTTGTGTTCAATAAGTTTTTCAAATTCATCTGCTTTTTCATTTTGCTGTTCTTGTTTTTCGTCATTATTATCTTCTTTGTTACTGTCCTCTGTTTTGGATTTTGGAATATTTTCATGTTCGTGTAAATTACCCACATCTGATAGTTCGTTCTTTTCATTTTCTATCGTGCTCTCATCATTACATTGTAAAGTTTTATCTTCTGTTTTATCTTCTGGCTTTAATTGTTTTTCTTCTATATCTACAGATGTGGGTTGGTTATTGTCACTACCATTTAGCAAAGTGTTGTTACTAACTTCTTCTTGTTCATTAATAACATCGCCGGTATTTTCATGTGAGTCTTTTTCCTCTACAACTTCTGATGCCTAAAATGAAGAAAGAAAAAAAGTCATGCAAATGTTTATCAAAAAGCAAAGCAAAAGAATAGTAATGTTAATGCATGATGATCTAACATGCAGTGCTAACCTCGTTGTTTTTTGTATCATCTGCCACGTTTTGACTATTCTGTGTATCTGTTTTTTCTGTATCATCTAATTCTGGTAATGTATTTATGAGCTCGTGCGTGTTACTATTTTTCATGGCATTAGGATGACTTTCGACGGTTTCTGATAATGTGCTAGTATTATTTTTTGAAGATATATTTTCATTTGATGCTTTTAAGTTCTTCTTTCTGGACTTTTTATTGAAATCAGCTAAATGCTCGATATCTAAAATTTTCCAGTCCCAAGATGTTGGATACGCACTTGAAGGTGTTCGAGGAGCATCAGGTAAGATTTTTAGCGTGTTTTTATCAATTTCTTGCGGTCTGTTTATGTAATAGCCAGGAGTTTTATTTTTCTATGGAAAAAGATCTTTGTTACCTTATTGACATACGAATGTTGTTATTGTTAATGCTATTTTTTACTTTTAAATTAAAAAACCATACTAAGAAATGATCAAAAAGTCTTCGACCTTTAGTGTTAATCTGCATTTGAAGTAGATTTTAATTCGATATAATAGTTAAAAATAATTTAGGGTTACTAAATATAATGTTGTGTAAAAACAAATGATGCATACGTTGTCGACAACGCTTTCATCGGCGCCAAGGCCGACAAGCGTGTTATAGGTGTGCTGCTCGTCCCTTATAATGGCGGCGTAATGCAGTGGGGTCCGTCCATCATTGTCAACGTCGCTTATCCCTTGAGGGTATTTCTCAATTATGTATTTCACTATCCCATTATGTCCTAATCCGGCAGCCTAAAAATACATCATTAAATAACTATGTACGAGTACATATCGACGGCTTTCCAGCGTCGATATATTGACTTTATATACTACCCCTAATAAGTTTTTACAAACATTAACTACATGAAGTCTTCGAACTATCCAATCAATATGAATATGGAGTCACACTAGTTCTATAATTAGTTGTTGTATCTCTTGTAACCATTCATATTACGATGGTTAATAAACGTATGAATATCTCGCTATTGTAATGATTCTTATCTTATTCTTATTTACGCACCTTATGTAGAGCAGTCATTCCATTAACATCTCGGCTAGAGAACACTTGTGAGGGTATAGGATCGGCAGTGAGCCTCATCAGACCCTCCAAGTCGTTCTGAATAACAGCGTTATGAACATCGCGGATTGTATTCTAGAAGATAAACTAGATATTATTAACTTGCATACTACGTTAAGACTTCTGTTGTGGACCGCTTACTGTGTACTTTATTCTTTGTCATGTTATGAAATCACTTGCAGACAATCTCGAGTCTCTTTATATAACCTAAAAAACCTAAGCAAGTAGTCTTTCGATCACTTAAAATAGACACGGCTTCCAACATAGTAAATGATTGTTCGAAGTTATGTTGGAAGCAATATTTTGGCTTATCAGTTGTTACCCAAATTATTCTAAATCTTTCTTTGTCTCCACTTACCATGATATAAGGCACTGCTTCCAGGAACCGCTTGACAACAGGCTGGCTGGAGACTTCAGTGAGTAGTCGAGTGCCGTGTCCCTCCCACACGACGCGCTGCAGCCGGCCCATGTCGCACTCGTGGCACCATATCCTTATATTATGGCGTTTTATTGCCAACCCTGCTACGAAATATAGAATGATAAAATTCCATTCTACGAGTGAGAAGTATCCATAGTATCCATGTCACCGTTTTGACATTTAACACGAACAGGGTACTAAGATCTCTACTTTTTCCTTTTTTATCTTTCATTAATAATAATAAAATTATTAGCAAATCTTTATGCTTTTATAAGATTATTGCTTGAACCAAAATTAGTTTTATTTTTCCATGCAGTCGTCAATTTATTACATTTATAACATCCCATACCTTGATTATAATTATTTCGTACTATAATAGTTTCCTAGAATTACAATCAATGGTAAAGTTCAAGGTTATAACAGAAAGAGGGGAAAATACCACGTGTATCATAAATTTACTATGTATAAAATTATACACATTCATCAATTTATAACAGGCCATGAGTATGAACATTAAGTATCGTAATAAGTTTTGAATAAAACAAGGTATAATATGAAAAGAAATAAGTATAGTAAAGTCATTATTTTTTTAAGTTTTTTAAGGCGTATCACTTAAGTTATCTTTCATGACTTTTTAAGCGTTTGTTCAACTATTATGTATTATGTAATAATCATAGGTGGGCACAGTTAATCAAAAAGTTAACTTCGTTAATCGTTAATTCGTTAAATAAAAATTTAACTTCGTTAATCGTTAAAGCGTTTAATTTAAGAAAATTTAACGCAAGTTAAAGTTAACAGTTAAAGTTAATTTTGGTTTATATTACTAGTATAGGGCGCAAGCGGGAAATGGCCATACGAATAATCTCCGAATCATATGGACTGATTTTGTCGAGACTTTCAATAGAACTTAGGCTATTTTTTTACTGCGCTTACGAAATCTCGGGCGATCGCTAATCCTATCTATAGTTTAGTTATATAATATACTCAAATAAAATTTTGACGATTGGGGTGATGTACTACTGCCTGTACGATATTAATGACATAGCATGCACTAGTTACACACACTTATATACTTCACTGACAATGATGGACAATTGACCTTTTCAGTCATTTTTTTATCGACCATCCAACTTCATGGAATTAGAGAGCTAACTAAATTTAGACAACACAAGTTTTCTATTAAACAGTGAGACATACTCGTATTATGGTAATATTCAAAAGAATATCAATCTCAAATCTCAAACAAAATGCAGTAAGAAGGGACATAAACGTAAGTATGTTAAAATGTCACCTATTTACTTCGGCCGACACCGACTGCGAAATAACAATAATTATACAATATAGATATGTTACAACAAAGAAGAGAACTTTCTTTAGAGTTTATAGGGTTTTCATGACATTATTTTGTTACTTTTCAGTGCATTTTGTTTGAGATTGTTTTTTATGTTATTGTAAAGGTCACTTATGCCGACGACATTTCATATATTAATTTTAGCATAACACAATTTAACATTATTTCACTAACATAATTATTTTATCTTTTTCCTCATTCTTTCTCGTTTTATCGTATACTTTTTTTTTGTAAACAAACAAATTATCTTCGCTATTGTCTTTGTGCAGCGCACGTGCATCCCCGACCATTAGAAGGGTTGGGGCCATAAATCCATCGAGTTCGTTATCGCATTCTCTGTGCGGGCTGTCCATTTGATCCTTTGTTCATATTTTTAAAATGCAAAATTATTTTTCGTTGACTATGAAGAAGCCCCAAAAAAACAAACGATGGTAATAAACACCTAAATCCCTTTTGTTTTTGAGGAATGTTTATTGCGTGCACATTTCGTCTTTCGTATTTTTAAATTTATTTTTCATTGTTTGTTTCTTATCTACGCAATGACAAAAAAATCCTATTTGTACGCTTTTTCAAATGAACCATAAACGATTTTTTTATATTTTTTGCTGTCTTTAAACTTCAATTTTAAAATAAACATTTTCGTCGCCAACAAAGTTTAGTTGTAATTTAGTTACGACGTTGAAGAGTTATGCACACTTGATTATTTTGATTGCAATTCAACGCAGTGTTTATCTTTTTTACTAGATTTTTGCGTTTCACGTATAAGACAAAGTGTATAATTATTGTATTTAGAATAAAGTACTTTCGTACCTTATGTTGATTTTATAACAAAATCATGTTCTAAAAAAAAGTGATGTTAAATAAATGAAAACTAGTTTTAATGTGAATAAAATGTAATATAGACTTTTCGAGATATTTGTGTAAATGTGAAATAATTAATAAACTTTGAAGGTGTCTAGCGCCTAACCTTCGCAATATTTGATAGAGGTAAGTTTGGTTAAATCGTTACTATTTTCTAACAAGGATTCTGCGGTACTCTTTTGATCACGTCTTTCCCGGCCGCTCGGTGTATTGTATAACCTACATACACTCGCACTCGCTCGTTCTCGTTCTCTCTCGTTCTCGGTCACCATTCGACTCGCCGACGGTCCCCGAACAGCCGAACTTACGAATGTAGCCTGATGCATAATTTAAATAAAATGACAACACGTCAATAAGTGTCTATTGTTACAATTAACGGACTAAATTAACGGAAGTGAAATTTAACGGAAGTTAACAAGAGCGTTAACACTTTTTGAATTTAACTTAAAAGTTAATCCGTTAAGGAAAATGTTAACTTCGTTAATTAACGATTAACGGATTAACGAGTTAATGCCCAGCTCTGGTAATAATATAAAATACTAATATAATTAAACTACTACTATTTTAAACACAAAAAAACATTAAACGCAAGCTAAAAAAATGCTTTTGTTCGCAAGACGGTCACCTTAGCGCTAGTGACAAACCACGGCGGTTTATATAGCGTTAAATTTTTGTAATATTTTTATTGTACAGTTTTACAATAATATCGGTAATAAAACAAAATAAAAAAAACAAACTTAACCAACTGTTACAAAACTTCCGATGCTTTTTCACTTATTAGAATATTAACAATATGTTTATATATAAATATGTAGATACGCTCAATCAATCGAACTACGACACGCATCGTCACGTAATTGATTGGCCGGTCGCCCTCATTTGTTAAATCACCTTATTTTCACCCTATTTGATGAAAAGTAACTTTTATGTCGATTTCCACTGCAGAAAACATTGCTCAAAAACACGTTGCCATCTAGTTGTCTTTGAAAAATAGAGAGGCCAATATGTTTTTGATAGGTGCTTCGGCAGCGGAGAGACACAGTAACTTTTTGATTTAACACAACCACAACAGATAACTATTAGAACTATACTATATCCTATATTTTTAGGATGTCCTAAAAAGAACCTGTTATTTTAGAAGGCACCATACCTATTAAGGTCATTAGACCTCGTTGTCCTGTAATTAAAGACTATATTTAAACAAAAAAAACTTGAGAGGTGTCAAGGGATACCCGGATGGAACGAAGTTCCTTTCAATTGATTTTGAAGGAACCAATGTTTATTCTATGAATAAAAAACTTAAGTCTTCAGAAGAAGTACATTTTATTTCTATGAATTTTCGTTATATATTGTCACGTCGTTGCCATGGTGAAGTAGCGCTCATTCGTCGTTAACATACTTACTATAGCAAAAAGTGTCGTGACAACTTTTCGTAAGAATTTTTTCCGTCTAGCTCCCTTTCGCAACGCGCGTTAAGGAACTTCGTTCCAAAAATTGATGTATTAACCTCTAAATAATGCGTGACGATGTCAGTCTTTAACGATATTCAAGGTTGTTATATATTTATTATTCAAGTTGTCTATGCCTTAGATAGTCCAGTCTGCTTTTAATGTTTAATGGCATACGAATATCGATCGCATTCACCTGACGTGTTCGTTGTATGTGAGCCAATTATTGTGTATTGAATGTTGATAGATGACTTTGATTGTGATTGTCTTTGCTATTGATTTTAGTTAGTAGAAACACGTTCTGTTAAATACAAAATTAAAACACCCGACAGACTTTTACGACACTCAGGGAAATAATACAATTCAAAAATTACCTCCTGAGTTACCCATGTATTTATTTATTTATTCTTTTCACTTTTATAAGTACAAGAAGGACTTAATGCCTAAAGGCATTCTCTACCAGTCATCCGGTATATGAGAGGAAAGTATAATTATGTGCAGGGCAGATATGAGTTGAATATACTATTTTACTAATACAAATATTATGTAATACAGTAATATATTAGAAAAAAAGTAAGATTAAATTTATAAATGTTGTAAAATTTAATATTGTAAAAGGAAGAGAATATGACAAATACAAACTCAAACTCAAAGGTAAATACGTGCAAAAACTATTAAATAAACCCTATTGGGTCATTGGGTAAAAATAAAACGGTTTTATAATTTTTTGTAACACATTTTTCTCTTATAAAGTTAACCTTTTTACCCTTTTGGTTATATTAATGGCGTGTTATATAACGACATCTTTAGTAACGAGCGAGAATGCAACAAGTTCGCGTGCTTAACTCGGAAACTTATTAACATAATACTAGCTTTCAAAAGCACTCCGAAACAAGCTTAAATCATTATTGCGATAAGAACTATTACACGAATTTTCGGAAATGTTTCTGATGGTAAGATATTTGATAAAATTCAAAATAATTTATTTAAAGTGTTAATATAAATTTGAATTAGTTGTATACAATTGCTTCGTTCATATAAGTTTACAAGCTTAATATAGAAATAATGTTATTTAATTTGTCATGTTATTGTAAATATCTAAATTTTTATTAAGAATTTATATAAGTCCCATACATTGAACAGATATAGAAAAGTGGATTCAGATAATGACAGCTGGTGGAAATTTATTGAAGTTTAGTACATACTGTGCCGACCCTCCACAAGGAAAAGACAGAGAGAGGATGATGTTTTATTTAAAAATCAAATTAAGAATTAGTGTAAAAAAGCTTGACCTAGAATTCACGACTCATATATATATGCATATTCTAGAAAGCTTTTAGGTAAATAGCGAGGTAAGAGGTGCGGTATATGTTACATGATTATGTAACATATACCGCACCTCTGCGAAGCCTTTATCTACGCGTCAACGGATTACACGTAATAATGGACACGCGTCATAAATAAATCAGCCCTTTAGAAAACTATTTATATAACCTACATTACTGTTAATTATTTCATCATAAAGATTTAAAATATTATATTTCGAATATAATGTTTATGCTACATGTATATGAATCATAAACGTAAATAAATATACTTAGAAATTGAATAGATAGAACTTTGATTTAAAACCCACAAGAACTGCTACGGATTATGTCTACGACGCGTAGCGCTATGCTACGAGAAGCATGCGTTATTAAAATTATAAGAGGAGAAATGCACGGTATATACATTAGTTATCGTCACTGCTTAGTAAATAAGTAAAATATTTAATTCTTATTTACTTTAATTTGTAAAATTTTATATAAAGCAAGTGAAGCGGGTCACTGATACATGTCGACCATATCCAGTCTGGAAAGACTAAAGCGACGAAAAAAGAAGAATTATATAAAGAAGTTATTTACAGTATTATAACATAAATATTTATCGATTAGTCACTCTCATTATCTATAAAAAAATTGATAGCAATATTGGTTTTGTATGTGAAATTATGCCAAGTATGTACACTATGAATCTATTCTTACACTGTAACAAGTCTAAGTTTTTTTGTTATTCAAAGGACTTACATGATTGCTTAGCCAGCACCTAATTATGCATTTATGATTGCCTACACCACACTTAACTTACTGTTTTACTATTTAAATTGACTTGTCCGTGAATAAACGAATGCAGCTTATTTCTTTTTCAACTTAACCTATTTACTGTAAAAGGTTACAGTTTCTGTTTTCCTCTCTAGTAGGGTTGGTGAAAGGCCGGTCGTAAAAGAATAAGCCAAAACTGTAAGGTTAATAAAACCTTGTGCGCAGACCCCATGTGAGTGACATAAGGCCAGGGAGATGACGGTCATTATGATCAACTCACTGTTCCTGTTTCCAGTTTGAATTTCAGAATTATGTACTCCTTCGATGGTAAAATCTTTAAATAAAGGACATTTTGGTCTATTTTTCATGTCATACTTAAGTAGCAGGAAAGACTAAGTTATTCAATTAACCAACTTACAGTATAAAATATTGAAAAGGAATGGAATATTTAAATGACATATTTTGGAAAGCTACTGTTATTCCAAAGTACTGTAACAATTTGTAAAAGTTAAAGAATAATAAATAAGTTAAGAATGTACATATCGCGCCTAAGTACATGATGTGCAGCGTTATTTATCGATTCAAAATATATTTTGTAACAATTTAATTTATTGTCCATGAAAGTTTCGATAGGAATAAATAAAAAATATTGTACATACGGTACGTAACTGACCTGTGGGGTTGTTCCTGAGTCGCGGCATGTCGACGTGGTGGTCGTGTGTTGCGGGCGCGGGTAGCGCGAGCAGAGTGCGAGCCGCGCGGTAGTGCGCTGGCGTACACCCGGTACAGTCCCGCGCACCCCGCGCAGCCCCTGCGCCCTCCAACAGTGCCGCTGCCGCCGCCTCCGCTCGACACGCCGCCGTGTAGTGCAGCGCGGTCCTGCCCTCCTGGACAACAAAGCCACGATGAGAAAGATTTTACGACATGATCACCAACCACTCTCTCAACAAGAGCAGAGTTGCGCCGCCGCCGCTGTTTAAAGCTGTCCTTGCCTATCAATCTAGTGATTGATGCTGGATTACGAACATTATGATATATTCAGTACCAAGAAGGAACTTCAACACCAGAACCGATACCTGGTAACTCATACAAGCCGACACACTTTCCTATACTGAACTTACGGGGTCTCGTTGCTGTACGAGCTGAGGGTAGTTGTTGACGAGATACTCGACGATGTCCATGTAGGTGTAAAACACGGCCTTGTGGAGGAGCCCGACGCCTGCCGCGTCGCAACACTTTACGCATTTGTTGCTGTTGTACACGCTGTTCAGCAAACTCTGGTCAAAAGTAAAATAATAATTACTTGTCAAAACAAAATACAAATACTTATAAACTTTTTAACTTTGAAATTGTTATAAAACAATGGCACATAATATGAAATGATTACCTTCAATTCAAGCAGCGATCCCTTCTCCACTGCAGCATGTAGCGCGTCGCAAGTGGCTATGAGCTGCACTATGTGGTGTGGTACGGGCAGGGAGTCTGCTTCCGCGAGCAGGCGGTGTCCCTGGCCCTGAAGCACTGCACGCTCCAGCTTGCCCTCAGCTCCACAAAGTAGCCACTGACGCAGCTGCGCCGATGTTATATCCCCCAGTACTGGAGATATTTCACACTACTTAACTTCAATTATTTCTTATGATTTCAAAGACTTATTGCACACGAAGCTAATAAAACTCTTTGTTAGAAGCTGATACCCCAGATACGATTTGTTAAATAAAGTTGAAGATTTCAAACATAAAATGTACACATACCGTTTTTTACCAGATGACAAAACAATAAATAATAAAGATTAAGTATAAAATAATTTTTAAACTTCATTACCTGTTAAGCCTCAATGAATTACGTAGATTACTTGGTTATAAATAATTTAAATATGTTCAATGTTAATTCTTTTGTTATTGATAAAGTTTTGCTTATTGTCGCAATCGGCACTTTTTACTTTATCGTGTTATGTATGAAGGTATTAAGTAACGTGTTAATTTTTATTTATACTATTAACATTTATTTTTATTTTACTTTTAAAAGCTTTATAAAAGCCTTTAAAATCAACGGAGAAGGAGACTCGCGAAAGAAAGCTGATATTAGAATAAGCCATTTTACGGTTGACTCAATCCTTGTTTGTATCTGATTTTGCCCTTTCACTGATTTTGTATGCGTACAGCGTGTTTTTTTTGCAACAAACATATTATAGCTCCCGAACATTAGCTAGATAAATTTCTATTAAATAATTATAACTGACACACTCAGAGTCACCTGGCGTAGAGTTAAGATAAATCTATGTTAATTTACTAGATAATAACAATCAAATAAGCCTGAAGTGCCTCAGTTTGACACATGACTGTTTTTTTTTCAAATTTATAATTTTAGAAGATTCAAATTCAACAACAGCTTATTCATTACAAATCTCTGATTACTTCTTTAATTTTTTAACTAGATAAATGTTTATCTGAGATATATTTCAGGCATACAAGATATATAAGATTCCAGACTATGTTCTACATTTATGCCGTATTTCATCAGAATCTCTTAATCCGTTCGAGAGATACTTTATAACAAACATCCGTCCAAACTTTCCCATTTTTAATATAAGAATTAAGAACTATTTTAAATCATACTGTAGTTGTAGTTGCATGTACGTTAGTTCTTAGCGTAAAATTACTGGATTTATAATTTAATGGTGGCGAGAGTGTGCGAGTTATCGCGACATCTTCTGACCCGAGGCGCGTGTTACATGAGAATTATTTACAGGTTTTAAAAATAAAAGTAACCTGCGACATTGTTCATGTAGAAGACAAGTATTCGCATATCATTTTAACATAAATTGCAAGAACAATATTGCCATCCCTGTAAATAGTTTACGAATAGACGAACTATAACAGCATTTGTATGTTAAATCTATAATCTTCGCAGTTAAAACACCAAAACAAATGGTTATAACTCTCTTTCCCAAGAAAATGACATCGTTTTTGTATACACGTGTTTTAGCAGTGAAAATCCACAGTTATTTTTATTTGCAATCACATCATCCCTGCTCACATAAAACTTAACACATTTACTGCTGACACGGGCCGTAGGTTACTAAGTAAAAACTGAATATTTCGATACGAAAAAATGTTTTACAATCAACTTAAATTCTTTCATAAGAAGTTTTGCGTGAACGTTTATGTTAATTCTTTAATTGAATACTCGACTATGACGACGCTTTTTTGTTTGTGCGAAGTCCATTTAAATGTTTCATTTGCCAACTGTTTTCAGGTCACACATTTATTTGTACACCAGTATACTAGGAATTTAAAAAACTTAATTAGTAGCCTATGTGTTTTTCCAGACTATGTTTTACATCTATGCCAAATTTTAGCGAGATGCATGCAGTCGTTCTGGAGATCAAACAAAAAAACAAACATCCATCCAAACATTCACATTTATAATATAAGTAAGATTGTTACCACTTAACATCTTCATTTCTGTTTTGGGTTGCTTTTGTTTTTTCCAATAATTAAAATTAATAGCGTTAAAGTTCAAACAAATGGGAACCACAATTATCTCTACAATGAATTGACAATAGTAGTTATTGTAATTATGCGCATGGCAATATTGACTTAACAGATGATCAGATATGGTTCTGAATATATATTTTTAGAAATTTTGTTCATAAAGCTTCAAATTAATAAATAAGAAATGGATTATAATTTTCAAAGTATTGTTTATGACTAGAACTAGATATCATCATGGCTTTCAAATGACAGCTTTAACGTTGATGTTCTTGGCAGTGCCTTCTATCTCATATAATAATTCACGAATAGCAACCATCAACGCCTAAATGGTGTAAATCAAATAGGCCCAAAACATCACGGTTTATTGCCTCTCCGTGTATTGTAAATCGGTCAGTGCTAGGACACTGTGGGTTCGGACTGCCGTAACTCTTGTTGAATCTCGTGACTCTTTTTTATTGACACGTATTGTTACCTCTTTTTTTAAAGATAGAGACGACATTAAGAGTAAAAAAAAGTGTCTCAGTATTCGAAAACCACAGTCACTTGCAACAAAGTATGTAGATACATTTTTTAACATGTACATTATTTGTTTCTGGAGCAATCAAGGGGGGAGTTGGGAGGGCGAACAACCGCCATGTCGATGGTCATCGCACCATCAATTACTGTCAAATTGACATCGTATGCAGGATGCTATTTAATATGAAAGAGCTTTATAACATGAAACATGACATTACCGTGAAATGTCGCTACCGTGACGTGTCACGTCGCATAAAAACAGTGTTTCCCATTGGGCCGATCGGCCTACCGATAAATCGATCCAATTAAATTTTTTTCATATTTGGACAACGCGAAACACCCATAAAAACATGACACTTGTTAGTACAGAAAAGATAGTTTTATTTTGTTGGCTGTACTTTTTCCAAAGAGAATTCTCTAATTCTCTATACGATAGCAAAATAGCACCAATATTTTTATGTATAAAAAACATAAAAGATGATTCGATATTCATGGTAAAAGACTTTAAATATAACATTAAATTTTTTCCGCAATTATGTGCCCATATCCTTTCCTATCTAAAATGCGGGTCATTAACAACCACATCGCTTACCTCATGTCTGAATAACTATAGCTTTTCTATTCTGAAATACGTATATTAAAACATACTGTCTTCTCGCTCATTGCCTTTGAAAAAAACAGAGACAATATTAATACATGAATTACTTTAGTGACATTTTCGCAGTAACACATATGTCTGCATATTCAAGCTCGCTGTCTGTTACTTACAGATAAGAGGCGTGTAAATATGGGTAAGCTGATACTGGTTCATTTTGCGGTATTACTTTCAAATAGTATAATATATAATTGTTCAATGGTTATTCATAGGGGTATAACTATCGATATTTTTACCGTTAATGGTTAAAAAAAAGGCAAAAGAGTAAGTGATTTAAGTGTAACGATGTTAAGTGACTACAAATTAAGCGAAGTTTGTAAGAAACACACTTACGGTATTATCGGGCAATTGGTTTGTCATTTTGGAAAAAGATTAATCTGTTCGCTACCAAAACAAAGAATGTATATAAAGCGTTAGCAGCCTCTACGTAAGAATATTGAAGATAGTGTGACAAAAGAGAATATAAAGTTCATTACATTTATTAAAAGGGTGGTGTATATACAAAAATGTTATTTCATTGTATAAAACATTTGTAATGTAGGTAATTCAAATAAAATGCATAAATAGAGGAGCGGCCATCACGACAACATAGACACAAGCTCGGACGCCAGTCTAGGGGAGGATGGGGAGATAGGGGTCAGACGGCACGCGACCGTTGACAGGCGATGTCCGACATGCTTGCACAATTCCTTACACAACATAACACTTTTTTTCTTGTCAACATAATGAAATGTGTCTACCAAATTAACGTAAAATCCGTTTATCAGCATTGGTGACTAAGAAATTAGGTAAACCTTACGTAATATCTAGAATATTATCCTTTTAGAAGTCTGTTATTTATTTGTCACTAAACGTATATGTCTGTGTAGAAGATAAAACCACTCACCTTTTGGACAACTATAATGGACGTAAAGCCCATTCTTTTTTGTTCCTTCTATTCTTTTCTTATCGCCGTCCATATCTTTTCAATCCAATGTAACTTTTTTTATTAGTTATTTATTAGAATAAATTTAAAAAAAGAAATGTAAAATTTTAGGAAAATTATATTAATAAACAATCAAGATAGATACCGTAGCACCACATTCGTTGTCTATCCAGTTAATACTTATTTATAACGATTATCGACTTAGCGTATTCCTATTAAATTATTATAGACATTTATAGTTTATTCATCGGTTGATGTACGTAAAGAGTCCATCGATTTTTCAGACACAAGGCAATCGAAAAATGTCTTATAAAATATTTATAGCAAACACTCCACTGACACACTTGATCAATACAATAGAAAGTAATCTTTTGCAATTAAAAATGTAGAAAAAGATTTCCACCTTTTAAACAATACTTAACGAAACGAATTACTTAACTAAGTATAGATTAATTTGTACAAAATACACGTGTTAAGCTCGATAACTTAAGCGATATCTGATATTATGAGTAGTCACTAATGAAATACCCACCTACTTCGTTTCCACATGTTTCCTTCAGTTTCAACATGTACAACCTCTACTACAAGTTCGAGGGAAATATATGCTTAAAATATACGAATTTTGCATATTCATTTTCTTACTTGACATCCTCCATAGTATGTAATGGCAAACCTTTTGAGTATTTATTGTACAAGCTCTCGCACACGACTCCGTCTGCAGCAATCTTATTTTTTTATAATCTATTGTACAAAAAATTTTGAAACATATATACAATTTAGATTAGTCAGCAGTACATAAACCCACAGGGTTTAAGTGTACTGGTCGCTTAGTTAGTTTATAAAATTAACAATATTACATATATTATTATTATTAAATTAGTTGCCTATGTGTTCCTCCAGACTACAGACAGTTCTACATCTGTGCCAAATTTCATCAAGATCCGTTGTGCCGTTCCGGAGATACCTTCAAACATCCATCCATCTAAACATTCGCATTTATAATATTAGTAAGGTTTATAGGTATTTCAATTGACTTTTCTTTGTTACTCAAACGCTTTTGTCTAGTTACATGGCACAGACACAAACCTTTTTCCTTATTTATTACGCTCTACAAAACTTTTTGGGACTATCGCATGCATTATTTATTACACAAAAAAACTTAAGTATTTTTTAAAGAAATGTTATTAGATGCCTCAGCTAGTTTGTATTTCACGGGCTTCGATCATAAAAATATGTTATAGAATATCTGTACTGTCACAGACTTGTCGGCACCGTTGTTCATGAGTCAGCAACTTTTACATGAAAAATATATCAAAAGAAATGTCAGTATCGACACGAGGAACATGTAGTAGGGGAAGGTAATAACCATTTCAATGTACGATGCCATAATGACTTTAGAATTTCACTGCCGACACACTTAAGACATTATTACCTAATACGTAATGTAGCCAATATTTTGTGGAAGAGAATAGATGGAATAGAAGAGGATGGCAATATTAATTGAGGAGGACAACAACACTTATAAGTTTTACATTAGTGAAAACTCAATTATTCATTTAAAGGCCTATAAAGTGGTGGATACAACTAGGTTAAACTGAACGATAAATAAAATATGTACTATTTTTAAGAATCATGTTTATTTCCTAATTAAACAAATGTTTCAATCAATATGAATGTTTCAAATAAAACAAATGGAATCCAATTAAATATGGGCGCCGAGTTATGATAATTTTCTACTTAAATTTTCTTCGCTGTCAGTTACAGTAATATTGATGTTTAGTCCAATATCTCTTCTGCTTGGGTTGGGTCTGCGGTTTCTGGAATATTCGGAGGCCGCGGCACTGTTTTGCTCTAAAATTAATACAAAGTTCTAAATTAACATAAACATTTATAATAAGACAACCAAGACACATGTATTATAGCTTCTAAAAGCCTGTTTATTAAATTAAATGTTTATTTAACATCATTTAATAGCTTAAATGATGTTAAATGTACGTTTATATAAATATTCTGGTAGCCCAGATACCTCCATAACTTATTCAATAATATGGTAATGTAAAAAAATCTAACTGAAATGAGTATTATAAAAAACTGGATAGAATTGTCTGGGTTTTGTTAAAATAATAGAAAGAAAACTTGATACCATTATTAAGATGCCCATTCAAAACGCGGTGGTATAACTCATTAAATTTCTTTTGTCGCTTCACATTAGAAGGCGTTCGCACCACCAAAGTCGGTAATAATATGTAATGTTCCAGATTTGGTTTACTTCTCGTCGAAAATTTGCGACGCAAAGAATCTTTTTTGGCCAATAGCCGAGGTGGTTTCATATTTTTAGTATCGGAGGAATTGCTTGTACTGGTCGTATCTTTTGGGACTTTCTCAGGTGTCCCTGGACAGTTTATTTTTATAGCGTTAGATGCTTGATAACAATATGTGGGGCTCTTACTGGTGGAATGATATACGGCAGAACTTGGACCGGGCGCGCTGTCATCTTGCCTACATTTCTTTTTTCGTAACCAGGGATAAGTGAGGCGATCGTGACTTCTATAGGTTCTTCTAGCATTGTGGTCCTCGTGTTTGTGGTTTGTCAAGACTGCACTAGCGACGTTCTTATTCATTACCGGCATTTCTCCGTCTTCATTAGACTGCTTACTTTTGTGGCTCGCGACGATGATATCACCAGTTTTACCCATCGGTCTACAGTTTTCGTGTCGATGGTTGAGTTTGACTATTCTGTAATGTCGTCTGCGCCTTCTTTCAACGTGTGCTACGCGTTCTCGAAGAAGATTATCGATAAGTCGTTGCAATTCAAATCGACTGCTGTATCGATCGGAAGTGCGTTCGCATTGACGACGAGCGAGACGTGCATTTGGCCAATGCGTTCTACAAACATCTTCCCAAATGATGTCACTCAACACCGCTTCCCGAGAAGGTGTTAATTTTATACCATCGTCGCGTGGAGCGAATTCGCCTTGAGCTAAATAATGAACCGTATCCATCAGCCTATAATCTCGTACGGGATTCAATTTATGGCGGATCTTATGAACTCTTTCTGCAGCTATTTTTGGAATATCATCTCTTTTCCCTGGCACGGAAGAACTTTGTCGCCTACCGCGAGCAGTAATGCCGTCATACGTTGTGAAATCCCGACCATACTGCTCCTTCTGTTCTTTACCTATATATGTAGCCTTGCTCGCAGACACCGACGTGGACTGTTGTGCGTATCTTTGGAATGCAGATGTTTCAGGAACATGACTATATTGCTCTATATAACTGCACCCGGGATGGCTATTCTGGGAAGTTCTTACATGTTCTTTGCATTCCTCATCCGATGACGATGTCGGTACATTAGTTTCGATAGACTTTAATACCATTTCTTGAATTAAAAGTTTACGTTCTAAGTTGTTTATTTTTCTTACCAATTTTTTAACAATACGACCGGATATCAATGTATCGTCAGAATTTGATTTCGTTGCCGTAGTCGCGTCAGTTTTACCGTTTTTTACCTGAACTTCTGTCGTTTCATTAACCTTAGGAAGGTTCATAATTAGTTGGGGCTGGGCGTAGACATAACATTTTTCGGTTGATCTGTTTTTTCTATAATATAACTTGCAATCTTTTTGACTTAAATTATCAGAATTTAAACATTTCGAAACAGTAGTCGAATTATCACTAATATCTTCTGTCAGATATGTCTGGGAGAAACTATCTTTATTTGTTAAAATATCACTTTTTATATCTTCGTTAGTAATTGAATTATTAATTTGACATTTATCTGTACCGCAACCTAAAACGACAAAATATTTTCATATAATAACATCTTATAGTGTACAATATATTTTTATAAAGTGACAAAAATACTTACGAGTAGGAAAAGATAAATGATCTCCAATCGCTAGTCGTGAACCAGTTTTATGCGAACGCTGTGAATAATTAATTTGTGAAGTTATCAAATTTTAAGGAAGAATTATATGCATATATTAATTTTACCTTTTTTGTATTAAATCTATCTTTTTCAGCTAAATATAGAGTTTTTATACCAGGTGCCCTGGGCTTAATGGAAACTAATACTTTTTGAGTCGGTTCTTGATCGAAAGGACTATCTTGAATTATTTCTACATCTAAAATAAAATTATTTATTAATTAAACTAGTATTTCAAAATCATTAACTCAGATATGTAATGTACATAACTTTTTAAATTAAACTTTAGATGTTCACGTTATTGAAACAGAAAGAATTTAAGGCATACAACGTTTCGACAGACATAAAAAAATAAAAATACACTATCAACTTATGTCATAAATACTACTTAATACGGATATGGATATTCTTTCTATTCTTCTACTACTTCTAAGACATGATAACTTTAAATAAGTAATTATTACCTACCTAAATACAAGTGACTTTTTGGTGAATCGTCTGATATTTTTGCGACAGAAGAATTTTCGTAATTAATATTCCTAATAATCTTCTCTTCTTTATTAAGCAATGATTTCTTTTGAGATGGAAGCTGTTTATTTTCCATCACATTTTATTCTTTTTCTTTACCAGCATACTTAATAATTTGATAAATTATATAAAAAACACACTAAAGAATTTTTAAGTTGTAAAAATTTTATGTTTTGCCAGAAATGTATGACTTAATGACGTCTTTATTCTTTATTTAATTCATAAGCGTGATACAAAGAAGTATTGATAGAACAAGTTCTACTATTGTCCTGTATAATAAGGAATTTTGATTTTATTTCAGGGTTTTGTAACTTATTTAATTTTATATTACATGCTAAAATTTTCACAACATTTAGAAACGAACGATACAAAAAATATGAATCCCAGAATTGACTTTGATCAGATTAAGATGATACTTATTAGTAACATCTCATTTCGAAAATAGAAGAAGTTATTATAAAACAAAAAAGTTAACTGTCAAAATTATAAAGCGTGACGTTTTAACATTTGTAATTTCGTGAGTATTGTATCTTTTTTTTTGACACTAAACGTGTGAAGAAAAAGGTTTCTTGTAGTTCTAGATGAATTAGTTTTTGCTGGTATGTCCGAGCAAGACAAAAAGAACAACCCCCCAGCGCTAGGGGGTCCCTCTGTCCTAGTAGTAGATCAGACACAAGGCAGCAGACAGAAACAGTCGTTCCGAGCCACCGAGTTACAGCAGGACGCATCGGAGTTACATCATAAACGATCTCGTGCATTCGGAGTGCCGTGTAAGGCTTTTCATATATACCATTTACTTGACAACATCTTACATGTTACTGTCAACATTCGAACGCTCTTCTCCTTTTTTGTTGTCATTATAATGGAGTGTTAGAATATTTCAAGTTAACTACTTTTGTGGACCCGAAATTATGGTCGGATTTTAATGCAATACGTGCATTTTGAATATTATAATCAATTAAAGAAGGAGAAATTCAAATAAATCAAATAAACAGTTTCTGTACTTATTTTGACAATTACCCATCCACCGCTGGTCGTATGTATCCCGAATTTACTCGAAAATTACTCCAAAAATCAGATCCAACATGAACCCGTAATATTTACCAGATCCCATAAAGTTATAGTTTAAACTTTTATGTTTATTTGGTTCCAACTCCATCAGTCACACGTTCTGGGAACACTGTGTCTGGTCCAGTCACAATATAGAAATTATGGTTTGCCCTATAAAATATTTTTAACTTGTTTCAGCCGTAGGTGAGGAATTGAAAGATATATGTCAAGAGGCCAACGGTAGTACCGATCCAGATAACAAGGAGGAAAAGGAACAAAAAGTTCAAAAGGGACAAGACGTCGGTGAGAACATCTTTGAGTTACTTCTTTATTTTATATAGGTTAAAACAAGATGATTTTGTTCAGGCCAAATATGAAGTACATCGGTTTTTCAAGATTTATGTTAGAAGTCAGCCATGTCTTAAATGTGTCTGCTCTGCCGTTATAATTACTTTTTTGTTGTTATTTTTTTTGCCTAAATTATAAGTATAGTTATATCTTGAACGAATTTGCCAAATAATCAATATCGACCGTTTGTGACAGACAATATTGTCCTTTAAGTATATGATATGTTAAGATATTTTTTTGTTTGTGCAGTGTCGTACGATAAACAAAAACAGATGTTGACGAAAAAGTTGTCTTCGAGCCACAACAAGCACGATCCTCCCGAAAACATACAGTACGAGACGATAACGTTAACTGCCGTCAATGTCGAGAATAAGGTAGAACATCCGCCATATTCAAAAATGTCAAATGTAGATTATAGCCTGAACTGCATAGGATTATGCACAATGAAATATGATGTAGTTCTTGCGTGCGTATATAGTTTTGCGTTTAAATGAACCTTGGGAATATTTTAATCGTCCATATAAATGAATTTGGGTTCTTACTGGTAATCCGAGATTTTAATGAAGAAAGATAATCCAAATATTAAAGTGTAAAATAGTAGAAACAAAGACACAAAAAAAAATTGTTTGTGTGTATAGAAAATGCATTTGAAATATAAAATTTTTTTCAGATAGAATTAGATACAAAAGCGAGTGGTACAGTTGCCGGGGTTGTGACTCCGCAGCCTACTCCTTCGACCACCACGAAAGAGTCGGCTCCACAACCTCCAGAGTCACAGCCTGAGGAGTCAAAACTGCAGGACACAAAGCTGCAGGAAACGGTTAATGTTATGGTGAACGAGGAGTGCATAAAGGATGAGATAACAGAGCAACCTAAAGCTGATATAGACAAGAAACAGTCCGATTGGGTGAGTCAGTCATTTGTCATGTTTGATAGGAGACAAAAACAACATTAAAAATTTCCATGAATGGTAGAAGGACTGGATCAATTTTGAATTTATTATACATGTCTTTTTACGAATAAAAAACGCGATTCTATTAAGATTTTTGATACGAAATCCGACATCGATCATTAATAAATTTTATTAGGTCTAGTTCTATCACAAGTAAAAAATATTATTGCAATTAAATCAAAAGTACGCTCGATTTCAACAATATACAGTAAACTAGTTTAGCGAGGCAGCCCGCCCATGCTTGTCTATCCATTTTATATTCTAAATCTTAGTTCAAGGTACGGAAGAATATTGTTTGATGAAGTTAGCCGCATTATCATTATACATAATGTTATTTGCTTTATAGTCGTATTTGGAGGAGGAGCAGGCGGGCGGGCTGCCGCGGGAGACGCGCGCGAGCCGCGTCAGTCGCAGCGTCCGCACCTTCTTCTGCTGCGGCGTGCCCTACGAGGCGCCGTCAGAGGACGACGTCTCCGTTGAGAACTACGTGTCCGGCATATAGACCACTCTAGGAAATAAATTGCATATAACGCACACTGTCTAATAAAAAACGCCGCTGCCGCGAATAACTCATTGCTTATCAAGATTTTTCCACATTTTGCGAGAGATTTCAGTAAATTGTACCGGCTATTTATGCATTGTCGGTTGCCAGCGTACGGTAATGAAAAATAAGTTAAAGAACATTTTGCGTGTACTCTAGTTGTGTATATAAAATTACTAATACAATGCTCTTTTATTTTACCCAATTCCGATCATCAGGCTATGAGCATAGCGCGAAAGTTGTTGGTATATTATACATTTAAGAGAGGGAATAGCATGATAAAACATCATGACCAACGATGTAGAGACGAATGTATATTTGCTACTATATGTAACTTGAGTAATTGGGATGGAATTCTCATACGCAGATTTGCTATCATCGTATTATATTTGCCTCGTTCGTTCGCATTTCTCGCATGAGAAATGTCATAACCTTCTAAAGAATTTATTTAGTGAGACATTAGAGAGAAAACCTATTCCTAGTAGAGGACTGATGGAGGCTTGATGATCAATGACTAATTATAATTTCTAATTTGAAAATTACTAGTTACGACACAATTACACCATTGTTATAGAATGCACCGACGAGTAGCCGTTGTTATTACTCGTTAGACGAAAAAGCTTCAGTTGGACCTTGCAAGCCCGCCACCTATCTTGAGCGTCCCTCAGGCATCTGTATTAGTCTACCAAAGGTTTATAAATTTTAATACATATTTATGAAAGCATTGCTTATGTTTTGAAACTATTCATAAAATACCCATTAGTATTTTTTAGTTTATACAGAACCAATAAAACATTTTCCTATCTATTTAATACTACAGATCGTTATAGGTGATCACAAGATCAATCTCATCATCATCCCTGGTCTTATCCCACTCATGTGGGGTCGGCACATAAGGTTTTATAAACCTCAAAGTTTTAGCTTAATTTTTTACGGCCGGCCACCTGCCTTTTCAAATTTTAAAAAAAAAACAGGTTCAAATCTACCATGACTATATTGTGATAGTATTTGGCGCCATCACAAGCAATTTAAATATAATAAAAGTAATTAATGTTCCAGAAATCATCAATGTCTTGCAACATACGAGACCAAGGACCGGTTTCAGGCATTAGCTTAGTCGTCAGGGTAAATTATTATATTTTATTCTTGGATTTACGTTACCAAACAACATACAGCATTCCCATTACGTCATTCAGAAATTGCTGACCAATTGTAAACATTTCTAATGTATAATCTATACAGTGAATAAAATTACAGTGTCTGTATAACGAAAAATCAATTTTAAAATTTTTCTTTGCCGCAAGCCGCGTTTTTCCGGGTGATTTCTGAAACGGCTGGACCGATTTTGACAGGACTTTCACTGGAAGGTAACTGATGTGTGCGAGCATATTATAGGCTACCTTTTTTTAATATTGCATTGACAAAGTCGTGAGCGACTAATAGTCTTATAATAAACTAAGGTTCAAAATGGTAATAAGCAACTGGTTAATTAACTAAGCACCAAATAATTATTAATAATCAATTATTTATAGAAACGTTGTTCGAGGCCATCGGTGAACATTGAAATGAGGGAAATACACAGCGACCCAAATGGTGATTACTAATCTAGTTATTAATGTTGTGATGTACATTTTTACTTATTATTTTAAACGTTTATTTCTTATTTATAGGTACAATCTTAAATATTGGTTTAAATTTGGATAATTTTTAGCGTATCTACAATTTGTTTTTGTACAATTTCAATATATCCTGTGGGAATGACTTCATTATTTTTAACTCTTAACCTTAGTTAATAAATCAATCAAAAAAAGTAAATTAATATCTTTAGTCACTTCTAAATTATTATTGTTTATTTATTATTACTATGTACAATACAAAAATATCATATAGAAACTAATATTTATGGAATCTATTTTATTTTTAGGAGAAATGCAAGCAAGTTCTGATGAGTGCTTCAGTGAAGATGAGTGTTCTTAAAACACAAAATTAATGTTAAAATTAGTGGAGATTCTTAGGTTATTTACGAATTTGAAATATTTTAATTGTTGTTTTATTTTTTGTTCAAAAGTTTTACATTTGAATTAATAAAAGAAAAATTAAAATTCGTGTTTAATTTTTATTATTATTACATAACATTTGAATCATTTTTACAAGTTAACACTTTTTATACTTTTGCACTTTGGTTTACGTTACTGTTACACAATAAAATTGATAAAATAACTACTACCACAATATAAAACAACTTTAATGACATCGTATCTAAATTCAGAAAAACTGAATCATTTGTATAAATAAATCATATTGCAATCTCAATTTTATTAAAAGCGGTAGAAGTTTAATTAGACAATAATCGTAATGTCAAATAAATATTAATTCAAAAAGATGTTTAATTTGTATTCAAAATACTAAACAGTTTAAAAAATATGCAAAAGTAATTTAAAAGTGTTGAATTTCAAAGAGCTTTATTAAACTTTTCTGGACTCATATTTTAGTGTGATATGCATCTTATTTATGCTAAACCGTGTTCATAATATCTGTCTATGGCTCAAAAATATCTTTTGTTACACTACGCTCTTCTTGGTTAAATAAAATACGTCCGAGGCTTTAGCCAGGATCCCTAACTATTGGCTGATGCTGCCCAGGGCCGAACCTTAGAAGACAGTCCCTGCCTCTGCATCCCTAGAATCCACGGTTTAAAACAGCCCTGTTTTAGCCATTGATTTTAGTTTAGTTGCATCTTGGTGTCTTGGCTCGGTTCCGTATCTCCTGTTCAATGCGGACGCTCTTCGGCATTCGGCAATCGTTGCAAGCAGCACTGTGTTCCATCATCCGCTGCCGGCCCTTCGTCGCGCGGTCCGTGTAGAAGTCGAACTCACGCGGCTTCCAACATAGCTCCGTGTTGCCGCAACGACACGTCATCTCGCGACATATCTGTAACAAATAATGATAATATACCGCCATGAATAAAAGGCTTAATCTAGGGGGCGTTTAGCCGACTACTGTATACAACCGATTAGCACAAATTGGTAATTGAAGGTGGTCTTAAAACAATTCAGTTAGTTCCTAATAGGATTTGTTACGCCGAGTGTTCTAAAAGGTAGGTGAATATAGCAGATATGCTACCTTCCTCTCGCATGTGATTTGAGCACGTTGCAGGGTATGGTGATATAGTTTGTATCTGAGCTCACCGAGGCGAGATATTCGTCGCGGCAGGAGTCGGGGCACTCGCAAGTCCAGTTAGTGGGCGGGGCGCAGGGCATGCACGGCGGTGCATAGCACTCACTGGGCGACGGCGAACAGTAGCACGTGCATTGCTGGCACATCGTGTATACCTGGTACATACACAAAGACAAAGATTACATATGCAGACCTAGTTAATGTACGTAAACAACTAATTACCACGGTATACGAATTAGATTTAACATATTGTAGATTTTAGCTACGCTTATGTATTTCACGATTACAATATCACCGTACTATATACTTACCAGCCAAATAGCTCGGGCGATTTCATTTTGCACATAAGGAAGACACTTGCAAAGAAGACAGTTTTCAAATTTAGTTAACTCAGGAATTCCCAAGTTTTTTTCTATTCCCGTCGAACCAAGAATAACCTGTAATGGAAATGACTTATTTTTAAATGGACCCCAAACGCGACAAAAAACGTTTACATGGTGGTTATATGGATGTTTTTACGGTCACTAATCTAAACCTGTAAAACCTACTGTCAGCAAAAAGGTAAATTCGCCAACTTACTTCACTGGCGAAGAATTGACAATTAGGTGCGCAAGTGCCGAGGCAGTCGACGTACGCACACTGCTCTACTTTGCCGCCCTGCAGGCCTTTCACCACGTTGAGCGTGTTGCGAGCCAGGGCGTACGCGCCCGCTAGGCTCGCCGTTGCATGCTTACAGCCCTTAGCCGCGCATACCGCCTCCGTGCCACCCATTATACAAGATGTCACGCACTCCACCTGGACAACAAAACTAGCAATTCATCTTCAACAAACAACCGCACCAAAATTCCTGCAGTAAAGGCAAGTCTTTGTAAGTGTAGATTTTTTAATCAGATTGCTAACTGCATCTACACTAAAGATGTTGATTGCGACTCCTTACTTACGAAGAAATTAACTACGTCTTTTGATAGGCAACGCACTTGCGGTTCCACTGGTGTTGATCTATGGGTGTCGGATTATTTAACATTAGGCGACCCCCTGATTGTTTGCCTTTTTCGTCTATAAATATGTCTTAACAGCGGTTACATCAACTGGCAGGACAGCGCCATAAGTTAATTGTTGTAATGTTAGAGCGCCATCTTCAAAAGATCTTTATAACATTTATTTTTTTATATGTGAACTTACATGTTCCTGCGTCAATGTGCCGGGATGTACTGCGCTGGAGAGCACCGGCACCATGGTGTTGGGTGTGGCGCCGCCGATGACAGGCACGCGTACGCTCTCTGGCGGCACACGCAGGAAGTCTGCCAGCACCGTGTTGGCACGCACGCAGTGGAGCTCGACACAACCGAGCAGTTTGCGAGGATTGTACACGTTTCGAAGTCTTTGTATTTCGCTGATTAAAGGCACCATACTTTCCACAGGCTCCGTACCAACTATGGTAAAGGTCTGTGAAACGTTTTAATATATTTAATTATTACGTAGTCACAGAACAAACTGCTGTGATGAATAATTTCAATGTCTTTTCTATATTTGACCTGTTGGACGAGTATGACTTAGCACTAAGGAGCTTTTTATCGATGATCGATTCGCTTGTATAAAATGTCCACAACGAGTCTGTAGTGTTTTATCTACGAAATCAAGAAATGATAAGGATTTAAATGAGCACTGTTTCTGACCTCAGGACATGTGTTGCAAATCTGCAGAGCGATTTCAGTGATGATTGGCGCGCTTTTTTCAAAGCTGTCTTCTTCATCACGAGCCACAATAACAACTACTTTGGCGTCCTGTAATAATTAGTACTGTGATGATCTTAATTAAATTGTTAGGCTATAAATAATTACATAAACACTATGACTATTTGCTGTCGAGTCTGATTGATAGATCTATGTTTCGTTGTACTATATTATTTGACTATGAATTACACTTTACCTTTAATGCGTCGCAAAGCATATGGCGTCCGGAAAACGATGAGATCTTGCATTTGGTGTCAACATGACTTAGCTCCATGCCATACCCGCAAGTGGGGCAGATGTCGTATAGAGCTATTTCATCAAGTAGCGGACTTTGTTTTAATAACAAAGCTAAAGGTTGACCTGAAAATAAAGTAATTTATTATGCTATTTTTATTACTGGTGACTTTTTCCTATTGTTACACATAATTAATTAAAGCTATTCTTACGCAAAATTTATGTATAAATTAAAAGTTAATTCATACATGTGTTTTATAATAAATGAGGGGTTTGATTTATTTGCGTAGTTATCAAATTTGAGCGGATAGCGACGTCTTACAGAAGGTAAGATTTTCATTCACTCTATGCAGTCCTCTACGAATGGAAAGTAGGTATCGTAGCTTTGAGCGTGGCAATGGTCAGAATAACTTTATAGAAAACTGTAAATGATCAAATAAGTAATATATTCTTACCCGTGTTCCCAGCTGCTCCACAAATAGTGACCTTCATGCCGGCCGGACATGTACTGTACTTTCGAAACACATCATTGCTATCGATTTTTTTCGGTAAATTTGCAATTTTAGTCTTTCGTCTGACATCAATTTGTAAAAAGTTAAAAAAAGGTCTCAAACGATACATTTTTTTTTGTAATTTTCTGATATTTTTTAGAATACTTGCTTAATTTAGATGTCCATTATACATTTTTATGATGTTTATAATTTATGACAGCTTATTTAATAAAAAAAGAAGTTGTACATTGTCATTAAAAATTCTTTATTTAATGTATTATGAAGTTTGAATATGAGCCAGCAATCCGTTTCGTGTTCGTTTCGTGAATTCATACTTGAAACATGCTGGAACTACCTTTAACATCCCCAAGCAATTCATTTATTTTCAATCATTCTAACTAAATTAAGTTATTCTTTCCAAATAATTTAGTTACTAAGTAATATGTGAATAATAAATGAGAATCTATTTTACTTTACTGATAAACGTTCTCACGTACCATTAGCAATATTACAATGCAGTAATATTGCTAATGGAAAAACGAACGGTTTATTTCTATTTGAATCAACAACTTTCTATGACCATTTCAATAAACGTTACGCATTTAAAATGTTAAATCAGTTGAAGAGTTGTTTAAATCCGAAACCAAAAGTAAATGACAATTTATGTATAAACGATATTTTTAAACCAATTTATTCTGTGATAACTTTCTTAGGACTGTTTCCGTATAGTGTTAAATTTCAACAAAATAAAACAATATATAGGATTTTACGTAAATCAATATATGTTAACACTATTTATGGTGTTAGTGTTGTTTTAACAATATATGTGTTTTTAGTATTGCATATTAGAGAAGTGTTTTTAAGTTCTGATTCAAGTCCTGTTATAGACGTTTTACTGACTAAAATAAATTACGTTATAGAAATAATTATTGTGATAATTTTTATAATTGTCACGTACGTGAATGCGTTTCTAAATCGTCACAAATACGTGAAAATGTTAAATATAATAATGTCGACTTGGAATGATTTATCAAAACATTATAAGAATGTTGGTGATCTTAAACGTATTTATTATAAAGTTCATTTATTACTTAAATGTCTATTTCTTGTGATTTTAATACAATGCTGTCTTAACTTCTTAAAAGGAGAAAGTTTATGGAGGATGATTTTGATGTACATATCTTTTAACTCAGCACAGACTTTACAATTCATTATGATTCTTTTTTATTACGTAACAATAATGATGTTGATCATTTTGCTCTCAAATCTTGAGAAGCAAATCACACAATTGCACAATAAAACAAATGAAGATAAGTGTTTTGTTCAAATGAAAGCGCAAACCCTTACAGTAAAGCAAATAGAACTGTTATATAACAAAGCTTTTGATGCTAAATCTGAAATTAATAAAATCTTTCAATATCCCTTATTAGTATGTATTTTTCATTGCTTCTATGGAATTGTTAATGAAGCATTAATTATGTATCAAGGATTAGTCGTTAAAAAATGTACAACTGTTTATGAAATATTTAATTGTTCTTTTTGGATTAGTTTTCATTTACTAAAGATATTCCTTTTGGCATCATCAGGCCATGCTTTGAAGATGAAGGTAAGTGTGATTTTTACTACAAAAAAAATACTTTATTGAATTAAAAAAAATAATGTCTTGCAGGTTCGAAAAATTGGACACGCTCTGCTCGACATTCCGACTGCGGGACATGATGGCCGTCGGTATATGGAGGTATTTTTATATAGACAATTAGCTTAAAAAACTAATGTTAAAATTATATTAAAGCTAAGCATTTTGATTTCTCTTACAGGTGCAACATTTTACTTCAGTAATTACTTGCAAAAACATAGTAATAGTATTGTTTGATTGTATTTCATTGGATGCAACACTAATGTATAATGTAAGTATAAATATTATACGAGCCATTTTTCTAAATAATTGTTTAATGAGGCCATACACGCGTCATCAAATAATCTTGACTTTGAGAATATTGGGAACGTTCTGAAGAGGAGGGATCACTCACGTTCACTCCTTCAATAATGCCCAGCCTACTACACAATTTCTTTCAAAGTTACCAAATTATTGTGTCGCTTCTCATAGGTTAGCAGCCATTTATGATTATGATCGACTTACATCTTTTAACCTATATAAAGTAGAGTACCACTTCCAATCACATAATTATTCAAAATCGGGCGCTCGATTTTTCATCGTGTAAATTGTGTGTTTCCTTAGTAAACAGGTTTCTTGTTAAATAAATAAAGCGTTATTTTGTTTCATTTCAGACGCTTTCTTCGGCATCTTTATATCTTATTATATTAGTCCAAATTGATAGAAAGAATGATGACTGATTTGACGAGATCAGAAAACCGCCAGACTTGAAGACGGTCACTTGGATGAGCTTCCAGTACAACACTATATTAGTGTCATACCTTTGATACTAATTTTATAAACGAAGTGATTTGATGTAACTTGTGAAGTTCTTAATCAATAGAAAAATCACTTTTGTCATCGAGTTAAGCTCCATTTTTTCTATTACTAATGAAGCAAAACTGGGGTAAATTGCGAGTATAAAAAAAAAACAAATTATTCAAGCAAACATCAATCTTTATTATATGAGCTAAAACAATATGTGCGAGCAAAATGTCGTCCATTATTTCATTATATTTTAATTATTACAATTACAACTAGCAAGAGCGATAATTGAAGAAAACCGTCGACTACGACGAACGATATTTATATTTATTTATGTAAAAAAACCAAGACTGACTAAACACAAACATAAAACGCGAACTCCGATGTCTCGTGTGTAGGACGTTATAATTTCATTTAGTTGGTCTTGGTCGAACGGTACTCCATTCCTTAACTCCGTAAGTCTTTTCTAATTTGAACAGTGCGGATGGCGGCGCGGCTGAGATCAACTCACACCATTCAATTTAAAAGAAACTGTGTTAGTGCACGGACGTCGGCAATGCGACGCCGCAACGACGACCATGCACCTGCTACAAAATGTTACAACCTCTATACTTTGCATTAAAATAATGCCCATTTTCACAGGCAAGGGATCCCTAACATCGCAAACTTTAACACCAGTAATGTACTCCATTCAATGTTGTTGTCGACTTCCCTGCAAAGTTTTCAATCATGTATATAAAAGAAAACCCACGTTGACTGGCTACAAATGAAATAAGTCCGTCGAGAGGCGATGTTGTCTTTCCGTTTAATGCTCAGCATGTTAGACATCTTCAACGTCAACGCATCGCACGGTACTAAAGGACGCGGTGCAGCGCCATTGGCTGCAACAACTAAAAAAGACATTTACGCTATTCCACCATTATAAATATACATTAAAAGCTAAGATTTAGAATTTTGGATAAGTAGATAATTATTTTTAGTTTTTTTTTTATATATTATGAATGCAAAAAACATGCTAAATAATGCTGAATATTAAACTGGAAATAATCCACACATATTTTTTTTGTAATTTTTTTTTACAATACATTTTATATATTTTTTTTACATTTTCTTGAAATAATTTATTGAGTAATTTCCACGCTGGGAAAATTACACTAATTCTATGCAAAGTATAGCTTGTATTTTATTATATGACCACTCCATACTTTGTTTCGAAGTTTACGGGCTATGCTATGTACTCGCACATTGGCAGTGACGCAAATAAACTCTACTCTAATCTACTAAAACCACAAAGCAACAGAATATAATATATTAGAAACTACCAAAATTCACTATAATATTATTTTCATAATTTACTTTTAATTCTGATAAGCAATTGAAAAGAAAAAACTAGTTTTTTTTCGATCGATATTTTGTTGGAAACATGCATAGAAGTATAAATTTGTTTCCAACAAAATATCGAATTAATTTTATAATCTTTGAAACTTCAAATTTTTTTTTTAATCTTTGCAATTTAAAAATCATGTTATATATATATACGAAATTTGCTATTATATGTCTGTCTCAATATGACATACATAATTGTAAAATAATAGCAGTTATTTTGATATTTAGAAGTAACATAAGCCTTGAAAAACAAACATTTCAAAAATAATTAATTCAATGTGTTGTCATAACCTAAAAAAATATAAAATAACTATATTTTACTTTAAAAAGATAAATAATACATTTAAAAGAATTCATTGTATGGAAATATTGTGTATATTTTATATATGCGTTCTAATGATATTCAGTTCATCATTTATATTAAAAAAAAATTAATTTTACTTTTAAATAAAATACACAATTCAAGTTCATTCTCTATAAATTAAATTAGTACCATAACTTATAAATAATTCTGACTGATTATTTTCCTCAAATTAAATTAAAAAGCATTAACTACATTATCATCTGAAAAATAACCGGTTACTGAGAATACATGCAAATATAAGTTATACAACTGTAAATACATTCGACCATTAATTATACATATGATATGCGAAGAATACATTTGTAAATGAACGGTATAGAAATTAAAACACATGCGACCATTAATTCAACAAATGATATGCCAAAAATACATTTATAAATGGTAGTTATACAACTGAAAATACATGCAAACATTAATTAAACAAATTATATGCCAAGAATACATTTGCAAATGGCAGTTATAAAAATGAAAATACACGCAAACATTAATTAAAGTGGCAATTATACATAAAAACACTGCAAATATGCCAGTTATACAGCATAGCCCGAAGTGAAGCCCGATCGTATGGGGGGTAGTGAAGGTACAGCCTCAATCCCGGCGACATCGCGAGATAAACATCACAGTGGCATACCATGCTCTCTACAAAACATTGCTCAAAACTACTTCAACAAACATTTATATACATAGATAGGCCAAAATAATTAAAATATACAACAAGACATTAGAGTATACAGTCCCGCTGTTACTGCAAATTTAAATAACTGGAATTATTTTTAAGATTTAAATCTTATTTAAAAATACGATATGGAGTTTTAAAATTAAAACAGAGAGGCCTATCTATATATTTAAAAATTTAACTGGGAGCATATAATTGCTATCGAGTTCGAAAATAAATTCACTCAGAGGATCACTGGTTGCCACTTATAAATGTGAAACGGATGTCGCACGTTCGAGAAATCTCACTTCTTAGTCATAATCTTTAGATACTCCAAAGCGTTCTGGGCAGCCGAGGACTGAGCGTCCTTGCTAGTCAAACCAGATCCATAGCAGACAGCCACCGGTAAGGTAGACAACTGCACGAGGCATTGAGAACGGCCTGTCATAGATTTCTCTTCAATATCAACATATGTCACTTCAAACGCTTGCTCGGAGGCTATCTCTTGCAGAAATTGGACAAAGTTGAAATCCTTGTTATTCAATGGAGTCACCTGTAAATAAAGTATTTATATAAATATTTTTATTTTTTATTTTAGTTTATAAACGCCAGCAAACACAACATCAATAATATCTTAATGCCAGTCAGTTTATAAGTAGTCTCCGTTAAAATTAAGTATGTGAAATCTATGCTAAAGATCTCTTTAGAGGCCGATTTGGCTCTGAGTGTGGGGATTAGTTTATTAACATGCAGTTTAGGGACAAAGTCAACATGCATGTCAAGTTACAATAATATGAGGTATCTCAGCAAAAGATATAACTACCAACAACAACTAGTGGTGAGGTATAAATAGAAACCTTACAAGTATACAAATTTGAAGGAAAAAGAAAATTAATGACACAAAGTTTGCAACAATATAAATAATATCCTAACATAAAAATTCGGTAATTTTTGTAAAGTAAAATTGTGTAAATGGGTAAAACCTATATTTCAGCATGATTTTTTTTGTATAAAAATGTAAAAGTTGTGAATAGGTTGTTGTAAAATGAAGTAAAAATAAACTTATCTAATAGTACATGTCACATTGAATAGCAATCAATAACAAGTCATGCAACATCTAAAACACATTCTAACACAAATTTGAGAACATTTCATTGTATTTACCCGACTGACCCACAATATAGACCAGATCATGTTATTTGCAGTTCAATACTACATAGCATATATAAGTCTACTATAAGAAATAGCTAGATAACTCTTTTTTATTTTTAAAATTAGTCGTTTTTTTTTGTTACTAGGATAATTTTAAAATGATAATTTAGGTATGTAATTTGTTATCCTAAAAAAAAAAATCTTTCCAAACTGTCAAAGTGGTTCAAAGAGTCAGTCGGCTTTGATATAACAACAATAATTTATACATAAAACATTTACGATTGAGATGTGTATTCATCATACCTGCAACTTGGCCAGGTTGGGGCCGATAGATTGCTTAAGATGTTTGTGGAACTGCGACACCTTGTGGCTGTGACTTGTTGTGAGTGTGGAGATTTTACTATCTTTCAAATCGGCATAGCGCGACGCGACACCCTAGAACACAACACCAATTATAATAATGTAACAATTTCATCGCAATCCGTCTGAAAGATAGTAAAACACCTGGCCAAGTTTATCCGAACCTCTCGATTCCTACAGAATTATATAACCATGAGTTATTGCACGAGTTTTGACTTCTCTAACACTTTTGTCATATTGTTATGAAATCACATGTAAAATACAAGTGTCACGACACGAGAATTACACTTCAAAAACATTAAGTTAAGACTCTTTAGTCAAATGTTTACAAGTTAGAAAATAAAGTAGATTTCTTACGAAATAAGAATTGATGAATATATAATGATTGATAAGTGTTTATTAATAAAAAACGAGATCACAAAAATTTTCACATGTTATGCACTAACTTGTTATGTAATGAAAGAGCTGCATACAAAATTGTATACTTAATTAAATTCTTAACAACTAATCTATGTTACAATTTAAAACTTTATTTGGATTTTTTTCTAGGAAGTACTAAAAGTATTTTTAATTGTACAGAAATAGTTTATTTTAATATTAAAATGTTAATAAACTTGATATTTATGCAAATTAGTGAATAAACAAAAAATTTATACTCAATTAAATGTTATTCTTAATTATTAGAGGGCAAAAGTTGTTTTAGTAAACACATATTAGTAACAATACAAAAAGGCAAGCGGGAAACACTGTTTCTTCCCAGTTTAAACATTAGAAACACAGGAGAAAACATAAAAATAATGAACCTTTATATCAACAAATCAATTGCACTTGTGCCTATTCATGGAACACCTATTTCCACTTTGATTCAACAACTTAATTTTTTTTTAACACATTTGCCACCACTCAAGATTGTGAGATCACTCCACAAATACAAGCAATGGAATGAAAGGAGTTAAATATGCTATATTAAATTGGATTAGTGTATGAAATATTTAAATTACCTCTTCCTCATTCTGGAAGGATTCCGGAGGGTTATCCTTCAGGGCCTGCCACATCTTATAAGCGGCTTGACGTTTTGCCAATTTCTTAGACTTGCCCGTACCCACCTCGCGACGCTTTAAAAGCGTGCAAACGATAGTGAACTGACGCTCATGAGGCAAACCTGAAATAACAGTCTAAAAATTAAAACTAGTAAAACTTTTGTTAGTATTCCATGTTAAAGTGAACTTGCAAAGCATATCGGCTAAATACCACATATTTACATTTTTCACTTTGTTGAAATCTTTAAAACATTATTTCATGCAATTTTTTTTGACATAAAGATATATTTAATACTGACAAACATCAAAGCTTATAAGGCATTTAAAAACACTCACGTCTATTAACATTATCATCGTTTTCAGCATGATATGAAGGGGGTGGCCAGAAACGAGACATGCAGAGCTCCTGCAACCAGCCCACCGGATTGCCCATAAGCTTATCTTCAAACAAGGACACCACTGCACCACTGAAAGAAAAACAAACTTGATTTCATTTTTTTTTAATTTATTTGTGACGTACAGCAAAATCTAATAAGATTATAATAAACCTATAAAATAACAGTCACATAGCTCTCACCAAAATAGATTTGAAAAGTATTTTTCATAAATTATTATGCTTACGGTTCAGGAACATTTCCATTAGTTGGAGGTTCAGCAGGTGCTGCACCAGTGAGACGGTCCAACAAAGCTTTAGCTGCCGAATGTTTTGCTTCTTTTTTAGACCTCCCTGTTCCCATAGCTGTAAATATAAATAGTTCAAAGTTCTAGTTTTATACACACCTGTTAAAAGGGTGTCAAAAGTGCCCTAAGGCACTTTTAGAGTTCATCATCATCTCACTATACATCCTCACTGAGGGCAGAGCTTGGAGTCTACTCTAAGTTAAGGGTGACTAGGCCATAGTCTCTTGAACCTCATCTTTTGAATTTCTTCACAGATATGTGCATGTTTTCCTTCACCATAAGAAAGTCGGATAAATGTCCATATGTAAATGGAAAAACACATTGGTACATGGCAGAATTCAAACCCAGGACCTGTAGATTACAAGTCAAGTGCCTAACCCCTGACTCTCAGATGCTTTGAGTTAGTTTAGAGAAAACATACTTTGGTAACATATTGACTAGAATTTAAGCATATAGAGTGCTGACAAAGTCTTACCAACTAAATCAGCAACAGTGACTCTGTAGCGGAAAGTAGGCTCATGTATCATTCCTTCTATTTGTACCAGCTCATACTTGGGCACTGTTCCACGGCGAGCTAATAATTCTTGTAAGACTGAAACTGGGGTTTTCATAGGAAGAGCTTCCATTTCCTACCAAAACATGTTAAAAAATTAAGATATTGTTAAAACACAAAGGATGCTTTAAGGTGGTTTAAATAATATGTGTTGATTGTATTTTTACAATTGGATTCTCATTATAATATTATCTATACATTGTGTTGACAAAAGTTTTGTATTCCTATGTCAGATAGATCACTTTATCCTTTATCTTTGTTACAAATTGTTCAACAAACCCTTTTAGCAGCCTCATCCAAAGGCAGACGTTCCAAATTATTGGGCTGCTTGGGCCGATTCTGAAATCGTCGGCGTGGTCCGTGAGGCACGTGCTCGCCATCCGGGCCGGCTCCGTGCATCGGCATGCCGTGCAGCACGCCCGGCACGCCCGGATGCATTCCCCCCGATTGAGGGTGCACCACTCCACCGTCCATCTATTGCATACAATAGCCTAATCATTGATTATCATATCGTATAAAGTTAGTATTGTAGCGTTACTTATATTTATGTTCTTTAATTTTTTTAGTGTATTACTGATTGCAGGCTTATTTTTTGTTAGATAATTAATAATGACAATTCATGGTAATTTTATACAGCTTATAGTCTAAAAATACTAATGTTATTAAAGTAATTATATCAATTTTATTAAAAGCGAAAATGTATTTATAAATTGCGTTAAATAGTGATCTAAGTAATACCGTAGCAATGAACTTACTTTTAATATTTATTTGGTTTAGAAAAAGTGTTTAAATGAGAAAATAATTTTAAGGTAAAACATGTGATTGGGTAAATGACATGGCGCCGCACCGGCCATTACCCGCAAAATGGCTACATGCCGGCAAATCTTGCCAAAGACTTACAATATAACAATTTCTCGTATTATCTCTTGAAAAATCATATTTTTCAATTAAATGATAAGACAAAAGATTTAAATACCTACCATTTTGTAATATTTCGCCAAGATTGCGATTTAATTAGACTTTTGTTAATTAGCAGTATTCCTATCACACTACGTGATATTTTCGATCACAAACACCTTTAGAAGTAATAACAAAATTTACAACATCACCAAGAAATTAAAACAATTATTAACAATACTAATAGATAGATATTCGGAAAAATCTTAATGTAATTTTATGCACTGCAAACTGCAAAGGATTTTATGAAAAATCATATATAGAGATATAGAGTAAGTAATTGTAGACAGTAGATACTGGACTGAGTGACTATGACTAGGCATAGACTTGAACATGTAAATCATACACTAACTCTAATTCCACTGGATAGGCTAGAAGCTAAGATATTTTGTGCCTGTTTGATTAACGCCATTTTGGCGCTGACGATAGCAGTGTTGGAATCTCGAACTATTTGACATAGAATTAGGTGACACAGTACCTTCAAGGGGTAGTTTTAAGTAATATAAAACAAATTTGTCATTTTCAATCAGCGATTCAGCGTTTAACTAGAGATAGACATTAAAGATGACACTTATATAGTCCCACAAACTGGCTGGTTCATTGGTTCTTAGTCATGGTAACACAACTAAAATTGATAACCTGCAGTCAGCTTCACAGTTTGCAAGAGTGAAGTCTAGGACCAAGTATATGATCTATTCTTTATCTGAGAGCGAAGTACATTAGTAAACCGGCGCGCAACTTAGCTCAATTTGTACCTGTCTATGATTTGCGTTTCGAGCTGCAAATTCGAAGCCGCGTTCTACAGCGTTTTATCGCCTTAGTAAAGCTAACAATTTATTTCTGAAATGATATTAAAATTAGGCCTTGATTTCTGGCGAGTCCCTCGTAATATAACCCCCTCTTCTCCTACTCCACCAAAAAGGCCTTTAAGTTAAAGTTCAACCAGACCCTATATTATCATACCCAACGGGATCGGATTCAGCAGTTAACTTTTTTCTCGAAAATGGGATAAAACACCAGATCTTATCGTTTGACTTTAAATTTAACGCCTTAAATATATTGTATTATTATTTTAGTTGAAAATTTTAAATGTACATAGATATCTAGTTGTAATATTTTATGGTTTATTTATATTTAGTAATTTATGTTTTTAAATAGAGCTAAGAAACGAATGTGATATTAATTTAAGTTTTATGTATATTGTTTTTAAAATTATAAATAAAGAAAATAAAGAAAAATCTGTATCCCAGGTCCCTGACCTTGCCTATGTTAGGGGAACGAGAGGGCGGCATAGCGCCGCCCAAAAAAAAAAACGCCTTCAATAAGAAACCAATTGAAGCATTTGAAACAATTTATTAATTCAAATAACATATGAAATAATAGCTAATACTATTAAATTACATATAAAAGCTTGTAGTAATAAGAAAAATAATATTTACTTTCGAACTTTGAATATTTTTTTCCGTGGATATTTAAATTGACTTAGTTTCATTTTTCTTGAAGGTGTAGATTGGATATAGCAATCAGAGACTGACGGGATATTTACTTCTGCGGTAGTAGATTTGGAAATATTGGACCACGTTTCATCATCTTTTGACATTGTCCAGGTTTCGATTTCACTGGCAGTTGACGATGTGTTGTCGTCTTTTTTAAAGGCATCATCCAGATTAATTTTATCAACATTTGTAAGGTTAAAGTCATTTAAATCTATATCAAAAACGGGACTGTTCCGTTTAGCTTCATCGCGAAATTGCAACGGTGGTAATATAATGTCGTTTTGTGCCAAACTTTCTAGTAGTGATTTTGGATTCAACATAGATTGACTTATATCCAAGTCATTGTTGAGCAAATCTGTTTTTTCAAAACTAGGACTTTCATCGTCAATAATAGGCGATTCTAAATCAGTCGATTCTAAATCAGGCGATCCTAAATCAGGTGATTCTAAATCATTGAAATTTTTATTTCTTGTATATTCAATATCAGGTTCATCTATTAACTTATTTACTTCCAGTTCATGTTTATTTGTCTCTGTGCTATCTTTTATACTTTCAAATATTTTTGCCATCAATTTTGAATGGTCTAATTCTGGAGGTGGTTGAATATTAGTGTTTTGAGTTTTCGGCTTATAGTGTTTATCTAAATCTTTTATTCTGAAAGGTCTTTTAACTTTTTCATTTTTAACATTTGATGTATTTTTATTGTAGGTAGAACTGGGTGTATAACGACCTTCTGCATCTGATTCATAAAATTTTCTGAAAGATATAATTGGTATAAAAATACTAGCGATATTTAACATCTTATTATTTTAAAGTTTATTTCTGGAGAGCATAAAATTTCATTGTAGAGTTTCCAAAATTGAAATCTGATACAGAAAAATTAAATTAATATAACGTAGTGTTCTTTTCATTTTTTTTTAGTTTTGCAATTAAGTTATAAGTTAGTTAATCTAAAATGAATATTTATACGTCATAAGGTCAAATTACCTGGAGGCTAACTTTTGGTATTTATTGATAATGTCTTTAACTGTATGACATGTTTTAGGAACAGAGTAATATTGTTCCATATATGTTTTATCACATTGTTCCTTTAATTGTATTGATGTTTGAGGACTTTCTTTAAATTTCGATTGTATCGTGCTTAAACTCTTTTGTTTGTTATGAATGTTGTTCGTTTGTTCTCTTTTGACTATATCGTTTTTGCATCCAGTTTCTTCTATGAGAATTTTACTGTTTTCTAAATTGTTTTGATCTCCATTTAATTTATTGTCTACTAAAATATTAGGTAGTTTCTCTTCAATGGGCGTAAAATTACCCTTTTCTATAGTAGATTGATTTTTAATAATGTCCAAATCAATTTGTACTTTACTTATAATGCAATAATTATCTTCAGTATTACTTTTCGTGCATACATTTACTTGTGTTTTTGTAAATGAAAACTTTTTCATGTATTCACATCCGAAGGAAACAGTTTTATCTAATACTTTATTGAAATATGGTTGAAAAGAGATATTATTTTTGATAACCGATGGACTAGATGAACCATAATTTTTAGAATCGAGTAACATCTCTTTCTCTTCCATCTTTTCAGCTGCTTGTTCTAAAGTACTGTTAGGGGAATGCTTGCGGTTTTCATAAACATTATTGGCATCATTAGAAGATAACATTGGAACCAATGCCTTATTAGATTCATCGTAATAATCTGAATAGTAAATCTCCATTGTTTTCTTGTTGTTAAATTGATCTGGATTTATATAATTTGCATTAACGTTTAATTTGTCTTTGTTATTATTTCTGACATCTTTGTAATCGTCTTTTTCGTTTAAGTTATGGAAAATACAGTCTTTTGTTGTATTATGCTTTAAATTTTCTAGATTAGATATTGGTTCAGATTTTTCACTACTTTTTATATGGTCATAATCTATACTATTATTGTTGCTGGATTTGTTTTCGTGGTCTAATACTTCGTGATCTTTTGAATAGATATTAGTAACTGCGTTAGAAATTGTATCATTTTCATGCTCATTTTGTAACTCTTCTAATAAAAAGAAATCTTTGGATATGTTTCGCTCATTTTCATGGTTTGGTATAGTTTTATCTATGTCACTAGTTTTCCAAATACATCTAGTGTTTGTGTAATTTGAATAACCCTCTTTCAATCTTTTGGATTCTAACCCATTTATGTCATAATGATTAAGACTTGGTTTATTTTTACGAAGTGATATTACACTATTGGTTTTGTTGACATTTGAAATTTTGGAGGCGATTGCATAGTCGAGGTCTTCCTTTTGAATTTGTGGTAATTTAAACTCTTCAATGTTTTCCTTATTTTCATAAATTGAAACATTATTCTCGTTTTCATTGTCATTTAAAGTATCATCGATGTTTTTGTCAGTTAAATAAACATTCTTTTGGAAATTAGTTTCTGAAAGACCTTTATCACTGGAGACAATGTTTTGTTTTGCATCGGTTTTCTTTTTACATAATGATTTGGTGATTGTTTTGTTGGGACTTATTTCTACCAATTGTAGAACCTGTTTTTCTGCGACTTTACTACTTTGTTTAGCTTTTTCTAAATATTCGTCAATATGATTTTTAACAGTATTCACAAACGTACTCTGTTCATCTATCTCTCTGTTCTCTGTTTCAGTCATATTGTTTGCTTTTTTCTGTATTTCATCAATAACATTAAAATTGTTTTTCTCTTTTTGTATTGTCTTATTAAAATATCCAGTTTTAGTTTTTGTTGTTTCTGAATTATTAGTTTTCTTTCCCACATTCATTATACTAAAAGGATTAGATATAACTGGCACCTGTTTTTCAGTTATATCGTACTTAGGTTTATCTTGTTGCAGAATTTCTTTGTCGATTTTATTTAAAATTTCATTTATTTGTTCATCGTCCTCTTCTTTATTACTACCACTAAAATTCGTAAAAATTGCTTTATTTTGTACTCTATCAATAACATTAAAGTTATTTTTCTCTTTTTCCATTGTCTCATTAAAATGCCTAATTCTATTTTTTGTTGTTCTAACTTCTGAATCATAAGTTTTATTTCCTCTAGTATTGGATACAACTGGCACCTGGTTTTGAGGTATGTTGAAGTTAGGTCTATCTTGTTGCAGAATTTCTTTGTCGATTTTATTTAAAATTTCATTTATTTGTTCATCGTCCTCTTCTTTATTACTACCACTAAAATTCGTAAAAATTGCTTTATTTTGTACTCTATCAATAACATTAAAGTTATTTTTCTCTTTTTCCATTGTCTCATTAAAATGCCTAATTCTATTTTTTGTTGTTCTAACTTCTGAATCATAAGTTTTATTTCCTCTAGTATTGGATACAACTGGCACCTGGTTTTGAGGTATGTTGAAGTTAGGTCTATCTTGTTGCAGAATTTCTTTGTCGATTTTATTTAAAATTTCATTTATTTGTTCATCGTCCTCTTCTTTATTACTACCACTAAAATTCGTAAAAATTGCTTTATTTTGTACTCTATCAATAACATTAAAGTTATTTTTCTCTTTTTCCATTGTCTCATTAAAATGCCTAATTCTATTTTTTGTTGTTCTAACTTCTGAATCATAAGTTTTATTTCCTCTAGTATTGGATACAACTGGCACCTGGTTTTGAGGTATGTTGAAGTTAGGTCTATCTTGTTGCAGAATTTCTTTGTCGATTTTATTTAAAATTTCATTTATTTGTTCATCGTCCTCTTCTTTATTACTACCACTAAAATTCGTAAAAATTGCTTTATTTTGTACTCTATCAATAACATTAAAGTTATTTTTCTCTTTTTCCATTGTCTCATTAAAACGCCTAATTCTATTTTTTGTTGTTCTAACTTCTGAATCATAAGTTTTATTTTCTCCAGTATTGGATACAACTGGCACCTGGTTTTGAGGTATGTTAAAGTTAGGTCTATCTTGTTGCAGAATTTCATTGTCGATTACATTTAAAATTTCATTTATTTGTTCATCGTCCTTTTCTATATTAATTTCATTTAAATTGGTAAAAACTTGATCGTCATTATCTAAATCAATATCAAAACAATTTTGCTGTAAATGATGAAAATTATCAATATCTTTGTTTTTCTTACTTTCAATTTCATTGCGTAATTTATTATGTGATTGGGTGAAAGATTTAATTTGTTCTATTATAGCAAAATCACATTTTTTCTTTTCTACAACGTTCGTATCAACGGGATCATGGTTTTTTCTTTTTCGTATTTTAAAAGTATCCGTTATGGCAGTTTGTTTAATATTTTTGCCGTCTGTTTTCTCTATTTGAGATATTGGTATAATATCTTTTGAACCGAAGTCCAATTCTTGAAACAGATACTCACAGTGTACATCAATGCCAGCTGAAATAAATGTTTATTTTATTTTTTAATATTCATTTTGAAAAACCGCCACAAATTCATTCATTGACTGCATACAAATCAACACTATGTAAGTAGACAATAAACCGTTTCCTTACCGAAATTGGAACTAATACAATGAGCCATAATTTTGTGTTCAAATTGATGTCTTCTAACAGTTTGGTATGTGATTTCGCCATTGTGAATGGTTATTAAGTCTTTGTCTCTGGAAAATAAAAAAAAAATGTGATTTAAATCTAATTCTAAATGATTTACATATTTAATTCTAGATTTTAATAGTTACTTGACCGATGCTAATATCAAAAGGTAGTTTTCGGAATCTCCAATGATTATATACGATGTGTGGTTGGCACCGGCAGTTAATTGATCCAGATTCTCAGCCAAATACATTTGATTTAACAGTGTCAGTTGTATTTTTAAGCTATTTTCGTCTATTGGTGTTATTGTCAGTTGATATTTTGGAAGTAAACTTATTTGTTTACGAAGAACATTACCGGCCGGAGGTCCTTTATTCATTATCTGTAGAAAAGTTCAAGAAAATATTAAGTGATACCTAACTCTACTACTATTAGTAAAAGACATCGGCCGGTGCTGTCCAACTGCCGAGTCGTTTAGTCGTCTCCTTTAGTATAGACTTATAGCTGTTTTTAAACATCCCTTAAATTTATCAGCACTTATGTATGTGGCCCCTAATAAGAATTTTATTTTCAACAAATTTTAGCTGCCACTTAAATTTAGAATAAGGGTTACCCTTTACCATAGAGACACCTATCTAAGAACACTTTAGGGGCTTTAGGGATTTCTTCCTTCCATGGCCAATATGGACTCTAATTGCCGCAGAACATTGTTTAATTTTACGTGGCACAATGATGAGAAATTTAAAACTAATTAAAGTTAATGGCTGAACAGACATTGATAGACTTTATCTTACATAAACAATAAATAATTCAGACTATGCAAAATACTCACCCTTTCCAAATCTCGGGGATGACTCTCTTCTAGTAACATAAAATTAATTTTACCAGCAGAAGCGAGCAAAGTGCTGTAAGTCGGGCCAATACCTTTCAACTGTTTGCTCACGTATTTTGAGTTCTCCCAAAGTTGTGATTCCATGCATTTCGCTAAAACTATAGCATTCAATATGGCCTGATAATTTTGCAGGGAAGTTCTCAATGCATTCGGTCGAGTGACGTAAGATACTAAACCTTAAATAAAATCGATGTTTGTTTTTCACTATTAAAAACAGAAAGGATTTTTGCGACAAGCCAAATGTGTTTAGTTAGAGTTAGCCTTTATTCACCAATGGAGGATATAAAATTTAACATTTTACTGCTATTCAAATACATGTTTTGAATAATGTTAAATTTTAACACTTAATGAAATTGAATACACATATCATGTGACAAAGATACAATTGGGATAGTTATGTAATATAAGCGAAGCCGTGACCTTGTTTGTCTGTTAAGACATATTACTAGGTGCAGCTAATCACAATATATGCTTACAAATTGTTAATAATTTACTTTTATAAATAAATCTTTCGGCTGGGCTTTAAGTATATTTACTAACTTTTAAACTATCAAATTGAACAAAACCTAATATGTTATTTCATTAAATGAACATATATAATCTAGGACGAACATATGCAATGTATTTAGCAATGCTTTAATATGATTAACATGGCCTCGGTTTCCTGTAAAATTTTATAACTTTAAAAAAACAATTAAACATAATATCAAACAAAATATTTCAGGTCAAATTAGTTTCCCAGAATCACAAGGTCTATTTTTACTGCAAAAAGAAAATTGTAAAAAGAATTATTTATTATGCTTACATTTGCAAATACGGACTGCGATTCTCATTATCATGATGGCCTCTTGGTTTAAGGAAGGTTCATGGATAGGTAAGCAGCCGAGCACGGCCTGGATTATGCTGCGATACACAACACAAATTGAACAGGAATATGTGTTTATAAGTTTACATTTATTGGTAAAACAAATAGCACAACAAAAGATTTGAGTTAGCTTGAAAAGTCATGATCAGTACCGTGAAGTGTAGTCTATTAGTTAAAACCACTACGTAGTACGTAGACGCAAATATTGCATTGAGTATGACGTGAAGATATATTTCAGAATTAAAAAACGGATTTGCGGTATTTATTCTAAGGGTGCACCTTCCTACGACTCTCATCTTCGAGGGAACATGTTTTGTGATTCCAGAGGGTGAAGACGGAACGCATTCATGTAGTCTTTGATTACCTTTACTAACCACACGCGACCCGGCAGCGGTGAGTTCTTTTACAATGGTATATTGTGTGGTTGTTCCCTGTCGACTATTTATATCTGCGTTTCGCCTGACGTATGAAGTGGTCCAGGTCCTATTTCAAGTCTTATGTACCCTCTTTTACTATTTTTAAACAGATTTTTCCTTTTGCCAACTTAATTAACGAAAATCGAGTAATTTATACATACGACGAAAAACATTGTCATCTCTTTTATTGTATACTAGATTTTACCCGCGACTCCATCCGCGCGGAATAAAAAATGGAAAACGGGGTAAAAATTATCCTATGTCCGTTTCCTGGTTCTAAGCTACCTGCCCACCAATTTTCAGTTAAATCGATTCAGCCGTTCTTGAGTTATAAATAGTGTAACTAACACGACTTTCTTTTATATATATAGATTAAGAAACAGAGATAACTATATGTTTTCGTTGTTGTGTTTCGTCTGTGGAAACCCATGATAGCATTAGACAGTTCATTTTGTAAAATCTTACCAGTTAAGTTTCATCTGTCTTGTATTGATCTTGCCCTTCATAGGAAAACGTATAGTCGGGGCTGTATTATTCCTGTTGAGGGCATTGAGACATCTCCGTTCGTCGACACGGAGGTGCATATCAGATAGTTCGTGACTCTCGCACACAACCCATAATAACTGTTCTAGAGACTCGTCGCCTTTTATCTATGCGAAAAGATTGCTTAGATTGTTAAAACGAACGGGTTCTTTACCAAAATGTTTTAACGTTGTTCTATGTTTTTATCTCGATTCAAGGATAAAAGAGCCGCTTGTGCACACGGATACAGGTCAGTGTACCCGATTGTTTGGGTACATCAGTTAGAAGACCCAAAAAAAGTTTTCTTATTTGAATATCATGTTACTTTTAAATACCGAGTCGCAATATATTACTTCGAACCGTGTCGAGACTGGGTATGGACGAATATAGTATTTAAAAGGAAGGTTTTCCATAAGTTTTTTTTTGAGTAATTTTTGAATTATGCATTTTATGAGTTAAAATATGAGTACTAGGTTTATTCATCAAAAAGAGGGATTATTTCTATTGCACCATGAATATTTTATTTTCTCAAATTTTATAACACCATCTTCGTAGCATTAAAATGTTTTTTTTTTTTTAGTGTCACTAATATTGAGTAGTAATTTATGATACAAAATTTTTAATTTGGGAAATGATAAGGACGTTTTAAATAAGATAACCCAATAAATAAAGTGACGTGGGATAACACGAAATTAATATTTTAGATATACAAATGAACCAGACCTCTTCGTGGGTATGAGCAAATCTAAAAGCTTTTTAAAGTAATGATCAACGCATATCAAATTGTCATGTTTCAAAAAAACTTAGAATAAATATGAGGTAAATCGGGTGCTGTGCTGTGTTATTTTTTTAACTAAGTCGGTTTTGTTTTTTTTTTGTTATTCGTACCTTGCAATTAATTGCATGTTTTATTCATATTGTATCTATATCTAGGTATCAAAAGAGTATCAAGTTATTATTGTTCAGCTTAAATTTGAAAAACATTCTTTCACCAATAAAAATACTTTTGTAACTGTAAGTAATCTAAGGTTTACTTTTTCATTAAAGTATAACGTTAAAATAGCACAAACGCAGTTAAGTCTTTGACGCAAGGATAAATACGAAGAGAAATTCAATAAATATTTACAATAGAAGCCAGTCGAGTCTAGTCTAGACTCGAGTGGCGGTAAGGGGATAGTTTAAAGCTTGGGGCTTAATTACGTTGTAGTAATTTGTTACCGCCGAACAAAATTATTACAACATTACAAGTTGTTAATTGTCACATACTAAGGTTTAGAATAGAGTATGAAAAATATGTAACTTCCCAAGGTGGAAAAGGTATAGTTCGATAATGTTTTACTATATGTACTTAGTTGTAAGTGTAAATTGCACACTCCCTTTGTAATCCCTTTTAATTGAAAAATTCACTTACTTTCATTATACGTTTCATGGTTTCCAAGTCCAAATAGTAAATAGATAGCAGACGGCCAGCCTCTGTTGATTGTATACAGCACACCTCGTCCTTTGTTATCAGACCCGAGCTTTCCAACCCGTTCACTGCTTTCATGCATAGTTCTAAAGGAAATAAGGGAGATTCATAGGACGAGACCTTCAATTCATCATAAACCTTTTTATCCCAACAAGGTCAAATGATTTTATTTCTAAGCATTTAAATATCTTTATTATGGTCACGTGAGATAAATCTCAATGCAACCTCGTTAAAGTGTCTTCAATGACATTTTACAATTTATAGTTAAAGGGTATGGTTACAGGTTTAAGTACAATTATTTATATCTTCGTAAAAGTTAAACAGAAAGCGACATTAATATTCAATTTTATAAATTAACAGCTTAACAAAGAAGATGGTTGAAAGAAGATGATGATTGGTTCTAGAAATTAAGAAGAAATAAAGATTGCTAGAAGAATTACGGTATTGATAATAAAACTATGCAGATGGAATCTTAAACGCTTACAGTTTTTCACTTATACTCAAGTGCTTAAGATCGCATGCCTTGATAAATCTTAAGATGGCATGTTCTTTCGACACACATTCGTCATGATCCGGAACTAGTAGCGGATTCATAAAATGCAAGGTGCACTGTGCAATAGTAACATTTAAATTATTTTAACAAAAAAAAAACAACAAAAATATAATTTAACTATAAAGGTCCCAATCATCGATGGATACAATGCTCTGGTTATTCTTAAAGCTTATTCCTTTTATAACAGATGATAATAAACAACATGATGACACACAAACGTTTGACGACTAAATTGGAATATTCACCCGCATCTCATAGATGCCTCCCAGATATCTTACCATATAAAACACAGAATCGGCATGCTGATAATTTACGCCGGCATTTTGTGAAGACGGACTTCCATGATGGGTAGATTATGGTTCTTAGAAGACCTTATAATTGTTTCAAGACAGACATTTTTCAATAATTGAACTCTTCTAAATGAATAATTACATCAATGATTTGTCCCCTGTTTTAATAACGATTGTTGTATGGTGATACATACCTTCTATTTTTTTGGATATAAGATCTGTGGGCGCTGACTTCGGTAGACCTAGATACATCTTGGGGTCACGTGCTGCTCGTACGAAGAAAAACGTGGATCGCACCCATTGAACACATTGCGCTAGGTCGGTAACAGTTCCTAGAGCCACTTCGCTGTTTAGATTCTCCGCTAAGCGTTTATGTAGGTAGCTTTGTAGTGGCTCACATCCTCCAACCAGAGCTTGATACCTTGCCTACACAAAAGATTCTGATAAACGAAACTGGTTTTATATATATGTGTACTGTGTAACATAAAGCTAAATAATAATTGTTGTTTAACGTTTATTTATTGTTTTGCAAAGGTTATATAGCCTTGTTAAACTGCATTACAGTAGAGCTCGTATATAAACGTAATGAATATTGTTAATTTTCTAGCTGGTAATAATCGCAATTTTATTTTAAAATATGATTGACGTTTTGTCATCTTCATTTTGACGTTTTAATCAATAAATCACATATCAACGTTATACTTTATATTTTATACAAAACATTTAAAATGGCTTTAACAAAAGAAGAGAAAAAGGCAAAAAAGGAAGCCAAAAGACTAGAGAAATTAAGAGCAGAGGCTGAAGAAAGGAAGAGATTAAAAAATGAAGAACTTAAAAGAGAAATGGTGGCGCAGGCTCGGAGACGAGGGGAATTGGATAAAAAATGGAGAGGCCTGATGCTTAAAATTAAAGAACCCGTCTTCAAACAAGACATCGAAGTCTTTTGGCACAGTTTTGATAGAACTATGGACAAGAAAAACTATTATATCAATAACATAATGAAACTGATAAATTTGGCGGATGATCAGTTCCAGCGCACCGTAGCTAGTTTTTGTGACACCATAGACACTATGATTTTAAACTTTTTAACTGGTATCGAAAATATATCTGAAGAAAATGATCGCAGAACTGCTGCTTTACTTAAGATGGGTGAAACAGAATCGAACCAAATTAAAACAGATCACAATGCAGCAGAGACTCACTTACAACTATTGATTTTCCACGGACACACCACAGCAGATACTCTCGCTTGGACAACACGTGGTGAAAACTTGGTAAAAGAAGATGAGGATCGAAACAAATATGCGAGTGAACGGGAAAATCTTCGTTCTCATCTCGAGAATTCGTATAACACCATGTGGGATGATTACAAGGCTGTTCTAAAAAACTACGTCTTGAAAACAGCTGCCAATCAGAAAGCAGTGCGAAGATTACGCCGTAAAGAAAACTTGATGGCAGACATTATTGCATCACAAGCTAAAAAAATAGCTGACAGTGATGGCTTACTGAAAAGGCTTCGAAATGAACTTGCTGCATATGAATCTGGAACAAAACAAGCTGTTTTTCGGGACCGTCGTGATAGACATAGGTCAGCTTGTTTTCGCTTAAAACAAATATTATTCGACGGCTGCAAAACAGATACAAAACAGATGGCTAATTTAGTGAAAGCTTCAGATAACACCATCGAATGGCTGAGAGATGCACATAAAAAAGGAGAGAAAATCCTACGCCTTGCTGCATTGTGTCAAAAATTTGAAACTCAGCGAGAAAAAGTATTACCATTTGGGTTATCTATACCTCATTCACCTGTACAGTCTAAAACAAATTTGAGAAGACTTCAATCGGATGATTCCTTAGTTATGAAGGCAATTTCAACGACTTGCGGGCTAACAAGACTCTGGCAAAAGATTTCTAAAGCTGAATTGACACGGAAAGCCTTGGCACGTGAGAAGGCGCTACTAGAACAAGAAAATGCTCTTCTTCTTCTTCAAATAGAACAGCAAGATAGCAATCAGTTTCAACCTGATATTAAAAATTGTATCTGTGATAAGGTAAAACAACGAAACACAATGAGGAAGCCAGTTCCCATTGACGGAAATATGGAAATGAGGAAATATTGTAAGGCTCGTTAGGGATTTGTTCAACATCGGTGCACGTGATATGACGTGATGAATTTGTGAATTCTTTTTTCCAATACTTGAGTAATAATTTATAATTAAAAGAAGTAATTTTAGAGTGCAATACGTCATGAGACATTTGTATTTGTTTCGTGGCAGACGGCGGCGGCGCGAGCGTTGCATGTCGCAATGACGCGAGACCTACACGCGGCTCAAACGATGCCACTATGACCTTACCCACTTCTAAAACCGTGGGACAGGCAACGATCGATAAGCGTTTTGGAATGTGCTTTAAATATTTTTATTTAATGTCTTGTAGTGTTATTTTTTACCTTTGTATTGTGATTATAATTGCCTCCCAAACATTGTGAAACATTGTTTTATTGATATTACGAATGTTAAATTATGTATTTTCATAAATTGATAGCAAAAGTCATTTTTAATTAAATTTTAACCTAAAAAAGGTATTTTAATAATAATGCAAAGTATTTAGTACACTCAATTAAACGGCCAATCGTAGTTGAATAGAAAATTAAAAACCATTTTGTTATTTTTAAGTCGCTTGTAAGTTAGACCACATGTTCGTGTCACTTATTGGTAAATGCAAGTTCATATGGTATAAGTTTTACATAGAAGATACACAATATAGGTATAATATATACTATTGTTGCCATATTAACCTTGCCCTTTTGAATTCTAAGAAACAAGTATTCATGAAAATATAAATAAAATACAAATACTGTTCGTTATTACAGCACGCGTAAGTTACAGAAGTTAACGAGTATATAAACTTTAAATTGATAAGCAATAATACCACGTTACAAATATTTTTGTAAAAGATTTGAATACATACAAAGATATACAGACGAATTGAGAACCTCTTTTTTGAAGTCGGCCGAATGAACCATAACTGAGATACAATTGAAATCAAATTCGATATTGAAAGACATAAATTTAATCGTACCTATATTCGAACCCAGTACCCCAGAACCAGTAGTATCACAACCTGAAAAATTATATTCTTGTCTCTATAATGAAAATATTGTGATGTAAGCTCAGTCTTTGAATTATCCACAGTACTCTTTTTTTCTTCGATTGTCAATCTTTTTTAGGAAATCAAAACCCAAATTATTGAATTTCCCGTTGGGCCGTTTGGGCCATTAGGCATTTTCCAACGGGAAATGCCCTGTTATTTTTGGCAGAAAGAAATAATATTTTAATAAAGCACTATTTTCCGATTACAATTGTTGGTTTAAAAAAGTACTAACACATTGGCACTATTTTGACACCTCACTTAAAGATATTAAATGAACACAAAAACCGCAATGTTATTCCGGACCACGGTATGAGGAAACCGATAACATACTTTTAATTGAATCAAAGATAAATAAGATTAAGTTCCGAAACTAGTTCAAAACATATCATCCCTTCTTCTTTTTAAAAAACCAGAAAAAAGGTTATTTGCGCTATAACCACGTTAAGGAAGTTAAAATCAAACAGATAACAATAGTGATCATTCCTTACATCTATTATATCTAAAAAAAAACTAGTCACTAGTTTCTTATATTTTTCACTACACAAATAACAGAAATATTTTATACTGAGCACCATTAATATTATACATTCTAAAAATATAATTTTGATGGAAATTAGGATACTCCATAATAGCATAATAAATTCGCATCCTTATCCATATGCACCAGTCCTTAGAATATTTAAAACATGGTAGATTTATCGCGCCTTACTCGTATTTCTTTTTATATTTTTTCTATGTCGCAGAGGTAAATTGAATTTGCCTTAAACCCGATTTATGAGAAACCCCGCATTAGTTTTTTTTGACTTGCGACATAATAAAAAGGATCTGCCCGACATAACTTTTTGTACACAATATATTTATTAATAGTTAAGTTACTATTAAGAGGTGAGTTTTCAAATAAAAATACTGTCATCTATTTTAAGGTTGTCGTATAAAATGGCAACGGCAAATATTAAAAACTAGCTTTTACCCGCGACTCCGTCCGCGCGGAATAAAAAAAATGCACACAAGATAAAAAAGTTCCTATGTCCGTCTCCTAGTTCTAAGCTACCTCCCCATCAATTTTCAGCTAAATCAGTTCGACCGATCTTGAGTTATAAATAGTGTAACTAACACCACTTTCTTTTATGTATATAGACTACTGAAATCGAAAAAAATAGTGACTAAGAAGTTGCAGAAAAGTAAACGCCATCATCATTCTGATGCAGACATAAAAAAGGAATAATTCTAAAATAAGATCTTTATCTAATGTTAGTTTTTTTGCAAAAGGTTTTTAATTACATTGTTTTACAGCATAATTGTAGTTTATTATTGATTTTATGGTATTCGTTTATTTTATAAATGTTTTGATGGACATAGATGAACTGTCGGCGCACGTTTGAAAAGCTTGTCGAAGATAAAGGGACAGAAATGTGAATCATTTCCTTATCACGAACTAAAGATGACAGTGCGTGTCGCTTTCACTGGGTTGTGCCTCAAAGGACCTATTAGTCCTTCCTTGTGCCCTACTTATATGATTAAATGTTGCATTTATTTCACAAGTTTTATTCAGTACTATATAATATACTTTTTATTCATGGATATTTGAGTAACAATGAAGCAAAAACCAAATGGTCTCTGAACATCTGTTTGAATTGTGCTAATTTTGAGTTGACCTTTGCTCTCTACTATTTATTAACGCAAAATTAAAAGTTAAAGAAAAACGATCACGTTTTCTAATAAAAACACAAGATCAATAATCTCGTGAACAACCTACTGTGTTTGTTTTTGACACTGATAATATCATTAACATGAAACTGTTTTTTAATAGTAGCCCGGCGAGGCTTTTCCGACCACGCATCACTCATTTAGCTACAAAATTTGTGTATGATTGAATATTCACGGTCACCCCGAACTATGCTTTAATTGCTTGATAGTCGATCTTCACGTAAAAGACATTACAAAATAATTACCAACCAGATAATTTCGGCTAAAAAACGATTTGAGTTACGAAAACGTGCGACTCTAAATAACTAAAAAAAACTCGTAATCGAGTAGTTTTGAGTACATTGATGAATTTATATTTTAAATTGATTTTAGATGTAGTTGTGAAGACACTATGTATATCTAGATTTTATAAGCGGACGATGTATGCATTGGAATGAGTTGATATTTAGACACGGCTATTGGGTGTATAGTTTTCGTGTTGTGCGTGTGTAGAGGGACATCCATAACGAGAGGACGACTTTGTGGTAACCTCGAAGCGTAAGGGGAGTCGTGGGGTGCGTATATAAGTATCAAACAGTACCGGGGCGCGACATCAGTCGCTGCCGAGCTCTCTAACAGCCACCATAGTCAACAGCATTCAATTGTAGTGTATTATTTGTGTATACAGTATACATTTGTGTTCATATATACCAACGGTGAGTTTTTGAAGTTTTACGATAAGTTTTTTCATTCCATTAGGGATGACAACTAACATTTTAAATCATTGGCTACACTTATTAGAATAATTATTTTTGTTTTAAAAAAATCTGGAAATAAGGATCTTCATAATAATCAGCTCACAGAGGTCCGTACCGAGGGGCTCGGTTCGTACCTTATGTTAAAGGTCATTAAGGCCTTAGTCAACTACGCTAGCCTTATGGGGGTAGTGGAAATAAGTATGAAACACATTAATTTTTTAAACTGCAATGTGTACTAATTTTCCCTGATAAATTTAATTGTTTATATTAAAACTTGATAATAGGTTCACACTTAATAACTCAGTTAGTAAAAATAGTTCATCATTAAGCAAAGTTTAAGTATAATAATGAAAAATAAAAATAAAAGTTAATGATCTAAGCTTTTATAACTTTCGTAAGATTCATATTATCCATTCCAACTAAGAATCTGAAAAACGGTTCTAATTATTCCTGAATGGTGTATTTCGCGCTTTCGTTTTACTGTATAAATAACACATAAAAATAAATACATATTATTATCCCAATACACATGAAAATTGGAATATTTTTTTTAAAGTAAACTCTTTTGGAGAGAAGTTAATTAGTTATGTTACCTATATTCGTAGTAAGGTAGGTTGTACACAGGTACACTGTGACAAATATAATCTAGTTTAAACGCGGATTTCACTGCAGAAGTACAAACTGAACTTTCTTTAAAGAGTTTAAAGAAATATAACTTCATCAATAGTAAAAAACAGTAATGTTATATCATAATTCCGGCAACACATCAGAAACGTATTTAACCGTAGTGGGTATTTAATTATTGTTAATAAGGGATAAAAACTGGTCCAACGCCCGTCAGTTAACGCTGTAAGAATGAAAACATCATTTGTTTTTCTTTCAACTTCCGAATATCTTTACGCAACTGATGAAATCATTATCAAAATAAAGTTGTTAATGTGAATAGCGAAAAAAGGGTAATACTGATTGACAACATGGATTGACTTTATGGTTAAGGATTGTCTTACAAGGTTATTAGTGTCAACTTGATATTTAATAACACCGAATATCTGATAATACTGAGTGGCAAGTGACAAGTTACGCCTCATCGCCCCGGAGGCCTGTAACTTAAGTATTTCGGTTTATGTGGTGTCGAGACATTATATTGAATCGAGGAATGCCAATTTTACTACAATAAAAAAAAAATGAAATGTAAATAATATCTATGAGTTTAGATCAAAAGGTCTTTGTGTTCTAGCAATAATATTTTTAGAAAGTAATCCCTAAGTAGCTATAGTTTCGCTACTGTGCAAAGCTGTTTGGCGGCAGGAATAGACACTCAGGCGCAATCCTTCCGCTTTTATTTAGTGAAAAAAGTTTATCATCTTATATAATTGATAATAGTTAAACGTACGTGCGTTCAGTATTGTTGACAAAAACGTTGCGTGTTCCGAGTTCGATTAAAACTAAACGAATAGTGAAAATAACTATTATTCGGTGTTCGAACACACGCAAGTTTTTTCTTATCATTATTATAATAATTTTCTTTGAATAGTAACTACGTAATTTCGGAACTAGACACACCCAGATGCAACTCCTAAATAATGTGATATTAGTTATGCCGGCGACTTTGTTATATTTACATGAAAAATGTTTATGAGAAGTTTATAGTGTAACAATAGATTCTAACAAAAAAAAAATTATATCGTGAGAGGTCCGTGCAACACCAACAAATAAGGTTTAGTTTTCACTGTGAATGGTCCGTAAGATATTATTGTAATGTCACAGTCGCTAATAGAAATACACAATTTGTCACATCTCAAAGCAATTCAAAAAAAACCATTTAAGATGATACAATCATAAATCATTACTAATTATCTGTGTTCCTCCAACCTTCACGATTTAAACATCTTAGGCATATCATAAAATAATTTTCATATTATAAAGACAATTTTGCAAACAAGATAATTTTAAAGCAACTCTTTATTGCTCGTAAGCTTGTTTTAATTAGTTTCGGTCACCTTCAAAATAATTCGATTGATTGAATAAATCTGTTTATGGCTGAGGAGTCATAAAACATTTTGATTGGTATCAAATAACAATATTTTTTAGTGTACTACTATATCCTTTTTAATGTTCAAATGAAAATTAATACAGCGTAAAAGCAGAAACCGTTGTATTTATTTAATATGTCTGTTAAAGGTTAAAGATCCCTAAAATAGCTTGAATTATCAACTTAGATTCTGGTTTAATACAAAAGTGAAACTCGATTATAACTTTTTTTTTTTATCTAATATAAATATATATGTAAAAACTTTTTCCAATAAAATCATTTGTGATGATTTAACTATGGGATCAATAAACTAAATTTAGTTGTAGCTATAATATTGTTATAATGTAAAGTTTTCTAGATAGTTTGACTTTATGACGTTAATGCCATGGTATATTTACGTAATATGTCTACGTAGAATGTTATTTAATTAATTGAATTATATTTGTAAATAAAACAACGCAATTGTAATTCATTGTCATACAAATAAAAATTCAAACAGATTATTCAAATGTAAAGTAAATTTCAGTACTAATTAACAAGATAGATCAAGTTGCATTTATGTAAATCTTACCATTTTAAGCACCCATTCAAAATAAATCTCAATGCTATAAATTGCACGTTGAGCTAATTAGTGTTCATTGTTCGTTTTTTTAAAGCTTCTAGAAGTTACATTTTGAAATGTAATTTTCAACTTGTCTCAATTTCTTTCTATACATAGTTAATTTCGTTAAAACATACGTAAATTGTAAACGGATTCTCGCGTCCAATGTAATTGGCTTCGACTTATGTCCACAGAAATCAATAACACAAGGTCACAGCAATTACATCAATGATTTTATGTTAATAATAACCTCTGTTGTTACACAGTTGTACTAAAAGACTACTTAACAGTTCCACTTCAAATCATAAATTCAATTCCTAATTAAGTGTGTGACGCTATTTCTATAGTAATAATTATTTTTCAGATGTCGTCAACAAAGGTGCTGGTTTGCGCGTTAGTGGTTGTGTGCATAAGCTTGAGGCATGGACTGGCCGCGCCCGCGCCACAAGAAGACGGACCACCCACACCGGTAAGTAATATCTGAGTGAATACATTTGACAAATTCTGATCAATAATTAAGGATGATTGGTCAACACCCTATAAGAGAAGGTTTAGAGAGGTCGCGATCAGGAATGAGGTATCAATGCACACACAGAGAAAGGAGAGACAACAATTTCAACTTTTATTTAAATTGTTTTTAGAGCGATCTCCAAGTTTTACAGTCAAAGCAAAACTTTAGAAGTTAAGTAATGGCAACCAACAAGATTACATGTTAAGATAACATGCGCCTACACAGAGTTGCTGTTTGCTAACTTGTGGTAGGCCACAATGAATTCTTACAGGTTCCGTTAAATAAGGTTTACGTGAGAAAGTTTGCAAAACGTAATGTATGGTTTAGCTTTAAATTCTAAAACCAAATACAATAAACTTAAACTTAAAACGCTAATTAATTTAAGAAATAATCCTAAACTTTGTAATAAAGGAGGGAAAAAAAATATTTTATGCAACCGTAAAGGCTAGAAAGAACAAACCTGTTAACAAAGGTACTTTACAATATCATCTTCATTTCTCTGACTTTAAAAGGAATCATCAACGTCTCAAGGAACTCATTAGTTGTCTAAGAATACGTAAAATGCTGAATAAATTACGTGAAGAATTCACAGGCCATTAGAAGTATGGAGTGAGGTTCGTAGCACGATTGTTCGGAAGGTCGCCGGCATTTTTATACTTGAATACTCATCACGATTGACATCTTTGGACAAACGATGAATTGAAATATGTGCGAAGGTGAAAGAATGCAAATAAATGTAGTTAAGGAATTATTCTTAAAATTAATTGACATTTTGATAAATGAATTGAGAATTACTAAGAAGCTTGAATGATTACAAAAAGAGCTACACATAGCATTGCTAAACGACATACGTTAAAAATTATTATATCAAGTTATTCTATTTTAATAACCTTTTTTGTAATCGGTTTGGTCAACTAAAATTTTAAACTTAAAAAGCGCATGACAACGCAGAAATTAAAAGATATTTGCATTGCACCCCTTTTGCTAATCGTTTCGCTTCTATAATTGAAAACTTATTGTTTTAAAATGTGTGAAGCATTCTTAATTTGTTTGCAGTCCAATTTAATAGTATTCATATTAAATGTTACAAATAAAAGTGTATGTTTATATTATCGTTGTCAAAGGACCAATAACGATTTCATCATGCGTTAAAAAATTCTCGAACTAATTGTTGATGATTTCGCAAGTTCGTGTGACATAAAATATTATCATCTCCAATCTTTTATGTATACTAATTAAATTCGGTATTTACATTCTTATATGAACTTGAACAAATACATCGCACGGAATTGCACTTCTTGTCTCAAGGTACATTGTATGCATTGACTTTTTATTGTTCAGTGTTGGTAACCAGATCACGATAGATATGGTCACAAAGAGGCATGTGATTGCGTTCAATTAGATCTCAAGCAACTGTTCACATGGCTAACATAATACAAAGTTACTTAGATGCACCTGATAGCGCATTAGACGTGTTAACGCTTTGCATTAGTCCTATATCTCGGGACGGACTTCACAAGATAATTAAAATAATAGTTTTATTTGCAATTAATTTAAATGATTGGACTGATGAGTTTCCGTTGTATACACAATTCTTGTATTGTTAGCCAAAGCTGATTTATCTTTTAATCAGACCCAACTAAAATTAGATCAAGAGATTAATTAACCTAAAACATAGTTTAAAGCATGTGCTGTTACAGATCTGATGGACGGAAGTATTATTTCGTTGTTTTAATAGTTTCTACCTATTTTGTATATAAGTTCATTAAGAATATTTCAAATTAAAATCATGTTTAAGCGAAACAAAAAACTACGACATAGCTTTTATAAATTAAAACTTAAGAGAACTTTTAATTTCCTGTAATTAGTCATTGTAATGAAGAAGTCATTTACCAAAAAACCTATTTAAATATAACGACAAAAACTAAGTTAGACTTAAGACCGTACGCGTAGAATTTTCTCACGAATCTTCTTCAAAAACATTCTTATAAATTGACTTTTTTTTATCAATCTAAGCACATCAAGGTTTCCTTTAAACATGTGATAACATAAGCAAGGTTATATGCATGTATTATAACACTAATTTATCTTTATATGTATGTTAAATTATTTTATGAATGTACATATTAATATCTATAAAAACTAATGAATGAGATTTCTAAGAAACATTGTCAAGAGACTGTAATTGTAAAATTATAATTGCTGTGAAGTATATTATTTTCTATATCTCTTAGTTACTAACTACTTCGTAAAGGCAGTTTTCAAAACTTTAATCATTTACTTACAGAATATCATAAAATTTTGACAGACTTTTTTTTTAAATAAAAAACTTTTCATGAAAAATAAAGCTTGCACCAGGACATTTGACATTGTTAGACTCTAGCATTGCAACTCATGGTTCAGCTAGTACATTTTAAGTATGAATATTAGACCTATTACCTATTTATCACGATTTTAATAGTAGCGTTTTACCTGAAATAAAACGCATATTAAAATACTTACCTAACTGGAAGCTTTATTATGAGAGAGCATTTCCGTTTCCGTCGAATTTCTACCAGTTTTTCGTACTTTCAAGGGATGTTTCCGGCTAAGTGGCGCCACCTGGCGGTTGGCCGCCATTTTAGTTTCTTTAAAATAGGACGTGCCATTTTGGATCATTGGCTTTGTTTACACCAGGCAGAATTAAACTGAAAGCTTCCAGTTAGGTAAGTATTTTAATATGCGTTTTATTTCAGGTAAAACGCTACTATTAAACAACTTGACCGTAACTGGAAGCTTTATTATGAGATCTGTTTGTTATCGCCTGGTGACGCCACTGTAAAAGGTTTATATTATGCTTATAAACGCCAATGTGAGTTAGGATGAAAATGAAAAATATTATCTATAAATCAGGAATTTTTTATTTCTTTCAATCAATTTTATCAATAAATAATCATTAATTAGTTCGCCGGTGTGAATAATTGTGCTACATTTTGAGAATCTTGTGTTTTCATTACTTCTCGTCTATAGAACTTGTGAAATGTATTAGCTGATCGCCAGTTTCCACGAGTCAGGATTTCATCAATTGGAGTATTCTCCAGCCAATTTTTAGAGGCTACAGCTGACCGAACACTTCCTGGCGTGGCTGTTATGCCAGCTTCCTTAAATAGAGTCTTTATCCAGCCTGAAATTACTGTTCGTGAAGCGGGTTTTGCAATCCCTCTTACTGTAATAAAAAGTTTAAATGATTTTGCAGTATTACGTCTTTCATTTAGCAATGCTACAGTCTTCTCTACCCAAAATACAGGATTCAGATTAAGATTATTTGTGTTTGAAATCAATTTCCAACCAGACTGTCTGTAATCATTGTTGTCAGTTTTTGAACCAAATTCCGGCCAAAATACTACACTATGTTCAGCCATAACAAAATGCTCAGGATCTACTCTAAGCAAGGTGAGGTCATGTACACGCCTTCCTGAACACAATAGTAATAAGATTGCTGTATGCCTTGAAGTCTGATATACATTATTTATGTCTATAGTGTAGTTGGCTAAAAAGGAAGATAATTTATTAACATCCCAAATAGGTGCTTTGGAAATCTTTGGAACTTTAAGAGCGATCGATTTACAGATGTGCTTTACAAGAACATGTGAACTTAACTGACTCGATGTTTCTGAATTACATAAAGTAGAAACTACTGACTTATGTAGTAGTATAGTGTTATACGATAATTTATGTATTAAATATAAATCTGACAAAAATTGTGCTAGTTGCGCACCAGTGGGGTTTTTCGGGTTAACGTTTTTATCCTTACACCATAAAGTCCAACGTTTCCAAGCCACCTCGTAAGTTTTTAAGGTCGATTTTCGCCAAGAGTTTTTAAGCAATGATAGCTGATCAATGTTCCATGATTTTATAGCTTCAGTCCACCCCCACATCTCCAAACTTCGAGTGTCATGGATTCTACTTTCTGCGGTGGTAGCCCCGTTGATGTGTCGATCAGACGATTGTGCAAATTGTTCAGAGTGAACGGGGCTTCGAGGGATCGGGCTTTGAGGTCTGCGCGCCAAAACACTCTCTCCCACCGTGGAACTATTATCAAGAATATTCCTGTTGACTGATTCAGGTGTGCCAGAACTTTGGGGATTAAGAACGGCGGGGGAAATACCCACGCAAGTGGATAGTCCCATGGAACACTGAACGCATCGTGAAAGAGTGCTTGGTGATCGTTCAAATCCCGAGAGACATAATTGTACACTACGTGAGCAGTTTTCGAAGCGAATAAATCTATCACTGGAGTACCCCATTTCGCAAACACCATTTCCGCACAGGTCGGTAGTAGGTGCCACTCTGGAGGTTGACGGTGACGCGAAAGGTGGTCGGCATGATTGTTGTACTTGCCCGGAATGTAGTGAATGCTGAAGTGTATTTTGTGATGGTCTAATAATTTCAAAATTTGGTAAGTTATGTTCATTAGTGATATGGATTTCGTACCTCCTTCTTTCCGTAATTGAGCGACTGCAGTCTTGTTGTCGCACTGTATGAGCAGCGAGCTGTGCTTCAATAAATGAACATGGGTCTGGAGGGCGTGTAAAATGGCCAGCATCTCTTTCTGATTCGAGTGTAGCCGTTGTTCTTCTTGGGACCAGCTTCCCCAGATCGCTAGGTCTTTCAGTTGTGCCCCCCAAGCTAGGTCTGAAGCATCTGTTGCCAGAAAATGAATTGGAGGAGGGTAATGTAAAGGTGTTGACAATTGGCAGTTCGCTTTCCACCATTCCAGTTCCTTGATGACATTTTCTGGCAGATGATAGGCTTTCTGCGACGTTTTGGGCAGCGAGTTCAGGAACATTAACATTTGTCGATGGTGAAGTCGACCTCGTGGTACAACAAAACTTGCAAAATTTAATAGCCCTATTGTTTTTTGTAGTTCTTTTACACTTGCTTTTCTTTGCTCTAAAATCAGACTTACTTTTGTAACGATGGTGACTGCCTTTTCCTTTGGAAGAACTTTTTGATTGAGCCAGGGGCTCCATTGTATGCCTAGATAAATTATGCTCTTCTGGGGACTTAGAACCGATTTTTCGAAATTGATTTGCCAGCCTAAGCTCTGCAGAGTTTGTATTGCGAGCTTGACTTGGTCTTGAAGTGTGTGTGCGCTTTGATGTGCTATCAAAAAATCGTCTAGGTAGACTAGAACTCTTATGTTCCATTTTTCTCGTAATGCATGAGCCACCCAATTTGTGAGAATTGAAAATGTTTTCGGAGCTGTGCTGAGGCCAAATGGTAGGCAAGTCATCTCTAGCAATTCTTGATTGTAAACGATCCGAAGGAAGCGTCTTTGTGACTTGTTTACTTTGAGGTGAAAATACGCCTGAGATAAATCTATCTTGCACATCCAATCCTGAGGTTGTAGAAAGTCTGGCACGCGGTGCATGTTTATTAGGTGGAACGGTTTGGTCAGTATGTATTTGTTGAGCGCTTTGAGATTGAATATAGGTCGGGCTGATCCGTCCGGCTTGGGCACCAGGAACAGAGGAGAAACGAAGCTTGGTGAGAGCGGTGCTACTTCTAAAATACCCTGTTTTTTCATCTTCTCTACAATTGCTGACATTTCTTCTGAGAAATGAGTTTGAAAGGAGCCTTTCATTATTTGTGGGTATACAAGGGGTGGCTTTTGAAGAAATGGTATGCGATACCCTTGGATTAGTTTTATTATGATTTCTGGTGCCTCCATTTTCTTCCATTGCTGATGATATTGCGCTAACTGACCTGCCCGAAACCGTCTCGAGTCATTGTCTATTAGATCTATTTTGAGTTCCTCTGGAACCTCTTTGTGTATTTGCACGGCCTTTGTTACCTCCACGATCGGGCCGCGAGCCTCGGTTGTGAAATGAACCACGCCCATTGTTGTTATTCGATGTTGGGTGACTTCTAGGAGGGTAGTTAACATTGTGGCATACACCCCGCGAGGGTGAGTTATAAGCATGCATTTGTGAGCATGGTTCATGGTAGCTATGTTGAGTTCCACGCGATGAAACTACCGATCTACGTGCGCCATGCCCCCGCGAGGGGCGGCTATTAGATTGGTTAGATTTTGCTTGCTGAGAACCATCACTTTTTAGAGGCCAAAATGCTTTGCGGACCCCACCGGCTTTTTCGAGCGTCGATGTAAAAGGTTCTGAATCAAATATGTAAGATGTAGATGGTGGTATTCTGTTCAAAGCCGCTTTGACCAAAGGATCTCTAACCTGACTTGTTATTGATTCGCGGCGCATTTCAATGCTTTCAGCTCTATGGCCACAAACCAATTGCAAGAGGTCGGATGAAACTTTGCAAAAATCGCCTTTACAAAATAGTTGGTCAACCTTGCTACTCAAATTATCGAAGTCAAGATTATTTGTATTCTTAGCCCATGAAAGTAGACCATGAATGGCTTCCTGCATAGACTCTTTTTGTTTGAGTATGCAGTATGTAATGGCGGCATATGATTTATCAGCGTAAGCGAGGTGACGTGAGGTATCGAATGTTTTTACCTCCTCGTTTATTTCAAGGTCTGTAAAACCTGGAGTATGATTATACAGCTTTTGTGTTTCCGCATATCTAACGTCGGACCATGAGGCGCTACCTAATCGCTGTACTTCCAATAACTTTTTTAAGAAACCTTCAGATGTTTTTGGAATGGATGGTTCTTTTAGTTTAGTTTCGATATCAAAAACCAAATTTGGATTAGAGTCTTCGTGTTCTGAATTTATTTCATTATAATCTTGATCAAGCTGCTGATAAAGTTCGTCACTTCCGGTATGAATTGACACATTGTCATTACATGCAGTGTTAAAATTATTAAAAGTAACGATTTTTCGAAGCTCACCCATTTCCTTGAATAACTTGTCCATCAATTGTTTTGAATGCTTGCCACGCTTACTTTTCTTATGCTTGTGGCGACAGGACCACCTTCGTTTGTTGTCCGACGAGGATGAGCTTGTAGAACTGCTGTTGCTGCTGTTACTGGAGCTGCTGCGTCTCCGCTTGTTGGCCTCTCCACTAGGACCGGCCACAGCCTGTGGCTCAGGTGTTAAGGTCTTCTCATTCATTACTGCAACGAATTTTGTTAGACTTCATTATATTTAAAAGAGTACGATTTTAAATTATTAACTGGTAAATATGTGGTTATATTGAAAATAACTAGACAACATATTTGAAACGAACGGCAAAAACCGTTAAAAATCATACACAATTTTAATCACTTACAACTGTAGTATTATAATTGTTGTCACTTACTTACTTTACTTGTAGTAATTTATTATTTTATTTTAAAAATTTAAGGATTTTAACCACTTTTAAAATTAACAACGTTCGCAGAGACAGACTTGCTGCGTAGTTGTTGCTTCGACGGGAACTCAAACGCCAATGATCCAAAATGGCACGTCCTATTTTAAAGAAACTAAAATGGCGGCCAACCGCCAGGTGGCGCCACTTAGCCGGAAACATCCCTTGAAAGTACGAAAAACTGGTAGAAATTCGACGGAAACGGAAATGCTCTCTCATAATAAAGCTTCCAGTTACGGTCAAGTTGTTTAATCATACATTTCTCTTACAGTACGAATATAAATACGACGTTCATACATTTCTCTTACAGTACGAATATAAATACGACGTAGAAGACCCAGAGAAGACGTTATATTTCGGCGCTAACGAATCTGGTGATGCACAAGGGAAAGTCGTCGGAGGGTACCGAGTATTGCTTCCTGATGGTAGACTCATGAACGTTGAATACACGGTCGAAGGTGAGAGCGGTTTTGTCCCCAAGATTACCTTCGAGAATAACGCAAACCCATTCGGCCAGGGCAAGTGAACATGACGATGTAAATAACAACAATCATATAAGTCAAAAATTGTAAAATTTCTAAATTAATTTAATTTAAATTAAAAAATATCTGTTTATATTTTGTGCTTTTCGGATGAGTATTTAATTCTTGTGATTCTTTTAAATTATAACAAATATTGATTATGTATCGCTAGCCGAAGTTACCAATTCTGTGATTCAAGTTATTATAGGTCAATATTGCCATTACAACTAAGACATTTCTTAGTGACTAGTTTGAGTTAATACGCGTTTGTGATAACTCGATTTAGTTTAATTTTTTTTTATTCATGTAAATTTTGTAAGCAAGCAAATAAATACGTTTATAACAAATTCATGCTTTTGATTTCACATGCATTAACAACAGTATGAAAGGAGATATACCAATCAACATTGGCATATCCTTTGTTTTGATTGAAAGCCTAAATCAGGAGTGGCAAACCTTTACGTATCGACGTGCTATCTTATTAATATTAAAAACTTTCGCGTCCATCCGGACGGATGAATGTTTGTTAGAAGGTATCTCCGGAATGGTTCAACGGATCTTGATGAAATTTGGCACAGATGTAGAACATAGTCTGGAAGAATACATAGGCTACTTATTTTAATTCCGCAAAGCCAGTTTTTTATAAATATGTTTAATGATTATGCCTTCAACAATTTTGACTTTGATATCATTTTAAAAATTTCGTAGCGTAGGAATCACTTGTGTTAACTGCTCATATTATATTTAGTTCACACTTTTTTCGTAGTGCAAATTGTTGTACCATCACTCGCATGCCATTGGTTCGCCATTCCTGGTTTAGGATTGGAATTCTCTCTAGAAATACTCACTTTGTCAGCAAGACGTGTCATGATAACAGCTGTGGCTTCAGAATCGAACTGAGGTCGTCCGGCGCGGCCGATCATCTGCAGCACCGTACTGATGCTGTATTCCTATGTAACAAAGGACAGTATTTACAAAAGAAACTAGTAAGTAATTAAAAAAGTACGCTGTGGGAGAGATTACGAATTAAATAACTTGAACACAAAAATCCGTCAACCTTTATCTTATCCAATATAGCATTTTTAAGACATAGATAAAATGAAACACCATTCCCTTACCTGATAAGTTCCATTAACATATTGCTGTGTATTCTTGATAATTACAAGATGTGCTGGCAAGTTGACACCCATTGCTAAAAATTTATTATAACTATAGCATAATATACAAGCATACTTAATTCACAAAAAAAAAAAAACGCAGACCATGGATGTGTCATAAATCTCTGTAGAAATTACGGAATCTTGATACTATCTAATAGCATTGTAATAATTTAAAATTCAGTAAGAGCACGTCTCGAGATCTTTAGATTCGTAAGACAATGCGTCATCGCAGTTTGCAATTTCTTTTTATGATGTCATAAACAAATATTCGCAAATTGTCTCCGGTCAAGGCTCAAAGGTCGGATACTTATACAAATTACTAGCTGTCGCCCCCGACTCCGTCCGCGCGCAGTAAAAAAAAAATTAAAAATAGATGTTGGCCGATTCTCAGACAGAATATGCTCACAAAATTTCATGAGAATCGGTCAAGCCGTTTCGGAGGAGTACGGGAACGAAAACTGTGACACGAGAATTTTATATATTAGATAATAATCAGTATTTTCTAAACTCTAAGACGTCTAAGTTATACGAAAATATAACATAATACAAACACCTAATGTTTCTAAAAAGTTGTTAATTAAGTTACCGGTGGCAGAATCATCAGATGAAAAGCTATTATTAGAAGTACCAACTAACCTAGTGTTGTAGTAGTGATCAGTATTGGTAAGTCGCTGTTACGAAATGCTCTCTCTATGTTCACCCTCTCTTCGAACAGCAAGCCAGCGTGGTGACAACCGATACCGCACATTACTAGTGACTAAACAATTATACTGTGAGTCTTCACTGAAGTATACTGTGTTACTATAATATTGCTATACCTTACATTATCTTTGAATTAAATAGAGATAGCATTAGTGTTTGTATACAAGTGTCAAGTTATTTGAAAGTCACTGATGCTTGCTAGCAATATTAAATCCTGAATTTACATTGTCGAAGTCAATGTAATTTTACAAACCTATCCTATCTTTTAAAACTAATAATAATTAAGTCATATAAGGATTAATTCTCTAACGCACACTAATAATATGAATATTTGGATCACATGATTACTGACTAGTATTAGATTTTTAATAATAATTATTTTAAAAATAATATTAGATTTTTTTTCGTTATTTTACAAATATTTCTTTTAGCAACTAGAACTAAGCTCCAGGCTCGAAGTTCGGGATTCGAACCCTCTACTACTTGATGGTATTTCCGTACCCTTAACTAAGTAATAAAAGTAGGTAACTAACTTGGATTTTCTTAGTCTTAATAGCGGAAGCCAAAGCTGTGAGTTTCGCTTTCTGTTCTTCGCTAAATCTTAATGTAATCTCACGGGATAAAGCCTCCGCCGTTAGAATAACGCCTTTTCGAGTGTTACAGAAAATCTGTAAATATTTTCTTTATAAGAGAAAAGGAAAACCAGCCTTGGAAGCGCCAAGGTGACCTTGGACACAGTTCTAAAGGAACTACAGATGTTACATTATATTAAGAGTGTCTTGGACTTAAATAAAATTAAAAAAATAACTCTTTCAAATCAAATAGAAGATCTTTATTAGCCACTTTGACTGGTGTTTGATGTTGGACCGGTCGGCCTAACTAACAATCGACTCTATAGGATTTTTTTCCCATTGGGCTGATGTAGTCCATAGAATAAAAAAAAAAACTTATTGATCTAATTGATACTATGGAGCTCGCTTCTAGCTTAAACACTTTCAAAGCTATAACTAAGTCACTTTTCCTTAAACTTTTTTTGCTCATTCATTATCCCCAAAAATAAATAAAAAAATGAACATTCGTCTTTACCTTGGCGTTAAATTATTTGCAAAAGTACTTACCAACGTTGGCTTCTTATCATGATATCTCTGAATGATGGGCCACAATTTATAGTTTAAGGTAATATCAAATTTAAATATACTCGTTCCTACTGGACAGGGGTAGCCCTCTACTACGCGTTTTATCTTCACCGGACGACATTCATCACCAAACCTACATAAGTATTTTTTGCTTACTTACATGCTTTTTGAATAATAATATGGCGAATAATGTTATTTTTTAAATGAATCATTATTGACTGAACATTTAGATGCACTTGTTGGTGACTTTAGAGGTAAAGACTTCACTATTAGGTGAAAATGGAAAATTGAGTCAAGTGACAAAATTTTCCACTGGTCTCCTTTACATCCTAATTCTTGCTTAAACTGGATAGTGTAGTATCAACCCCCTAATTATCTAACTTTTTTGGGCATAGAAATACATATAACCAGTAACAACAACATTATTCTTCGAAGTTAATTTCTTCGCTTTCACAGCGCAAGCGCATAAGCGCCTACAAAAATTAATTTAGATATCTTTTATAATTAGTAGATCAACGTTTTAACTAATATTGGGAAGGTAAGGGTGAAATTAGGAATAACACTGTAGGGGTAAATGAGGAAAAGAAGTACAATTGCTCACTTATAAAACACAGCGGTTTTGTTAGTGGTGCCAAGCCATTCAGCGACATCTTCTGGATTACTAATTGTTGCGGAAACCGCGACAAATCTTATTTTAGGAGCATTCGCCTCTATTTGTGCTATATTTATATTGCCTTGTTTTTGTTTTTGAAGTTGCTCTATTCGATAAGTAGATTGTATTGAAGACTAAAATAAAAATTATTAAATACGTAATTTAGGACATCAAATTTTACAACTAATGACACACAAATTGAAAAAAAAAAAACTGTCGTATCTTTACTGTGCTGTGAAAGAAATAAAATAGATTTTATAATTTTGGTTAAACTTAAAATATATAAGGGAATAAATAATACATACTTGAATCGTCTTCATCCGACTGACAACGGCTTCTAAAACAGGACCGCGAGTGACATCGTTCAGTATATGAACTTCATCTATAAGGAACAATTTGATAACTTCCACCATACCTCTGTAGTCACGCCATCGTCTTGTCAACATGTCCCATTTCTCCGGCGTTGTTATTATAATCCTATATTATTCATTACATAACATCACTAAAGGCAATTTTCGATTTCTGAAGATTTTTACTTAATCCCTGTATTATTAACTAAGATTTATAATTAACTAGCTTTTACCCGCGACTCCGTCCGCGCAGAATAAAAAAAAAAAGAAAAGAAAACGGGGTAAAAATTATCCTATGTCCTATTCCTGGTTCTAAGCTACCTGCCCACCAATTTTCAGTCAAATCGATTCAGCCGTTCTTGAGTTATAAATAGTGTAACTAACACGACTTTCTTTTATATATATAGATTTTAAATTAATCTGATCGACATAATAGTAAATTTAACATGGATATATGGAAATTGAATAATAACAGTTTCAATTTAAGAGTAGTGGAAATGGTACGAGATCGTATATTGTGTTGGTCGCAAGGATTCATACCTGTAAGGTTTCAACTGTGAGAAATCAACATCAGTATCACCTGTCACTTCAATGCATAACGAATTAAATTTACTAAATTTTGGAGACCATTCTGTTAATCTTTCTGTGCATATGGCTTTGATTGGCGCCACTGAGAACAAAATATTTATATCATGAAACCATAAAACATAAGTTCGGTTATCGGTAATATCACAAGTAGGTAATACAAGTTACTATTATTTAGAATTATTTTTAATCTTGGAAGTGGATTTGATGGAGGAGGGGACGCATAGGAAGGGGAAATATTCTCTTACTATACGCCTCCTCCTCCGTCTATTAAAGGTAGGAAATGCATCTGCAATTACAGATGTCTTTTAACAGTAATCGTTTCGCCATTTCGGCGAATTCATGTGGCGGCTTGCTCGTTTGCCTTCTTATAATTTTACAATAATTATAAATGCGAATGTTTGGATGGATGGATGTTTATTTGAAGGTATCTTCGGAACGGCGGAACGGATCTTATTGAAATTTGGCACACATGTACAGAACACATTCGTAGTTTAGAAGAACACATAGGTTGCAATTCTTAAGTTGTTTTTAATTTCGCGCGGACAGAGTCGCGGGCGACAGCTAGTATAAAATAATACAAGTTACAAATTTGAGATTTCCAACGATTAAAAGATCGTTAGAAAAAAATCTGTAAATCTGTAGATATGATAGCTTTTCGTTTCACGCCACGATGTTCATTTGATATGGTTGTTTGTAATTATTATAGCTAATGTACATACTGTAAATAATCTTAAAATCTTCATCGATATTTTTCTCCTCCATCTCCATGAGCAATTGGACTATGGCCATTTCAAATATAACCGTTTTTCCGGATCCAGTCGGAGCACATACCACCAAAGATTTGTCTGAAATGATGTCCATTAAACTTTAAAGCAATAAAAAGTAAGTTAGTGATCTATATTTCAATAAATTAAACTGCAATTGTATAAAAAAATTCTAAATTATACTCATAAATTTTCAAGTAGGCAAAACAGTAAATACAAAATAAACAAATAATATCATTAAACGAACCAGAATATAAAGCATCTTCAATAACTTTAGTTTGCACAACGTTAAAATGTTGAAAGCTAAATACATCTCTGTATTTTGGATCTGTGGAGAAAAAAAATAGTATCACGTTTCAATTCTATTTGATTTTATTCTGGAAACATTGCAAGCTCATCGAATGCTTATGTGGTATCCGATTGCAGTTATCTTTTTGTTGTAATTATCTAATGTAGTCTGAATATGAGATAACATTTACCGCCTATCTAAATTTTATGAAGGTGGTAATGGAAGACAACAATCACCCGAAACATTGCATTAATTTTAAACATACCTATTTCTTCAACACTTCTTAGACCTTGGCGTTCTCCTGTGTGTTTTGGTGGTCTATTGAGACCTTTATTTGAAATGTTAACATTGTTTACCACATTCTGATCATCTGAATTAGAGGTACCCAATGTCGGCAAGGAAAATGGCGGAGAATTATCTATCTCCTCATCCAATATATCTGTAAAACTTTGACTAAAAACAAATATTACAATATACAAATATTACAAACACCATCTTGAGCTTTTAGTATAAAAAATTTTACAAAAATTCTCTTACAGGCTGGTCATCACGTTCTTTAATTACATTTTAAATCAATTATTATTAAAAGTAAAACAATAAGTGACGATCGTGTGAAGATTAATTATTTTTAACCTGTTTATCTGTTTAAGTTTACCGCCACTCGCAAAAACCAAAAGCAACCAAACCTTTATGGTTATAGAGCATTCGACTACTCAATTCAAAATTAATTAAAATTCAAATCTTGAAATAATTTAACTTAATTTCATTACTTAGTCAAATTAAACTTAACAATCAATCTTAATACAGATTGATAAACGTTCCTTGTTTTTCCAATGATTGACTTATGTATAATATAGGTACGCGATCCTTGTACCAATACCTACAACTCTTTGTTATCTGTCACTGCCACTATCACTACTTATTCTTTGCTTTGATTTCAATGTATTTATGCTTTTCATGTCATTTGTCATATTTTCATAAACAGTTTCCTTATAAAATGATTTTTATATCTACCTATGTTATTAACTGTGATATTCGCTTATTAAATTTATAAGAATCATCTGTAAAATATTATAATTATAATTATGTCAGTAAAATGGATATAATTTGTATTCAAAGGGCTTACAGAATCCACTTCTAACGTGTTATTATTTTTCAGGGAGTATTTAAAAGATTACGATAATGCAGACACAATCAGTATCGATACATTAGCGCTTGAGGAAGCCGTACAAAATGAGCGAGAAAGAGAAATATTAGAATTAAGTTCACTTAGTAAAAAAGTATGTTTTCTACACACAAGCATACTATACTACAGGAATGCAAAATCAAAGCTGGGAGCTACTTGCCACGAAGCCTGGAGGACGTTAATAAAGAAAATAGGGGGTACTCCAAACACTTGGAGGGAACTTGGTTATTCATTGGGTATATCGCAAGATGATTTAGATGTAAGTACATATTCCTTACATTTTAATACCTCATAATTAATTACAGAAAATAACATTGATTCACCCTAATGAATTACTTATCAATCATTTCTATGACAATAATTTATAATTCACCTGTGCGGCAATAGCAAAATTGTGTGCCAAAAATTAATATAACAGTAGAACTTTTGTTCCTTATTTTTGTCCAAATATTTCCTTTTTAAATTTCAATACCTCATTTCAGTACATCATGAGTACAGTAAGAGAAGACCCCGCTGATACAGTTCTTAAAGTGTTTATGCAAAATGAGAATGCAACATTAGACAAAATTCTTGATGCCTTAGTTAAAATGAAACGATTTGATATTCTGAAATCTATAGATGATCCATTCAGTATTTTATCACAGAGTTTTTGTAAAGAGGACAGTGGCTACCATAGTGGTAGCAAAACAAGTGGTACAAGAGAGATAATAAGTTTTACGAAGAACCTTACAAATGACTTACCGCCAGCTTTAAATAAATCAATGGTTATCAAGGAATCTAAGAGACCTGATAAGCCAACACTTAGACCACCAATCAAGACTGTTGATACAAAAATAGAAAAAGATCATCCTATCTTATTTTTAACATTTACGGAAGATGGATGGGCAACAGCAGTTAATATAAAACAATATGTAGAAAATTGGACAGATGTACCTGCAGTAAGTGTGATTACACTCAATGAGAGAAGGGATGAAGTTTATCAGAATCCAGAGAAATTTATAAGAGAATATTTTGAAAAGGTGACTTGTTTTATTCTTGCACATATAATTGCTTAGTGTGTCAATATTTACAGATCATCTTGGTGGCTTTAACTTCGGATGAGTCGCTGCACAGAACACTATTTAATGCATAGCTTTCAAATCATAAAATCCCTAATTTTATCTTTTTTAATTTTTCAGGCTGACTTAATAGTACCTATAATAACTACGGGATATTTAAATGAAATAAGATCCCACACACCAAGAGTACAGAACACAATTGATAATTTGGATTTTAAATATGCCAGCTTTATATATAAATTGATAATCAACCATTATATACATGCATCTGGGTGTCTCAATGAAAAAGTCAGAAGTGTATTGCCTCAAAATGCAGAAGTCAATGTTCTTACAGATATAAGAATGTATCCGGACCTAACTCCTTGGACATACGAAGAAAACTTTGATGAGACTTTCAAAGTTTTTTTAAATAAAGAATATTTAACTTTTTAAACAATAACTTCACATTGCAATATAGTAAAATATAACTATAGAACTGGGATTTGACTGCAATGTCAATTGTATTGATTGATTGAACTAAGTTCGGATTTACCAGTCATCTCTGATTGCACTCTCGGAGATAGCAGGATAGCAAGGTTCGCCATTGACGGATTACGTCACGTAGGACATTATCATCATCAATAGTATTGATATACAATTGGACTTGGACAAAAAAGTGTCCAAGAGACTGAATTTTACTTTTCTCTTTTAAAGGGTTCTTGCTTATAGAGGTTGTCCGTTCCTTCGGGACTGCTAAATGAATCACTTATCCAGGTTGGACTGTATATTGTAGTACTTTTGTAAACAACTTGACTGACTTGAGATGACAATAAGCATAAATAACTTGGAAACAGTGATATTTTAATGTATGCTATATTATAAGCATACTAGTGATTAAGTTTTATGCATAGATTTAACTCGAGATTTTGGGTAAAATTTTTGAAGTCACTTTTTTATGTTTTATTAAGTAATAAATAAATAATATTTATTTTATGACAGCTATATTAAATAAAACATATAGTTTTTTATAACATATTTTATTACACACTAATTAGTCTTACATATTGGGTGTGTTAAAAATATTAAAGAAAAGTTTCAAGTGATAATAAAGAAAAAGGAAAAATATTAATCTTCATTTAAATAAAAACTAAGTACAGAAAAACACATATTTCTTACAATCAAATTTTTGGGTAAAGTTTAATTTTCGATTTACATGAAATTTAATAAAAAATAATATGTAAACCTGCCTTCACCTCAAATATGATTATTGTCACATATATTGATTGTACATACTATAACTTACATAGCTAGAAATAAAGAAACTATTGTCTACAAAGATGTTTGCTCATTGCCGTCTTCAGTTTTTTGGGTATCGTCCAGGGAATCCGCCTGGCTGACATCATTGACATCAATGCCTGTGTCATCATTAGTGTTATTGGTTAAATCCTGAAATTAAAGCACACATAAAATGTAAAACTTGAATGCAACACACATATTCTAAACACAAAAAAAAACAATTTCTTCTTGGTCTACATATAAACAGGTGTAGTAAAAACTACTGCATTTAACATCAGTTACAATGACCAAAACCATAGCCAATATAATAGCTAAATATATAGTCCAACACAACATTGATTGTATAGTCTGTGCATTTATCCGACTTAATATTACCTATCACTTACATTATATAAAACTACTAGCTGTCGCCCGCGACTCCGTCCGAGCGCAGTTAAAAAAAAATTAATGCCCCCCCCATTTAGTTTTTTTATGAAAAATAGATGTCGGCCGATTCTCAGACCTACTGAATATGCTCACAAAGTTTCATGAGAATCGGTCAAGCCGTTTCGTAGGAGTATGGCAACGAAAACTGTGAGACGAGAATTTTATATATTAGATGGTCAAATCTTAATATTCACCAAAAATACAATGACACTTTATGTAAAAAAAGAGCACCTTGACCACTTCCACAAAGGCATTAGCTTCTTCCAACATTTCTCTGAGCTTAACAATCTCCTCTTTAAGTTCTTCTATTGTTTCATGAAGCTTCTCATTCTGGCTTAATGCTTCTTGTAAAGCAGCTCTACAAAGTAATAATATAAAGTAAATAATTGATATGTCCAATAAGTGTTGTATAAATAGAGCTATCACACAGTCTAAGATAATTATTAATGTGTGTAAACATCATAACCCCAAAAATATTCGACTACCTTCAGTGCGGTGAGAATTACTGTTTAAAAGTATTTTGACTCATTTAAACATTATACTCACTGGCTCTTTGTAGCTAAAGCTTTCCAGTAATTTTTAGAAGCTGTTTTAGGATTGGTCAAGTCGTCCACAGATACTTTGTCATCAAGGTTAGCTTGTACTTTCTTGTGAGATGGACTTTTTCTTTTAACTGGAGGAGCTCTAAAAACAAATTTAAGTTTGATTATTTTCTAATGTTAATGTTGTTCATACAATATATATATTTTTTACTTACATGTCGAGGACAGGAGATTCTCGGGACAACTGATGTTTAGGACTATTTGATGGTTTACCCACCAAATTTTCGGTGTCCGTTGCAGTACTCTGAATTGTCCTTAAAGATCTTCTGGTTGCGCGAGGCATATCCTAGAGATATTCAAAGTAAATTAATAATGTTTATACAACAATTTCTAACGGGTTTGAGAAAATACTAACTTGTACATCACCAGAGCTCATTTTGTTATGAAAAACACTTCCCTTATGCAAAGAATTTGATTAATATTAAGAAAATGGATAGGCTTTTACATTTATTGAAATGAAACTTCACGAATGATTTATAAATAAAAGCGCCGCAATCTTAAAAGCTAACATAGCACAAACACAACGGCAGTTTCGACATGACACTGACAAATATGTTCCCGCCGTTTTAATAACGCCATTGCGAACATTGCCAGTCTTGTTTCCATATAAATAGAACTTTGAAACGCTATGAAACAAAATTGTTATCGGCGAATGCATAAAAAACAGTCTCATGGATTTTTTAATTCATTGAAAATATTAAGTAAAAGAGATTTTATTGCATTTTTTTAAACTTTTACTTTCTTTTTCGTTTTTGGAACTGGTAGCACTCAAAGATTTCACTGTCAACGTCAAGTGTTAATTATTGTCGTCTTTATCATATCAGTTCAGTTTGTATAATTTTATTTATTATCTAAAATCTAAATGGTTAAGAGTTACGAGTGAATAACTTAACATTCACTAATTGTTGGTATCGTCGTTGTGTAAAATAAGTCGTGTTTCACCAAAATTTAGTTTTGTCTATTTTTCTTTCAATATCCTGTCTTATTTTTGCTGATAATATATTAAGTTAAGCTTATGTGCTGCTCAGATTAAAGAAATTATTAAAAATGGATACCTTGAGGTAAATCTTTTTTCGTTAATTAAACAAACAGAAAACGAAGGCATATAATATGACCTCAAATTAAAATGTCTCAGCAGTCACTGAGACCCTAAATGTTTGTTTGTTTTGTTTATTACAGGTTTTATTTTGTGACCTGGAATGTGGCTACTAAGTCTCCAGGTCAAGACTTGAATTCCTTATTGGATTTTCCATCACAATTTAATAGAAATAAACCCTTACCAGATTTCTATGTTATTGGGTTTGTATATTTACCTATAAAACTTACCTGATAATTAAATATCTCTCCCTTGATGTATTTTTAAAGTTTCTTAAAGTTGTTGTTAGAGATTGGCCGTAAATGTTATAATCAAAACTCTTTTTTAATTTTTATATTCTTCTTTTTGACAATTCTTTATTGATCTTTAAAATAGTCATAATTTAATATGTGATAAAATATTTATACAGTCTGAATTGGATTGTAAGGACGAAAAAAGTGTTTGATTTTAGTTATTTCAACAGTTGTATATTGCCAATCTGATTTTGTAAACTTTGTCAGATTTTTTGAGTTAAAAATGTTACAAATTTTGAATAATAAATGTTTTTTAGCCTACAAGAGGTCAAATCAGCTCCTCAGAACATGGTAATGGACAGTTTGTTCACTGACCCATGGACATCTACCTTTAATAAGATACTATGTAGACAAGGCTTCATCATAGCGAAGACAGTAAGGCTACAAGGTATCTTACTGATAGTGTACACACAGCTGAAACATGTTACACATCTTCGGGATATTGAAGCTCAATATACTAAAACTGGATTTGGGGGCCTATGGGTGAGCTTATCTAACATTTATTTTAACTTTTTAGTTAGGTATCAAAAATTATATATTTTATTATTGAATTGGCAACTAAAATTACTGAATATATTATAGATTAATCTAAAATTTGAATACCTGGTGGATTAATCCCTCATAGAATGGAATAAAAAGATTGAAATGTTTCTTATAGTGATTTTTATGTAGTACTAGCTGTCACCCGCGACTCTGCCCGCGCGGAATTAAAAAAGCGTAATAATTAGCTTATGTGTTCTTCCAGACTATGTTCTATGTATGCGCCAAATTTTATCAAGATCCATTGAGCCGTTTCGGAGATACCTTCAAACAAACATCCATCCATCTATATTTATAAGTAAGATTTATTTCAGGGGAACAAAGGTGCGGTTAGTGTGAGGTTCAATATCTATGGTTGTTCAGTGTGCCTTGTAAATTGTCACCTTACAGCACATGAACATTTACACCATCATCGTGTTACTGATTACAACACAATAGTAAATAACCACACATACCATGTCACGGAAACTACCCACATTTTGTACCATGAGTGAGTACATTTTGCATTAAAATTATATATTTATTAATCCATAGACTAAAGGTAAAATGTTTGTATAAAATTGTAAATCTAATTTAGCTATAACAAAAATTTAGAATTAAAATTATATGATTTAATGATAAGGTTACATACTTCATTTGCATGCAAGATATTGTGGGATAACTTTAGTAACTAAGTATTGTAACGGTTTTTACACTGCCTAATCTGAACATCAAATATTATTAAGCATAGAATAACTTAATGTCGTAACTTTTTGAATTTTAACACTATTTATTATAAGTATTTGTAATTTTTAAATGAATTAACCACATTCATTTCTATGTAGTGCTGGTAATAATTAGCTTAATATTTTTAGCTATGTGTTCTTCATTGGAGATTTGAACTGTCGTCTTGATCATCCGTCTGGTGAAAGCCCTTCAGCTGAAGAAATTGCTGCAGCGTTACGAGAGGTAGAAAAAGATAAATATGCATCACTGCTCAAATATGATCAGTTGTATGCTTCCCAGGAATTAGATGAAGCATTCGTAGAGTTAACGGAACCTGAGATTAGATTCCCACCTACCTACAAGTATATATTGGGCACAGACGATTATGATCTCAAGTAAGTTAATTTGCTTATGACATAACTTACTTCTTACTAAATATTACAAATGAGAAAGAAAGTTTGTATGCATGGATGTATGTGTGATTTTTACCGAGCAACTCTATTATGGATGAATGTGGATGAATTTTTGAAAAAAGATAGATTACAGTCTAGATAGCATATAAGTTAGTAAAGTGTTTTTAAAACTACACTGGCTGGTACTCATTTAAAACAATTATTGCCATCTGTCTAAATAATACAGCACCTACTTTTCCTAAAAATTGAGAAAAATGGGTAATATTGTTGAAAAAGATTTGTATTTCGAATCATGGTTTTCCATTTTAAATAATTGACATTGCTGTTTTCCTATTTAAATTCTACGTAGAATTATGTGACTAAACGCAATCATATTCCTTCGGCAATACCTCTGACGTAACCTCTGACTAAAGATGAAACAATTTGTTGAACTTAATGTTAAAATTGCGGCTAATTGGCCGAGAAACACTTTGGTTTGAATTTAGGTTGGCTCCAACCTTTATTCAGTGAATTAATAATTTTTTTTATTGGACTTGAGTGTAACATAACATTTTTGAATTGCCTTAGACATTCTAATGATTTAGAGAGAGATATGAGAGAGATCCTTTTCTAATTGTATTATAAACTGTCAAACATATTACATCTAAATTACTAGTACATATTATACAAAATTCATCTTTTATTTAAGGAGAAAACCATCATGGACGGACAGGATACTGTACAAAGTTGTACCAAATAATTACGAGAACATAACTCTGAGAGCGGATTGCTTAAGTTACAATGACCTACCACATTATACAGTTAGTGACCATAAACCCGTGGTAGCAGTTTATACCATCAAGGTCAGTTATACTTTTTTAATTTGAATTGCATGTAAGTTGAGTATTGTTTAGGAAAATTACTAATATTAGTGGTAAGCCTTTACTGGACTGTATATTACATAGTTTATGTGTTAATGAACTTTAATTATACAGGATAAGTTTTTGATAATTGTCCTCGTGACATGTTTATTATCATGTTCCTAAATGTGACGTATTTGTGACTATTTTATGATTTTTCATTTTGACTTCACTTTTTTGTGAACAATTTATTCGTCTTGAATCTTGATTATTTGTTAAATCGGCTTGGTTTTATTATGACAGCTATAATAACTCCGCATCGTAAATATATCGTAGTGTGCACGTAATAACGAAGCCAAGGCCCACATCGTGCTAGAGATTTTATTAAATGAGGAGGTTATATAAGCTATTGCGTTGCTACGTTGCAAAATAACATACTTTTGTTGGTTATATTTTTAATTTTATCAAGCTATTAATTTAGTGAGGCGAAGAATGTTTTATTATACGCTTAAGGTTAATATACACTAGAGCATTTTCTCAAGCATTTCTATGTAATGTAACGTTCTTACGAATGTATAATATAGGTAAAAGCACAGTTTCCAAAGCACGTCTGGTTCGTGAAAGTGTGATACACTAGAACATATCATAGAGCGGCTTGTTGTTTTGTTACAAATAAATGCTCTAGTTTATATCCACCTTTAGGATGATTGGCGGCAACAAATTTTTAATTTTTTCTCATCCGAATTTTCGGTATTATTATTCATTAACTTCCACGGTTTTCGTCTTTGATAAAAAAAAATATTTAGTATAAAAACACTCTTACGTTAGCTTTTATTACAATTGTGTGGTAGGTACATAAATAAAGACATTTTTGGTTGCAAAAATGCATATCATCTCAGTTTCGAGGCAATGAATTCACAAAATCTTGTTTAGCAAAACAGCTGTAACATACGCACGCACATTACGAAAATGTCCATAAGTGAGTTTATACCAGGACTGATAATTCATGTCAAATAAGTTGAACCTAATTTTATCTTAACACAGTTTAGTAACATGAATGATTTTTACCAGTAATACACTGCACATATGCATGCCTCTTGAGCACATTAATGCATCTTTAGTTTGCTAGCATGTAACAGCTTTAGGTAAAAATCCAAAACCATTAAACCTATACAAAAAATGTATGTAGTTGCTTTAAACTAACATGCACGCTAGGTTCAGAGGCTCCTCACTCGCTCCCTGCTGGCTGATGTCCCGAGAGCAGCTCGCTCTATGATCAAAATGCGGACCGCTCTCGTCAAGCCTTCGGATACCTCTAAAGACGAGGCGGGTACTAGCACTCCTGATGTCCCTGAAGGTGAAGAAATAGAAGATGTATGTGATAATGTAGATGGAGTCTTCGTCTCAGATGAGGTAAGACGCATGAGCTTTTTGGTTTGCCTTTTGGCCTAGATAGATCACCTTCGTTATCACCATCGTCACCAAAGGTTGAAATGAAAAGAGCATCTTGGGGATAGTTGGTAGATGTTAATACAGTTAAATCAAGTTAGTATTAGAACCATCCATGCCTTTTGTTTGTTTTGTTGCATTTTTGGTATGCTTTGGCTTGATGTGTATAGTTTTTCTTGTATTGTTTGTGTAATATTTTATGAATATATCGTAACGTGTTGCAATTAAAATTTTATTAATTTCATTCCGTCCAATAATTCCTTGTGTTAATATTTATAAAATCCATAAATTAAACACTTCCCATTTTAAATTTTAACAGTTAATTGTTTACGAAACCCAAAACGATAATACAACGAAACCCCTGTATTAAGGGTCTTACAGACCCTTAATACAACGACGTATATTTGATTCTTAAAGTGACTACAATAAAATGTATTATCGTACTGTATTTAATACGTAACACATGTGTTCCATTAGTTTAAACCGTTTAATGTAACTGGCTGATGTTATTGCTGTGATATTCCTGTCTTTATAGCGTGTTGCAGGGTTTCATTATTGTCCTCATTACGATCTCCATTGTCTATGTAGCATAGGACTTTCTATTTAATTTACTCGACTAACCCAAATAGAAGGATTTCAAGCGCATTTATGTTCAATTCATTATGATATCCTGATAACTTAACGACTTAACTGATTTTGAAGCGTGAGGTTTTATTATGTTTGTAATAATTTTCGTTTTGGATTAATCGTGCAATGAACATAAACAGTCAGTCAATTTGAAGTCCGTGACATGAAGCTGTTTATTAAAATGTTTTTTCTTTTCTTTCATAGTATGTAAGTATGTTATTATATGTATTTAACACAATTAAAGTAAAAAATATAATATAAAAATAAATACACGTAAAAGATAATCTTTGTTATCATGTCACTATCGTTTAATATCCGATATTGGAAATCCAAAAATTTTGATTGCACAATGATTGCAAATATATCAAAATGTATCTTTAAAATTATCAAATTATCTAGTTTTTGTTAATTCGTAATGTGGTTTTGATGATATTTGTCTGGATAATTGTTGGGAATGTAAAATTTTGTTGGTTTCAATAGTTAGTCTAACATGGTTTTCCCTCGTATCGACCAAACAAAGTGATAATCGTTCCGATAAACCGGTGTTAAGTGTAAGATAACAGTTATTGAGTTGTACCGATAATATTTTTTTTTATAATAAACTAGCTTTTACCCGCGACTCCGTCCGCGCGGAATAAATAATAGAAAACGGGGTAAAAATTATCCTATGTCCGTTTCCTGGCTCTAAGCTACCTGCCCACCAATTTTCAGTCAAATCGATTCAGCCGTTCTTGATTTATAAATAGTGTAACTAACACGACTTTATTTTATATATATAGATAAGATAGATAGATGATTCTTTTCATTTTTAATTTTATAAATTTGCAAACCTATTTTTACTATAAATTTTACTTCATACAGAAATATCAAAAGTTTGAAATTTCTTCATTTCTTCGGTTTTTATATTAAGGAATAAAATGGTAATAAATAGGTACACAGTAATCTACTATCGTAATTATGATTAATGTGAGTAATAATACTTGACCATAATTTTATTTATTGAATGACTCTTATCAAAGTTGTAACATATCTTAAAGTCTATGTTGGCAACACTTTTGTATCCAATTTTTATGTGGGCTCGGAATATCACGGGATATACTCCACGAAATACAATTTAAGGTATCGGCGGGATATATAGGGATGGGTTGACGGAGCATACTCCTACTCGAGCGTTCTTTCACCTGTAGTGGTAGCTTACAATAAGCAGCCGTTAAGATTGTATCTTGTAATACATTTAATTAAACGATTTTTTTTACCGGAAAAATTATATCTAATAATAATGACAGATGGATTTTTTTTTGTAAATAGAAACATTGTTCATACATATTCTTAGTTTTGTGTAATAGTGAAGGGAAAGTATCGCACCTTGCACCTAAAATGTGTGTAACGCGAAATATCGAAAGTTTAACACCATTACGGAAATACGCAGAAATCAAGAAAAGATTACCTTATCCCATTTCCCTGCTTACCGGGCGTAAGCATTTTAACTTTTATCAAATAACTCTATAGTTATTTGAACTATTTCTATGATATAGTGATTCTATGAACTTATCGGACATTTGAAATCAAAAGGCAAACAAATGATTTCGTTTTAGAGCTACCTAATATTGAATGATAAATACACAAATATATACACTTTGTATACTTGTTTCAACCAATCCAACATTCCAAACAAGTACTAGACTGACTACTCTACCAAGTACTCAACCCACTTCTTGATAGATTAATTAGTCGACCAACGCATCTAGCAAACCGGCTGCACAGAAACATTATCCAATTACATTAACTTTGTTATACATTGCGTCGTTATATTGTTGCAGGTGATGGCAAATTATACAGAGAAGACAGTGGAATTCGCACCCGTTGTGAGGATCTGGTACATCGGGGACGCGGACTTTAGGACGCAGTGCACGTTGTCACCCGATGTTGAAATTAACCCTAATGATTGGATCGGTATTTACGATGTAAGTCAAACGACATTTAGCCATTCGGACGGCATATTTGCTGTACGATATTTGAAGACAAGACTTGGTACATTAAGTCATTAATTGATTACTAATGGAGAGCCTTAGTGTAGATTTAAAAACTCTGTGCGGAAGTTAAACTTTGTAAACAAAGGCTAAATTATATTTCATTAAAATGATAGTAAATATCCTGGTTTCTATATACGAAAGAACTTATCAATTTTTATTCTAGTTTTATAAGTTTTAACCACCGACAACTATATTAAGGCCATATAAGCGTACAAATCTAATATTTATTACTTTATTTTAGTTAATATTTGCTTATTGTGAGTTAATTAGATCGTTCTAGTTTTGCTAATATCGAAGTCAAGGTTGAGATGCGTTAAGTAAAGTGTGTTAGTGGTGCATTGATTTAATTTGCTATGACCTGATATGTACCCTTTATTGACAAATCGATTCGTCGTAAATATAACTCTTCTCGTTGTAAAAGATCTCTTATGAAATGTAACTCTTTTCATCAAATGGGTCAAGTTATTCGATATTTGAATACCTAGTCGTAAAAAATGTACCATCTTTCGTTTACACAGTTCTAGAGACAGCTATATTTTTCTTGGTTTATCTTTAAACCGAGTTTCTTGTTTATGGAGATCGTACGTCGGGACCATACAATGACTCTCACTTATAGAGGTTTCTCGCATGTTCGACTGAATTTCTTCCAATCATGGCCCCACTTGTATGGATTGCTTTCTATTTTAGACAAAAAAAATTATTCCTTTTTTTATTACGTATTTTTAAAATAGGTTGTTTATAAAACTGGCTAAAATTATCTCTTTGGGGTATCATAATCCCATAGTATAGATATAAATTAACCGGAAATGTGCGATAAATTTGGTATTTTTTCTTATTTTTATCAATTTTTATAAGTGATAAGTATAATTTAACTGATAAATATTAGAGGCATTTTTACAAATCGGAAATGATAGAATAACATGACATGGAATATTTCAGATTTCATGTTAAAATCGATAGCCAGACTTTTATTTATTTACTCTATTAGATAAAAAGAGATTAAAGAAAAAAAGATAATCTTATCGTAGATGTGACACATGTTATTAAACCTTAAATAAAAAAAAAACTTTATCTAAATATAAAATATTGTCTGAATCCGTAGATCCGTTTCCACTATCATGGGGCTAGTTTATTAGCGGAATACTGATCTTAGATCAGTCATCGAGAAAGTCATATTATAGAAGAATTGATAATGTCCGAATTTCTACTCAAAGCGGTAAAATATTCAAGCATTTTGTCCGTTTTATTATTCCAGGCGGATTTCCAAAATCTAGACGACTACATAGCGTACGAATACCTCGCGAAAGTATCATTACCACACGATTCATCTGGGAGTGGACAGGCGCGCACCATCACGCTCAGCTTCCCCGTGGGAAGTGGTGTACGCACACCTGGTTTCTACAGGTTCATATACTTCAGCCAGCCCAATAGCGAAGTCAGGAGTGTCTTAGGTAAGTCTTGTCTAGTTTAAGGCCCTTCGTACAAAAAAAGTAATTCTTCGAAAGCGATCTTGGTCGCTAAGCGACTTACGTATTACAGTTTCATAGAGGTTCGTACACAGCGCGTGTTGTCCACTTTTCTATCTGTCATTACCAAAAACAGTCGCTCGCAACCTTTTTTCAAGATGGCGAAGCAAATCTATATAATTGACATGTAGTAGCTATGCCTCTATTGACCAAATAGACAACTAGCAACGATTTTCGCGACGCAGCTATATAATATGAGTTTCGAAGATATACGTTGTCTTGTGTACGAAGGGTCTAAAGGTGAATTTTCATTACCCAGATTTACAAATACTTTGTGACGATGTCATTGTTATGCTTCTCAACAAACAAAGAGCGTAATATGTTTTTAAACAGGTGCTTGACAATAGAAAATCTTGGTTAGAGTTATTTACAGTTTTTATTTTATTAAGAAACAAATTTTGGTAGTTTTGTAATGAATTTCAGGCAATGAAGGATGTGTCAAATAATGTAACCTTCAAACTTAGTATGGGTTTCGACTTGCCACTTGTATACATATTATACATATTGTTGTCTTTTTTTTTTTCAAAGGGACTATAAAGTATGACCATATGTATAAAATACTAGTGTCAATACTGTAGAGCTTGTTTACAATAGCAATTATAAACCTTAATACGTTGTAACACAGTCGTTTATCCACTTTAGGTATATCAGATCCTTTCGAAGTGTGCAGCAAAGAAGATGCTCTGGTTACAATAGACCCTTGCGAGCAGGCGTCCACCAGCACGGGCCATGGAAAGCCGAGTACCGCCACCACCGACTTGTTCACCGACTTCACCGGCCTCGATGTCACCAAGCTGTCGCGACACTTCGCCAATGACCTCAACATCGACTGACTAAAGACTTATCTTCCCAGCTCACCTGTTGCTAGGAAGAAACGAGAAGAATAAAAGGTATTTCTAAGTGTAAATGTCACTTATGTGACCCATGTATAGTTGAGACATTTTTTTTTAAATCATCATCATCATCTTCATCAACCTGTGTCAGTCATTATTAAAAATGACTTGTTTTATACAATTTTTTATCTGTTAAATTAGTTTTAGAGTCACTAAATTCATTAATATGACAATCAAGTACACATTCTGAGTGGTCAATAAGGGTCACTTTTTCGTGTATTATTAGATGTTAACTAAATCAAAAATTAGGGGGACCACTTAACAACTCTGGGTGGCAATAAGTACTATTGATGTTTTGATAGTTGATTCATTATTTTAACAGGTATAGTTTTTATAGTACTAAACTATAGCCATAATAAACATCAAAACATAGTAAGTTTCTGATACATTGTATTGTCTACCTTGGACGTGACAAAATAAAGTTCATTTTTGCAAAAATGTTTTGACATTAAAAACGGCAATTTATCTTATCCAGCGTAGGTCGCCATTTTATACGTATTATGTACTTATTATTTATTTAAAATAGTTATTCACTTCATTTTGTTTAATATATCAATGCAATAGTGAACTTTATTGCTAAAGCGTTAAGTTTTATATTTACTTAAAATAGAGCTATGTAGGATCGACAATAAATCCATGAGCATTTACATAGATTTATAAAGTAAATAATTATTTATTGACACAAGTAGACGAGAAAAATACACACGTAGAAAAAAATAAAAAAGGGTGGCATTTAGGCATTTAGCAAATTTATTTTTTTATACGTTTAAAAGTTTAATAGTGATCGACAAATGATTGAGATGAATGTATCATTCTCGTTCAATCATCACTCACTCACTCACTTACTGACTCAATCATTCACTCTGTCGTTCACGTCTCGGTGAGATAGTGCCTATTGGACTTTTATTAAGAGTTCATCATGGCTTCTAGACAATAAAAAATTTGTAGATAACCACTTATATATGTATTAAAATAATTATAAGGTTATTTACTTTCAGTGATTTAACAGTACAATTATAATTAGGTTGAAAAAAAATCTGCAAGAGCTGTATTAGGTACAATGTAGTTATATAATTTGCCTTTGTTTTAGTTTTTCTTATGTATATATAATTCTTGAGGGATTTTTCTATTATCAAATTCCGTAAACAACATAAATCTAAAGAGTTTTTTAAAGGAATGAGTCACAATTGACGTCACAAATGTATTTGATAAGATAAAGGTACAATTATTACACGCCTATTGATTTTATAATGTGATTGAGTCGCTAGTCAGATTATAAACTAACGAATGTGACATGTGCCACTTGTATTACATGTTGTAGTTTTTGTTTTGTTAAAGATTATGTAAGTGATGACAATATGTATTAAAACAAGTAAACGCCAGTGAAATTCTACCGTTATTCCTAATTGAGTTAGTGTACAGTAAAAAAACTTGCGTAGTTTGTTTTTAACTACAGTGTAAACTCTTTATAACGTTATTCTTATAATAATAAACTCCCTGTAACGTTGAAGTGAGTCCAACTTGGTTGGTTTGCGTTAAAACCCACATATTGAAACATTCTTTATAGCGATACGCCATTCTCTATTACGAAGAAATGTGTTCATATTTTTAGACAGTAAATATTTATTATCGGTATTATTGTTTATGTTATGTTATCTTGTTAATTTGGCTATTTTTTTGTTCACTCCATATAACGATAACTCTCTATAACGACAAAATGCTCAGTCCCTTGAGTTTCGTTATAAAGAGTTTACACTGTATTTTATTCTAAAGCTGTTTAAATAATAACTAGATATACTTCTTCTTTCTGCAAATGTAGTACATATACACTACAAGCTTATCTGGGTCGGTAAGAGACAACCTTTCGCGGTTTATTATGTCAGAAAATATTTAAAAACGACACATTCATGGAAAGTGACATAAAAACTTGACAAGACAGCTACAATACGTATAGACCTTGTGACATTTTTCTGACACTGCGAAATGAACAATTATATGAACCGGGTGGCCATCAATCGAACGAAATTATGACAGATGTCAATGTCACAAAGTATTTTACAATTATAGTATCTATCTATATATATAAAAGAAAGTCGTGTTAGTTACACTATTTATAACTCAAGATCAGCTGAATCGATTTGACTGAAAATTGGTGGGCAGGTAGCTTAGAACCAGGAAACGGACATAGGATAATTTTTACCCCGTTTTCTATTTTTTATTCCGCGCGGACGGAGTCGCGGGTAAAAGCTAGTTTATTATATTTTCTGAAAGAATTAACCGCGATAACAGCAGTGTACAGACTGTACATGTACAGGTCAGGAATAAAGTTTCACAATGACAGTTACAATATTTTTCACAAATTTAGAATAAACAAGTTTAGAATAAGTTATATCTATAGAATACAATAATTCTGTATGTTTGATGTATCTTTAATATTCTAGAACAGGTGTCCCCAAAGTGGTCGATATTGAACTTGCTAATTCTAATTGCCAATTCTCACTCTGTCTTCTATTGACCTAACTCAGAATGAATAATAATAATTGATCTTAAAAGTAAGTAATTTGGCCATGGGGGTCTGAGGTAACAGTTCATTTTGGAAAAGGGGGTCACTTGTCCAAAATAGTTTGGGGATCCCTGGTCTAGAATATCACAAAACTGTACGTATCTCGTATAACTTGCCTACCTTAAATTCTATAGGTTTTTTCTAAATATAATTTTGATTTATTCGATAGTAAAAGTACTAAAATTTACTTTAAGTATTCAACATAGCTATTTTGAGTTTGTTAGGAAAGTTTTGTACATTTCTGTTACCAAACATTGCCATATTTTAATATAGATAAATACTGTGTTATTGTGCTTTAAAAATTAATGCTTTGAATTAAAAAAATATATGAAATTATTAAAAAAAAAACCGTAAACGTATTTAAAAATAATGTAAGAACATACACACCTATCGATTTGAACTCGCTAATACTTTCTTGAGAAAAAAAAAACTTATAAGATTTTGTTTGGTCTAATTTTACATTAAATACGAGAGCGGCAAAATTAAGCCAAGTATTCTTATTAATTATTTTTTATAAAATATTTATGGCTGTTCACAATTTTTTTTTAATAATTCAAAAATTTAAAAATTAATGACATCTTTGAACCAACAGCAGTATGTGTGTGAAAAGATTCCGCTTAAGATAAAAGATGTCGCCACTAAGAGGCTGTTTGCTTCTATCTTTTTCAAGGAATTATAGATGGCACCACTGGAAATCAACCGCCTAAATGAAAAACAGTTTTTACATTTGATAAATTTTAAACATAATTATTTCGTATTATATGTTTGATGAATTGACGACAATGGTTTATGGTGTCTTAGACCAGCTGTTCTCAACCTTTTTTGACTACGCAAACCTTTTGGGAAGCGATGTATGTGAAGTAATCTTTGAATAGGTTTTATTATTGGAGGCACTAATTTTAATTCTTTTCTACCGTCCCTCGTTTATTTTACGTCCTAACTTTTTGTAGGTAGGTAATATTATTCTTTTGGATTTTTCCTTTCTTTCGATGGACAACTTTAGTATTATATTGATTATGAGTAATGAGAGACCTATTTTCGTGGATCCTTTGAATGGCTTCGGCCCCAACGCTCTGCAGTGAACTTTGAGAAACGCTGCCTCAGACAATAAGCCAAATCTTCTGTTGCACCAATATATTATACATAAAGTTAAGGAATGCCAATATATTATTTATGTGTATTGTGAAAAATTTAAGTACAATATTTTTTTAAGGTCTAATAAGTCGGGACAAAGTAAATAAAAACTTTAAATTCGATTAATTTTTTTTTTAGAAATATTAAAAATTTATTAATTTCGCATAAAGTATTGTTATGACAGCAGAGATAATGTTATATTTTGTAAATTACTATGTTTTTGCTCAACAAATTGACATCTTTTTATGCACCCTATACCATTGTAATAAGGTTCAAAATATATTAAAATATTATTAGCTCTTATAAAGGCTTTATTAACATGACTTATATCATCGTTGTTTGTGTATGTCGAAAATAAGACAAGCCCACGTCAGTGTTTTGTAATAAAAGATAATATTAATCAAACAAAAACTGATCCTTTTAAAAACTTGTTGCAAAATAGTGTTCCTCTAAATTCAATCTTATTTTCTGCCTTGTTAGAGTTACTTTTAAATAGCATAAATTCTAAATGTAAGACAAGGATGATTTATTCACATTTTACAAAAAAACTCGACATCGATTTATTAATAATATAAATTATAGTATTTTTAAAATTTCAGCTTCTGTTTTTGACAGATTTTGGCTTTTTTATAATATTTTCAAGTTTCCGAATATCAAAGATGTCACCAATTAAAATACCGAGTTAAATTCTGACTCAAAATTTCATCTATTAAGGCTCAAAATCGGCTCATAGTTTGTTATAAAAAGAGAGGTGTGGCTCAAAAAATAAATAGATAGAAATTAAACAAAGGAAAGTTTTTCACAACTTGTGGCAAGGGCAAAATTTTATTTAAATTTGAAATCGGTTTCCACTGCTGATCACATGTGCAGAAAAAATATATTTATACCGTTTTTTTTAAAAAAAATAGATCAGAATGTTTTATACATATTTTTTCGCAGTGTAAACTCACGTTTTGTCATGGTAAATAATATTAATATGGGCCTAAAATTTTAAATAAACTAGCAAGGTTTTCCAAACGAAAAAAATACTTTCCTATGCGTACTTTTACTTACGTTACTTTACGTATTTTCAAATATCTTGGTAGCTCGGAACATCGTAAGAGTCGCTGCGTACAACTCAAAGTTAGGCGTTGCGCGGCGTAAACGGATGCGAGGGGAGATTACTGTCGCCAAGATATTTGAAATATACTATACATTTCCCAGCATGAATTTAAATAGTAAATAACAACAAATTCAATAGTGTCGAGAATGTTTTAAAAATATAACATTCCATGTTTATTTTGCTTACCTTATCTTATTAAAGTCGGTTACAACGACTTTGACATTAAGGTCGATATCCAGGTGTAATAACCGATATTTTATTGCTTATTAGGTACGGTAAAGTAGGTAGTAGAACCTGGCTAAGCGAGAGACAATGTCAGGTCCAGACGTACGATCTCAATAAGCGACAGAAGCTGGAACCGTTCAAACCGAGTCGTTTTAACCGATGTAAGTCGTTTCTACTAAAATGGTTATGCGATGTTAATTTGTTTTAAGAAATGATACTATATAGAGATATATACATTATATATATATACCACCGATTAATTGACAATTTATAACTTCATAGTGATTTATTGTAGCAAAATATATTTTCAGTACATATATAAATAATTAATTTTTAGTACTTAATGAATTAAATATGAAAATTGTAATGTTGTATAAATATTTTAAAATATCTTATGTAATAAACAAGGTGTATGTATTTATGTTGAAATGCTACAGTACCTATATTTTATCTTGCCGAAATAAATTTATTCTTGATTTATAACATTTGATACATATATATTTTTTTATATATGGCATGTTACATAAAGTGATTTAAAACTCATGGAAAATACGGCTTACGTTGATTTCATTTTTTTTAATCAAATGTAATAATAATGTAAATTAAGAGAATGTAAAACATTCGGAGAAATTGGCTACAATTTAACTAAATACTATTATAGCATATATCAATGTTAATCACATAGTTTGTATTTTGTGACTCATAGTTAGATCAGGTCGTAAAAGTTTGACTTGTAGTTGGAACAGTTCGTAAAAATTTTCATTCCTATAGTGTTAATTTAATTTATTATAACAGATGGCTTGTAATGTTTAGCATTTTTTGGTTACGGGCATGTTGTAGAGTTTAGTACAAATGTTTAATTTAATCGATGTCACAACAGTTGTGTTACGATAATAAAGTCTATTTAGTTGAATGTGTTGTTTTATTTTTAAACACGTGCCATTCCAGAGGCATGACGTGACGTGACGTAGTGCCGTAGAGACGTCGTCGTGTCGTACGCGGCGATGAGTAAACCTATGGCGCGATAAGGGATACGTGAAACTGAGTGATGTTTATCGGCGGGCTGCGGAGTGCGGCCGCGTAGCGCGTAGCGTTATCGGGAAAGCGCGGGAAAAGCGGCCGTCGAGCTCAGTAGGCCCGCGTACGCCGACCGACATGGACGTAACGACGCGCGCGCTCGTTCTCGCTCTAGCCGCGCTCGCGATCGTCGCGCGCGCTCACCTGCCGTCCCACGACAACATACTCAGAGTCCAGCTGTGGGACGCCGAGGGTCTCAGCCGGGACCCCGTACCCCCGCGGATCTCGGAGTCCTCTCTCAACCATCGCAGGCTCAAAGTCAACGTGAACTCCCTATACGATGCCATGATGAAGGAGTCGGAGCACGGCGCGGGGAGGTTCGCAAGGCATAAAGTCCGGCACAAGCGGCGTCGGCCCCGCCAGAGCGGCACCGACCTGCCCTGGAGGTTTCACTCGGACGCGGGTTCGCTCAACGTCGCCGCCTTCGACGACACCGTGCCCTGGGACGTGATCGAGGGAGATCGCGGATTGGGTAACGCGAGTGCAGTGAGTGCCGCGAGTGTGGCGAGTGCCGCGGTTGCCAGCGGCGGGCCGGAGAGCTCGCCGCGAGACGTGTCGCCGCCCATGACACTGCGCCAGGACGAGGAGGTAATGAGCGATGGCAAACAGCCGGCGTAGACAATGCGGGCGCCTTTCGTCGCCATCGCCGCCGCGGGGCTGCCGATACTCGCTTAATGAGCCGGCGGCTCCACAACGCCGCCGGTTCTATTCACCACTTCCTTTGACTCTGCACCCTCGGGCGGCGATGCGCTGATAAAGTGAATGCCCTTCATCCATTGTTTTTAAAATATGTTTTCTCGCTGAATGTCGATGTTATCGCGCCGGGCGGCCTCGAAATGAAGTAAAGTGTTTAAGGGGAGATTGGCTCGCAGTCGGTAATCGGGAGATATGTCGCTGATAGCGGCCGCTGCATTCACGTCGCGTTTCCATGACCGCTCATAATTTAAATACAATAACGAATGTAGATAACAGAAACGTATCGACGCGAAATTTTTGTTTTCGGAAGCGATTGAATGAAATTTCTGATAACATATTTCATCGTGCTAAACATTTCGTGGCCGCCAATCCGGATTGTATTACAGTAGGATAACAATTGTAAAAGTGATTTGCGACGCTTCTATATATTATTTTTTATTTAATTTACTTTGTAAGCAACAACTGATATTAATTCCATGTGTTGATATAAAACCTTCATGTACAGTTGCATCTCATAATGTATATTATTACGATTATTGCGAATATTTTTTACCGTGGTATGGCTGTGGAATGGACTGAAGTAATTAACTTCTTTGGCTTTTAAGATGTAATCTTTTAATAGTGTTTAGTGTACGTTGTAATTTTATAGAAATAACTATATTGTTAATGTAGGCATGTATGAGAATTTATTTTCAATATATAAATTTCGACACATATAAAGGAATTTCATTTAGTTTGTTGTACGGCGTTTCTGCAGCTATCCATTGTAGCCGCCCCCCGGCACTATTTTGTAGGGCCCCCTTTACAAACCCGGAATTTAACATCCGACCTTTCACATATATTGTTAACCTTTTGCGAAACTGGTTGGGGTTCGACTGTAGGGCCAGTTCTGCATTGCTGATTTATTTCATTCAATGGATTTTCGGGTCCGTATTCAATATATTTATGGATGTTGTACAGTGTGATACAAAATGATCTCCGTAATTTTGGCTTTTCACATTCTTCATTAGCTTTAAATTATTATACTTAAATTATAATGAAATCTTAGTATCAAATCCAAACACTTAAATCAGAAAGAGAAAATAAACAAATGACAATCTATGCACTCCTTTTCATACATAAGTTAAAAGCTTATGAGCAATCAAAATTAAAAACTATACGCACCTGTCGTTAACAAAGTCGATGGCATCTTATTCAATGTAATTAATTTAAGGAGCCAAGAAACATTGACTGACTATAAACCGTTAACAAATTAGGGAAGAATACGAATCGAATTCTCACCTTCTTGAGAATTGATCAAGTTGTGTAGATCTTCAGGTGGAAAGAGCCATCATCTAGACAAAAACATATGTACCAGACAAAAACAAAATACTTCTATCAGTAAAATTACTAAATATAGTAACATATAAATACAATATCAATTACAAAATTGAAATATTGAAAGCTACTAAAATGAATTCTCAAGTTACATGATAGTCAATTAACTCGTCTAAATGCATTTCGCGCTATTTTCATTCACTAGGTGTGTGACCACCGTCCACGCCCGCCGCCCGCAGTGCTCCGCCGATCAACCGGAAATTAGGCGCAAATCAATAATTTCCCTCGCAACACTGTCCACCGATCAACACGTTAATGCTGTCTGATAGACCCTCCGATGTCAGTATAACTAAATTAAGCTCATTTGCAAATCCTATCAAACTAACGTAATGCTTAAATAAATTTAATTAATAAATCTAAAGTCAGTTTTTGTGAAGAGATTGCTGTGATTACGATTGAAATTCTTTGAAACGACAGAACTAATTTTGAATGATGATTTCTTTGTTAACTTTAACAATCTACTGGAATAACTCCAGGACAAGACTTTATTCTTTTTGTATTGAAATTCAGAAATGTTTAGTGTTCAACTTCTTCGTCTTCATTCCTGGGTGAGCTCAGAGATGAATAGTTGAAAACATTAATATATTTCCTAAGCTTAAATAGCTGGAGCAAAAGCGCATCTATGTGATTATAAATGTTTAAAAATATGCCCCACGTAACTTGCAGTACATTTTATTTTAGCTGCCTCCCCCACAGTAGTGATGAAGTCAGTTGAATCACATATTATTTATTAATATACTATGATTTAATATAAATTCTTGTGTTAACAGTACTAAACTAAGCATTGAGAAGTTATTTATAGTCTGGATAACATTTAACAATACTGTTGTGAGAGGTCGAGACTATTCCTTTTCTGATGTTTATAAAACTTAAAAAAATAAACAATTAAATAATAAATTATATTGTGATCATGTCTGTTTTAGTATTTTATCAACATAACAAACTCATTGTCTAGTAAAGAAAAATAATAAACACTAAATCATTTATATATTCACATACGCATCCCAGCATTATAAATGAAAGTATAAATCATTCATTCATTCTTTTCCATTCATTCATTCATTCGTTCAGCACAAATAAAAGCCAATAATAGTTTACACTGTTTATAAACATTTATATAAGTAACTGGTCAGTAAGAAATATACGAGTAAACAACCACTCGTATTGCATATTTAAGAAAATATTAACTCATAAACAACCATGGCTACATTAAAGATAAACAAAAAGTATGCGTATTGTATGCTTAAAAATAATAATTACGTGAGAAATGACTGCTGAGTCTTGTCCAGTCAAGGTTGCTTAGACATCATTTACTATCTTGACACGACCTACATTATTATTATAAAACATTATCTACTTATCCATACTACTTTTTTATATTTAACTGATTAGCTTAGCTTTGGTCATAAGTCTACAATGATATTTTTTTTTAATATACTACGTATATCCAATCACTATTGAGCCAAAATTTGACAGATTTTCTAGTCATTTATATTTTACCCCGGAGATTCAATAAAAATAAAAAAAACATTGTAAAAATCAGTGTCTTACATTAAAGTAGTGAAAAAATTGAGTTCTAATTCCATAATGTTTGGAATAAAAGTTCGCAAGATTAATGTCTACAACCCCCAAAGGACTAATACGATATCGTAACATGTAATCAAATATTCATGAGTTTTATTATACGTGTACTTCGACAGTTTATATAAAATAAATGTAAAAAATATTTACTACGAATTAAATGTCGCCCATTGTTTGAAATTCATCTATACAGTTAATTAAATTGAAATGTCCACAACTACGCATTTGTTTTGGGTAATCTCCGAAATGGCTTGGCCATTTTTGACGGGATTTTGACGGGAAGGTAAATTTTAGGCTACTTTTTTTCTGCCCTGACGTAGTCACGGGCGAGTGAAAGTAATTATAATTTTTTTTAAAATCTTTTTTTAATTTTATTTATCATTTTTTTTTAAGTTTTATGTACTTCTCCACAATAACTTTAACCGTATCAAATAAATTAAAAAAGGGTCCAAGGTTTTAGCGTTAATATATTGATTAATTTATTTTTTATTTTAATTTGTTTGTACTGATTAATTTGTTTGTGAAAGATTTAGCTTTAACTAAAAACTGCGGTCGAAACCATACGTTTAACGTTGAAAGATTAGTGTAACACAATCTGTCCTCATTTGGGCGGTTGCTAATTTAATTACCTTCGTACAAACTATATGCATACATATAATTTGATTTCACTACCGTACTAATGAACATTGTCGGTATTTCAATTAAGCCTGAAATAACTCGTGAATCTGTGACGTCACCCGTGACGTCACCCGTATATGCCGTTGAAAAGGTTTACGCTTGTGACAGGTTGGGTGAAATTTCGACGTAATTGTGTTACTGCGATTACGTTGTGGTATTCCTTGTAGTTTGTAATGCGGGTTTTTTATTTCACCAATAAACATTTATCTTTTTAATTTAGACAGATTTATTAAAGGAATAATAATTTCTATTTAAATTAAAAGAATACATAATTTTCAACTCAAAATTTCTCAATTACATCCCGAGGAGTATTCCTTACCTTTTAAAAGATAAAAATAATTCGACAGAAGTTCATAAAGTATATACATATGCGAGAAATCTCTTGTCGGCCTAAAAATTTTAAATACTCATTATATTAAAAATCATTTTAGGCTATTAAAAATGAATTCGTTTAAGTGTAGAGTAACGTAATAAGTGTTGGTGGAGGCCATATTTAATTAAAGAACAAATGAAAACACGGTGGTAAATGAGTGGATTTATTGCCGTATATTTTGGGTAATAACAAGACAAAAGACGGCTTCCAAAGCTTTTGAATTAAATTGCAGCAGTCCATAACCACAGCTGTAACACGCAACCACATTTCTAATTAATAATTAAAGCAATAAAGGGACTTGGACTCTAACACCCTAATTTATTAATACAACGACGCAACTATGGCATGTTAGGTGCGGTTAATATTATTGTTTTATTATTTTATTTTGTTTAAATATAACTTCGGATTACTGAATGTTAGATAGAGATTATATTAGGTTGAGAAATAGCACCGTAAAATAATTAAATGGTTCAAAATAGAGCGTTTTAACTATAATATTGAAAACAATCCGGTTTTTCGGCTAGATTGAAAGGATGATGATGGAAAAGGCACAGGAACGCACGAGTGCCGCTGTATTGAAAAGCGGGAATAACAGAACTTTGTTAGCGTCTCTCTGTTACGGCTTTCGACAAAAAATCTATAACTTAATAAAAACAAGAGGACACAAATCTCAAATTAAGGCTTAAATTTAGAAAGTTCCTGATAATTTCAACTTGAAATAAAGAAACCTTATACACATTGTTTTTAAATAGTAAACATTATTTAATTTACAAGACTTATTGAATCTAGTTCTTTTCATGTCATAGATTTGTAATTCTTCTTATCAAAATGAAAGTGGTACTCAGTTCATATTGTACCGTAAACATTTGAACAAGTCAAAACAAACAGAGGTGTATAAGTCGCTAATGGTCTTCTTGTATTATATGTAATGTTAAACATAACAACACCGAACTTATTATTAGCGTATCCGTCTAAACATTAAAAAGCAAATATTGTTAAAATGTACAAATATTTACTAATTTTTTCCTAAAAATATTGTACTAGTAGGTAATGATATAATCAACATTTTAATATAATATTAGATATAATATTAGATTAGATACAAGTTTTGCATCTGTTACGTTAAACTAATGTTCTTGCCAAAGAAAATTAGTTGTTTCATTTATATGACAAGAGCCATTAATCTTACTAATATTACAAATGCGAATTTTTGTATGAATGGATGGATAAATGGATGTTTGTTTGGAGGTATCTCTAGAATGGCTCAACGTATCTCGATGAGATTTGGCATAGATGTAGATCATAGTCTGAAAGAACACACAGCCTACTTATTATGTTGTTTACTTATCAATTTTTATAATTTCATGCGAACGGAGTCGCGGGCGACAGCTAGTATTAAATAAAATTTCGAAGTAACAAGTGGATTTAAATAAACTCGATGTACGATCATTTGTTCTAATCGTATTTTAAAGAAAGCAATTTGTAAAGGTAGGGATGTGGGAAAGCATCGTCCCCATCAGGAGAAAAGCAATAAGCAAGCAATAACGAGCCTCGACGTGGAGGGTGGATATTGATTTTTTACATAATTACTCGACCCGTTGCGTTTATTAATTAGGGGAAAGGAAACAACAGATAATAATTTCGATTATAGCCAAAGAGCAGATGTTTGATCTGCTTAAGAATAATGACCGTCTTTATAAAGACTATCAAATTGTTATATAATTACTTTCGGCGGCAAATGATTTTCTTACGACCGCCATATTCGAGAGTCTTTTATGTCGATAATAAAAAAGAAAGATAAAAGCAATACTTTAACTGGAAAAGCGAATTTAATATTCTCGTCCAGTCCTAATTTTGTTTGCAGCTTGCTTTTGTCTTTTATTTAATTTGAGTTATTACATAAAAAGGCGTACCAGAGATAAAAAAAGCAGAGAATTTTTAAATGGCTGCGTTGCAGGAATTCGTAATCAAGTCAACGACTTTTTCTTTTAATTTCGTGTTGTTTACAAAAGACTGTTGACCTCCGATTCTAAACAGGAATTAGACGAAATGAACAAAGAATACGTTAAAACAAGGCGCAAGATTAAAAAGTTGAAATTTTCAAATTACTTGTACATGTTAATGAATTTTTAAATATAAACATACGACAAATTATGCTATTTTATTTATATAATGCGTATATTGCTTTAACACAAATGTTTCTTTATTAAAAACAACGCTTAAGTCATAGATTATAACGCTAAAGCTACATTTTACAATAAAAATTATAAAAGTGTGTAAATACATTAAATGTAACCAATTAACGAATTACGCGAAATGTGTGGCTTTGATTTATAAAGTCCAGTTCTGCGAGATAGGGAGTGTCGGTTTCCGCGGCAAGTTGATGCGGGAGACTCTAAATAACCTTCATTAGTAATAAAGATAGAAATCAGCGATGTGGAGGTGATCCCGGGGGATGTTTGGATTGCGGCCACCGTATTGCGACCTTTCATATAATTATATCTGTAAATAAGAATCTTTTGCTGAAATTATGTTATCTCTTCGTATACGCTATTAAAAGTCTCATCTGCTAACGAAAGTTGTTTGCAACATGGTAACTTGAGACGAGAAATTGCTTGGAAATTATTTGATGTCACTCTAAAAGTTTTGAAATAATAAAGCGCGAATCGAGTAGAATACATACTACATAGAAACGAACTTAGTGGCCAAAATGGTAGCCATATTCCCAGAAATGGCCGAGTTTTAAAAAAATTACAATGTCTTTGGAATTAAATACAATTAAAACGTAAAAGCCTTCGTATGAAGATAAATTTAAAGGATATTTTGTAAACAAAATATAACGATTAAAATTTTTAAAGTGTAAAAAATAACATCGCCTTGGTTGAAAAATCTTGCAACACAGGTTTTCATTGGGAACCTGTATTAATTATGCGAACAACTGGACTGAACTCAGACGAAATACAATAAATCTTTTTAAGGAGTTACTACATTCTTGAAACTATCTGACAAATAAAAATAAATAGATGCTGATTGCTTCGTAACTTCGTGTCGTAAATACGAACCAAGGAATCTTTAATAAATCTGAATTTTATTTTGATCCTGTCTGGAGTTTAATGGGTAAAACTTTCCTAGTATTGCGAATCTTAAATATGTGTAAAAAAGTTTGAATGTTTTTCTCGTGAGCTTATTTAAATAATATGAAAAATTTTGATGAACTTTGGTAGTCTTCTTTGGTATTCTGAGGACGCAAAATGTATGTCCTAAAATAGTTGGAAAAAATAAAATAAAAATATTTATTAACTTTGTTTTTGCAATGCATGTCAATGAAAAAATGTCAACTATGTTGTTAAGTAGGTTTTTAAACAAAGGAATAACTAAAATCAGTTGAGGCATTTTAAAAAGAACATCTCAATTATCATTTAAGGACATTGGAACCTTGTAAAGTATGGAACAGCATTGTCGTGTCAAAATGTTAATTGAAGTCACAGTCATTTAAATTAAAGCGAAGTGGAACTTCTTACGATTGATATTTATGACATATTCAATTCAATTCCTTTTCATCTGCCTAAATTGTTATTTACTGAACAATTGGCGCATTTAAACGCTGACTTCTTTTATTTTTTATAACTTGATTGTTGACCTCAAATTAGATATTGTGTTTCAATATTGTATACTAGCTGTCGCCCGCAACTGTATCCGCGCGGCATTACAGAAACTCATTGTGATTTTGCGTGCCAATGTCAGTGCGGTTTGATCAGCTTTATACATTTTTGAATTTCTTCTCAGAAATGTGAGAGATTTCCTCACGATGTTTACCTTTCCCATTAAAATGTAATTCTTTATTGAATGTGTCTTTACTTCACATTATATCATGTTTACACGACCGTGAGAGTTCCCTTAATGTGGTTTATTAGTAGAGTTATATTACAACTTGACTAAGTTGTCAATCATGTAAACGGATCTTCTTGGTTAGTACAGAAACTTGCGTTTAAATTCTGTTATATTTGTGTATTATATAAAACTTGTTTCTCGTTATTTTTAGTTTTATAATAAATCCTGGAAATTTAGCTTAAAGGAAAAAAATACACAATTTGTTATTTTACTTCCAAGGAATAGCGGAAATATTTATAATTTCTTGTCCATTTCCACGAAATTGTTAAGTCGAGAAAGAATAGCTGAAATAATCTTCACTTTTCGAGCAAAAAATAACTTAAAGAATTTATACCAAATATAATTTATATAAAAATACTTTTCGTCAGAACCGTACATCAAAATTATCGATTCATAACAAGTCGGGGCACGAATAAAAGAAATTTAAAAATGAATATTCACAAAAAATATGTATACAAACATGTTCAGAAGTCGCTCATAACGGACCGGTTTTTTTTGCTATCAAGTGGAATCTGATGCGTACACGTTCGGATATAAAAAAGCTGCCACGTCACGTCAGGAAAGGCCATTGGTCAGACAATAGACCGCTAGACAAAAAGTCTTAAGCCATTGAAAAAGGTTGAGGTTACGCAGCGGAATTTACGCTAATTTGAATACGTAAGGCATGAAGATTACATTAAAAAGAGTATGTTTTATACGTTACATCTAATGATAAAATATTTTGAGTTTAAATTGAAGTTTTTTTTTACGAAAAAACCCTTTTGCCACAAAAAGTTATCACTGCCATAAAATATAGGGACGGCTAAGACGAGTTTCAAGTTGCCTTTGAACAGTTTGTTAAATAGGCGAGGTGACTAAGTTGATGAAGTTTGGGAGTGGTGTGAATATTATTTCTATAACTTATATAAAAAAAAGCCGTAAGTCCATTTATCTCACATCTGGTATACAATATTTCACAGATTAAAAAGTAAGCACTTTTAGATTTATGTACGACACAGATAGTTTTAAAGACAGCTACAATTTATGTCTTGTACAACGGAAATGAATTATTACTCGAATAACAAAGAAATATGATACCTTATAAAATATTGCAGAGAAATGTCGACGAAGTTTATATTAATATCGTTCTATGAAAGCTCGATAATTATTTTCTCTTCATTCGTTGAACGTTAGAACATCGACTTAGGTGGTATTGTTGCATTTGGTATCGAAGGCTGGATAATAAATAATATGCTCAGACGTGTTGACTTACCACTAATTAAGTTCTTGTGCAGGGACGCGTGGGCGACTCTACCAGACCTTAACGATGCAACAACACTTTACAAACGAAAACTAACTCTATTTTCTAGAACATTGAATTAATTTTCTTGTGACATGATAGTTAAACTAAATACATCAGGATATTATTTACTAGAGTATTTATTTCATTTCCATTGATAATACTTCATTAGTTGACGGCTGTACGTCTCTGAAACGAATGGTTAGCTTAAATTAATATGAAAAAAAGAACAATGACTAAAAATAAACCTTTAAGTAATTAATTGTCGTGTGGAAATTTTTAGCAAAAAAATGTTTTCTATTCATACATTCTTAACGACATAACACAAAGGTTTGACCTTGGGTTAAATACCGCTTTGTCGCTACAAAGGGACTAAAATTACAGAGGTACATTCTTGTACTAAAGTGTTTTTTGTATAACAAAACAATTTTATAATGGTAAATTTTACACATAACATCATATTCACAGTTATTTCTGAAGAAATTAATTGTGTTGTATTTGTACCAATAGGCATCAGTCCATTGTTGGCCGCAAGTATTGTTACAAACAGGTAACAGTACAAGCAGGCGCTTGGGATGATGAAAAGTTAGTTATCTACTAAATGATCTGCAAGCTAATTTATAGACTACTTGAATATAAAAACTTAGCTTAGAAAGATTATTATCTAGTCTTTCAAATGTTCTTTTATATTACTGCATTGATTTTTTTATCATCCTATTTATATAAGTCGAAATTATTTGTACGTTAAAGTTACAAGTAAAGAGATTATGGTTTAAAAGTGAAATATATTTTTTTTAATGACACCAGCAAAGCATTATGATGTTACCTGACCTAATAAAGTTAAATAAACATTACTTATCATCCTGTTGGAAGTTTATGTCTGCTACGAATTTGAAGTCAAACATTGTCTCGCCTTTACGCGTCCCTTTCTTTGATAACTTCCTGATAAGATTCGGATGCATTGGGTCAACTTACGATGACAAATTGTATGTATTTACTATCTTGATAGATGACCCAAATACATTTTTTTTTGCCTTTTTGATCTCTTATCTCACAGACAACATTTTTTATTATACATCAAACTATGACACTATCTAATTTTTTTTTGTTTATTTCTGATATTATCTTATTTAAAATACCAAACTGTTCAAAACTTATAATTATTAACCAACAAAATAAACACATATCTCTTTTATGTGAAAAATATAACATTTACAATTACGACAGCCTGCATTTATAAATTAAATTCTTCCATGTGAATTTCTTCCATGCATTTTATAGACATATTATTTCAACAAATGGTTTAACTTAAATAAAAATACAATAGGATGTACAAGTAAACATAATTACTTTTAGTTTACAACTTTTATAAATACATGTATGAATAATGCATTTCAATAAAGCGCTATTAAATTGTGTAATATATTTATTTTGGAGACACTAAACTAGTTTTAAGTCCACGGGGAGTCTTGATTCAATCAACTTTACGTTGTTTTATTTTTCTTCCCACCTCATGGTTGGAATACGAGAATCATTCTCATAATTTTAATGGATGTGTTGTAGATTTTGATTTGTCATTTGTCGTTTGTTATTGTTTTAATACAATGCCCTCTATTGTCAATGTTATGACAATATCTAGAGTTATAATTATAATCTTGTATCACACAATAGTTCAGGGCGTCACGTCTGGGTGTACGATAATGATTTAGTTTAAACAAGGCATAATTGTATTGTATTCGAGGAGTTAAAAAAATATAAATTTACAGGTATGTAGCGTTCTCACAAAGTTCCAAGTTGTTAAACTGTTGTACTTGTATATACGCTATAAACAAAGATTTATTCAACTTAACTTTTCGCAATTATTGCGACTTCTGTTCGACAAAAAAGATAACTGCTAAAGCAAACATTTTCTCATATTAATTTATAATTAAAAAATGCTAACTGTCATCCACAACTCCGTCCGCAGGGAAATAATAAAACTTAATTAGTAGCCTATGTTTTTTTCCAGACTATGTTCTCAATATAAACCAAATTTCATCCAGATCTATGCAGCCGTTCGGGGGTTACCTTGTAACAAATATCCATATATCCATTGGCGATTATAATATTAGTAAGATTTCTAAAAATAGTAAAAAACTGTAACAGCCGCTGTCTCGTGACTTTTTAAAAACAAGAAAAAGTAGATATTGTCTAAATCTAGATACAAATATATCGCAAAAATAAACAGTTACATTATTTTTAATAAATTGTAAAACCCGGTATCTATGACAGTTTAATTCAAATTTTATTTATTATGAGAGTAGTAATAAAATAACCTTACATAGAATCATATTTCTCAATTTGCCCTTTTGAAATTGAGCGTGGAAAAAAGAGGGTAGACATTAGAAGGTAGAGGCGCGTCACTCGGGGAGGTTTGACGTCGCTAAACTAACAATTTATGCATGGGCCCTAATGGCCCGCTCCATCAGCCTTTGTTTGCGAGGCTTTCTATGAAATTTTATTCGGTAATAGCTCGTAGGCCTCTTGCCTCAATTTCATATTGTCAATATGTCTCATTGTTGGCCGATTTGAAAGGGGCCCCCTTGTTACCAAATCACATAGTGATGCAAAGTTCAGTGACCTTCATCGTACTAATATTATTAATGTGGAATTTTGGACGAATGTTTGTTAACACGTCAGTGCAAAACAGTTGTACGGATTAAGGTGAAATATGGCACAAGAAAAGAAGACAATTTGAAAGATTAGATAGACACAATAACTCCGAAAGGAGATATACGCTCAGTTTTTTTTTTAATTCCACAAGTATGTAGTCTTGGACAACTGCTAGTATATTTCATATTATACAATATTAGAGGCTGAATACTATATTGTATGAAAATTTAATATAGTTGTATAACAAAATTAATAAAGGTTTCTTTATATGTGACGATAAAAGCTTTTACGTGTTCTGAATCACATTTTATTATAGATTTCTAGATGTTTCTATTGAATTATTGACTATGAACTTGATTGAATAAGTCGTTTTATTAGCTTACAAAAAAGTGAGCAATAAATTGATACACGTACATTTTTTTTTCTTTCAAACACGTTCGAATCACAGAATTGGCACTGATTGAGTCTTATTGTGTCGGATTTATTCACCTAATAATTTTTATATTGGTCAAAGAAATTGTGACAAAATTTTAGAAAAAAAAATTAAAATCATTATAAAAATTACGCCTCGTATATATCAGAATTAAACATTTATCAGATTACTTAGAGATTTGTTGTTGTTCTCTACCAAGAGGTAGCCATATTCTTTCTAGTATCTTTTCATCTCAATGGCTCGCAATGCTTTTAATCACATGCCCTTTGATTTACAATTAACATAAATTTCCATTTAAAGGAGCACCGATATCCGTAAATATTATAATAATTGACATTTATAGACATCAATGACTAATGTCATGGTTTATTATATTAATTAAACTTGCAAGAAGTTTCAATATTATTAACATCATACAATGTGCCGTGGAATTTAATAGATCAGCGTTTCTTTCAATTCTGCTTATCATCTAAGAGTTTGAGCGTGATATTAAATTATGTATGGCCTCCTTTAACAATTGAGATGACAAATAAAAGATCAATTATTACATATTCGATTGATGATTCCTGAGTTAAGCGCATATAAAGTCTTCTACTATATTAATACTACATAGTAGTTTTAGTATAACTATCACGCTATTTCAGAATCACGATAAGTATGTACTAGCTGTCGCCCGCGACTGTGCGCGGCATTAAAAAAAATTGAAAAAGTAGCTTATGTGCTCTTCCAGACTATGTTCTACATCTGTGCCAAATTTCTTCAAGATCCGTTGAACCGTTCCGGAGATACCTTCTAACAAACATCCATCCATCTAAACATTCGCATTTATAATATTAGTAATGTTGATTCTTCACAAGAGAATAAGAGTATTATAATTATGTATATATACTTGTTTTTCAATAACATCTTTATACTAAGTGTCAACATACAATAACAATAGATACAATACTGGGCCTGTGATCATCACCTTTGATTCCAATCAGATACAAAAGGACAATTGGTTTCATAAATACTGGTCTCACAAGCGCATTAATAAAAGACTCGTCTGTAACCAAATTTGAACCGGTGGAGATATCAATCAGTATCCGGTCCTTATTGAATTTATTAGGTACTTAATATAAATGAGATGTGTCTAAGTAATAAATATTAATCCCTACTACACTGTCCTTATTTCTTAGAGATCTTTTAACATTTAAAATTTAGGTTCCAATAAAATAAATATTTGTTTTTATGCATGATACAAAGATTATAGGAATAATAAACTATAAATAAAGCACTTTTTTATACTTCCCCAATTATTGTCATATTAGCAGTTGTCCCCGACTTCGATCGCGTATAATAAATAAAATATATATACTAACAAATATAGCCTACGTCAGTTCAGTAGTTTCTTTTCAATGCTAAAAATAAACAATCAAATCTTTTATCTTTTTAATATTAGTATTAATAAATACACATTACACCAAAAAGGCTAACTAACGTAATTACACTTTTTGATAATTGGTTACATTTTTACATTATGTGAAATTCTTGTGTAAAAAAAGACATCTTTATATTCTTACCAACGATCACAAGGAAAGGTTATAGTAAAATATTCATGAAAAAGTGTTTCATGACGTTGCTTTGAAAGTTACACGAACGTATTACATAATTATATCACCCAGGCAAGTAACTGCCTTACAAGGGGAGGTGGCTGATTACAACCCCACAAATACCGACATTTGCCTTCTAAATTACATCGCTTGCAGTCAACCTAATGTTTCTAAGATTACACTCCTTAGTAGATGTTTGTTTCCTATTACGACACGATGTTATTACCTATAAGGAAAGTTTCGTATTCTTTTTTTTTTAATCAGTTTATTTTTAACTCTACGCATTTAGTTTAATACACTCAATAAAACTAGTATAGTAATCGCCATGATCATAGTAATCGTTCATTAATTATTTGAAACTTAGATTGAAAGAGGTTTAATATCTAAGTTACCGATATTAATTGCGTCTTTTGAGTAGGAAATTAACTATAAATTTCTTTTTTGTTATTTACGTCAAATAAAATGAATTTGTCCACGATCGTTAACGAAATGTTATCACATTCTGTTCCATCATCTACTCGTACATGCGTTATCTTCTAATGCACACAAAAGTTTATAATATTGCTTTAGATAAGGTTAAGCGTATTTCGAAATATATCACTCTATTAATTCAACGAATTCAAGTCTATTCATGTAAGAGTCATGACTTACTTTTAGCGTGAGTAATGTGACTTATTATCTATAGAAACTATAGTAATTTTTTACGAAAAAATTATTTTAAAATCGTCTATTATTAGTAAAAGATTTCTCATAGTAACATGACTTATCAGAAAGTTATAGACAGTATTTGTGGCTCTTTTTAACAGTAGAAGTATGGCAAAAGAGAAAGCGAATAACTCACACATCTCGCTAATCAGATAATATGTAGAATGCTTTATTTTGACGCCAACTTTCTGTGTGTTATTGTATTTCACGGTTCATTCAACAAATGCTATTGCGAGCTCTACCATTATTGATATTAAAATCAAACTGTGATGTACCTGAATCAGTAACTGAGTATCTCAACTTAGATCCTTTCGATGTACCTGCTATTCTGACAACGCTATCAATAAAATATTGTATTAAGATAGCTGGTAATGTATTAAAGGGATTTGTATAATTGTGTCTGCTCTAACTGTAACATGAATACGTTACATTGTAACATTCAAGTGGAATTTGTATAATTATCCCAAAAGTCGGTGTTTATTTTGTCTAGACAATTTAGATTTCCGTTACGACCTTAAACTGGTTTTTTCCTCGACTTGATTAAGTTTAATCTAAAATATAAAATTCTCGTGTCACAGTTTTCGTTCCCGTACTCATCCGAAACGGCTTGACCGATTCTCATGAAATTTTGTGAGCATATTCAGTAGGTCTGAGAATCGGCCAACATCTATTTTTCATACCCCCCCCCCCTCATTTTTTAACTGCGCGCGGACGGAGTCGCGGGCGACAGCTAGTTAATAAATATATTTTGCCTTTTTTTCCCTCTGAACATAATTAGTTCCTGAAGCACGGGCGGGCGCAGACGCGGTCACGATCGTTCCACCCTCATGTTTACTAGTTCGACGTGAACACTCCCATAACATATCATATGTTTAATATTGTCGCTACCGAGCTGCGCGGGACTTTCATTAGCTTGTCCGCACTCGCGCCCACGTACGCGTGTTAATAAACAAGTACTATACATCTACAAAGAAATCTAAACAACTTCTAGGATCATTCATTAAAGTTTATAAATTGCATATTATCATGCTAAAAAGCTAAAATAGACATTACAATATTATTACACGATGTCTCGGCAGTGGAATTCTACGGTTACAACTTCCGACAAAGGTAAGAGCATGTCAGGTGACAAAAAGTTGTCTTAAGCAATGCTGTCTGTGATAACAGTTCAGGGTCTCTGTAAAAAGTAAACTAGGCCAACGGGGCCGGTCGAAGTCACAAACGAAATAAACGTTAATTAATAAATACAGTAGCTTTTTTATAAAAAGCTTGTCATGGTAACGAAACGATTGTATGCGAAACTCGAAATATAATAATTTTATTGCAACGATGTTTGGTTCAATGACTTTTTTAACGATTCCACCAGTAAATATATTTAAGGATGTTTTTCTGTACACAGCTTTAAAAAAGTAGCATCTTTTTTAAATATTACATAATTAGATATTTTTCCAAATTTTACAGAGGCTTCAAACATTAATAGTTTTTATTGCATATGTAAACCGACAAGGCTATCTGATCTGATCCGGCAAAAGTGAATCTAAATTATGATATAGTCCCAAAGGTTCTGTTACAAACGTGAAATATTACATATGAAACAAATATATTGAAGTACTACTCAAATTATGAAGATGTTTTCCTTCTTTATCCTTCTGTCTTACTTACTCTATTAATTTATATCAACATTTAAAAATACAAAAGCTGTATGTTACTATTCAACACACATCTTGACGTCCGTGCTTAAATTCGACACAGTTCTAACTCCGAATGCGATTCGACACAGTTCTAACTCCGAATGCGATAATTATGTGGTATTTACATAGATTAAAAATCACACGGGAGCTGCAAATGTATCGCTTAGCCACGTAGCAGGAGATAAGTGACAGCCATGATTACCTCAAGTGT